>NC_134759.1:10000000-11425000 GCF_050436995.1 Anticarsia gemmatalis
AGCTACCTTACCTAATTCTATGCATACATTTAAAGAACATTGAATAACAGGCAACACTTTGAAATAGAGAATAGATTATTACTTCAAAATTTCTCTATCATCAGAATAAGACTAGTTTTCACTATAGTTTAAAACCGTTACCTATATTACGAAAATGCCCATATTTTACACAAAAACTCTATTAAATATAAAACCCTCGAAAAACCGAAAATAAATATCGAAAATAAACTAAATATCGCCTCGGGAATTAATCAATCAAGCCAATAAATTGGATCGACATCACCGTCACCAAAGGCTGCTATTTCCAACCTCAATCCATTATCTATATTTATAAATTGATTAGAGCCAAGACAGTTTTTCAATGCCTCTCTGAGGACCGAAAAAATGTCCTTTACATGACTTACTAATCTGGTATTAAATTTTCATTTTGCTAAGACCTTTCATCTTAAATCTTATAGCCTATCTTGAGCCTATTTCCAATGGGAATGGAACTGGAATAGAGATCAAAGATCAGATTTTTATGATAATCTTAGATAAAAAATTTCGTCGATTTATTATTGACGCATAAGTACTATTAATTATAAACGTGAAAGCTATTAGTTCTTTTAAGGTACCACGACTGTGCCGGTTGACAGATAGACAGGCATCCTAATAATATTAAACGTGCGAAAGTTTTTAAATTTGGCTGGAATTGCGTATGTTTGTTACTCTTTACGGAAAAACAACTGGATGGATTTGAATGAAATCTGATACATTTTTTCTTATAACCCGGAATTTGTTTTAATGTGGATGAAGTCGCGAGCCTAAATATATGATAACTGTTAACATACATAATATTTATCGCTTATAGTAAAATGAGTATCTTTCAGCGTCATAGTGTGTGAGTTTTACTACGCTAAAGTACTTCTAACGACGTTGCTACTCATCATTTATAAGTGCTTTCACATTTACCCAACCAAATACGCACTGTAACAGAAAAAGACTAAATAAATAATAAATTCGTGAAAATATAATCTTGCTAAAGAAAGATTACTATTTTTACCATTTAATAAAACGTTTATAACACGAAATAAAAAGGAACATCGTAAATATATACTGTTACTCAAAAAGCTTCAATCAATAAGTAATAAATATTAAACAAGTACGCCTCAAGGCCACATTCCGTAAAAATTAAAATACACATCAAGTACTTTGCGAACTCACAACTTTTAACGCCATCTGTTGGCGGGCAGCAGTAACTACAGTTCAATATGTAAGGCGAAGGTTTCGAGTTCGGCTATTTACTCCCCAATGATTTGCATTCTTAAGCCATTTGGAGCAAATCAGCGCGCCTTATAATGAATTTGGGAAGTAGTACTCAGTTATAAGAAATTTTCATAAGAAGTTTAATACGGACTTCGGGTCTCATTTCTTCGGGCGTGATTACTTTTTGATAGTTCTGTGAGTGACGGCTATGTTTAGTAGTCTAATTTCACACGACAAATTTATCGAAAAAAAAAAGTTTTTTCTGAAAATTAACCAGTGGGACTTCATATAATATAATGTCAGACTAGTAATAACCGATAGTGTAGGCAGAGGTGTATGAAATACACTCACCTTTCGCTATTAACGAAGTTGATATTTTGTAATTGGGGGCAAACTTACTGTCATTTGCCGAGCATGTTAACAAATTACGGCCTTACTATTGAGAAATATTTTAATAAGAATTATAGTACTTTTCTTGTCCAGGCAATTAAACCCAGGACCTCACGATCATCATTCGGATATACTATCAACCGCGCCACAGAGGCAACTAGTGACTTATTCTAAGAGTATGAATATGTCCTTATATAAAAAGAAAACGCCCGTTTATTAGATTCTAGTAGCTTATTTACATTCAACCAGCGTTGTAGCCATTTACCTACAAAAAAAAACATCAAATTCCTGGCCAAAGTTACTTATAAATTGTTATAAATTAAAAGTAAAACAAAAATACTTAACCAAATTACTATTACTACGGTACAAGTGCTTAACAAGTCGCGGCCGATGAATTATTGACGACAATCCGGCTCGTTTCCCGGCGTCAACTCAATGTATTACGTAACGAATCGAGTATGTATCGATTGATAGAATTAAATAGGTTCTGCTTATTTGAAAAATAAAATTGCTGTAGTGCTTCGTTTTCATCCTACTAATTATAGTGTTACTATTGTGACAGCTATGATGGATATATTTGTTTTTTTTTTGTAACTACTTCAAGCACCGAATTAATGTTATTCATTAAATAAAGCCCACTGACAGTTTATATCCCAGATTTAAAATAAAATTATTAAAGACATTCACCTGTTTTTTAGAATTTCCAAAAAGCAGTAGGTATGTATGATCTTCAATAATAATAATAATATGATAAACATTTATTAAGGATTGCAATAAATACCTTTGTATTTCGTCACATGATTCTGAAGTGAATATAGGACACTGGCGTCTAAAAATCTTTCACCTGTTTCAAATTACTATAACAGGACTCGATAAAAAAAATCGATACGATAAAAAGCTCAGCAAAGAAACAGCCACTAAATAATCTATTTACAACTTACTGTCTCACTAAAAAAAAGAACAACTATTTACCAGCCAGTTTTCCTCTTTAACGAAAAAAAAAGCTATAATACAAAAAAGGACATCGGTCCTCGACATTTGATGGGCAGCTAATTGATGGATCGCGATACAACATGATCCCAATGGACATCGAACGATAATTTATTTTGCCTTTGTTTGCCTTCTACTACGTTATAAACTCTTTTTTCTTGCTTCCTTATTTTTGATGGCAGTAGATGAGATTGTATATTTTTCGCCGGTTTTGTTTGGATATATAAAGTTCTCGGGTAAATGATAACGTATTAACTTCTTGTATGGTGGAAAAATAAAGGTTACTGGTTTTATAAAGGGACGCAGAGATAAATATTCGAAAGCGCGATAAATTACACTCGGTACTATGAAAATAGTTCCTACGGAATACGCGGGGGGTGCTGTTTTTCGCACAGTCACTTGATAGCTACTCAGTTGTTAACAGTCGATGGTGGTTTAATAGTGCCCTTTCGATTACGTTATAAACTCTTTTTCTTGTTTCCTTATTTTTCACAGCAGTAGATGAGATTGTTCAGTGATTGATAAATCGAACTTTTAGTGTTTTTATATTTCTCGCCGATTTTATTTGGATAAATAAAGTTCTTTAGTAACGTATTAACTTCTTATGTGATAGATAAGTGCAATTTTTTGATCCCATAAAAGGATGTAGTAATAAATATTCAGTGGGGAGATGTTTTACACTTGGTACTATCAAGTAGTGTTTGTTATTATTCTTAATTCCATTAATAAAAATAGTTCTTTGAAGAATACACTAAATACTGTCGAGTATCGAATGTTTGAATTTTAAAATGTGTTGCAAAATGAGTGTTACGACGCTTATTAGATTCGCTGATCTGATTTTGACACAACAATTTAAGATAGCGACTCGATTGTCTTAGTGGTACTAAAATTGGCCCTTGGATGGATTCGTAAATCAATAACATTAACTTCATCCTGATAGCTTGCAGTCGGTTTTTTTAAACAACATTAATTTCTTCGCAGTAGTTTGCAGTCGATTTTGTAAAAGTGTATAGTTTTGTGTGCATATTCCAGTTTGGACTGCAACGTAAGCCCAGAAATATGGCTATATTTTTATCCCAAAAAACTGGTGAAACCATTGCACTGTATTTTAGGGAGTAAAGGATTATAAAATACTGAATATCTAGAGTTGGTAATAGCTGTTCCGTTATCACCCATTCACATACCATGGGCGTGGATTCCATTCCTTCTTATGACGTTCTTTGAAATAAGTAAGCAATAAAATGTTCTGTAATGGCCATTTACAGAGCTTGATAACATTTTACAAACTTATTAATGTTGATAATAGCAGGAGTTGAATAGTAATAGGTCTATCTTATGAGGTTTTGTTATAGATCCAATAATACTAATTTATTTTTGATTAGGTATAGTAATTATTTTTCCCTATTACTTATAGTTCGCTATGTACTCAATGCTATAAAACGATTATTTTTTTGCCTGAAGTTTCACTCTACTACTTATCCTACTCTACTTAAAAGACAATTTGCGCACTAAGAACTGCTCCTCTCTGACTTTTAAACACTTAAAAAAAAAACTAGACTCGAAACAACTGTTTGTGGATCGCGTAAATATTTGTTGCGTGTGGGATTCGAACCCACCGTCCCCACCGCACTGGTAGCGGCGTCGCGACCACCTTGCCTACTGCGCCACAGAGGCCCTGAAATTAGTATTTTACATGTCAAAGCGTAAAGCAGCCTAGCCTTCTAACTTATAGCTACCAAAGAAAAAATATGATAAAGATATAAGTACGGGCTTCCCCACTTGAAAGTTAGTTTTAAATTGAAACATAATAAATCCCGGCAGTGAAACTGTCATTAAGATCGATATCTGCGACACAGATCCTAACTTTAAGAGCACTTATTTCTCAAACGGCGCTTACGACTACAAAGTTACACAAACTTCATAACGATTTTAAAATACTAAACGAAAAAGTAAGATATAAATTGTTTTAGTTTAATTAAGAATAAATTGTAGCTCGATTCTGTTTCACTATTATAGAAATTTTGTATGAAAACCTCAGCGCCTCAAACGGGCGTCGTAGGAAAGTAGGAACTATTTTGGCGGTACATTTTGAATGTCAAACTTTCGATACTCAACAGTACCGACTGTAGAGAATCGCGCTATTGTAAGAGATATGTAAAAAATCTCGTTACCTACTATTACTAAATGTTATACAACGAGATTTCATAACGAGGCTTGTCGGACTATGTGACTTGATGAAACTCAAGAACTATACCGATCATGTCTTCATGCGATTTTTCCAATGTTGACATTTATGTATAAGTACTAACTTAGCTTTTGTGTTAATTTACTGAAATGTGATGGCACTCATAAATTAATGAGCTAAATTTCTATAACGGAACTAAGTAACCTAATCTTAAAGAAACAACGAGACTGCTAAGAACTGACAAAAGTGTAGGAGTACTAATACCAGTGAAACTTATAGCTACACTTCTATGAAAGTACACAAGATACAGCTTGCATTACTCATAAACAAAACTACTTGAACAAAATCATCAAGTAGCAAAGTGTGTCTAATAATAATTCGCTTCATTGCCAACTATACGTCACCGGTCGTCCTAATAAAGTGGCAAAGCCTTCTAACCAAAAGTACTTCTACGAACAAACTTTGGCAGGAAACTTTACCGTCTGAGATTTCCGACGTTTTTCTGGACGAACATATTTATGTATGGTACGGTTGAGTATTATTTATGTACATATTTGTGAATAGATGGACGGAATGGCAACCTCGCAAACATGGAATGCTAGGTCAAGCAAGCGAACTGCCTTTTTTATACTAGTTTTTGCTACTTCCATACTAAAGTTATACACGACAGCTCAGTGTGTTTATGAGTCTTTTACATCCAAACTGTTCTTGCATGTTGCCTCGACAAACAGGTAAGAGCACAGCTCAGTGCCTCGATTCTCTTCTACTATCGACTACCGACAACCGAAATGTCATCGAAAAATTTTGTATGAAAATCGGATCAGCGCCTCTGACGGGTGTCTTAGGAAACATTTTGGCAGTACATTCTAAATGTCAAAATTCGATAGCTAGCCGGTTGTCGGTAGTCGATAGTGGTAGAGAATCGAGGTACAGTTGCAGTTGATTAACGTTGTTGACGCCAACGATAAGTCAATAAAACTAGGCGAAATGTAGGTACGACATTGATAAATAAGTTATAAACTTTATAACTGTCCGTTTGGCGCAGTGGTTCACGTGGTGACATCGCCGCAATAACTGTGCCGCGCGTAGTGGTTACGAATCCCAAGCGAGACTAATATTTCTGTGTTATGTATATCAGTAGTTATTTGGTTACCATAGTACAAGCTCTACTCAGTTTGGAATCAAATGACTGCATATGAGTTGAATAATACTATATACAATAACCACCACTCTTCAAAGTGCTATCACAATTTTTATCGTCCTTTTCTTAATTCCCTACGTAATCAACAAAAAACTAAACAAATACAAGTTTTCATAAACAGCCGAGAGCTCAGTAACATTTACACGACGGTTCTTTGAAACATTGAACACAGCGGTCATCGCGTTCCTTACAACAAAAGCTTGCATTTTTAATTCAGAGATTATGATCTACGTTTCACTAAAACAATGTTACACAACGTTTTTATTTGTGATAGAGCGTGTAAACAGCATAACAAAGCGATAAGTTGTACACGAATGTTTCGTATTTTCTTTATAGAATTATATCAAAATATACAAAATGTTGGCTTCATTTGAAGCGGTCTTAGTTTACTAGATGATTGAAATAATGATATTGGGAATATATACATATTTATGTTTATTGCTGGACTTTGAAATGTTTGTCTTCTTATCAGACCCCAAGCCCAAGTGAGATTTTTTCGAAGTATGAATGCAAATCGAAAATACCACTAAGCGGCCATCTAGCTATGGAACGTCCACAACAAAGGTTACTTAACTAATATATTGTTTACAAATTGAAGAGAACGCAACTGGATATGAGCAGTTCTAAGTTTCTAATGAAAGATTCTTGACTCATGACCTATTCAGAGTCCTTTAAAAGATATATTTTCTTTAAATACAAAATCGTATTTCACGATCGAGTCATAAAAGCGTTGTCCCACCATTTGATGCTTACGAGCATTCATTCTGTTCTTGTTTTGTGGGTTCGTATTACATTACTAAGTTAGGACGTCAAATAACATTGAAGGGTTATTCAACCGACCGAATTTAGGATGCCTAAAGTCCAAACGTAATGTCATTGGCCGCGATATTTTTGTAACCGTAGCATTTATTTTTAGGTTAAATGTTGGACATTATTAGGTTTCTACGTTGAGACATTTGAGGTATTCGTGGCGTTTTTAAGCGTGAAGTGCTGAATGTCTATTTTCGGAATGAATAAAATACATTAAGAGTGATAGCTTTTCCTTTTCTATAGTCAGTTTTAAATGTGTTATTAGGATTGCTTTTTCAAGATGATAGTCTTTCTTATAAGTGTATTTTAACTTGAAACTTGTCTTTTATTCATATTTTTATGAAACATACACACATAAAATCAAGTTTTGCGTAATGGGGATAAGCAAAGGCTTAAAATGTCACACGCTCCATTTTTTTACTACGCTCTTGACCTTCTAGTAGGACCTCAATGATATGATCTGTGTATGCCTTTCTAGGGGAAAATCTCCCGGCATTTCGTCAATCTTCATAAACTTATTCTTTCTACACTATCAAATCATAAGACCTCTAGTCTTTTGGTTTGATCTAATCATAAGACAAAACAAATGCTATAAATATTTACTTAAGGTTTAATTTTCCATGTAGTTTACCTCAGCGTACATAATTAAAGTCTTTTGTGGGTTTCACTGCGCTCGTCGCTTGGGAACTAGTGACGCATCAACTCGACTTAGAACTCCATTTAGTTGTTTTAGAAGATTTTCTCTTAAGTTGGAGTGCAGTTTATATTAGAACTCCTTCAGTTGGTAAAGCAGTTATCGGCAGTATTTCTAATGGGCATTAATATCTCTACATGTTTAAAGCGAGGTAGACTACCTACTCAAAAACTCTGAAGATCTTTTTTTATTTCAGTAGTCGATAGTGTAGTAAATTTTCCCACTACTCCAAATATGTGTGTAATCTTCTATTTTATTAAACCCGCAACTGTCCCACTGGTGGGCTACGGTCCCGAACAAGGGAGCGGTTAGCCCTTAAGTCCACCACGCTGACCAAATGCAAGTGGGAGACCTTGCATGCCTTCGAGAAATATGTTAAACCGTTAAAGCAGGTGATAATTATTTCTGATACGCCTCGGGTTTGAACCACCGACCACTGGGAGATGGAGCATGGGAGGTGCCAACTTATACCACTCGGCTATGACTGCTTTACTTACTCTTCTTTTAAAGATGGATAATTAAATGAAAAATAGAACAAGGTCACTTACTTTGTCTCAGTGACGAAACTTTAGCAATACCTCTGAGAACAGTTAGAAGAATATACTAATAATAAAAATATACATGCTGTGCGCATTCAATTTTCTACTATAAAGCGTAGTAATAAAGTTCAAATTCGTAATGTAACTTTCAACGGAATAAGTAAAAATAATTAGTGTAGTAGTTTAAGCCCGTTGGGACTGTTTAGTCTGAATTTGATGTTTAACTTTATTATGTCGAGGCCAAAACTAAATTAAAAATGTAGTTTTATCACGTGTATATTTTTCCTGTAGATAGTTAGTATTAACTAACATATTTTTTCGGGTCGAGTAAGGTGCTATTGGACTTTTCTGATTCATATTAGAATATTTCTCAAAGTAGTCCGGCGTTTGGTAACGTGTATGTTAAATGGCAATAGGCTCGCTCTCTGTTACATTAGACTGGGATTGTAAATGGTAAAACGTGGGTGTATTTTCAATACACTTTGGCCTACACCTTCTGGTATAACAGGCGTGACCAACTGTTTTAAAGGTTAAGTTAGATTTTTCAGTTGGACATAGAATATTACAAAGCATTCCGACTTCGATTTAAATGTTTCTTAGTAGTTTCAACTTCTTTATAACATAGTATCGGCAATATACAATATACATGATAGTGTATTTTGTATACCTCTTCTTACGTTTACTTTATTATTTACGGCTATCGCAGGCATGAATCGTTCAAAGAGTTTCATTTATGAATACGATCTGCAGTTCGAAGTATACGCTATGAATAGGTATGCCTAAATCGCATTCAACAAGTAGATAAGGGCCGGACCACTGATTCTAGTGTCATTGTACTGCAGAAATACTCTCAATAAAGATATAACCTGCGCCGTTCCTGGAACAATACTTTAAATGTTTTTCAATTGGTTTACTTTTTTCTGTTCTTTGCCGACTTCTATATGAAAAAAGACGGTATTTGTATGTTTGTTAACTCATACTTATATCCTACTAATATTATAAATGCGAACGTTTCGGAGTTTGTATGTATGTATGGATGCTTGTTACTATTTCACGCAAATACTACTTACGGTGAAATATGGTATGTAGGTAGCTGAAGACCCAGAAGTTATTTCGGGTCTTCAGCTACCTAAAAATGTAGCCTATGTGTTAACATAGGCTACATTTTATCCATCTAGACGGGAATCTACACGGAGATCTACACGGAGATCTACACGGGAAGGGCTTCCACGCGGACGAAGTTGCGGGCGGTCTCTAGTATGTATATAAATCCTATTCAAGATATTTCCTATTCCAGATTTGTAGGCCTTGAGTCGACCACGCTGACTAGGTGTGGGGTCAAAGACTATATTTCTTCTAGATCTGTTAAGTCTGAAATAAAAAGAAATACTGTTCCTCATCACATTTCGTTTACCAGAGACTCGTTAATCATATCTAAAACACACTATTCCGGAATTTAATTTTCGTATTGGGTTCTTTGTGTTAAACCCTCAACCATCGAAGGCGGATGCTTATACCACTCGACCCTCAAGCACATATGAGGTTCAAAGTATAAATCTAATTACAACAGTTTTCCATTCAATATACTTAGTAAATTGAATGTCGAGAGTCAACTGAACGTAATGGGAGATTAAAATCACATCCAACTTGTAAGAGTAGCTTTGTAGCGAACAGGTGCATTAGGACCGCTTCTTTAGCTTACTGTAGAACTAACATACGTTATATATCGTAAATAAGTAGTCCAAGTACATATATAAATACATAAAATCACGATTTTTCCAAAGGGGTAGACAGAGACAAGAGAACGCCACTTGATAAGATCCTTACAATCTTCCTTTGTTTCACTCACATCTTTACATTTTGTCATAAAGGGTCTTATCGTGTAGATCAAATCTGTTTTCAATTGTCATCAAAAATGATAATACATACAATAGATTTTACTAAAGATAAAATACAATCGAGATATCACAGCACAGACCACAAGCTCGTGACTTTGCAATTGTTAATGCTCATAATCTTACATTTACTGAATAACATTTCGGCAAGCCAGAGCACTTTGTATAGATAAAACTGTCAATTCGACATTACGTGTCTCGAGTACTTAAATCTATCTCGAGTTAAACACAAACGTATCTATCGTTTGATCGAAGTCTATTGACGGTCGAGTAGGTGTGCTAATACAATTAAGCCCTACGTACACAGGCGTGTACGAGTCTCAACGATTTTAGTCTTCAAGCAACTACTGCCATATGAATTCTGTCGCGGGACGAATAGGCGAAAGCATATAATTGCGTTGCGTCGATCGCAAAAATGACGTCATAAAACAAACCAAGCCTTACAGACAGGCGTCGTAAATGTTAGCGATGCGTTAAGGCAAAACAGTGTTGTGGTTTCGCCCAACGTCTACGATACGACTCATGTGCGAACCTCAATGGATTTGTGCGGTGGTAGTCGCTTGAAGACTCAAATCATTGAGTATCGGTATTGCGTAGCCTTGTGTACGAACAGCCTTAGATTTTCCATCGCGACTAAAGCATATTGAATTTCGAGATTATATTCTAAAGGGTCTGTTTATTGAATAGCTGAGAGTCTTGTTTGAAACGCTCGAGACAATGTTTGTGGTAACATATTAGTAAGACTAGAACAATCGCTCATATTACTTAAGCTTAAACGTAAATGTTCTAACTGTATTTAACAGACTAGCTTCGGCCGACAACTGTATGCTTAATAATTAATAAATATTTGAGTTGTAACTCTTTTACTATTATACGGCGATTAACGGGATCATCAATTCCTTACCCTAGGTTTTGTTTTACGTTCCAACAAGGTTGTGAACTAGAAAACCTTAAAACTAATTCTATTATTAAATTATTAATGATGCTAGAGATCAGTTTTCCAAATAAAAAAGAAACATAGTGGTATGAGAACTTTGGGAACACTGGTGATCGGAAAAGTTGTAACTGCAATTATGTATGTCGATCTTTTAGCCTCTTACTGCGTTTCATTGCATAGGCCGTGTGAAACTGACAGCTGCAGTTTCAATTTAAACGCAAAAATGTGTCATATATTCGAAATGCGCTGTTTATACTTGTTTCGTGTAAATAATTTGTATATTTTCGAGACGTATCTCTCTAAGTAAGAAACAATGTTATTTTTTTATAAGAAAGATATCATATTTTTATGTAACTCGCTTACGAATCTACTTCAACACCGTCAGCCATAAATAATTTCATGAAGATTACAAAAAACGCTGCGATAGCACATTACTTTTTACAACAAATACACAGTGGAAACGGTTATGACTAAGGTTGAAATATAAAAATCTAGGTTGCTCTGTAATATTTAGGCTCTAGAAGGACCCATTATGATCTGAATTTAGATTATTCGAAGGTTGCCTGAGGACTTCATAAACAGTTTTTTAGGACTTGGGACAGTAAAAGAAAATGGTTGAAGTGTCGGACTGAGAATTAAAAACTGTGGGAATTTTGATCTTGGTTTCTGTTGTATTAAAATTCCAAGGAGATGGTGATTTGTAATTGATACATACATATGTATACCTTGTAATTTTAAAATATTATCTACATATTGAATTCTTGTACATAAATTCGAGCCGTAATAATCATGTTAAAGAATTAAAATTACAGAAATCGACCTTTTAGACATTTCCCAGTGCTGAGCCGTGTTGATTCCAAAACATAATGAGATTAGTGTATAAAAAAGAAAACAATAGCCGAAATGTTCGCTATGTATTTTATATTAATCTAAACTTAACTTAATATTCTCGTCACTCACCGTAAGACTAAAGCTTCGACACAGAGATCACGAAAAATAATATTAATTTCTCTTTAAAAATATTATAATATTAAGCCAAGAGCTCGGAAATATTAATTTCCGGCGACTTAAAAATACCGCCGCGAACCATTTCCCCCGTCAAAAAGTATTGTGACCTCAGAAATAAATTGTCGGATTAATTTTTGTCATTAATCCGTGGTTTTACGTACCTAAGCAACAATTGATGACGTCATGGAAAAATGATCATCTTAAGGTCGGGAAATGTCATTGGGTTTTAGGTTATTGTAATCCTAATCGACGCTGATTGCGTTTGTTTGCCTGGCTTTGCATTATTTGTATACTTATATTTATTTATAACATTACACTCGTAATTCCCAACGGTATGCAGTACCTTTGCGGTGTAGAATATAAATGCACTAAAATCCTACTAAATTACAAAAAAAAGTTACTAATGAGAAAATCAAAACATATGTAGATAAGAAATTCTCAATAGCATTTTTCCCGACCCGGGAGTCGAGCTCTACCTTTTGATGAGCAGTCTTACACACTACTGCCAAGACAACTCAATTATACCTCTACAATATACATTTATATCAAATTCATTCTTTTAAACTTAACGCTAACATCAAGTATATATTAAAATACGCTTTAAGTGTAACAAAGTAGAAATAACAAGCTTAGTATGAACTAAGTTCTGGACTAAGAGTAAAGAAACTGAATAAAAATAAGAATCTGTTTATCTTTTGTACCGTTTTTTACATCGTATTGTTCAAAGAGTAATAACTTAAAGAAGTATCCATTCTTCCACTCTAGTATATTATAATCTTACTATTTATAGTGAACGTTAGTCTTTTCATTTTCACGACTAAATTGTTGAACCAATTTTGATGGAATTTCGATAGGACACCTGTGCATTTTGGCAGATTTGTCTGACATAGACTAGAAGTTAGTTTAATCTGTGACTGTTGAAAGGACGGCGGTAAATAATGCATTTATTCTCATGTAAAATTAGATATCATATAAGTAGTAATAGTAAATGCGAAGAAAACAGTACAAAAAATCTCTCCTATGTTTTTTTTCTGTTTTCAAACTGAGGAGGTAAATATTGCATTACATTTCTAAAAAAATAGATACTTTTTAATTAGTTATAGAAAATACGAAAAAACACATTAGAAAATACGCTTAGTCATTATTTTCTAGTAATTTTAGTAGAATGTCTTAGCAAAAAATTATCGAGAGTTTTTTACTGAACCAGAGATACATATTACTATCTCATTGATTAGTATCTTGTTTATCCGTTTTCCTTATCTGCGCATTTGTGCGAAATAAAGATAGTTTATCCTAGCGAAGTTTTCTCGGGCCACTAATTACTTGGTTATGCCTACGGCTCTGTCCACGTGGATAAAGTTCCCAGAGTATATAGTTCAGCGTGTTTTTCCAGGTTATAAAAATATATAGTGACCGAATTACGCCTAATAAACATAAAGTTTCCTCTCTAAAAACATCTCCTTTCTAAAAATGTATGTCGGGTCGCGAGGACTTTGACGAATTTACAAACATCGGTCTCAAAGTACTACCAGACCCGAAACAACTTTTTGTTTCGTGTGGGAATCGAACCCATGATCTCCAAACGCACTAGTAATAGCAAAGAGACCACCTTTACTGCAAAGGCGTTAAAGTTAATACATTGAAAAGTTTTTGCTGAACGAGCAATGAATATCTTAACTTTCAGTTTTTAAGTTTATTCGTATTAGGGTTCGCCTAAATAATTATGCAAAGACCAAATTAAAAAGTTCTTTATCAATAGTAAATGTTGTTAGTGACATTTCATTAAAACCTTTCATTTGATTTATCCTTAATTTGAATATTTAATTTAATTGTCAACAAGTTTATCGCAGCTAATGGAATTTAAAATATCAAAGTTCTTTTTCGTTTTAAAGACTGATATTTAAACACGCAATTGTGAAGTTTCTAGACCACCATTTTGGTTTCAAGTAAACTTTAGTTTTTTTTACATTTTTAACTTTATCTCACATTGCATGTAATTCTGTTTTCGTAAAGTGTATTTCTTATTTGAAATCCATAATAATTAAATAACATTGATGATATCTACACTTTTACTATAAATACGATTTTTGTCGCTGTCGGTCTGTTAAAGTTTCGAAACAGCTGACTAATAACATTTGTTAAGATGATAGATAAAATTTGTGTGAAGCACAAACGTACTTATTTTTAAACTAACTATTACAAAAATTGGTCGCCAAAGACTAACCACATAAAGCAAAAGTAAATAACAACTTAACAACTCGTTTATTCGACAACATTTTAAAAGTTAAGTTTTGTCAAATCATAGGACTGTGCTATTTATCAAATATTTTTTAATCCATTACTTTTTCAAAGTCTCCTGTACGAGAGACGGGAAAAAATACAATTTAAAATAAGATAGCAACTCAATTTTGTATTTAAATATATTATGTTACCTCAACGTATAAAACAGAAAACGAATTATGTAAATAGAAACTTCACGACAATTAAAACAAACGACTTCGGAAATGGTATGTCTTCGCACTAATTTACAACGCACGATAGTGATCTACCAACAGGTTACTACACACACCTGACTCATCGTTACACCACATAAAAGAGGTTTTTCACTAAGTTCTAGAGGAAAAACAGTTAGGAACAAACTAACGTGCATTTGAGAATAACTTACGGGGAAAATCTTAAAAGAGATCTTAAAAGTTACATTTTATATAGTGGAATAAGTTAGATGTAACAAAAATTCTCAGCACGCATTTTTTTAACATACAGTCAAGTGAAGGTACAGCACATCATTCAAAAAGTACTTATATAAAAAAACAAATGTATTTTTCGAAAAACAAAACAAAAATAAAAAAAAACAAACGCGAATAAAATACTTAAGATAGATAGGTGGATTGATTTAGTAAATAATATTTTGAGCTCAAACAACGCACTCCTAAAGTCTCTGAAGTTATGGGTGTATTAAAAATAGCCAGTTCCTTGCGTTGACAGTAAAGAAAAACATCGGCAGCCGATATTAGAACCTGGATGACTGGGACTACAGTCTCTATAAAAACTATTTAGAGATATAGTGAATAGTATTTCAACGATTAAATAATATTGTCATGGAAACTTTTGGACTTTACGAAAAGCAAAATGCAGGCAGTTTAAATCTTTTTGTTTTGAGAATTTAGTACTAAAGACATATTCATTTATTAACAGCAACAAAACTAAAACGTTCTCATTCCACAGAAATTTGCGTTTAAACAGTTTGGAAACATGAGACGGTAAAGTGTGGTAAAGGTAAGTTCCGGGAATTATGAAACTGAATTCGGTTTTATTTGACTTTTGGTAGAAAATACTGGCAATCATAGAAATTACTATTAGTTTTAAACTAACATCATATCTGTATAAAAAGAATAGTGTACATATATGGTATCAGCTGACCCGCACACATCTGATTGCAGTAGAGTTTTCTCCCATTCCGACATGTCAGAAGTTGTACTATGTAAATAATAGTAAGTATCCTATGTTTGATTTTAGATCTTCAACTATTTCAAACATAAATATGGCCAAAATCGGTTGCGTAAAAATGTAGTGGTATTGCACTATCTCAATCATAAATACATTAAAATTGGTTCCCTAGTGAAGGTTTGAAAAACATGAGAGATTTTCGCATTTATATTATTAGTATTGAAACATAGATTTTATAATACTTCTACTAATGAAATCCTAGTGTCAGAAATAGACTTGTATATTGGTCATATTACTGAGAATGACATGACATCTCCCTATTATGATTTACATTAAAAGTTAACCAATAAGAAAGCTTATGTATCACAATATACTGTGAGATATATTCTTTTACTGCATACAAATAAATAACACTGATTTCCCTAACTACTAAACTTCGAAATTGACAAATATACCTTCAAATAGAGAATTTAAACCTTTAGAATTACGATACTCTTGTTACGATATTCATGAAAAGAACAAGATGTACCAATACCGTTTATTCGTTAAATTGATTGTATAACAACTGAATCCAATCTCTAGTTACACGGCAAAGGCATTTTCTTTGAATGCATTGATGGGGTTCCGCTGAATAATTAATTCCCTTACAAAAGTACGATACTCTTTGAAGGTCTCTGTTTAAATCTAAATGTTATTTACATTGAAAGATTGCTATTTTCGTATATCCAAAATTGTTTTTTGCTGAATCCTATTCAGTGATTCTGTTTTCGAATGAATGGTTCAACGTGTAGATTTATGTCCACAGGCCAATTGAATAACAAATTCTATACATTGAAATATTTATTGCTCGGCCCAAATTGAAATGGCAAATGTAAGTGTCGTGTTTTAAGCGTGAAAATTCTCGTAGCTCTGATATTTAGATAGAAATTTCTGGGTCATTATTTTGTAGTAGATAATATTGAGTTTTTATTTTGTAACATTGTATAATCGGTAATTTAGAGTTTTTAAGACGTTACAAGAACTGGCAGACAATGTTGTCACTCGAAATGGCAAAATGAGAGTTAGCTTAACTCAGCAAAACTCTAACTTGAAACAAATTCCTTATAAACAAAATTAATGTAGTCAAAACCAACTCAAAAAGGAAATCAACAAGAACGCAGAACAAAAACATGCACTCCAAGCGTTCATTAATAACGTCCCCACAATGAGCTTTTTCCCAACATAGAAGTCCGCACAAATAAAAAAAAAAACAACGAAAGACAGATCACGCGTCGGAGCCATCCCATCCACACTTACCTCTCCGTGATTAATGAACCCATGTCTATGCGCTAGTTCGTGGGCCTCTTCTGGCCCACCGGGAACAAACACAGCAAATTGGTGGTGGTACAACGGTACACAGAAGTCCAGCACTGTCAGTAGCACGACCACGTACGCTAACATTGCGCAAGCCGCGCATTGCACGTTACTACCTAACTAAAACGCGAACCATGAACCCGATCATTATAAGTCTTACACTCGCGAAAGGTGATTTTCGAGGGTAGGAGCGACGTCCGTCCTCTACGACGCCTCCGCGAAGACTGACTACGCGTGACTAGAGGTCTTTCGGACTGTTTTTCGGGAGCGCATGCGTGAAACTTGGCGCCCTTTCTTAGTCCACTCCGTACCCGACCGTATTGTGTGTAGCGTCAATTGTCTTGAATAACTAATTGGTCTGTATCGATGTACTTTTTAGTGTAGTTTTCAGAAAATCATTTTTGATTTGAACATTTTGTGAAAATTTCGAAAAGTACTTGACATGTACTCTGATGAAATTGGATTCATGGAATGCTGGATAATAAATGTTATTGGAATTCTTCGCTTTAGTTTTGAAGTGAATCGAGTATGATTTGAATATTGCTAGTTTTATAAAGATCACTGACCGTTAAGTTAGAATGTTGAACATTCAGAAAGGACTACATTGAAAACTTTGAATGGCAACAGTGTCGGAGTTTTACAACTATCTGTAACTTGGTCATACATTTTGTGTGGAAGTAAAACTCGGGTGATCTTTTCGGAAGTTTATTTTTATTTGTTAGGAAAATTTTGGAAAGACTTCTCCATACAAAAAAACGGTGAATATAAGACCGATACTTTTTAACACTAGGTAAGTATATCATTTAGGTACCTATATGTAGAACGATGCAATATACACTTAAGTACGATTGCGACTTGTACACATCATATATTATAATGCTACGGGTTTTAAACAACAAACAAAAAAGGTATCCTCACCTTTAATTCTCAATCGTGATTAAGACCCGTTGCATTATAGTATTAAGTACGAGTTAGTTCTCTACGTCCCTTAACGTGAAAAAACTGCGATTTTATATACATGCTAGAGGCCGCCCGCGACTTCGTCCGCGTGGAAACCCTTCCCGTGTAGATCCCGATCCCTCCGGAACTCTGGAATAAAATGTAGCCTATATCGTAATCGCTTCAGTAGTATTTGCGAGAAAGAGTAACAAACATCGGTAAATACAAACATACTCACAAACTTTCGCATTTATAATATTAGCAGGATGTACATACATATGTATAACTATTCTACATCATTATATACCTCGTATTCATACATACAAAGACTAGTTAGTCTCAGTATCGGGCTTGCATCCCGTAATATGCAATTAAAGCATTTCAATGGTTTCCTACCGCATTGAGCGAAGTTCTGTTCAGAAACTATATTGTACAAGCTTTTGTTACCCCTTTGCTTGTTATTTTTACTTGGTTTTGTTCATGTACAGTATTTTTAATACTTGTTTATTGAACAATTATTGTATTATGAATTGTATTGGTATTTGTTAAAATAGTTTTTTTTTCTAATTAAAACTATAAATCAGTGAACTGTACTAATGTCGCTAATTTAATAATAGAAAAACTACTAATTTACTCTCGTAGTTCCGCACGAAAAGGTTTGTTTTATGTCTATTTTGTTTAAATGTTTGCTAAAATAAACATCTGAAATAAGATGACAATAATGTCTTTACACTTCAAAACTAAACAATAATGACTAAAAAATAAACAATTCTCGACATAGAAGTAATCCCCGAATATCTAATAATATAAATTATGCGTTGTGCTTATTATCATGACCTTATCCATCGTATTATATTAAAATTTGTCAATTATATGTATTAATGTCATATTTTATGAAGGAAGAGAACTAATTTAAGCATCCAGTTTTCCTTATTTTTTTGAGCCCGGAATTTCGTCCACACTCTCGTACCACTAACGCCATCTAGTCGCCAATTTAGGAAGTTTGGTGGACAGTTTTCATAGGTCTTCATACAAGTTGTGTAGAGTAGCTCTTGTTTTAGTTTAGTTTACATTTAACAATAAGGTTGCATTATTTTGTTAATGTAACTAATAAAAATAACACTATTCTAAGATTTTGTATCAAGCTTTTCTTTGCTTTTAACCTTTAGGGTTTATTTTTAATATATTTTAAACATTGGGATAACGTAGCTGAAATGTTGTGGAAAAACTTAACCTCGACACCATTTACAGAGAAAAATGCTATACAATAATAATTAAAGTGATTCTTTTCCAATTAAATTAATTTCTTTCCAAATTAAATTAATTGTATTCAATAAACTCATCTAAAATTTGAGTTCCTTGCGTAACAAATATTAAGATCCACTAATAGTTACCTCACCTAGATTCACCTCTTTATGCATATTTCGTAACAAGCACAGAGGGCTACTCTTACCCGCGGATACTTCTTACAAACATACAAACGAAAAACACAAATTAGGATCAGACCCGAAACAAATATTTGTGTATCAACAGCCAATTTTAATTCGCTAGATGTCTTTTAAAAACAATCTCCCATCTTTTTTCCCAAACATTGCCTCAGTTGGAGGTTGTGTTCAACAGCTCGTGACGTCACACCTGATCTCTTTTATCGCTATAACTGAGCCTTATGAGGCAAACGTTCACAATCTATGAACATAAGAGTTATGGTATTATGGCAACGTGGAAAGGTGAGTTGGAAGGCTTTACGGGAACTGTAAACTATAGCGCGATTTTTTATAGACGGTATTATCGACTGTCAAGAGTGTGACATTAAAAAATGTTTAAAAAGATAGTTCTTGTAAAATCCGCTAAGGGCAGTGATCAGTTTTAGTTCAAGTCGGTGAGTGTCGGTAAATGGTTCAAGTAGCAGTAAAATTCCCACGTTGGTTGGATTACTTTGATTGAGAACTGAAAACTATAGTATAATTATTATCCACATTTGGATAATAATTATACTATTGCGGATCGTGTCTGTAACTAGAATCAGCTTAGAACATCATTCATTTGCTACACTTTAGTGTCATTCATCAGTTTTCTGTGTAAATTTTATCGATATTTACTTAATAATTAAAAATGATAGGAAAACGATACCTTTTTTAATAATTAGTTATGGAAAAAAAATGTGATTGCTGAAAATAGAGTTATTATACCTCTCGTTAGGTATTGACGGATTCTGTATATAAAGAAATAAACAAACCTTTTTGGGGTCATACACATCTGTACTCATAAAAAATCATGTCAACAGATTTTCCTAAAAAATTACAAAACGATCCCGAACTAAGTTATATCACGATGGAAAAGTTTCTTACATCTACAGATAATTAACCGCGTAGTAGGCGTAACCGCGTCAAATGACACAAACAAATTCTAAGTATCAATTTAAAAGAAAATACTCTTGTGGTGACTTCCATTGTATTCTTATTATAACGTGGGCGATGTTTTGTCTATACACCTACACGTGGTTTTATCTTGAAAGGAAACTCACCAACTTTTCGTTTTAGATTTAAAAATATAATTGCATTGTGGTTTACAAGGTTCATTTACTATTTAATTAGTGTTAACTCTTAACAGGCTTGCGTTTGAAATCAATTAATTTTGTTAGTGGAATAACAAGGGTTTATCTTACAATAATATATATAAGAAACACTTCATCAATATCATGAAATCGAGTTTTGTGTTCGAGTTTATGGGATAAATAGTATATTTTTCCTATAAACCAATATTAATGAGATTTCTACAAAATTTTGTCATAACAAACCTAGTTCTGTTTACATATTTTGTGAGAACTAAGTATCTCAGGCCGCTAGTTAAATGCGTTTACTTTGTCATATTATAAAAAAGGTAAATATTATAGCGTGTTTGCCGCATGTCACGCTTTAATTACAATATTCAAGCATCGTTTCTATGAGAAACAATTATTAAGTCATCAGTCGTGCCGACAGATGGCGTTAGTGGAGGGTCGCTTAATAACTCCGCTAAAAATATTAAATTACACTCGCAATTAAGGGTTTCGCGATTTGTGAGCAACGCGCTTTGAATAACAAGTGCTTAGATGATATCTTGTTATAAT
The DNA here is from genome assembly GCF_050436995.1 of Anticarsia gemmatalis. NCBI lineage: Eukaryota > Metazoa > Arthropoda > Insecta > Lepidoptera > Erebidae > Anticarsia > Anticarsia gemmatalis. The sequence continues at coordinate 10,020,743 of NC_134759.1, forward strand.
TACTGAGGTAGTTCGAATGTTTCAGTATTTGACTGTGTAGGTGGAACACGTTTTGGTTTTGACGGCTTGCAGCGTCGATGACTGTGTTATGCTTAGAAGAATTTCAAAAGGATCTCGTTTGCACTATACTCATATTGCAAATTGCAATGCAAAAAAGAAATTTATTTTTTCGGTTCTAAAGTATTCTTCTTTCTACGTTTGATACAAATAGAGGTAATTGCACACTCAAAGTCAACTCAAGCATTATTCTTTACATATTACAAAAAGAGATCTGTGCCTAACAGTGGAACAGCAATGGGCCACATTTATGTAAGTTTATTTCATATTTATAAAAAAATATTTCATATTTATAAAAGTTAAATACTTTCAAACTTAAAAACTAAATAAAGTTTAAAAATATGCATTCGTTCTTTTAAACCAATGAAAGAAAAAGTTATATTATAAAAACTTAATAATATTTCGTGTTTTCTTATACGTTCTCAGACGTTTACGTAGATTTACTGTTCACTGAAGTCTACAAAATATGAAAATCAATTTATTGAATAATATTTTTAATAGAAGATTAAGAACTTTTGATTTTCACGTGTCTTGCGAAAAGGTCAGTAGGTATGTAGTACTCGTAACCGGCAGTCCTGTATGACAAGATGTATGGATGTGAATGAGTATGCTTATAAGTATTTAATAAATGATAATTATTGCCGACCCAATCCTGGAATTCGCTAACCTTGTCTAATGTATTGACTAATTGTTATTTTACCAAATAAATTGAATTAAATTTAACTCATTAATGTCTCACTGCTGGGCAAGGGTCTCCTCCCGTGATGAGGGAGAGGTTGGTCCACCACGCTGGCCGATTGCTGGTTTAACCAAATGAATAGGTACTATAAATAAAAGTTAAACTACACTATAGAGTAACAACAATCGTAAATCAAGTAATACAGTTTCATAAATCTTTATAAAATCAGGTGTTAAACCTATTCCTGTGTACAACAGATAAAGGCCATAGTTTTGATATACCCATAGATCGTTTTCGAGTCCCCTCCATGGCCCTACTTCTTATATACGACCAATAAATCCTTTCCACAAGATCAACCGTTGAGGCTTGGTTTATTTCTTTATTCTTTGCCTACCGTCATTGTATGATGCCAGTGTTGTCGCTCCGCGCTTGCATGTTTTACGTTTTACGTTGAAGTAAATATTGAAAGTTGTATGGTATAATCTGATCTGTATATAATCTATAAACATAACTCGACCATATTGTAAATCATTTTGCGATTGTGATTATTTAAGTTAGTTGTTAGCTCTTCTTATGGCGTTCTGTTTTATAGGTAAAGCGAATGAGTAAGCTAGTGACCCAGATTCAATCATTGTAATGACTTTCATAAGCGTCAAAATTTGGTCTACATTAATATTTGATTTTGATCGTTTTTTGTTTAAAAGATATATGCTATTACATTCGTTATTATATCAGATGCTCCTAATTTTCGAAATTGTTTTGCAAACACAACGCATGCTTATAGACGTTTTATTAGGTACTGCAGTAGCCATTCACCAGCCAGCCACGGTAACCGCTTACCGTCAGTGTTAGTTTGCTACCTAAGTATAAAATTTTATATAGAACTGAAGACAGAATTGCAAAGAATCATCATTGTTATCTTTCCAATAAATTTCAAGTAAAAACTGATTAACTTCAGCCAATGATGTACTTAAATATTTAATGAAACCTGTCCATAACTTCTACCCTTATTTCAAGCACTGTTCTATTCCAATGAAACCCAAGAACTAGCTGCCATTAACGTAACACTGACTATTCGTAGAAATGTATCGCACGTTACGTTTGCTTTGATGTTGAGTTTCTCGCGAATCAGCTTTGCTTTACTAAGGTAACATAGGTAATACGAGTATTATCTGTGTTTAAGCTCTCTAGCTACTGTTGAGGTTCAAATTAAATGTATCTTTGTTTCGTAGTTTCTAATAAGGTATTTGAAACCGTCGTGAGTGAATGATTGTGCCTAATATACGCATATAATATCTCAGAAGAACTCATATACGGTCATCTTATTGCAAACTAAGCAGAACTTGTACTATAGCAACCAGACAACCAATATACATTCTTATATATACTTCTTAATACATAAATGCATATTTCGTTAAATTAACATAAAATAGATCTACCGTAGGGTAGATCTTTGCAATCTTCCAAAACAGATTTTATGAACCCTCAAAATGTTTTGAAGAAAAAAGACGTTTTATTTATATAACTTTAAGTTTCAAACTCTGAAATTAATTTTAATCTCTCCACAAGTAGGTACAAAACACTTAATTATACTACCTTTTAAACATCATTATCTACATCGGAACAAAGTTACCTCAGTTAACTTGGAAAGCCTTTTTAAAACATGACTTTTAAAGCGCCGGTGAGTTCCGAACTGCAGGCTGAGAGTATTCAATTGAAAGTGGGCTGGGAAATTCAAATGCCTTATTTGTTTTACCAACTTGCCAACTTAAAGTACGCGGTATGAAGTTGTTGTACGAAGTGCGCAGGTACAGTCGGCTGCATTAATATGTATACTTGGTCAATTTGATTTCTATTGAGAGAGAAAGAATTGAGATCATATTTTGGTAGTCTATGGTGGTTTTATACACGACACATATATGTATTCATGACGGTAGCCCTACGGATAGATGCAAACCTGTAATCTCTAAATCACAATTTTGGCATCTAGCTATGACTACCACCACTCAGTGTTTAATGTAATTAAAATATGTATTGTGATCAGTATAAATTAAATCATATTTAATAGAACGACCAAAGTTTTATTTCATAACACATTATTTGGTTTTATAATTTTTATGGCACCACGCACCCTTACTTATTTTATTCTTACATAATTCTTCCATTTTCATTTCGTCTTCCAATTCACATTCCATAAACAGAGCTTCTGTGTTTGATAATTAGTTTTCAACGGTATCTTTTAAACTACACTTTTTAAAACATGACTTTTCTTACGTGTTGTGCCTATAAATTAAGGTAATCTTGTAATACTTACAGTTATTTAAGCACAAAAATATATAACACTAAAACAATACTTCCAAATTTACATACTGTTACAAATAAATGCGTGCAACTGTACCTTGCAGTCGAGAATGAATAAACATGCTCACTTGTTACCAGTTGGCAGTTCTGCTTGTGCGCTGTATTGCTTTTGAATTATTTCAGCTAGATCAGCTTTGGCAGCGCTATTTCGGAGGTACGGTATTACAGATAGTTACACTAGTTTTACATTACAATGTACATTATTAACTTTTGTTTGTTTTGGCTTAGAAAATTACATTAGATGTGATTTTCAAAGGTTTTGTATGAAATCATTGTTAATGATATTTTTCATAGATTATTTCTATGGAGTAAACAATTGTGTATAATACGGAAGATATTATCATGTCATGTATGTCATGTCTCGGGCTCGATTGCGGAATCAGTCAGAATTTCCGACTTTTACTTATGTTTTCTCAATGGTTTTATAAATTTTAACCTTAAAACATGAAAGTGTTTAAACTAAAAACCTACTAATTCTAATTCCTATAAAATTAAATTATATATATTATTATGTATCAAATGTATATCAATATCTGAAATAAATAACTCAGATCGTGGTACCCTTACCACGTCTATCGGTATCGTATAACAAAGGACAGCTAAGGATCGCATGTCAAAGGGCCCGTTATCTATAAATTAATCCCTATATCGTATTACTATGAGTTAAATATTAGGCTTCTATTGTACATGTTCTCAGTATTATAATATCAAATGAGTAATGATGGGTATTGTAATTTGAAATACTTCGATTGGAATTCATAAATCAGTCTGCAAACTTATATATTTTGGTTTAGGTATGAATTTGACCTATCACTGTCCCTTACTGGGCACAAGTGTTCATATAATTGAATTATTGTAGTGCTTAAATAGTTATGTTTTTAAAAATCGTATGTTAATAGTATTTACAGCGCCCGAGGAATCTGATATGGCTAACGACTGTTATCATAATTCACAACAACTGAAATCGACTTTTAGTGTGCCTTTCGAAGCATGGATACGCCTAGTTGAAGTACCATCCACGCTAAGGATTAACATACTGATCTCTTAACGACCAGTAAGCAATTTTCTTTTATCATTTGAATATACTCATAATTACACCTACATAATTTCGAAAATTATTCGTGTGTTGTGTCGGCTTTCAATAGACCACTTGCGTGGGTTGCCAATCATTTGACCAATCTGCTTTCAGTGGTAAGTGGGTAGTTAGAAATAATAAATATATTTTGAATAAACATTAAAAACATTTCACAAACCTCAAGTGCAATCATAAAGCAGCGTAAAATCACTTAATTGAAACGCAACTAAGTGGCATTGTTAACCCCATAATACTCTAAGCTAAATGAGACTATAATGGATGATCTCAACAATAGGGAATATCTCAATAGCATTATAATGAATGGTTGTAGAGCTACGTTCGTAAGAAATCTCCTTGAATACCACCTACGTCTTGAATGGAGAGATTTTATAGATCCGGCTTGGCTTGTATTGTTCGTTTGAATAGAAGTCATTATCGAAGGATATCCACTTCTCGAGTTTTGTTTGAATAAAATTGTGAGTTCTTCTTTAGAATGTGCAGTTTAATTTCACCTTTCGTTTTTGATTTGATGAGGTAGGATTTGGTTAGTTTTAGTATTCATTTGATTTTGTAAGTTCAATTTCATGAAATATAGGTTTCTTGTACTGAGTATGGACGTTATGTAAACAGAGTAATCTTTTTAATGGTACACGATTTTGCATTTAACGGGAAAAAGTGGCCTGTGTGTTAATCCAGAGTAAAATCTACGAGTACCTGTGAGCCAAATTTCATCAAAATCCTCTTTATACTTTTTGCGTGAAAATTGAACAGATACCTTTCTATCAATACAAACTTCCATTTTTTAAATACGAATAGATAACAAGAGACATATTCATACATTAACTAGCTTTACGCCCGCGGCTTTAAATGCGTGAAATGTCACTCTCTTCGGAAGCGAAATTTCCAAAAGTCTTCTCTTAGTAGTCCTATACACTTCTTAAGGAAACTTCATACTAAAATTTCTGTTTGCGTCTAAAAACAAACGTCACAATATATTTACACTACGAAATTTATCTTACATCAGTAACTGTGAACTACGAACAGTAATAATTATTTTGACTTAATAAACATAACATGAGATAATCCCATCAACGGCCTGAGGGAAGATCCGAAGGGTAGTTATGGGGTGAACCTATCTACATTTATAAAGCGCAGTTTCTCTTCCGGCTACTGAGTGTCTTAGAGGAAAATTGAATCAAGTTTGAAAATATAATAATTTTGCTGTGTTAAAACATACATCGGTATTGGAGATAATAACAGAGTGTGTTGGTTGATGATATTCTATAACTGCACTAGCGGACCCGACAGACGTTGTCCTGTCTACACGTTACTAATAAATTTAAAATTAATAAAAAAAACATTGTCCAGCGTACAAAATTGTGAATCTAAGCCATTCTCAGATCCCCTTGAACACACACAAAAAATTTCATCAAAATCGGTCCAGTCGTTTAAGAGAAGTTCAGTGACATACACACTTACAGAAGAATTATATATATAAAGATTTGCGGTTTTCGACTTTGTCTAACTAGATTATTGATACAGAACGAAACGAATAGCACACACGCTCTTCATCTGGATAGTAAATATGTACGTATTCATATAATCTTATATACTCATTTTCATATGTATCATAGAAGTTGGGATTCAATCCTACAAACCAATACCCATATGACCTAAACTTCTGAATGTATATTTCTAAATAAGTGAGACTGTTACATCATTCTCACGAATATAGCAAAAAAATTTTCGGAGAATACTAGACTACTAATAAAAACCTTTTACTGGTGTCTGTAATAAATTAATACCATTTACGAATTTTACCTCTACGAAGATCTTTATTGTCTACGATACACGTGTGTGCTACGAATCAGCTACGAAACTCTACGACACTTCTACGAAACGGTTATTAGCCTAATATTATAGGTCGTATCCCGAATCTGAATTGGGTTATTGTGGCTCGTGTAAATGATATCTTCTCATTATATATAAATACATGTTTTGTTTGTATATCACTGTTATAGAAACTAAATGTAAATATAATGTTTTCTTAGAACTTAAGAATATTTTGGACTCAAATAATATTGGACAGGTGTTCCACTTCGTAGTAGTTCCACTACTAGTAACTGTGTAGTAGTGTGTCGTTATTTCAATAATCTATTCTAACACATTCATTGATTATTATTTTGATACAAAAAGTTTTAGAACTAAATATCGTTACCTTAGTTTTTAGCAGAATGATCATTTGTTGATTTATTAAAAAAAACTAATTAATTCATTAAGTAAGAAGTACGCTGTTCATAATGAATTTATCCCTATTACTGTACCACTTGGCGTGTCTACTACCTAAACGTTAATAAGTATAACTAGTCGGAATAAAGTAACAGACCTTAAGTTCTCCTCCTGAAAAGCTTATTTAACCCGAGTGGGAACACGATGTAAAGTTATCTATACTAATACTAATATTATAAAGCTGAAGAGTTTGTTTGTTTGTTTGTTTGTTTGTTTGAACGCGCTAATCTCAGGGACTACTGATACGATTTGAAAAAATCTTTCAGTGTAAGATAGCCTATTTATTGAGGCAGGCTATAGGCGATACAACATCACGCTACGGCCGTTAGGAGTGGAGTAGCAACGAAAAATGTTACAAAAACGGAGAAAATTATGAGCCATTCTCCCTTCGGTGACGCAAGCAAAGTTGCGCGGGTCAGCTAGTTGCTAATAAGACACAAATAGTCAAATCAATGGCAATATGTTCGATTTTATTACATGAGACTAACAATGTTAATGTCGAAACGTGTGTTTGTTTAATACACGTCTGCCTACACCCTCGGGTATAATAGGCGTGATATAATTTATGTGCGTAAATGATCAAATCAAAAGTATCAAAGTGACAACGACCTTGTCATAAATAAAATAACACTCAAAACATTGTGAAAGTATTTTCGCGTCTTATCTACATTCCATTTCACAGTTGACCCTTAAACGCGTCCATAAAACTACAACGTATGAACGCTAACCGAACGTTGGTGTTTCATACTATCATATTATTATATGTAGTTGCAATAAAATTGTGATAAAAAACATATTATGGGGTTTCTTTTGTCGTTACTTTCTTAGTAACGAATATTAGTTAAATGTTATTTCAATTAAAACGACATACAACTACCAATATATTTGGACTTTGAAAAATTGTATACCTAATAAAATTCTTAAGCTGAAAGTAATACAAAGAAGATGAAGTAATAAACTTACGCTTACTCGTTTTTTAATTATGTGAATTACACTATTTATTCCCTGTTATCGAGAATATACTACGTCGGATAAAACTTTAGTTAAAATGATACAAATATCATTTCATATTTTCAACAACATAAACTACAACAAAACACAAACTAAATTCACCAATAAATCTCTCCTACATGACAAAATAACACCCCATTCCCAATTACAGGCGACCTCCTATTTCCAAAAGTCGATATGAACCAGAAATTCCCGCTTTGGCAACCGGATCTCTGCGACCACGAAGCCTGCAGAACTACGCATTTTTTCGCCAACATTTTTTATCCCCTGGCGTCCATACATTGTTGTTTAAGCATAACAACTGGCTCCCAGTACGGATATAGTCGTCACAGATTTGTGTACAGTCGCGAGTTATATCACCCTAGGGCTATATTCAATTAGCGGGTGAATTGAATGTGAATGTACCTGTTTGTTCGCCCAATCGGTGTAAGTGGCGATTGAAGTGGTTGGTGTTTAGCTTTCAAGCTAGCTGAATTGATTGGAAAATAAATAGATTTTGAACGTTTCGGACGGTCGTTTCTAGTGTTTGTTTGGAAACAGTGAACCTTGAAATTCTGGGAATGGTAAATATTTTATTAATTTGATTGAATTTGTATAGGTTTTGAAACGTACAGAATTTTTAAATAAGAGGTTATTGTAATTATTTAAATCAATGTGTTACAGAAAATTTTCTGAATTATAATTAGTATCCCTGGATTTAGTCACATGCCAGGTATATGGTAATAGGTCTGCGGCAATGAGACCAATAGTGTTCAACACCTTTGGATTCGAACAAGCATTATATCTTATATATTTGTTTAAGATTTTATAAAATAAATATACTTTATTCGTTATAACATTATAAAGCAACAAGGAAATAGGAAGGATTTATACAAAACCTTAAAGATTAATGCAGATATTCTTTGCCAATTATTTAAAAATTCCTTCGAGGACATTATTTACCTTACAGTCAGTAAATATCATGATGAAATACCCCCTGAGGCGATATACAGGGCGATCCCATTTTGTTTTTGAGTTCGAAGAAAACACAAAAGGTGACGTCATCTAAATCTCAATTTGTTAAGGTGTTCCGAGACAGTCTTGTTGATAAACAAAAATATGGTTTGTGTAAATATATTTTTATCTTGATTATTAAAACAACACAAAACTCTTCACTCGTATATGCATTGGGAAAAAATAAAATAAAAAAGGCGTAATTGGCTCCGGTACTTAAACAGTCTCTATGCTAACTTAGCCCGAGAATTAGTAAGTAGTACACTTACATTCGTATTTTGACAAAAGTTTAACGAACAGACATTATCATTTATAATATTATAGATTTGTACCTAATTATTTAATACCGAACCCGCGATTCGAACCCATTACGTCATAGTTCAAAGTCTTTAGCCGTTCTCTGAGTGGAAATAGCTGTTATTTACCAAAATGTACGAAAGGAGGTAGTTTTTTCGTCAAACCATGATCTCGTAACCCCTTAAGACATAAACGGAACGTACTATACAAACACAGTGAATTCTGCTTATATGCAAAACGTAGAAGATTGATGAAAGCATAACTCAACTTTATTTGCACACGGTTCGGTAATCAATTGCCATTTGAATCATCGGATTGTTCGAATGCTCGTACGAGCTTATCGTGAATGAAATGGCTTTGATCCGACTACGGCGTCCAATGATATGCCTAGATTTTAAGAAATTCTTTATTCTAGAACTAACTCCTCGTCCGCATCAACTACGGTTACATGGTACGGCTCATAAATCAAAATATTTTTGACAACTCACATACAGTCATCTGATTTCAAACTAAGCAGAGTTTGTACTATGGTAACCAGACAACTAATAAACATACTTATAAATACATACTTACATAAATAAATTTACAACCAGACTCAGAACAAAAATTTGTGCTCATCGAATAAATATTTATCTGCGCCAAACGGCCGAATTAAAAAAGATGGTATTTATATATTTTATGTGTTGTTCCGATGTAACTAAAGGTATTAATATAACCTTACTTAATGAAAAATACAAAGCCTTATATAAATAGCGGTTGTATGTAACTGATTAGCCGTAGTAGGAGGTAAATTGCCTTCGTAGCATCTTTATGTAACCGTTGCTAAGAAGACTTTTATATAGTGTATTGTAGTTATATTTTTTCTTGATATTTCCCATTACTATGAACTGTGTGAACTAGTTAGTAGCTGCTAATTAATTTAGCATGGATTTCAAGATGAGAATTATACTTCAAAGATACCACCAAATCAGTTAACAACAAACATATTCAACGGCAAATCAATACGAGTATTTTTTCTGCTTACATATACTGCAACAGTCGCATAGTTACGAGAAATCTAAAGGAATTCTAAAAACCTTCGAACTGTAAATAGAACCTTGTAACTAAATCAGTGCTTTAAAACAATAGCGGTAACATAAACCTGTCAATTTAAGGAGGTCGCCGTTTAAATTAGCACTTTATAAACCCAACTTCCCTTTTAGTACCGATTTGTATCTCTCACGAAAGTTTGTCAAACAGTTTCATAATAGTTTAACTACAATTTAATTTATCTTTATACTAGTTAAATGTTTTACAAAGTCCACACGCAGAAGTCGCCTTCAAGCCGACATTTGCCGGCAAAGTAAATTCTGCTCATCGGCGACACGATTCTGCATGTCGCCGGCATTGCCTTCAAAATAAATTCGGTGGCAATAATTTATTGACATGTGTCGGCGAGTCGGCGACTGGTGTGTAGATCCCATGACACATACACACATGATTTAATCACTTATGATGGCAAAATTTCAGGTAATTCGTTGGTAAAAATAAACACCTTCATCAAAAAAATCAATTAACTTTGGTTTCTTTATTTATTAAATAAAAAAGTTAACCGTTTATCTGAACCTGTTACTTACCACATCCACACCTAACACCTGAGCCTTCATTGTCTTTATTACAAGAACATAGATTCTTACTCTTATTGGATCCAAACAATAGTTTCTGGAGTGCCTCATTAGAGCTCTGCAATACTTGGTTCTGATTATCTCGATTCTGATATGCCTCGTATAAACCTATCTGGCGGTGAGAATCATGATTTGCTTGGCTCAAGAGGTCCAATGGAACCTGATTTTGCTTCGATTGCCGATATTTAGATTGATCCTGATTTGCTTGATGAGCCAATACTAACTGCCAAGATACACGATTCTGGTTAGGTTTTCGCCACTGTTCTTCAGCTTGGTTTCCTCGGTTTGAAAATAATTCGTTCCAATTTGCTTGATTCTGATTTTGGTGCGACTGGGCAAGCTCTTGGTTCGCTTGACTTGCCAAAACTTGGTCCCAAGACACTTGGTTCTTTGATTGACGCCAATGGGCTTCATTTTGGTTAACTTGACTTGGCAATATATCATTCCAAGTCTCTTGTTCCTGATTGCGCGACAGAACGTCTTTATTTGGGTTTGGGAAAGCCTGTTCAGACGCTTGCTTCTGTTCTAATTGACGCCACGAAGAGTCTCCCCGATTAGCCTGGTTTTGATATGCTTGGACCCAAGATAGCTGGTTCTTATTTGGTCGCCGCCAAGTGGTTTGAACTTGACGGTCTTGGTTTGAGGAACCTCGATTTTGGTTTGCCCGGTTCAGATATGCATGTTTCCACAATGCTCGGTTAACGTATTCTTGATTCATTTCACGGAGCGGTTGTTTTCCTTCATCCAGGTCTTGGTTGGATTCATCAGATTCCGGAAAAGGATATGATTGAGCCATACGTATGAAACCCAAAGTCATTAAAAGTGATGGAAGAAAAACCTTCATTTTTGAACCAAGTGAGAAATTATTAGAGATTGTGAAAGCAAAAAATGTTTTTTACTCCCTTCTCTATCCACGTTATTATTAATGCCAAATAGAATTAATATGCAGTTGTTTCCTCTATTTAAGTATTACAGCGTGCTAATTGATTATTTTTTAATTAATAATTATTGACTTTGAATACAAAATTAATAAGAATTTGCGGATAAAAAACCATTTCAAATTGATTATAAATTGAAACTTCCTTTTAGTATAATCTTTTACTACTTAAATAATTTCACGATTCAGAAATCGATTATCTACCGCATGTTAATTGCACGTCTAAATTACAGAAATTTGCAAATATTTACGAAAAAAAATTAGGTTTTATATAACATTATTTCGTAACCACTGACCAAATCCAATAATACATATTATTTCGATATTCAGAATAAACCTTAATGATTTATACAATAAAACCTTCCATAACAATAGCGGTCTGTTTCTTAAAACCTATTGGAAATTTGCTTAGCAGTATTGACATTTCAATGTCAATCATTCCTTATTCGTATGGTTAGTGATTAAAGATATTCTAACTTTTTACGTGCCCTCGAAAGTACAAAGAAACTGAGTTCAAATACCACTAATTGTCCACTAATCTCTTAACATCTCCGCGCTAAGGTTGCTTAACTTACCGATTGTTTACCTAGTGTTAAACGCATCTACTTGTACTTTGTGTCCGTTGTTTGTATGTTTGTAAAAGTCCCCGTGATACTAAAGCAATTCTTAGTACGGGAGTTATCTTTTAAAGTTTATAATCTAGCTATGAGCGCCTCAACAAACATTAGAGACGTTTTATCATTACTTACTAGAAAAATAAATAAAATTATTCACTATTCCTTTTGATGTTTTCTAAATTATCTCTATCAGTGAACAAATCCCCGTTTTTACTTTGTTGTTCGCAGAACGCTAGTGTCAGTTACTTTTCTGGTTAATTTAAAGTGAGTCTGTCGGTTTAATGGCTGAATTTATGTTGCGGTTTTTATGTCCCAATAAAGTTTCTTTAGAACGAAGCAACGTCGTTAATCTAGAGATCCAATAAAATGAAAAAAGTTACCGATGCGTTGATGCTTATGTAGTTGATGTGACGTCAGACTTTTTGAAATAAACGACCTGTTTTTTTTGTCATTGTAGATTGTATTTATATTGATAATTGTATGTAAAATGTGAGCTATGTTTTGATAAAACGTATGTGGTTTTGTCATCTGAAAAAGCCACAATTTCATTTATTGCTGTATATTTATACCTTTTTTATTTATTTTGGAAAAGCAACTCTCACTCTGTGTTTTGCTGTTGTATCGTGTGTGAACCCACGGCCTATTGAAGCGATGGTACCGGTGTGGCGACCTTAACCACTGCGCTACAGAGGCAGGTATATAATTCCATTTAATTTTTAAAAGCATCAAACTTATATGGCTTTCACTTTTAACTTATTATATCTCTACAACAAACTGCATAGTAAGTTTATAACCTTAAATTTACATAACAACAGACCCTTTCTAACACTATAATATAAGTATAATAATAAAACTACAATACGTATAATAACGATAATCCGCTCGTAACACGAACAAACATACGGGGTGTTTTCATAGGACCCCATCTTGTGGGTAACACCCTGTTTTATGGGCCATCAAAACCATGGGTTTATATCTATGTATAAAATTTTGACGTAAGTTTTTTTTCGGATCGTGTACTTGTTGTTTGACTTGAGCGTATGACTTCAAGGTTTATTTAAATAAAAAAATATTATCAACTTCTTTTTTTACGCAGTATTTATTTCTAATGGCCATGTAAGCAGCAAGGATACAAGGGTTGCTAAGTACGGATCCAAAAATAACATATCGAAATCTATAAACTTATTTTTCTAATAGATCCACATTTACTAAAACTCTCGGAAATATTTACAGGTAATCTTTTCTTTCAGTTTAATGAATGAACTAGATAATGTACTGTCGCTTTGACTTTGCAGTTAAACTCGATAAAGGAAGCAAAAACTGTGACTGATAAAAAACTCAGATAGGTTTCAAGTCACTAAACTCTTTTTTGAAGATTAAAGTATTAGAGCAAATTTTCTAGTCGTTCCAAAAGCGGACGTGAATCACATGGCAACCATATTCAAATATTAAATCACCTACAAAATATTTTATATTTAAAAAATGGTGTACCAGCAAAATATTTCACATTTTAACAGGCCCGATAAAGTTAAAGGCAAAATAAATAAAAAATACCGTTTATACCTACAGGCTGTGCCAACCAAAATGTCGCAGAATTTTTAGTCACTCCCTCCATTCCTCGCTCCATTACCTTTAACACGAGCCCTTAGGCTATAGGAAATATATTAGCCGCACCGTGTAACGTGATCAGCGCATACGCCGTACGCTATCTCGTTAGTTCGCAATTTGAATATCGGCCAATCAACGCGCGACGCCACGGCAGGGGCGACCCCTTCCCGATTCTATTATTTTATTTTTTGCGCTCGCAACACTGTGGGTAAACATGTTTTCTTTTTTTAGAATTTGACGTGTGCCAGTGGTATTCGATTTGCAGTTTTTTTTATTCTGCTTTTTGTGCTAGAATCGATTTAGACCTAAAGGTACTGGGGGAGGTACGATTGGCAATTATTCTGCTAGACTTTTATTGCAGACTATATCTATTTACTACCGTTGTGTGGTAAGATAGAATTTGTCTGCAAGTGACGTTTTTGAAACGACGTGCTTTTTAAATGGTTTAATTTTGAGTTAGGTAAACAATAGATTTTTATGTACCTCTGCGGAATCGAGTTACATTTCCGCAGAGGTACATAAAAAAATCTAGTTTTACAACCATAAATAGCTTTTTTCTTCGTCTAGACAAACGCAAGTTTAGTAAATGATCTACTTGCAATTGTTATTAATTAGGTTTAAAAAACATTAAACGTACATAAATAATTGAGAGATCTTCAAAAGCGGAATAAAGTAAATTACATACTTTGGATTATAAACAACCAATCAATTTTAAAAGTGGAATGTTTTGACAGCTCATTACTTTTCGTTAAAAAAGCAATGAAATGTAAGGCAAAGGCAAACATCAATACAGCCTACCGTGAGATATGGATCACGAGAGGAAATGTATTTTTTATTAGCGTGCCGCGTGAAAAGGTGGAAAACTGTCCCGTTGAGGCGTGGGCCTAATATTAGAAAAATACTATAAATAAAAGCTTATTTCTCCAATTTTCTCCTCTCATAATTAATTTTTTTATCATATTAATATTTTTTACTTCAGAATTTGAAGTTAATTACTCCAAAATTGGACTTATTGATTACATTTAGCTATCGCTTTGTTACCTACTATAAATACGGAAATCGAAGAAAGTTCAACTTCAGCACGAAATAAAGAATATGTTTCGTTTAAATCTAGCCATGCCTTTAATGTTTGAGAATGTCTTCTTAAAATGCCTAATTTAAAAGATTCTTGCAGCTTTAATTTCGACCAGTATTTTTTCGGAATTTGTTATACATATTTTCGTATTTCCAGCTCATCTCTCAGTGAGGACTCGCATTAAACTGCTTCGTTTCTTTTGTTGCTGTACACTGATTGTGAGTGAAGAGACTTCCACAAGTCGTTGAAAGGAAATGGAGCGTTTGTAGGATAATGACAACATTCACACAACCGCCCTTAGTAGAAATATATTTGTGTTGTTTTATATAAAATAATAGTCTAAATATGATTAATAGTTCTAATAATACTAACGCTTATTGGCTGTTTACAAACAGGGTAAGCAAATACAAGGTTTTTTTTATTAAAAAGGGTTTAAAAAGTCATTTTCTTTATACATAGGCGAGTACCGATTATAATTGGTAATCTCACTATAAACCATGCAATAGTATCTCTATAAATAGTAATTTTGACGTATTAATTCGAAATGTGTCATCACATTTTTTCAGTTATTCGTAGTGTCCTACTACAATTGACTATCAACAACCTGCTTGCTATGGACAAATTTTGCACGAAAAGAGCGTTGATTGGCAGCGCCCGTAGCGGTTACCGTAGGAACAATTTTTGAGATCACTTTAAATGCCAAACTCGATACTCTATAGTACCGATCGAAGAAAACAACGATTGAAATATCGACCGCAAAGAGAAAGCGGTCTCAATAAACACCTTACATTAAAACACTTTCAAACATCCATTCCTTAAACCGAAAGCCTCAAGCACATCAATTCTCGTTTTAAATTTAAATGGACTATGTTTTACAATTCAAATAACAGAAAGTTGGACAAGGAAAAGGTGAAGACCTTTATAAATGTACCTCTCTTGATCTCCGGTTAAGTTGAATTTAATATCTTGAATACTGCAGTTTGTGTACGGTGCGGTATTATCATCGCATTATTTTTATAAAGCTGATTGACTGCCTTTTTTATCTAAACTTATTTTACCAGCATACTATCAATATTATAACAGATTTCGTTTCTGCAATGATTTATGAAAAGTTACTTTTTAACTAAAGAGCTAGGGTAGTACGGGTGGTATCTTAGCGAGCAATTGTGAAATATTTTAGTACATTCTTTTACACGCGTAGCCAGCTCCTATTTTATATAGTTGCTTTGACAACAGTAAAGTCTCCACGATTGAAAACTTATAATTATAATCATGCAACGCCAAAATTTGGAGTAATGCTTTGACCGTCAATTTTTAGCTACTACTTATAAAGTAATCAACCGAAACAAATTCAGAAAAAATTACCGCAACTAATAAGGCACTAAGAGTACATATTTATATTATTAAGACATATTTTTTTCTAATTATTAATTATCTGATAATACTGTGTATAAAATAACGTTTAATTACTGTACTCGATAACAGTATTCAACGCTGCATCAAGTCATATTATTATTTTTGTTTGAAAATAATTATTTGGTATGTATTTTTTTATTCAGTCATGCGACACTCTACAGTCGGTACTTTTGAGAATCAAAAATTTCACATTTAAAATTTGCTGCAAAAATAGTTCCTGACGCGCCCACTAGAGGCGCTCATCGAATTTTCATACAAAATTTCTCGAGAAATAGTCGGTTGTCGATACTTCATAGCAGTCGAGAATCGCGTTACAGTTCGTTTACTTTGTTACTAACAGTCTTCAGTCGAAATTGTAGACCAATTTCGTCTGCATAAAAAGATTGTCCGGAATAATCTAGGTCTTTAAGGTTTAATAATTTAACTAATTATTAATCTTATGTTATACGATTATAGACCGTGTATGTGTATACAAAATTTGTTTAATAGTTCTTGCACAAGAGTAAAACCCATTGAAAGGTTCTAGAAATATTTTCACGCAGATGCGACCACTCAATCAATCAGCTCAAATATTTATTTATTTTGCAGTGATTCTCAAGAATGTCTCCGTATATACTAACAGTAGCGGCACTATTGTTGTTCGTTGGGTTAGCGCACGGGAACGTAGGTGACTTAAGAGGACCTAATGTATATTTCTATCAAAACCACCACGATTTGTCCGAAGAAGACCATCAGTTGCACAGAGCTTATGCGAACGTTTATAAAAATGGCAATTCTCGTGACCCTGATAGAGGCGTTTTGATTGACTATCAGGAGTCAAAAGGTAACGCCCAGTATGCCGAAAGACATAGTTTTCCAGACGAAGAGTAACTAATTTCAATGAAACTGTTGAATTACTACAATAGTTTTTTGATTCTCTTTTTTTCTTTCAAATGAAATCTAAATAATTCTAGTAAACCAGAATAAAGAACAAAAGTAACTTCGTCTTTTGTTGTCTTACTTAGAAAACACTACTATCATGTTATCTTGGCACTATTTTGTATTGATAAAGAATCCATCTAAAATAAACAATTTATTTTCAGTGTGTATTTAATTATTTATTTTAAACTATTCCAACATCTTCCTTATTTTTAAATTAAAACATACTATAAGAGCATACAGTGAGAACTGAATTACACATTGTCTAAGAAAATACATGAATGACCTAGCTTAAAATTTATACCACAGTAGGTAACTGCATCATCGTTATGACTTATAAGACATATTATTATTATATATTTAAAAACATACACGTATTACCAAATGCCAAAGGTAGTATATCTGTTACGTTTTGACGGGTAAACTTCCAAACCTATTTACATGAATTTTGGTCTAAAATGAGTAAACCACTTACTGCCGGTTTCTGAGGTACATTTAGCGGTAGTTTATCTATTCTATAGCGTTTAAACTCATACAAAAAAACGCTGTTGAA
Organism: Anticarsia gemmatalis; assembly: GCF_050436995.1. Classification (NCBI taxonomy): domain Eukaryota; kingdom Metazoa; phylum Arthropoda; class Insecta; order Lepidoptera; family Erebidae; genus Anticarsia; species Anticarsia gemmatalis. The sequence continues at coordinate 10,038,293 of NC_134759.1, forward strand.
TAGTAAAATTACGGCTAAATGTACTCAGAAACCGGGCATCAGAAATGTAAATAGGAAAAAGGCGTAAGGTTAATCGCAGGCAACTTCTATTAAAAATCTTTTAAAGGGTTTGAGAAGGGGTAACAGTTTCTAGCTCTCAGTTTCTGAGGTACATTTAGCGGTTATTTGTCTATTCTATAGCGTTTATACTCAGGCAAAAAAACGCTGTTGAATAGATAAACTATCGCTAAATGTTCTCAGAAACCGGGCTTAAGCGAGTGCATTCGCGCGTCAGCTAGTTAAACATAAGTAAGTAATACAACGTTACCCGTAACTACAAGATCTCAGGTGCGTAATTTGTGGTGCAATAAAACCAGACATAGTGTAAGGTTGATGGCACTATTATTAAACGAGGATTAAGCTATAAACGGGGATTAACCTCGCCGTAGGACTCTTGCTTCCGTCGATCTCCACTTTGGTAATAATCGGTTACTAAAGTGCTGTTACAAATTATGGTTACAGTTTCGTGTCTATTAGAATAGATTAAAATGTATGTATGTAGCGCCCGTTCATGTGCATTTGCAATGATTGTGTACAGCACTCATACAAAAGTGTGACCTCTTAATTCATTTCAATATTGTTCTTTTTTTTAACCCGTCCCACTGCTGAGCAACGATCTCTTCCCGAAATAAAAGAGAAATATGTCTTGAGTCCATCACAATAATCATGTGTGAGATATAAAAATAGGCTATTTTCCAGCATATAATCTGCCAACCTCGCCCTGAGAATAGTTTTAACATACAAAGTTTTAAAATACAATACACAAAGAAAATTATGGCTGGAAATTACACACAATACTTTAAGTTTATTTAAAATAAACTACAGTTAAACTACAGTGCAAGCACCCACCAACATTAAAGGTAACACAATGTAACAGACACATCGCACTATAAAAGAGAATAATTGGCGTACGGAGGTAATTATGCTTGTTTAATTAACTCTTATAATAATTACTCAGAAACTGCTTCTACATTTACAACAAGATTTTCAGGTGTTAAGGAAAAAATATAGGAAAATGCTAGCTGGCTAAATGAATAAAGGAAAGAATGTCTTACAAGAAATCATGGCAATAAAGATCTTCATTAAAATATTGGCGAGGTCTTATTTTAATGCTCGGATATTATATATGTTAATCTTCAAACTTGTTGTCTTAAATTTATATAGGAAGTATGCATAAGAATCGCTGAGAATAGATTAGACGAAAAACTCATAAAGAAATGTTGCCTTGATTTAAACCCAGACCTATGTCCAGCCGTCACATTAAAAGCCGCTACAATGAACAGGACTCCGCTAAAAACCTACATTATGGCTACAAAACAAGCGATTTACATTTTTTACAAATAAGTCAAAAAAATAAAATATATCTTATAAACTTAGAATACGGATCCCGATCGCTTTTTAGCAGAACATAGTGAAAAATAATAATGCATTTCGTAAAGGAGAGAGTGATTATAGAAAAAGGTTCGTGCCGCCACGCAAAATGATAAGTACTAGTAAAAAGACAGTAGCGTGGTCATCACCTTAAACCCAATCCTCGCAGTACTAAAGTCGGTACCGACGACTAGCAAACGTTTGACTTTAACTTATATGAAGTAAATAGTTTTTGCCAATTCAACTAAATGCGCTTTTCAGATTTTCATACGAAATTTGTCGACAGTCATTCTGTTGTTAATAGTCGTAGTAGTAGTGGGAAATCGCCCCTTTGTCCCCATTTTTCCGCGAAAAGTATGGCTCAACAAGCTCTCAGCAAAAGTTTACACAATTCCGAAGAGGAGTACAAACAAATTCATGCTTCAAGATATAATAACACTAATGTTTAGTGCAATATCGCTAAAATGTTTGTTTCATTCAGCACGTTTCTCAATTTTTTTGCTTTTCAAGCTGATTCTCCTTGACTTGGCGTTTACTCAACCTGTCTTGTTCTGTTTTACGATTGTTAAACGCTGAAAAGTTACTGTGATTTTATTTGTGAAATTATAGTAATACATTTTGAATTTGCAAAGTGGAAAAAAGTGTACCTACTATTCGCTCCAGCTGCATTGAGACAAGAAGTTTTAAAATGCTTTTTAGTTTAATACAAATATTGATACCCTGCCGTTTAATCCCATCCTGCTCTCGATCTCGCTCCCAGTTAATCCTGTTTTGACACGCAAAAAAGTAAATCATTGAGATATTTTAGTTCTATAGAAATACTACATTAAACCATCGTACAGTTACTACATTCAACATCGTACATTTAATTCTATAGAAAATATTACATTCAACTATCGTAAAGTATATTAAACGAAATTTCGTTCAACTTCAATAAACGCAGGTACTAATGCTTTATTTTATTTATTCAATTCGTCATCATTACTCGTTCCTATTTGATATTTTCTTTGAACACAAAATCCTTGTAAACGATGTTTTTATCAGCGATAAATATAAACGCGGAAGATTACAAAAATTCCAAACGATAAATTCACAAAAACTCGAGTTATCACCACAATAAAATTGGACAAAACAAAAAGTAAGTGCGCCAACGGAACGTGTTGTAAAGTAACAATGAAAAATGGCGGTGCCCAAAGTTGCGACGAATTTGTCCCACCTCAGTAACAAAGTTAGGTAAAAGTGGCCAGATTTATCGATGGGGGATCTTTACCGGCAAAATGCTTTGCCAACACCGTGCATTGAGTTAAAAGCCGTAAAGTTAGCAAATTGAAATGAGTTTACTATCTGCAATTCATAGCGTAACTTGAAACGTTGACGTTTTGTGCATAACTTTAAGATGTAAGTTCTGTTTGAATGTTTTAATACTTCGCTTTTGGAATGTGTTAAAAGGAGATTAAATTTGTACGAAAATGTGAACTGAGGTAAAATTTTGCTTTGAAGTTATAGCCACGTTAGGATTTTAGCAGCACATTCGCATGGAGGTAAGAGACATTGCTTTTCTTAATATCATTTCGCAAACATAGCTTATTAATTAACTACAAGGAGATTCCTGAAATGTATGGGTCATGGATTGTTTTGCATAGCAACGCATATGATTCTTTGCTAATTCATGGAGGGGTGATGTCCTACCACTATCGACTAAGTTGATAGCTATCGCCTTCAGCGTTTTTTCCGAAAAGGATATTTTTTTATCTAACTTTAAATGTCAAACAATATTTAGCCATACCGAGGTCATAGGCAATCGCACCACAAATATTTGATATTTAATCTCGATCGCAATCAATTCATCATTACGATCAAATACATAATTTCTCCAGCTATAAAATTTGACAAATATCGGAACTTCCAACCTTATTTCAGGCAAGGATCAAAAACTCTTTTTCTTACTACACATTAATGCAACACCACGTCTCATGCGTACGTCACATGGCGACGGCAAACTTTATGGGAATACCATCAACACGGGCGCAAATCGTCGCCTGTCGACTGATTGGCCATTATGCAAATCGCATACTAACAACGCCCCCCGGCCCCCCTTGCATATTTTACCGGATTATACCGGGTAACGCCAATAAGTGATGCCAACCGAGCCGTTAGATGTTTGCGTTATTGTGTGATGTATGGATGAATGGGTACGGAAATTGAGATGTTATTTTTATTAATGGTTCGAGGTTGTGGGGGAATGGTGATGAGGAAAATGTATTGTTTATGTATGATACTGAGATAGTTTGCCACGTGAAGCGGAACACGATGTGGTTCTGAGCTTCGATCGTGATTCCGAAGCGCTTTGTATGAACTTGAAGTTATAAATAGTAGTTGCTAAGCTATAATCGTGATGTCTGTTTTAGACTTATAACACAAAACACGAATACCGCAATTGCGGATCAGACGCAGCTCTGAAGTCATGAGTGCTTTTGTTGAGAATATTACAAGCTATGTTATTTTACAAAGTATATCCCTACACCAAACTTTATCTAAATCGGTTTTCGACGTGAAATGAGATCAAACAAGCACACATTCACATTAAAATCATAATAGTACATACATATTTACTTGTACGGAAGTATAGATCCACATCAAATATTTTCCAAACAATCGTTGTAAAATACATTTATTTTCTGAACAAAGATTATTACGGCCACATAAAAACATCGCTAGTAAAACTAAAAAGGAAGAGAATGCTACCTCATGGCTTAAGGTCGGGATGTTAAACAAAATACAGCTGATCCCTTGCTTCCGGATCAACGGGCAAAAGAATCGATTCCACATACATCCTCAATGTGGAGCCATTGAAAACGCGACAAGCATAAACAAATAATTTTCATATGTTTTTATTTTCATTTGTTTCAGATTGTTCGAATCCTGGAAAGGTAATCCTATCTGTGATGAATAAATTTTTATTATAGATTTTATACTAGAAAAATATTCTCTTTATAAATAACTCGGAGTTCGGTAACGTGCCCGATATATTTTTATCAATAGCCTAAATGCCCTTTTACACGGGAGTAACATGATTGAGATTGCCTTCGTGTGCCTCTACCTACACTTTTGAGTAGAACAGGCGGGATGATATGTATCGTATGATTTTTGGAAAGTGTTGATGAAGCTAAAATAGAAAAGTTTCGGAAAACTTTTTAGGCCTTAAACTGGATGCTTGTAACAGCTGCACAGAAGCAAAAGCGAAGCGTAGAAATGCATAGATTTGAATTTAAATGATCGCGGCGTTGGAAATGGCGTTTGTGTATTAGAAACACGCCAAACTTAATGACTACTGTTCAGAAATATTCAACTGCTATTTTACTGTACTGACTTTACTATACATGCGGTTACCCTAAAAACGATTGGTCGCATCAATGGCAATTAAAATCAGTAATTGCTTTATTTTTATCTCTAACTCCGTCCAGAGATGAACTACGAACTGCGTTTTTGTCTAATGACAACGTATTAATTTTAACAGTTAAGTAGAAACTAATAAGTTGGTGTTATTTTTTTTTAAACCATCCAGAAGGAGGAGCATCTCGACATCATCAAGTGAATAGAGTCCGAACAATTCTTTTCGAACTTTTACCATTAAGAGTTGGTAAATCTTGAGTTGGTAAGTTGGTTTTACCGGAAAATCTTAGGATTTACCACAGTTCGGGCTTTTACAGTAACATACATATGTACGAATTTATTGTCTTCTAATTTTTTTTGTATTTTTTCCCAATTCCGCTGTTTTCATAGCCACAAGGCCAAGATTACATGGAACTTGATTTATCTAAAACAACCATCGCTGGAACAATTTACAACATCCTTTTTGGATCACCGCGATTATTTATCAACGTTCCCTTGTTTACGGCTACAGGGAATTTTGTTTATTTCCCTTTACATAGACCGATAACTAATGCACTACTTACAATCACTCGTTGTTTGATACAAATAATACAGTGTACTCATTTTTCTTTATCTTCTCGTTTTTGTAGTGACTGGTCAGCTTCTAGTCAAAGTTATTTAAGACTTTCAAAAGCCTTATGATTCGGGAGTCAAGCAACCTTAAGTGCGTACATTTCAGAAATTGGAAGCTAGTGATAGTTCATTCTTCAGATAGTCATTAAAAAGTTGGGCAACCCTTAGGCCTCTTGAGCATCGTGTACATAAGATTAGCATTCTTCTTCTAGCATCATTTTTGTCAGCACACATGTTGAGGCACCTGAACTACTACTCAGGTGCCGAAACCATAGGTACTTCTTCTTCTTATCGTATGGTTAGTGGTCAACCTAGTGTCAAAGTTGTTCAAGCCGCCCGAGGGCCTTTGACATGGCTTACTAGGTACAAAAAAAAGAATACTTCGAGTTAGCCATTAACCATAAACCAAATTTATACAACATTAATGTCTATTTATTTCAGAACTATCTATACTATCTCTAAAATATTGCTACAATAACGATTCAAAAAGCGGTAAGCTTTGTTTTCTACACAGAGAACGTAAGAAAATTCTACACAAAGGGTATCAAATCCGAATATGTCAAACGTATAAAATGTCACACAAGTTTTTCTCCAGTTAGCTTAACAAGATGAAACTTGTAACAAGCGTCAAAGGGCGGCTAAGTCAAAGGCGTCGTTATCTTTTTAGTTTTCTTTATAACCAAAGCGTTAACTTTATCTTTTAGTTTAGTTTGTCCGTTGTTAAGTGCTGTAAGTGTTTTAAGAGATTGAAAGTTTAAGGTTCTTATGTTTCAGAAGTGTTAGTCGAGTGCATTCGGTTACTTTGCAAGTGGTCGAGGACGCAAAATCAAATGGTTCTTGTATACACTATCTATACTAATATTATAAATCTGAAGAGTTTGTTTGTTTAATTGAACGCGCTAATCTCAGGAACTACTGGTCCGATTTGAAAATTATTTCAGTGTTAGATAGCCCATTTATTGAGGAAGGCTATAGACTATATATCATCACGCTACGGCCAATAGGAGCAGAGTTCCAGTAAAAAATGTTACAAAAACGGGGAAAATTTTGACCCATTCTCTCTTATGTGACGCAAGCGAAGTTGCGCGGGTCAGCTAGTATTACATAACGTGCTATATATAGCTAGATAACATAGTCTGGTGACAATGTTATGATATATTGAAGTGCTTTATAACAATAACTTATAAAATTTTATGTATATGCACCATTAGACAAATGACTGTTTGAAGTCATGTGTGTATTACAAATAATATATCACTCACTTAAACGGTGAAAAAAGTAAAGAATATTAGAAAGTCTGAATTTTCTTGAACAGTTCTTGAAGTCATACATGTATGAACTACGCTTATAATAGTTTCTATAATATCTGTGCACTAATGGTATATAATAGTATTAATAGTCTCGTCATTAATTAAAGGTAAATAAAACTATTGAATTAATTGCTTGTAGTAATTTCATGCATAATTGTGACAATGCCTTTATCAAAACGCATGCTTAAAACAAAATAGAGGAAAATATTGAAAGTAATTAATTATAATTAGTATTCCACTTGTGACTTACGTATTTATTAAGAATTAAACATAATTTACCTTATTATAAGTACCTTTTCGTAACAAAACTAAGACTTAGCTAATGAGTACATTCAATATAATAACGAAGATATCTAAATTTCAAATTAATTTTCCGATAAAAAAATACTGGCCAAAATCAAGTTGCACAAAATATTCTTAATGTTACCACTACTCATTTGTTAAAAGAAAAAAAATAATATCAAACGTCAGTAATATCAGTAATGAAATTTATACTGTTGGTGTTGTTACTTTCATTTTCAAATGTGGTTCGGTCATATCCTGTTACATGTGTGCGTGGGAAATGGTGTGACATTGTAGCGATTCCTAAGAAAGTGTGCGGGATAGACGGACGGACTCACAACAATCCTTACTGCACTTGTGGACGAAATATCGACGTACAATACTTAGGACCTTGTGGAAATCCAGATTTCTTTTACGGTGTTGTGTTACTTAGAAAACCCGTTTTGTATTTTAAATAAATTATTTTTGTGATGATTGTTGTCAATTAAACCATATGTTGTGATCACGAATCTCTTCTCGGAATAACCGAGTGGCTAAGGTTTGAGTCCACTATACTGGCCAATTTGTGGATCGGAGACTTTGTGTTGATTCAAGAATTGTTTATAGAACTCCTATTCATGCAAGATTTCAAATAGTATCAGAAATTTGACTTCAGAATTTCAGATACCTATATTGTCAATAAAATTTTCAAAAGACAGGACTAACGTAATCATTTATTATACAATGTATACATACATAGAATTATGCCTTCGTCCCATAGAGATAAGTAGAGAAAAAAAGAATAAAAGTAGATCATACTAAATTATATCTCAAAGTTCAAAAACCTGTATCATTCGAATTGGAAACAAAACACGTGGAGATTTATTACAGCCCGCGTGAAGTATACAAAGCGCGTTAATTTTCTAAGTTAAATCAAATTGAATACTCAAGTGAGGGGAATTACTAACGCAATTTTGAAGTATTTGTGATTGTTAGCTGTGAATCTACATACGCTGAAGTGTTCGCGGCAATCAGGCCGGGTTACTGTCATGTAGACTTACCAAACGACTGAGTTTTTAAAGACTTTCTTCTGAGTATAATCGGGTAAGGCTTCAGTAAAAGTTCTGGCGCTAGGTTACCCTCCGAAATCTATAATTGTAAAAAGATACAAGTGTATTTGGTTATATAGTTACAACGCCGCTCTTATCCAAGGAGGACAAGCAAGGTTTCTGTTAGTGGATTCAGAAACAACCGTGCTTATATCTGTAGAACACTTTTTTCATCGTTGTTTTTTTTTTCTAGGAACATACAAATCATTGAGATTCAATTAAGTAAAATTTGCCCAGATATAAGAAACTTTATTAGGTATTTTTCAGGCTCAGGCAAAATTGCGAGTAACTTAAAAAATCCGATGGTTTATGTCCGTTTATTGTCCTAGTTGCGTATTTAAAGATGGTAACCCTTCTGTCATGTCAAAGTTTCCTCGTCTCGGGGCGAAACACGTAGCACTGTGTGCCAAGTTTGAATGGAATGTGTCCTCATATCTTAACTGTCTGTCTTACGTCGCGGCAGATTATGTTATAATTATATCTGTCGTTTTAATTTTAGTTACTGTTTTGAGAACGTGACTTTATTAAACGTTTGCTTTGTGAAGCTTTAGAACTGACTCGTCAACTTTTTTGTCATAAGAACTACGTTTACGTAGGTAATGCGAGTGTTAGAAATGGAAAATAATTACTTTATTTCATGTTCATCATCATCATTCTTGTAAAGAATGCAAACTTGTAAAGAATGGTGACTAAAAAGTGTTCCATGCCGAATTATGCCATAAAGGAACAATCTTAGTCGTACCTCTATAAGAGTTATTTTGTATTTGGAATTCAGAACAGACCGAAATATTAATCAAAGTTTATTTCTGTAAAAAACGATAGGGACGTCACCTAAAACAGTTTATCCGAAATAAGTCCTTAAACATAACGTTTTCTATCTCATAAGAAACGCGCACATGCATTTTACATCAAAGTTTCCACAATCATGTTACTCGAAAGTTTCAAAGAATTCTCAAACTTTAAACATACAGCCTTATAAAAACATAACGCGCCTGTAACGATTAAAACTAAACTGTAACATACACGATGCGTTAGCTAACGCCGCCTAGCGTTTAAGATAAAACTTTTAGAAAGCAGTATGATAATAAATCGTCAAGTTTCCCTTCTCGTTGGCAAGTCTTTGAACGAGGAAATATAACGCCTAGATAGGGCACAGAAGTACTGGTTTCAATTAGAAACTGGGTTAATAGAAGAAATATAAACCGGGTATTTTTGATAAAACAAAATTATCGTCATTTTGCAAGTTACATGTAATATTACAGAAATATTTAGACAAAACGTTAAGTACTAAAAAAATCTGTAGTACTGTTGAGTATCAATACAGGGCAATTTTAATTAAAATCTTGTTACATAATTCGTTTTTAGATTACACGCTAGAGGCGCTGATAAGTATTTTTATAAACAACTGGTCGGTTATCGTCAGAGGTATAAAATTGGCATTGTGCTTTGTAGTTTTCTCACTTACACTTTAACGTCAGACTACTTACGTCAAGACATCAGTAAATAAATTTGAAGTTCACTAGTTGTCAACTGAGACAGGGTAAACGCATACAGGATAGCTTGATCCAGATATCGAGTATTACCCACGCCCTCCTCTCCCATAGATTCGCCTACAGTAAAGCGAAATCATATAAACCGCTTTAACTAGCGAGTACAGTGCCTCGATTCTCTACTACTATCGACTACCGACAACCGAACTGTCATCGAGAAATTTTGTATGAAAATCTGATCAACGCCTCTGGCGGGTGTCGTAGGAAACATTTTGGCAGTACATTCTAAATGTCAAAATTTCGATAGCTAGCCGGTTGTCGGTACTCGATAGTTGTACAAATTCGAGGTACAGTTCATACAAGTCACATCCAGTGCATTTATATGAACCCAACTCGCCTTGTCCTACCTTATGACTTAGCTACGGCATAAATTAAGCGGGCGAACGTAATGGGGTAATATTAGAGACAAGCTTGTTTTATTACTATACTTCGAGTGCAAGTTTTATACGTGTCCTCGGATGCCATTACACTACAATTTTAAGAATGTATCGGTTAACTTGATAGTGGAAGGAACGTGTGATGTGTTATGAATTTTATACCCTTTTAGTCCCACAGCTGAATGTTTTGATTTACTTTCATTTGCTTTCCTTGGGCCTCTTTCTCCAAAAGATGGATTTTTTTATTTCGTTACCATTGCTTTGTTTGGGATTTTTAAAAAATGCTTTAATTTCTGAAGTTGTCTCCCAAGTTGTTCGGGTCTCAATTAATGGTATTAAAAATAAATATTTGTGTTCACGATTGTTTGAATTTTCTGTGAACTCTACGTTAAGCCTAGTGTCACAATTGTAAACTTTGGTACACTTTACTTCAGCCTATTTATAAATACCTTTCCTAATAAAATATTTAATTAATTTTTCATTTTTTTTTTGTTTCGGCATTTTTCTATTACCATGTCCGTTTACATTCCCAATTATTATGAACGTCTTAGCGCCGTACATTGTAGAAAAAATAACTAAATAATAATAAACAAAAACAAGCAAATTAATTAACGCACTAAAATTCATCATTTTATTGGTCCACGCAGTAATTGATTTTGTTGACTTCGACATAAAATTAATTGAATTACTCTCGTGACACGGCCACTTCAAACATTTCAACTGCACAAACATATCGTCGTATTTTATTGGTGAACATGCTTATTAAGCTATTTATTTTATATATTAATTTATAATTAGATTTATAGTCAGTTCAGTGGTCGGTGAATGATCTGTGTTATCAACTTCTCGTGAGGACATTTCATAGATGGGTGACCGTTTAATGGTATTTTATCTTAGCATGTTCCGTACCAAATTCTAAAGTTTGATCCGTTTGTTGGGGTGAAAGGCTTAAGCATCCTTCAGCACAGAGTATCTCAGATAGCTGCAGTGTTTTTGTTTTGGGCGTATTTAATGGTAGGTCCCGCGTATGGCTATTAAGATCAAAATCGCCTAGCCATGTCAAGGGCATTCAAACACTTAGCTGACCAAAACAAATATTTTATCAGTTATTTTAGTACTGTCTATTGTACTGAAAGTAGAGAATTTCAATCAATAATCCTTGTTCCTATTTTTGGATCTATCAATTCAAAAATACGGAGCTGTTATTCAATATGTCATGGTTTACACATGTTTTTCGTGACTGTACCTCTCACGCTCAATTACTCAAACAATTAATTGATAAAGATACATTCCTGGCTTTCAACAATAAACCCAAAATAAATCTGATACATACAATCCATTCATATCTTGTTCCATTAAGTGTTAATTATATCGAGCACAGGTGCTGTGAGTAACCAACGAATCAGCTAAATGAAATTCCATAACAATGCTTTAAGGGACTATTAATTTGATGTGAGTCCATTTGTACTTGACAATCGCGGTTTGTATAAAGGCTTTACGCATAGGCCGTATTTTACGCGTACTATAAAGCGTGGCACACATTAACAGCGGGAAGGTTTTGGGTCGTTTAGCGCCTATCAGTGTCTTCATAATTATCTACATATCGCCAGTGCAGGTTGTTTCCTTTCAATTCAATCTGCAGTGATTAGTATATATATTAAAATAACATTGTCGCGAAATTCGAACTGCAACCGCCCCGCGCATAGAATTACTAATAATAAACACCCATTTGACAGCTTATTGACACAATCCCGGATTTTCGTAAAGCTCCGTCTACCTAAGAATATTCCAAAAGGAATTGGTAAAAGACCGAAAGACATTTTGCTCGATATAGAATCGAAGCCAACCACGTGATCAGCATTTGCATACACTAGTACTCAAAGCACAGAGGCCGACAATTTATTTAAACTGCTAATATGCGCATAAAATACGCCCAATATGTAAAAGCCCTAAACGTATGAGCATAATTAAATAGGCAATACAAACATGATGTATTATATAGCCCATATTACAATATAAATGAATGAAGGCATTTGTTATAGTGGGATCATATTGGACAATTTATGGGTGGTGTTTAAATATAGCCTTAACGGTAACGTATCGATGGAGAATCGTCATTGAGATACTGTTTTGTTGACTGAAACACAAAACGCGTCGCATTATTGTTCAAGAACTAAAAAGAGAGCTGTAGAATGAATAATTCAATAAGTATGTGTCTTTAAAAGGCAGCCTTAGCATACAGGATCTGCTGCATAAGTTTGCTGATGTCAGCAATGGCTGATGGTTATCTACAAAATTTTGATTGTTGAGTACTTGCTGCCTGATGTTGACTGTAAAGTATTCTCTTTCTGGGCAAAATTCCTGATAAAAAGAGAGTTTGCTCATTCTCAGACGTCATATTATATCAATAACTATTTAATAAACTCTAAGTAGGTTTAGGTAGATAGGAATTAATGAGAAAGAAATTTGAAAAGTCTTTGCCAGTCAACATAATTCGGTTAAATTCCCAAACGTTTGATTGAAAAGATTTCGGTTATTTTTAGCTTTCTGCAATCACTGTTGAACATACAAAATTGAAATTATTGTTTCTCTATATCGACTGAAACACATATGTAACGTCACGGCATCAATATCTAGCTTATTAATATTATAGTAGTGTTGTGGAGTCCCAAAGGCTTCCCAAAATATACGTGGACCCATTCACCTGTTTCTGTCAAACTAAATTTCAGTCAGACCGATTCCCAGGACAACTGGGCTTGATTCTAGGACAAAAGTTGTTACGTACCTTTAAGCCTATTTTAGTGGCTGAATACAACTAGAACCTGTATTAGAGCTTACCCGTTTCTATTTTGCAGTAAATTTTCTATATTGAACGTGAAAAGCTTTGCCCTATTAGTTATTTAAGGAAAGGCTTTTGAGGTTATTTTTGGCATTATAAATTAATTAAGTGTGTTTATTATTTTATTTCCCTACCGAATTTCCTTTTGATATGTTTGTTTTTATAATAATACACTTTACAAATACAAATAATTTCATTAATGTGGCATTCTTTCAAAACCAAATCAGTGTCTCGAGGAGATAACATATATATTACGTTTCCCTCTTTCATTATATTGTTAAAGGAATCGTAATAATATGCACATACTGCCACCTGAAATGTCACAACAATACTTCTCTAACTCCATCATACTTATTTATTCAAAAGCAATTGTAACTGACATTGTAAACAAGACAAACACCCACGGCTTCATCCCAAACACATAATTCAGAACAATCAAAACAAAATCCTATTACTTATTAAACCTTTACGAAATTCCGCAATCCTTCGTCAAAACTCAAAAACCCACGTACTGTTATCAACCACACGTAACAATAGGCTCACATTCAAATTTAATTAAAAGCAATCTTCAGGGATGCTCAGTCTATGAACACCTGGAAATAAATTCACCTGACTGCCAACAATTCTTCTTTAATAGGCCACCGAGAGCCGACAGCGTTATCGCGAAAATTTAATAACAGTAAAACAAGTACTGTTTCGTACACACGGACCGAAAGACTGACAAGCTTTGTGATGAGCAGTTTTATTTATGACTTCACGACATAATAACATGTTTACTTAAATTATACGTAACGTGAATAATAACAAATGTTCTTTAGAAGAGTCTTTCTGTTAATTTACTTGCACCGTTAAAGAAAAATAAAACATCGTGATGAAACTTTATCTAGAGCACCTTGTTTTGATACATTCTTGAAGGAATCAGCAATACGCAATTGGCTTCCGAGGTGGAGTCAGTCTTAATTTATCTACACAGTAAAACCAGTGAGACAGTTTTAAATTTACTTATTTTACTTTTACTTAAGCAATTCCAAACTGAACAAACACAAATTGCCACCCTATTGAAATATTCCATCATAGCACTCTAAATTTCATCATACAGGCTAACCGAAATAAAATTATGGTGTAATCTAATATCAATCTCGTTGGCACCCTCTATAAGCATTTGACGTGTTATTTTACATAACACAGACCCCTCATGCAAATATCAAGGGACCTTGCAAATGTATGCAATAAAAATCAATTATATTTCAGAATATATTTTGAGTTCTGCCAATTAGATTTGCGTATACCCCTAAGTGAAAAAAGAGTGTCGTATTTACATACGAAAACTCGTTTTTAAAAACATTTTTAGGAATTTGTTTTTGATGGTTTTGGAATTTTAATGTGGCGTAATACATTTGGGATATAAAATGTGTCATATTTTTGTTCCCTTTTACAACTTAATATAAATTTACAAATGAAATTATTTTGCGATATTTATTGATTGTAGAGATGTATTTATTCCTGCCAATACATTCAATTTTATTTTTAGGTAATGTAAATCATTACCTAAGCACATTTTATTTTATTGGTTACAAGCTTGACTTATTTGTTTAATTCAATAACATAATTTATCGCCTTAATTATAAAAAAAAAAATTTAAACGTCAACATTCTGTCGCCCAACAAATCTGCCGACTTATTTATCAATGTGTATCATAAAAGGCCTATACATATATCTCACTAAGTAGTTATTCGAGGATGCTATGGGAGCCACAACAATAAGCCATTAGGGCGAAGGCTTACTTAATTAAGCTTAGTATCCACTGGCCGAACGGTCATTAACGTCAGTTATACCGGAATATTTGATGAACATTATTATACATGTCGCTTTTAAATTTTAAGCCGAGTACACACTAATTACATTAAACTATTACTGAAGTGTAAAGCTTTTAGCCGTGGCTCAGTTTAAAAGTAATTTAAAGGTTGAAAGGTTGTAATGCTCTTCAATTTTTGAACAAGAATATCGTCTGACAATATTTTTCAACTTTTTTGTTATTTTAATATTAATTTTGTTATAAGTCTTAAGAATGTCTACTTATCTACTTTTACTTAGTTAAAATCAAAGTCAAACAAGGTAATACTTGACCTAGGTCACCTAATAACATAAGAAGATTAGTTTCAAACAAAGCTACGAGATGGCAGCAGTCTCGCCGTCTGGGTTTGTGACAAACAAATTAACTAATTCCATTTTTTGCTACGTGTTTCTGAGAGAATACCAATCTTCATTTACCAAGCATAGACTACAGATTTTGTTATTACATACATACGTAATATCACGCCTGCTATACCCGAAGGTGTAGGCAAAATTAAATTCTGTCAAATTCCGTCATTAAAAATGTTAATCACAATGTATCTGCCATGCAATCTATAGGGCCATGTACAGAGCACGTTGTCAAACTCCTAGTTGCCTGTAAAAATATTATGACTAGAATTCAGGAAACCCGATATCATTTCGCTCGATCCGGGAATCGAATCGCAATCCACACACACTACTTAACAGACCACACAGTGAGTATACAATAACTTATCTCAAATGAAATAACAATAAGATCTCGCGCACTGTAGCTCAATTCTCTAGCACTATCGACTACCAACAACCGGCTAGCTATCGAGAAATTTTACACGAAAATCTATTAAACGCCTCTACCGGGCTTCGTAAGAACTATTTTGGCAGTACATTTTAAATGTCAAACTCTCGATACTCGACAGTACCGACTGTAGAGAATTGCTTCTCTACTACTATCGATTACCGACAACCGGCCTGTCATCGAGAAATGTTGTATGAAAATCTGATCAGCGCCTCTGACGGGTGTCGTAGGAAATATTTTGGCAGTACATTCCAAATGTCAAAATTTCGATACTCTCGATGAAAGGTCGGTTGTCGGTAGTCGATAGTAGTAGAGAATCGAGCTACTGGTGATATAAACTATTTAACAATATACACAGTAATTCGGCGAGCAGGTGCATCGTTTCAAAATCAATTAATGTTATTGCGAGTGGCTGATACTGGACTGTAGGTAATTTGCTAGCTTATTAAGCCTGGATTATTGAATGCAGATGAACTGCTACTGTTTGGATTGGTTGCTTTAATTTTAGTTTATTTAAACAGCTAAACGAGCTTGGCTAAGCTACTGTAGTGAGCATTTTCTTCAGTCGGTATTATCAACTAGAGAGTTGGCCATTTAATACTACCTTAATAAAATGTTTAGTCAATCAATCGTTACCTCATCAGAAATAAATAAATAACAATTAATTTTAAAATAATTTTGTTATACAATCAATACTCCTTCATTATAAACTTAAAATTTCACGTCACTTTTAAAACCTGTAGTTCACTCATCATTAGATAATAAAATGTAAATCGTATTTAATGCGATAATATCTACACTCCAATCCAAAAGAACACATTCGGAACGCAAATAAAAATATTTATTTACAATCTGCCACTTTGTTCGAACAAGGCTCTCCGAACCACACTCTCACTTGAAAAAACATATTACACGCAAAGCCCAATATCAGGCAATATTGTAAGGTCCTATACCGACTTAAGGTAGAAATCTTATGAAACTCAATTTAGTTAAAATCGGATCTCAGCTTCCCCTTGCATCGTAGGATCTTCGCGGATTCAACGAATGATTTTCAATTCTAGATAAGAAGATTTGACTTGGATATATATTTTTTTATTATTAATACGTGTTTTTGGCGCGTGGGAGGGTTGGCCTGTTTGTCGTAAGGGATGATAGGACGAGCGATACGTGCATACGTAATAAGTATTTTAATAAAAACGCTGAAAGATTGTAAGACACAGAGTGGGGGACTAATATGATGCTTTTTGTATGCTATAAAGTTTATTATAACATTATTTATTTTATCTTGAATGGTATCTAGTAGATGACTTAAGTAATCTCCCCTTTGTTTGATCTTGTTGGAATAATGAAAACGTTCATAGCCAGTTGCACTTATTGATCGATAAACGAAGAGTAGAATTATATGAAGCTGGTATTGTGAAGCGTTTAATCGATAGATTCTGACAACAATTAGTGTACAATTATATCTTATCAGATTGATTACCAATTTTGTATTAGGAATTTACTCAGTTTTTCAGTGATTAGAAAACTATACCTACGGGCTGCGTATAATACGCGCTTTATCACAGGGATTATGCAAAATATAGTTGCTGTCAGCGACCATAGTCTGTTGTCTAAAATACACACTTGTTCAGTTTAATCGTATTCGGAATTTAATCAATTACATTTATTGTAAAAAGGTATTTTATGGGTAGGCAGTTTTAGTTTAATTTTGAGCAAGAGTCCAACTGAGACTCTTAAATTACGAGAGAAAAAATCCAACTAATCCCAACATTTTTCTCAAAAGAACTTCTCTTAATTTCCTCTCATAAGGCGAGTCAAACACTTCTTACGGAGCAACCCGGCCCAAATGAAAAGGTCCATCAGTACAAACTGTGCCATCAATCTCACTACCTCTATCTCGTGCCAGACTAAAAAGGTTAATGACCAAGGCGCTGCCTTACAAAGCGAAGTCATTTCTGCGAGAATTAAAACGCATCTGTCAAATATCTTGAAGGTCTGGTATCAACGAAGGGATAGATAATGAACAATGTTTTAATGACAAACAAAAACATTTCTCGTACAGATTTATCCCTGCTTTCTTGTAACGGCATAGTTTTTAGTATTTTAAAGTATTATTTTAACGATAAAGGTACATAATAATATGGATAGAAGTATATCAATAATTGTCCTGAAACCTGACTTTCAACATCAACTACTGCAAGCATCAAAGCAATTATGCAGTTCAATTACCTCAAAAAATATTTGCTTTTTCGAGGAATTGATCTATAAGATTTATCAATAGCTTGGACTTTCACTATTTGGAAAGTCGTTGTAGGAAGTCACCCTTTACTTTACCGCGTAGCTAATTATCCATGGCTACATAGTCCGCTGTTCCAGTTAGGTACAAACAATGTATCCTTTTACATGCTTAAGTATCAGTAGAAACTTGATACTCACCAATACCTCTATCGCTAGAACAACTCCGAAATAATTTGAATATGAATATCGCTTAATTCAGCCCCGTCTGATATTAAATTTGCGTAAGACATCATTCCACGGAGTCAAGTTTCTGCGGAGTTCGTAATAGAATTGCAACTATGAGATCTCACTGTATGTACTTATTGTTAGTTATGATAATACGAAGTGTAAAGGAATTCTGTTTTGGTTCAGTCTATTTTGTGTAGGAAGGAATTGTACATACGGGCAATGAACTTGTGTTTCTGAGTATATGAAATGATGTTAGTTTAAGTTTGGGTTGAATATTTTGGAAGTAATATTTTAAATGTGGTCTTCTGGAAGAGTTTAGAACATAGAATTTAATATTTCTACGCTAATTAAACTTGTTTACTGAGACTAATCTAAATAAATGTTTCTTCTGTCTAAGTACAATATAAAAAAAACAAAGCATCGTCGCCTCTGCAGCGTTGCATGAGCAATTGTAATCAAGAGATGATTTTCATTTTTCGGTGGATATATTAGTATTGCTCAGTTGTAACTTAACTTAGCTTAACAATTATTTGTGTAATCCACAAATGATTGTTTAGGGTCGGGTCGTACATTCAGTCTGTTGCTTATATGTTTGTAAAAAGTCCCCGCAACACAAGTGCCTTATTAGTGCGGGATATGTCTTTAAAAAAAACATATATGCCGTACTAATACGTTACATACTATTACTTGTGGTTAACACAGAGGCACACATAGTATTCGCCAATCTATACTAATATTATAAAGCTGAAGAGTTTGTTTGTTTGTTTGTTTGTTTGTTTGAACGCGCTAATCTCAGGAACTACGGGTCCGATCTGAAGAATTCTTTCGATGTTAGATAGTCCATTTATCGAGGAAGGCTATAGGCTACATATCATCACGCTACGACCAATAGGAGCAGAGCAGCAATCAAAAATGTTACAAAAACGGGGAAAAAATTGAACCATTCTCTCTTAAGTGACGCAAGCGAAGTTGCGCGGGTCAGCTAGTAAAATATAATTCTAGAAAACCCGAAAAACAAACTACTCTGGTTTTCCTTTCACACAATAACCCTTTAACTTTCACAGTACCAGGCTTACATAACCCAACAAGAGATATTTTCAGTGTCCACACAGATTTTATCAGTGTAGGTGTTAATATTCGGTCGAGTGAACATAAGACTTACATCAGAGCACTAAGTACTAAAAGTCCCGAGGCGCCGTCAACATTTCTAACAAGTTTGACATTCTTTTAGACGTAAATACGTGTTTACAAGATTTTTT
Source organism: Anticarsia gemmatalis (assembly GCF_050436995.1). Taxonomy (NCBI): domain Eukaryota; kingdom Metazoa; phylum Arthropoda; class Insecta; order Lepidoptera; family Erebidae; genus Anticarsia; species Anticarsia gemmatalis. The sequence goes on from NC_134759.1 coordinate 10,057,511, forward strand.
CTCTTTTCTTGCTCGCTCGGAGCAGCGTAAACAAGATGTATGAGAACTATGAGAATATTTTTAGTTAAAATTGCAGACTCTTAGAAGGCTCCCGTTTAAGATTTTGGCATCGTGAATGACGTTGCATTTTGGTTCCATTTAACAATATATGCGCTTGTTTGTTTAACAAACAACGAAACCGTTGTTCTTTTTGTGAAAAACAAATATTGCCTGAGTGTTAAGAAATTTGATTGGAATAAAATTTTAAGCAGGTCAGTAATTAATTAGTAGTAGTAATTTTATAAGCCTGTGCACATATTTAGGCGAACGGTGGCGGGATAAAGCCGTGTGTGTTATATTGGCGTATTTAGATTCTCATAAAATCTTCGTAAAATCAGTTTTTTAATGTATCTTGTATGTTACAGGTACAAATTTTCTTTCAAGTTCATTTCATTATACGGTTCAAAGTGAGCGATTGGCACCGACACGCCAACGTCATTGACGCACGCATCCCGCGCACGTCAAATTGACGGCGACGCATAACAGACGGCACGATAAATTGGATTTGTCGTCAAAATATTTACTTACGCCGTCATTACGAAGATAAACACTAATGCCGTGAGTGTAACGCTTTTTTCAAAGAAAAAGAAAATTGAATTAATTTGGAATTGAACCTTTGATACGAAAAGACATAAAGGGGCGTATTAAAATCAATTGAATTTTACAGCGTCGACTGACGAACGGGAAATGTGGAAACGTATTATAATGTACCAAGCATACGGAAAAAGGTGAGTGCTTTGCTATTAGAGACTTCGTTCATTAATTTTTAATTCCTGTTCAATGAGTCCACTAGATTTAGAAATAAATGCGCTATTTTTCAATGCCGTTATTGATTTCAAATCTTGACCTTACCACCTAAGACATAAACATGAGTATGTTCTGGTAAACGGGTGTCCAGTCGCGTTCTCAATAGATACAAAAATAAGTCATTTCTTTTTGCAGCAGACTGTGAATGCTTATTGCCCAAAACACCAAAAAATCTTTTTCGGTGTTTTGGGCACTACCGTTAAGAAAAAATATACACCGTCACTCCAATTCCGAATGTTAAAAACTACACACGTATAATGACTACTCAAATAAAACTACATCACCTTTGAAAACATTCTACATTACATTACAACTATGACATAACGACATCTCAGTTTCTTCTCTATTCAAGCTATTTATAGTAGAGGTACATTTTGAGATACAAACTTTGTCGTCAATTGGTGTTCTCATAATAACGCCGTCTCAGTAATTGGTTGACGGTTTCCGTAGTCTCGAAGCAAATGTACCAAATCAAAGGAAACTGCACTTTAAAAATGTATTTCGTGTTAATTGGCGTCAACAATGTGTCTTTTAAAATATAATTTTGAAGTATTTTTGTTACTAGTGTTACTCTCGGTAGGTTTTGTTACTAAAATCTCGTATCTCAATAGTAAGATGTCTTCGTATTTTTGCCATAAAACTTAATATACGAAAAGTGTAGCAACATTATAACGTTTAAGGTTTACAGGAGGCTGAAAAAAGTTGATCTGAAAGAGGTTCATAGGTTGAATAACAGTCCTAATTGTAATTTAAATGCACTATCCACGCTATTTTACTCTTATTCTAAAATAGAATAAGAGTAAAATAGCGTGGATGACTTCAGAAGTAGGTAAAGTACAAAAGTACTTTACCTACTTCTGAAGTCACGTACTCTTCCTAAAACGTTTAAAAGAATCATAGCTTACTTCTAAAGCCATCATTCCACACCACCTGCAACAAGTCTCGAACCTTTTATTAAAATCAATCAATCGTACAGACACACCTTTCGATAAAACGAGAGGGGAAAAAGCCGTTGAACTTCGCATTTTTTACATTTCTACATTTTCCCCCAGAATGGAAATTACGGAAACAGTTAAAATGAGATTTACGGAACAATGATTACATTTAAAAGGTGCTTTACTATGCACCGTGTACGTTCAAACCATTTCAATGGCACATTTATCTCTGCCTCAGGGAAATCTATTCCATGCACCTAATAATAATATGTCAAAGGAAGGATTTTGCGCTTTGTTTGAGTAGCTGTTTAAAAATATGTACTTTTTTAGTGTTATTTAATATTACAGCCTTTGAATATTAAATTGCTCTCAAACGGTTCCTGTGATTTTTTAGCATTATTTGTTTGCCTAAGTAAACCGATACTAAGTAATTATATTTTTTTAGCAGGAAGCTTTTTCTTAATTTTAATTTACATCTAACTTGCTAGAATGTTATGCACACGGCCAGTGTGACCCGCGTCGAAACGTTAGGTATTTGAAGGTAAAAAAGTAGTTTAGGTAGTTTCTTAACTCGCTATAATCAAAGTGGATTTAAGAATAATACAGCCACTGGCGTTATTACTCATAGCTCTGCGCGACTAAACTCGATGTGACTTTAGCTTTAAAACTCTTTATTTTCTTTACACACCGTTACCGCAAGGCGAAGTTTATCGACATTTTATAACGGATATAAATCGAAAGTGGCGATCGAGTTAATTAAATTTTCTACTTATAGTTTCGTAAATATGCTTCAATATTGACGTGTAATCAAAAACCATAAGTTTTTATAAAGATTTGGAAAGTACGACAACTGTGGCATAGAGTAGAAATTTCGACATTATCGCGTAGCGCTCTATATTATACATATATGACCATGGTGTAAATAAATTGTTTGCCTAGTGTCGCAGATGAGACACGCTAGAGACGAAATTCAGTAGTGATACAACCACTTCTAGCCATTATCAGTAAACATTAAATCATTGGAATATCAAAAATTAAACCATTAATGCCCTACTGCTGGGCAAGGGTCCTCTCGTATTGAGGCAGGGGTTAGGCCTTGAAACCACCAATTGTGGGTTGGGACTTGAAAATTAACATAACCATAAAACCCAAAACATAGGTGTGCAAAGTTTTATCCCAATCTCTTCCATATTTTTTGCTACAATTAATAAAGAACATACTTATAACTATTTTCATTCAGCTTTTTCAGGAAAAGCGGCTAAGTATCTTAGTACGTAATACGATATTACTTACAGTTCGCAACTAATATAATTAATTTGTACATTGTTACACCGATATCTTGTTGGTGCACTTTATTACCGGCTGCCTTTTATTACTTTTATATCAACAATTTCTCAAATATTCCAGAGGATTAATATAGTGGGTATTTATTTCTTTCATATTCATACACTGACACATTCAGAGTTAAAATGCAAGTCAACCTAGGTCATAATATACGTCATTTTTTATTAATTTCGTGAACGAATGTTTCCTGTTTGCTTTCAATCAAATCTTTTGCAATCAAGATTTTGCCTCTTAAAGGATATATTACTGTACTAAATTTAGTGATCTTTTTTGAACCAGTAACTCCAGGTTTTATTAATAATAAGTGTGTAATAAAGTCACTTTTTAAGAATAGGTAAAATATCCGTCGACCATTTTCAAAGAAATAAATAAAAGAATAAATCCACGTGAAACGAAATAAAGAATTTAGCAAAAAAACTAACGTCCAACTTTCTCAACATAAGAAATTTAATGAAACAAAGGATTTTCTTTCGTCCGGTGAATTATTATCGAATAAAATACTGGCGACAGGGAAGAAAAGTTACTGCCCCTAAAGGGGCTAAGGGACAGTCGGATGGAGCGTCACACGAGATTTTATTACACGAAATACAAAGGAGAGCTGCGATCACGACATCCTTGCGGGACATAAACAAACAAAAAAATTGCACGTCCAAGAAAAATGTGAATGACATAAATCGTGAGAATGTATCACTCTTAGTTTTTGTTTCGGGGTCTCGGGCAGACTAATTCGATTGAAGGTTACCTTCTGAGACTTCAAGACCTTTTTTATATATGCTGCTCCAGAATCTATACCGATAATATGTGAGGTATATAGATAAGTACATTGGAAACGGCGAAACACTGGTGTACTTTATTCACTACTTCGTACTACTAACAGATGTGATATTATGTTCGTACCCATCTTTACTGTCAATACTATTATAATAAAAGTAAAATCGCCCACATTTCTGAGCTTCCGTCACACGTTTGCAACTAAATAGCTGAACCGTTTAGCACAATATAGTAGTTTTGAAAAAGACCAAAAAAATAATATTTTTTTGTGGCTTTTTATTTGATGGTAATGGGGAGGATTAAATATATACAATTATAGACCATTTTCAGAATTCAAAGTTGTCTAAACATATAAACCTTAATACAACAAAGAATAAAACTCCTATCCTCACTTGAAAAAATCAACACATTAAATACTTCGCAAAAAACGTGACCCAAAAACATATACCGGTTACGATATCAAGTTAGAAAATGGCGCGTGAAAAATACACGGTTTAATGCACCAAACCAAACATGATGGATCTCATAAAAGTTGGCTATCCACTACGTGACTCCATCAGCCGAACAAACGAACTGTCTCGAACAATTTAAGCAATCCCCGTATACGAAAGAGTAGGTGTTGCCTTTATTTTACTGGTTTTAATGACGTTTTGGATTTGCGTTTAAGTACAGAATGTTTTTTTTTGTGAAATGTATGCGATAATGTGCCAGGTACATTACATTCCATCGTTTATAACTAGTGACTCGCAACTGTAGCTGTCAAGTTTAAACTCGAAATGTGTTGTTTTTTTTATAAAAAAAGATGCAGGTGCGGTTTTCATTGAATCAACTATTTATAATATAAGGAAACTACGTATGTTTGGAACATTTATCAGCACCCCTAGCGTGTTCCGATGGAACTAACACCTTTGCGTAAATAAATATTAATTTACGCAAGCATTTTGATACTGTTAAGCGTAGGATCTAGCGTCCGTAGAAAATTTTTGACGGTGAAGTAATCTGACCACTCTAAGAATACCTATTGAGGCTAGGATTGCTTTATATTTATTTTCTTATAAACTCTCATGAGTGATCGGTGTCCGAAGTGATCGATGTGACATTGGATACGATGGGATGTCCATTTTTGTCACAAAGTATAAACGGTTAGGCTGGAAAACTTCTTGGCAGTAACGGATGGACCGTGTAACACTTTCTGAATTTTAGATAAAACTAGGCAGCTAGAGGTCATTGAACCCGAATTTTTGTTTTTACTTATTTGCGTCTGGTTCTATTTAAACCAATTGTAGTTTGTCCTAAATAAACTACAATGAAAAAACATGTAGATTCTTTAAAATATACTTCAATGACAAAAACATAATATGTTATGACTTATCGAATAGTGCCATCTATTGGCTAGATTCGAAAAGTTTTACAAAGGACGTTTTGATATCTATACAATTTTATATAATAATAACAGCAAAAATAGCTGTATATCAGTTGTATATACTTACATACAATACTAACCCTGTTTAGTTGTTTGGCAGCCCAATTTGTACATAATATATATCGGGATAACTTTATTTCATACAAAAAAATCTGTGTTAGTTCCCGTATAATGTTTCCAAGACACTCAAAACTTAATCCATTGTTTAAATTAACCGATACTTATCCTAAGGAAGTGAGACAATTAACGTCACAATAATTAAGATACACCTCACTTATAAACTAGAGCTCATTTTCAAAGCAAAGTTGCACTATAATTATAAACCCTATAAAAACAAAAAGCTATGAATTAAGCGTGCCTTTTATTTCTGAATGATATACGACGTAAGTTAGTTAGTTGGTGTCCAGGCTTATGAGAGCTGATGTCAGCGAGGCAGGAAGTTGTGCGACTTGCACCGTCTGACGCCCTCTACCGTGATGCGGTGCAAGAAATGAGATTTTAGCTTCAGCTTTTACGTGACCGTTTTTTTCCATAGCCTGTTTGAGTGTCCCAATGTCGGGCAAAGGTCTCCCCCCTTCCCTTCCAAATCAACATTGACTGTTTGGTAGATTATAATATTGAACTGTGTGATCTCAGCAATTTTTTACTTTTTATTTGTCTGGAAGGAAAAAAAATATATGTGACTTTTTATGCATTCTAACTTAACAATTACGTTGAAATGTTCCATTACGTCGCTACAAGGCATATATTATAGTAACCTAAAAAACGTTTTTAGTCGTAATTTCAAAAATTAAAAATATTATTTTAAGTGGAACCTTTGCCCCTTGTACGCGCTCAAATTATCACAGTTGGTACCATGTAATTCTGATGGCTGTATTTCCATGAAAAAAGGATTTAAATACATCGATGTCGCTATATTTAAAATTCTGGGAATAGATATAAATGGTATCCTAAAAATAATGAAAAAATCATGTTTGACGCTGTTATATTTCAATTGAGTAAACTAAAAATTAATTAATAAATAATTTTTACCTCATCGAGCGAGTTTGTAAAAGAAAAAAATCTAAAAAAAAAACGTTAAGATGTGTGAAAAAATTTTTAATTTTGGTTTTTAAAATGTTTCATATTATATACATTTTTAAAAACAGTTACACTGTAAACATATTCTATTTTCTTAATATCAAACATTGAACAAAATTTTCACAATTTCACCTGAACATCATTCCGTGAATTGTACCGCGCAGTACTTTAGCATAACTTTATTATGTCTTAACTAGTACCGGCTCTTATTACTTGGCCTAAAACTTGGCCATGTCTGAACTTGTCTTGTAATAATAAACAAATTTTAATTAAAACTATTGTTCATGTACACTACAAAGGGCATTGTGTAAGGAAAATTATAAGTTTCATAGATTGATCGTAGTTTAGGTTTATGATAAACGTAGATTGAATTGGGGGTAAAGATAGCTATTGAGAACTAACAGAGTGAGTGTTCAAGTTAACTGGCAAAGAATATTTTTTTTTTAAATCTTGAAGGGTATTCAGTGAGCTCTGGTAAAATACTGTACTTTTCAGTATTTTTTTTGTTGTATAATAACGGCTTTAGCAACTTTGATACAAGGTTGACCACTAACCATACGATAAGAAGAAAAAGAATATTGTCGATAATAATCAATGATTATTTAAATATTTTTCAACATGAGGTAATTTAAAACGGCCAAAATCATATTCCGGCCTACGAGCCTGTTCATATAACAAGCGTTGAACTCGCGTTTACGACTACAAGCATTTTATTCAAACCGTACATATGCTAATGCGCGTTAGCCTGAATAACACGTTTGTAGTAGTAAACGCTTGTCATGTGAACGGTATTTTCTATTATAAAAACTATAAATAGGTCACACGCCAACTTCTTTCTATTAACTATTAGGAATTTACATACATAATATCAATAATGTCAATAAGGAAAGGGAAGTTTGTTGGGATCTTACCAAGTGGTGTTCTTTGGTCTCTGCCTACTTCGATGGGAAAAAGGCGTCATATTATGTATACTTTATTAGGAACTAGCTTCTACCACCGCCACCTGAATTTTTCCATGGGAATGCGTAATTTTCCCGGGGTAAAAGTAGCCTATGTCCTTTCCTATCAAAATATCTCCATACCAAATTTCATGCAAATTGGTTCAGTAGTTTAGGCGCGATTGAGTCACAGACAGACAGACAGACAGAGTTACTTTCACATTTATAATATTAGTATAGATTTGTAATCACAAAAAATCAAGTAATGTGAGTATAATAAGCAATACAAAAGGGGTGTGAGCCATACTCCTGAAGATTTGCTCTATTCTAGATATTAGCATCCATTTTCCCCTTGAAATAACCCTAGTACCCCATACGCCCCATATGATCAAAATATGTGTATCGAAATACGGGCTGAAAATTGCCGTTTCACATTTCATGACAGCATGCCAACACAATCTAGATTAAAGACAATTACAAAAGACATAATATACATAATGTGCCATATAGCATTTTTTATTGGACCGTAAAACAAATTTTGAGCAGCCATTAATAATTTTTATTCGTCCATTCTCTACTTTAATTAACACCATCGTTATTTTTGCAGTAATTTAATTTTTAATTATACTTCAAGTTTGTTTTATTGCTCGCTATGATCCGATTACTGTTGCCAAGTAATGCTCCCTACCAATGCTTTGTAACTGTTTGGGAAAGAAGGAACGGGTAATAATGACTAATTTTATCAATTTAATAGAGTTTACTCGAGTTGAAAATTAAGCATGATTTTTTATAGTTTTCATTCTGCTTTTTACATCAATTTGGTTGGATAATGTATATTAGTTTATTTTATAAGGTTTAAGACCCAAATTCTTAACGTTAGAAACTTCTACAAACTCACTTGTCTATTTAAAAATTGAATAAAATAACACTACCAATTACATCTTTCTCATTATAATCTTTGTATAGCAGCTTGTCTATTTCACAATGCGGTCTCACCTTTTGAATAAGATTTATTTAAAAAATATATTGATATGACGTTAAGTAATAAAATAAAATAATATTTGCAATCAAACACTTTACTTCTAACAACTTTGAGAGACGATCAAATTTTAAATTACGATTATCGCAAAGTGACTAACTTTGTTATGACGTAATTAATATTTTTTAATCTTTCTTTCCTTAATTCTTCCGGTTACTGTTACATTTTAATTTTAAGTTATCTTCATTAGGAAACCCATAATTTAGAATCTTGTATTGCTATTACAAATCTTTTTTTTTCTTTTAAACACGCGATGCTATAATTAACATCACGGGATTATCACGTATCTCAGTTGACAACTAGTGAACGTCCAATTTATGATCACTATAACATTGCAGCTTTGAATTAACGTGTTAATTGCTATAACCTAAGTAAGAAACTAATACACAGCATAGTGACTTTCAAGTAGTTGTCAACTGAGAAACGTGATAGCCCCTTTATTGGGTGCGTATACGACTGCAAGCACACTAGTGCACGTAGCCCCAGGAAACGAATCACGAGTTGGACAAAATTCTTAAGATTTTTCTAAGACTATCGAAATATTGTCAACCATAGATCGAAGTTTGGTCTCAGGTATGTGCCAATAAGCACCCCTTACCCCCGGTATGTGAGTACATAATTTAACGGTAGTTTATTTATTCTATAGCGATTTTTTATATGAGTATAAACGCTATTGAATAGATAAACTACCGCTAAATGTACCTTAGAATCCGGGGGTAAGCCTAGCAGTGGAAAATCTGTGTTTTTCATACACCTCTGCATACACGTGCCTGGTCCTGTTATTGAGAGCTACCAGGTACAATCTCTGCTTGTATATATTTCACGCATTAACGATAAAATAAGGAAAACAAACATATTTAACATACATGTATATAAACAATACATATTGTTGGGTTTGAATTCAATTGTAACGCAGTATTGGTAAGACGTAAACAAGTAGAAGTTTTATCTGAATGTACTATTAATAACTTTATCAAATACATATTATTATGTACACATAATTATGTATAATATTATTATTATATACCATGAACTTGAAGTCGATTTGAAGCCTGCCGTAGAAATGTAACTCTTCTTAGTTTCATTTTGAAAAGAGATATCAAAGCAGCAAAGAAAAGGAATTGTGGTTCACTACGACAGATCTTTTCATTATACTATGTAATTGGCGAAACTCGAAAAAAAATAAATAAAATTCAGAGAGAAAGACTATTATTATTTTATGAACATGAATAAATTAAATCATGTCTCAAAGTCCAACTCATCTCTAATTTCAGGAAAAGTGTGGATTAATATACTATATGCCTACCACAAAAAGTTGCTCCATATAAAATACTGGTTCCTACTTGCATCAAATGACACAGAAAACCGACTCTAACTTAGTTGGAAGAAAGGCCAGGCAGATTTAATATACCACAGTGGTAGCTCGATTCTCTACTACTGTCGACTACCGACCTGTCATCGAGAAATTTTGTATGAAAATCTGATCAGCGCCACTGACGGGCGGCGTAAGAACTATTTTGGCAGTACATTCTAAATGTCCAACTTTCGATACTCGACAGTACCGACTGTACAAAATCGCGCTACGGGTTATAACCTTGGTATAAAGCAGTTCAAAGCAAATAAACTACGGCCGTGATAATATCTTTACAGTACACACATCATAGTTTACTGTGACGACGAAAGTATGACACATTTGTACCAATCACGAGAGAATTATTCAACATCAAACTACAATTTTGAGACGCAATGTACTGTGTAATAATGTAAGGCGTGCGTCGTATGCGTGATGCTAAAAATATTACACGATTTGTTATTTTGTTGGCCAATTTTCTTCGTCGTCTTACAGCTTTCAGACTTTGTGGCCATGTAACTACGTGCCTAACAAATATAGTAGTTTCATTTGTTCAGTAAGAAACTAGTAGGTAAGCCACTACACGAGACTTCGGCCGGGTTAAAAGATTCTTTGAATGAAAAAATGTCCCGTGTGTAGTTACAGGTTATGAGCTATCGGTGTATTTATTATAGAACTAAAATTTTGTACGTATATATATACACGTATCTTCGTTTTGCTTGTTATATCAGTTGTTTGCGTGTTAGTATAAGTCTTCGCAGCGTGAGATTGGCTCTTGAAGTGGTTGATTTTTAAATACGTACATAAAAATAACATCACGCCCCAAAGATACAAACAGAGGCGCATGAAATAGACCCACGTTTCGTTATTAACAATATAAGTCTCTTGTAATAGGGGTGAGCCTATTGCCATATACCAAGCACATCACCAAACTCCGGGCTACAAAGAATATTCTTACATAACTAGAAAAACAAGCAATTTACTCGACCCGGAAATTCAACTCGAGACAAGTTGCAGTCAGTATACACGACCACTTAGACTACAAAAGTAGTTTAAGCAACAGCAATCTCTACAACTAGTAGAGAGAGAATCAAACAAAACCGTAGACCACAAATTACCTAATAAACTTCTCTACATTTTGTAACTAGAATACAATGGACGCCAAATACTGTCCTAAACACCACGTCCAATAAAGTGCACCAAAGTCTGCTCACTGAACAATAAATAAACGGGAATATTTTCCACGGTACGTTTAATATTAGATTCAACGAATTTTAGTTGGGAATTGTTTCTGTAAACTTCGGTTGGTTTATAAGCTAGAGGTTTGGGTCTTAGTGCAAGCGGGTAGCGGATAGAACTATCATCAATATATTTATATAAAACTCTTCCGTTACTGTGTGAGTGACTGATGGATAACACACAGCCGAAACTACTGAGCGTAGAAAGTAGAAATTTGGCATAAAAATTCCTTATAAAGTGTAGAGGAGTACTAAGAGAAGGTTTTTGAAAATTCTATCGTGGAGGAGGTAAAAAGGAGGAAATACCTTTATATGAAAGGAATAGCTTAGCGGACGAAGACGTAGACAGACGCTAGTTACTCAATAAAGTCACTTTGCAATTGTAACCTTAAATTAGCCAAAAAATATAAAACCAAATAACCGTTTTCACACATTTCCGGACGCATAATTTTTAAAGGTTTAATAATAGGGAATATTATAGATGACGGGGAAAAGTAGGGTAACTTAAACTTAATTTTTTTAAAGCATGACATCGTAGTTCGATTTAAATTTCAGGGACTATATACAATATTCAGACATTTCAAATTCGCGTTTTCCCTCCGCTTCGCTCTCCGCTCTCACTCGCACCTATCACCGCACACTAATAGTCTGTTTTGAAGTTAACTACGTCTATGTTGCGTCTCGCTGTGTTAGTTTTTATTTAGTTTCATACATTGTTCTATCAGATAGCTTATAACACTACCTTCTTGTGATGTGTGTTTTCAAATGAGAGTACTGTTTCCTAAACCTTAAACAGAACAAAGATATAGTTAGCCTTTTATACAAATGGGTATCAATCAATATAATCATTGCAAAAAAATTACATTCATGCCCGCTAAACATATTACAGCATACAACTACTACTACTGTAACAGCGTACAGCGCACAAGTCCCGATACAAAATGTTTTATACTATAACACTCAACAAATAAATTATAAATCAACACATTTCCGGAATCAGAAAGAAAGAAAAACAGAAGTTGAGATTCAAGCACACTTTTAAAAAACTAAATTAAAACCTCGGTTTCCGACGAACACCGATACTCCGTTCAATCCGGAACTTTTAATTCGTGCTATCAGGATTCGGGATGTAAATAGAGCAAGGCGAATCCTTTTTACTTTTTCAATAGCACTGCTCAGATTAAACCGTACCAACGAACCAATTAAAACCGAAAACCTTGACACCAAAAGGTCTCCATTTATCTCGGAACCGCAGTACCTTAAACGTCACCTACAGAGAAAGAAATAAAAAAGCTCCATTCCATTTCATGTTACAATTAGAAGCAGAGAGTAAAAAGGCCAGGGCTTAGGGAGCCCCACAATAAATTATTAAGGAGACAAAGTTTTGTCTGTACGTTTTTTACGTCTAGGAAGAAACTTGGACAGTCATTAATCCTCTGGCCGACGTATTAAACGGGATAAAACGATTTTTATTACGCCAACTTTTCTTAGCGTCGATTTAAAATAATCTGCCGGTTACATTAGAATTATTTGTAACCGCTCCACAATCTTTTGTTACTTTGAGACTTTTTTCGCTCCCTGTCGGGGTCGAGTTGAATTTTAAAGGGTCTAATCGTTCATTTGATTTGGTCCTTTACTCTTTCTTTTATCGGCTTCTTTCGTAATTTGTAGATGTTATTTAAACTTGGGGACAATTTATGTCCTTTATAGAATCCAATTCATTTAAGGTAATTTAGTTTTATTCAAGACGGAATTGGAGAAATTTCTTATTTTTATTGTGGGCTTCAGCAAACAGCGTTCCTTAACATTTATTAAATTGAATACATTTATTTTTGGTTTTAATTGGATTTTGCTATGTAAAAAGTAGTGATTAGATACTATTCTACAAAATAATTTTATATCGTAGATAAACCAATAATAATCTTACTGCTATTTGATATTCATTCAATTAAGACATCTTTAAAATACAAGACAAAAATAAGCAAAAACAATCTTTACAGCTATCAAAATGACAAATGACTTAACACCACCATATGTCACTAAAGTCAATACATTTGATATATCGACACTACCTCATTGCAATGTTGTATCTTGTCATAACGTTGCTACAGTTTACACGGTTAAAGCATTAGCACCGCAAATTTGTTACGACAGTACAAAGATAACACGTACGGAATGTTTGCGGACTAAGCCAATAATATTTGATAAATGTTGACGCCTTTACAAGATGTATTTTAAAAGGATATAGTGATGACGTCGTGTATTTTCTCGAATGATATTTTTATTGCGAAGATATTTCGTGTTCTGAGAAACAGAAATAATATCGTACAATTGTATTGCTTCTGTGGTCAGAGTGGTAGAGTACTGCCACACGAGGTCTCAGATTCGATTCCCGAGTCGGGCTTTTAGCAGAATTTTTGCTTAATTATAGCCCGGGGCTTATCGTAGGTGCCTTGCATAATGCATATGGTAATAAAATTGCTCTCTATTACAATCATCTGAATAACATTGGAACCGGCTAAACGTGCACTTCATGCACCACTGCTTACTAGTGCCTATACCTATGGGTGTAACAGGTGTGATGTTACGCATGTATTGGACAAATAGTTGGTATTTTTGGAATTCTTCCCGGAACAACTGCTCTATATTATTTATCTATGTGCCAATTAGCTTTAGTTAGCCTAAGAGAAGCCAATGCGTCATTCCAGTAATATTGTACAAGGAAACATCGTATAGTTTATGAAATCATTACTTTTATTATTTTATTAATTGATCAAATGGCCTCTGCGGTTGGTAGCGTATCCGACTGCTAACTACCTGGGTTCAATTCCCAGGTCGTAAAACTGTTACTGATCTTGATCTAATTATTATTAGATTAATCACAATAGTAGTCCAGAGTTTGGTAACGTGCAAGGTATATATGGCAACAGGCTCGCCCCCTATTACATGGGATTAACATTGGTAATAGAGAAACGTGGGTGTATTTCATACACATGGCTACACCTTCGTATACATATAACTGGTTTGATATTATGTATGTATATAACTGTTCAAATAATCGTTATTGAGGAGAACTTGATGTTTAAAACTCCCAAGTAAGTATTAAGGACAATAATTGTTACAGGTACTAAACCTTATAAAATATACTTCTTGGTATATATTGTGTATTCACTTAATAATGTTACAAGGAATATAATCACCCATAAATATACAATAACACGCCTGTAGCACCTGAAAATGTAGGCAGCGGTGTATGAAATGTATACTAATATTATAAAGCTGAAGAGTTTGTTTGTTTGTTTGTTTGTTTGTTTGAACGCGCTAATCTCGGAAACTACTGGTCCGATTTGAAAAATTCTTTCAGTGTTAGATAGCCCATTTATCGAGGAAGGCTATAGGCTATATATCATCACGCTACGACCAATAGGAGCAGAGTACCAGTGAAAAATGTTGCAAAAACGGGGAAAATTATGATTCTCAAGTGACACAAGCGCAGTTGCGCGGGTCAGCTAGTACATAATATACACCCAGGTTTCGATCGACATTGATAGTCATATGAAGTATAGGGCGAGCCATTGCTCGTTTCTCAAATGTAAATAAATATATATAAGAACCTATTATCGATAATCGTCAATAAAGTACGCCCATCATATCACGCCTTTCTCCCATAAGGGAAGACAGATACCAAAGCATGCCACTTGGTACGAATCTTACAAACTTCCCTTGTCTCATGCACATGCATCTTGTCATACAGGACCGCCGCGCCGGTTACGAGTACTTCGCACCTGACTTATTTTCAAGACATCACCGAAGTTATCTGTATTAAAAATATACATACATACATATATTGGATAACAATTATACGAGGGGAACATTACATCTCTGACTCATGAGCCTACGCCGTCCAGTCAGCGCCGTATGTTGAACTTAATGCTTGATTAAATGACGTCATTATATTAAAAAATGTATTTCTCTATTAGAGAAAAAAACTTTCATATTAAACCCGACTTTACTATACAATTTGCATGTTATAATATACAGTTCATTCAATCAAATTACCTATTATAAACAATACTTTTTATCTTCCTTGACCTAAATAAATAGTTCGCAACAACGGTGACAAACAAAACAAAGTATCCATTTTAAACGTAACTAGTAGCGTTATAGTTATTATTTTGACTAATTGTTACTCTTAACAAATATCATATCGGCTTTCTAAGGTTTATTTTTCCTTAGGGTCGGTTCATATATGGAAAATGCGTTACGAAGATCGTTTCACTCTAAAATAGAGAATAGAGCTCCGTTTAACCTTACATATTAAACCAATGATGCTTTGATAAAAAGGTCATACTTAATAAGCTATGCCGAAAACATCTTCCGTAAGATGAGAAAAAACCTTAAAGTTTCTTTTTGGCGAATTTTTCTGTCAATACCTATAACAATTTACATTCACACTTTTCCAAAGTTGACGATAGTCTTTTTCAAATAAAGTTGCAAAATTTCAAAAATTACTCCCCTTCACAAAATACAAATAAAAACTATTAAATGAATTGTAAGAAATGAGTTTGATTTTGTTTTAAACCCATTTCCATCTTATCAGTATATACCAATAGGTTACTTGTAGTCATATGTATGTAGATAAATCAAAACCACTATCAACTTAGTCGAAAAGTAATATCACAAGTCTTGCTATACTCAATGTGGTTTTCACTATCAAACTAAACAAGTACGTCCAGGAAATAGAAGGAGTAGTACAGACTTCAGTACGCTGTGACCTTTGGGCCATAACGCCCGCGCGTGACAAATGAACCTAGTGTAAAGTTTATATGAATGTGTTTCAAAAAGTTCCCGCGATGAGACCGCACCTTATTGTGCCTGCACTGACGTTCACATTTGCGATTTACATCGACATCGCACACGCTTCCCACTGCGATAACATCACAGCGATATATTGTGAGTACTTATAATTGACGTCATTTAAACAGGACAACCTGACACGTAATTACTGAGAATAATTATTTTAAATATTTTTGAATATTCTGTTCTCGTAGTCTGACAAAATCATAAGGAAATACGACTCATTCATGAATGGAGATAAGATACCAGACAGTTGTCCTTGAAAAATGATTTGTGGGTTAAACGACCCTTGGCGCGGTCATTCCAAAGATGGGTGACCGCATAGTGGTATTGAAACTGGGCGTCTCCGTGGATTGGAGAGCACAGTTGTTGTCAATTAAGATAACAGTTGTTAAGCTACGTCAAAGGCCTTCGAACGGCTTGATCAACTTTGAACACTAGGTTGACTACTAACCATACGATAAGAAGTTGTTTGTTATAGAAGGTATAAATTCGATAATAGTAGGGATATTACGGAAAAACACTTTCGGGTAGCCATTATTACAACTATTTAGCTAAAATAAGTCTTATTTGTTAGTTTATAAGGATTATTAAACCACAACAAGTATATGACAATGGGCTTACAAGAATATTCCATTTGCAATAAGGCGTCAGTACTCGAATATATTTCCTTATAATAGTAATGGCAAACAGGCACTTACAAATTATAAGTAATTTTTCTTTATTTCAAAGTTTTTATGGGATAACTAACTAGCTTTTGCCCGCGACTTCTTCCATGTGGTTTGTGTCTTAGGACAGAATTATCATACAAACTTTCATCGCCTATTTCATCCCCTTAGGGGTAGAATTGATCAATGGTTTGGTCTGTGAGTTAATAGATCACTATGCCATTCACCGCCGGTTTCTGAGGTACATTTAGCGGTAGTTTATCTATTCAATAGTGTTTAAGCTCATAAAGAACATGACAGTTTAAATAAATAAACTTCCTATAAATGTGCCGAAACCGGGCATAATTCAGTTTGAAACCATTGGGATATATAATATTTAGATTATGATCTATGAATTTCAGCGCCAAAACCGCAATATGTGAGTGTGTTTGGAGAGAGCAGGCCGTTGTCGCTGTACTGGGGCAGTGGGCCGGCGCGCGCCGCGTCCGCGCTGCTGCTGGTGGTGCTGCGCTACGTGCTCGGATACCAGAACGTGCGTCTGAGACAAGGACCCCTACAACTGACGGAACTCTCTCGAGAAGTAGGACATAGCGAATTTGGAGATTACAACGAGTAAAGTACCTGATAATTATTTTTTGTTTTTAAAGACAACTCCCGCAATAAGAATTGCTCTTGTGTCGCGGGGACATAATAAACAACGGTCACAAAGTACAACCAGACCCAAAACAATTATTTGTGAATCACACAAATAATTAATATAATTGTTCCGTGTGGGAATCAAACCCACGACCTCCTGACGCAATAATAGCGGCATGGCGACCTTAACCACTCACTGCCTTTGTGCCGCGGTCGGTAGTGTATTCTACTGCATGAGGTCTCGGGTTCAATTTCCGGTTGTTTAAGTACTCCTAATTATTTCTAATCTATATTACAATGTATCTCATTTGTAGCATGGTTTGATAACGTGCCCGGCAAAGAGCCATAGGGTCGACCCCTAATACAGTGGACTAACATTGTTAATGGCAAATAGTTTGTATGTTTGTATATCATACATCTCTGCCTATACTTTCGGGTATAACAGTTGTGATAATACGCTATTTTATAAGTTAGGAATAATAAGGAAGTCAATTGAATACTCTAATGTTATTATTAGTACAATTTCGCTTTTGTTTATTAAATAATACAATGAAGGGATAAACGCGAAAATTCTTTACATTAAACAAGTATAATAAAATGTATATTATTTATTCAAAAACTTCAACTGGAGGACATTGTGGCTTTGTACCAACGGTGGGATATTCCCGCTCGGTAACACCCTTCCGTCAACATCGTCGATGAACGGGTAAAACAAAATCCATTCGACAGCAGTATGAATGAACGGAACTACTACTACTTATTATTTAAATTTTGGATCCCGGCTGTAATTTTTAAGGTCTTTAACCGTCATTACCAGAAGCTTGAAAGTGTTAAAACTAGTCTTACCGATGAATATCGTGTTATATACCCAGGTAACTGGATTGTGATGGTACGATAGGAAGTCGCTCCATGTAAAATACCGTTCTCTAACTGCTACTGATGAGACTGGAAGCCGACTGCAATATAGTTGAAAGAAAGGCTAGGCTGATATTATTCAAAAACTTACAGAATCATGTTTTTAGGACGATATTGGCGTTGTCTGCGGCATGGCGTCCAGATCACTCCCCAATTTGGCAAGTAGACCGTGGCATGGTGGTCGGCTTAGCTGGACCTCGCCTGGGCGAGTTTGGAGCAAGTTCCATTCCAGTACGACAAATTCTTCACGTGTTCATCGCAAATGACTTCCAAAGTATACCAATGTGCAATGACAGTAAGCACTGGTATTTTTTCAATGACATGAATGCACTTAACCTTTGTGGATTTTTACATGATAAGAGGTAAGTACAGTAATAATCTGTTAAAACTATTTTTTCCTTTATTTATACTATGTTAGTGATAAAATAATTGCGATCTCTGCAAAGTGTAAAATAAAAAGTGGTCGATATGTATAGCAGTTATCATCATGTCAATGTAATCCAAAGTCACTCTATTGATTTTATCTTTTCCAGCAATGAAACATTGAAAAAAGCAACGGTATATGAAGTAGGGACGAGCTCTACTACAAAGATTTTGCTGCGAGCTCGCACCTCTCATCTACATCTCCGGTATGAAGAACTAGATCGCGCTAATTTGTTTCGAATGCTACGCACGAGCAATGTTTCGTTTCTGTTTATGGACTATGACATGTGGTCAGGAGCGTCACACGTGAGCGCAGTTCAACTACCGCCGTGTACACCAGCCACACCCTTTGGCAACTGCCAACAGGAACTAGATACGGCTATAGCAATGCGAGTCGCTGACTTATACCATATAGAAGAGTTTGCTCCCTTAATAATGCAACTAGTTCATAATTTTAATCTGTCCAACGATATTGTCAGAGAAATATTAGAGCAAGAAAGCACAAATAATAATGTTACTGAAGCCGCCTGTCAGTGGGCTACAGAACATAGAGAAGTTATAGAAGGGTGGAAAAGAAAACACGGTGAAATAGTTTATCAAATACTATTATTTTACAAAGATCCAATTAATGAAGGTCTAGAATATTTATTCGGCTACATAATTTTCAAACATAACAGATCATTCAAAATAAGAATTAAGATAAGAGGGTTTCTAACTGATCAACTGAAGGATACTTATGTGAAAAAAACAATAAGCAAGTATATGGAACGTGGAATTAAACAAAGATACATCGGAGCGGTGGTCGGTGGTGTGAAAGATGCAACGTTTGTTGCTAAAAGCCTTGAGGGGAGCTCTTTACCGGTAGTTTTGTATGAAGCGGCCGATATCCATGACGAATCAACATCCGTGTGGAGCGTCACCGGCACCTCTCTTCAACAAGCACTTGCTCTGAACCACTTCATCCGCAGCATGCGCTGGACTCGTGTCGCTGTGTTGTCGGAGGAGACGGACACGGCTGCAAGTTTACTTAAATATCTAACGGACACCAAGAATTATGGTCTGCGTGACCATCGTGTAACACCAAAAATGACTCGGCCAACTGCTATAAACATCTTGAAGCAAGTACAAAATGAGAATGCTTACATAATATTTGTAAACACTGACTATGAAGATGCAGTTACTATCCTCTTAGCTGCAGAGGAACTGAAGATGAACGGCGAAAATTACGCATGGGTCGTGCGGGACTGGAGACCAAATAACATAACTAAAAATATTAAGCACATCACAATCTCATTTTCGTATCGTAATATAATGGATGTGTCAAGCAACAACGGTTGGGAAGATTTTCGTCAAAGCCTGCACAAAGTTTGTTTTAATACCAATGATGCACACGGTGTATCAAACGATCCATGTCGTCGATTTAAGAAAAATAAAAGTCATGAAAAATTAATGCCAACTCATTCTTCGGCAATTATTGATGCAATACTAACATTGGTCAATGGTTTTCAAGATGTTATAACCGAACATCCATCTACTCGTTACGATACACACAGCAAAGAAGCTCTAGCGTAAGTATTAGATATGATGAGATATGACTTTGAAACAAAAATAATATGCTTAACTTAATATTTTATGTTTACAGGTATTTCAATGAAAGTCTTACACAGAAAACAATTAAAGGTATCACCCAGAACTTGACGATCAAAGGTCACTCATTAGAAGAAACAGTGGTGTTTATAGAAGAGTGGCATGGAGACTCTCGTGAGCTCTTAGCGCGGTGGCGCGTTAACTCGACAGCGCGCTCCGTGCGCATTGAGGAAGTGCGCCGCGCTGCCTGGAATGATCCACCAAAAGATGGCGCTTCTGGGTGTATTATGTCCTCCGGAGATTTATACTCACCCACATGCTACGACCCAGCTTGGGCAGTTGGGTTACTCATAGTGGTAATGACTTCAGTAACAATGATGCTAGCTTACCGCGCTATGCAGCGCCGGATTATAAAAGAAGCCGAAGAACACGTCCGCCAGTGGCAGACGAGGCGCGATGAAAGTGCCGCTGCACTCACTGCGTACCTGGTGGATCGTTCAGCGCTAGAACAGCGTCATGAGCTTGGCGCTGGTCGATTTGGTTGCGTGCGGCTCGCTGTTCTACGTATGCCTGGTTGTGTACCGCGTGCCGTAGCTGCCAAAGCCCTACGCAACTCTCAAGAGGAAGCCGAAATTCTGCGTGAAGCATGTACTCTCGCCTCTCTCGATCATGATAACATAATCCGCCTCGTTGGAGTGTGTATTGACGATAAACCCCCTCTAATATTAATGGAAGTGGCATTTTTCGGCGATTTAAGTAAATATCTCCAAGATAGACGGTACCTTGTAGAAGGGTCTACCTCTGACTCGGAGACAGATCTAAGTAAAGGTAATGAAGAAGCTTCGCATGTATCAGCACATGCTCTGACTCAACTGGCACGTCAGGCCGCTTCAGCACTGGGGTACCTTTCCTTGCGAGGTGTGATTCACCGAGATTTGCGAGCTTCAAACTGTTTGGTGGACGCAAATCGTTGCCTAAAGCTAGCTGATTTTGGCATGGCACGAGCGACAGCAGCAGTCGGTATGGACGGAGGAACAGAGTATGCATGTCGGAGGCGTGGCCTGTTTCCCGTGTTGTGGATGGCCCCTGAAAGTCTGGAGCAAGGAGTATTTTCTGCCGCGTCGGATGTGTGGGCTCTCGGCGTGCTGGTGTTTGAGCTGGTGACGCTCGGCGCGCGTCCTTTTGGTGATATGTCACCATTGCGCGTGATGCACTATGTGGCTGAGGGCAATAAGCCTCCGATGCCTCGAGACGCCACTCCACAGACGTAAGTATAAAGCATCTAGATCCTCCCACCTATATTATCAAACACCGTGATGCAACATCAATTAAATCAATTATCTTATATTTTCAGGAATGCATTGGCACATCTATGCTGGCGGCGAAAACCTGAGGAGCGTCCTACTGCCGCGGAGGTAGTAGTATACTTAGCAGAAAGGCCATATGCCCTACGGCCAGCGCTCATGTGCGAACACGAACAACTTGCTAGCCCGGACAGCGGTTTCAGCGACTCACCTATGTCAGCGTTATTGCCCTAAGAACTAATATTTTTTTAGAGATATTACTCATTTTGTAAAACTCGTGACTTACTCTCAAATAGTTTCTAATTTACAAGTCAAACTATATTAAGTTTAGTTAATTGAATGAAACGCAATTAAGTCAATTGTTTATAACTAAAAGAAATAGTAAACTCCAGTACCTGATTTACAACATACTTAATTTTTACTTCAATCAGTAAAAATGGAATGAATATAACATGAACTGATTTAAAGGAACATATTAGCAATAATGTGAAACGTGCCTTATAGAGTAATTTAGATAGATCATAGTATTACCCCCGGTTTCTGAGTACATTTATCGGTAGTTTATCTACTAAATAGCGTCTTTTTTGTATGAGTTTAAACGCTATTAAATAGATAACCTACCGCTAAATGTACTTCAGAAACCGGGGGTAAGTAATAAATGTTCAAAAATAACTATAGTTAAAATAGTCTTAAATCAGTCTTAATTTAGTTTTGTGCTCTGCCTCAGGATAAGTTTATCTTTGCATACTTTTGTGTGTACTTACCGAATCAGTATCTCATTAGTATAGTAGATGTTAAGTGTTAGTGTACTTATACTAGGTTTAGTTCGATTCCCATGATGGACAAGGTGCTATTAGTCTTTTTTTATTTATATTTGATTGTTCTCAACAGTAGTGCGAAGATTGGTAACGTGCCCGGTATATGGCAATTAGGTTAGGCCCTACTACATGGGACTAACATTGTTAATGGAAAAACGCAGGTGTATTTCACCTCTGCCTACGCCCTCGGATAAAACAAGAGTAATATTATATACACATGTTATGTATACAAAACAAAATATGACTTCTCTCATTTGCTTCTACGATGGAAGCAGAAGCTCAATCTAGGCAAATAATGTAATTGTGCCTTTTCTAATAAACTTTATCTAATTATTGCATTTTTATTTCTTGCTTTTATTTTTAACCAATAATATTTTAATCAGAATCTTAATGCTTATACAACTAAACAGCAAAACGATTTCGATCATTTTTTTGCAGGACAGTGTAGTCGAGCGCAGAAATGTACAATGGTACTTCAAACATTTTTCTTTATCACTGTACTTTATTATGGGGTAAAGAATATAAAATTATATTTCTAACTTTAGCAAAATTGAATTTCCGATATAAATATGACTTGTAGGAAGTGTTACTACAGGCAATTAATACTTTTATAATAATACTTACTGATAACAATTGAAATAAAAAATTGTGTGTTGAATTTACTTCGTAAATTAATTATAACATTCGTTGGGCACGTTCTGTCTTATCATTTCTTGTGCGGTAACAAAGTACTAATTAGGCGTATATAAATAAACAAGGATAAAATAATATAACCAGGAAAATTTGTTATTGAAATAAAATACAAACTTATACTTAATGTATTGCTCAGATTTATTTAAAACTAGCTGACCCGCGCAACTTCGCTTGCGTAACATAAGAGAGAATGGATAAAAAAAATCCCCGTTTTTGTACATTTTTTACTGGTACTCTGCTCCTATTGGATTTAGCGTAATGATATACATCCTATAGCCTTTTTCGATAAATGGGCTATCTAACAGTGAAATAATTTTTCAAATAGGACCATTGGTTCCTGAGATTAGCGCGTTCAAACAAACAAACAAACTCTTCAGCTTTATAATATTAGTATAGATATACCTATATGAATACGGGACGGAACGTTCTAGCTAGAAAGACATACACAGATCTTGACTCTTACTACCAACAAGCTCGAATTTGAAATCGATTGAGTTGGATTTGAGATAATGTCAAATCATACCCTTTCATTACAGATGGAATGAATTAAAGTGTAATTAAATGTAGTAAATAAATATTTTTTACTTTAAACCAGCATTCAAACATGCGCCAGTTTGTAATCTTAAGTACAATTTGACATAAGATCAAATCTGTTTAAAATTCGGTGCTGTAAAAGCCACCGTATCGGTAAAATCCTTTAAAATGAAGTTGTTAAAAGTTTAGTAGCATAGTACTCGTAACCAGACCTGAAATCGCCACTTGCATTCGCTTAAAAAAGGGGGTTGATTTTGTATTTGTTCATACGCATTTAATTTGCTACTGTCCCACTGCTGGATAACATTCTAAAGCCGGAATGCTTTGAATTCACCCTAGCCAGGTTAGGAACTGTCGTCCTTTAAGAATAGTCTAAAAAACTATGGCATATAGGGTTCTATTTACTTTCTCAATTAAGTTAGAGACTGGTCGAGTTGTTTTCTGCTTACATAAACAACATAATATTATTTCTTCAAGCATAAGGAAATAATTCATAAGTAATTATTCTTCGCTGACCTCATAATACTCGTAACTATATATTTACTGTCCCTTTTCCTTCAAGCGCTGCTCAGAGAGGATCTAATTAATTATTAATTAACATATGCACAGTCAAAAGCATGAATTTATATAAACTGTAATTTTTTTTATCTATTTTAATCAATAAAATAAAATACTGCTACTTTTTAAATTCGGTATCTAACAGCCTCTGTGAGAATTCTATAATATTGTGCTAGTTTACGATAGTAACTTTAAAAAAAATGAGACATTGTTTACACATTTTTGCTCTGTACTGTTCTAAGTAGTATTTTTACTATCGCACAGCAATATTTCATAGACATATAAGTTAGTGACCTAAACGCAATCATACAACTACACTTTGGATTGCTATCCCACAGCTAGGCAAGGGTCTCCCAAAATGAAAAAGCGATGAGGCCTTGAGCTACGTTGGCCAAAAGCTGATTATCTATATAATTATGCTACAGAATTACGTTGGTATGCAAGTTTTCATCTCGATATTTTCTTTCACCTAAATAGCTTTCATCTTTCATCTAGAAATAATTATCACCTGCTCTAACTAACAAGTGATAATTATTCCTAGCAAACATTTATAACGCAGAAATATTGTTTTAATAACACACTTCTTTTATGTAACTTTTCAAATAATTAAATCTTATGCAAGAAAAAGTTATATCATATAAATATAAAGGTAAAACTTCGCAAACCTTTTTATTTTTCGTTGAAGAAAATTCTCGTTTTATATAAATCTTACGTGTACCGTTCTGACATACGTCGCCTCCAGAAATTGGGGCCATCGGAATATTTATACAGGAGTTAATCCTAGAATAATAGCTTCACAAAGAACGTAGAACATTTACGAAGTTCCTTATGTAGTTACTTAAAACTTACGTATTGAGTTTTTTGTAACATTTGACTGCCTCTCCTTTTTATTCTGGGCGGTAGTATATACCTATTATCGGTGAATTACGATGTTCTCCCATAACAGGCTCAATATATGTATATGTGCAACCGCTGCCAGCTTTCGCTGCTACTCATAGATTCTTTGCTTTTTAATTACTTTATGGTAAATTGATCAGTGCCTCAAGCGTATTTCTAAATAACAAGTTTTAAATGTCACTCATTCAATACTCATGGCATGATACGATAGTATTGAGTGTAGAATACCGAGCTATTATAAATCTACAATTCAGTAGAAGACTTCTAAGGTTTGTAGCTCTCTTATTAAGGGAGTATACGTACAACAGCTACATACATTAGCGATGGTCCATTTTATACATCTATTTAATTTTGGAAATACATAGAGTTGTCAGACATAACCTATATTCATCGTTTATGCGAAATTACTAAACTGAGTTATCAACCATATACATCTATTATATAAACTCGCAACAACAACAACAATATAGGTAATAATTTTTCAAACTACCGTCATAATCGTCCCTCCGCATCAGGGGGAGAAGTAAACAGAGATAAGGGTGTCTGCAAACGACAGCTGTCTCTTCCCGTCCCTTAGATACGAAACAAAGATTGACAACAACAGAACCAGCAATATAAATTAAGGTGTAATTTTTTGACTCCCTACAGATAAGGCAAGAATGATATCAGTTTTGACTGTCACTCAAGAAAATACGAAGCTTTGAAGATTTTACTATCGGAATTATGAATAAATTGACTTGGAAGGACTTGGCCGTTTGAAATGTGCCTGTATTTTTTGGTAAATTACTTTATTTTTACGTTATTATTTTACTTATTTATTACATGGTATCATGGCTAATGTCACCTAATGTCTAGATTTTTCAGAAGACCATGACCGATTTGATTGCCAAAACGCGGGCACTCACTTACCACATTCGCCTCCCATTTAAAGAAAGTCCACACTAGAAATTGTTTAATTCTCTGATAGTTATAGAGGTAGTTTACTGACTGTAAACCCCAATGTAAAACAGTTCATAAACATGTAGCTGAAACTGAAAATAAAGTTATGTAATTAGCATAACTTTTTTCAGATCGCGAACATAAGTAATATAAGTACACGACTATAAATAAACGCTCCAGATATTTTCACACAGAAAATAATAATCCTTTCGAATTTCGGACAAACAAATCACATTTTCCTTATAAATGGGTTCAAGATGACAAGACAATAGATTTTTCAGTTCTTTGTTACGTCTAGACATTGTGAATAGAATGTTTATCTAAAAATGATAATGTTTTATAGTTACGGCTATTGTTCCAATATTCTTGATGGGTACGATAAGTGATATCTACTCTTATATTTTTTCTGTCTGTTTGTCTGTCTGTCCGTCTATCGGTCTGTCGGTCTACCAGTCTATTGGTCAATCGATTAATTTGCAAATTGTTTGTTTGATATCTGTTAAACATTTACGTTAACTTAAACTTAAACGGATGAACCGATTGTCATAAAAAAAGATCGTACAGTTACTTAGCTGAAGATTCGGACTCAAACAAATAGTACTTTTTTTCGAGAATCAACCCCTAAAGCAACAAGCGAGCAGAGCAGCGTGGACATGCCAGTTTTGTTAATATTTCTGTCACATCATACTTCAGACGGACAAAGACCTAGGACTATGACCTTTATGAAGATTTCTAGAGCATTGGCATGAACGTGATCCGATTATCGCTTTGTTTATAATTATTAATTTAGAATTTTCAAATAATCCAGCGATTACTGCATGACATACAAATTACGATTGAGGTATATATAGTGTTAGTGTCATTTAATTCGTAAACAGAAATATTAGTGTGTATACGACTGTAATCGGGATGCCTCGAGTCGAGATATTAGACTGTTTTCTCTTAATAGGAGGTCAGAGGTTGATGACGTACTCGGTACATAGCAATAGGCTAGCGCTCTTTGACTCTCAATGTAAATGGCGATGATGTATTTGACGTTCCTCTGCCAACACCTTTGGATGCATCTAAGGTATGGGGTATATGTAAATAAATAAAATAATTATCAACTAACAAAAAACCTTTTTGTTTTGTCCCCGTCGATCACTTGAAAATTATTATCAGTTTTAAAATAGCAATATGCAAACCAAAGGTCGTTTATCGGACAACCTTCAAAAGATTTTTGTTGCTAAAATTCAGTCACCCTTTAAATATTAATAGAGAATTTTGGGCCAAATTTAGGGGCTACTGATATGATAAACAGTAACTCGATTTTGAAAGGGTACGCGTGGTCAGAATGTTATCGCTACTTTTTGATAGCTACTTTGCTTATTCATCCGAAAAATTTACGGTATTTAAATTTTTGCTTCTAATATTTGTAGCTATCTAACCTACGCGTCCTTCTCTCTCTCTCTTCCTGGCTATTCGTCCCATATGGTAATGGGGTCAGCCTTCCTTACACTCTTTTTCCACTTCGCCCTATCCTTGACGTCGTCTTCCTCAACCTCACATGCCTTCATATCTCGCCGCAACACTTCTTTCCACTAAGCTAACTAACCTACGCGTCTTTAATTAAAAAAATATTTACCTATGTTTCATCCCGGGTCCTATCTTCACTGCTTGCTTCTTTAATTTTAATCATGACATCTCTTACCAATAATAATCTTATCAATATGCGTTAAAACGACATATTATCACTACATAGTATAAAGCAAAGTATGTGTATCTTTAACACTACACAATGGATTTCGGTGCAGTTTTTTTTATAAATAGAGTGATTCAAAAGAAGGGTTATATGTGAAAATTAAACCGGGAGAAGCCGGGGCGTGCTGCTAGTCTCACATAAAACAATATGTTGTGCTCTTTTCAAAACTGCAAACTTAATAAAATTATTTCTGGACCGTACATTATTAAAATTATGTAAACTTACCTATTGTTATCTATACTATTAATTTAATTTAATCTATACTAATCTATACTAATATTGTAAAGCTGAAGAGTTTGTTTGTTTGTTTGTTTGAACGCGCTAATCTCGGGAACTACTAGTCCGATTTAAAAAAATCTTTCAGTGTTAGATAGCTTATTTATTGAGGAAGGCTATAGGTTATATAACATCACGCTACGGTCATTAGGAGCGGAGTAGCAACGAAAAATGTTACAAAAACGGGGAGATTTTGACTCATTCTCTTAGGTGACGCAAGCGAAATTGCGCGGGTCAGCTAGTCATATTATAATATTAATATTATAAAGCTGAAGAGTTTGTTTGTTTGATTGATTATTTGTTTGAACGCGCTAATCTCAGAAACTACTGGTCCGATTTTAAAAATTCTTTCAGTGGTAGATAGTCCGTTTATCGAGGAAGACTATAGGCTATATATAACATCACGCTACGGTCATTAGGAGCGGAGTAGCAACGAAAAATGTTACAAAAACGGGGAAAATTATGACCCATTCTCTCTTCAGTGACGCAAGCGAAGTTGCGCGGATCAGCTAGTCAAATAATAATGTAACAGGAAATAATATAGCTACTTAAGATTGATTGGATAACATATGCATGACACATTACTTTCAAGAACTATTTCGATTTTAATCGCCTAGATTTTCGATATCAAAAATGCAACAGTATTGTTTTAAATACGATTTCAATCTAAAGATAAGAATAGATGCATCGGAACTTTCATAATCCGTATCGATATTATTATGATAAACTTAAAGTTAAAAATCAATCTGATATATTCAGTTTTCATGTGAATACGATTCATTAATATTAAATTTTATAGTTTCCTGAAATCTGCGTATAGAAATTACTGACAAGAAGTTATGTTTGATGATTGGTCTGGGTCGGGTTTTTACCTTTCTATTCCTATCCAACAAGATTACGTACATAAGGTAAGTTAAGGTACTAATGCAAACAAAATACAGAAACTCATTTACTGAATAAAAAGTAAATAGTTGTTTTTATTTAAACCTACATGTATAAACATTGATAAATATCTAAGAAGTATACGCTATATTTTTTAATAAAAGACATTGAAAAAAATCTGAGAAGTAGATTTTTATGCAGCCGGTTCGATTAACTAAAAACTGTAATATGAAAAGAAACCAAAGACTGCCTGTTCAACGAATATATTTGCCAATTCCTAGGACGCATAGATACAATTTCTCTAAACCTTTTACAATTTCCCAGTATTTCGAATGCATCGTAGGTGTGTACGAAGTTAGGAGTGGGTATAAACATCGTCACTACACGGAATATTTCATTGGGGGTCAGCCATTTAACGCAATTTGTTTGGACGAAGTATTCACGCCGCTGGCGAGGGAAGATGAGCCAACTAGTGTAGCTAACGGATTAAGATATAAGCTGCAGCGAGCTACGAATAATTAAAGATTTTGTTGAAATCTGACACACAATATTGGAGCTAAAAGTAAATAAATATCTTTTTCTGTTAATGTAGAAAATTACTCTTGAAGTTTATTTTTCATTGTCTTAATGTATCGAATAATGCGTTACTTCTATGTAATACTATTGAGCCTGTATAAAACATCCTCCTTTAAATGTACCAACACATTTACACACAAAAGTAGATCATAGTTTTACTGTGACTACCTATTAAGTATGTAATTTTTCCGAGAAATTTAAAATATCAAACTCATGTTCAAGTTTTTATACTATATAACAAATCGGGATATGTCAAACTCACAATACGGTTATACTGAGTATAGAAAATCAGGCCTATTTATCTTAAAATATCGCCTTCTCTTATCTCCCGCGACCCACTATTAAGCTTCTCCAACCCTGAAATTAAATCGTCCGTGTGATTTACATTTTAATATGGCAAGAGACCCACCTGTACTAAAACTGAATTTATGGTATTGACATAACGACATTAGCTGGCCATCCGATCGTAAAGTTACTATCCTCTACGTTTATAGGGATCGAATTGGGTTGATGAAGTTACAAAGTGCTAAGTGTCATCGGGTTAAATGGAAGATACATTGTACTTCGGAGTTGGGGCAAGCAGTTGTCACTTTGAATTTAGCTAACAACACTATAGTTTAAACTGTCAGTTGCGAAGACTCGTGTGATAGATGCATGTTGTATTGCAAATATATTATGTAAAATCAAGGAAATAATTTGCTTTTAATGATAATAGGGACGTTTATATTTTCAATCAAAGTAAAACTAAGCTCGAAAAATGATTAAATGTTTTAGAAGTTTACCTAAAGTAATTATTGCCTATAAAATCGGTGATTTATTTGAAACCAACCAAAACCATAGTACTTTAATGCAAGAAATTTCAAATACAGAAATAAGGATAATTTTATATTTCTACTTATTTTTTTATTATTCTATAAGAAAATTATGTGTGCTCATAAAATAAACAAAAGAAAGTGTAACTGAACACGTATTAATTTTGATAGCTTTCATTACGAAACGAGGAAAAACGTGATTCAAAACGCTCCATCGGGTAGAAACAAAATTAAAAAAGAGATTTATTTTAGTTGAGATAAAATGCCATTTATTTTCTACGTTGTTTTTAGTCTTTTAATAATTCAATGCTACATATTTTCACGAATAAATTTATTTTTAAAAGCCGCTGAAACATTGTCAGTTTGACGCGTGTTCGCATACTAAATACTTTTTGTAATTCAATTTTTATTTAAATCAGTGGTCAACAACAAAAATCTATAGTTTGTATAAACAAAATCCCATCCACTTAATTACATAAATATCTTTTCGCGATAAACCTAATAAACGCCAGCGCGATTCTCTGCAGTCATTACTATCGGGTATTGAGAGTTTGACATTTAAAATGTACTGCAAATTAGTTCTTATAACAACCGCTAGAGGCGCTGTCCAGATTTTCGAGGAAAATTTCTCGATAGCTACCCGGTTGTTAATAGTCGATACTGGCAGAGAATCGTGGTATGGATATCATTATTAGACAAATCGTATGTAACGATTAAGGCTTTCTTTCCTCTTACACTGATGTCGGTCGCCATTTAATTTTACAATGTGAATACGAATAAAATGTTAATGTTAGAAAACTTAAACAAACTATTTTTAAACGTGGACCCATTATCGTATATCTTTGTGTAAATTAAAAGTGATGTTATACACATTATTATACTTAATTATAATTTTATTTTAAGGCCAGCAACTACTTACAAGTCAGCAACAGTAAAGTGACCTCTGAACACATTGTGGTCAAGCTTGGAGTACATAACCTTTTATCTTTTCTTACTACAATAGTATGAGTAAAATTAAAACTTACTCGGACATGACATGTGTTTGATAAATATATATTATATTTTATTGTCCGCAAATTGAGTAAACCGCAAATTATACTGAATGCGTATTGTAGGTATATATCAAGGAACTAAATTAAATGATAATTATTTATATGTTGAAATAAATTAAATGATTTAAATTCAATACATTAACATCCACTTGAAAAATAGATCATATTTTAAATATAATTGTGTGATCGATAAATACTATAGTACAACCACTTTATAGAGAGCCTTGTATGTTAAGTTTGCGGCTGGCGAAAGTATACAAAATTTAAAAGTTAGAACGTCACTGACCCGCAGGCTCAGAGAGGTGACCTGTTTGATAAAGCTATTTTATTTTGGAAATACATTGAATTAGTAATCACTACAAATATATCGTATGGACGATGGCATATTATGCTTGGTATGCAAGATTTATATTGTCATGATAAATCGCGCAAACCAAGACTTTCTACTTGGATGTCGCACTATATTCTTATAGTTCCTGGTACTTCTTGTCTGGTAATTTTATATTTGAATAAGACCCAACGATTCAAACAAAAAAAACAATTGTTAGAAAAAATATAGAAAGAAAAGAATTCTGCAAATCCTTTATATGAAATATCCAAACACATAAAATTAGTACCTGCAAAAAACCGTAGGCAAACCCGCCTAAGGCAATTCGTATGAAATATCATGGAACATTACGTGGTCTGCTCTGAGCCACTATATAAACTATCTGCTATTACCTCAATGAGAGTTTAAGTCTGCCGTGAGTGCGCTGAAATGGAACGTCTGTCGTCACCAAGCCGAAAACCTACCACCGAAGCGCATTATTCATGAAACCATTTATTTGTATTGCTTACTTATGTTGTTTTCGTCGGGCGTTCGTTCCAGTTGGCTGGTGAATATATTTTTGCATAATTAGAGACGTGACTTGTTATAGAAACTATGGGTCAAAATTCGATAACGTTATGCACCTGCGACCTATAGAAAAAACTACAAAATATGGTAATATCGTTTGATATGGAGAATGAGTTTTTGGTATTTTGGTTAAACAATTTTTGTCAGTAGAGAATGTATTCGACTACCACAAAGATATTGAATTCGAATTCAAGAATGAGAGAAGAGTTAGGCCTTGAGCTTACAAAGCTGACTAAATTCTGGTTAAGGACTTTGCAATATCTCAATACCAGGTTTTAATCTGAAGAAAAGTAAGTAAATAGATTTAATTAACATACAACAAAGGGCTCTTGTCCAGCTGTAGGACACTCAACCAGGCTTAGAAAAAAAGGTCTTTATCGTCGAAGCAAGCAAAAATTAATTGAATGCATAAATTCTATAAATCATTGGTTTATACCTCGTTCAACTTGCCTGAGAGGTGAATGCGCATAACCAGTCTCCTATTGGAAAAATAAACCATTTAATTCTAGAATATTTTAATCTGATGGCATACTTAAAAAATAAATATACTACTTAACATAAATACCAAAGAGGTGACAATCAACTTAATATGTTGATAGCACTTAATATCTAAATACTTTTTGTTTACAATAAATAACAATTCAAAAAGTAGAGCAAAGTCAATAAATCGTCTTCAACAATCATTGTTTGTTTTTTAATACTTTAATACTATTTTATAGTGATAATAAGGCTGGGGAATTTTTGTATATCAGTTATCTGTTTCTTTATTTATAGATATATGTACTTGTAATAGCTACATTGATGCCCTCAATGTTTTTTAATGTCAAACAAATAAGTACACAGGCTTGCTAGAATTTGACTCATAGCGACGCGGTTTTCACACACTTAGTAGACACATAGTTTCTACAATTTAGTAGAGCCTTGAAACGAATTATTTGTGTAAAGTACAATTAAAATTATGCAATTTAAAAACAAATAATCATAGCAAACAGAGGGGCAATTCCCTACTACTATCGACTGTTAACAACCGGCGAGCTATCGTGACATTTTATATGAAAACCTGATTAGCGCCCCTTGTGGGTGCCATAGGAACTAATTGTTCAGTACATTTTAAATGTCAAATTCTCGATACTCGTGAGTACCGACTGTAGAAAATCGAGCTAAAGGTTACCATCTCGTCATACCAAAAACCCGTACCGTTATTCTTAGTTAGACTAAGAATAACGGTACGGTTTTTTTAACTTGTATATCACCGCCACCAGCGCTCTTTACTGACTTAATTGTCTGAGTATATCGATGTCGTCACATTTGAAATAATTATGTGTTATTTAAACACATTGCGAGAAGTGACGCTCTATTGAATATATCACATTCACGCCCTTACACCCTTGTATGAATGGATAAAATCATGTAAAGTAATCATATTGAAGAAACAAATACATCAAATTAATTTGATGAATCATTTCATAATCAAGCCTCTGTAAATATTGTGCAATATATCATAACTAATCTGTTTCATATTATAATGCTAAACTTAGAAACAAAGAAAAACTTCAGAACAATCTAAATCGTTCAACAATAAGATTGAAGTTAAGGTGGGTCTACGCTAGAGGACCCGAGCATGAGTGGAGTACAATCCAAGCATAAATTCGAAGGGACTGATTTACAAGCACCACATGAGCGTGATTAAAAAAAATGTGCATCGCTCGTGCTTGGGTTTTCTAGAATAGTTTCTTTTTAGTATTTATTCAATGATTCATCTCTAGAAGTAGCAATATTTTAGGCAGATATCTACTAGTTCTATCGACGAAATATTTCCTAAAGTAACATGTATACTACTAACCTATCAATATGATATCTTAATGACTCATCATAAACATCTATATATCTATAAAAACCATGAGTTTAAAGTCATTTATTTTTCAAGGTGGCAGCGTCTTTTGACACACGTACTTATACGGTTGGCTAACGGCGTGGGTTTATTTAGTGTACACATCACTAGGGCAGAACTCTTCTCCCCTAGAAAAATCGTGTATCTGAAGGGAGTTTTCACCAAAGGACTAAAGTCTGTCCTCAAATGCTTTGTCATAAAAAAACGTCGATGACAACACGAACAAGTTCTAAGATTTAGTGACATGTTTTATTAATTGATTTTCCTTATAATTTTTTCTAGAAATTTTAATCATAATTGATGACACTGCTTATTGTATGTAACGCATTACGGGAGGAGACCCTTGCCCTGCAGTGGGACATTAATGGGTTAAATTTACTTATAATTTGCAGTACCTAATATTTACATTACGTTATTAAATGTTTATTTTTATTCTACCGTAATTTTTTGTATGAAATTAATGCAATCGTTTTCACGTAACATGTATTTTTTTTAGATTTTCGTGATTATAACATCGTAGTAAGAAACTACATCTATGCATAAACGGGTCTTTTACACTCCTCCTACAAATTCACAACAATGTAAAATCGCCTTAAAGATGATTTAGAAGATAAACTATTTAACATAATGCTTTATCTTATAAACAACGAAATTACAAGTAAATTGATATTAACTTTAGATTTATTTGATTACTGAGAATAGAGTGATATGAGTTGATGTTTGAATTTAGTAGATATGGTTTCTAAACGTGACATCGCTACCGTATTGCGCTAAACATAAGCCTTATATACAAAAATGATAATATTTTTAATTGCGCAAAACATTTTTTGACCGATATGAACTTACTTTTCGTCAAGTGCTTCCTGCATGCGAATTGTGTAACTCAGTTGGCAACTAGTGTACATCAATATGATAACCAATATGCCGTAGATTGCTGCTTTAACAAAACGCATTAGTCAGCATAATTTTATGAAAATAACAATGTACATCATAGTGGCTATTAAACAGATGTCAAATGACAAGATGTCTCTCAGCATGGGATTTTCTGTCAGTGATTGCCCGCAGTATACAAGTTATAGTTAATATAGAATGGAAGGCTTGAATGTTGATCTTGTTATCTATTATTATAAAAAGTAATAACAAAAGTTTCTCTTAATAAACATTCTAAATATAAGTTTAGATGAAGTGTAGGATTTTTGGATTTTTAGGTATGTAACTGGGCCGTAAGATATAACTTATGTATAAAAAAGTACTGCTATGCTCATATTTCTTTGGGTGGACTAGAACTTCTCAGCTCTAGCTACTGCAACCATAATATTATAAGTTCTACTATATCTATATTGAATCAAAATCCGTACATTAAGACAGCAATAACCGGAAAAACAGAATTTCGCATAAAGCCAATATATTACGCAAATAATTTCTGACCCTTTAAAAATTTAGCCGACAATAAACTGAATTTCCAGCCAGCCCATTTTCCCTTTGAATGAACTGTTTGAAAATAGGCTAACAAAATAGCCGGTGAAGGCTTTGGTGCGCCACCGGAAGTGTTGGGTGACGTCACGCGCGGCGGCGCCACCTACATCCGGCCGCTTGACACGTTCGGAATTCATCGGATTACCTCTCAAACAAACCCACCGGTGATTTATGGTTTTTCCAACAATATTAACGTATATGGTAGTTTTTTTACATTAGCTAGACTTTTGAAGTTTAGTAGGGAGCAAGAGAGTATAAGTTGAAACTAAGAGGATGAGAATTGGAGGAGAAGAGGATTGAAACCGACTTAATGAGTAAAATGATTTACAAATCAAGTTTTAAAAACTAAACAGAATATTGATTTTTTTCCTAGACAAAGCAGAAGAGTACTTTTTGCACTATCACACACGTAACAAGCCTTTGATCTCTGCCTAACTCTATAAGAAAAAGGCGTAATTATAAAAAAAAATATCGAGTATTTAGCAAAAATCATACACTAGATACGCAAAACATGTAATTAATAGTGTAAGGTGTTGCCACCGTTTATCCGACACAAGCGTATTTAAATAAAGAAAAAAAGACCTCTGCAGTGCACGCACAATTTTTTCTAACATTCCCGTTTCCAATTAAATGGCGACTTGGTAAATAATGGTTAAAAACAAATCACTTCTGTGAAACTGTCTTAGTCACTGCATTAAGGTTTATATAAACATTCCAATTCAAGACGTAATTCATAGTAAGTAAAATACCATCAGATAATAAGTACTATTTCCGATAAACTTGCACTTTTTAATCTCATTTCCGTTAAATTATTTGTTTATTATTGAAAAACAAAGAAATGATTTCATGAGGAAATCACTGATACGTATCAAATTCAGTTGAATTTTTAGTAAACAAACGAAACGCTATTAAGATTAATAGCAATTATTAATTAAATTCAAAGTAATTTTATTGTTTTAGATTAAAGATAGACTATCACACTTGGGGGTAACCCTAGAAAGTTGATCTATATCCTACTTCCTAACCTACTAATATAATAAATGCTAATGTATGGGTGGGTGTTTCTTACATTTTCACGAAAAACTACTGAATGTAGAGTAATTTTGTAAAAATTTTATACGACTATACTTTATAACCTGATCTGAGGTGAAGTCTCTATAGTTGAGGTAGATGCATCAAATGAATTATGAACAATTGTAATTAGGCAAAAAATTACCAAGATTTTAGAAAAGAAAACTGGCATTATTAAACCGTTTATAGTTTTGATTGCTTACAAAAAAAAACTGATTTCTGTAAATGGACCTGCTTTAAGTGTATAAAAAAATATAATTTTATAATATCTAACAGTTAAAAATATAACAATTTCTGTAAGTAAAATACAAAAAAGTAAAATCAACCAACAAGCTACAAACAAAACCACGCGCCAAAACGTAGTCAAAGATAAAAAGAAAACAATTGCACTTTATCAATACGCCGGATACGTATAATTTAATCTTATCCACGATAACTCTATTTTATTCCTAATTACAAGCGTTATAAGACAGTCGAAACAACAGATGTGAATAAGTGACAGTATGGTGGGATTAAAAAAATGTTCGGCTCTTTTGCTGCTAGTAATATCAACAGTAACCGGTGAAAATTGTGTAACATACGATTTCGGTGAAGATTTTTATAATACATTCAACAATGGAAAATCTATTTGTGGTGGAATGGAATCATGGAGTCTGGGGAACTATAGTGATGTAAACGTCGTGAGTCCCCATGAATTCAGCAGTTCCTTCATAAGCCCTGGAGATAGTTTGAGCTGTGTGTCTTCGTATTCCTTCGAGATGAGGTCCACTGGCGTCCTGGAAGTCCATGTGTATATGGATTCAGTGTCACAGAGGGATCAGATCGTGGTGCTTGCGAAAGAGTCAAGATTGGGAAACAACGATGCCGTCACAGGCACTGCTATGCTGACACCTTTAAGTGGAGACTACGTTAACGGCTGGCATGTTTTAAGGATCGATTTGTTTGGTACTGGAATTTTCAATGGATACGTAAGTAGTATAATTATAAACAATTTTAAGTGTCTCATAGTTTTTGCTTAAACATGTGATGTACAAAATAAGTCGGCAATGACTTTGACTTAAGGTTAGCCGTCATAAATTACGGCCCACGATATGACACGATTAACGGATTACGCGTACGTATTAGCAAACGTAAATTGCGATATAAATTACGACGTCACTGTGGTTAATTCCATTGTAGATCGTAGAGCAACTTCTATGCGAGCAATTTGCCCTACTTGTTCCCGCAAAAAGGAATAAATTCTTTTGAATCGCTCATTCTGTACAGAAGACCTATTGTTTCCGTACATTTAGTACTTTTTGTAGGCTTGTTATTCTTTCTCTACTATTTTTGTTGAGTTACCTATTGGTTAGCTAAAACGTAAAGGAACCTACTAACTAAATGGTTCTAAAAGTCTTGCATTTACTTATTGCTGGATATCCCATTTTAGGTATAAAGTATTCTAAAACTAATCAGCAGGCTAATGCATGAATCTACTTAACAAATATTAGACTAGGTTTAGTCATCAAAAGTCATTCTGAAGAAATCATAAATGATTGTCGTCATCGTTATTTCAATTCAGTTGGTAGCAAGTTTGAGCGGTGTCCCTTGTTAAGTACAGGTGCTAGCATATAAAAGTACGTAATTTTAAGAATTAGTAATAAGACAAGGACTGCAAGTTAAATAAAAACTCATATAGTGGTTATATTAAACATATAGTTTTTCTGTAGTTTCGTAACAGTTTGTTATACGCAATTTGCACAAATGTTTCTTTTGTTTGGTAACAAAAAGTATTTTAATACATAAAAGGGTGCACAGAAAATAATAAACATCGGTAAATTGCAGCCTATTTGGTTTACTAATTATGATTCATTCTCATAATAAAATTAACAATACTATAATAATGATTAATTAAGTCGATGCTATTTAAATAATTACAATAAGAAAATGATACTTCACACGAATAAAACTCATCCTATATCTATTTAGAAAAAAATACTGTTTCATACAACAGAGGAATTTATTTAATTAAGCTATTAATAACATTTACCCATAGCTTCGACTACGCCTAGATTATTGTCCTTCGCTTTATAAAAAATCTTTCAATCGGTTAGGTAGTTTTGCTACTTAATTAGTCGTTTATAAAAAAAAACTACCTAACACTCAAGATTCAGCGTGCGACAGAAAAAAATGTTGACTATAAAAGACAAAGTATTATTATCAAATAACATTTCAAATGCCAAAATTATAATGAAGGTTCTATCATCGCCTATTGCAGGATTTTGATGTAAGAGCACAAAAATAAAAAAAATATATACAATTCGATAAAAGTGATTTTGTTGACCATTTATACTAGTGTAAGTTTTTGAATATTAGCGTACTACTAGGCAATTCAAGCTATAATTTATAATATCATCTTTCCAGGTAACATTCTTGGGTCTCGCATCACCAGGGTCTACGATCATAATAGACTCTTTCCGATACATCCCGCCACAATACGAGGACGAATGTTTCCTCTACGACGTGGACTTCGTTCCGCCGACGGCCCCGCCGCCGACAGCGCCAACAGAATGCATCACTTATGACTTTGAGACTAAATTCGAAGAAGTCTTCAACAGCAACAGAGGACTCTGCACAGGTTTCTCAGAATGGAAACTACTGGAATATTACACCATACCACTCGATAATCCTACTTCAGACAGCAAGCAATTCATAGCTCCACAAAGCAACATAAGCTGCGTATCATCATTCCCCTTCAAAGCCGAGTCAGGCGGCACAATAGAAGTAAACGTTTATATGGAATCTCAATCAGATTCAGATCAAATTGCTGTACTGGTTAATCAAATATTCGACGAGAACAATGACGCAGTGACTGGAAGCGTTGTATTAACACCCTTGCTCCCTAACTATGTAGATGGATGGCAAGTTCTCCGAATTGAATTGTCAGGTCACACCGCCTATGATGGATATGTGAGTAATGTTATACAATATTGAAATCACTCCAACGTCAAACGATTCAATCAGATATTATGTATCTAGTACTGTTTTAGATTTTACTCAGATAGACAATAATTGCTTTAGAATCTTGATACCATTATCCAATTACTTTAAAAAGAAGTATTGTATCTTATCAAAAAATCTATCTGCAACTGGCTTTTAACGGAACCCGGTTAACAGAAGCCCTCAATATTTATAGTGGTATATTGTGTTTGTTTCTATCACGTTGATAACAATAAGTTCATTAACTTTTTAGATATCGTTTCTTGGATTAGCGGCAGAGGACTCGATCGTGTTGATTGACTCATTTAGATACATTCCACCGAGTGTGGATATAGAGGAATGTAGTATTTATAGTGAAGATATGTTCGCGACCACGACGCCAATACCGATCACTACACCGCCACCTACCGGCCAGGATTGTGTTACTTTTAATTTCGAAAGCAACTTAGATGTGTTCGATACGAACAGTCAGCTATGCAGCGGATACGCAGACTGGCACTTAGGAACTTATTATTCCTTGAACGTGGATACTCTATACCCTGAAAGTACAACATTCATATCTCCTAATGTGAGTTCGAGTTGTATATCTTCTTTTGTTTTTGAAATGAAGCCTGAGGGTAGAGTGGAAGTGAATGTGTTCATGAAGTCAGTTTCGGAGCTCGATTACGTGATAGTTTTGGCCAAGAAGCTGGTGCCTGGTGGAATAGATACTGTGGCTGGACTTCAACTGTATTATGCGTCGAACGCAGGCTTCGTCGAAGGATGGAACGTGTTGACAGTATCGGTACTTGATTTCCAAGCTTTTAAGGGTTATGTAAGTATGACTTTTAAATGTATTCTGTAGTACTACGTTCATTAACACCCAGTCAGCGTTTTTCGATGCATCTCTATTCGTCTATTCGATTGTAAATAAGGTTTAGTTAATAAAGCTAACATTATAGTAAAAGTGATAAAATTTTGGACACATTATTATTTCACTACTGTTTTAGGGTACAGCTATACTTTAGTTTAGGTCTGATTCCCTTGATTTCGCATTCAATACGGAAATACCTTACACAATTACGAATCAAAACAGGCTTAAATTGTAGGCAATCAACATGTTAACATTAAACGAATGCCTCCCTTCAAAAGATCGTAAACGAAGATAACAAATAACAACAGATTATTACTCGTATCGCCAATGTCAAGATTACTAATCGCAAGATTGACTATTCTCAGAAATAGTATTATACAAAAATTTGAACAATTACGTAGAAAAACTAATAAAATATATCAAAAATGAATGAAATAGAACATAGTTATCGTTTTCATTGCTTCCTTTGTTACTTCTTTAGATATGTTTACAATAAAATTTATTTGTTTTTATGTGTTACAAATAAAATTTAGTTCTCTTACGTAAGCACTAAATTGGCAATATATTTTCTTTTTTATTACGATGTATCAAAAACCTTCTAGATAACAAAAAAATGTATGAAAATCTGACCAACGCCTCTTACGGACGCTCTAGGAACTATTTTTTCAAACTATCTATGCTCGATAGGATCTACCGTAAGGAATCACGCTACTGGCAAAATTTTGTCATTGTTTTATCGTATATTCTTTACGCAAAAAAAAACCAATGCATTTTACAGTCAATAATTTAGCAATTAACCTACAAAGAAACACGCATTCAGATTCACTATATCAGTAAAAAAATATACTAAATTAAATTTAACCCATTAATGTCCCAAGTCACTGCTGGGCAAGGGTCTCCTCCCGTAATGAGGGAGGGGTTAGGCCTTGAGTCCACCACGCTGGCCAAGTGCGGGTTGAGGACATAATAAATGTATTTAATAATATATTAAATGTATTTATTCTCGTATTTTATTTTCAGATAACATTGATGGGTTCCATGTCCGAAGATTCTATAGTGTTGATCGACTCCTTCAGATACATACCTCCAAATTACGACGACCCTTGCAAGATTTACTGACCAACGAACTTCCAAGCACAAATATATCTTACGCATATTGTATTAAGCAACGTTATTGTTTAACAAGATCAGAGATCCAAGATGACTTTAAAGCGATCTTACTTCTTTATTTTACCCAAATAGGTTTTGCCGTTTCAGCGTAAAATAAGGACATACAAATAAACACACTTCATATAAGTATGGAATATATTTCAAACGATATCGGTGCTTATTACAATATGTTAATATTGTATAATATACCAATT
Organism: Anticarsia gemmatalis; assembly: GCF_050436995.1. Classification (NCBI taxonomy): domain Eukaryota; kingdom Metazoa; phylum Arthropoda; class Insecta; order Lepidoptera; family Erebidae; genus Anticarsia; species Anticarsia gemmatalis. The sequence continues at coordinate 10,099,173 of NC_134759.1, forward strand.
TCCAAAAAAATACAGTCTCATTAGAATAACTGTTTATTCAAATTACAATAATTATATTCTTTGTTATTATTTATTTAAATTATAATGACTTTGAAAATGTATATTTTTGGTTTTATTGCTTGTTTATAATTTTAGTGCTTCCGATAGTAATTAACGTAGCTCCTCTAGTTGTTGAATGACCCCAGTTCAAATATTTTTACTAAATAACAGGAAAGAAAATTATATTTATAAATAAAATTTAATTACTTACATTCTTTACCGAAGATATTGAACCGAATTTAAAAGTGGCAGCGTAATCGTCAGTTGATTGTTTTATTTCATATTTCGTTAAATACATAACAAGACTCACTAAGCCCTATCAAGTGACATACTGACGGGTGCGGATCCTTGCCATAAAAGTGTTATGTTTAGACCTAAGTTTCCACGCCGGCAAATTGCGAACTTTCTTTTAAAAACTGATCAAAAATGACTCTCAGAAATACAATTACCGTTGAAGTTGATCATTCTAAGTAAATCATTATTCTTCAACATATAACTTGTCACTATAATATCCATATTCAAAAATAACACTGTAAAACGTTGACAATAATTTAAACAGCTATTCAGCCATTTAAGAACCTGCCTTATTTCTTTACGCATAGAGTTCAAGTTCACTTAAACTTTGTTACCATAAGAACATACAGCAGAATCATGACAAGTGGTTCTTATTGAACGACTCATATGGGGCGTGAAAAGATAAAAGATGCGTTTTGTGGGGTAAAGTTAGGCATTTATATCCTGCAGTGATATATAAGATATTTATTGAAGACGGCCCCTTATAGAAACGCTATAAGTCAGGCTAAAGTTCTCATGCAGTGCCTTATATCTTGGTTCATATTTTTATATTTTTGTCGTTGGATATCATTTGCAAATTCGTTTTTATCTGCGAAAATGTTAAATGCCTTCAAAAGTAACGGGTTATGGGTTTACAATGTTCAGTATAATGGTACGAGGATCTAGAGATAGCAGTCACGTTTGCCGCAATCAGAATTACTATGACCATTAACTGGATGACATTGAATGCGATACCTAAGGGACAGCAGCGCATTGAACGCCAAACAGTAGCCCGATTCTCTACTACTATCAACTATCAACAACCGGTTAGCCATAGAGAAATTTTGTATGACCATCCGTTCAGCGCCTCTAGCGGCCGTCGCAGAAACTATTTTGGCAGTAAATTTTAAATGTCCAACTAACGATACAGGACATTACCGACTGTGGAAAATAGTGCTACAGCAGACATGATTTGAAATAAGAAACAACGAATACTAAATTGATAAACGGGTCTCTAACACTGTGAGAATTTTAAGGTTTACGTTACGATTGCAGCCCGATGTTTCGATCGAATTGCATCGACCGTGGTAACGGGCTGACAGCCAGTACCCTAAGTAACTGGATTGTGGAGGTCCGATAAGTAGTCCCTCAATGTAAAATACTGGTATTCAGCTATATCCAGTGAGTCTGCAAGCCGACTCCAACATAGTTAGAAGAGAGGGTAAGCTAATAAATATTATAAATTAACTAATGATCACACATTTCTTCACACCAAACATTTCCATAAACCAGACGTCATGACTCAGTTTGGTAAAATCTATATCGTTACAAAGATCGATGATCGACCTAGCCAATAGAATGTAAAATTTTCTTATCGTTACTATGATAAGGTTTGCAAAGTCACGAATAAAAAGGTCTATAATATTCTACGCCATTGCTAAAGAAATAAAGTATGTACGATTAGATTACACGTACCTATAAACTGTAGGGATTTCCCTCAATACTGTTTTAGGTTATACAATAATTTACAAACAGCTCTACCATTTTTCTCCTATGGTAGTGTTTGCAACCGCTATTTCCGTAAACCCAGGTTTGGTTAAAGCCATTTGTGAGTTGTAGGGTTTTGTACCTGAAGAGTAAAAACGGGACCCTAGTACTAAGACTCTTTTGTCCGTCTGTCCGTTTGTTTTTCTATCTGTCTGCGTCTGTCACTATGCTGTACCTCATAAACGCTAATAACTAAACAAATATTATTTTTGGCAAATTATATATTGTTGCTGCTATTATTATGTTTGAATACTTGCGTAAGAGGCTGTAGAGGGAGACAAAATGTCAAACTATCGGCTATCACAGCATTTAACAAACAAACTAACACATAAACGAAGTTTAACGACAGTTTAATATGTGAGGCGTAACAAGCAATTCTTTCGTTTAGCCACAAAGAGCACAGTGTGACAGGCTTTGTGCAATGTTTAGACGACTTGTACCGCAATGCGGAAATAAGGTACCATTCCAACATTTTGACTTGACCTGAAAATAAAAGTATATCTTTGTAAGACAGTTTTTCATTGTTATATTCGCTCACTTTTATAGCTCTAACTAAAAATTGCGCCTTAAGTTAAATGAATGCCACAAATGCTTTGCCGTTTTTTTCAACAGACAGATAGTTTGAATTACAATCAAAACATAGATAAAATAATCTACACCTACGTTGCGTTTATTAGAATGGCGGCTAGAAAGGTGCATTGAAATATATTTCATCATTACTTGAAGTAGTCAACCGAGTCGACAATAATAGTCAAGGCTCAAAAAAGCGTTTTCATACAACAGTAGGGTATGAAATAATATTAAATATCAAAATAAACAAATTTTTTTCACGTTACTAGGAAAGCTGACTGAAAACTAAGTTAAAATACAGACTTTAGAAATATCCGTCTCAAAATACAGCCAGCAAACCAGACTACAATCAAAACCCACAAAAATCCGCACCAAAAACACTTTTTATTCAAAAACTTCGGCAATAAGAGCACCTGGTGCATTCAAAGCATGGCCACTATCCCCTATCTCTATAATCAATCCATGAACTTTGGTACGAAGCGAAGTTTCCCTCAGAACTCGGCACCGCCAATCAAGCGCTATTCTAATTCTAATACGACGGGAGGTCTGGGCGTCATCGTACAACTTCCACAGCAGGTGCTACAGTTTGCGTGTAACTGCTGCCACTAGTGTTTATATTGGTTTTGTTACCACAAATAGTGGCTTCCCCGAGTAGTTTATTTTAGCTAACTTAGTTGATCATTGTTTGAAGTTTGACGTATGTGAATCTGAGGTGTGTGTAGTTTCTTTGCTTTTGTTTGTTTGTTTTCCTAGGACTTTATGTTATGGTATGAAGTCGTGTGCTTGTAAGGTTTAGATGAGACGTAATTTATTAAGGAATTTTTAATCCTCATGCAGTTTATGATATGAGTCCTGTGTTTGTAATGTTTATATAAAGACATAATTGTAATGAAAGTTTATTATTCCTCTCGAATCTACGATCTTTGAACGCTAACGAAATATATAAAAGCAAAAATACATTTTACGAAGCTGCAATTTTATCAAATCCTTAAATATTTCAATAGGGTGGGGTAATGATATAAATAAAGCGACATTCTTTCTCAAGTATTCAGGTGGAGATTATCAAATACCATAGAGGATTAGATGAAAATGACGTCATAACGAGAGAGGTAAAGAAACTCGCAATCAGTTAAATAAAGGATTATGAACAGCTTATTGGCATCCGATTATGTTACGATAGCCGTATCACTTCTTAGAAAACGGTTAACTGGGGGACGTAGGTATTTTGTAAATGGTTGTAAAAGTGCATCGGAAAAAAAATATTTTGTAGCTATAAGTAATAGAGAAGTAATAAAAGCCTTATGTGGTTAAGTGCCCACACTCGTGATTCAGCGATTGAACCAAACTGCACCAATTTTTTAAATGTATATAATTATTTATTTATTGCCACCTTACATTAACAGTATTAACTGACATTATTAAATAACATTTATGATATGGGCAAGCAAAAAAATTACTAAAATATATATATATATGAATATAGGTAAAAGTATGCATAACTAGTAATTATAATCGGTAAAGCGAAACATATTTATACAATACTTTATGGGATGAAAAGTGCACAACCCGCATGTTACGGGTAGAGTCGAGACCTAATTATTTTATGAACATTCTAAACCTCGCCTATCATGCGATTGCTTAGACCACTTGGAGATTTTTTTAACCTGTTACTGTCCCGCTGCTGGGCAAGGGTCTCCTCCCGAAATACGGAAGGGTTAAACCTTGAGCCCACTACGCTGCCCAAGTACGGGTTGGTGACTTTGTATGCCCTCAATAAACGTATTAAACAATTTTTTGAATCTATTATATTAATACAAATACCATTTTTGTATCCAACTTCAGTTCCAGACCGGATTCATTTAATTGAGGGTCTAGTAAAGTGTAGTACCATCAATTTCACCAGTTTTCTCATTTAAAGCCAACTCCTATTTTTCCAATACCAATTAGCCGATGTCGATTCCTATTTATTTCATTGTCCGATCGCGGGAAACTAAAGTAACGCAATGTTTTTGTGTAACAGAATATACCTCGGACATTCAGTGTGTTCTGTAGTTTTGTAAAAAGTTGATACAATTTTATTTAAAGAGTACCTGTAATGTTTGAATAATGTAATATAAACATTAAAATGACTAATTTTAGTGTCAAGCAACGGGGAAACAAAGAAACTGATTTCAAATAATTTTGAATATGTATAACATTTCTTTAATTTCCTAAAGATTTATTTAAACAGAAATAACTGCTTATAAACAGAATTTTTGTAATACTGGAAATAATACTACAAAATAATCATGCTATTTTTTATGACATTTAAAAATGAGCTCCGTAGCAGTGAAATGAGCATGTATTTTAATATTTTGCGAACTGTACTTAAAACGTGATCTAAAAGGTCTTGTTTTAATGCTATCGTCCATTTAGATACAATCGCGATAACTTCAGTGACGTAGAACAATTATTGGTAATTATTAAGTCCCCATCAAACCAATCAATCAAGCGCATTATTGCATTGTAATGAAGTTTAACTCTGACATCATGTTGTATTTGAAAGGTACTTATTTAATTTACCTATCAAAATCATGCTAGTTAAGAAATTTTATACAGTTGTATATTTTCAGGGTAGATACGTATAATAGTGTTAAAGTTAATGTATAAATATTCAGTCTATAAGTAACTAGCTGACCCACGCAACTTCGCTTGCGTCACATAAGAGAGAATGGATCAGAATTTTCCCCGTTTTTGTAACACTTTTTACTGTTACTCTGCTTCTATTGGTCGTAGCGTGATGATATATAGCCTAAAGCCTTCCTCGATAAATGGGCTATCTAACACTGAAAGAATTTTTCAAATCGGACCAGCAGTTCCTGAGATTAGCGCGTTCAAACAAACAAACAAACAAACAAACTCTTCAGCTTTATAATATTAGTATAGATCTGGGTGCAAAAACAAGAAATATTTCTACCTTTAACCATTAAACTATTTGTCGCAGTAGATATGCGTAACTCTGTATGTACATATGTTATGTCGTCATAGCAAAACCGTTGAATCTATTTTCACAAACATCGGGATGGTTATAAAATTGGAGTCAAAATAGTTTTTGTTTTACCCAAATTATTCTACATTAATTACATGACCCATAGGTCTAATATATATATGTTACTGTAAAAGCCCGGACTGTGGTAAATCCTAAGATTTTCCGGTAAAACCTAAGATTTACCAACTCTCAATGGTAAAAGTCCGAAGAAGCCAGAGTTTAAAAACTATGTTACGATATATAAAAAAATCCTCCTTCATAACTATGTTTATAACTATTTCACGGTATAATTATATACTGTGACATAGTTATAAAGAAGGAGTTTTGGGCAAAGCGACATGGGTAGGTTAGGTTAGAAGGCTAAGGTGGGAGCGAGCGAAGCGAAGCTCCCACCTTAGCCTTCGTGGTTATTTTTTTTTAACCACCCAGAAGGAGGAGCCCCGGCGACATCTCGACATCATCAAGTGAATATAGGTAAAAGCTCGAAATAAAAGAATTGTTCGGACTTTTACCATTGCGAGTTGGTAAATCTTAGGTTATACCGGAAATTCTTAGGATTTACCACCGTTCGGGCTTTTACAGTAACATATACATGCCTTTTTACTATTTTCACGGTCAGTTTTCTTCTTCAAATGAGAGAGGGCTATCGGCAAGGTGCGAGTTGGGATTTTCAGACATGCTAGGTGTACTCACATTATTTTCTTTTGCTATTGTAATGCAATACTAATACATACATTTGTAGATATATAATTCTAAAAAGTGATCGGCGGATGACTGATATTGAATTATTTTCAACGATAACATGTATTTACAATTTAAAAACTTTGCTATTCAGCACCACGACGGGATTAAACTGTAACTTGAATGAGTACCGAAGCATTTAAACGGCAGACAAACTGCAACCTGTTTGCCAAATACCATTCACGTCCCAGGACAAGCCAAAACTACACGCATCGCGCGCAATCCTCACACTCATATATAAAAACATACAACAATATGCACTATGCAGGGACGATCAATGCAAAACGGGTACCATTCGAAACGAGACCGTTACGTATCGGACGATCGTTTCAAGCAATTTACGATCAACGATAACGATACTTCCTCGTCTACATCGTTATAGCGCAGATAACATTTGTTTTACTCTGTGTAGACACTGGACAGTACAACTTGTTACTTGTTTACTAATACTGGGAGCCTATGGGTTTTATTTCTGCTGTGCACGGCGGAAAATAGCTTGAAATTGTAGGATATGTTCAATCAGATTGCATTTGCTTCTCGTTTAAAAGATGGAATCAATTATAAGCTCTCCTCTCTCTCTCTCTCTCTCTCTCTCTCTCTCTCTCTCTCTCTCATCCGTGTTTCGGAAGACACGTTAAATTGTTAACAGTAGTCAGAAGCTTGAAAGAGTGACAGCCAGTCATACCGACTGTATCGTGTTACAATCAGGTAACTGGTTGTGGAGGTCCGATAGGCGTTCCGCGTAAAATACTGGTATACACCTGCATCCGGTAAGACTGGAAGCCGACTCCAACATAGTTGAACGAAAGACTAGGCTGATGTAATGATATAACAAGGTATAAAATTTTCGCCCAGTACCCAAACATACTCGTACAAGAAAATAATTTTTCCATTGCAGATAATATTATCAAGATATTCGCATTATAACCGACGCCACGCCGACTGCGAGGCACTCATAAGCGCATTATTTATAAGCCGATAGCATGCTGGTCACGCCCAACACTTCTTAGAAAACCGATATGATATTCTAAATCTTAGATAACCTCTAACATTTATAACATAAGGCTCATATTAGCGTGCAACTAGTTTAAGAAGGTAAGTAGCCTTGATTAGGTGGAACCTTGGATTGGTGAACGATGTTTGCTTTATCAAGATTTTGTATTATTTGTTCGTGATTGATAACACTCAGCATGTTGCTTAGATAATTAGTTGTGATTTTGTTTCTTTATTTATTTTATAAAACAATTAATAATACTGTGTTGTTGTTATGAAAAGCGGACATATAAATACAAGGCCCCATTTGCGTTTGAAATTAAATCTTGCATCTCAAGAACTAGTAAAACGAATGAGGTTGCATCTACGCCTACTACTTTCAGATTAACAAACATATAAAAATAAAAAATAAATATAAAATAATGTTTAATATAGCTAACTCATAGTCCAGCGCGATGTTCTAAAGATGGGTCACTGTTCAATGATAGCTTCAGTTGATCTTTTCTTTGGTTTGGAGGCCGCGCTAAAAGTCTGTTTAGCTTGCTGTCAATTAGGATAGCAGTCGTCAAATTATACCTTATAGTTTTCAATTACTTTGACACTAAGTAAATCACTAACAAGACTACACAATGACGATTACGTGCTATCAAATCTTATGAAATAAGAATCAGAAAGCAACACTCAATAAATCTTCAAGTACCTACAATATTTTATAACTCGCAAAAAGCAGGATCACTTACACTAAAGAGGGCCCGACATAGCCCGAACAGACAATCTGATCGGATTCCGAATGAATCAATTTGTTTGATTCATTACTCGGGCCGTGGACAATATCGATCAAAGTTGCCAAAGCACTTTAAATTGCTCCAGTAAAAAGTGCTATTTCGAATGAACTCGTAAAAACGAAAACGTAGAATCTGGTTAAACTGCTTTTGACGCTTACCGAAACTGCGATTGTAATATTAATTTCATTGATTTCGTTTTATTCGATTGCGTTATATTTTTATCATCATATTTTTTTATATCGACTAGGAGCTAATAGCTCGTTCAACTCACCAGTCGGTTGATAGTATTAAGATGGGTGGCCGGATACCTATTAGAAATTGAGCTGTGTGTCTCCGTGATTCGATCACCAAAATTTGGTCCCGGTTGTTGCCATGTCATAGGTCCCAAAGAATGGCTTGAACAGCTTTAAGTAATTTTTACAACTCTAACAATAAGTCTTGCATATCTTTATCTTGAAAATATGTATCCTTTAAGTAAAAAATATATCGGTGCTACGAAGCTCTCTCTAATAAATTAGTAGTTAACTAACTAAGGACAATAATAAACACGTATGTACAACGAAAATACAAACGTCTTAACAATCAGAACTCTGTAAAACCAATTAAGCACTTGTGATAATGAAAGGTTCTGTATCAAGGTACTTGTAGCGTAACTGTCTAACTGCAGCGCGAACAATGAGACACCAACTCAATAACGAGACGAAGACCAATTAACAACTTATAATGATTGATGATATCGTGTTTGTGATGGAAAACTCCTTTGTTTTGCTCCTGTATTGCACTCGATATAAAACGATTTTGGGAATATTTAGGTGATTGGAAATTATTGCATTAGGTCGGGGAAAGTCTTTTCGCATTATAGTATGTATGAACTTGTAATAAAATCTTTTCTCTGCACCAAACAGCTCGATATTTGGGTACCTCACGAGCTCCCTGAAATAAACCTAATGAATCGTGTACTCATTTCTGATTCTTCAAGCCAAAGAGATTTTATTACAAGTTCATACGTCATACTGTAATGCGAAAAGACTACCCGACCTAATATACGAGTATGTATATCACGTGTTTATCTCCGAAGGATAGTAAGTGTACGAGGTAATTCTCGTTTTACCAATTGCAACCTTAGTGAGCTGTAATAATCAGTATATTCCCATGTATTCCCACGTAAAAAATATTGAGAAATATCGTAATAGAAATTGAAAAGACCAATAACACTTTGGAGAGAGAGTTAGGGGAGGCCTATGTCCAGCAGTGGACTGCGATAGGCTGATTGATTGATTGAATAACACTTTGCCCAACTCAGAAGTCAAACCCGAGACCCACTACCGCCCTAACTACATAGATAGTTAGAAATGAACGTATGTGACGTAAAAAGATAGTCTATGTGGGTAAAAAATATTTTGTAGCAAGAGCCCGTATTTAGAACGTAAAAAAATACCAAAATAAAGTTATGTCGTTTAAAATATACATCTTAAACTCACCCAGTAATAAGTAATTCAATAGGTCTTTACAATCGTTATAAAGTCCCTTTGACCAGTAGCAGTTCTAAACTCCTTTTGAAATAAATAACCTTTGAAACGCTATCTGAGTGATCCATTTTCACTCGCTATTTTTAATAACAAAGTCGGACAAACTTTATTTCTTTATTTTGTTCGTTCAAGTATTTTAGAAATATTCGTTTAAGCCCTTCTAAGCGAAACTTGGCTATATTTACTGTTAACTTATGTACGATCCATTAAATAGGTACTAGCTATTTTCCCTGACATTGTCCGAGTGGAAAGATTATAATAATGCAGGGTATGAACTGTGTATGTAGCAAAACAGAATTTGAAATAGTAATTCGTAAAATATTAAAATAAAAGTTTCGCAATGAGGTTTTTTTAGAATGAGATTTTTATAACGATTCAGCGCCTGTTTACTTTCTCATTATCTTTGTTTTAACATATTAATAATTGCTAATATATATTTATATTGATCTTTGGTAATCAACTATCCGTGAAGTGGACTATCTTATCGTAATGTTTAATTCGGCAGGTGCTCGAAGAGAAATGTTCATTTTACACATTTGCTACATTTACAAACAAACAACCAAGAACTACAGACATATAAGTAAAACCAACCTCGAAACTTACTATTAATAGATCATACTAAAATATTTGTTACGTGTAAAATTTGAACCCACGACACTCTCCCACAGGGTTGCGACGTGGTAACCGCCTTATTCACTACGCCAAGGACGTTGCCGAGAAAAAAAAATTAAAAGAAGTCTATTTTCATAACAATGGAAAATATTTTTTTTGCTACAGATCTTGAGATAGTACCTATTTGCGTCAGTGATATACATCTATTTATATTTCATTTAATTCAGATAACGACTGATTATAATGATTACTAGAGGTGTTCCAACTAAAGCCGACTATCCGGAAACTTTTATAGTCGACTAGACGGTATTACTCGACTAAAAGCCTTAAATATCCGACTTCTTGTTTCTTCTTATTTTAATGTATTTCATAATATACCCAACAGAAGAGAAATTAGGTTCATTGTATTGTTCTTAATCCATGTTAAATAAGGGATAGTTTTTAACAATGCTAAACTAACAATTTTGAAAAACTACTGACCAATGTTTACTTCTGAAAGAATTAGCTCTTTTGGGAGTTAATAAGCAGACATGAGCGCTTAGCCAAAAGCACTACTTTAATATTTGATTAAAAATATATTTGGTTCTTAGAATAAAACCCTCAAATGGAAAAAAAAAATGGAGTGACCGAGTACCTGCGTACTTAGCTTGCCTATTTTAAAAACCAAGACCGGCTTGGCCGACTTATAGGCGAACTAATCGACTTATATACCATCGATTAATCGGTTAGTCGAGTAGTCGGTCAAAATCGTCACATCTCTAATATCCTTTACCTATCCGTAAAGATGGCTAGCTAGGAAAATATTTAAATACCAAATCTATTCATAAAATCTAATCGTGTTGCCGTAAACTACAAAGTTATAATAATTCTCAATTGAGTATCAATAGACCTAGATTTAATTCTGACGACAAAGATAAACATAACGGAGCAAATGGTCTTTTTATAGAACTAGAATATATTTTTTTGATTAATGGAGATTCAAACGGATATGGCGGTTTGACCTGGACACATATTAGAATGTCAGCAGACAACTTAAAGATACACAGATCAAATAATTCAGAAAGAGAGGCTCTGTGGTGAACTAAAACATACTACGCCAAAGAAAAAATGGCCAAAAATTGTGTTCAAGTTTCAAAACTCTACTCTCAGCTTAGCGGCAGAAAGTAACAGAGGCTAACGAAAACTCATCATCTTCTTTCTTCTTTTATGATTATTAATTTATCAAAACCAATATTTAGCAGATGATTCCTAATTGCCTCTAACGACACCTATAAATAACACCCAAAACTAAATACATTACAATCAATTATTTTAGTTCATACTATCACAACTAGATGTCGCTACAATATTAAACACATCCCGATAGTTTTTTAAATAAAGCAGATATGATTTATTCCCTTTAACTCCCCAAGCATGGCGCATCGGTATTATTTATTCGCCATATTTATTTTAAAAGTTGTGACGTGTCCCGGGAGTGTCGTATTCAACGTTTTGCTGTAAAAGCCTTCGATGGCATTTGAATATATTGCTATATCCGTTATGTTTTAGCGTCAAAAACTTTTAGTTTATGTGCTGGCAGATAACATTATGCCCGAAGGATAAACCAGAAAAATAAATACAATAACGTTTGGTTTCACTAAATATTTTGGGGCAGTACTTTTAAGAACACGACACCTACAATTTAATGATATCTATGATTCACTATGATATCACCATGGATCATTTTTGTCAAGATATCTAAGGCAATCCTGTACCAAAGAATTCGAAGTATGCGTAATATAAATTGGCAAAAATTATATTATAGCAAAAAGCTTCTTCTACTGATTTAAATTTTTTCGTAAAAGATGGGTTTTTACTATTGCAGAACTCATTATCGATGAATGAAATAATATCAAGAAATCCTATTTAAAAATATATTTCGAAGAACGCTTTACGTATCACAATCTGATAATACCGCAAGCTTATCTTTGATCTCGTAACTAGTAGCCAATTTTATTAAACGTTATCTTATTGTGTTAGGGCGGGAATATACGAGTTGACAATATTGGGGTCATGCATATACACATAAATACTCGTTTTGTTCCCAGAGGGAGGTGGATACACAGTCACATGCTGCGATATCCAGCATTTTTTTGCGTATATTTTATACTTATGATTAGGGTGTTAAGGTCGTAGATATCAAAATATTTTTGATTTCTGCGAGGTCTGCCGAGAATCTGGATTTTTGTCCGTTAGTTTATAAAGATTAGGTGAAATAATGGCCACACATAAAATCTATTATTATTAACTTCAAGAACCCGAACTTTACCACCGAAACGGATTTAAGTAGTAACCTATTCTCTCTTCATTAAGAAACGGTTTCAATGTTTATCAAATAATAATAATATAACAATCACACTCATGAATACCGACCATTAATCTTGACACTGAACTTAAAACTGTAATTCCTGTAACTTTCAAAGGGCCGACAAAAATATCGTATTAATTATCATAATCGTTAATTTGTCAAACTTTGATTAAAATCGATATACATTCAATTTCTCGATAACCAGAAAAATGTACAGCGATATTCTTGTTGGATTGTAACGTTGAAATGTTCGTGCATATCATATGTATTTTACTATGTGCATACAGTGTTGTTAGTCACCGGGGACAGCTAACGTTTGATAATCAAAATGATGTGTGTGAGCGCGTCCTTCAAAGTCCAAGCTATCAATCGGATAACGCGGTTCTACAAAGTGCATTCACCTTCAACAATGACTTAGTTTGCAAATCAACCGATATTGTACCAATACCTGATGGAGTGCTTGAAGTAAATGTCTTTCTCGATCTGATTTCAGGCGATGATGCTCTATCTATTTTAGTATTTGAAATATCGGATGATAAAGACAAAGTTATTGGTCAAGTTGATCTTTTAGCATCGGATACAAACGTTTTAAATGGATCTCGTAAAATTAAAATTAACGTCAAGGAGAGTCATGGATATGTGAGTATTGAATTTGTAATACAATAATTTAAAAATATATTTGATCGGATAAGTGACAAATATTCCTGCCATGCTTTGAGGAGAGACTATGAAATTATAGTGATGAGAAGTTGAGGTATATTAATCGTCATAGTTTATTTACCTTCACGACAAGGGATAGTAACTAATAACAATGATTTCCTTTACCAAATATATTCATTGTCTACTTAATTTTACTGTGACATAGTAATTCTCCAAAACTAAAAAACAATATTATTGTAATATTTGAAAGTGCTTGTTATAAGCGATTTTCACTTGCACACTAAATATGATTCTTTATCCAATTTCAGGTTGTATTATTGGGACGCTTGTCAATATTATCAAATGCGTTTGTCGAGTCAGCATATTTTGTTGCGGAACAATCTTCAAGTGAAAAAGAAGGCAGAGAAGAAATTATTTCAATAGATTCAGTTGAAACACGAACAGATGAAAACACAGAAGAGTCTGTTACAGAGGATCCTACAGACAGTAACACAGAAGAATCTACTGACAATACGACAGAAGGCTTCACTGACAGTACGACAGAAGCGTTTACTGATAGTACGACAGAAGCGTTAACTGACAGTACGACAGGTGTACCAACTGACAGTACGACAGAAGCGTTAACTGACAGTACGACAGATGTACCAACTGACAGTACAACAGAAGGATTCACGGACAGTACGACAGATGTACCACTAGACAGTACGTCAGATGTACCAACTGACAGTACGACAGAAGCGTTTACTGATAGTACGACAGAAGCGTTAACTGACAGTACGACAGATGTACCAACTGATAGTACGACAGAAGCGTTAACTGACAGTACCACAGATGTACCAACTGATAGTACGACAGATGTACCAACTGACAGTACGACAGACGCGTTAACTGACAGTACGACAGATGTACCAACTGACAGTACGACAGATGTACCAACTGACAGTACCACAGAGGAATCTACTGACAGTACGACAGATGTACCAACTGACAGTACCACAGAGGAATCTACTGACAGTACGACAGATGTACCAACTGACAGTACCACAGAGGAATCTACTGACAGTACGACAGATGTACCAACTGACAGTACCACAGAGGAATCTACTGACAGTACGACAGATGTACCAACTGACAGTACGACAGATGTACCAACTGACAGTACGACAGATGTACCAACTGACAATACCACAGAGGAATCTACTGACAGTACGACAGATGTACCAACTGACAGTACGACAGATGTACCAACTGACAGTACGACAGATGTACCAACTGACAGTACGACAGATGTACCAACTGACAATACCACAGAGGAATCTACTGACAGTACGACAGATGTACCAACTGACAGTACGACAGATGTACCAACTGACAGTACGACAGATGTACCAACTGACAGTACGACAGATGTACCAACTGACAGTACGACAGATGTACCAACTGACAGTACGACAGATGTACCAACTGACAGTACGACAGATGTACCAACTGACAGTACGACAGATGTACCAACTGATAGTACTACAGAAGCGTTAACTGACAGTACAACAGAGGAATCTACTGACAGTACGACAGATGTACCAACTGACAGTACCACAGAGGAATCTACTGACAGTACGACAGATGTACCAACTGACAGTACCACAGAGGAATCTACTGACAGTACGACAGATGTACCAACTGACAGTACCACAGAGGAATCTACTGACAGTACGACAGATGTACCAACTGACAGTACCACAGAGGAATCTACTGACAGTACGACAGATGTACCAACTGATAGTACGACAGATGTACCAACTGACAGTACGACAGAAGCGTTAACTGACAGTACGACAGATGTACCAACTGACAGTACGACAGAAGCGTTAACTGACAGTACTACAGAAGAATATACGACAGAGACAACCACTGACAGTACCACAGAAGAATATACTACAGAGACGCCTACTGACAGTACGACAGAAGAATATACTACAGAGACACCCACTGACAGTACCACAGAGACGCCTACTGACAGTACGACAGAAGAATATACTACAAAGACACCCACTGACAGTACCACAGAGACGCCTACTGACAGTACGACAGAAGAATATACTACAGAGACACCCACTGACAGTACCACAGAAGAATATACTACAGAGACACCTACTGACAGTACCACAGAGACGCCTACTGACAGTACGACAGAAGAATATACTACAGAGACACCCACTGACAGTACAACAGAAGAATATACTACAGAGACACCCACTGACAGTACCACAGAGACGCCTACTGACAGTACCACAGAAGAATATACGACAGAGACACCCACCGACAGTACCACAGAGACGCCTACTGACAGTACGACAGAAGAATATACTACAGAGACACCCACTGACAGTACCACAGAAGAGTATACTACAGAGGCACCCACTGACAGTACGACAGAGACGCCTACTGACAGTACCACAGAAGAATATACGACAGAGACACCCACTGACAGTACCACAGAAGAGTACACGACAGAGACACCCACTGACAGTACGACAGAGACGCCTACTGACAGTACCACAGAAGAATATACGACAGAGACACCCACTGACAGTACAACAGAAGAGTATACGACAGAGACACCCACTGACAGTACCACAGAGACGCCTACTGACAGTACGACAGAAGAATATACTACAGAGACACCCACTGACAGTACCACAGAAGAGTATACGACAGAGACACCCACTGACAGTACCACAGAAGAGTATACTACAGAGACACCCACTGACAGTACGACAGAGACGCCTACTGACAGTACCACAGAAGAATATACGACAGAGACACCCACTGACAGTACCACAGAAGAGTACACGACAGAGACACCCACTGACAGTACGACAGAGACACCCACTGACAGTACCACAGAGACGCCTACTGACAGTACGACAGAAGAATATACTACAGAGACATCCACTGACAGTACCACAGAAGAGTATACGACAGAGACACCCACTGACAGTACGACAGAAGAATATACTACAGAGACACCCACTGACAGTACGACAGAAGAATATACTACAGAGACACCCACTGACAGTACCACAGAAGAGTATACGACAGAGACACCCACTGACAGTACCACAGAGACGCCTACTGACAGTACGACAGAAGAATATACTACAGAGACGCCTACTGACAGTACGACAGAAGAATATACTACAGAGACACCCACTGACAGTACGACAGAAGAATATACTACAGAGACACCCACTGACAGTACCACAGAAGAATATACGACAGAGACACCCACTGACAGTACCACAGAAGAGTATACTACAGAGACACCCACTGACAGTACCACAGAAGAATATACTACAGAGACACCCACTGACAGTACCACAGAAGAGTATACTACAGAGACACCCACTGACAGTACCACAGAAGAATATACTACAGAGACACCCACTGACAGTACCACAGAAGAATATACTACAGAGACGCCTACTGACAGTACGACAGAAGAATATACTACAGAGACACCCACTGACAGTACGACAGAAGAATATACTACAGAGACACCCACTGACAGTACGACAGAAGAATATACTACAGAGACACCCACTGACAGTACGACAGAAGAATATACTACAGAGATACCCACTGACAGTACCACAGAAGAGTATACGACAGAGACACCCACTGACAGTACCACAGAGACGCCTACTGACAGTACGACAGAAGAATATACTACAGAGACGCCTACTGACAGTACGACAGAAGAATATACTACAGAGACACCCACTGACAGTACGACAGAAGAATATACTACAGAGACACCCACTGACAGTACCACAGAAGAATATACGACAGAGACACCCACTGACAGTACCACAGAAGAGTATACTACAGAGACACCCACTGACAGTACCACAGAAGAATATACTACAGAGACACCCACTGACAGTACCACAGAAGAGTATACTACAGAGACACCCACTGACAGTACCACAGAAGAATATACTACAGAGACACCCACTGACAGTACCACAGAAGAATATACTACAGAGACGCCTACTGACAGTACCACAGAAGAATATACTACAGAGACACCCACTGACAGTACCACAGAAGAGTATACTACAGAGACACCCACTGACAGTACCACAGAAGAATATACTACAGAGACACCCACTGACAGTACGACAGAGACGCCTACTGACAGTACGACAGAAGAATATACTACAGAGACACCCACTGACAGTACAACAGAAGAATATACGACAGAGACACCCACTGACAGTACGACAGAGACGCCTACCGACAGTACCACAGAAGAATATACGACAGAGACACCCACTGACAGTACCACAGAGACGCCTACTGACAGTACCACAGAAGAGTATACTACAGAGACACCCACTGACAGTACCACAGAAGAATATACGACAGAGACACCCACTGACAGTACGACAGAGACACCCACTGACAGTACCACAGAAGAATATACGACAGAGACACCCACTGACAGTACGACAGAGACGCCTACTGACAGTACCACAGAAGAGTATACGACAGAGACACCCACTGACAGTACCACAGAGACGCCTACTGACAGTACGACAGAAGAATATACTACAGAGACGCCTACTGACAGTACGACAGAAGAATATACTACAGAGACACCCACAGACAGTACAACAGAAGAATATACTACAGAAACGACTACAGAAGTCCCCATCGATGTCTCAGGTCTTTCACCTTTCCACATAGCAATTATTTCCATTACATCATTCTTCATACTAATTGTAATAGCATTCGTTATTTGGTGTACATTATGTTCGGCAGCAGGTTTCGATACTGCTACGGCTTTGTACGATGATAGTACTGATGATTTACCTACGCTTATTACTCTTGCGAGAACTAGTGAGGTTAGTGTTTGAACGAAACAAGTTGCTATAGAAATGTATGGACAGAATAAGAAATCAATGAGTGCTTTTGTGTGTCTGTAATGGTTGAAAAGATTTTTCGTATTTGAAACTAGTTTGTAACCCCGCTTTCCCATGATAAAAAAGGTAAATGTGTTAGCCAGGTTATAAAGTAAAAATGACATCAAAATCCTTTATGTCTTTTTGGCGTCATCGTATGGACTCAATGACGCCCAAGTACTGAACGTTTATATTATTTATTTATTCATTTATTATTTGTATGCTGACAAAGTTTCGAATTTACTACACTAGTTAGATAAATACATTTGTAAACATGAAAACGTATAAGAATTTTTGAATTATTAAATACAAAAATGCCTATACATTTTGTCATCCAATCCTCAATACTGAATGTAACCGCAAATTGCCAGTACTTTTCTCTGTTTTGAAATGCTGTTTATTAGTGTATGCGAACATGATCAGGGATAATTTATAGTTATAAGAGTTAAGTTATTGTTAGTTATTTAAAATGTTATAGGTAAGGAAATAAAAAAAAAATTAAAATTTATGATTTGTTTTCTTTCTGTTGAATTGACGGGACAAAACAAATATAAACATTTTGTATCAGGGGAAATATTATCTACTAGCTGACCCGTGCAACTTCGCTTGCGTCACATAAGAGAGCCATGATTTTTCCCGTTTTTGTAACATTTTTCACTGGTGCTCTGCTCCTATTGGTCATAGCGTGATGATATATAGCCTATAGCCTTCCTCGATAAATGGGCTATCTAACACTGAAAGAATTTTTCAAATCGGACCAGTAGTTACTGAGATTAGCGCGTTCAAACAAACAAACAAACAAACAATCAAACAAACAAACAAACTCTTGGGCTTTATAATATTAGTATAGATTAGTATAGATTCCTTAGAACAGTCGTTTGCCTACGTATCTATTTAAGTCTTGGTGGGTTTTAAACCTCAGTAACAAACTAAGGATCATAATAGGCCGATATCAACTCAAAACACGGAGTCAAGAACATATTTGAACAAACGGATTCTTTAAACCGTGATTTTAAGTTAACACCAGAGTAATGCAGATGTGTGGTAAGGTTAAGACACTCAAAACCTACTTACTGTGTACGTCACTAGAAACCTTTTTGCTCTAGAAAATAATAACTCATTAAGATTTTAGTGTACTACCACATAAAAAAGTTTTTTGTTTTTTTTTAATAACCCATATATCTGTCCCACTGCAGGGCAAGGGTCTCCCCCCAAACGGGGGGGATGGGTTAGGCCTTGAGTCCACCACGCTGGCCAAGTGTGGGTTGGGGACTTTGCAAAAAAGATTAAGGCACAAAAATCTAGGTAAAGAAATTAATGTTTGGCGCCTACACTTTTACATCGGCAATGTAACATTTCACAAAGAACAACATCTAGCTACAAAAGTAGGTACAACAAATCACATGCTGATATTAACTAACTTGAGATTGATTGATATCTACCTCAATTGAATTTGGAATTTATTGAAATTTTTATAAAACATAGCTCTCCGTGAGTCCACGAAAAAAGGCAATTTTTTGTCTATACACGTCATTTTAATTGACTAAAATACTGTCTATCAATACCGACTTACTTTCGTATTCATATACATACATAATATATGTTAGTATTGTTACTTTGAACTAAATACTACTATCAACATCGACCTGGCAATATAGTCATAGCAATACTATTTTTAACGAAATGGATATCAAACTCTGTAGGCTTTACTGGCCAAGGGTCTCCTCCCAAACAAGGGAGGGACTAGGCCTTGCGTCTACGATGTCCGATTTTCCTGCATTGTAGAGCAAGTGATAATTATTTCTATTACGCACATAACTTCAAAAAGTCATTGGTGTGTGGCCTCGGGCTCGAACTTAAGTCGAATGCAAACTTATACCACTCGGCTATCACTACACAATGAAGTACTTATTGTTTGTAAATTTTGAACACTGGTTAGATCCTAGCAATAATATGTAAGCTGGTAATTTGTATATGATGTACTTGCTGGCCCGCGCAACTTCGCTTGCGTCACAAAAGAGAGAATGGGTCATAATTATCCCCGTTTTTTGTAACATCTTTTACTGTTACTCTCCCATTTATCGTAGCGTGATGATAATAATATATAGCCTATACCCTTCCTTGATCTATGGGCTATCTAACACTGAAATATTTTTTCAAATCGGACAAGTAGTTCCTGAGATTAGCGCGTTCAAACAAACAAACAAACTCTTCAGCTTTATAACATTATTGTATAGTATATAGTATATTATAGTATAGATGAGATGTATACGAATTTCAAAGGAAACTATAAAAAATCAAAAGAAGATTATTTAAAAGACGTTTTAGTAGCTTTTATAATTTTCCGTTTACTTACGTGTTATCTAGTCAGGTACGTATGCGACCACATTGTGAAACCCCATACATCATATTAAATTCCATAAGTTATTTTTTATATCCAGGTGTTCAAGAAGTTAAGGTAATGAAAGCGCACAATCGTATCATCCTCTTCGCTTATACTTTTTTCCAAAATTTCTCACGCTATCCTGTTTATTTTCCGGTACATGGAAGGGGAAGGTCTGACGCCCATTCATTAAAAAAAAACACTGAAAAGTATAAACTTTATTTTGTTTATATAGTTCACTGTTGCTGTTAAAGTTGCGTTGCACGATGCGCTTCTATTTCTCATAAATATCACTCTTCAGAGGACATGCGAAACAACCTAAATTCCATTGTTAGAAAAGGCGTTATTCAGATAACATACAGTCACAGTCTTTGCTCACGGCTAATATTGCACTGTAGTGCGGCTCTTTACAGACGGTACTATTAAGTATCGAGAATTTAACATTTTAAACGGACTACAAAGGACTGCAAGTTGCAGTTCAGATTTTGATACAAAATTTATCGATTGTCCTATCTATAGCAATGACATGGTCCCTCAGTAGCTGGATTCTCTACCACTATAGACTACCGACAACCGGCCAGCTATTGCGAAAATTGACACGAAAATTTGATAAGCGCCTCTACCGGGCTCCGTAGAAACTATTTTGACAGTACATTTGTCATGTTAAAACCTCGAATCTCCCTTTTCGGAACTAGACAAGTGTACATTAGTACTGTAGTACTTGCACGGTTCCGGAAAGGGCCGCGCCTTGCATGCTTACTGACAATGCAACTTCATTATCTAAAGAAAAATATTTTTCAAGCCATGATTAATACAATTATACCTTATTACCAGAAGAGATTGCTGATAAATAAGTTATTACCTAATATATTTTACGAACATAATCTGCACACGATAATGTACGTGAGGCCATAGTATAGAACGTTCCAATAAATATATTTTATTATCATTGTAATAATGTATTCAGGATTTGTATGTTGTCCCCTACAAACATACAAATCACGAATGCGTTGCACGTATTATACCTAAACAAAGCCGATCAGACGCAAATCTTTATGATTAAGTTGAATTGCTGGAAATCATCCAGGAAACAAATTTTAGTTCAGAAAGATCTTTATTTAAGGTATGTGATTTCTGTGTAAATGTAATTGTGTATTTTTTTATTTTTTTTGCCTTTCAGATAGTAGTTGCGAACGTTTGATACCTAGAGCCAGCCACTACTGAAGTATACTTAACTTTTAATTTGCTAAAAACAATGAAAGAAATATACGAGTAAATAATCAAGTTACTATGAAGCTTTAAAATTTTCAATTTCAGGGATGTAATGTTAGTCTCTACACCGGTAATTCTGCCTATAATTGGAATCGGCATTTGCCTAAAACTGGCAATCCAACATTAAATTGAAGAATTAAATTGTATGGAAAAAGTCTACAAAATGAAACCAAGAATTGCGCGATTCTATACATTTGGTACTGTCGAGTATCGAAATTTTGATATTTGGAATGTACTGCCAAACTGGTTCCTTCGACCCCCGTCAGAGGCGCTGATCAAATTTTCATACAAAATTTGTCGATGACAAGCCGGTTGTCGGTAATCGATAGTAGTAGAGAATCAAGCTATTGTAGCTCAATTCTTTCAGTACATTCTAAATGTCAAAATTCGATAGCTAGCCGGTTGTCGATAGTGGTAGAGAATTGAGGAACTGGTACCGACTAATAAGCAAAAACAACTAAAGAATTTCCTCGAGAAAATGCCAATATTGGCGTAATATGCATTTCCCAAGAAATGTATGACGAATAGATATAACTACTGATAATTAAATCCGTTGCATAAACAAATATGTGTAATCGATTACTTCATCTCTTCATATCAATGAAAGGAATTCGGACATTAAAAAAGATAAAATTCTCTGTTTGTCCGTTGCACACTTACAATATGACAAAAATTGCAAATAAATAGGTACCGTAGCAACGAATTGTCATGACAATTATATTCATGTAGAGGTAATGCTTCATTTACTAATTACTCGGATTAAAATATATTAAGTACTTTGTCTTTACGAACTACTAGGTATTATGAAATTTATTTTAACATAATTTCACCGACAGAAAAATCTGTAAGTGAACACAAAATAAAATTGAACAGGTTTCAGCATTACACGTTTAATAAATACAAAATCTAGCAACTCTTATGTAAACAATTTGTATGTACCTACTTTATAAGCATAATTATATACTAATACTAATTCAAGGACAGTTCTCAACGGACATTGAAGATTTGTCTATCTATTATCGAGCACAAAACTCTTACATTATGTACGCAATGACAATGACTATACCTATAAATTGTGATGGAAGGATGGACAAGCAGTAGCTGAATATCAGGTGTAGTAGTGACGATCAACAAGTAGATAACAAGACTAAGATATCAGGGATACAATAAAAGAAATTGACTCAGATCGACCAATTCTGTGAATGGCCTGATTATATTACTGATACAGATAGACTGCAAGATCGGAAAATGCGATGTCCCTGGTACTAAATACTAATTTAGTAGTCGTACTTTCTGTTTGTTTGGAACATCGAAATAAAAACTTTTTGGAACTCTAGTCTAACAAGTTAGTAGAGAGCCTTCGTATACACGTTTTATCTAGGTAATAATTATTAAGTATATTTTTAAAATAATGTAGCTCTAGCTCTCAAGCAACTGACAACTAAACTAAACAAGCTACTGACAGCCGCATAGAGCTACGGTTCACTGATGATCTAAATTCTCAATTATGTATACAAATTTTGCTTCTAAGGCTCTCCACTAAGTGTTCAGTCTATAATCTAATGCACTGTCTATCAATTGGTTGTATGCAATAAAAACACATGAATGTTTTTTGTTTATTTTGCTCTGTTTAGTAACCTACATGTATCATTAACAACAGAATTTGCTTAATTGGCTGCGTCAAACCGTTTCAGTTCATATCGTATTCCTACGAGAAGGATACAAGTCAGTCTACCCTCTTTTGTGCCCAGATGTATTTTAACTTCTCTTCTGTGACATCACAAATTTATCACAGAGTTGACTCATACAAGAAACCTAAAATAAAATATCCTTGTCACAATTCCTATCAGTTTACTTATACAATGATAAATTATTTTATGGAATAAAACTATTTTTATTGTAGTGTGACATAGATATAGTTGGAAATTGTATTGAAGTTGTATGAACATTTGTTCATACTAATAGAAATTATGTTTCCTAATGGTATTTTGCAAGGCATTGTTCTTAGACCATAAATTTTTTTGTTGTAAAAAGTTGTTCGTGAGGGATTTATTTTTTACTAGCTGACCCGCGCAACTTCGCTTGCGTCACATAAGAGAGAATAAGTGATTTTTTCCCCGATTTTGTTATATTTTTTACTGGTACTGGTACTCCTACTGGTCGTAGCGTGATGATATATATCCTATAACCTTCCTCAATAAATGGGCTATCTAACACTGAAATAATTTTTCAAATCGGACCAGTAGTTCTTGAGATTAGCGTGTTCAAACAAACAAACAAACAAACAAACAATTAAACAAACAAACTCTTCAGCTTTATAATATTAGTATAGATTTTTTATGTTGATACTTTCACGAGGTCAATACTTTTGCCCAGAATGGTAATATTTTGTAATTAAATTTTATTTGCGTTCAAAAATTTTAATTCATAATTTTATACCAATAGGTTGCTTTTAAATTTCGTAGAACAACTTTATGTACTGCATTGATGCTGGCTTTATGACTACCGTTACCAAGACTTTCTCATCAATAAGGGCTAACCTGAAATAATACAGCGGTGCAACAATCAAATAGGAAAATAAAGCAAAGTAGCCGGACATTATGAAAATAAAACACTGATAAAATAGTGTAGGAAATATTTATTGTAACAAAACAGACCTTATCCGATTGATATGAGGTTGCCTTGACCATCACTGAACACGTTAGTCAACTGATAATCCACGATACTGTTAGCATGCAGTCCGTACTATAAGTACTTAATTGCAAATCATCCTGTACTGAGACGTAAATGAACGTAGATTAATGTTATGACAGAGAGACAGTGAACCTAGACGTACCCAAAGGAAAAAGTTGTCTTGAATGCAGACAAAACGAAATAGCATTTTACATTATCTATTGATTTACTTTACTTACAAAGAATGTTATCTTATCCATGATAAGGTTGATTAATTTATTATAATATGAAGCTTAAATTATAGAGATTTGGTGTCTATTAGCATACATACATGTTTGAAACTGTTAAGCGTCACGGGTAGGAACAATGAGACGAGTTTGTATATTGTTCATCTTGTATGTATGTGTGTCGTTTAGTGATTCTTGTGAAAGATATACGTTTGAAGAAGATTTCGATGATTTATTTTCGAATACAATGGGAATGTGCATCGGCAGGCCTCTGTGGACTCTTGGACAATACGCAGACATAGGTGTGGATGATCACAATGAACTTAGTACTAAGTTCATTTCTCCTGGAACGGTTGTTAGTTGTGTAACGTCTTACATATTTCCTATGGCGCCGACGGGAAGAATCGAAGTGACTAGGTACATGGATCCGGCAGTGACAACTGATTCAATAACAGTGATGGCAACTGTGTACTCAGCTGATGGTAACCATAACAGTGTGGGAACAATGACGAACTCGGCGGGTGCTTCAGACTTTGTAAGAGGCTGGCATAATATCACAATTAATATACCAGGAACGAACACACAAACATTCGATGGATACGTAAGTATTTTATGTACCTTTCAATGTCCAGTTAACGTATATTTAAAAAATGTTTTTACAAATTGTTTACCGTTTGTTCACGTGATAATTTTAGGCTTTGATAAGTGAGTTGATCGATCGTTTAAGTATAGTAAACATAGGATTTACAAATAATTACATACATAATATCAATATCACAAAGTCAAATAATTTTATTTGTATTCAGAACTACTGCAGTGACTAGTCAGTTGGTTGTCTCACCTTCTAAAAATGCTACCTATTAATCATACATGTCTATCAACATCATAGCTTTCTTCGCTTCATTCGAATATTGTTGTCATAGGCTAATATATGTAATGCCTAAGCAGGTCACCTCTCAAGTGCCTCACGTACAGCAAATTCGTTACACAAATATTGAAAAGGCGTATCAATATATTTTAATCGACTAGATAATACCACCAGCTATGACCAATTAAATCGTTTGAAAATAAACACAACCAATGAGCATTTAGAATTTGAATGAACTTGTGGAAATTGCCCTTTGTAGAATGACTAGATGAGTTTTAAAGAATCGTGTAACATCAGCCTCTGTGGTACAACATGACATTAAGTTGTCATTTAGGACCTACTTTAGTACTTGGTAGAACGCATCCGCGAGGAAAAACATGTGATATTTTGCGCAATTATAAAGCATAGACGTAGTGTACTACTGTATGCTAGATAATATGGACTTTATATTTTCATATCATTTAGAAACAAAGGTGAACTTTGAAATAGGCATTTTGATTTGACTAATAGATAATAGATTTCATAACATTATCTCCTAAATAACAAAGTTCTGAATTACAAACTACGGTTTTTATTTTTCTAAATGAAAAATAAAATTAATATTGATGATATAAAACGTGAACAGGATCTTATGGCTCCTCTGCGTACAATACATTTAGTTGAAGCAGTATTGTTGATGGTTATTAGTGATTTGAAACATCGATCAAACTTTATCAAGACTGATGAATTCAGTGCGTCGTCATAGTACGCATGTTAAACAGCCTATAAATGTAATTGTAGTTGTACAAGGTGCTCATTTAGGGCCTATTTCGTTCAACGGAAGCTCCGCTATGAAGTAAACTTTACAATAACTAATGTTACATAGCTAGTTTTAAGAGTTAATGACATAAGGGATATGCTCCAGATAGTAGCTTTGCAAGAAATTGCAACGCCATCATGACTCAGGTCCATGTTTATGCTAAGGCCAAACATGACAAAATATATATTATGAACTATAATATTAGAAAATTTCAAAACAGTGGCCACAGGCCAACAGTTTCACGCAGGTAACGTGCGATTTAAATGTCAATAGGTTCGCTCCATATTACAAGAGAGTACCATTGTTAATGGCGAACGTATATTTCGTACAGGTCTGCTTACACCTTCGGGTAGAACAGGCGTCTTTATAAGGCCAATATATTTTATTTCTATTGACTTACCAGCCTATTTTTTGAAATAACAATAATATTTCGAATTAAATTGACGTTTAAAAAAAATGCTATGACATATTTGTTTTCTGAATAAAGTTATCTAACGACGTAAATTCTTTACTGGCTGTACTAGACTGACTTATGTGACATATGCCCAAAAATTCAGTTCTATTTTCTTGAGTGTCCCCCGCACAGTGCTAGTTCAATTATTTATTTGTTGAACCGGAAGTCCCAAAGCGAAGCAAATAATAAAATTACAACAATGATTAAATACTACACACATAACGGCGTCACATTATAATAAAGAAATTATCTTCGATCTAGAAAAAAGATAAATATTAGATAAGCAACTGTATCTACTATCGTGGTCTAGTTTCACATAAAATATTTGATTATGAATAAATATATTAAATAGTCACAGCTGATATGCTAGTTATAAAGAGGACTATTTCAAATATAAAATACACGAAAGTACTGAAAATTCTTTTCAATATCTCTAAATCAGAAACCATTCAAATTTCGTATAGAAATACATATACAAAGACACATCGATCCTGTACTTTGACCTCTTGTGGGTTGTGTCGGACACACTTACCCCCGGTTTCTAAGGTACATTTAGCGGTAGTTTATCTATTCAATAGAGTTTTTTTATATGAGTTTGAACGCTATTGATTAGATAAACTACCGCTAAATGTACCTTAGAAACCGGGGTTAGACCTTGTATAAGTATGAACTCCCTCACAGTAGCTCGATTCTCTACTACTATCGACTACTGACAGCGGCTAGCTAACGGGCGTCGTAGGAACTATGGCGATACATTTTAAATAACAAACTTCGGATACTCGACAGCACCGACTGTAGAGAAATGCACAGCAGGATTGGTACAATTTAAATAACCTAGGTAACAGAATATCGACTAGGACCCACTGGGAAAACATTATCACTTGGACGCTAGAAACGACATTTGCCCGGTTAGCTAGCTACAATATAAGAACTATAAAGCCAATACAGAGAATAAAACAAAAATAAAATGTTCCTAATTCTGAATATAAGTCCCGGGCCCGTACTTCGCCAGCGTGGTGAACTCATGGCCTAACCCCTCCCTTATTACGGGAGGAGACCCTTGCCCTGCAATGGGACATTAATGGGTAAAATTTATTTAACCATTTTTATTTATTTAATTCAGAATATATAATTAAGACAGTTGTACTTTTTGACAAGATTATAGTTATCAAAAGTCTGTAATCCCGCTACTGTTTGTATTTAGCGTTCACGTCATGTGTGGCATGACGTGGAGACTATGGTATTACAGGTCATATAGATTCAGTCAAAAATATTCAAGATAAAAATTTAAAAATACATATTTTATTATTTATTCTTTAATACTTATATAACGAATTGACTTCGAATTATCATAATCAAAATGAAAAGTACTTATGTAATTTTAAAGGTATCAAAACAGCTATTCTTAGTATACCTACTGATGACATTTGTCAAAAAAGTAGTAAAAAACTACTCTGACTACTGCTGTTCAAATATTGGCCATTAAGTTTACCGTCATATATCTTTATTTGTGGTTTAATTGGCTATAAGGTGAATAAAAGGTATATTATTTTTTCATGGAATAATGTTCCAAAAAAAACAATACCAATATCTTATAAATATAAAGTACCTAGTCAAAATTAGCAATCTGTAAAGTACTACTACACTTGTATACGAGTATGTATGTGCTATCGCACCTAAAGTTCATTTCATAAGTATTCTATCTAATCTTAGTTTAAAAACATACCTATATACAATGCTTGCTATACATCACCACACAAGATCACTTTATCATTAAAGCCTTAAGTAATTTAGTAATTGGACTTATTATCATTAAATTCTGCGTCATTTTCTACAATAGGCCTTTAGTCAAATTTTCTTTATAAAAGCCTAGAGCACACTTTATCTATTGTCAATTCGGCTTCTTCAGATCCTTCCATGTCGGCAGCTTTGTCGGTAACTACAATTGTTTTCTAAAACCAAGTATTTATATGAAGATAAGAGATTCACGATAACATCATATATGTCAGTTAACAAGGAAATCGTTGATTAACAATAAATTGATGGGTCTACGATTACATCTAAACAACTTAATGAATTGCACCTAATCTAAATTACGTACTCCTATGACTGTAGTGAAGGCGTCAAAATGATTATTCATGTCGTTTATGCAATAAGAAATTCTATCCGGTTCAATATTACTATAGAAAGCGTCCGTAATGCTGTTTGTCTAATTTTTGTACTTTTTTACCCAAAAATTCCAAAACTTTAGTCTTTAAACGGTCTCCTATAATTAATCTCTGCAGCAATTATTAATAATCCCGAGATCATCATCACTTAATCCTTCCGTTGCATCCGTTTCACAAACATTGATTACTGTTAAAGGAGAGCTTTTATCCGTTTCTCTTTTATCTTTCGTTATAGCATCATTTTCTATGCCGCTATCTCTATCATATTGCCACACACAGTCAACGCACGCCATGATAACCGCGCGTACCTTTGACAGTACGATACTGACAAACAAACAAATCGAAAATGAAAAGTGATGAAGAAAATTACGAAATAATTTATGAAAACAAAATAACCATGACTATTTTTTTGCTATTATATAGTCTCATCCTGAATTTCGGATTCTTTAAATATCTGACAGGCATGAACGGATAATCCACTAAGCCATACATTTAATTGAAGACATTGCCACTGAAATTAATCGTTTATTACAACAAAAACAATCTAAAAATAATAATACATCATGATAAAATGACAATAGATATAGGCTCGCTATAAACATACTCGCAACTCATATATCCGGAGAAAAAAGTTGTCTTGTATGCAGACAAAACAAATAGCATATAAATTATCTATTGATTTACTTTGCTTACAAAGAATGTTATCTTATCCATGATAAGGTTGATTAATTTATTATAATATGAAGCTTAACTTATAGAGATTTTGTGTCTATTAGAACACATACATGTTTGAAACAGTTTAGCGCCGCGGGTAGAAACAATGCGACGAGTTTGTATATTGTTAGTACTCATAATGTGTGTGACGTTCAGTGAACCTTGTGAACGATATACGTTTGAAGATGGTTTCAATGATTTATTTACTAATACAGTGGGAATGTGTGCCGATAGACCTATGTGGGAGATAGGACATTACGAGGATACAGATGTTGAGGGTCAGAATGAACTTAGTACTAAGTTTATATCACCTGGAACTCTTGTTAGTTGTGTAACGTCTTTCACGTTTCCAATGGCCCCTCAGGGTAGGATTATAGTGACAAGATACATGGATACACCAACTAATTCAGATTCAATAACAGTGATGGCGACAGTGAATGCAAACCATAACAATGTAGGAACAACAACTAATTCTGCAAGCGCGGCAGATTTTGTAAGAGGTTGGCATAATTTAACTGTTGTGATACAAGGAACGAATACAGAATCATTTGAGGGTTATGTGAGTATTTTTTAAAGTTTTCTAAAAAAATGTTATACTTATATAATTCCTAAAATGTTGCTAACAATTCATTGACCTTACTATAAACCGGCACGTTTTTTGTTTATATTGATATGATAGTGTGTATCTCCGGTACATTTTCGAGAGCTTGAGTATTTTAACACACATCGAGATATTTAAAAGGTAGTATTGGTAGAGAACTGCATTTTTAAAATGACGACTATATTTTTAAAAATATCCCTGATTAAAAGTTAACATTATTTACTCTCTTAAATTTATCATTTTTTTGATTTGATTGAACATTTGCTACACTCGTTTGAGAAATTTAGATAATATAAAGACAATCTTTAATTTTATTGTCCTCAGTAAAATTTATATGTTTTAATCTTGTTAATTTTAGCCAAAAATACCATAACCATCTTGCAAAGCAGCTTACGATGCGGATAAAATCTTAAAATCTCTGCGATTGATCCATAAAAACTCATATTTCAACGTATGTGGTGCCCGCATTGCGAGGAGCTTCCTTACTCATTATTTCTACTCTAATTATTTTTACTACACCATTACGATGTCGTATTCGATCATAACTTAACAATCTATCTCATTTGATGACCTAGTGGCATAGTTATCTGCTTCTCGCACCGTCAGTTCGGATAAACCGAAGACAAACCTTCGATTCGTAAAATGCTCCTTTTTAAATAATGTTTTATAAAAAAATATTAGCTATTCCGTCCTTGAACGTAAATTCAAAATATCTATCTGTCTAGCCTTTGCTCCAAACTATGTTGGAGTCGGCTTCCAGCCTCACCCGAAAATAATTTACATGAAGCGACTGACATCCTAAGACTGGTTGTCAGACTTTCAAGCTTCTGTTAACGACCGTCAAAGATCTTTGAAATTGACAGCCGGGATCCACAATATAACGTGTCTTCCGAAACATTGGGGAACTCGATATGTATGAGATGGTCAAAGAACCACCTCGGCAAGCTTAAACTAAGAGATCGATCCGCGCGGCTGTTGTTAACGAGCTCCTCAATTTCAAAATATATAAAAGAAATTATATATTAACGTCTGTTTATAAAAAACTATATTTTAAAGTACTTATTGCACTATAACATATTGGGTTAAAGGTCATCCTAAATCCATTAGTCATGTCTTTATGACATTATCAGTAATTAGATAAATTGAATATTTTTCCCAAGAATCGCTTTAATCCCTCATAAATCCGCGGCACGAATTATAAACATAAAGTAGGTCTTAAGAACTAAGACAAAACAATTATATCACGAAACTATTATCACTCGTTTACATAGAACTTTATCTTATCCAAAATACTATTGTGAATAATTATGATACGTATCTGATTATTATACGAAGCTTAATTTATAGAGATTTCATGTCTATTGGAAGACACTATTAGAATCGCATGCACGGTCCGAACATAATTAAATGTTACGAACATCGATATTTTTGATCCTAGTGTCGCATGGTTTCGGTGAATCTTGTGTGACATACACGTTTGAAGAAGGTTACGATGATTTATTTACTACGGATATGGGGGTTTGCATCGGTTTGCAAAAATGGGGCCTTCAATATTACGAGGATACTGATATTGTGGGTCAAGACGAAAGGAGCACGAAATTTATAAGTCCCGAACAAGTTCTTAGTTGTGTAGCGTCGTTTACCTTTCCTATGACCGCCGGTGGTATTGTTGAAGTGAAAGTTTTCATGGAGTCAGCGGCCAGTAATGACCATATATCAGTGCTAGGACACCAGATAGTGCAAGGTGGACCTGATGCCGCGGTCGGTTCTGTCGGGAACACTCCTCTGGACCCAAGTTTCGTTCCCGGTTGGCGCACTTTGAGTTTCCCTTTAGTAGGTTCGGGAACGTATGACGGTTATGTGAGTATTTTTAATTTCATTGTGTATGAATTTTAAAAATAATATTTTAAAACATCCGAATTAATTCAAAAGCTTACAATTCTGTGTTTTTTTTTAAACCAAAACGCCGCGGTGTTGTAAATCGCCAGTGGTTCGTTTATTATTGTAATTCAGAATAATTTAAATAATTAAATTAAATGCCAGTCAGTGTTGTAAATTGTCAATAGATAAGTTTATTTAAAAAAATTACATTCAAAAGTGTGTTAATCAAATGTGTAGGAAGCTTTACAAGGGCCGGTCACCGCACGTAAATAATTTATTAGTATTCTCACCTAGATGGCGCTTGGGTGAACAACTTATTGAAACTTAATGTTTTTATTCGAAAAAAAACAGATTTTGCGTAATTTTATTGAATATTAAGAAAACTTTGAGGTTATGAAATGAAACTGAATGCATAATCAAAAATATAGTTTTATATAATTATGGACCCTATTTATTACGTTATATGAACAGTTAATGGGGGCCCGTTAAGTGAATATATAAGCTTAGTTAAATATTTCTGTATAGGATAATATAAGACTAATGTGCAAAATAATTATTTTCTTAAGGTACATAAGCTTAAACTGAAAAAGAAATGTGCACTGGCATCTATTATAGCAATACTATTTAAAAACTGGACGAAGTTAATTAATATTTTATTTTAATTTTGAAATATTCCCTTTAGACAAACTAATCTACTTACAATGATAAAATAAAATTTAATCCTTTTCCGTGAATTTCACTTTCTTCACTCCGTATTATCATATCGCTTGCATTTCGAAAATATAACTTTTAAACTTGAATATCATTACTTTGTAATATTAGAGCAACATTTAGTTAACCGTACATAATTAATCTATATTCAGTCCCTATATAGTCTCTATTCAGTGGAAGAAATCTGGTGTAAAAAATGCTTCTGTATAAAACAAAAAGAAAAATCAACTATTTATTCATAAATAACTATTTTAAATACTTATTATACAACTACTAAGGTACTGTACAACATATTTATTTTAATAAATACAACTTTAACTAATTTCTTTTGCAACTAACGTTAACGGCGAAATGTGGGTGTATATTATACACCTCTTCCTAAATCTTCGGGTGTAACTGGCGTGTTATGTATGTCGAATTCTATGTAGGTATATGTGTATGTAAAATAAAAATTGTTTGTTACTTATTCAGTAAGGCTTGCTACACGGTTCGGTTCGGCATTAAACATGTTTAGATGAATGTTTTTGAACTATGCCCCTCGACACCGCCGCGCCCGAATTTTTAAGCCGTATTATGACGTTCGGGTCCGAAGGAACTACCTTAACGGCACGCCTTGCAAACTGCCAAATTCGAATGTTCAATGGTTCACATCAATATACGCGTTGAGCGTAAGCGCGAAATGTGTTACTAATTTTCTTTTGATAAAGGTTTATTAAACTGTTCGTGTGTATCAATTATAATCTGTTGAACGTGCCGTGATATGCACCTAATTGATTAACACCTCATATATCTTCGCAAGCGGCCTACAATATTCTTTGTAGATTTAGATTTAGTTCAAAAGATTGCAGTTAGGATATTGCAATAGTGTTTTAGCTTCCACTCTGTCTGATGAGGCTTTATGTTTGTATAGGTTGGCTGAATTGTGTCTTGATTAATTATACCTAGCCAATCCGGTTGCAGTTCTGCCACTATAAACAGTTATTGTAGTAATATGGTCTTAATGCACTTATTTCTTATGTATTAGAATAATAATTATTTTTTGTTGTTTTGTAATATTTCTTTGTTAAACTTTATTGGGTAATATAATCGCTAAGCGATTAAACCAATTAATAAAAAAAAAATTCATTCTTTGTAAGCCAAAGACATCGTATTACGCTACTAATATTATTAGTATGTACGTTACTCTTACGCGCAGAACCTACTGAATTGTTTTGAATGAAATGTGTCTCACGGATAGTTTGTAACCTAAATTAACACATAAAATATTTTAAACCATTCTTGTTTATGCACATGTAGTTTAAGTACAGTATGCTCATTTTTCAAATTATCATTAAGATAGAATTAAATGCATCTATTTCCTGAAATATATTTGAATACGGCTCTTATCACAAAAAGCTGCTGTGAGCAACCTTAAACAATATACATAATATCACCTTGTGCAATATTACTGGACATCAATAAAATCACGATGACTCGTTTCGATTAGGTCTCAAAAAATATGATCATAAATGCATACCCGAAACAATTAATTGTACTGAGAATGATATAGTGATATGAAATCAAAATTAAGGCTAAAGGCAATAAATCCAATATATTTTATTGTTACGACTTGTGAGTAATTGGTACTATAAATGATGTCAGTATTGAAACACTCATGTCTTGTAGACCAGACTAAACTATATTCGGCTACATTCTATTAAAACCAGCCGACGGTGTGGTACTTTTTTTAGTGTCCAACTGTATGTACAATACGGTACACTATCTATTCTATCACTCTAATTGCTCGGTGGTATAGACCAACACTGATCAACAACTTGTACAAAGCGAGAGGTCAGGAGCAGGACCGACCTATCAACCTCAATTTACTAACTTTTGGCAATTCACCAAGGATTACTTACGAGAAAAACTTGGGAATTAATGTTGGGTACAACCCAGGATTCAGACCTGCAACCACTATACAATCGCATACACTGCCGACTGCGCCTCCGAATCAATTAAACAAAACTACTATTTGAGTTACAAATATACAAACATAACACTTTTAAATTGATACACAAAACTGAGATGCAACATCACATTGTATTTGGTTATTGAATCGCATCAAGAATAAATAGCCACCCGCATCGCAAAAGTTTGCGTCGCATTTTCTCCATTTACAAGCTCTAATTTTAAATTTTTCTGATACGTGGGTATTTGTAATAAAGACGTTGAGCGTTTAACACCATAATTACTCTAGGATTGTTTATTAATTGTCAAGATAAATAACAGACATGTTATTCTGTTATTCTGCGATGGACTGTTATATTATTAAAGTAATAAAAATGATATTTATTTTTAACAAAATTAATAGAACTATCTTCAAATTATTTCTGATCAACTCTACGTTTGCGTACAACTTAAATAGTCTATTGCATTAAAAGCTGCCGTGGCTCGGCCCGCGTGGTTTTTTCTTAAAGAAGCCCAATCTATAACAATCACTCTATGATTTACATTAGTACGTCCTAGTACGGATTCTTAAAACCTTATATTTTGTTGCAGATCGTTTTCCTGGGAATGGCATCAGCACAATCCACTGTTTTAGTCGACTCATTCCGGTACATTCCACCGGGCTATGATGAAGACGAATGCTTGCTTTACGAGCAAGAGACCACCACTGAGATGACTACTGAAAGTACCACAGAGGAAGTAACTACTGAAAGTACAACAGAAGAGGCAACTACTGAAAGTACCACCGAAGAAGTAACTACTGAAAGTACCACTGAGGAAGTGACTACGGAAAGCACAACGGAAGAATATACAACTGAGAGTACGACAGAAGAAGCTACTACCGAAAGTACCACAGAGGAGGTAACCACAGAAAGTACCACTGAAGAAATGACTACCGAAAGTACAACGGAAGAATATACAACTGAGAGTACGACAGAAGAAGCAACTACTGAAAGTACTACGGAGGAAGTTACTACCGAAAGTACCACAGAAGAGGCAACTACCGAAAGTACAACGGAGGAATATACTACTGAAAGTACCACGGAAGAATATACCACCGAGAGTACTACGGAAGAATATACCACCGAGAGTACTACGGAGGAAGCTACTACTGAAAGTACTACGGAAGAATATACCACTGAAAGTACCACGGAAGAAGCAACCACAGAAAGTACCACTGAGGAAGTAACTACTGATAGTACCACAGAAGAATATACGACTGAAAGTACGACGGAAGAATATACCACAGAGAGTACAACGGAAGAAATGACTACTGAAAGTACCACTGAAGAAGTAACTACTGAAAGTACAACAGAAGAATATACCACTGAAAGTACCACGGAAGAAGTAACTACCGAAAGTACCACGGAAGAAGCAACAACCGAAAGTACAACAGAAGAAATGACTACAGAGAGTACCACAGAAGAATTTACCGAAACCACTTCAGTAGGCAATACTGACACTACCACTGACAGCTCGATACCTAACCCTACGGATACTACTGTTGGAAGCACAGAAGAAACCACCGTAGACAGTACGACAGAGCCCATGACTCCACCTGTAACGGAAAGTACCGATTCAACAACGGAATTCACCGAAGAAGATGATACGACAGACGAAAACGACACAACGATCGTGACCACATCATCAACGACGCCTGTGCCCCCTATTGACGATACCAAAGAATGTTTCGGTACCCCTTTGAACATTTCATTGCTAGTTCTTTTCTCATTACTAGTCCTTATTCTTCTTTGCATTTTCTTCTACTGGCTTGGTAAGATAAGAGGGAGAGCCGAAGCTGCTGCTTTGTTGGACTATTCAGAGTTTAATAGTAATTTCAAAATGCCTAGGGTTAAGCATGTGTACCCTAATGTCAATACCAATCCTTATGCGAGAAGTAATACGTTTCTGCCTTAGACTAGCGATTTTTGTTGCTATCGCTTAATTTTGTCTTTCATGGGACTAGTAATGCTTATCTGATCTTTGCTGCTAGAAAATACTAGTATTTTGTAAAGATTCGGACGGATGTTCAGCTTCGCTATGACTTTCGCTGCACGTGATATAAAATGTAAATATAATTTTCCAGCGAAACAACTAAACTTATATTAGTCCCATAGTGTATTCATAGTTTTTTGTTGGCACTGGCAAAAGTTTTAAAGACTTAAAATAGTGCAACGCTACTTCAAGTCAAACCGGTTCGTTTTCAAACACAATGTGGTCATTCACGTCATTATCATAAAAATACTATCATTTTAACTATAATTTTGTAATAATATCATTGAAAAACTGAACTGTTAAAATATTAATTTCACCGTCACCCATCGACTTTCACGCTGTAAATATTGTATGTCCCTTTTCATCTTATTTATATGCCCTAAGAGTAAACGTGACATTGTACATAAAACGAGAGGCAATTCTTGTAGTTAAACATTTTCTAAATATCATTCCGATTTAGTATCGATCTCGGTTTCAAACTGAAATGTTGTCAAAAGGAAATAAAATGTACGCATGCATCGTTACTAGTCATTTTGAGTGACTAAAATTACGTGAATTGTTCCTCAGATATTAAGGCTAAGTTTTGAACATATTAAAGGTTGGTTTCCTATCTCATTGTTAAGTATCAGATAACTTATTTTGACAGATAAAGTGACATAAAAATTACGTAAGTTATGTTAAGTCCCGCCTTTACTTTCTTTGAGTTGGGATTCCGGTCATACAGGCAAAGAAATGATAAACTTATGCAAAAATTTATGCTGTGACGATATTCGGTGCGTTTATGAAGATGAGGATTCTCAGGTAACCTTTCTTATGTTTAAAATCTTTCTAATGTATATTTTTATATTACAAATCATCATAATTTTGACTCAAATCTCTATAAACGGGACGGCAGTTTCATATTTGTTGTTATAACATGAAAGATTAATTAAACTAAAAAAATAATACTCATGAAAATTTACTCGTACATTTATTTGTACAGTTAATTTTGATTACTATCTATAAAGTGATAATTTGTTTAATCTTTATATACATAAAGCCATACTATCATACGGCACATGCCAAAAATAAAGTTTATTTTGTCAAAACATTAACGTCACCTAGTTCTCTAAGGTTCATGTAAACATTATTTAATTAAAATCGTTATATACTCGAATAATCTCTTTTTGTAAAATATCAATGTGTAAATACAAATTATTTTTATTATACTAAAATCGTTTTAATTCACTTGCAACTACTTTACGAGAATCATTTACTTCATATAAATTTTACGCCTTTCAACATGACACCGACATCTAGTGACGACATTAAGAACTACTTGGAAAACATATTGATGCAAATGCACCTAAAGATAATATAAATAATTCAGATAAATTAATGACCTTACTCTATATAGAAATGGCGATCAATTTAGTTACGATGACAAATTTATCGGATTAATGCAAATCTTCTAGATATTTGCCTACAATAATTACATTAACTAAAGCGGTACAAGAACTGTATACCATGGCCGTCAGATAAGGCAAGGTGTGGCGCCGATTACCAATATCTTAACGAAAATAATGGCAAGGCGATACCGCACATTTACCAATTGGAAACAAGACAAGATACAGTAGTCAGAAGCTTGAAAGTCTGACAACCAGTGTCACCGAGAGGTATCGTGTTATAACCCAGGTGACTGGGTTGTAAAGACCCGATACCCATGTGAAATTTAACCGAAAGCCGATTCAAATATAGTTGGAAGTTTCTATGAAACAAAACACAATGTAGGTAGGTACTTATTGTACTTAAGAAGCTGTCTCCATCTCTTATGATTAAGAGAAGTTATTTACAGTTTTAAATCGTTGACGTCACTCTTTCTATAGCTGTAATCAAGAAGCTGAACTTGACGTTTATTACAAATATGTCGATTTCGTTTCATTGGGCAATCAAAAAACATCTTGATAATAGAATGAAACCAGGGAATTACCTAAAATTCCAACGCGAACACGGAATGTTAATATCTATAATGTAGATCAGATTTTAATGTGTGTTTGTTTGAATGTTTTAATTAGTCATTTATCAGCACTACTGTATTTCTTTTACAAAAAATGATTCGAGTACAAAACAAAATTGAGGGTGACGAATACTTGGACTCTGCATATGATTTAGTAAGTGGATTTAAATAGAATCTTATTTTTGAATAATAAATATGATAGTATCTGTAATACAACTCTAATTTTCAACAGCTTTTCGAAATTTTATTCAGGTTCAAAAGAAGAAATAAAATAGTTTCAGAATAGCAGTCAAATAATGGATTTTAAGGGACTTTTACAATATAACATTATCTTTCTCAATACATTAAAAGATTAGTCGGACACAATACACGCCAATTAGATAATGTGTCAAAAATACATTTATTATCGGCAAACGAATAACTAGTAGTGTCACCTTTTGTATATTTTCCGTTGGTTTCTTGAAAGGAGCTCTAAATATGGTTCGTTTATTGATATTACTGTTGGCAGTGTCAGTGTGGTCGCAAGATTTGGGTGTTCACTATTCATTTGACGTGGATTTTTACAGATTGTTCAGTGAAAAACGTTGTGTGCAAAAATCTCCTTGGTATTTAGTAGATTATGAGGTAATGAAAATAGCAGCGCCGGTGAATGGAAGTACTAAAGCGATTCGAGCGGAACAGAACAGTTGTTCTTCTTCGTTTCCTATAAATTTATTCCGAAATAGTACTTTAGAGCTGTTTGTGTACGTTGAAACAATGTTCAAGAGCAGTAGTTTGGTCATATCTGTGCTGAAAGAGGAGGATAATATGCCTATCATTACCGATGTTTATACCAGCGATGACTTCGTGCCAGGATGGTCCATAATGACGATAAACATAGACTGGACAGGTGCTGGTTATGTAAGTATTTAAAACTGCTGAAGTTCTAGTAAAAGTTTGCTCAAGGTCATATTACAATTAAGAAATTTGCCCAAAATTTTTACTACAAGTATTTAAAATAAGAATATTTAAACAATAACAATGACGTATTACTTTCTACACACATGTCAAAGTAATCTGAGAACTATATGAAAAAAGCAGAATGACATTTGGAAACGTGTTATATTATGTTTAAATAGATTGTCGAAAGATTAAGCCTGTCAGTACATTTCGAAACTAGAGCCATCAATTTCAATGCTAAAAAAAATTGTATTTAGGCTTTATTTAAAAGGTATTTGTATTTTTAAATTTACAGATCAATCTATTAGGACGATGCAGAGGAAACGACACCATATTGGTTGACTCATTCGTATACACTTTGAATGAAAACCTGTCAAAAAATGTACAAACGAATTATATTACGGATTTGAAACTGAAACCATCAATGTTAATTGATAACGCACCTGATGTAACAGATAATGAATCACGCGCAGTTGATAATATTAAAATATCTGATAATGGTGATTCAGGAAAACATGACAATGACGTCATCAAGGACAACGAGAATTTGAGGGACAATGTAGGTACTAGATTCAAGGAGCAAGGATCCGAAGACAATAACAACAATAGTTCAGACAAAGTGCCCAGAGATAATAATGCTACCGGTGAAAACGGAGCCAAAGACAATAACGAACCCGGAACCGACAATGGCACTGGCGAGAATGTGCCGGGAGACAATAATGAGCCCGGAGAGGACAACGGCTCAGGTGAAAATGGATCTGGAGACAATAATGAGCCCGGAGAGGATAACGGCTCTGGCGAGAATGGATCTGGAGACAATAATGAGCCCGGAGAGGATAACGGCTCTGGCGAGAATGGATCTGGAGACAATAATGAGCCCGGAGAAGATAACGGCTCTGGCGAGAATGGATCTGGAGACAATAATGAGCCCGGAGAGGATAACGGCTCTGGCGAGAATGGATCTGGAGACAATAATGAGCCCGGAGAGGATAACGGCTCTGGCGAGAATGGATCTGGAGACAATAATGAGCCCGGAGAAGATAACGGCTCTGGCGAGAATGGATCTGGAGACAATAATGAGCCCGGAGAGGATAACGGCTCTGGCGAGAATGGATCTGGAGACAATAATGAGCCCGGAGAGGATAACGGCTCTGGCGAGAATGGATCTGGAGACAATAATGAGCCCGGAGAGGATAACGGCTCTGGCGAGAATGGATCTGGAGACAATAATGAGCCCGGAGAGGACAACGGCTCTGGCGAGAATGGATCCGGAGAGGACAACGGCTCTGGCGAGAACGGATCCGGAGAGGACAACGGCTCAGGTGAAAATGGATCCGGAGACAATGGATCTGGGGATGATGGGTCTGGCGAGAATGGATCAGGTGAAAATGGATCCGGAGACAATGGATCTGGGGATGATGGGTCTGGCGAGAATGGATCAGGTGAAGAGGGTTCCGGGGAAGAGGGTTCCGGCGACAATGGATCAGGTGAAGAGGGTTCCGGGGAAGAGGGTTCCGGTGACACTGGATCAGGAGAAGAGGGTTCCGGGGAAGAGGGTTCCGGTGACAATGGATCAGGAGAAGAGGGTTCCGGTGACAATGGATCAGGTGAAGAGGGTTCCGGCGACAATGGATCAGGTGAAGAGGGTTCTGGTGACAATGGATCAGGTGAAGAGGGTTCTGGTGACAATGGATCAGGTGAAGAGGGTTCTGGTGACGATGGATCAGGTGAAGAGGGTTCTGGTGACGATGGATCAGGTGAAGAGGGTTCTGGTGACGATGGATCAGGTGAAGAGGGTTCTGGTGACAATGGATCAGGTGAAGAGGGTTCTGGTGACGATGGATCAGGTGAAGAGGGTTCTGGTGACGATGGATCAGGTGAAGAGGGTTCTGGTGACAATGGATCAGGTGAAGAGGGTTCTGGTGACAATGGATCAGGTGAAGAGGGTTCTGGTGACGATGGATCAGGTGAAGAGGGTTCTGGTGACGATGGATCAGGTGAAGAGGGTTCTGGTGACGATGGATCAGGTGAAGAGGGTTCTGGTGACAATGGATCAGGTGAAGAGGGTTCTGGTGACAATGGATCAGGTGAAGAGGGTTCTGGTGACGATGGATCAGGTGAAGAGGGTTCTGGTGACGATGGATCAGGTGAAGAGGGTTCTGGTGACGATGGATCAGGTGAAGAGGGTTCTGGTGACAATGGATCAGGAGAAGACGGTTCTGGTGACGATGGATCAGGTGAAGAGGGTTCTGGTGACAATGGATCAGGTGAAGAGGGTTCTGGTGACAATGGATCAGGTGAAGAGGGTTCTGGTGACGATGGATCAGGTGAAGAGGGTTCTGGTGACAATGGATCAGGTGAAGAGGGTTCTGGTGACAATGGATCAGGTGAAGAGGGTTCTGGTGACGATGGATCAGGTGAAGAGGGTTCTGGTGACGATGGATCAGGTGAAGAGGGTTCTGGTGACGATGGATCAGGTGAAGAGGGTTCTGGTGACAATGGATCAGGAGAAGACGGTTCTGGTGACGATGGATCAG
Source organism: Anticarsia gemmatalis (assembly GCF_050436995.1). Lineage (NCBI taxonomy): Eukaryota > Metazoa > Arthropoda > Insecta > Lepidoptera > Erebidae > Anticarsia > Anticarsia gemmatalis. Next base: position 10,141,469 of record NC_134759.1, read on the forward strand.
GTGAAGAGGGTTCTGGTGACAATGGATCAGGTGAAGAGGGTTCTGGTGACAATGGATCAGGAGAAGACGGTTCTGGTGACGATGGATCAGGTGAAGAGGGTTCTGGTGACGATGGATCAGGTGAAGAGGGTTCTGGTGACGATGGATCAGGTGAAGAGGGTTCTGGTGACGATGGATCAGGTGAAGAGGGTTCTGGTGACAATGGATCAGGAGAAGAGGGTTCCGGGGAAGAGGGTTCTGGTGACAATGGATTAGGAGAAGAGGGTTCTGGCGACAATGGCTCCGGAGAAGAAGGTTCTGGTGACAATGGATCCGGGGAAGAAGGTTCTGGTGACAACGGCTCCGGAGACAATGGATCAGGAGAAGACGGTTCTGCAGAAGGGTCTGGGGATGACAATGAAAATGATGATGACATTATTGTAGTCCCCGTAGAAGCAGGATTATCGACAGTGACTATAGTACTAATATGCGTAGGTTCCGTAGCAGGCGTAGCTGTAGTTGGTGGAGTCGCTTACCAATTTGGTGTCTCGAAAGGAGCCAAAGACGTCAGTCTGCTGGACTTTGAAGAAGAGCCTCCCAAAGTACTAAATATACCTCGAGTTAGAATAAACACTACTATGCCAAGGGCTTATGTTTAATACTTAGTAATTAGTCTTACTACAGCTGCTTTTCAGAATAGAATCAGAAAATTATACGACTTGCGATTATTTATATTAACCAAGCGATCTACGGCTGTACCTCAGTTAAGTAATTAGAAATAAAATAATAATTATTATAAAATACTTAAATATCTACTAATATTATAGCTGTTATTGTGATATTTCTATAGTTAAACTAAAGTTATGTACGTATTATTAAGATTTAAATATGAATTATACGATATTTTTTATTACAACCGATTGTATTATTTAACTGCCATTTTGTCCTCTTTGCATAAGTTAAATGTTTCCCAACATTAAATTATAAAATTATGTTTTAAAAGGCACTTTTTTAAGATCTGCATTACATATACATTACTAATGTATAATAGAATATGGGAATTAACGCGAACACGCATTATACCTTAAAATGCCTGCTCTGCTCTGTCTCACTTAGCCTGCCAGCTGTCAGCCTGCGACCACGGCGAGTGCAACCTGCGCCGAAACGTTAGGCATTTAAGGTAAAATGCGTGTTCGCGTTAATTCCCGTATTCTATTATACATTAAACATGCAACGCGAGAGTTTAAAAGTTAGAATTTTACTAATCAGATAATCTTCTAAATTAATCAGAAGTAAGGGAAGCGTCATAAATGTTACAAGTAAAGTAAGTACATGTTTTAAAAAGCAGAAAAAAATCGCAGGAGCAGTTGCAGGGATAGTCAGACTATTACACTATACTATAAATAATACTAAAGAGTAAGTATAAGAAAAAATGCCGATGGTTACAAGTATGCGCAAATATAAATTTAAAAATCATCATCATCATCATCATCTCAGCCGGGAATCGTCCACTGCTGGACAAAGGCCTCCCCCATCGAGCGCCAATAGGACCGGCCCTGGGCCGCCCTCATCCATCGGAAAAAAAAAATTAAATTTAAAAATAATAGACATCAATTACAGGAATCTTGAAAACAGACATGGAAAAACTCATTTACACGATACTTTCATCTGAAGGCAATCTCCAATACCAACAAGAAAAGAAATGCAATTTAGTTACACATACACAAACACAGAAAGTATTTTTCAAAGGGATAAAAACGTTTCGTGCTAATTAGTTCGGCGCGGGCTTAATAAAATTCACATTCAATCAAATAAAAATACATCAGGACTACGTATCTGTATGGAGTTTTTTCAACAACTCTTTCATCTATAAGCGTAAGCTGGATTTTAATTTTTTTATGTCTGCCGCTGTCCTCGGACAACTAATTAGTAGTAGAAGCTGAATAGCAGTAAAAAGTGTTAACATTTTCTCTCAGTTCTATTTTATTTACACCGTTCCGTTAAAACTCGTCGGAAACATAAAATGCAGTGATTTTAATAAAAACGACATTTTCAATATTTGTAATCCGTAGATTATCTTGTATATTCAATATTTCTGAAATTCTTTTTTTGTTGTTTTTGTACACATTTAATTTTACTCTCTTTAAGGCACAGTCATTTATGTATTAATTTCAAGTTTACTGGGACCTCTGTTAATTGATAATTTGGGTTTTAAATATTTTAATAATGCAGTTGAATATCAGTATTTTACATGGAACCCCACAACCCAGTTACCTGCGTATAATACGATACCTCTAGGTAAGACTAGTTGTCAGAAAAGGGAAACGTCTTTAAATAAGGTTTTTAAATCGGGGCTTTAAATAGGGTGTTTGATTTAAATAATTATTTATTATTTAACAAGTCGTTACGAAGTGTGCCTACGTTAATTCAACGTATTGAAAAAAAATGCCTACGTTTGTTGTTGGCTCATCAACAATCTCAATTAAAAACAATTCAGCAGCTTGGCTGTAAAAAAGCGAAGGGCAGACAGACTTTCTTCTTTTTTATATACAGAAACTACGCATAAATTAACTGAAGTTCCGCTTTTAACCATAAAAAAATATTGAGTGCATCGTTAACGTTATCGACCGTTTGCACTTTATCAATATCTAGATTATTTTATCACTATCATAACATCAAATTGTTATATTACCTTGTAACGAGCCGAAATTATCAAGATTGACATTGAACCTTGAAAGTTACACATTGTACTGAAGGGAAGGCTCTGAGGTCGTTAATTCTAGTTTACTTAGATGGAGACAGGGCAGTGACATCAGGAATAATATAGTAGTTAATATTTAGATTGTTGGTCCTGAGATTTGAGAACAAATATAAAAAACTAGCTGACCCGCGCAACTTCGCTTGCGTCACATAAGAGAGAATGGGTGAAAATTTTCCCCGTTTTTGTAACATTTTTTACTGGTATTCTGCTCCTATTAGTCGTAGTAGTATATGTTATACCTCAATATGTGTGCTATCTAGCACTGAAAGAATTTTTCAAACCGGATCAGTAGGTCTCGAGATTAGCGCGTTCAAACTTTTTATAATATTAGTATAGATATAGCTTAGGGATGCTCTATACAAAATATACATTTTAATGGCTATGGCATATTTGGGCATAGTTTTTTTTATGTAACTACAATTGGATAGCGATTGTCTAGTCTGTACTACTTTAATTTTAAAATTACTGATTAAAATATTTCTTGCAATTTATATTTGTATTCTTCTTTAAAAGGCACTTATCAGTATCTAGTACTTTTTTTGTCGTTGGAGGAAATTGTCCTACTGATCATTAGTTGACTAAGCGCTCTCTGTCAGATTTTCTTTCTTAATTCAACTCAGTATTTTTCTAACAGTTTCTTACACCAATATAAATTGTACCTTATAACTTCCCGTTTTGATTACCAATGTAGCGTCCGATTGGGCGCGGCCTACAATGGACTGCTTTAGTCCATTGTAGGCCTCGCACATGAATCACAACACGCGACTAGCTACACAGCCAATTTCAGATGGGGCGGGTGGCTGTTCTTGTATGAAAGATTTAGCGCTCATGTGCTTACACGACGCAGTCGCTGTATCGTCACCACGTCGACAACACCGTACCAACACTTTTCTGGGGGGGGGCTATAACGTATCTCAGTTGACAACTATTTGAAAGCCACCATACTGTACATTGTTTTCCTTCTTAGATTATAGTGATTAACACGTTACGTCAAAGCAGCAATGTACTAAATAGTGACTATCAATCTGACGTACACTAGTTGTCAATTGAGATACGTGATTAGTCCGGAGAGTTTTAAGTAAAACATTTTTACCTACTATTGTTACTGTACAATACGACTACTAGTACAATGTTACGACCCTAGCAACGCAACGGCACGGTGGCAAAGTGAGCATAAGTCTAAAGTCTACCCTCTACTGCAATCAAACCCCTAATTCAATTAATAGAGAAATCTTTATAAAACATTGCATGTTTGAAAGTTGTGTCCTTTGTCCAGTTCTTAAAGGTATACAAAGCCTAAGTCCAAATACTAACCATTGGCAAGTGAAGTGTAGACAGGTTTTAACCCATTTATGATGGAAGGAGACGAACAATAGGACATAAACGAGTTCAATTAATTTATTCTAATCGAAATAAGTACTTAGTAACTAGTTTTTATTTAAAAACGAAGGCTGACTAACACACATAATACATTATGTTAATAACTTTAGATAATCTGATATAGTTTAGAAGTAGACTATGTGTACAAAAAACTCGTGGGAATTGTTGTGATACAGTAACAAAAAAAAAGCAGTCGAATTGTGAGTCAGACTCATATTAGGTTTATGTAAATACGATAATGGTGGATTTCCGTGTACATGGTTTATAGCTCTTGGTTTAAATTTGAACCCATTACTGTACCATTGCCGACCAAGGATCGACTTAAGGAAGAGATTAATCATTGAATCCGAATCCGAATCAGATGGACATTGCACCTTTTCAAAAACTGTTAGAAAGATTTTCTAACAAATCATAACTACCTCGAATCGTCGTTGTTGTGGTGTCTTGAATCTCAGTCACTAAAGACTTTCGTGGTACGCAAATACGTGTATACCTACTACACGGATATATCTGCTTCAAAACTTTATTGTCCAATTGGTGCAAAAACAAAAAGGAAAAGCAAAAAGCTACAAAAGCAGGCAAGCTAATTTGTATTGGATTGAAACCTTGAAGCGCCAGTAATTAAACTATAACCATAATTAAAGCAAATAAGCAGGCAAGGGAGCTAGTTTCACTGGTTACGGATAAGTACCGGTTAACCTTTTAAATAAAGTTACAATAAATGTATGAAAATCGCTGTGAAAATCCCATTTTCATAGCTCTGGATACATGTCGAACCTGGCCAATAAAATTAAATAGCCTTTTCATACGTTTGTCACTCACAAACGTATGAAAAGACTGTCATAATTAAGGAATTATGACAGGCTGTATTAGAAGGCTACTACAACCTCTCTCCTAACTGTGTTGGAATCGGCTTCCAGTATCAGGGGATGCAGCCGAATACCAGTATTTTACATGGAGCGACTGCCTATCGGTAAGACTATAATAGTTCTCAGAATTTCAAGTTTCTGACTTCTGTTAACGACTGTAAAACAACTTTGAAAATGACAGCTGGGGCCAACCATAAGCCGTAAGAATCCATACGTTAATAAAAAACGTCGTAATGTAACCTTACTTTTTTACGTAGATCACAAATCCTTGTCATTATACAAAATCAAATTTGTTACGTGACTCGAAAATTTCCGTTTCGTATACTTTTGTTAACGAATATGGAGCACGTATCGTTCAAGGTTATATGAATGAATCAATCGCTAAATATGGAAGTTATTATAATTATTTGGAAGTTTATTAAATTTAGGCTGTTTTATTTGTTCATCGATGAATTACTGGAACCAATACTATGATGCAGCTGTCAACTTGCGTCAGACAAAAATGTTTTTTTCTGAGACCTAAAGAAGAATACCTGAAAAAAAGCTATACTTAACGCTACTACCACCAGATATTGTTCTGCTTAAATTCGGAGCCTGATCGCTATTATTTTTCCCAATATTTTCTAGTAAGAAATCTGAGGCAATGGATACAAAATCGTAATATCGATAATTGAAAGAACCTATTTCAACAGCGTTATTAAAATAAAAGCTTGGTTATGCATTTAAACAGATATTTGAACTCTGTTCTTAGGCATGATATAAATAAGTTGCTTTAAAAAAAAGGCTGAAAACAAAGATCAAGCCGTTAGTTTACTGCCGTCTCCTCTCACGAGCAACAGCTTTTCCGAAACGGTGCAGCAAAAATACTATGACGATTTTAAACACTACAACTATTATTAAAAGTTAATTAAATAAAGCATTAACATTCAAAAGAAACACACAGGTATCTCAATTATGCATTAACCATAGAATTAAAAAAATGTAAGCCACGCAAAAGTTCTGTATTGTCTTGATCTAATAACATAAGTGTGGGTGCTCAGAGGTCATCAAAAGACCTTGTTTCGTATTCTCTTGGTATTTCCCCATATGCCCATATAACCTTACCTTAAGTGACCTTGTGAAATCATAATATTGCGAATACGAGTAGACTTGACAATACTTAAAATAGAGGAAGTTTGACAAGAAATTGTTATTTGTTCGTGAATTAAAATATAACTCACTCGGCCATCCGGTTTCAATTTGGACGAAGTATCTGCTATGGTCATCAGACTTGTTTTATATTATTTAGAGTACTAGTAAAACCTTAATGAAGTTTTTCTAGCCTCAAGATTTTTTTGTCCTGGTAGGATTCTAACGGCTTGGTAATGATACGACTAGCCGTTATGTACTAATGTTAAATAGATCAAAATAGATTAGCAAAATGCATAAACACGTGAAGCTCCTATTTATTGTCAAGAGCAATAAGCAGTGTTACTTTACCGTCAGTGGATTGACAATGTAATTCGGATACAGATTAGCGCCCGCAGAGTGTTTCGTAGGAACTAATTAATTGTAACTTATTTTGTGTCAAACGTTACACGTTACAAATGAACCGGCTAGCTATGGTCAAATTTTATTTGAAAATTAAATCTGTGTTTTTCTATAGCCAAGTCTGCAAAGACATTTTTTCCAGATACAAATTTCAAATGTTCAACGCTCATTAGGCTAGATGAAAATGTAATCAGCACCTCTAATCAGGAACTATTTTTGCAGTACATTTTAAATGTCAAACTCACGTTACTCGAAAATTAGGCTACTATTCCCTTTTTTAGATAAACAATAACATTTAAACAAAACTCAATCATGTCATATCGATCATCCAGATTGTTTGCTTCACGTTTAATTCAACAGCAAAAAAATGTCGTTTGAACAAATTGTTGAAGCAATCAATAAATTATTAATTAGAACAAAAAATGGAGCAACACACCAACAGTTTCCGGGCAAAAAATAAAACTTGAGGTCATTGACATTCACCTTGACGTGGAAGGTTTCTATAAAATTAGATTTAGTGATGTATCCGTGATATTTTTAATATATTACTAGCATTTTATAATAATCTTGATTTTCATTAATTTATTGTCTTTTAAGATCTTTTACAGTCCTTACCAGTAATCAGGACCTATAATGTCTGAAAACCAATCTTACCGAGGGGTATCGTGTTGCCCAGGTAACTCGGTTGAAGAGATCCGATAAACAATCGCTCCATATAAAATACTGGTATTCAGTTGCATCCGGTGAGACTGGAAGCCGACTTCAACATACTCGTAGTTGGAAGAAATGCTACACTGATATATAACTGGTCTTTAAAATGTAGTTTCTTTAAGAAACCATTAAATGACGCTTCATTAATGCTTGCTCCGAAAACACTTTTAGTCATTTTTTTTACATTTGATTCCAAAAAAGCTTTTAGTTAACTAGACGTAGGTATTGATTTTGCTGTTAGCTACGACTGTTTTTTTCCCCAATGAAAGTCAAGCTTTAGTCGCCTAGCACACCAAAAATAATTAGGGAATTAATAAGTATTCCATAAAAGAGCTACTCGAAAGAAACTTGAATATGTTTTTTTCAAAAAACCCGGTTTCAAGCAATGTCTTGCTTTAAAGCTACCATCGTATATTCATAAATTCGACAACCAAGGTGATAAAACAATGTTGCAATTTTGACCTGAGTCTTTACGATCGAATACTAATTAAGAAATTATGCATGACATATGAAGTACAAGTATCGGGAAACCCAATGAGCCAATTCGCAAGCTTACGAAACAACCATGAACCAAATGTGTCATAATTCCTATTTCGATCTAGAATTACCACAGATTACTAACATGTCTACGTTTGCGTATAAAACGCTGTTTCGTAACCACTATAAAGATCGCTATACGTCTAATCTGAGGTAAAACTAGAATTCTATCTGACTTCCTAGTTTATCTATTGATTGAGTAACTAAATCCTTGATGATATTCCTTGATTTACCATCAACATATGGTGAATCAATAAAACAAGGGAATAACCTTAGTAGCTAACTCTGAGTGCAATTCTTACTCAAACTCCGTTTAAACGTCATTATCTAAAGGTACTTAACAAAATTAAATGATCTTAGAACAACATAACTTCTGTTTTTTTTTAATAATTATATTTATCCGGACTTTTCCCCATCGTCCAGGCTCAACTTAATACAGAATGAAGTATACACTTTTTTATTTCATATTTGCTCAAATTTACAGGTATTAATCGCTCTGCTTCCCGCTCCGCTCAAGCAAAAATCATATCTTAACACATTAAGGAAAACCCAATACCGTGTGTTCTTGGCACAAATATTCGTAAGGCATAATAGGACGTAATAACTGACAACACAAGGTTTGTACATGAGTTTACAATGGGACATGACGTCATTGTACCTGACAGATGAAAAGAATTGCCAGGGGTTGTCTTTGTAATTGGTAAGGCAATTATTTTTAACAAACAAATCCTCCGGTTTTAATTTGGTGAAGGAAATACGATGTTCTTTTTATGTTTTTAGTAGTTGGTTGCATAAAGTGATAAATGATTTTGACAACTATTGTTTTTTTTGCTTCCGTCTGTCACTTCTTGATTCTAACTGACTGACCTGAGAGAGTTCCTGGGGTAAAAATTGTTAACAAAGATTTGAGAAAGAAAATTCTATGTTGACACAGATTTTAAACTACTCGTGTGCGAAAATTCATCAAAATCAATAAAATAGTTTTCGGTTGATTAAATAACAAACATCCGTCTTAATATGTCTATTATTTGACACTATACGCAACTCGATTTTTTGGTTTTGTTTGATTGACAATTTAATTGACTAGAAGCTTAATATAATACGCAGTGGCCAATTCTTTGACCGCAGTTAGATTCAAAATATAAACATATTGTATCATATTTCTGTCACGAGTATTATATCTTAAACGTTTCCGCTACAAAATTTAATCAGACTTTATTCTTCACATCCTGAGGATGTAAAAACAAGTTATCTTAAACTAATATCTGATTAAACCGGTTTTAATTAAACTATAGGTGCCTAAAATATACTCGTGCAACTCATTTACGAAGTATTTTTTTATCATTATTGTTTTATCTGCCTGCTTTAGAAGATCAAATGTTTGTATAAGAAATTGTTGCAACACAAAAATGCAAGTAGATCTGAAAATCGAGGGAAAGCAGATATTAACGCATAATTGTGGACATAACTCTATCTATTACTGTAAATATTTTGTAATAAAAATGTCCATACAGGTATTAACAATACAAAAATGTGTGAAACTTTTACTTTTTGTGTGTAATTTTCATGGAAGCAGTTGAAGCCTTGAGATCAAACATAAACACACAAACATAAAGTAGTACATAATATATTTTCTTTAAAGAACCATTTTGAATTTCCTGGACCCAGCCTGTTGGTAGCCAATTAATTCCCAAGCATTCGCTACTGCATATAATTTACTTTTTATGACGATGAAATAATCCAAAACGAAATTAAACTTTGACAAGGTAAATTGCCATTAACGAGAAAATAAAAAGTAAAAATATAATTTTTTTTTTCATATTACTTCGTCACTTAATTAACGCTTAGGACGTCAAGTATTAGGGAAATTTCTTCCACAAACGTTTTTTTACATTAAACGTAACTTGGGACAAAGGGAAATTAGGAGCATCGGGGAACGGAGAGAGAAGACCGACCACGACATAAGCGATGAAGCTCTACCTTTGGAACTCTACTGCGTGAGTTACCTTCGAGAATTATCCGAATGACCGATGTTTTTTGGTGGCTTTCATTCCACTTTTGACTAGTGTGATAAGATTAGTTGAAAACGTAGTTTTACATCTCTAGCCCGTCTGAAATGCATTTAATGTCAAGCAATGCTAACGACGCCGAGGTGACAGCGTTCATTGTACAAAATCTGAAATGTTTTATTGATCAGCATAATAATATATGTAGATATTTTAACTTAAACGGTGCCTACTAAAGGAATGAAAACCTTGTAGTAAAGTCTCTATCTGAAATACTAAATTGACCGTGTAATACCTTAAAAATCTCGCTCGAAACTACTAACTTTAAAATCCATACAAAACTGATTTATTTCTCAACAAATTCACCAAAATATTGACCTAAGAAAACGGAAATGACCTTCCGCACCTAATAAAATACCCTATTTAGAATAAAGTTTAGATTGCAACCGTATTTTACGGATCAGGGTCAACAACCTCATGACGCATTTACGTGAACCGTTTGAGATGTCAATCGTCTGTAGTACGCCTTGAAAAAACCCACACTTAAATAAAAAAAGTGTCGTTTGTATCAAAATACGAAGTTTCTTATAAGTTGCGGTAATCGCGGTTTGTTGATGACTCATATACTAGTTCACTCTTCTATAAAAATTACTTCTTCGGTAGTCAGAATGTTGTGGATCGCTTCAATTAGGATCCAAATTCTATTGGGGGAAAAGGAAAGCGCTATGGGAGCTATAGGTGGCTATCCCTTTTTCACGGTAGTGTTTAAATTACTTTAACATTTCGAAGTATTTATCAAGTTGTAACATCAAACTACTTTTTAGTTGATCGTAAAATGTAGGGCGGTAGTTAAATACAAGAAAAACTTAGAGCTAGAAAGTTTAGGGGTCAAGAAAAATGTCAGACACCCTATCCAATAAATGAAGTAACAGCAAATGTCTGTCAATCTGTCAGTTTGCAACTTCATATTATAAGCTTGGTGGCAAGAAAAAAAAGCAACCAAGGGATCTAGAAGTCTACGGGAGAGGCCATTTCGTAGCAGTGGAATGCCAACGCAGGCTAAGTAAAAATAAAAGCTTATGCAGAAGAGTGGTGACTGGCCTTTCATATAGTAATTTTCCATAAATATTGCAATTAATCAACGTGGTTTGCTTACCTTGTGCCCAAAAGTGGTAATGATTTACACTATCAGATATCAATATCACTGTTCATTATGTAATAATTTAATTTGCACGTAAACAGGCTTTACGAAACCGTTGCAACATCGAGATTTTCCCAGAAACGTCAGTTAGTATTAAGCAAATGCATATTATGGTGATTCAATTACGTACCTACAAGTATTGGATATTTTTATGTAGCAGCATAAAACATGCTTGGTGCTATTGTTTTGTATCTAAAGGTTTTCAGCAAAACCTTTTAATAAAAGGAGTACTAAAAACTGAATTTTGCAGAAAACAGTTGAGCAACTTTTGAGGGCAATAGTAATATAAGTATAAACTTCGTCACAAAAATATCTTGGTTGCACATTCCAAATACACATTTTCCCGAACTAGAATAAGAGAATTAAAAAGCGGTCAGATCGCGTTCTAAAATAAATGGTAGATATAAACGTTGATCGCTGAGCGAAATATAATTGGGGGAAAAGAATAAAATTAAAGCTCCTAAGAAGACTCCCAGCGAACTTGCCGAGATAATTGGTCGCGAGAGCAGAAAAACAAGATAAAATTAATGTGCCACCGTCAAAACACTTCAGCATTTCTTAATTAAGCACCCACTTAGGGCGCTTTGTTCGTACCGAGATGGGAATGCGTTTCGTTTTAATATATTTAGAAGGACAAAAGATCTGTGACGACAATGAATTCTTCACGGTCTATTTCCTAGAGACCTGCCACGTACTGTGGACTAAAGAAATATTAAAAGCAATTTTTATTCGTTTATTGTTGTCAGGTAGAGTCCTTGGCACGAAGTTCTGTGTGAAGGCATGCAGTTGTTTGAAGTCAATTCAACAGGTTCCGCTAACAACGAAGGTAATAGCTGTAAATATTCTGCACTAGCTGTTCCTAGCAGGTTTTTCAAGAAAAATCCGCATCGACATACCCATGAATGCAACTATTATACAAAGATATAATTTCATAAAATCTAACTAGTGGAAATTAGTGTTTAAAGCAAGCAGACTAAGAATAAATCTTCATCAGCTTCAGCTAAGGTTAGGCGAAGTACATCTAACCAAGACCAGACATTATTATATGAATGTAGTTCAAGCTAAAAAGCATATAAACACCAAGAAATACATAAGAACGTCAACTCAAAGCTATATAGCAATACACTCACTTCACCAAAGCAAAGCTAAGCGAATTTAAAAACTTTATTAACTTTAAAAAAACAAATGATACACGTGATAGATACTATTAGGTTTTCCCTCGGTAATTACGCGTAGGAATATTTCATTTACATATCAGTTTAGTTAAAACACATCGATATTTGCTATTTGATTAGATACTTAAATCCGGTAATCACGCTAATATATAAAAGTTTTGTTTTAAAGCGATAAACATGTACGGTATGGTAGGTACCTAAAAGGCTGGATAAGAAGGCTGTAGGTAAATATATGTCTAGACCAAATTCAATGAAACTCACAGAAGGTAGGTTAAACAGCCTACGCCAATCTATCGATAAAAAAATAGATCAAAATTCTGTAAAAACAATTAATTACAAAAATGTAACTAATGATTGCCAAGTGGTTAGCTGTCGCCACGCACACGTGATCGATTGTTTGAATCCGTAGCAACATTCCAATGCGTTTTCGAAGTTATATGTGTATTAGAAATAACTATTAATTGCTCTAATGATGAACGAAACATCGTGAAGTATCCTTGCATGCCTAAAACTTAACAGATTTCTTGAAGGCATGCTAAGTCCCTAACTCACACGTAGTGGTATCCTTCTTTGTTCAGGAAGAGACTTTTCTCGAGCACTGGCAATAAAAACATTTTTAGTCTGTGAAATTTGATAGAAATACTTTTATTGTAGATTCAGGATAAAAATACTCTAGTAAGACGGTATCTGCCGTCGCTAAAAATAATATAATAAACTCGAAGATTCTTATTTTCCCTCTCCGAATACAGGAATAAATTAAAAAAGTTGTTCAACAAAAAGTAACTGTCTATTGTATATAAGTATCAAATATCTTTCTTTTAATATTTAATTAGGCAAAGCATTAATCTAACGTCTCAAAAGAATTAACGCTACTTAAAACTTTTGACAGTGGTGGCCATTAAACGTGGATACTTATTAAACAGACTTATAAAGTTGTCTTCCGAGTTTGACGATAGAAGGGAGGCTCTATGTATTTTATTCCTTAAGGTTCGATGCATGAATGTCTTAATTGTATAGAAAATATACTTAGATCAGTAGTTAGTATTTTTAAAGTTTTGTATACTTTGTCATTAGTTCAAAGTAACATTATAATATAAAGAATAACCCATTGACGTCCCACTGCTAGGCAGGGGTAGGGGAGGGAAATTATAATATTATTTTATTTTTAATTATAAATATGTATTCCTAGGCTATGGTATTTATCTATAGGTTTTGTGACCTAAAATAAAATTATTTGATATTTTCTTGACGATTCGGCGCAGCTTACACAGGCCGTGGTGATGCAATTATGGTGAAAATATCTTCATTACCAGCCTGTAAGATCTAACTAGGAATTCATGTCAAACATTTCTAACATTCATCATCATTATCTTAGCCAATGAAAGCAAAAGGAAAATGAATTCTACACTAAAACCTTCAAGGATCACTCTATCTCTTGGTGAAAATTGGGACAGTAATTTTGAAGTTAATCGCAAACATAAAGACAGACTTCGTTTTGTTATGTAGAGTAACAAATAGTGTTCCTACTAGGCCCGCGTCACATACAAATTACCTCCACCACTCGGAATGACGACAATAAACTATGAAACATTGTCTTATATTTGCTTTTTGGGTAGGTAGTTATTTTACAGTCTATTTTCTTCAAAACTAAAAATAATCCTGTTGAAAATTTTATAACTAATGAGCCTTAGATGTAATTTATATACTGCCCCTAAGCATACCCTCAGAGACATGGAGACGCTCAGTTTTAATACCACTATGCGGTCACCCATCTATATAATGACCGCGCTAAGTGTAGCTTAACCCACCGGCGAGCGCATCTGGATACGAGTGCTTCAAAATATATTCACTTCTAAGATCTCTAGAATTGTTTGCAGTGGATTTGGATGTGTCAAAATACACACGTTTTACGTATTACCATAGAAAATCTATCCTTGCGTATGAATGAATGACATAATTATACGTAAAAGTGCTGGCAAAACCGTTTACAGAGAAACACTTGTTAGATTTTACTGAAGCACTAGGTATTGGTATATAAACGAGAACAATACGTAATAACGTACGGAATTACCGGGTTTTTTGCTTTATCCGGAGCGCACGGATGAACCTAAATGTGTCTTTTGTCTACCCGTACCTAGCACTGATAGGAGAACCACGTTTTAGGGTAAAGATAGGAATGGTTTTTAACGTTAGAAAACTTTAAATCGAAATTAAATCATTTCTTCATTTTGACCAACACTGGCAGTTATGATAATAGAAATTAAATCAATTATTCACTTCAATCAAATACTGCCACTTATTATAATTAAAGTTGCAGTAAGTGAATTTACGGATAGTTTGGAAGGTAGGGACAACAAGTATAGCTGGCAAAAAATATTTTGCCATTCTTTTGAACAACTTCTTACTTGTTGTAATCAACCGGTAGCGCGATTTTCTACAGTCAGTACTATAGACTAACGCGTTTGACATTTAAAATTACTTGAAAAAATAGTTAATTAGTAATACGTTAGAGCTGCTGTTAAATTCTCCTGAAGCTTATTTAGTTATTCGTTTATTAACTTACTAGGTTTAACTGTCGGTGAGATTTATCACTAGTGGTACAATCAGCGTTCTTTTTCTCTCTCTTAATCAGGGAGGAAACCTTGACTAAGCAGTACCTAATATGTTAAATATCTTTAATGTAGCTTTCTATAACCAAAATTGGTAAGAACTATATATACGTAATATATAGTTTTTGAGGTTATTCGAAACAAGCAAATATTTTTCCGTGTCCTACAATACTTTAAAAGATAGGAACGTGCGGTAATTGCGTAATACATATATTGACGGCGGACCTAAGCCTCCTAGTAACTTGGGATTACATGCATTCCATAAATAAACAGCCACGCTATTTATTATCCATTTATCAATTTGGGCTCAAAATAAATAAGTAGTACAATAAAAATTAAGCTTGTGTGTAAAACAGAAGCGGTCCTTTTCAACTGAACTTTTGGAATTTTACGCCAATAAATAATTTGCTACCTCTTTGATATGATAGGCTATTAATAAGGTTGGTGAACTATAATGGTATCAATCTAAAATGACGATTAAAGGAGTGGCCAGAAGTATATTGCCAGCTCTTCTCATTGACCTTACCTTGCGAACTGGAAGTAAATTTACTTACTGACAATCACATGTGTCAGTATTTGACTTAGGTGCATGAATGTTTTAGTTTTGAATACGTTACAATCAGCCAGGTAGACTAATAGACAGAACTGAATGTCAGCAATAGTTGGGCAATGTACAATTTGTGCCGAAATGTCAAGCAACTTGTAGATAAATGGGATTTGTCATACTTTTCTAGATGTACCACCGAAAATAAATAAGTAGTCTTAGTGAAAGTATAACTAAAAAGTAGGTTAATTCAAATTAATATCTCTATATTTTAACCTGTTAAACCAATGCACTTATCCGTGAAGTATGCAAGTTAAAATGGTGGTCCTACCGTGGAGTGTCCCGGGCAAAAATCACGGGAGCAAACGAACAATGGTACGTAGATGGCGCATTTCCGCCGCGGGAACTAATTAAGTGGATTCTATTCAGGTAATAGTTCAGTTTCTATATGCATTCAACGATTCTCTCAACTCTACTGAGGGGCGAGTCCTTGTTACTATGGACTATCGACAAGCTATCTATCGAGTTCTATGTATGTGTGATTAGCTCCCCTAGTGAGTGCCGTAAAGACTAACCCTCTTATTCATAAACACACTATAAACCTATTTTAGTTAAAAAAAACTACTATAATATATTTTCTGTTCTTCATTTCGCTAAGGAGTGAAAAAAACAAAACTCTTTATAAGCCTTTCATAACTTCATATATTTTTATGAATTAGAGGGTAATTGTTTAGTATGGTGGGTAAATAAAGCCTATGACCTACGGCCCAATTTACGCGTATGTCCAATTAAGGTCTATTTCTTAAATCTCCTGCTTCTCAGTTTTGAATGGTTGCCATTATATGTAGAAGTATGTGCGTTAGTTAATGTACTCACACACTGCTACACACATTGGCGGAATAGTCAAATTCTCGATAGTTATTAATACCGACTCCAGCTCAATTTTCAACCACTGAGTTGTTTTTTATGAAAATCTGATCAACGCATCTAGCGGTGGCCTTAGGACTAATGTTCAGTATACATTTTAAATGACAAATACTCGATACACATTAGTACCAAATATAGCGAATCGCGCTACTGTAAACTACCTTTTGCGGCGGCGCATAACAAATCGTTCGAGAATGAAACCGTTTTACAATCGTGTAAGTGAACAAATGAGTGGTTATGACGTTAGAATTACGTAACGTGACGTCATTGAAAAACCATAACACATAATATGAACGGTTTTCACTGCAACGACACTGTGACTTGCTATAATGGCTTGTTTCGCTAGTGTTTAAATAGCTACTTAGTTGAAAACCAAAAATAAATTACTTGATTTTTTAAACTAGGGTTTCTTATTCGATTCCAATCTGCAGATTTGACGCATGAAACTTGTCAATTTAAAAATGAAATGTTAATAGCACAAAAGACATTATTTCTTTGTAATCAAAATATTAACCCATCAAGCTAGCTAGTTGGGAACTTTGAATGTGATACTAATTTACTGTTACAATACTAAAGTTTGTGAGTGTGTTTTTTGTTCTTTTACACAAAACTACTGAACGGCTTTGTATATCTAGAAATAATCGGACACTGGATACATTATATCCCGCAAAATGTTTTCACGTAGAAAAAATTGCGGGCCGAAACTATTTATAAAGTATGTCTACACAAATAAATTAAACAACAGTAGTTTTTTCCTAGAACAATGTGGTTGTATTATATGACGAATATAATTATCAATTGATTTATATATTGATATAGTAACACCAGTAGCAATCTACATCTACATCACATGTACGTGAATGGTATCAAAGTGATTTTGTTATTTTACAACGATTTGAAACTTTTAAAACATATATCGGAATGTTTTTTGATAAACAGTTCGGTTTTCTTAGAAAAATGTCGAACTATGTTGTAAAATTAATTTAATTTTAGCTTCTATACGTCACAGTGCCTTCAAAAGCGTGATATTTGAATTATAATAATAGATATTGGTATGATATCACGTGTATTTTACTAGACATTTTCCTTAAAAAGTTGAATCAAGGAAAAATAATGTAAAATGCACAAATCTTTATTACTATGTTAAGGAGCTTAAAAAGCGTAAAATATGTACAAGGCGTGTATATGTTGACTAATACATCCGCTAAGGGATCATCATAATCGGAAAGCGAATAAAAAAATTACATCGAAAATCTGAAAGTCGAAAGAATCTTACTTATTGATGTTTAGGTGGATGTGTGCTCATTACGACAAAAATATGATGATGAATTTTGATGAAATTTTCGTTCGTACAGTTCATATATTTTAGTTCACATAGTCTGTAAGTTGGATTAACTCATAGAAACATTTAATTCCTAAACATCCTTTCACGCGGACGAGGTCGCGGTCAGAAGATACTGACAAATTTTGAAAATATTCGTTTTTTCTGAACCGAAAATCCTTCCGTATTGCAGGAGTAAAATTCCAGTTATTATAACATTTTATCCACGTTACAATGTAATAAAATATATCATTAAGTTTCAACACAGTCGACTGTGGTCCGTACGACCTACGTTACTTAGTATTGAGGTCTCGTAGACCCACTCGCGCTATTTTACGAGCCTAATGCTGTAAAACTGGTTTATTATGACCCAGATACGTTTACTGAATTACTACAATTACTAGAAAAGGAATACTCGAATTAGTTTATGTTTTACGATTGTATTTATATGTCGAAATTATGGTGAAATTGTTGTTTCTATTTGGATCTGGGTTGACGGTGTTTAATAGTTTGATATTAAAATTGTAGTATTGCCATTTTACAACGATTTTGAAATATATTTGAGTTAACTATGTTAAATAGTTGGATATTCCAATTAAGTAGTGTTTCTTTTTTACGAGAATTATGAGATATGTTTGTAATAATCCATAGAGACTATCAGGCTTTGTTTTTTTTTAAATATCACGTCTTCTAGACAAAAGTGTAGGGCTAGAGGCAGCGTTGCCTCATTTGTGGTCCTTCCGTTAAGACCATAGACGAAGGCTTAATTATCTATACATTTATAAAAACAAATGAAAAAAGTACACGTTAAATAAGGGTACTTTTTGAAAACAACATACGCTATTTAACAAAAGCTATAATTACAAAAATGTCTAAAGATATTTAGTATGAAATTAAACACAATTAAGTCGAATCAGCTTGAAGGTATTTTGCATAATTATCCAAAAGAACGATTTAAAACAAATCTATCAGGATTAAACGATTATAATGTTAAAACGCATAAAATGCAATGTCTGATCTGAAATCGAATTGTTTTCCGAGAATTGAAATAACGCGAGTACTCACAAGGTCATCATTGTTGTATATCCTCACATTTCTCACACTTGTTCTATATTAAATATATGTTATTTGATACATCTGGGGGCACGGAAGTGCCCCCGCAAGTCGAGCAAAAAAAAAGCGGCACGGCCGTAACATCCTTTTCTCGAAGCAATTCGGGCTATTTTTGACACCCCTGTAATTTCGTTGTGGATAAAACAAGAAGCCTGGATTTTCAGCAACTAATCAGCCAGGTCGGTCTATTTGTTTTAGAGTTATTTTTTTTTAATTGGCATGATAATAACATACGTAATAACTTAAGACAGAAGGTCCTTTAAGTAGAGACTAAATAGATTAATCGACTAGGTTTTAAATAGATCTTACAACTTTTTACGGCGAGACTTGAGGTTTTTACAGAATGTTTTTGATGGCATACTATTGTTTATAGACATACACAGATCATATCAGGCATACAGGAGATGTATTGCATATTAATAAGGTCAGGTGCACAGTTCTTGTAACCGACGGTCCTGTACGACAAGATGTAGGGATGTGAATCAGACAAGGGAATTTTGTATGGATCGTACCAAGTGGCGTTCTTAGGCCTCTGATTATCCCTATGGAAAATAGGCGTGATTTTATGTATGTATGTATTATTGTTTATTTATTACGTAATTGTATGTAACAACTTACATTCTGATTGTAAAGTAGTGTCCTTCAAAGAGGTCGTAACGAAATCGATAGAGCGCGGGTGACGTGATCTTCTACAATGAAATTGCACTTACTGCACTGAATTTATTAAGGTTACGACTGTATGTATATGTTCAAAAACTACCCAGATAAGGTCTGAAATGTAGTGTATATCTATAAAGGCTTAAATAGTATTAAAAACTTACAATAATCCCGCATTTTCACCAACATTAAGCACATAAATTTTCCAGAAAAAAATCAGTCGCATATAAAATGACTTGTATTTAAATTGTTTTTTATTTGGTATGTTTACGAATAGTTTTTACAGTCCTGTCTCTGTTATCGATAGGTAATTGTCTTAATCTCGATATACGTAACAGCTTATTGACAATTCCTAGAAACAGAGTATTAATCGAATTATCCAAACTTAACGTTGTAAATGATCGTGTTTTTTTATTTTGTTGCTTTGTTGTATTAGAGTTCCGTGTGGGGAGGAAACCTAAACGAAGTGGAATCACGTGTAGAAAACATTTAATTATATATCGTTATACTTTCTCGTTTGTAATACTAAATATTCTATGTATATTAATAATTTAATATCGTACTTCATGTCACGTCACATTCTGAAGTATGTTTAAAACTTAGTAGTCGTTATAATTTTCGCCCGAATAATGTTTTATTTGCTACATTAATAAGTCAAGTAATTTATTTTCGATTTATATTAACCAGAACAAAAAACCCGTCGGTTAAAATTAAAGTCGGTCGACTTTTACAGTTACCTACATACTATACAAGATTATTGATTTTATAAAAAATCTTCGAAGAATATCACAGAATTTTAAAACATAAACTTAAGAATTTTAAAAATAAACTGGCATATGAAAAATACGAAAAAAACATGAGAAAACCCAAGAAATGTAAGAAAATCTAGCGAAATTCGCAGAGCGCGCGCGCAGTTGTTTCCACAGCACGCTTATCACTAACGTGCGTGTAAAGCGTGCGGATAATTTGCCGCGCAGCGCCATCTTCCTTCAATTTGCACTTTTTTCACATTTTCGACACTTTATTGAAAGATTTTTATTTCTTTATTAATCACCAATACAAATAAAATAAAAGAATCACTACATACTGATAATAATATAATTAAGTTAAACATTATAATCCCCATATTTTCTGACATGATCATAGTTTCCTAAATGAGTTTCGGGTATTGAATTTTTTTGAAAACACTTTCGTTCTCTAATGTTTTTACCTTTTTTCTGGACGCAAGAGGGCTGATCAGTTTTGCATTCAAAATTTATCGATAGCTGGCCGGTATAATAGTCCCCTGTTTTCTGTGGTGTATAATATCGAAAATTAACATTTGAAATTTTATATATAGCCTAGCTTTTCATCGAATGATGTTAGAGTCAGCTTTCAATGAATACCAGTACTTACATGAAGCGACTGCCTGTCGGATCTTCACAAGCCAATTACGGATTATAGCATTATACCCTCGGTAAGACCGGTTGTCAGACTGACTCTCAAGCTTCTGACTATAGGTAAAGATTGTCGAAAATCTTCGAAAAACACAACCGAGACCCACAAGTTAACGTGTCTACCGAAACAAGGACTGGGTATGTATAGTTTAAGCCTATCTACAAAACAAGCAAGCGTAGTTCGAGCCACGAGGCACGAACTCCTCTAACATTTGTAGGTTAATATCTTAAGAAAATAGTTTTTCCAAAATACGCTAGCGGCGATCAAATTTTCATATCAATAACTGAAATTGGTAGTAAATCTTAATGACAGGTGTTCTCTTGTACCACTAGGACAAACAATTGTTAAGTACCTCCAAGTCCCGTGGCAAAAGCAAGTTTTTGGATGTATGTTCGTTAGCCAATCCCACCATAGTCAAGCCAAACCAAATTCGGTACATACTTAGTATATAACCTGGGTTTACGTAGTATACGCATAAGTACGTAGCATAGGATATTTATCCCGGGAGATCAATTCATGGGGATAAAACTAAATGGCAACATAATAAAGTAGACATTTGTTCAAACGGTAAAAGCAAAGGGAAAGCTTGCATGCCCGAGAGTTCTTTAAATAGTCTAGGGAGGTGCGTGAAGGCCCATCTCGGCTAGCACGTTGGACTCATCCTACCATCCTATCCCTCATTCCTGGTTCATCCATGCTCAACACCGGGATTGGTTTAATTTATATAAGTATACTGTAATTAAATTAAAATTTACTCTGCTTAACTCTGCTATATTCTGCAAAATTTCATCCACGTGTGGGCTATTGTGTATGTTTATTTAAAACTTTATAACATATACATACGTTATTCTTGTTTTATTTAGTTTTTTTTTTTTTTTTTTTTTAATAACCCATATCTTTCCCACTGCAGGGCAAGGGTCTCCTCCCGAACGAGGGGGAGGGGTTAGGCCTTGAGTCCACCACGCTGGCCAAGTGCGGGTTGGGGACTTTGCATGCCCTCAATAAATGTATTAAACAAATTTTAGGCATGCAAGGTTTCCTCACGATGTTTTCCTTCACCGTTAGAGCAAGTGATAATTATTTCTAATACACACATAACTTCGAAAAGTCATTGGTGTGTTGCCTCGGATTCGAACCTGCGACCACTTGCGTGGGAGGTGCCAACTTAAACCACTCGGCTATCACTGCTCTTAGTTACCTAAAATTATTTAACAACTAGACGAAAAATTGCATGTAACTTTTTGCTTGTTCTGAAAGTAATAAACCTTTTTAGAAATAAAGAGTCGTGGCTGTAATGTTTCTTTTTTCTTTAGCTCTACCTTTAAAGACTTTAAATACCATATAAAATTATCCAAAATTCATCATTTACTCGTTTTATTTGACACATTACGTAAGACCCTATCTCCACAAAAGCTATGTATTTAAGCTAAACTTTAAACTAAGATATACGTACCGTCTAAAAGGCTACCTCTTCCACAGGCAACGAAACGTTCGCGTCTACACTTCACACACACAATGATTAAACAAAATTTTAAAACAATTAACCTCCAGAATCCCAGTAAAAATTAAACGATCGTATTGACCAGATATAAGTGATATCGTTTATCGTTTTTCTCGGAAAACGGTTTTTCACCGAGGTCAGGTGATTCTGTTGTAAATCGATTTATCTATAACATTGGCGCACTGTAAATATTCAATATATCCGATTATATACATTCCTGACATATTTCTGTGTTCCGGGTTTGTTTCAAATTAGGACAGTTCACAGCCGGATCTTACATAACAAAATGAAAAATATTAAACGGTTGAGAAATATAATGGCATGTGTTTTAAACAGAAAAATATAGTCCATTAAGGCAGCCTAGAATATTTTTTTACTTAAAAATGAGTCGCGATAAACTTTGGAGAAGGTGACAGGCAGTTATCCAATTTAAAAAATTATCTGATCAATTATTTGTTCAGACACAATTTTTGACAAATCAGAAGTGTTAATGTTAATCACTCATTAACCACATTTTAGCTGAGTATTGTGTTGGAGTGGAATTTGAATGCGATAGTCTGTTTGTCTGAGAGGAGATGCACTGATGAGCAAGTATATTGAATAAAAAAATATCTGCATGCAGTTTTTTATAGTTTTTTTGGTTCCAAGATCATAAATGTACTGAATTTGTAGTTGCTTTAAAAAAAATAAGTAACGGAACTCTTAAGATATTTTTTTATCATATTAGAATCTAATGCCTTTACGCAGGTTTCTGATATGAGACACATTTCGCGTGTGCCCTTGGCATCGAGCTCCACGTGATCGCGTAATTTAAATGATTTATAGGTCGTTATTATGCGGATAACGCATGTTTTTGTTTGTTCAACTAGATATTGGGAATATGTATTAAAGATTAAAAGGTTTTTGTTTAATAGTTTGGTAGAGAAAGTAGAATTCGCTTATGCATTCGATTGCATGATTGAAGATTCAAAACAAAAGACAGCACATAGGTTCCTAGGCTTAGGTGTCAAACTTTAGTAGCCGAGGTTGCTACCAGCCTTCAAAAATTAAAGGAGAGGCACTAAGATTTCTTCGCGTAGAGCTTCGCTTCATTGAGGTAAGGTGCACATTGAAGGCATTGGAGTGGTGTTTTAAGTCCTAGGTCCTTTCCATCCACGCATCAGATAGTCGGCTATCGGAGAGGTTTTGCAGTGAAATCACCCGAGATTTCCACCCAGGAAGATTGGGTATCCGAAAGGATTTTCACCCCCCAAAAAAAGGTGTCTAACACACCGCACACCAAATGGACCAATTGTTTTTAAGGGTTAAGTGTGTGTTAAAAATAAAATGATGTAAGGAAGAACAAAGAAAAAACTGTTTTAATTAGTGTTAATCTCATATCAATTATTTTCCTAAATTCGCACTCGGCCTGCAGGACTTCAAGGCAAGGAGTTATCATCTATATCTGGCATACAGACTACCAATACTCCTCTATCAAACCAGAATAAGTATTTTTAACAACGTTTTGGATCAAAACGTCTAACTGTAGTGTTGACGTCAATACTTGTATATTTAAACATCCTCGAGCTTTCCTAAAAGCTCTAAAGCGAAACCCAACAAACCAATGTTTTCAAAAAAAAAAAATTAATACAAAAATAATGTAATTTATTCTAGGTTGTATTCCATTTAGCATAATGATTGATCGTGAAGATAATAAAATTAAGAAGCTTATCGTTGTGTGCAAAATGATATTCGGCACGTAGTTCCGTGAGTCATGTTGGACTTTAAATTGTCATCATTGTGTTGTTTGTGACCATATTTCTTTGTTATATTTGAATTTGATATGCTGTTGTTAAACCAACAATAATTCCACTTAGAGACTCTTAGAACGGCACATATTTCTTAAAATGTAATGATCCACTATAGGCAAGTGTCTCCAACGGTCTTTTCCTGGAATAGAAACTTAAAAATATTATATTAAACTGAAAAGTTTACTTTCATTGTCATAATTATACTCTTCGCCCAGTTTATGCATTCATATACAAAGTATTTACTGTCTCATTACTGTCCCACTGCTGGGCAAGATTTCCTCCCGCATATCTCACGGAAGGAGCTAGCCCTTGAGTCCACCACGCTGGTCAAGTGCGGGTTTAAGACTTTCCATAGTGACAAAAACTATTCTAAAGTACTCTCTTGCATGCAAGGTAGAATCACGATTTTTTCCTTTTGTTGTTTCAACAAGTGATCATTATTTCTAATACACACACAACTTCAAACTATCATTGGTGTGTTGCCTCGACTATGAACCCTCGAGTACTTGCATGGGAGGGGCATACTTAAACCATTCTGCTGTCACTACTTTCACATACATAAAAATAGATCGTTTTATTAAACTTTATTGTAATTACGGACCTAAAACTCTTCCTGCGTGTTTATCACGTGGTGGTCACTATTCAGTACATTGCTGCTTTGACGTAACGTGTTAATTACTATATTCTAAGAGAGAAAACAATGTACAGCAAAGTGGCTTTCAAATGTATGAACTGAGATACGTGATAGCCCCCCTGATCTAACAAAGTAAACATTAATTCATACAATCACACAAATCAATAATCCGGAAGCGCCAGATCGAAGTGTGACTGGAGCGTTATATTACATTAAAGGCGCCTCTAAATAGCGGTACTGTGTACACAAGCCTTTACCGTCAAGGATAATAGCCACCATAAGGATGGAACAGAATACTATAGATTACGTTTTCATTGTTCATGTCATTATCATAAAGTGAATTGTAATAAAATTTATACTATTTGTGGTTCACCATTGTATAGTTATTGCTTGTGGTTTATTTTTAAATAGATGTGAGTAATTTTTCTTTTTTTGGGTTTGTTTTTGTGACGGTAGCAGTGGCATAATGATATTGCAATTATGAACTTTTTGATTTTATCGTTGCGTGGTTGTCAAATTATCAAAATACGTCAAACTAACGCGTTAATTACTAATATTAGGCGATTTCGAATCTTCAATCAATTCGCTTTCATATTCGAAGCAAGGCACAGAACATACAGGTTTGGAAAGAAAGGCCTTTGCCCAGCAGTGGGAAACAGAAAGGGCTGGTAAAAAACATTAAACAAAAAAAATATTTAATTATTGTTGCAGAACAAAATGCACAAAATACACAGTCGCAAACAATTAAATAAAAAATTACAACAACTTATTTTGATAACATTGTCCGATTGTCTGATACTATATCACTGAGGCCAGTTTAATTGAATCTGACCATCTTTTATAAAAGGACAATGCCCGATTAACGTCATTCCAGTTTCTATTAAATTCCAGACACAGCAATTATTTTCATTCTAGCGTCTAACATTGAATATGACGTTTGTAAATTCACGACTTCTACGTCGTCGTATAAAAATATGTTAACACTCACTTATTCCTGTGATTTATTTTTGTAACAAAATCTAGGATCTTGGGGCACATAGTGCAGATACTTTAAACAGAAATAAATCTATACTAATATATATTAATATTATAAAGCTGAAGAGTTTGATTGTTTGTTTGTTTGAACGCGCTAATCTCAGAAACTACGGGTCCGATTTGAAAAATTCTTTCAGTGTTAGATAGTCTATTTATCGAGGAAGGCTATAGGCTAAAAAACATCACGCTTCGGCAATTAGGAGCGGAGTAGCAACGAAAAATGTTACATAAACGGGGAAAATTGTGACCCATTCTCTCTTCGGTGACGCAAGCGAAGTTGCGCGGGTCAGCTAGTAAGAAATATGACTCGGTTGGTACTTGCATTATTATTGTCATTAACCCCATGCAATAAGAGATTATGATGATTTGTATGTACTGTCTCTGTGGTATGGTAAGTAGTGTTACCAACTGCTGATCATGAGGTCTCATGTTTGATTCCTGGGTAGGGTAGGTGTACGGTAGGTATTCGCCAAAATTAACTTTCTTTGTAATTTAATATTAGAATGGTTCTTAGTAGCTCAGAGTTTGGTACCGTGCTCGGTAAATGCCAGTAAGCTTGCCCTCTATTACATAAGACTAACAATGCAAATATCGAAACGCGGGAGTATTTCATACACCTCTGCCCTACACCTCTGGGTATGTCAGGCGTAACGCGGAGTCTAACAGTATAATTTCTCGTAAGTAACCCCAAGCAGAATGGGATTATTTCTTATGTTTGGAAAGTCCTCGGACACACAAAAATAGTAATTAGTGCGGAAGATGTATTTAAAAATAAAAGAAAATGTCTAGGAAGAATCTCACGGTCAGTCTTTTGAATTGCTAAATTAATACAATTTCTCATACATTTGTTTCGAAGTGCATATTCCCACGGAAGAAGGGCAAACGCGTGTAGAAACACGTGCTTCTATCTTTTGAATATTTGCTTACAATACATACATGCTGTATTTAATCCTCCGTGATTTGAGCGGCAGTGTTTGCAAGGTCTCGAGTTTGATTCTCGGACCGGACTAATCTAAATATATTGAACTGAAAAGTGACTGACTGACACAGTAATTTATCAACGCAGAGCCCAAACCAGTGGACAGATGGGGCTGAAATTTGACATGCAGGTAGATGTTATGACGTAGGCATCCGCTAAGAAAGAGTTTTGATCAATTCTAACCCCAAGGGGATAAATCAGGGGATGGGAGCTTCCGGCTGGGACGCGGAGTATCCGACTGGAGGTACCGCGTCCTGGCCATCTTATGGTGACTGTAGAAGGAACACCGTCAGGTTTTTAGTCGGTATGCCCACGTTAGCCGGAACGCCTGGCCGACGGGAGAGCCCGGCAGACCCCCGCGGGGTCTGTCGGGCGTTCCTCCCTGGGGCGGGACATGCAGTAATGCATTTTCCTGACGCAAAAAAAAAGAATGAAAAAAATGAAAATTCGATCTTAAGTCACAAACCACGCGGACAAAGTGTCGGGTAATTTGCTATATAGTCGTAATACTTACTATGATATAAAATGCAAATAAAAATAATGCAAACTACACTACCTATCGCTTAACCTTCAATGAGTCAGAGTGCTTTACACCACCAGTTATGAGTCACAACTACTCACTACGTGACCATTTGTCCCGCTTTGGGCAAGATTGACCTTTCAGGCTATCCCTGGCAAAAACAAAACTATCCCGCTGCTAAAATTTTAAAATCCTTTTGAAGAATAAAATTATATTTATTTGAAGAAAATATGATACAATAGACGTTTTACAAAATTAATTTGTTGATAACGCATATTTTGTCATGTCGAGCTGACATGCAAATATTAAACACGCATTAGGCATATATTTTTGTAAATCTAAAAAGCAAATGCGTAACCGTTTTGTTTTAATAAAGTGCAAATCGTCGATTCGATTTTTTTGACAAATGCAATTAACCTTTTCCTACTTCTGTCAGTTTATTTTGACCCAAATAAAAATCACGTTAATCACAATTTACGTTATTATACCCCTTTTAGAGCGATTCCGTTATAAAGCAAAACATTACTAATTAGACCTACGGAAATGGAAACGAAATAATTGACAAATAATATGTATCAGTGGATAACGAAACAAACAAGAAAGCGGCTTCCGAACACAATTGTGAACTTACTTCCTCACATATCTGTCGGTTTCCTACATTCGTTCCGAGATTTCAATTAGAACGTTAAGCGGCGTCTAGATATCACGCGAATAAACTAGAGCAATAATAAAGAATTATAATATAACATTACGCCTTTGTTTGAGATGAGTTTAAAATATATGCCCGTTTCGCCGTTGATTTTGTCGATCCTATTTAGTAGATAGCAGGGCCATTGCCGTATAACAATTTATCAATATCAAATTTTGACTGCCTCCGTGGCGCAGTGGTTTAGGTCGCCACGCCGATACCACTGCAACGGGAGGTCGTGGGTTCGATTCCCACACGGAGCAATTATTTGTGTGATCCACAAATAATTGTTTCGGGTCTGGTTGTGCTTTGTGTCCGTTGTTTGTATGTTTGTAAAAGTCCCCGCGACACAAGAGCAATTCTTAGTGCGGGAGTTGTCTTTTTTAATAGAAAAAAAAAAAAAAAAAAAAAATTGTTTTTTTTTAATATTAATTTTTATTTTTTAACGCAAGATAAGTGCAATTTTACAAATGTAAAGGATTCAATGCCTCAAAAAACCAATGGCTTTAATTTTACGATCTTATTCAAGGATTTTAGTCACATATAGGCCGATATAGGTTTCATAATATCATATTTTGGTAAAGGGAAAACCCGAAATACGTTTATTTTACATTCAAGGTAATCTAAATATGCATAATTTAACTCAAAAATAGCAAAGACATTTGTAAATATTTACTTATATTTAACCCATCACTCTCCCACTGCTGGGCAAATATGTACTTCCAAAACGAGGTACATAGGGATAAGGCTTTGTGCCGATATTCATTTCTATGTTAAAATAAATGCTACTTTTATTAAAATATTCTGTTTTTGATGCGTCGGTAAGACTCCCGCCATTAACTATGCATTGCACATTGCGAGTTCGATTAAACATCGAGACAAGTATTTTATATATGGGCATTATATATTATCATGTCTGGGTACTCATGCCCTTGAATAAGTTCACTTCCAAAAGGGTCAACGTGCCTATAAATAAACTAAATACATATTTGGATAATTGAATAATTTAATGGTCCCTGATCTTTAATTAGGCAGAACTTGAACTGAAACGTCCAAGAAAATAACTTATACAGCAAACTTTACATTGATCCTCAGAATAGATACGTGTGCCGATCAAATATTTGTCCGAGGTGGGTTTCGAACACAATATACGACGTACTTCGGTTATTGTAGCGAGGTGACCACGAGGTAACCACTGCAACAAACGAGCAGTTAAATAAATAAATAAACTTTATTAAGAACCGAATCATCTATTTTATATATCATTTGATATACATCAATGTATTTTTTAATCTTAATTCGTTACAATTATCTTTATTAACTCACAAAAATATAGGTAATGTTTAAATACAGGATTAACAATGTTTTTACAACATTCCCTTTCTGAGAAATCTCGCGAGTGTTGGTCAAGGTGGCCAATTTCGTGGGAATCGAAATATATCGACGCTTATCTCCCGATTAT
Source organism: Anticarsia gemmatalis (assembly GCF_050436995.1). Lineage (NCBI taxonomy): Eukaryota > Metazoa > Arthropoda > Insecta > Lepidoptera > Erebidae > Anticarsia > Anticarsia gemmatalis. The sequence continues at coordinate 10,170,835 of NC_134759.1, forward strand.
ATGGTGAAAGACCTTTAGTTAAATACGATTAGATATCAATATTAATATAACATTTACTTTAAACCGGTCTAGCGCATCTATTTTGATAAATATAGGTCATATTTTATCTATATCGCCAATCATATATTTTATTTGCTGAGATATTGCAATCTTATTGTAATTATACATCTTTGTATACAAACATATGTATGTATAACCAATAACTTGAGTAAAAATATTGAAGAACTAAGTAAATAAAACATGTATAACATCAGACTACCATTAACTTGACTTAAACTTATTGAAGTAATAAAATAAAAATTGAGAATTATGTTTAACTAAACAAACGTTATATCTAGCCTTCCCTTATCCCATGAATTCGTCGTAACATCAATCATCAAATCAACAATGTAGTATTTGTACAATCGCAATAATTAACCGACGACAACGCCAGACAAAAACCTCACAACGAACTGAGAATATAAATGGTGAGATTTAACTGATCATGATCATTGTGAAACAGATCTCAGTGTTGTGTGGAACAGTGCACCAGTGATCATGAATGTCTTGGTGAGCGAAACTTTTGATCTAAGAATATATTTACTACAGAAAAATAAATATAAAGTGAAAATATTTTAATTTAGGTCAAAGTTAGACATGGGATAAAATGTCGCAAAAAAGTGCGTTAATTCTTTGTTTTTGTTTGAATTGTTACTTTAAATGTTTTAGTGGCGGGATTTTTTCTGATACAATATTTTCTGTTTTCAATGATAGAATTTTACAATTTCAATAATTCACAAGGAAATGTACATGTCATTTATTATGTGCGAAACGTGTTTGTTTTATCGCAAACATCAAAGATTTAAGATATTTTTTGTTAAGATTACAAAAGTACATTAAAACTTCAAAATATTTTATATGTTTTATAAATTTTTGCTTTGGCACGTAATTAAATAGGTACATGGAAAATACAATGATCGAATTGATATGTACTATATTATCTCAAAATCTACAAATTAAATTAATTTTATATCGCGATCCAGAAAACGTTTTACAATGTCTAATTATACCAATTCTCCTGAAGTAACAATTAAAATAAAATAATCGTTAACTTTGAGCAGTGATAGCCGAGTGGTATAAGTTGACACCTCCCACGCAAGTGGTCGCAGTTTCGAACCCGAGGCAACACACCAATGACTTTTCGAAGTTATGTGTGTATTAGAAATAATTATCACATGCTCCAACGGTGAAGGAAAACATCGTGAGGAAACCTTGCATGCCTAAAATTTGTTTAATACATTTATTGAGGGCATGCAAAGTCCCCAACCCGCACTTGGCCAGCGTGGTGGACTCAAGGCCTAACCCCTCCCTCATTACGGGAGGAGACCCTTGCCCAGCAGTGGGACAGTAATGGGTTAAATGTATTTGAACATTGTATTAAGTTGATCAATCTGAACAATCGTAATTATGTATTTTGGATTCAAAATGTTTTATCAGGATTGGTGTAAGGTTAACAATCTTAATGTGTCTGGATTTGCGTAATTGCATCGAGTTTATTTAATTTAAAAGAAAAACACAAAATTATTAATTATAACTCATTATTATAATAATCCGTGGACAGTTTGAAAAACCAGATTTTATTTTTTTTAATTTTAAAATTTGTTATAAAGATGTGTCCAGAATTATATAAGTTGAATTATATATATTTATATCGGCGCGAGATCAATCAACCATACCATTTTATCTTTTTTTATTGGTGCAATGAATAGTGAACTTTAAAATTTGGCCTCATGATATAGGTCAATTATATTATCGTCATAATATCATAATTATTGCATTCTTCGACTACTTTAATTCATATTATTCATGAACATTCTAATCGTTCATCTTAGATTATTGTCGGTTTTCATTTTTCCTTCATAAATTGCACCTTTTTGATAAGATGTGTAGATTAGTCAGATCGTATCAACTACCGAATTAAGCGTTTATCTCGAAGTTTTTTATCTCATACATCTAGTAATTAGATGTAATACATTATAGTTATTTAAAACAGAAGTTTTAATCTGCCGACAATGACTGACGTTTTATGTAAATTATTATAATGATCTTGAAAGATAATGAATTTGTAAAAAACACGGAATTACTTGTGATTTGACTACCTTGTTTACCCAATAGTATTTTATAATAAAGAATATTTCGGCTCGTTACTCGTGCTAATATGAATAATTAGAATTTCACGGTAATCTATAAATTTATGAAGAATGAAATGTTCTGTTTTTCAATTGTTAAGTTGCTCAAATTAATAAAACATGCAAAAATATGAGTATGTACAAAAAATGCGTTATATTAAAGGAAAATATAAATGTTTAACTTATTATTATCTAACAAAACTTACCTATTCAAAAAGTTATTAAAGCAATCAGTAAAAACATGTATAATGTAATCCAGATTCGACAATCGTTTCCATTTCCACACTATCATTAGAACTAAACAATATTCAAATTAATTACAGTTATTTTTCTTATCAAGCCATGGTCTAAGGCGCCAAAGGGGCGCTTATTAGTTATTCAATATGATATTATCTCAGATTTGTAGATATTTTTGACAAGCCGTAAAATAGGCGTAGCATTATGGCGGTCCCTCTGTTCTGAAATTTGTTGTTTTTATTGATATAATGATATTGTGTGTATAATTAGATATAGCTACACGAGTTGTATTTTTGAAACCTTTAAAGCAGATATATTATCATAAAATATGTATATTTTACAATTAATAAATATAATTGGGTAATTCACACACGGTAATTCGATTCCAAACTTAGTAGAGCTTGTATTATGGTTACCAAATTACTGATATACTTTTAAATACATACTTATATAGATAAATTTACAACCAGGCTCAGAACTCGAAAAGATACTGGTGCCTTCAAACAAATATTCGTCCCGGGTGGGATTCGATCGCGGCGAGGTGACGACGTTAACCACTGCGCCAAACGTGCAGTTAATCTGATATTTATGGATTGTTTATGTCATATAGATCCTTTAGTAGCAAGAACATATTCTCTATACCTATGCATTATTTTATTGGTAATCGACATTTAAAAAAATCGCCGTTATTGTGTTCGATAGCAATCAATTTGCTTACTAAAAATTTATTGACGGTTAGTAATTCAAGGAACCCTTTATATTCAAAGGCTACATCAAATGTCAGCAGTCTTCATAATGCTAGTAGCCAATAGCGATAACGCATCAGCAAACGTAGAAAACAACCCTCTTTGCTAACATATCAAAGATGGATAGTCTCTTAGTGATATTTGAATTGAGCGTTTTGCGCTTAAAAACAAGTTTAAAGTTAATCGTGATTACTGTTAATTAGGATAACAGTCGTTAGTCCATATAAGGCTTTACGGATTTCTTAAGCAACTTTGGTACTATGTTAGCCACTAACTAGGTACTCGATAAACAAAATATTCTCTGTGAGTCTCCATTTCCTTGCGGATTTTTCCATGACTTATCAACAAGGAAAATTTACGTCACCATGAATTGGTAATGTTGGTTTGTTTCTTAAAGGATAATAGATAAAGAACGTGAGCTAGAACAAATATGTGCATAACGCAAACATTTGTTCAATAATGTTTTGTAATGCGTACTTTCCCTGTTCAGGTAAACAGTAGTATCGTGCTTCGGCTTTACATTGCATTGTTATGTACTTAGTTACAGTAACATGATTGTATTAGAAGTTAGAATAATTAGTGCAATTGAAGAAGGATATAATATTCACTGGAACTATTGTCTACGGTACTGTTTTTAATATGTGTGGTAGAGTCTTGAGGAAAGGATTGGAATCTTCTACATCCTAAGCTATATTTTTTGATGAGGATTATGTAGATTTTTGTATATGATTTAAAGACTCTTCTAAGTCTTTAAATGATATACTAAAACCGAAAATAATCAAAATCTGTAGATTTTAGTACTTATATGATTTAAAGACTCTTCTAAGTCGTTTAATGATATAGGTACCTACTAAAATCTACATTTCACAGCGCGATGCGCGTGCCCGAAAAAAGAAGAATAATAACTTAATCGTTTTGGAATTTATCTTCTAGGTAGGGGCGGGCCGTTTTTAATTTTATCTTGTATCCAATGTTTATTTACTAAACACAACCATAGTCTATTTAAACCCATATGGCAATTCCTGCCAATAAAATAGGTTAATACTAGATCATTTTGACGGTCGTAAAGATAGTAATCTATCTGTTATCCTTCACATATCGTCAATATGGCTACTAGTTGTAATATCCTTGCTAATATGGTTCCTTATTGGCTGATCTCAAGAGAATTGGTCAAACAAGACTATCGGCTCGATCAATTTGCATTCAAAGTCGTACCATATAAAAAAACAATGCGTTTATTTTCTGCACCCAAGTATGCAGAATTAAAGATTCCCTTTTTGTATACATGTTTAGAATATAAATTTATTTTATTCCCACAATACATTATACGGGCGACACTTAGTGTTTATTCTTGTATAATTATTAAATATGTGGTAGGTATATGGGAACATACCACAATAATAAATAAATTTAACGAATTAATGTCCCACTGCTGGGCAAGGGTCTCTTCCCGTAATGAGAGAGGGGTTAGGCCTTAAGTGCACCACGCTAGCCAAGTGCGGTTGATTAGCCGAATCAATTCGAAGAATAATTCTATTATATATGAGTATTATTTCGGTAAACAGGGTTATTTTTGAAATACCCAAAACTTCGCAGAGCTAGACAGCTAATATAAGCAACAACCCTAGATAAGGGCCAAATAACCTTGAAAGAAAGACTTTGTAAATTATAGATTCCTCGATATGATCTTTATACTTCTGCGTTTATAAATATACATCGGCAAATATAATTATAGCATCGATTAAAATCGAATGTCGAAAATATACCTAATTACGTCACTTTTTGCATCAAAGATCACAATCGATAACGGGTACTTATTTTTATCTGTCCGCATCTTTTTATGCAAATATTTTTTGTTATAATCTCTAAAAAATCAAGGTGATTAGCGCCGCGATCGCTAAGATAAAGGAAATTAATTGTAATAATGCTTTTTTCTACTTTTTTTCAGCATATATTTTTGCTGTCATGCTTAATAGCCGTGACGGTAGCACAGAAGGTGGCCGGAGAAACAAACAATGACATTTTAGATGGACAGAGGCGTAGTACTGGAGGCTATGGGTTGCTAAGACCCGGTTACGGATCATCCGGTTATCCGGGTTACGGTGGTTACAACGGTTACAACGGCGGGTATGGTGGCGGTTACGGCGGTAACTACGGCGGGGGTTATGGTAACTCCGGGTATGGTGGACCCGGTTATGGAGGATACCCGGGTCAAGGTGGATATCCCGGTGGTTTTGGTGGTTAGTATCTTCAACACTAGTACGTGTAAATTATCATAAGCTAAACTTATCATGTATCAAGTAACAAGTTCCGACGTTGGGTGAGAGTCGTAAGGAACTTAAATAAAGGCACAAATGTTTAAATAGCCTCGTTATAAAAATACAAAACAGTAAATAAAACATTAGTTCACTTAAATCAAGTTATCATGGCGCTCACAGAACACGCTTGTCTTTGCATTCCTTCAATAACTGTTGTAAAGAACTCTCAGGCATGCAAGCTAACATCAATGTTTTCTTAAAATTTAGAATATTTTATTTTACAATTCTCAAATCCATAAATCTGTGTCCGACAGGTGGATACGGCGGCGCAGGCTACCCAAGCGGCTTTGGAGGCGGATATCCGGGATACGGAGGTGAGAGAATCTATTGCCATCCTTTTACTTATAAACGATTTATATTAAGAGGAAGTACCGGTTCTACGGAACCATGTACTGTGTTCATTAACTAATGTAAAATTAGACCAGGGTTATTTAAGGGAAATGATTTATTGAACTGATTGGGAATGGACCGTAACTATCTAAATATAATTAGACTTGGATTTTATTAATAGAATATTAAAATTCAGGGGTTGCTTATAAGAATGTCTCTATTTCACTTAAGTCATTAGTAATTTATAAAAAAACGTTTTGCTACTTATCTACGTCATACTAATTGATAAATAAAATTATTGTTATAATTTAGTCAAGAATATCATTACTTTCTGAATAGATTACTTTCAACCCCAGAAATGACCTCAAAAGATATATTTAGCACAAAGTCTACACGGTAGACCTATCACAGGCAATCTAATAGAATCTATAGAATCTTTTCAATACCGAATAATCCCTTGATCGTATTGTTCGAAGACAAATGAAATGAATTAGTCCTTTGAAACCACATTTAGTTTAATGTCGTATAATTCGTGTTATGAATCATGCTCAGAAGGCATTGACATTGACTATTAAAGGTGAATACTCATACTATAATTATAGGCTAAATCTTTGAGCTGCTTGAATATGCTCAGTATGACAATAGTTTTAGTTGAGGTCGATGCCTTGGTACAAAGACTCATATAATAATATTGTTTACTTAATATTCTGTGAAAAAGTTCAAAGAGTCAGTGATTGTAGGGAGGCCTATTATATTCTATAGCCGTAATTCTACGCGCTGGACGTATCCAGCGCGTAGAATTACTTAATAGTACGTAATAATTTTTCCGTAACTCGTAAGTTACGGAAAAATTATTACGTTGTTTTTGTGAAACTTTAAGCCTTAGAACATAATTGTCGTATGAAGAAGTCCGCTTAAAGGCACACGAAACATGTCGGCAACATGACTAGCGAAATCGGGCGATTTGGCTTAAATGTCTAGAAATATCGTGTATTACGTCTGTAGCGTCAAGTGAAGTCGGGCAACATCGCGCTAATCCCGATGTTGCAGGCGATACATTTTGTCCCGTAGTGTATCTGTAGTATGACCACGTCGTTATTCTTAAACGAAAATCTAATAGTTATGTAAATAATCTATCAGTTTACGAAAGATAAAGTAACATTTTCAGGTTATTTACATTAAATGCAATAAAATCCAGAAGAAAACTTGATCCAGGACTTCAAATCTCCTATAAATTAGTCGCTTTGCAGAATATCCGCAATTGTTTTACGACAGTTTCGAAACATGTAATCACTAGCACATAACAGTACTAATAAAAGGTCTAATGGTTACTTGCCTCTGCGTAACATGTACTTAAGGTGTCAGTGGCCAAACAACGAACTTGAAAATTATGTAATTTGCTTCTTGTACCTACTTAGTTTAATAGCTGAGTTATTCTCACGAAACGTACGAGTATAGCGAGACGTAACTAATGCTTCGTATGTGACTGTGGTAGTTCTTTGTGTCCCTCTTTTTATGGCTTATTGAATTATTTTTACGAAAACGTCTTAAAAATACATATCTTCGGTATACCGTCAGTAAGATCACATCAAAGCCGATATTAGGATGGCGATGTTATACTTAAAACATTGAAACAAAGGACCTCTTCCGCGTTAACGGAGATATCAATGATCAAACAAACAATGGCCCATAAATACAACGTAATCCACAACTAGAATTTGGAGATTACATCTCACAAATATTTGTTGACCAAGTCCATGTGGGAAATGATTTACATCAATATCTCGTTCAAGCTATAATTAGGTTTATGAGTTCCTAAATACACTAAGTCTTAGAAGAATATGTTTCTCCGATTTGGTTTTTCCCGATTCACGGCCCGAAGTCAAGGGACCGTAGCGCATACGTCTGACGTACCCATTTAATTGACCATTGTGACCCAAAGGCTCGAACTGCGGCCTTTAAACGAACAATGGTTTACATAAAACATTTCTTAAAACAGATCAGCCTATTAGCATTGGATTGAAGTAATTGCTTCACGGGCTTCCCCATATGGTGTGAAATTAAATGGCTACTTGCGATTTATGAATCGTCATGCAATGTTTCGCTTAGTTGATTCATAGAACGTTTATTCTTGACAAGACTAATTGCTTCCAGGGTCTACTTGATGATACGTTTCCGAAAGATAGTACTAGGTTCACTTTTATTCCACGGGACTTAAATATGTTTCAACAATTACTGTCTCATTGCTGGGTAGAGTTGGCAGTCTCTTCCCGTATTGAGAAGGGTATGGAGTCCACCACACTGACCGGACACTAAACATTCTTTCAGTAACATTTTAAGGAATTTTGGAGCATGCAACACTTCATCCTTCCCACTGTTTTTCAATAACTACGTGATGTTGAGTTTGAGAATTTCCCGCTAATAAAACTCATAGAAAGGCCTTGTTTTTTCTGCAACTTAAATCGTACTTACATTGGGAATTTATCTAACCCTCTGTTTCTTCTTCAGGTTATCGCCCCAACAGGCCAGGCTTCGACTACAACCGGCCCGGTTACCCAGGCAGCAACATCGGTTACCAGGGCAACCAATACAGACCCGGGTACAACCAATACCGGCCAGGTTTTGACCGGCCTTACTCCGGTAACCCAGCGGGCAATTACTTTGGCGGATATGGAGAGGACAACTTCAGGCTTCTAGGTAGAAAAGCGGGAGAGATTAAAGAGAGTGAAGAGAAGGCGTAATTTAAGAAAATTTTAGTTTGTATATTAGTTCGTAGTATTTAAGATCTGAAATATATTGTTGCACTGATTTTTAATAAAAGATTGAACGTTTGTTTGTCCTTTTATTTTATTAACCCCCGGTTTCTGAGTACTTTTAACGGTAGTTTATATATTCAATAGAGTTTTTTATATGAATTTAAACGCTTTTGAATAGATAAACTAAAATAAATCCTTCGAATTTAAGCAACTCTATAACGGCAGTTATATTCATTGGAAATTGAAATGATCACAATATCTCCTTTAGATGTTACAGGTATAGCTTTGTTTCCGATGGCTATAAATTAACTCCAATATTTAAAGAACTCTCTTTTCATGCTCTAGTCTTTAATTTCAAATCATGGTAGCAGACCGTACTTACTACAAAATGCTTTCCCAGTTAAATGTTCGGGTTAACAGTGCATTTGCATTTAAAGAAACACTGTTATCAAATCGTATTACATTTAATTTCATTATTTAAATAGGTAACATTATACATTCGATACAATATACATAAGTAATCATAATACATTAATATATTTATTTAAAACTAACTGGAGCCGCTGAACCAATCAGAAGTCATTGAGTTAAAGAACGAAGCAGCGCCGGATCGCGCGTTCGCGAAATTGATGGGTAAGGAACTTGACATCAAGTCTGTTATATCCGCCCTTGACTTGTTTGGACTGGATGATACTGGTTTTTTCTTAACCTGCAGAGAAGAAAGAGAAATCGTTATTTGTATGAATGGATAAAAATGTAAAAAGGTTAAGATATATTTTACAGTGCCGTTAGTAGAAAATATGCAATAAAAATAAAATGTATTAATTAGCAAGTAAAAACAAGTCTAGCCAGTCTGCGACCGTTGCCAGTGGCACTTACTGAAACGGCAGGCATTAGGTAAAATGGATGTTCGTGTTAATTCCCGTATCATATTAGAAAATAATCATGTAACGAAATAATGAATTTCAATATCAAACGCATATTAATCACTTACAAACACACAAAAATCATATGAAAGGCCGAACTCAAATGTCAGAGCGATTGAATTTCTGTAACGGTCATATTATTATACCCGCATATTACCTGTTATTTTAATAGAACTCGGATTGCTATAAGATATCAAAGTAACAGAACGCATAATATCGCATTATAATATTGTATAACTTATAAGTCATTATCTTAGTTTAAGAATCAATTTTTTTAGCAACTCAAAAAAAAGTATAACGCGATAAAATCCGAAAACTAAACTGTTACATTTCTAATATGAAGTTATACTATTATGTTAATGACAGAAATACAACTAGAAATTGTTATTTACAATAAAAATAATGCTGGTATTTAGTAACATAAATATTAACAAATAAATAGTCCTTTAGTAAGAAAAGTGTTAGAAATAAACTCAAACCACTCATACCAGTTTACAGTATGAAGAGATGTTTATTCTGAACAAATAAATAAACGTATTAATATTTCAAAGATAGATTACCTTCTACCAGACAGTAAGATTATAAAAAAATACTAAATGCGAACAGTTTTGAGAGATTCATAAGAGTATAACGAACAATTTCCAAAAACAAACTGCGCTATTCAACTACTAATCGCATTTTCAACTAAAAATAAATATTTTCGCACGCTTTTCTTTAATGCTTGTACGCATTATTGTACTTTTCTCCAAAGCAATGAACGTACACGCACGCACATTGCACTGTGCGGAAATAGAAGAATAAAAATAAGACATTAGCCCCCTTTACACACACGCTCTATCGCCCATGAAAGAACAATCGCGCGTGTAAGGGGATAGGAAAGACCACGCGAGGCGCTCATCTGTCAAGCCCGCGAATAAAATAGCGAGCGAAGACCGCACCGCTTTTTTAAGCGTAATCCTGTACGCTGCTAAGAACGTGCGATAGAGTGTGTGTGTAAAGGCGGCCATTAAGAAGAGGCGTGAAGGAGACAGAGACGTAACAACGACGACGTCAAACTGTTCACTTTGTTATTCCCTTTATATTTGTGTTCGCATCAGCTTGCAGCCATATTCATACACCCAAACTTCTATGATTCTTACTATATCGATAATTCAATATCATTATTGACGATCATTATTAAAGACTGAAAAAGAATCTTTATAACCCTATTTTTTCTATCTGCATTTCCCATAATCACCGTAAGTATAATGAATTTAATAGAAATTCTCACCGGTTTATCCTGTTTCTTCATATGGCTAGGAGGTGTGGCGACGGGTAACAGTGAGAACCAGTGAGAGTCACCCGACGCGAGCAGCCCGGCCGCCTTATCTCCACTACCGCCAGAGAGCACCGGCTTTGTGCCTATAATGCCTGTTAGTTGACCGTGATGGAGGATCAAGCTGCCTAGGAGAGTCTGGGAAGAGAAGAGACTTTTATAGTTAAAATAATTTCTACTTGATATTAATTTAAACTGACAGTTTGCTATCGAAACGTCTAGATCAAAATCAAATAAGATTAATAGTGTTATCATAAACGTGCAGTGTGAAGGTTTAAAAGTAACGTCGTAACGGCATTCGTACGTTGTACGTATACGTACTGTTCCATATACGGATACCTATGACCGCAATTTCTATAGTCCAGAAATATCAAATGTATTAATAACAAAGGCATTGATGAACGCTTCTAGGCAATACTTAAACTATCACAAATCATTCTTATACAAAACCAAACAATTTTTTTTTTCTTTTTGTGCCAATCTGCAATCAGTGAAAGTGCTACTTTAAGCAGATTTGTTTTTTACCTAACAAATCAAAAAGTAAATGTATAGTTACTAACCTGTACTCGTTGCACAGACCTCTTCAAATTAGTCTGTATATACGGATAGAACACATCGTAATCAAACGGATCTATCTTCTGCCTCAAAAACTCACAAATCTCACTAGATTGTTCCATAGACTTTTTATTCTCTCGAGGCACTAACAACAAGGTCAAGTGCCTTACATCCATTAGCAACTGAAGCGCACACCTCTGATTTATATCCATCTCGTTCTCTCTTATGACTTTGTTGTAGTGTGCGAATGTGACAGATGTAATTTTCTCTATGAATAACGTGTGGGTTTCCACAGGTAATGTGTGAGGAACTACTTCGTCAAGTATTCGGCTGATTGAGTAGAGATATTCTTGTAGTTTTAAGGATGGACCAGCAGGAACTTTTATTGTAGATTCTATTGGATTGCCTTCTTCGTCTTTTTCAGTGATTTTGATCACGTCCCATTGCTATAAAAAGTATATATTTAGATTAAGATAAAATTTTATCAATAAGGGCATTACTAAAACACATGTTTTAGCCGCGAATTCTATTAAAAAAATTGTTGACGTTAACTTACCATCATCAAATAATCAATATTGGCTTCCAAAGTAAAAGCTTGGGGCAAACATTTGGTCAAATCTTCTATTTTAACCATTACAATGTCTACCCATTTGCCCCAACAAAACTGGCAGCTTTCCTTTAACACTGCACAAATGTTATTCCACCTCTTCAAGGCATTATCGTCTATATTGACAACGCCTAAACAGTCTCTTTCTTCAGGAATGTAGCACTTGCGTAAGTATACCATGAGGGTGGAAATCGCTTGCGTGAAACGTGCTGTGTATATGGCTGTTGTTTTCTTTTGCAGTTCACTCGATTGGAGAGTCGGCTCTTCGAAACAAGCTTTTATGTATTGCAGCATACTAAAAATTGAGCTTTATTATTAACTAGCTGACCCGCGCAACTTCGCTTGCGTCATATAAGAGAGAATGGGTTCCCCGTTTTTGTAATATTTATTACAGGTACTCTGCTCCTATTGATCGTAGCGTGATGATATATAGCCTATAACCTTTCTCAATAAATGGGCTATCCAACACTGAAAGAATTTTTCATATCGGACCAGTAGTTCCTGAGATTAGTTCGTTCAAACAAACAAACAAACAAACAAACTCTTCAGCTTTATAATATTAGTATAGATAGTATATAGTATAGATATCGTTTGTTCAATAAAATAAGGTTTATTTTGGAACTACGATTGAGTAATGGCCGAGTACAGAAACGTCCTCAATTTAGGCAACTCCTAAGTATAATATGTCTTTGTCACTTTGACATGTATCGTAGAGATGGCAAATCTTTTATGAATCTCCTACAAGAGACGTTTTAGCATTCGGCCGTAATCTGAACTTAAGTACAGTATAAGTAAAACTATCAGAGTTGAATATTTACACTGTAATTTTTTTTTCCTTCTTCTCAAACATATTATTATTATTATTCTCTCGTCTCCTTAATATAAAAGTTAATAGTCTCTTATATAAGTTAGGCGTGTAGGGAGGGATAGATTCCTCGGTCATTTTCGGAAGGAAGCTCTTACCCAGCAGTGAGCGAGCAATAGTTTACCTATTAATTATAAAAAAATACCTCAAAATAAATGACGTATATTATATACGTACAGAAACAAACACGCAAATATCTACACGTCATACCTATAATTATTCATAAAAACCAACCTTTGTATATTATTATCAGAAACATCCCTCAAATACATCTCGATAATGTTCTTATCGCTGTATATTTGATCGGTATCATCGTCTTCGTCATACGCGAACAATAACTTATCTTTAACACCTGTACTCTTCTTGTCTTGGTACAAATACACTCTTAAATCTTCTAGAAGCTTCTGTAGTTCTTCATCTAGGCTTTGACAGAGTTTCTCTAAGGTTGGAGTGTAGCCACGATCTTGACGGGCCATACCTGGAAATGTTATATTACGTATAATATGCAGTAGGTATACTTATTGGCTTACTAATAAAAATCGTGTAAGAGCTGAAAATTGTAGTTTTGTCACTTTTAGCTAATGTTAAAACTGTATGTGAGGGAAAAAGACAGAACACTGTATTATTAAAGTATAAAGTTACCCAGTTCAAATCATACTTAATATTATATTCAAAATTGTTTGCCGCTCTTCCGGGGAACAGCTACTGATATAAACGAAATTACAGTAATATAGCTAAGACATCAAAATATATGTTTTCCAAAACACAACCCGTTTTCAATTTGATATTTTAACGCCTATGAAAACAGGCGGGTTAGCCACAACTTAATAGTATTCTCCGACCGGGGAAGAACGGAATCACCCTAGTCTTTCTTCCACCTATGTTGGAGTCGCCTTCCTGTCTCACCGGATACAGCTGGATACCAGTATTTTACATGAATCGACTGCCTATCGGACCTCCACAACTCAGAAGAAGAACAGAATAATATTTGGAATTATTATAATTACTTTTTTTTCCTTTAAGTTTCGTCAAACAAAATATATTCATAAATAGATCCTCAATCGATTATCGTTATGATAATCGACGTCACGTCACTAATGATATGCATCATTTAAAACCCGTCAAGATCCTATCAGCAATGTCATAGCCAGGAATTATCACCGTGACTTGTGGCGCCACCCGGTGGCGTTTGATCGAACTAAAGATATACTGATCGTAATCTATGTTGATTAGTATATCGTAAAATCTGTAGGTAAGAATTTGAAGTATGTTTCTTGAAAGTTCGAAGTCTATCGAGATCCTGTCTTCTACGTAAACAACGTATGCGGCGGATGTTGCAGCTAAACGGACGTGACCAGATAAGACTATATACATACACTAGCTGACCCGCGCAACTTCGCTTGCGTCACATAAGAGTAACATAATTGTCCCCGTTTTTGTAACATTTTTCACTGGGACTCTGCTCCTATTGGTCGTAGCGTGATGATATATAGCCTATAGCCTTCCTCGATAAATGGGCTATCTAACACTGCAAGAATTTTTCAAATCGGACCAGTAGTTCCTGAGATTAGCGCGTTCAAACAAACAAACAAACAAACTCTTCAGCTTTATAATATTATATATAAATATATAATATATATATATATATTCAGCTTTATAATATTATAGTATATAGTATAGTATAGATATGTACCTACATAAAATCACGCCGTTTAATATAGGGGTAGGCAGAGATCATAAAACGCCACCTCTAACCTAACAAAGGACCCATACTTAATTCCCACATGTGTTGGCTATTTGCGCTCATCAGGCGATAAACGATCAATATTAAGCAATCTTTGGCGCGGACATCCCATAGATGGGTAGCCGATTAGGGTATTAAATAGACCTGTTTTGACGTACCACTTAAAGTACGAAGATTTAAAAGTCGATTTCAGTTCTTGTCAACTAAGGTAATACTCATTAAAACAAGATAAAAATACCTCGGGGTTTGAGCAATTAAACAGTTTTCACAACTAAATAAATAGAAACTAACCTTTCATCAAAGAATTCATAACTTTGATAACATCGGCTCTAGATTCGATCACCGTTTCACCAATAAGGTCTTTCCACACGAACCAGTTGATGTCTGCTTCTTTTTCCACTTCACTGTCTGAGGAGACCTTAGTCAGGTCTATGAGGAGCTGGGTTTTAAAGGCATCGTAGACTTTGACCCAGCGACTATCGATAATTGCTTTCACTCGGGCAGTTAGAAGCGGCTGGAAGTAGTGGCACCATACGTGTACCTCGGGAATGTCGAGTGATGTGCAAATTGTTGACCAGTTTGAGGGCGTATCTGTTAACAAAAAATGCTTTTTAAGTGTTTGTGTTGCCTTGCAAACAAAAATTTGAGGTACTAACTAATCTATACTCGGGCCATTTCGAACGTACGAACTAAGTCATGTCATTTTATAGGAGTTTCTCGCTCGCACTCGCTTCTTTTGATTATGACGTAGTTCGCACGTTTTGAACGGCCTGGGTATAGGGAAGTTTATTGCTTTACATGTTTTTGTGATATATACTATTCGTTCAGGTTGTATATTGTACATATTATTCATATGTAAGATACATATCTATACTTCTATAATATAAAAATGAATCGCAAAATGTGTTGGTAAGCGCATAACTCAACAACGCCTCGACCAATTTGGCCAAATCTTTTCTTAAAATGTTCGTTGAAGTTTAAGGATGGTTTTTACGGCGAGAAAAAATAGAATTATCGCTGGAAAAATCCTAAAAATAACCCTTTTCTTTTTCTCATACAAATGATTTGTAACTAAAACGTAGTCAATTTGAGCTTTATTGCTATGGTATAAAGTTCATATCAAAATTACATGCACTCACTGTTGTCTAAGCAATGTAGGTGTGTTCCTAAAGTCAAAGATCGTATCTGTCAAAACAATGTGCGTGTGTTCGTTGGAGCACAGAATACATAGTTGGAGGAGTTTAAATGTCGCGTTCCGAAACTCGCGTTTCTTTTGTATTAGTTTCGGCACGCGAGATAAAATGCATCAGTTTCCACGTCATTACATCAGTCAAACAAAAATCGCTTTACCAATAGTGTTTTATTATTTTTAATATCCAAATTTTACGTAAACAAAATAATTCGTACGGCTTAAAAGGATTTGACTTCAAGTCATATCAAATTAAAAAAAAAAAGTTGTCTGTGACCTAACCTATTGAGTTTGCTTTTGTCAACTAATACACGAAACAAATTCGTATATCGTGGTGACATTCAAAGCAATATTACAGCACATGAAAATGAAAAAGAGAAAATGGACAAAGAGTGTATTTTACAGCACAGAACGCAGTACAAAGAGCTGCTCAGCCACCATCTACTGCATTAACCAGTTTTAGTTCAGGAGATTTTTTTTAAATACGTAGGCAAAAAAACATTTACAAATCTTTTTGACAGGACGAAGTCTGTCGGGTCAGCTAGAAAATGGACAAAGAGTGTATTTTACAGCACAGAACACAGTACAAAGAGCTGCTCAGCCACCATCTACTACATTAACCAGTTTTTTTGAGACATGCCAAAACGATGATTTCGCACAAACATTGCTATATTCTGAAATGCCAAAATATACCTGGAATCAATCCTCAAGGAGATTTATACGACGGAAACAAGGAAAACCAGTTCCAGGATATACAGATGTATATTCCACCGATGCGATTGGCCGGATTTATTCAGTACATCCAAGCAATGATGAATGTTTTTATTTACGACTGCTATTAGTCAATGTACGTGGCCCAACATCATTCCAACAGTTATGAACTGTTGATGGTGAATTGTGCGGATCCTACAGAGAAGCCTGTCAACGTTTGCAATTGCTTGAAAATGACGCTCATTGGGATCAAACTCTCAATGATGCTGTAATATCATCACACGCTCATCAAATACGAACATTGTTTTCTATAATCATATCTACATGCTTCCCATCAAACCCAATTGATTTGTGGATCAAGTACAAAGATTATATGTGTGATGATATTTTGTATCAAATACGGAATAGAATGGGAAATCCAAATATACAAATCAGTGAAGAAATTTACAATGAAGCATTGATTTCAATTGAGGACATGTGCTTGATAATGTCAATCAAACTATTAATTCAATTAGGCCTGACCGCGCCCAATCGTCCAATGCATGATGCTTTTAACCAAGAGTTGCATCGAGAAAAACTGTATGATCTCAACGCTTTGAAAGAATTAATTCAAACAAATCTTCCACTGTTAAATGAACAACAGAAGTATGTATTTGAAACTCTTATGAAAGTAACAAATAATGAAACTGGAGGGATTTACTTCTTAGATGCACCTGGTGGTACAGGAAATTTTTTTTTGATTTCATTAATATTAGCAACAATTCGCTCACAAAATAAAATTGCACTTGCACTCGCTTCGTCGGGAATCGCAGCAACTTTGCTTGAAGGTGGTCGAACAGCCCATTCAGCACTGAAATTGCCATTAAATATGCAAAGCAATGAAACTCCAACCTGCAACGTTTCGAAGAACTCTGCAATGGCAAAGGTTTTGCAGCAATGTAAATTGATTGTTTGGGATGAATGCACGATGGCACATAAAAAATCTTTGGAGGCTTTAGACAGAACCTTAAAAGATCTACGGAGCAATAATAACCGATTTGGTGGTGCAATGATTTTATTAGCAGGAGATTTTCGTCAAACATTGCCAGTGATTCCACGATCAACGCCAGCTGATGAACTCAATGCATGTCTAAAGTCCTCCAATTTGTGGAAACATGTTAAAGTACTACATTTAAGCAAGAATATGCGCGTCGAGTTGCAAAATGACCAATCTGGAAACATATTCTCTAAACAACTCATTGACATTGGTAATGGCAAATTTCCTATAGACATGTTGACTGGCTGCATTAACTTTCCTCAAAGTTTTTGTCAGTTAACTCAATCAAAAGATGAACTTATTCAAGAGGTGTTTCCAGATGTTTCTCAAAATTACAGAAACTATGATTGGTTGAGCGAACGAGCTATACTGGCTGCAAAAAACATAGATGTAAATGAATTAAATTTCAAAATTCAAGAACAAATTACAGGCGAATTGAGGATATATAAATCAGTTGATTCGGCTACTAATCAAGATGATGTAGTCAACTATCCACCGGAATTTTTAAACTCGCTGGATTTGCCAGGATTGCCACCTCACAATCTTCAATTAAAGGTTGGATCGGTGGTTATAATGTTGCGAAATATCAACCAACCGCGTCTTTGCAACGGTACACGGTTAGCGATAAAAAAATTACTAAACAATGTGATAGAAGCAACTATACTCAAAGGAAAGTATGAAGGAGAAGATGTTCTCATACCGCGCATCCCAATGATTCCGACTGATGTGCCATTTGAGTTTAAACGACTACAGTTTCCAGTGCGGCTTGCTTTTGCTATGACTATAAACAAGTCCCAGGGGCAATCATTAAGTGTTTGCGGTATTAATCTAGAAAACCCATGTTTCTCACATGGTCAATTGTATGTTGCCTGTTCCCGTGTTGGAAAACCATCAGATTTGTTTATCTATGCGCCTGGTAATTAAACAAAAAACATCGTATACCACAAAGCACTACAATGATAATAATAATAATTATGATTCACATGATTAACAATAAAGCGATTACTTACTTTTAAATCCTTATATATTTATGTTGTATTTAATTATTTTTTATTCACAACGTCCTATCACCAGGGTGAAGGTTCTGTTCAGGAGATTTTTTTTAAATACGTAGGCAAAAAAACATTTACAAATCTTTTTGACAGGACGAAGTCTGTCGGGTCAGCTAGTATATTATAAAGCTGAAGAGTTTGTTTGTTTGTTTGTTTGAACGCGCTAATCTCAGGAACTACGGGTCCGACTTGAAAAAATCTTTCAGTGTTAGATAGCCCATTTATCGAGGAAGGTTATAGGCTATATATCATCACGCTACGACCAATAGGAGCAGAGTACCAGTAAAAAATGTTACAAAAACGGGGAAAAATTTTACCCATTCTCTCTTATGTGACGCAAGCGAAGTTGCGCGGGTCAGCTAGTGTATACATAATATCACGCTTCTTATATCCGAAAATTTAGGCGGTGTGTGAAATACACCCACGTGTCACCATTACCATTATAAGTATCATGTAATAGGGAAAGCCTATTGCCATACTGCGTATATTGCATATTATTATAGTATTACATATTGTTGTGTGTCTTAGCGGAACAAGATTGAATATGATAGAGACGTAATCAAACTCCGGGCTGCTAGGTCGATAGTTTAAAAAGTATAAATAGTCCAATATCACTTTACTCGACCCGGGAATCAAACTCGAGACCACGTAATCAACAGTCGTATACATTAACGCGTAGACCATAGTGACAGTTCAAAAATAAATGTAAAACACATACCTATTTTAAACGCGATATCTCTTATCTCATGAAGTACTTTGACTCTAGTTATATTGTGCAGTAGAGTGTGTACGTTCGTATCTATGAAAGACTTCACCCAAACGTTCCATTGGTGCACGCATTCGGTCACTTCCTTCTTGGCTAGAGGTTGTAGCTCCTTGCTCGTTGATAGCCTGGTTAAAAATATTGTTAGAATTATAGTCTTACTTCTTATCTTACTAATATTATAAATGCTAAAAACTGTGTTGATGTGTGTATGTATGTTTGTTACTCTTTCACGCAAAGTCTACTGAACGGATTTAGAAAAAAAAAATAGTAGACTTAATATAAAAATTAAATCAAATCATTCATTCATGTAGATCAAGTACACGAAAGGACAACAAAGGACACTTACGATATTTAACGCTATAGAAAGTAAATTTAACGCCAGTTCGGAAAGTGGGGCCAATGAGAAGAGTTGGCAAGATACTCTTGGTCACTCTTCCTAATCGCCAATTAATTTTTTTTTTTTTTTTCTTTTCATTGAATGTTGCAATACTTTATATCCTGGCAAATCTAGCTAGTGTAATAATAGTGTCCTTATAATCGATATTTGGCCGAAGGAGCAAGATTCCGTGAAAGCAGCCTACTTTATCTATAGTGTCGTTAATATGTGACATTAGTGATGTATCTTACCGATAATTAGTAATGGCTGGTGGCAACAGTTTCAATGCTGATGGATCACTGAATTTGACTAATTCGATCAAAGGTTGAGAGTCTTTTCTGAACAAGTCTTGTAGCTTTGATAAAATCGCGCCACCATCATTATCTGAGAAAAAGAATATTAAAAGTAAATAGCCAAAATACAGTACACAAAAGCCCATATACCCGTAAAATTTTTAGGGACTCGACTATAATGCGTGCTCTAAGTGCAATTTTGTATCGGAATACCTCTGCTTGAATCTTTCGTCCATTTGAATAGATAGTCCACAATACATAATAGGTTAAGTTCCAGTAAAAGCATAATAATAAATATCATATATCGTCGCTGTACAATGTGCTTCTAAAAAAGTTTCTTCATAGGAGGCACAGAATACTGCTCTTTTCGGAAAATAGCTCGTCTTCAAAATACTTTATTTAGCACTCTTTAAGTATTGAATGAATCACATAACGTAAATTTTTAAATGTTGAACTCACCAACGAAACACGAATACACTAGCACAACAGTCTTCAACACAATTTTAACTCCATTCACAATTTTCTCTTTTATCTGCGCCTTGACATCTCCTTCCAATATTTGAGCAAGGTCGAACTGTAGGGTCGATTTCAAGCTGCTGTTGCTATGCAGGCCAATTAGAGTGTTTAGTAGTTCCACCATGGTTTGAGAGTCTAATAGATATAAACTTATTAGGCAGGAGCATGCCACCTGAAATGGGGCAATCAAAATTTGTGAGATGATATTAGAATCATTGACGAATTTGATTCCAGTTTTGTGAGAATATGATATATAAAATAGGTAAATTTGTCGCCTTGGTTATTGCTTGGCTATGTCGATATTGATAGCAATTGAATATTAATCACAATATTTTATTTCACAATTTATTAGAAGCTTCATGAAGCTTTACTCATGAAAGTGTTAATCATTTTATTGTATAATAACTTTATAGTCAATATAAATTATGATATTTATGACAGTATGTCTTAAACATCATAATTTATGGCATGAATAACAATAATTGGAGAAATCTTTCAGTGCAGGTAAATTTATGGTCCGTATTTCATAATGATGATGATTATTACCTCAACACTAATCTCAACATCTTGCAGCTTCTGCCGGCACACATCTATGATGGTCTGATTGAAGTTAGCTATGGAGTTCCATTGCTGATGCACTAGTCTCTGTAGTGAGTGCATACCAGGCTTGACAGTTTTACCGCCGATCTGTAGCTGCAAACCTAAGACGAGAAATTTCGTAGAAGTTAGTACATAACATGACATTGGAAAAAACCACACAGTAGAATTCTAGACAGGCGGTAGTGTGCCGAAATAAAGATAGAACTAGTGAACAGAGCCATGTGATGGAGCCACTGTTGACTTCCTCAACTTCTGACTTAAAAACTATTCTACTTAGGTTTAGCTCTGAGCAGAAAATTGTTCCAAGGACACATTCAAATTCCAGAGACTAAAGAAAAAGACATGCACCAAATTCTGGTAATGTTTTTAATTATCAAAGCAATTTTTGTTTTTCCAATACAAATTATTTGCAAATAACATTAAATTGTTGTTTCTAGTTGGAACATTCAACCACTAGTGTTTAGGGAATCATAACTAGTCAAACACATACCTGTATTAATATGTCTTGCCATGATAAACAGTTGTGTAGCTTTCACATAGTCCTCTGCTTCAATACTTGTCCATATTTTCTCTGGTATTTCCATCAACAGCTTCACTTGAACAGATATACTGTGCACAGAGTTGTTGTACTGAAAACTGTCAATTAAAAGAAGTTTACATTTAGGTTTTCAAAATGTTCCATAATGCAAATAGTCAATTTTAGACACACTGGTAAAGATGGGTGGAAACCGAGTTCTGGAGTATCTGAATGATAAATGAGTTGAGTTCTGTGCCTTTGAAGTGCACAGTTAAAGACTTAGCATTGTACATTTTCTATTTTGTTTGGGATAAGCCACATTGAAATTAAAGATATTAACCAAAAAAAATTGACTACTGATAAGACAAGTCTTACTCATAGATAAATCACAGTTTCTCTAAGCTCTATGTAAACAAGAAAAAAAATAGCAAACCATTTTCCTTTTTTCAACAGCATATTAGAACATTATTGCATTATTTCTTTTTCAGTACTGTTTAGTGAGAAAGATAATGACAGATAAATTGTTGATACCTCGGAGCTGCTGAATGCTTCTCATCAATCTTAAAGCCAACTAAGTGAGTGTTGTGTAAGTTTTTACAAGCCGCCATCATCTCTGTAATATGATTCAGAGTGCTTCCTGTTGTTTCTTTCATCTCCTCAATTGTATCAGCCGCATGGATCAGGTCTCGGTACCTCTCACTAAGATAATAAATTGTCAAGTTAAAGTAAGTGTTGAACAACTACGAAAAACCTATGATAACTCACTACTCCCTCTAGCACTGTCCCTAGGGTGACCACTGGGAATTTTCTTCCCACTCGTCTTACTCATTGTATTACAAAATTTCTAGAATTATGTGAAATGGATTTATCAGTAAGTACTCAGGTCTATGTGATTAGGAGGATAATAAATGTAATTTTTGTATCTTTTCTCACATTAAATATTCAAAACAATTGAAAACCTCCATATTATTATAGCATAAGAATGAGTGAATCAAAAGACCAATAACATTGTAGAACTGTCATACACAGGTACATCTTGTTTCCCTGATATTTTTGCATAGCTCAAGCGTAATACTACTTACCCGACCATGGCCCGTAGTTCTTCTCTCTTCCTTTCAATCTCATATTGCAGTTTCTTCTGCACTTGGTCTATATCACTGATAGAATAAGTTTGGAACAACTGATCAGGAACTATGTCCAATAGGTTAGGTTGCGCCATTTTATCGTTTTAATACCGTTAATTATTCCTTCTTACTTGTTATACATAACGTTAAAATCTAATTTAGGTCTGAACTATCTCTGAAATGAATGTATTTTTAATATTCGCAAATGTAAACAATAACTCTGATACCAAATGCCAACACATCGGCTGTCATTAACATGAAATGTCAATTTGCAACTGTCAAAACAGTGTCAATGTCAACTTTATTGATAGTTACGTTCCTTTTTCTGAAGTACGCATTGTACTGTCTTCTTAAGATAATATACTTTTTTACTAGTTTTCGTAAAACAGCTGTGTATGATCACAGTGGTTACAAAATATAGGCAATCAGTAAAAGTTTGTAAAAATGTTATGGTAATCAAAGTTTGTGATGCTCTGCGCGTGTGAATTGTTACGCGACATCTAACATTCTTTATTTATTCCATACTTACTCTGAAGACTACGAAGACGGGTACGACCCAAGTCAACTTAGAAACTGACAAACTCCCAACCCACCGAAGGTACCCGAACAATGAATACTAGCCCACGTGTACTACTCACATTTCAAAGCATGTGCCCTATAATTATTCATGTTTACTTCTCACGTAGCTCACGCAGCGTAGCTGTGCCGTTTGCAAACACGCGCAATTGTTTGACGAAGTTCAAAAAGAAAAAATAAAAATACTTTATCGAAATAATAAATATAATCAAAGTACATAATACAATTCAATTTTGCAGTAAAATAACAATTTGTTGTTTTACAGTCAAATCCGGTGTTGCATACTCGGTACACTTACATTGTATGTCATTGGAGAAATAATATCACAATTAGCAGATCATTATAGCAATGAAATTCATTTTAAAAAGATTCCATCCGTATAAATTTTTAAGTACAATAAAATATACTTTGATATAAAATTTTCAGTCAGATTATACAAAACAAAAAACTTTTAATACAATGGAACATTATTGCCGAAACATTTGAAATTATATTTTTGTAAATTTTTCTATACAAGACGAATAACTCATTTTTCCAAAACATTCACCAATTTCCCAGTCCGAATTCACAAATGAAACTACAATAAGGAACTATTCTTGTACTTTTCTCATACTACGCTCAGCATTAACTGACACATAAAAAAAATACATACTTCCAAATACCGCTCACAATTTCCCGCCACTTCTTACAACTGTTAAAGTGTCAACTATTACAAGAAACTTTGTTCTCGATAACAATTCAAATCTCGTTTACCTAAAATTGTAAAGCACAATTTTCTACGCAATATGAAATGTTTGAACAGGCACTAATTTTTTAATTAATATAACACTTACTCCACTTTGGAGCCAATGTTTGGGCCATCAATGTTTGTACATTTTTGTACTGACACAAATTGGCGCCCATATTATATTTTAGGAACATGATTGGGGCCAACATTGGCCCCGCATAGAGGCGAAATGCAAAGCCGTGTGTGCGTGTTTGAACGCTGTTACATTGAAACAAGGTTGAAAATTGACATTATGATACGCGCAACGACCAATTAGTAACACTACTCAGAATATCAGTCTGAAACTTATGATCGGAAAATTAAAAATAAATACTCGTAATAGAATGGACCATCCATGAAACTTAGGTTCAACTTGGAAATTAATAAAAATGATTTTCTTATTTCATTATAAAAATATATAATAACACTAAAATATCCATGTTTAACGGTGCAACATTGATCTATTTGTTACATTAAAATTACACTTATTCAACCGCCTGTAGTCGCCTGCGCCAATCGTCATTATAGGAATAAATGTAATTTATTTTCGAATTATTGCAACATACAATATAATACAATTTTTTGAGATCAAGTGGCAGTGCTGGACCATTTTTGAACATCAAAAATCAAATACTTTTCTACACGCCCTCAATGTTAATATAGTTTATAAAGACGATTGGTGCAGACAGCTAGAGTGTCATATAAAAGGGATCTCACTTCACTGGACCACGTTCACTTTATTGCCTATGAGATTACGCCACTGAGTTCAGTACATCACTTCATAGACGGTCGCCTTCTTGTCGCCGGAGCCCGTCACTATGAACTTATCGTCCGCTGATATATCACAACTGAGCACCGATGATGACTCCTTTGACTGGAATACAACATAACAAGTTATAAAAATATTTGTAACAAACATGCGTCTGTTCCTAAGTCTGTATGTATGCTAGATCTTCAAAGCTACGCAACGGATTTTGATGCGGTTTTTATTAACAGATAGGGTGATTCAAAAATAAAGGTTTGGGTAAGTCAGTCAGAAACGTTTAATAATTTGTCAATATTACCTGGAATATACTAGCTCCATAAGGCGTGCGCCACGCATTGAGCAGGTTGTCCTTCCCCGTGGACACGAACCACTTGCCGCACGCCGCGAACTTCAGCGACAGCACGCACGACTCGTGCAGCAGCAGCTGGTAGCGGTCCGGCTTGCCCGCGTGCAGCACTTCCACGTGTGAGTTCTCCATGCCTACCGCTAGCCACGAACCTGATGAACAAATGTTATTAGTGTAATCGTGGTATATTTATTTTGTCATTACAGCAATTTATGGATAATTGTTGAACAACCTACACGATAGATAAAGAGACAGTAACCGTATAAGCTAATTGACAGTTATTCAATATGATTTTTCTGATCGTATTGATTATTGATCAATCTAGTGTCGGTCCTTCAAGTCGTTCTAGCCGCTCGCTGTGCCTTTGTCACGGTTTGGCAACTGTTATCTTAATTGACGACCACCGGCACTGACATTTTACGTGCCTTTTAAAGCACGAAGACGCTCAAGTTCAACTAAGAGATGATCGATCTCGCCAATTTCGTGAATAGTAACACAACGCCAATGTTTAATAATAGTGTTATAGGTGTAGGTACCGGTGGGGCAGTAGCCGAGCGAGAAGATCTGCGAGGAGAAGTCGTGCTGGTGCAGCTGGCGGCCCTCGCGCAGGTCCCAGGAGCGCACGGTGTTGTCGAGCCCGCCCGTCCACAGCCGCGTGCCGTCGCCGCTGATGTCGATGCACGACGCGCCGTCCGTGTGCCCTGCGCGCAACAGTCACGTATACAACGAGGACAAGAAATATGTACGTTGTTGTTACGTTAGTGGTCCATCTACTTTCATAATGAGTCACACCAGCACATCAAAATATGACTATTAAACATACTGCATTTAATTTGTGTACTTATGCTGATAATAATAGTTTTTGTTTTATCAAAATCGGATCAAAATTACCGAAGTTACAGCGTTATAAAGTTTCACTGCTTTTTTAAATTTGCGTTGCTTCGCGCGCTATGCGCTGACGTCACGACGCAACAGACACGCTTGTTCGACTGCGGGTGATGCGGAGTTTTGATTTGAAAAGTGATTTGCATTTAATATTTAAAGAGTCTGAGTATGTGTATGTGTTATAAATTTAATCATCGTGTTTTTTGTAAAATAAGATATCCTCGATCTCGATTGCCACGCACACAATCATCAACTAGACCCAGGTAAAGAAAGTTGAACTCGTATACTACTAATAATATTTTTGTGTGTAGTTAACAATAAAATTGAAAGTTTGTTAGAACTGGCATTACAAATAATGAGTGTTACGTACCTACCAAGTGTAAATTTGGAAAACATAGTTTTAAAATAATATTATAAAAAAAAAGTTGTCACCCCTGCCTCTGACTTTAGTCAGGTTGATGGCTATCATATGAACGCTTGAATCTACTCTGTAGGTAGGTAGTCTTATATGATTGGGTGTGTAATGAGAACTTTTAAACTAACATTTTAATTTTGATATTATTAGATTTAATAAACATGGGTTCTTTTTTCAAAACAAAAAACCAACGCCAACTCAACCGCCGCGCTCGGCTCGCCGCCGCCTGTGAGGTCATTGAACTGCTTATTAAATAGTATCAACTGTTAGGTAGAAGTTCATTGCTAGGTATGTATGAACATGATATGGGATCTTGATCTTGAGGAAGTGTTCAATAGGCAATAAACTTCTATTTAACATTTGCGCTTGACAGTATCAGAATCGGGCTTTAAGTTTTAGATTAGGTGTCTTTTGCAAAAATATAAAACAGTTTACATGGTACAGAAAAAAACAATTTTTGGGGTGTTTTTTCACTGGAGTTAGTACACATAGGAACAATACAATATTTTCTAACCATTTTGTTTGTCCACCTTAAGCAAAACAAATTACTTAAAGCGAAACCGCGAGAGCGCAACGAGCCTATGTAGGTATCGGCAAGTACTGACGAAATAGCAGTGTCACGAGATGACGTCACACGTCCGTGCGGCCGCTTCGCCGGAGTTTGGCGCGAAGGCCATACTTTGACGTTTAATATCTCGGTCATTTTTGAAGATACGAAAAAAATAAAAACAGATTTTTTATCCTTGAAGTACCTAGTTTTTAAATATGCTCATAACAAAAATCATTGGTGTGACTCATTATTTAAACCAATTTTATACTATAGTGAACCGCGTAGTGAAATTTTAGTTGACTGACTGTTTCCTGTCCTTCGAATATTATTTTATTTTGAAATTACCTTGAAATTGCCTAACTAATGTTTGATTCTGTAGATCCCATACAGCTATGTTGCCATCCGAACAGCAACTGAAGCAAACCTGTGGAAGATAAATACAAATAAATTGTAATTAGATAACCACTCTGTGTAAAATTGAAGGTAGATACTTAATGGTACACTATATAAGGTTCCGTCAAGTACATGTATAGTTCGTGTAGAAAATAATTTTACAACTTTTTAGGGATCCGTTACTGCTTCCCAGTAGGAAGGTAAATACCGGCTAGGAGGCGGTATTGGCCACGTTGGGAACCCGTGGGTGAGGTACCTTGGAGTCAGGCGAGATGGCGAGCGCGTAGCAGGCGGGCGCGGAGGAGGTGAGCTCGGCGCGCATGCGCGGCGTGGGCGCGGCCAGGTCCCAGATGGACAGGTTGGACGCCTCGCCGCCCACGATCAGCGTGCGCCCGTCCGGCAGCAGCTTCACCGAGCGGATGTAGTTGTCGCGTTGCTGCCGACGAAACGGACATGCGTCGTATTACTAAGGTATCAGTCACATTCATGTGAGAACATTCAAAATTTTAATGAGGTTTCGAACAGGTTTATTCTTTATCAGCCTTTACTTTTGTAGCTTATTTAATACACAAACAAATATGAAACGTCGCCTGCTTATAATATTAGTAAAGAAGTAACGATAGTAAAGACTGACCAAGCAGTCGAGCTGCGAGAGCGGTTCGAGCGCGGCGGGCGAGCCGGGGTTGGAGATGTCCCACAGCTTGACGCAGCCCTTGCCGCCCGTGTAGGCGTGGCGCTGCGCCGCCTGCTGCGACAGCGCCACGGCGCACACCACCTCGCCGTGCGGCAGCGCGGCTACTGCCCGGGCGCCGCGCGGCACGCCCGCGCCGCCCAGCGCGTCGGCCGGGAAGCCCACGGGCTGCAGCGGCCCGCCGCACGAGTGGTACGAGTACGCGCTACAGACATACACACAATCATAACACTTCATCACTAGACACTATACTACTCATCGTGTACTTAACTATGCGATACTATGCATTATCTAACACAGAAAGTATCGGGATCAGTAATTTTTACCCTTCTCATCGAAACTTAGGTGATTGCATGATATACTGCGAGTACATAATGAGGTAGTAGGACCGTGAAAAAAATGCATAAAAAAACGAAAATCTAATCAAATAGAAGTTAAGCTTAAGCTGTTACTTAACATATTTATGAAGAAATTGGCCGTTATTATCACGCTCTTACTGAAACCAATATAATAAGCAGCAAAAAATATTTTAACCATTACACAAAATTGTATGACATTATACATTCGGCCCTTAGTTACATAAACGATAAAAAGTATTTAACAGTATAATACTCACGGTTTAGTAGGCGCGATGCCATTGGTCCGATGGTGTCCGTCATAGTGCATGGGTCCAGGCGCGGAGGCGGGCGCGGGGCCGCGGTAGGCGCCGTACGCTCCGAACGGATACGCGCCGCGGGCACCTGTGGGCGTGGACGCGCGACCTAACTTGCCGCCTGGAGTACCGGGCTTCTCCTGGAATTACATATTTGAATGGGTTAAAAAAGCAATGAAAATGTTATATAATAAAATACGCACATACGCCTATGGTACCCGTAGATTTAGGCAGAGTAGTGTGAAATACAAAGTCGTTTGACCCTTAACCCTTTGATCTCGACAAATCAGAACGTACTCACGACGCTATATATTTGTCGACAATTGCCGACGAAAGCGTCGTAAGCACGTTCTGATTTGTTGAGTATAGCCGACCGTGGCGGTCAAAGGGTTAAGACTTCCTTGATAAAAGTAAGTGTATAAGATTACAGACAGATACTATAAATATTCTATACAAAATAATATGTGACATCATACACAAATATTTTAGGGCCAAATTAAGCTTACAATCAAAGGTGAAAGAAATACGTTGATGTCTGAAATACACTGGTCATTACGTCTTTACATGATTAGGCACAAAATGTTTTATAAATCAACTAATTAAATGTACTTACGTCTTTAGAGCTCTTAGGTGTTGAGCGACTTGACGAGGAACCAGATCTTGAAGGCGGTCTGGGACCGTTCTCTGTTCGTTCGCCACCTTCCGTACGAACACTAGGTGAACCTCTTTCCTCCTGCAATTAATCACAGAGCTAATTAATAACACGATATATCATATCCTGTTCCATAGATCGCTTTTATGTGTTTTTTTTTCTTGATGATGATTTTTTTTATTAAGATCTTAGATTTTTTTATCGCAATACGTGCTATTTTATGCTATGCTTATCCAATGAAATTGAAAGATAGAGATATAAAAGAAACGCACAATAATCACAATAATTTTGGTTGAAGGTGAAATATTAATCTTATTAAAAATGCTCGATGACATAGATTCCCAATGTTTTAATGCACATCCAGTTTTTTTTTTTTTTTTTTTTTTTTTTTTTTTTAATAACCCATATCTGTCCCACTGCAGGGCAAGGGTCTCCTCCCGAACGAGGGGGAGGGGTTAGGCCTTGAGTCCACCACGCTGGCCAAGTGCGGGTTGGGGACTTTGCATGCCCTCAATAAATGCACATCCAGTTATGAAACTTTAAAGAAAAAATGTCGCTTTTAAAAAAGAAGTTGCGTAGAACTTGTAACAGACGGGCGGCAATCAAAAACAAGACATAGGAAAATATGAACGGAGCAAAGAAGTTTGCTACTTAATTAATAAATTATTATAGTATTCTTTGATCCCCGTCCACTCCAATAGAACATGGTTTTATGTATGTAGATGAAATGTAGTTTAGTACAATCCGGTAGAAAATACAAATGTTAATTCTTCATATCCTCAAAATACTGTTACCATCTTACCTCATTGGCCACATCAACAACAAGATCTTGGTCACTTTTTTCAGCGTCGCTATCCTAGAAATGTATATGTACGATTAATATAACATAATATAACAAATAATATTGATAACACTCAGCAATCACATTAATTTACAACTATTGTTACATCAGCCATGATTAAAAGCAATTTATTTAACAAAGCTGAACAAACAAGCTGTTTCAGTGGGTGGCCTTTGCGCGGTTTGTTTTTTAAACGTTCGGAATTAATGCAACTATGGTAAGGCCGTACGTCAAAGATAAGCCGTTTGGAACCATTTCAAAAATAATTACAGTCTAGTATTTTTTTTAGTAATTGTTAATAACAATTGAAATAAGAAATACAGAACAGAACATCAGAGTTAAATTTAATTACATTTATTCATTTCTAATTTTAATCTAAAAATATGAGTACTTATGGTTAATGATCAACCTTGTGTCGAATGCAAAGGGCCTATCTATAATGGGACTCTTCAAAACTTCCTTCTTGCCTTAAACACGCTTGCTTGCTACTATTGTATAATATTTAAATAATACACAACGTTTTTAAGCGCTCAATACATTTCCAAACAGTTTATATATTATTTCATACTACATTTCCAGTCTTACCGAGGAGTCAGTGTTATTACCCTGGTAACTTGGTTGTGGAGGACCTATAGGCAGATACT
Source organism: Anticarsia gemmatalis (assembly GCF_050436995.1). NCBI lineage: Eukaryota > Metazoa > Arthropoda > Insecta > Lepidoptera > Erebidae > Anticarsia > Anticarsia gemmatalis. The sequence continues at coordinate 10,201,759 of NC_134759.1, forward strand.
TCATATAGAATAATGGTATTCAGTTGCATACAGTAAAACTGGAAGCCGACTCCAAAATAGTTGTAAGAAAGGCTAGGATGACTGACTATACTATAATTATTTCATACAGAACAAAAACCACCCACAACTAACAAACCAATCAAAAGTAAATCGTACAAAAAGCAACATGAATGTAATAGAAGCCGACACATACACTACATAGACTCACATGTCCGAGTACCTTCTCTTCCTTTCTACGTTTGACGTCTAACGCCTCGGGCTCCACGGGGGAACGGGGACGATACTTCTGTTCACGTTCGTGTGGCGATACGGAACGTCTCTGTGGACGAACAGATTGAGAAATATAGCAGGCGATTAGAAAAAATGTCATAGCTCGAAAAACGTTTATTACAAATTACTCATGACATTATAATACTAATCAATTGTACATTTGGGTATAAAACTGTGAACACCGTGATCCTTACACCAGGCATGCCTGTATCGTGGGGTCCCAGCTTATTGAGCAAAAGTACACAGTGTATGTAAATAGAGTGTGTATAGTTGTATAGTTTATCTTTAGCACCATACGCCTATAAATTATTCGGATCGATATAAAAAAAATATATTAAAGGATTTATTTTTGTTTACGATATTACATGGCAGACGGGTATACCTACTGTGTAATCGTATTCGGCATAAGTTACACTGTAAGTCGCAGGCTAATAGTCACTGTCAAGCAATTCAAAGTAAGAATGCGCCTAAACTATCGGTTACAATTAGGATACTAAACGAGAAATATATAGTGATCAAACCAATGCAATATCGGGAGGGAAAAGCTTCAATACCTCCCATTTTAAAGTAAATAATAATAATAATAATGTAAAATGACGTCATCGCACATATTTTACAACGCTTTCAATTGATTGTGTGCAGATCGGTGGTAGTATAACACAAAGTCTGTTTGCATTTAATTACCCGTGCATGTATGATATTTGATCCAGTCGTTGGCAGTGTGAAATCATTAATTAATCACGTACCATAAGCGAATAACACACGTTTGATTACAACACGTATAGTTTGATGAATTATGTTTGAGATTCGTTTTACAATCCATCTCTGTTCCTGCTAACTACTTTTGCTTTACGCTGCGTTTGCACCAGCGATAGGTGAGGCAGCGAGGCGATGTGCGAGAAGAAATACCCATATAAGATTGCTTTCAAGCTGCTAATATTTGAACGTTTTCCGACAATGCAGCTTTAATGGTACAAAGTGCGTATTATTCTTTTGTTAAAGGTAATCTTCGAAACCTTTGAATATATTTGTAAAAATCTTTATCTACTTGAAAGATAGATGACTGCTAATGTTGAGCAAGGGTCTCCTTGCAAACGAGCGAGGGATTAAGTCCACCACGCTGGCCAAGTAGGGACATTGCAGGCGCTCAAACAATGTACTTAATAAATTTATTTTGTTTGTGTTACCTGTTGTAATACTCTAGATCCAAGTCTGTCGTCTTCTCGTGAAGGCTGGCCGGGTAACAGCGGCGGAGGCGCCGGCCCGCCCGGTAGAACTGGCGGCTTTATGTCCGCTGGCGGTGGAAGCTCCACCTGTCAAAATTATAACAACATTAATACTTTTGGCCTATATAATGATATTTCATTTGAATCACTGAAGAACTGCTACTAATAGTGACATAAAAAGATGCACTCATCAAATTATAATGTTACAGGAACCTTGTAAGAACTAAATGTATATTTTTATGAATGAGTCAAATGAATATAGTTAACCTATTCTTTCTAAAACTACTTTATATTAAAGTACTATATAAAAAGGAGGACTTTTGATGTCTTTTTAAAATTAGACGTAACTGCTGGCCTATAAACTTAATCTGCGTTGACGTAAATTTAAGGTAACCAAGTATCTTCCCGAGTTCTCTTTAGACTCCACTAAACTAAACTTGGTTTTCATTACCTAATAACACTCCAACTATATACAAAACAAACAAAACAAAATCGAAATAATTTTCCTGTGACTAATAAACGATATCAAAAAGTATGTCACCTTATGCGCAGGCGGCGGTAAGTGTGGTGGGGGAGGAGGCCCCGCCCCCGGAGCGAACAATAACCCACCGGCACCAAGCAACCCCCCCGCGCCAGCCACACCGTGTGACAGACCCGCACTTGCATGAATTTGTTGCTAGAAGGAAAAAACATCAGGTTAAACCATTTAGTTTAGAACTTGCGGTCTCTCTGTTCACATAATTTGCGGTCATATTCAGATCAGTATTGTCAACAGTTAAAGACAGTCATTTACTTTACCGCAAGTTAATAATATTAACATTTTTTTGCAACGTAATAGGGAAAATTGACACATTTTTAAGCTATTGTCATTTTAATAAGGAAAACCGAATTCACTTATTCATATTTACATAACAATTACAATGAAAAATAAGTATTAATAACCTAGTTTTAACAGTAGTGTAGTTCCCATTGAAAATGATAATTCATGCTGAAAATTGATTCATGAATCCCAAATACAAATGTCCATGATCCATTAAAAAAAATTATATCATGTGAATAACTAAAACAATAACACCCATTTGACTAATCTTTTTTAAACCCATGAATGCATACTCTCTTAGTATGCACCGTTACTCATTACATGATAAAGAAAGAGATAAGATGAAAGTGCGTGTACGTACATATACGTTGTTGTACGTGCACGGGCTCTTGCATCTCGCTCCCACAAATGAAGAATGAGATGCATGTATCACCAATGAATTGTGTAGATTAAATGTAAACCATAATGATTCATTGGCAAACAGTCTGTGTGATTATTGAAACCGACTACTTAATTAGCCAAGTTACAGACTAAATATTATTACCTAACCCACTTAACATTAAAAAAAAAAATTAAATAAAAATAGTAGGATTGCCAAGAGCACTACTTAACATTACATAAATGTATTGAATTACTTTAGTAGGGGAATTTAGAGCACTGTGTAATGTGTATCGTTGCTGAAGTTCTTATACTAGTCTCCGCAGCACACACTAGGATTATAATATAACTTTATAATCAGCAGCGTCGGAAAACAGATTTGGTATTGTTTTCAAGCGATCATAGGAAAGACACTTTGTATTAGATAGATCACTGTAACTACGAAAGAGCATGACCAAAATTAGTTAACGTTTTAAACAAAGGTTACAATATAAAACTAACATCGAGACACATAAAAATAAATGTTAACACAAACTTCGAAGCAATACTTCAAAATTATTAGTACACACAAATAATACACTTCAGACAAGTAAATTTCCAATTAATGATACAAGCTTGTGCATGAAATTAATTAAAACTTGAATAAAAACTACATACCGACATAATATTCATACAAAATATAGTAAAAAAATATACTGTTAGTTTTATAGCTGCGTAATTACGGTGCAAGTGCGCTAATTTATAATTAGGTATGCGTTTCTGCAAAAGACTTTAGGTATAATATAACAACGATGATAATGAGAATTATATTATCCTGTTATTATAATAATTAAAGCATTTAGTTTATAATTTATGTTCCACTCGCGAACATTGATTATAATAGTTTCATGTACCTAGCTTACGAGTTCAGTAATAACTCATATAAAATAACTTAACTCGATTATCAAAAGTATTGAAAGTCATCGATGCGTTAATCCATAATGTTCATTAAAAACAAATCTACTACTTTTATGTGGCATAGACATCCTAAAACACGAATTACCGCTATTGATAAACGACTGAAGGCGATTGACGTGTGCTTGCAAACAATGGAAACGAAATAATGATGTGATTATAAAGCCGAGGATTGACTGATACGTCTGTTGATGCTATTCTAGTCTTTAATATTTCCTGTTCAAGAATGTATAAAGAAATAAAAACGAATGTGAAAGTCTTCCGTAGACGCGAAGCCCCTTAATCAAAGCTTGGCGCACTGTTGAACATTATAAGCCCAGCAAATGACTTTTCTCAATCAAAATGGTTACAAGAAAACCTCGACTATCCATTGACTTCATTATCCCTTTACAGTCCATTAACCTACCTAACTTAAAATCTAAAGTGACTTAGCGGTGGACACAAACATAATCGAAAAATCAACCAATCAGAGAATTGAGAGAGAAAAGAAAGATAGATTACTATATGATTCTAAGTAGAAGTTAACATATCAAAAATATAAAACAAAATACTAAACAAGTTGAGCAACAAATCGCAATTAGTTCACTATTGTACGAAATCGCTGAACAGGTTGTCCAACAAATCGTATCGAGTCAATACTTGGCTTTAAACAATAACGTCCAATTAGTTTTTCCAATTACTGTGACATAACTTATGTTAAACGCTCGTGGTTTATGTTTAGCCTGTGCATTCTCTTGATTGGCATCGTTTTATTGCAAATTTTTACATTTCATGACGTCGGTATAATGGATTTTAGTACAACAACAAATACTTTTGAGAGACACGATTAGAAAAGTATGCTGCAGAATATTCTCAATATTATTTAAATCCGAAAAGGGGTCAATTGTAATTTTTGTTACATGTCAAAATGTTTACTATAATTGGAAATTTGGATAAGAGGAGTAATTTAGGGTTTGGGTTACTATTTTCATAGATTTTTGCGAAACACAAAGAAGGATAATGTGTTTATCTAAAATAATAATGCAATGCTTAAGTCGCGTTAATCACAAACGACAACATACAAACATGTTAGACACATTAGTTAAAATGCTACAGTAAAGAGATACTGAATATAATGCCTGTTTAACCACCAAACTATGCCAGAGATAAAATAAAAAAATCTGTATCTTTTTATACTAATCTATAGGCGGTGAAACAGGCTGCAGACATACATAAGAATCTAACAATAAAACAATAATACTAACTAAATGATGAGAATGCAAAAGCTAGCGTGACATAAATGACAATATTGTGAAAAAAAAATGTAAACAAACATAAATGGCAACACAAAGTAATGGCTAAATGTTAATCACAACATATATTATGTACCAAGCACAGTATATCTTGACTTACAAGAAGTTGCTGGAGACCTTGCTGTTGTTGTTGCTGCGGACAACATTAATAATATATATGCTCTGTCTCGGACGAAATAACCCTATTACTTTCCTTTTACTTATCATTACTATTATATATAATATTATTTATATTGTTCATGAATAAAAGAAGAAATATACTCTGCTGCTAAGAAATTTATGTGTAGCTGAGAAATATAACTGAGCATACCTGTTGCAGGATTATACCAAATATATAAGCGATAATAGATAGTTCTTTGCTAATTTTAAGGTCAGCCAATTCGAAAGAATTTATTCATAATAAATACATATTCATTTCGAGAGAATAACTCACTAATTCTTTTGCATCCAAAGTAAATGGATGTGACAGTTCATTCCAATAACCTATAAGACTTTCCTTCGTTCCACATTTCTCATTCAAATAAGAATTGAAAGATGTGAACAGGTGGCTGTAATTGGTTACAAACATTTGCATATATATTAAACTGCATCCGTAAACCCACCTGCTAGTCTATTACTTTGGCTTCGAGAGCTTAAGATGTCAGTGTTATTATTGTTGCATAGCAGAGCCTATGAAGTGAGTTAGTGCTTAAGCCTCACACAGCCAGCAGTAGAAATGTTCTAAATAGTCTGCATAACCTAACATTTCTCTGTAAGCGTAAATCTAGAAGGCCATTAATTAAAATGTTCCTGTCATTTCAGTTTGGCAGAATATAGAGACACAGTATTTAGTATGTCTTAAAAAGGCATAGATTCCCTACATTACATGTGCACATTTAAAAATAATTTGTGTATTAAAAATTATATAATCCAAGGTGGTGATATCAATAATTGTTGAAATAAATCGCCTTCACCTTGTAACATAAATAAAATAAGCAAAAGAAGAAATGGTCTAGTATAATGATTAATTTGGAACACTAAAAGCCTTGTATAATGTTTTTATTCCTTGAAAAACTCTGAAGAAATTATTTCAGCGTAAGTTACAGCACTACGGTGGTAGGATGATGTTACTTACCCCAATAATGGCGTTCAGTTCTGACATAGTGACTTGTTTAGCTCTCTCCACAGCTGAGGCCACTTGTTGCTGATGCTCCTGTGCTAAAAACGGGAGCACCTGCCCTATAATACCACTTAATCTTTTTGCTATTTCCGTCTGAAAAGTAAAAACCATACATTACAATATGATCTGATACTTTAAAGTATGTATTTTTCTACTTATTCTGATGTATAAGTACCTGTTTATGCATCTCTACATTGAGACCATATGACATTTCATAATACTGAAAAGGAAACAACTGTTATTAGAATATGTAATCCATGTATAGCATACATAACTATTGCAATTTCAAAATCTGTATACAAGGAAACATTTGCATGATATTTCTAGATAACATGATGTTTAAATTGAAAGAATAAAAACAAAAGTTAAAGCTTCACCCTTAAAATATAAGATTCAATCAGCAATTACGAGTTTCAACACATTTGCAGATGTAATATTGCAGGATCATTACATAGGATTAAATATTAAGTTTACCACAAACATTGTTTTAGCAACCAAACAGTTTATAATGCTTATCAGCCTAAAAAAACATTAAATATTTGAATAAACTTGTTTTCCTTACAACTCTGTATAGGTTAAATAACGTTATCAGTTTTTCTAATCTACAAAATTAGTTTCCATAAATATACATAAGTTTCTTTACCATAACATAATGCCTCTGCATTTCGGTCTTCTCACTGGCAAGTTTCTCACATTCCAATTTCAAACTGAAAACAATGATTTGTATCACAATCTCATAATAAGAATGAATAATATTCTAAATACCAATCAAACTAGAACAGATGATATTATGAATGTAAATAGAACCCATTTCCATACTTACGAGTGGTATTGAGCTTGTAAAAAGTTAAATTCCTCTTTAATACGCTCTAATGTGTCTGCTATTGTGAATTTTATAGGTCCTGCAGGTGGTTGAGGTCCCTAAACAAAAATGACATACAATAAATAGACCTTATCCACACTGACTTCAAAATGAGACTCTGGAGTAGTTTCAATACCGATTAAATAGTACTATAATAAACTTAAAGCTTGTCTAAGATATAAAAACAATACAAACCCTAACTGCGGCCGCCGGGTGCCGCGTAGCCGTTGGATACATCTTAGCAAAAATCAACTCCAATATATCCTTACACAATCAAATATAGTTCTCTTTTGATCCGTTTGCTAACACCATCAGGACCATCTCATATAACACTGGTCACCGCTGCTATAACACACCAAACACCGGAGAGCCCGACTTACGCGCTAACGACAATGATATGCACAAACTTTGCCTCGAAACTTTTGAATTATCGGTCATTATATTGACATAAACAACTTTTATGTACGATTATCAATCACTATATTAATAACGCATCTAATTGTAATAAAACATGTATTTTTCGAGAGACGATCAACAGATTTTCGCAATTTTTTTAACCATAAATCCACGCCGTAATTTTTGTTCGGCTGTCATGTCATCCATCATCATTCATCACAGAGTGGCATTCTCGAAATTGTTATACATCGCCATTTTTGTACTGAATACATTGCTGGCTTTCAAATAAGACGTTTTGAAGAACAATATGGCGTATCGAGAATATCAATTTTTATGAAATGATCAAATAATGGATCCTTAAATCTATTTTACAATCAAAATCACTTCTTGAATTTTATAAAAAAGAGAATTTACTCATAACAACATGGTAAGTTTTATATTTATACTAATTATAGGTATCTGTACCTATCTATTTGTGATCTTTGGGTATGCACGTATTGCAATCCTAAAGGTAAACAGCCATTTCTTTGAGAATGTTTTAGTTATGCACTTTGTTCAGTAGGTACCTATTCGGACAAAATAGCAGTTCTAGTTCTAAGCAAATACCTATATAATATTACAACATTCACATATTATTTAGAAGAATCTCTTCTACTTTAAAAATTAAGACTTGAAATGGATTATTAACATTTTTAGAAATTTGGAGAATTAATCATTGATAAAATCTTGTTTTGGTTGATAAAAACAAATTTTATACCTTACGGGCAAATACAAATCCTAACGTTACTCAATTTTAAATATGTGTGGATAAAAAGACTTGGAGTCAATATGCTGGCATTTCAAAATAAAAAAAATACTTGTTGTTATAATTTTGTCTGTGATTATTTTTGTAATGGCAGAATTGGCAGATCGTCGTCGCGCTGCAGCTGTTTGATCAGCGACTGAGTTTGCAGTGTCGAAGTGTTTTGAAATAAACTGACTGGTTGCTTTGTTCAAACGTGATAAAGTGCATTTTCAATGATTATATTCAGAAGAAAGTGCTGTTCCTGAAGTGATATTCTGTTTATTGTGAGTTTTTTTACGTAGCAAAGAGAACCATCATGGATTTCAAAACAGTCGTTTTCAACGCTGCTCGGGATGGAAATCTTGCGCGACTGAAAGTAAGTATATAAAGAATATATTTTCCAACACTCATTATGTGTAATAGCGTTGTTATTTGTACGTGTAGTCGTTTTGATGGTCTATTAGATTTTTCTGTTCATAACTGTAGAAATTACAGTTACTAATCCACGTTTTATAAATTGACTATTTGTTGCAACGTGATTTATGTGTGTGTACCGACAGGATAGATGTGATATTCACGATTACTTCCCATTTAGATTACACTCTACATTTTATCTAATCTATATATCGCCTTAAATTAACGCAATATGTTTATACGTAATAAGTAACAGTTCGAAAATTTGAAATGGTTCCTAAAGATGGACCTACGTAGTAAGACGTATTTATCATTCTACAACGGAAAAGAGAAATTGTTATCTTTGAATGTTCATTTCAATATCATGTAATTGGTAAACAGTTCTGGTTATCACTAAAAGTCATTATTATCTCTATTTGCTCTTTATCTCATTATTCTTTTTCATAAAAATATGTTTTTTTTTAAATTGGGTATTTCACTTAATGCTGTTGTGGCAATAAACTACTGAAGTAATTGAATTTATTTGGATATCATCTACTTTATCACATAAAATCTGAAATAAGTGCACTTTTAAGTAGGTAAGTAATTAATCAATTTCCAAGAATAAAACAAATAAATAATGCATACCTAACATAATTTAGGTTCCTACTCACAATAATTGAGGCAAGAAAGGCATATAACGTTCCTCTGTCCCATATTTCAGTTGGAACATAAAATACCAGCCTAGAAAAATAGACCTTGTATTAAAAATAAATACAAGTTGTAAAGATAAAGATATAGACTAAGAAATAATAGCTGCAACCTCTTTACTAAGTTTACAGTACTGTTTTGCTTGTAATACTGGCAGGCTGCCACTATTTAGAAAATTCCAGATTTTTACTTGTTAAAATAGAAATTATGGAATTGTAGTGTTTATACACCAATTAAATTAAAAGCAAATGTATAAAAACGGCTACTTACTTAAATTTTACCTGACAAGCTATTTGCGAGATACCTATTCACAAGTGGTCTATTAGTCTTTTTATAAGATATTCTATTGTTATGAAAATATTAACAGCCAATGTTCATGAGATTGGACATAAACAAGATATTATTTTTTAATAACTGCTTTTAGTAAATCATTCATGACTAGAGATGATTATGCAAATGGCTGCTTCATAGCCTGTTAAACAGATAAATATTTATAAAGGTTTCATTCATTTTAAAAAGCTATGTTTTATGTTGGCTACATTGATATCTCATATAGGTACATAGTTTAAGAACTTAGAGAACCTTGAATGCAACTTTTTCAGCTGATGGAGGTATACATACTAAAATCAGAATTTAATCAGATCATAGGTAAGTGACCCACAGACTTATGCATCTGACAGTGCTCTATTTGTTATAACTAGGTACCTAGATATACTGTTTTTATAACTTGTGCCATTAAAAGGTATGCTAGGTTGTTATAATCTAGGTAGGCTACCTTAGTATATTAATTTCACTTAAATAACAGGTATGTAGAATCAAGTATTATTTACCTCCTGTTTAACAAGTAATGTTTAGCCTGGTTCATAATTACATCACACATTTTTTTCTATTCACTTCAATAAATACTTACTTACTTACTAGAAATATCTATTAGTATCTGACATATCTGTGTAGGTACTTCAATATTTTACATAAAGAAATATGAGATAAGATTTAAAAAAAAATTTACACTGTATTTTAGTATTACACCAAGTTTGAGTAGGGGCCCATTCTGAGGACTTTTTAAATTTTTTCCATTTACAGGCAATTCATGCTAAAGAGTGAATTTACCACTAGGGTTAATGAAAAGAGCTGACATTTAACTCTTCGCTATTCTTTAAGCCAGGCTATTTATCCAAACAGTGTGAAAACCCATTCAGAAGATTATTTTGTCTAGGAGTCAGAAGGCAATGTATAATAGGTTAGGTATGAAGAGATGTGTTTCTCATTTACTTTTAAAGTACTTTTGATATCATTACGTAAAAATTTTATGTTACCGTCTGTAAATATTAAGTTAAATAATGGCAATAAATTGTGTCATAATGTTTAAAGATTAAATAATATTAAATAAGATGTTACAATGGTGAAATAAATAAAAGTAAAATAGTTATTGTTCTGCATTACAAAGATGTGCTAATTATGATCTCAACAAATTGTTTTTTTTGTAAAAACTTAATATAATCACATACTTACCTACCTAAATTTAGCAATTATAAAATTAGGTTTAAATGCAATTCTTTAAATTTAATCAAATGTTTGAAACTAGAGTTTTTTCATTGGTGTATACCTACCGACCTACCTACTTACTTAAAATAAGATTTATTTTATACAATATGTCATAATATTTTACTCTAGATTATATTAAGCTAAATTTTCAACATCTTTATTTAGCATTTCATGAAAGATTTGTTATGTGAAATGTAACAAGATCTGTAGAAAATTAAATATGCTTTGTAAATATATAATATAGTGATATTTGTAGAGGAAGTCAGGCATTTTCCACTTCATTAATTTCTATTGTAGGCTAGATTTTCGTATCAGAAAAATCTAGATCCCTTATATCATGGGTATTGTTTCCGTCGACTCATTGAAATAAATTGCTTTGTTCAAGCATTTAAAGTGCCTCTCTACAATATTACACCAATTATATTGTTTTCAACTCATCAGACTTCCCGAGTTTGTATCGAGTCTGCAAACTTACACATCAGAGGCTGCCAGACTGTTGAAACTTGTAACTAATTCTAGACATCTAGGTACCTACATGTTAATGTTTATGTAACTTCGTAAATTCACACACAAAGGTTTGATTGTATTCTGAATTTACTTTGTTCTTGTCTGGTTTCTTATTGTAATTGCTTATTTGATTATAAATCCAGTAAACGGGTTGCCAAGAGCTATTTTTCTTCGTTAGGTACGACTCATTTATCTAGATTTCAGTATGATCTCGAGATTCCTTTATAATATCCCGAAACCGTCGCCGATTAAATTTAAATTACATACCTGGTCGCTAGTTACTATTCTTAGGACTTATTATGTAGGTAGGTAGTTTTAGACATTTTATAAACTATTATTGTAAACGCGAAAGTTGGTCTTTGATTTTCTAACCTAAGGAATATTTCTACGCAGACAAAGTTGCGGACAATAACTAGTTACCAAATCGTTTCACTTACACATAACGAAGCATGTAACTGCTTACACGTGTAAGTTTCGTCTGATTGCGTCTCTACTTCCAGAAATTAAATTGTCTATAGTCCAACAACTTAGTAGAGCCCCTTGTATATTCGCGGTAGTAGTTTCGAGGCTGGTCAGTGACGCGCAGGATAATGCTCCTGACAGTGGGTTGTTAGAAACAGCTACCTATTTTATTTTGAAAATACACAGAATTCTTAGTTAAAATCTAGATTAATCGTCCGTGCCAAAGCTCTATTAATCGTCGGACTATATAAATCATTAGTAGTATTAGTAGTATTCAAAATCAACCAAATCAGATATTTACCTAGGTAGCCAAATTAAAATTATGTTCGAAATAGGTACGACGCAATCGTTATTATCATTTACATGTTGTTAAAATTATTCCAAATTGTTTGCGTCATGTTTGTCATCCATTCTGCATTTTGACCGCTTTTTTGTGACGTACGAGGGGCAATGTAAAGCAACTCAGTTGAATAATAAACGTAGGTAACACGTCTGGAAAACGTTGTGCTACATTTCAGTATGCCATTGTGCTGTATACTGCAGTGAGTGACGCACTTTCAGGAGCCATGAACATAGGAACTAGCGTGAAAATTAATGGAACAAGTATTTATGTTGTTCATCCTTTAAACTCGCATGAAATGAGAAGGTGATGCATTTGCAACTGTAAGAAATATAATATATTCACAAATATAGTAATTTATGGTATGCTGCATACCAGGCCTTCTACACACATAATATTCGGGTCTGCACGTTCGGTTTGGCAGGATTTATCGAACAACAAACCGACACAAAGCAATTACTGCATTTCTTCTTCTTCGGCTCGAGCTGACCGGGTAGTTCCTACGGGTTTGAGGTGATCGGGTAGTTCTTTAGGCTTGAGCTGATCGGGTAAATCGTATCCGATCGTCACAATTCGTGTGGCGATATCAAGAACCATTTTTCCCGAACATTCATCAACACTTATTCGGGTTTATCGCCCAGATCATTCAAAGTCCTAAAAAGTCAAAAGTCGAATATTTGTGTAGCAAGCCTTACCCAGTAGCACAAAATTTCTTTGGCGTAAAATTAGGAAATATAAGGGCGGTCTTTCACTTGAAAAGCCAACCATCAATAACTTGTTCATAAGTGTTGAAAACCATTTGTTATCCCGTATAATGAGTTGGGCTTTACGTCGACTTCCTACATTATCTGTACGTGGAAGTGAAACCGCTTCCTTTACATAACGAAACTAAAGGAGACTTTCCATTGAGTTACGGGCGGCAAACAGAAATAGACTAGTGAAATGTTTTAAATAGATTTGCACTGGATGTAGAGCAAAATGTGTTTCACAGAATTTAATAGCCAGAACGTAATGGATGCAGTTTAAAATGATCTTGAAATATTAAGACAATTTATAATGGTTCATAGAAATGCTAATGGTGCATACAACTTGGTACATTAACACAAAGGGGTGTCAATACAGTTTTAGGCACGATTTAACCAACCGTTCTAAATAATGTTGGGTGTCACAGAACAAGTGGTTGATGGAAGTTGAGGTGTTGAGCAACGGGAAAAATAATTTGACAAAATAAAATATTTAAACAAAGCCACTCCTTTTGAAGGCAGTACCTTTGTTAGTAACTCGGAAAAGTAACTTCAAAGCCTTTTCAACTGTGGGTTTTAACATTTTTTTACTTCCGGGTGACTCTCTCCCTATTGTTTACTCATCAGATCCTGTTCCAAATTGCGGTCGTCGTCTTTCAAATTTATAAATACATACACTCTCTTTATACAAACATGCTGGCAACGCACGAGATTCATATTTAATTTTTATTTTATGATGCATTGCGACTAATATTATAAATATCCCGCCCTAATAAATAAACTTCATTTAGACTGTTTGTTTCATAGAATTGATAAGGCAACTGCAGATGTCTAATTAATTACTCATAGGCATTAATTAAAAAACGTAAAAAAATTGTATATTTAAAATTTTAAAATCTTGTACAATTAAGGTGAATAGGCAACCTCGCATATGAATATGGACCACAAAAACTAAATTGGTCTGTTGCAAGAAAGAGAAACATTATGAAATATCGCTTTGACGTTAATACAACATGTCGACGTCGTTTCTGTCACTATAATTGCCTTGAACCAACCGAAAGATATGCTTATCTGCATAATTTTGTGCGCTGATTATTCCGTTGTTAGATGGACAACAATAATTCTCTGTAGGGAAAGTAGGTGGCAGTGCATTGACCCCATTCGGGTTTTGTTTACACACAGGCACGATAGTGGGCGTATGTACTCGAACAGAATTCGTGATTGAGCTAAGAAAATTCAGTATTAGAATATACCAAAAGTGAATGGCGCAAGAGAAATCACAGATTTGTTTGCTCCCAAGTTTCTATTTTCGGATGATTGAGTAGCTTGAAACGATGTTACTTTTTTAGCGGATTGCACGAAGGAGTTCTATAAAATGTGTATGTAAACTTTCGATGCTCATGCATGTTTTTTGTGCTCTGATTTATAATGTAGATTTGTGGTACGTAGATATGTAGAAACGCACCACCTGTCTAATTGTAAGAAATATTCGCGAAACTTGGTAACAGCCACTGCCAAGAATCAATCATCGTGGTAGAGTACTATGACAGATAGATGGTCTATTAATATCTGTTTACTCTCTTGGGACCAAACGATGTTACTACAAATACGTAGAAAACGTTTGGGAAAGTATCCGAATTTGTCTAGGTAAATAAATATAATAAATTTTTTGGCGCAAAACACTTTTATAAGCTACAAGCCCACAAAGTTCCTTAGAAGGTACCTTGTTGATGAAACAAAAGACGTAACAATTTAAAAGATAAGTATACCTAATTTTCTGAGGAATTTCCATGATTTTGTTAAGCAACTAATTATAAGTTTTAAGGTTTATTATTAGGGAAACATATTGTATATTACACGTGCCTCTTATAAATAAGATATTTGGATAAAGCAGTTGGGGAATAAGGAAACTGCTTAAAAACTAGCTACAAGTTCATCTGATGAGAAGCAAACATCGAGATCAAAGAGGTCATTTACGGCAAATGTTCACATCGTTATAATGCGTGTAAAATTCTCATAGATGTTCCTAACGCGTCGCTTCGGCAATCCTGGCAATATCACGAGCCATTTCTTTTGATGACTCCATTTAGCAGAAGCTGTTACACTGATTTTTCTCTTCGAAATGGTTCCACGCATGCTCCAGCGCATCTGTTTGTTAGATACAGAAGATATATTCACCACGTGTTCCCTTTACGAGATTCAAAATAAGTATAGCGGACGGATTTAGAGCGTTGAGCGTCTTACTCATCCTGGCTGCGCGAATGCAACTTGCAATCGTCTTAGTTTACTCACAAAACGACGCGTTAAAATTAAACCACAGTTATGGTGCTGTGGTCTAATTTATACGATCATGCGACTTGGAAATTCTCTAGTGGATTATTCTGACTATTTGTTACGATATTTCGAATAAATGTTATTGTGTAATATTATAATACAACGACTCTGACACGCGATTGAAAATTGATGGTTAGAATACCTTATTTGGTTATAATATTATGTGTACGAATCGTGAGAGTTTAAAATCTTTATATGTTATTGTGGCCGACAATACGACGCAGCCATTGTGTTTTATGTATAATGCGGGTAAATATTAACGGGTCTATAATTAATGAAATTTATGCTCGAATTACTAGTCACTTACGAACGCCCATGACTCCTTAGGACCTTCGGCAGATTAGCTCATTCAAACAAACTTATGCTAAAAGCAAATGTTAGAACATAAATATGTATTAAGTATGTAAATAGATAGTTGCGCAATGTTTTCTACGTGAGTGTTTATTACGTGGATCGTCTGAAATTTCGCCTGTTTGGTAAATAATATGAATACTTTAAAATGTTCTTTTTAACAAGTTGTATTCCAGTCCAGGCCTATCTTTCCCAGGCGTTACATAGAACGCGTTATATGTCTGGCATCAAACGTATAATTGTGGGTCAAGCTGATATGACCCTGCTGCTTTCATGAACAACTTTATAAAGGTGCGCATTTACATTTAACTGCGTAGGAAATTTTACTTGTAATTTTAAACTTCTACGTTGGAGTTTACTCAAAGCCAAAACGTCTGACAAAGACTCGAACGACTGTACTCATTTTCTTTATCCGTTCTGACAAATTCTAAAACGAATAAACAAAGTTATTAAATTTAGACCACACGCGTGCTCTCCGATTTTCCTCTATTTCGTTTTGTCACCGGTCATTGCCGGTTCTTTGTCCCCCAGTGACTCAGTCGGTCATTCGCAGTCAACCTCCTCACCACGGAAGATGGAACAAGGAAGAACGCACTTTTTGTCATGTTTTCCTATTAGGCCTTTGTTGGTCGTGGGCATTGAAAAGCGTTTTTTTCGTGTTTTACTTGGACGCGTGCCAAAATAATGCATTAAGACGTCGCTTCCAAGCAATTCCGCATCAATTCAGTTTATTAGGTTAAACATTGTTCGGGTTGTTTATTTATGTAAATATTTTTTTCTGTTTTCATTTTAATGTGTGTTATTCAGCGCGGCACGACTCCGGCTGTTTTCGAGAAATTACAGGCTCGAGACACCTGTACCGCACAATAATTCTTGCTTTCACGGCGTTATGTCTGTTATTAGCTGAACAAATGTCTTTTGGTATAATATATATGGTTAATTGAGTTGAGATAACAAAGACAACAAATTAAAATATTTGCCCAGCTAATTGAGGGCAGTTTTATATCTTCAAATCTTTATGTATTTTGCCTGGCTAAGCGGGATTGATGTTCCTAATCGTCTTTTGCAATTTTAATTGATAATTATAAGTCACTTTCGTTAATTAATATATTTTAATATTGTTTTTTTAATACTGAAATAGAGGTGTTTGTAACCCACTACTCTCATACGTTTGCAGGTAGGGTCAAACGAGGTGAGGTAAAAGCACTCAACTTGGCGACTAGCCAGTTACAGAACACATTTTACAATAGAAGCTTCTTTTAGCTATCGCTTAGAGTTTTCACCGGAACCGACACACATGCATTATATTTCACCTTGTCAACAAAAACCGCGACTCTCAAAACCATTGTCAAAAGCATTCTTGGCTGACAAATTCATGACTCAACTCCAGTATTTGCGAAATCAACGTGTCTACAACGCCTTTAGTCTGAGAAGATCTCTTTACGTCGTTTTAAAATCGTAATTTTCTCCAAATGGTTTTGTTTGCCGGTTGCCGATAAACTTTATTGGCTGCGTAATTGGTAATTGAAATCCCTTTTCGAATATTTGGATTTTTAAACTTGTTCGCGGCGCTCGAGGTAGGTTCGCTTTGGTCAAAACTGCCCTAGAAACGCAATAAGCCGCATGAGTACACTTATTGTTGTAATGTAACAAAGAATCACGACGCCAGATCATTTGTATGTGGCGCTATTAAAATTCCGTTGCAAAACCATACCGTTAGTTCCATGTTGCTGTTGCAATTTACCTCTGGGTTTGATACCGTTAAATAGTGATGTGCTTCGTATTCGGGTTATATGAGATACTAGACTCCTTTAGTGCTTTGCTTGAAATTTACCGGTTTAATGGTTATTGCTCATACGCCTCTCCAATTATTTGCTGCACTAGGTTCCCAATAATTTCTTAAAACATTTCCTTAAGTGTTTGTGTCTACATACTCGTTTAAAGTTATTTCTTAACACCTAATTTGATAAATGAGTAAATGTAATATGCAAACACAAATAATCAAGTGAAGTGTCACCGTTTTATAATACCTACGTAGTTAAATAAAGAAGAATAACACCTAGCTGTTACATTAATTGCAGCCAGCTATTACATTTAGGACTTATCTGTGAAATTACGGCAATAAAATGAATACGATACATGGTAATATCCACGAGGCATTCATGTTGATTTAGTTATTTGTATTTTGTTTATCATAAATGTTTGGCACTCGAATCCCTCAGCATACAGCGCTCGTATCTCATATCGTCTTAAACGCCTGCCAACTACATAATCTGTCTGCGGAACATATTAGTTGCGGCTCGCTTCGGTGTTATTACTGTACGAATTTCTCCTATATCCAACATTTGATGTTTACCTACCATTGATTTACGACCGAAGAGGATTTGACTTTGTTTGAGTTTTCCGCTGCTTTCGCTCAATTCCCTTTTTTGTAAGACTCAGTGTTACAACCGTTTATGTAAATTCAAAACTCGGATTATTTGCTCCTTTTCTGTTTCGGCCTCCGCCTTGACCTCATCACCTCACCCCAACCTGACTCGACTTAGAACCTTTCCTCTCTCTAATGTTTCTAATACATAATGTTAGAATAAGTCCAAATTTTAAATAAACTCGCTCTCATTTCACCTATAATTAATCGAAAGAACGGATCAATTCATATACGCGTATATGAATTATTATTAAGCTCTATTCCCCTAAAATGGCAAGTCAATTAGTTATCTTAGGCCATCACTGGCTATTTCACTGTAATTAGTATTATATAACATTTGCCTAAAGATACGGAAGTTCGTTTTAAATTAATCTAGCTTTAGTTGTTGCAGACGATAGTCACGTTTTTGCTATTTGGCCAAGCAAAGGTTAAGATTCGGTTTGATTAAATGAGGTCGTTGTTCATTATGAATTGTGTCATGCACGTTTGAGTGTTTATCTTTGTGGCAAAAGAACATAATATATTATCTACATTTATTTAGGTTCTCTATATCCTTAGGTTCTATATCTCCTGCCTGCTATCCCGACTGTCTTCCATAGTAAATAGCTTAACCTTAGCGTAGGGAATGTAGTGTTATTTAGTGTTACAACGAGTAGTATACTTCTTTGCGGTACTATCGAATTTTAGTGAAAACACGTTTATGCTAATTCTTATGCACTCACATGCTAATTACTTATTTTGTGTAATTTAGGTAGGTAGGTTACGGTTGTAGCTGCGTCCAGCCACAAATAAATTGTTTCCAGTTAGGTTAAACATGAAGAATGTTACAAACCATATACGTATTATACAATCCATTTATTAACACAACAAAAACCTTCTCTTGCAAAAAAAGCCTATGAATCTTAAATTCTATTCGCTTATTAATTTTACGTGAAAGGGTCAAAAGTTGTCCCTTGACAAACTTTGTTTTAGAAGGTTTTGATTAAATTAAAAAAGTTATCTTCATTATTAATTCATCTGTATTATACGAACCACCTTTGTTATATTGGCAGGGTTTTGTCGATAAAACCCTTCAATATCAGACTAGGTAAATATTTATGTAGACGAAAAGATTTTCTGGAATTTTCTATTACAGAAATCTATTAGACCTTTTATAATTCTACTAGATAGATAGGTATTTCCCTCTCTAATATAATGAACTATGATTAAACGTGATACTTTAGAAATTATTTTTATTTTGCTGCTATCCTTTTCTCGCCTCCACATCCTTATGTTAATGTGCTAAAAGGGAAAGTATGCAGAATAGCCAAAACATTATTCATCAACGAACGTTTGTTTGCAATAAAACATTGTATAACATAACAAAGGCATTCAATACTTGACACAAATACGGATGCGACAGTAATTTATGTAAATCTTACCATTATTCAAAAGTATTTACATTGAATACATAGAGGTTGTGTTATTTGTTAATTTTCGTTTTGGGAACGTAATCGCGAACACAATGTTACTGTGTGCAGCTTATATGTGTGCGCAGGTGGTTGAGATTTAAAGAAATGGGTCAGCGTTTACGAAAGGCTGGCAATTTGTACGTTGAAAAAAGTATTACGTTCACTGCACTTTTGGATGTTTTAAGTAGTTACCTTATTTTCTAAAAAAAATAATAATGTTTTAATTTGTATACCTGCTTATTCTAGTTAGGTATCTGTAGATTGATTTACCTGTGTATGAGAAGTGATGTTTCATTTTCAATTCATCTCAAAGCTTTCTTTTCTTTATTTTTATTCTAAAGTAGGTACTTGTAAATTGGATTCTGTGAGTGAGTTGGTGTTTGGTAGTTTCTTCTAAAGCCGCCCAAAGCTTTGGCAAAACCACTTGCTTTACATTTCAGCGAATTTACTTCATGAAATGTGCAAACTTTGTGGAACGAAGTCTTGTAGGAATATGTTCAAGTTTGTGTTCAAAGTAAAGACGTATATTTGTACTTCTAGGTATTTTTAGCATGTTTATTTTGTTCAAAAGGAAAGCAAAAATATTTCAGTACTCAGAATAATGGATGTGGACTTTCTGCATATTAAATTCTTTCAAGAAAGATAGTACGAATATTTTTGACGAATTTACAAATAAATAGATCTGTTATATCATTACCCCCGGTTTCTGAGTTACATTTAGGGGTCGTTTATCTATTCAATAGCATTTAAACTTAAAAAAAACGCTATTGAATAGATAAACTACCGCTAAATGTACTCCGAAACCGGGGGTAAGAAAGCTTGATAGTATGAGTACTTTAGTCCAATCAATGATGTCCTTGAATAAGGTCAAGTGCGTAGTATAGACAGCCGGCGCTCATTGTTAAGAATCATGAATATGGAAGAAGTAAGCAATGTAAAAAAGATTCCAAGTGATTGTTTATGCGACATAATAATAACATACGTTTTGACCTACTATTCTATGATCCAGGTACCTAATCTAAAGCCTTACATGGGCTTTAGATTAGGTAACTAACATGTAACCTAGGAACCGAAAATGTTTGTAGCAAGCCTTATATAGTTGCAGAGAAAGTACTACTAGTTCTCTAGTCTTTCGAAAACTATATACCAGTTACAGGATAAGTATCGGATAACCTACCTGACAGATAAAGTAAAGCAAGTGTATGGACGAATCTGTAAGTTTGCGACTTTTTAATGTAACCAATAGTTTGTATGTTAAACGCGTTTTTGATATAGGTAGGTACTTCATGTGATCAATGAACGAATATTTCGAAAGTAAACAATGATAAGGTGATATAGATAAAAGGTACAAAATAAAAACATAACAAAGTATGTATTCACAAGTCAAACGATTCCACATTAAGTATTTTCCTGATTATACACTTAAATAGCGTTGACTTAATAATGGCTTACTACCTGTTTTTAACGTTAAATAATTATAGTTTCGGTTGTACTAAACAGGATACTATAATGAGGTGCTGGTGAACAATGTCGACTTTTTTCGGACAGGTCGGTTATAATTCCAAAGATACCTTTTAAATTACTCAGGCGAAAGAAAAAACCCCGGCCAAGTGCGGGCTGGACTCGCGCACGGAAGATTCCGTATCATTTTTATAAAAGTGGACGAAAGAATCAGGTATTTTTTTGTGTGGGAGCACGATAAAACATTTATTTTATTCTGCTTATTGTTGAAACGACAACAGAGATAAGTATATCATCTGTAGAAAATTAACTGGCCATCTATCACGGTTCATGAAATACAGCCAGGTGATAGATAGACCGACGGCGCAGTTTGAGTAATACCGTTTTTACCCTTTGGGTACGGAACTCTAATAATGGACTGGTATAACTCCCTGGCCTACTGCGATGAAAAAAAAAGATGAACTAGGTTGTTTTCAACAAGACCTGTTCACCTAGTGTCATACTTGTTTGCTTGTATGAAAATATGGAGGCAATAAAAAGTTTATATACGAGAAACATTACTGCTGATGTTGTCGTAACCGGTACATAGTAATCTTGACTACACATTAATTTTTTGTTAAGACTTTTATTGTTGTTTGATTAATTGGACTGTCGAATTAGCAGGCACAAGGTAATTTAGCTCTCAAAATCGTTTCTACTTATCCTTTTTATAGCAATTAGAAAGACTCATTACTCCAATCGAGAGTCCGTATAAGCTTAGTTCTAAAAACAGAATCTAATAGTCTTTTTTCTTAGCAAAGTTGATTGGTCTAAAAATAGATACAAATAAGTATATTTTGTACGTAACTTTTTAAACATGAAAGGGCAAAACAATGAGATGTGATCTAACACCGACGACTATGACCGAACTTAATCGATTGCGCTTCGGTTATTGCACTGCCGTGTCGAAAATGTAAAGCAATGTAATATTTCGTAATGGCATTTATAACCGCCTTATATAATTCTTATGACGACTATAATTCTACAGTGTTTTTTTTTTCTTGCTTGTTTTTTTTTGTTTCGTCGCGTTGTGAGTAATTACATTGTAGCTATGTACGTTGTTGTTTAAATTATGTATTCGTATCAAAGTTAAAGGTGTACTGAATAAAATTAATTAAGGATAGGTTGACTGTAATGTTAAGGCTATATTTTATTAGTAGTTGTTAAACTAAGCTTTTAAAGTTACGTGAAGTTATTACTAACTTGTATGTTATCTAACTAGTATAAAAATTATAAAATGAACAAAATAGAATGCTCTATGAAACAAGTGTTTGATTTCAAAAACAATTCGATTCAGTTTATGGCTCTGTGAAACCGCTAGAATTATTTAGTAAAACAGCATAATGACATCGTCATTGTCTACATAATCAGTGTTTTTGCGAAACAACTCGCAATTTCGCTAAAATACTGCTTACGAGTTTCTACACCGACATGCACCTTGCACATCATAAACCTTATCTTGTAGGTAAGAATATCGTTGGTATTTTCCTAACAGAACGACCTTTTTGCATTTTTCAAAGTTATTACAGACGCAAACACTTTAAAGTCTAGGTTTTAATCTAAATATTTTTGCATTATTTAACAGGTTTTAATTTTGCATGTTCATGTGCTATACCTCTTCAGTTTGTCATCAACTATTTATACAACTTTCCATTTGCTTTATCGCGTCAGTGCATATATTGATAATAAGCGTACACTGATAACCCTCACTGGGCAATAACAACTTTCGCGATACGCGTGCCCCACTCTGTTAATTTATTTGCGGAGCTGAAACAACTGTATCTAACTAAGCATGTGCCACGATGATCAGCTGGAGTCATTGATCGGTTAATCGACGTCGATGGGTGGTCGCTCACTGGTATTCAAGTATCCCTTGCCATTGTTCAGATCTTCAAAGGCTTTCGGTTTGTTATTACTCCATATAAGCTCTTTAAGGAACTGAAAAAAACACTAAGTGAAAAATGTCACTGAAATATGAGATATTTCAGTGCTTTTGGAGATGCCGCGACTGTACGAGCTTAATTCTTGACAGTCTGAAAATATGAGCCTAAGATTAAGGTCGAATATTTTTGCGAAAATTGGATCACACCAAATCAGAAGTGGAATACAAATGCGTATGTTGTATATATTCAGACCACGATTTGCAGAGAGAATATTAAAGCGTTGTAGTCCTCGAAATCGTGGCATGAGGCACTAAGCTAGTTATTTGAATGGGGCCTTTTTATCGCCCGAGTCGTAAGTCGTTTGTTGAGCTATAGGTCATAGCCATTCCGCTTTAATTATCACGAGGGATCAGCTTCTGAATGCGGTTTTGCTTGCGCGTTGTGTTGTTGGAATAAAACAAATGCTATCAAAAACATTCTGTAAAAACCTCAAGTCTCGCCGTAAAAAGTTGTGAGATCTATATAATACCAAGTCGATTAATCTATTTAGTCTCTACTTAAAGGACCTTCTGTCTTAAGTTATTACGTACGTATGTTATTATCATGCCAATTAAAAAAAAATACCTTTAAAACAAATAGACCGACCTGGCCATCGCATGATTTAATTATTAGTATGTATCACACTATACAGCACGACGAGAAGTTAGTGCTCCTGAAATGTTAATGGCGAATTTGTGTTTTCTTGCGATGACCAAGTCGATCTATTTGTTTTAAAGGTATTTTTTTTTTAATTGGCATGATAATAACATACGTACGTAATAACTTAAGACAGAAGGTCCT
This sequence comes from Anticarsia gemmatalis, assembly GCF_050436995.1. NCBI lineage: Eukaryota > Metazoa > Arthropoda > Insecta > Lepidoptera > Erebidae > Anticarsia > Anticarsia gemmatalis. The sequence goes on from NC_134759.1 coordinate 10,225,388, forward strand.
TTAAGTAGAGACTAAATAGATTAATCGACTTGGTATTATATAGATCTCACAACTTTTTACGGCGAGACTTGAGGTTTTTACAGAATGTTTTTGATGGCATCTCACTTCTTTTTGTAGAGCGAACATAAGTCCAATTTGCATGGAAAGACTTTTTTTTTTTAATAATTCAACATATTTTCCTATGGGAATGTTGTTCAGTTTCATGGGCTAAACACCCTTACCCACCCTATACCCCCTCCCGTTATGCCTCATATAGTAGGTACCTATTTACACCTATTTATTTTATTTTCTACAGTAATAATAATTCATTAACTGCAAATGTAACCTTGTAATCTTATTCATTTATATGGGATTACAAAGTTATTGTTGCAGTTGGTGTATTTAGAAAACTGGACCGAAATTACAAAATATTACATTTTTCCCATGATTAAGACACCAAACCCTATTTGTATTCTAAATTTTAAGCTTCTAAGTCTGCTAGAAGTACCTTAGACTTTTGATGATCGGTGAGTCAGTGAGTCAGTGAGTCAGTGAATCAGTGAGTGACAAAATTCAAAATTTTAACAAGTTGTCATTCTTAAACTACTGGTTCAAATTGACTGAAATTTTAAATATATCGTTTTTATACAATGACTAATTAGTTGCTGAAAATCCAGGCTTCTTGTTTTATCCACAACGAAATTATAGGGGTGTCAAAAATAGCCCGAATTGCTTCGAGAAAAGGATGTTACGGCCGTGCCGCTTTTTTTTTGCTCGACTTGCGGGGGCACTTCCGTGCCCCCAGATTTAACAAATTTGTCTGTCATGCTGTCGATGATATAATCTAGTTAACAGTATGATGATGCGGCCTTAAACAAATAGTTGCTATTTTTAAGTGTTCAACGAACTCCTACTTCTCTTTGTCTTTGATTCCGCTCCGAATCAATCGCACGCTGCAGACTCGTTAAACATATTTGATGGTTTCCCAACTTCCTTTTCAGAATCCCAAAGGTCGTCCCGGTTAATTGTATAATAACAGTAAGGACTTATGGACTTAAATAGGTGTATCGGAGTCAAAATTATGATTACTGTGTTTTTTAATTGCGCTCGAGAAAAAGGCGAGGCTGTACTTTGTGCGAAGATACCGGAATCAAATATACCATAATTTAGGACTTAAATGCCATCGCTTAAATAGTTACACGATTTTGGTTCTTATAACTTATGCATTAAGTTTATTCTGGAATAAGAAACTATTTTATGGTAATGTAAACGCGCTATCGACCTTTAAATGCTACTTGTTCAATAAATGCGTTGCCCTATGTTTGACATTGTTATTACTAGATCAATAAAATCTATATTAGAAAAACGATGAGGCGGATATGTAGCGTTGTTTATTGATTAAAACTTATTGCCTACTTACATGAGCAAAACAGGATTTGAAACCTAGGTTCAGGTTATTGCGTAACACAACAGGAAAAGTAAAATACAGGCCAATTTTATTATTTATACTTCAAGTTATTATTCGATCAGGAAATGAAGACTCTTCAATTTTGTCAAACAGAGGTTTAGAAAATTTTGGATGACCTAATTTAGGTAATTAGGTCATCCAAAATTTTCTCTCACTCTTTCGAACTCACTTACTGACTTCAAAGTGTTTGTCAAATTTAAAATCGCACCCATTTTCGTATGCTTTTGTCGTAGACACAAAATAAAAAAGTCTGATTGTAAATCATAGACAAAAAATATCGTCACGTGTATAGTCTTAAACACGAGACTGCGTCGTAACAATTTGACAACCAAAAAAACACAATGAGAAGCATTTTTATAAAGCTACGTATGGTTACATGGTTTTCATTTTCACTTTCCTCCAAACAGATGTTATCGATTTAAATTACGAGAATAAATACAGCATCTTACTAAGACGCGTATAAACTTGGAGACAATGGGCGAGGTCGTACATGTTTCAATGCCAAGGACCTGACAATCGATCGAAATTTATAAGCAGCCGCTGTACAGATAAGAATCCTCATGGAATATCGCGTGACTATATTGTTGGAATAGGTATTATTATAAAAGGTTCCATTTATATCCACTCATTATATGCGTGTGTCAGTTCGCCTGTTTGTTCCGTATTCTGTTGAGTTGTGAGTGTGGAAATTTTCGTTTTGAGATTGATTTGTCAAGCAAACTAAAATGCTGAAACTACTACTATATTTCTTCTTTGATTACATTCGTGTTTAACTGATTTCGTAAACAAAATCTGAATCGTATTTAGCCAGGTATGTTAACAAAATACAGAATATAACAACACAGGATAAAATAAAGATTGCAAGATTACGAATTAATCTACAGCAAACAAACCAACAAATTTTCCTGCTCTTTATTAGTGATTATATAGATATCAGGAAAACGTGATACACTTTATGTTGCTTGTAGGTGACCTTGTTAGAGATCATAAGGTTTTTGAGGTCATCGACGAAACTAGGAAGACTCATTCTGTGCTAGTAAAAAATTGACGCGGCTTTCAAAATGTTTACTGTAATGGATGTAATGCTGCCCATTGTTTTCCGTATGAGGGTGGCAAAAACAGATGACGAACGCTTTTGTGCCCCGCCAGTACGAAATCTTTGTCTGTGAAATGAAAATGCCTGAAATCGGACGCAAAGACTGTTATGCTGGGGCTTTGTACTTGTTATCAGTTTAAAATAAATATAGAGCAAGACTAGATACTTTCAGTATGTTATGTTATTATACTGATCAAACAACAAACTAATCAAATTATACCTCGAGGCACCGAAATATTCTTCAGAGCATATGTATTTTCGTTCCCCAGATATTTGTTAACAATCTGCCTCTATTCATCTCGAACTACATCCATCTATAGAAAACTCGGCGGCCCGTTTCTATTTTAATATACATTTGGCGCTAAATTCACGAGTAAGGTGGGTGGAAAGGTCGACCTTGGGCCAACATTGAGCGAAAGTTTATAGAATTAGGTTACATAAAATGAGATTACTGAGTTTACGTGAATCTAGTGTAAGTAAGAATTATTTTTTAGGAAAGTAAGAGAAGAATTAGTTTGGATAGTTCGAAAACTACTCGGTATTTTTGTATGCTTTCTCAACCGCTTTAGGCTCTATCTTGATTTTACAAGTTATTTCGTCAGTATGTCAGTTGAAGCCACTTATCTGTCAACTATTTGGACATTGGACTTGTCGAAATAATTCGCGGTAATTATGTTAGTCGTTTACTAAAAACGCAACCTGGCAACTGGCCACCGAGGTGGTTTACTAGTCCTACATACTCAGGCTTCTAGGCCAAGACCGTTCAAATGTTTTCCTCTATTATAAAAAAATAGAAAACTAGTAACTTGGCATTATTTTAATAGACTTGTTTACAAAAACTTTGGCGAGGATGAGATGCCAAACAGGTTTTCGTTTTTTTTAGCTGAACCTGTACTTAATATTTTATGTGTTTGATATGTATGTAGTGTCATCTGTTAATAAATTCATGGCCTTGGCGGCTTTGGGAGAAGCAAAAAATATGCGAACACGATATGGCGACGCTTCGCTTCCCCCGTATCTAATTTACCTGAAGCAATTTCCAACTCTGTTTATCAAAACAACCAATTAGATATTTATAAATATATGTTACTAGCTGACCCGCGCAACTTCGCTTGCGTCACATAAGAGAGAATGGGTCACAATTTTCCATGTTTTTGTAACACTTTTTACTGTTACCTACTCTGCTCTTATTGCTCGTAGCGTGATGATATAAAATATGCTTTTTTTCACGAAAAATATTCTCAATATTATTTATATCTCTTAGTATAACAAAATCGCGCTAAGGCATATCCGCCATTAAAACAGTTGCCATGGCAACGGAATTTTGTTAATTCAATGTCAACATTATATTGATTTTTCGCGACTTCGTTGAATTTTCTGAATTTTCCCGGGAAATGCGTCATTTTCCCGGGGTAAAAAGTAGCCTATGTCCTTTTTCGGGTATCAAAATATCTCCATACCAAATTTCATGCAAATTGGTTCAGTAGTTTAGACGTGATTGAGTAGCAGACAGACAGACAGACAGACAGACAGACAGACAGAGTTACTTTCGCATTTATAATATTAGTATGGATGATGGTAATTATCTTAAACTGTTAATCTTAATAATTTTGTTCTGTTCACGGAAAGGTTTTTGTAATAAGAAATTAAGGTGCTGGTTTAGCGTTTTACAATATTTTTTTAAGGGTGTCTGGCGGATGTGGTCTTTCACCACTACCCTTCATTTTACAGCGTATTTGGCTACCAATACCCCTTCACGAACCACAATATTGAATATCTTGCATTTGGTAGCATAGAAAACTTAAAACGAAAAGAAAAACAGCACGCATTTTTTTCTGCGTATTAAAACTTTCTTTGTAGTCTTTCTTTGCTTGTACATGTTGTCTTTAAATAGGCACTAAGTTAATATTATGTTGTATAAGTATGAACTTATTGTCACTGGGCCTATACGTAATTGTAAACGTCGTAATTATTTTATAATTTTACAAGCCGACACGCGCAACTCTGCAAACAAATTTTCTTTCCATGTTTTTGTTTTTTTCTTTCTCTCCATAAAAACCTTTCCCGTGTCGTAAAGACAATTTTACAAAACAATAAGTTAAATTGTTCGTGTTTGTTTTTGAGTGCGCTTAGGAACACATTTACCGATTGATTTTTTGTAATTAAGGAGATGTATGAATACTTTCGTTTTATCATTATTACTTATCGTATAACAATATTTTTATGTAATTCTTATAATAACTGTGTATATTCATTTGTTTAATATTTCTGTTGCAGGTAAGTTCAATCATATAGTTCGATGTTCGAGAACTCCCAGTACTCAGGTATTTTAATATAATTCATTTAAAAATCAACCGACACGCAATTGTTTACATTAAAAACGTTGTATATATTATGTATCATATACAAATATTATTACGCCTGCATAGATAATAATTCAACGAAATTAAAAATACAATAGATACTTGAGTATTTTGGTGGAAAATGTAGGCCAATTTGATATGATAGTTGATATCGGCGTACAATAAACATTATGAACGGTCGCATTGTATTCTAAAGTACTAGACACGAGTCTAGTTCATTCTATAATCTATACGTAACAGTCACGTTTCTTAGTCGACCGTAAAGGTTGTATCGTCTACACATTTTCCTTGTTAAGGGCTCAAGTATACACACGTAATATTGAAATGAAAACTTCGCCTTATTAACAAACTAGCGGATGACCGCGTCTTCGACGAGTGATAGTTTGCAAATTAAAATGTGTGCATATATGTTGCCTAGATTTAATAGCTATACAACAAAAAAATTCAAATCCGTCTAGTAGTTCCGGAGATTAGAGCGTAGACATACACACTTAAACCAGTTATTAGCAGTTAATTTTTAACCAACTATTTGACCGTGCGATTTTCACAATAATCTACTAAAAGGACAAATGAAGCAACATCATAAAATACAATTTTAGTCAAATAAAATACAAACAAAATCGATTTATCGATTCATTGAAGTCGAATTAAACGTCCAGAACATAAAAGTACAGTCGACCAAATAAAACATGGTGCAGCTCGCAATGGGAACCGGCGTCGGTCGGTCACGGAGGTCATAGCGCTGTGCGTGGCTCGTGTGACCGCGGAAGCACCTGTGCGCGTGCCATGACCGAAAACGGACACTTGTATGACAACTCACGTACGACTTGAAGCTGTATTTATTTTGACTTGTCAATGATCTCTGTTCGTTTGATAGTGCGTGTTTTTTGTATGTCTATAGCTGATAGTGGCCATAATTCTAGTCTATCGTGTAATAAATTTTGAACAGTCGTATAGCTATATTATATTGTGGATCTTCCGGTACTGATGACGAATGATGAAATAACAGTGTCATTAATCTGGTCGTAAAATTAATTTAATATTTTTTGCTAAACGTGTTGCTACACGTTTTATTACTTTTTTTAAATAAATATTACTGTTATGATCGTAATTTGTTTTGCATGACTGTACGAATTGTCGTATTACTTCTTTAGCGTAGATAGAAGGCACAAAAAAAGTAGTCACAATGTTTGATCAAAGGCCTTAATTATAATAAAACACAAATGTATAAAGACTATTGCCTCACAAATCAAAACAAACAGCTTGACGCACAAACACGTTTCCTCGTCGAATACCGTGCGTTACAAACACAATAACTCACTGACATAAATGGTGTACGAAGTAATTACATTTTCCTTTAAAGGCGAACAAATAATATCTAGTTTTCTAAAGTTCTCACACACTAACCCTTTCACTCGCATTTGTAATCATTGAGGCGATGTGTGAGAGGGACAAAAGAATCATCGCGGAAGAAGTTGCTTATCGATTGGACCTTGACAACCTTGATTAATGCTCATGTGTCCTAATAGTTATTGCCTATGGTTTGTGTCTGGTTTCTCGTCTATTGTTCATGTGCAGGCCTCTTTTGTTTACTTTCAGTTCCTATAATCATGACTCGCTTGCTGCTGATACTAGTTTTTTTAAACACGAATATTAAATGCGCCCTAGGGGTTAAAAAAACAAATGTGTCGATTCCGGGTCGAAAAAAAAGTCTGTCTAAATCATTTACACTATTAATAAAGAGCTCTTTGTACATATTTTCTAGATCTAGTGTTTCAAATTAAACTTCACTAACGTGACAAAGTAACCATATTATTTTCTATACATATTATCTCGAACGGTAACACACAATAATAGAAGATTTTTTCGCATGCGTACTGACTGCGTGACGATGATAACATTTTAAAACTGACACATCACATGTGATAGCAACAAACTCACAATCAGCTGATGATTTGTTTTTTTACAATATTTAAAGTACATACAACACACATTTTGTTTGTTTTCTCGTGATTATTAACTTTAGCTACTACGTCATTCGTTTTATATTTATGACATCAAAATGTTCCATTAACGTGTCTACTATTAGCATAAAATTATCATATATTAGTAAAACTTGCTCAATTATTATTTTATTTATCATTCTATAAGGTTTTTCTCTGCACTTTGAATGCACTATTTTTTTGCACTGTTGCAAACATCACTTCTAAACAACGTAATGTAATTATAGTATTAATACGTTTCCGCGGATGACGGAAAAATGCTTTTTACATTTACGTCGACTCCAATTATAATTTATTATAACAAGATAATTTTAATACTGACCGACTGTGTTATCCGTATTCAATTCATTTATCATAATGACATATCTGTTTTTAAATGATACCATTTTGTTTTTTTATTAGCATTCTGGTGTATTAATTTAAGTAAACTGGTTCGATATGTACTTAAATATTCGCAATTATCAATTTAATTTTTTTTTTAAAGAACAATGGCAAGTTTTTACCTAAGTGTTATATGAAGCGTCTACAAATGGGACACGTGCAAAAGTTAGTAATTAATTTAGCCCTTTTTTATGATGAAATTAACTTTTTCAGTAAAAGCCTAGCTTAAATTATTTACAAAATAAACTTTTACTTGAATACGTCCACATCCAGTGGACATAATCTTTTAGTCAGTATTACCACTTACAAAATGTTTCAAAATTATTATTTTGTTTTTAAATATCAAAAAACGATTATTAAGTGAACGTTAAAAACAAATCACATAGGTTTTGCTAAAAAAAAAAATAACAAATATAATTGATAGGTGTTTTAGTTACATATTTTATTATTAATGTTGTGATTAATAGTCAGGTATTATTAGATGAAAGTGTAATGGCAGCACTAAAAAAAATTTTTTTTTCCTTCCGTTGTTTAGAGTGATGTTGATAATCAATTATTTTCACAATCGATTGATCGATTATGACAAATATATAATATGAAAAGAATAAGCCATTTATAATAGCTTATTATTTTAAGCAATTTTATTAGCATATTTGATTTGTTTGCAATAATAATATGTACTTAAATATATAAAATAAAACCTCAAATAGCATTACAGCAATCACTGACGTTATCATTACAGCATCCACAAAAACTTCCTTAATCAAAAATATTTTTAATAGTAAGTCGCAATATAACAGTAGTTTTTTTGGTTTTTAATCTTAATAATATCGTTTAAAAAATAATTAATTCGATTATATTCTATAATCGATTATGACTTCAATTATTTCAATAATCGATTAATTGATGATTGATTATCAGCATCACTAGTTGTTTACTTTGTTGTGAACTTGTTAGTTAGCTTTGCTTGCTACTGGTGTTACGATTGCTTTCTTGGTTTATCTTCAGTTTTGACTTGCATTGCCCCCGGACTCAATTCTCTGCCCCTCACTTGTGCTTTCTCATGGACTATCGACGTTCTACGCTGTAAACGACCAATAACTTTTTGCTAACCGGACTTTGATTGTGCCTCACTATTTTGAAATTGATATTGTTGTGTGAAGATGGAAAGACGTAATAGGCTTCATAATATATACTGAGTGAGTCACAAAAAATACGATGGTACCTTTGTATGATTGAATAATTAGAATTTTAAAGTAGGTATAGTACCTATCTATTTTTAACATTACTTACCATTTGTTTGCTGCATATACCTACATCAGATTTTTATACAAAATTGTAAAATAATGCATTGTCTTTGCTCTCACGTAATCTAAATCTGTTTTTTAGACATAAATAATGTAGAACAGCAATTTACATAAGTTTTTTCATGATATAACCTCAAAATATAAAATTGATCATATTTTTTTCTCGTGGCCCTCTCAAACCAAAAATCTTAATGATTCTGTTTAAGTTAAAGAAACTCTATAGTTTTAACATTTTTTCATTCATAGACGCTCCAAAACGATGTCAGGTAAAACTTTGTATGGAGAATTGCCATTGTTCTTTACATGTATGTGTTTGTAGAGTCGTATTATTATATTTCCCTTAACAAAATTGCAAGGGGTCATGGCATGTCGAGGCACAACCAAAATGTATCGACTGTAATACATCAGAATACTTAATAGTAGATACCACAAGTAAAGATCTATATGAACCTAACGCACATTTCCCTGTTTTGGTTCCTATTATGCTTAGAATTATGATAAGATTCAACCACTTTTTTAATACTGTCTTCTTTAACTTGGTAACTAAGAATTTGACACAAGTGCACCCGAACTTTAATTCACCCTATTTGACGTAATAGCGATCACTGTTGCGGACAATTGATCGAAGAAGACCTACTATATCAACACACTTCCTGATCGACTGCCGACGACAAGTAAGAAGGTCTCATTTCTTTGCGGCAACGCTCAGTACCGGACCAACGGTTTTTATTGAAAAGTTTATCGGTACATTTACTAACGTTTAAGTAGAGTCATCGAGACGTGAAATGAAACTCGAACGAATACGGAGTGAATCGATTCGACGCGGCTCTAACGCTTCCGCCGTTCTCGATAGGTGAAAGTGGTCTAGAACGATATGATTAGGTGGGTAGTCTACGAGAACAACGATGTGCCTTTGATAATCTGTGAAATTAATAGTTTTCGAAGTTTCTAATTTAATATTGTGTCCGTCTATTAAATTAGCTAGAAAGTAAATAAACGATTAGGCTACCAGTCTATTCAACTTGTTTATTTTCTCGGCGTAGAAACCAACTGATTAACTAAACTTTAAGTCGTTCGAGGGTTTATATTGGTCCTATTAACAAGCTGAAGAACGAATTTATAAGTTAGAATATGACTATCACATTCTTATCCAGTGGTAACAAGACTTAAAATGTACAATTATGAAACGACCCAACGTCAGTATTCTAAAAGCTCTACCTATTTCATATTATCCGCACTGCATCTAAGCTTCGAGACTAATAATTTTTAAATACACTAATTAAAAACACATTTAATGCTTCATAAACGTATGTAATGTATTAATTTAATAGTTGATATTTATTGCTGTGCAACTGAATAAATAATAACTGATTTGCACACGTTGTTCAATTACATTAGTCAAATTTAATTATGTACATTTCTCTATTAAATAATTACAAGGACAGCGCTGTTTTGTTTCGAAGTAATTGAAGTATTCTTGTTTGTTTTAAATTGCACGTGCCAATTTTAAGCAATGTTTACAACATTAACTATCATTAGGTTCGTGAATTCTAAACTGCAATATCCTTAATACTGTTAGTTTTTTTCTATGTTACTGCGATACTGTTAGGTTTTGCGATACCTGTATTTCAAAATTTCGCTCGACTTCTGCCCGCGCCGTCACGCAGATAGTGGAAGATATTTCGTTAAATATTAATTATTATTTACGTTGTTGTTCCGCCCTGACAGCTAAGAAATTGTAGCGAGGCTATTATCAGTTCTTAAACTATCACAGGTTGTACACATAATAGTCAATTGCTAAACGGTTCTCAAACTCGATGACACCCGTTTAAGACACGTATAGCAATTTAGTCTCATGGAGCAGTTATCGTTTATTCTTTTTTTATATTTGGCATCAAATATAAACAGTTATGAACATCTTCGTTATAGCATAATAAACTAATATCCGAAGATAGACATTTCCATGTTTGCACAACTTCGAAGGCCGAGCGTGCGAAATCACAAAAATATGTGTGTTACCGTATTTTTGCCCTTGAACTTTTTTCTTATATTTGTATATATTTTCGGCAACGTCCTTTTCAAAGGTTAGAATAAAATATGTATAATGCTATTAGGTGAAATTCAGAGGTTACGTTCTTAAACAATATTGAATATTATTTCTAGCTAAGCGAATAAAAGCTTATATTTTCTAAAAATTATGATTTGTTTTTTTCAAGATACAGTTTGATGGTCATTGTGGTAAATAAATCAAACATTGAGACGTCTCATCAAGGGAATAGATGATTTTATTTTTAGCTCTTAATTTCCTTTTAAAGATGGAAAAATACCTTCTGACGGCCGTTTAAAGAAAAAAAAATGAAATCTAAAGTAGCTTGGGTCAGTGGATTAAGTTCATCTGAATGCCGCCATACTGAACTATCAGCATTCTCAATGTAGTTAAAAGGTTATACAGTAGCCAAGTAAAGTAGATTTTCACCAGTGGACTGGCCCGACTTCGTCCAGGTATAGTACAATCTTATCTCGTTGATTCCCGTTCCGATCCGTTCCCGATTTTAATCCCATCGATCCCAAACTTTGTCCCGACCCGACAGTTAGAAACGTATTCAAAAATAATTATCCAATTTAGTTTAGTTGTTCAAAAGTTATGCGCACGCATACATTTTTTCGATTCTTTTTTATTTATTAAGACTAGCTGACCCGTGCGGCTCCGCTCGCGTGAATTTCGTACTGTTGCTTATTCGTTTGAGCACGCGAATTGCGAAGCACTCGATACACATAAAAATGCTAACAACTCTTTTGTCATCTAATGGTTATATACGAAAGGGACCCGAAGGGCACACAATGTGACACAGGCTCAGGCAGGCCTGATTTCCTGTGGTTACCTTCTTTTCCGCTCTCGTCTGTATCCGTACCAGTTTACAGTGTAAAATATAATACCTTATTATAGACTGACCATTGCTTACCCGTCTGGATTCAGAATATTATAATAGGTACAGACAGACCTATCTGCGCCGGAGTTCTTCACACGCGTAATAATGTTTACTTGCGATGATACGTCCGAAACCGCGTAACCCGTAATTATTTTTTATATATCATCCGTTGTTTATTTTTTAAAACTTACCACGTAGTCTGTTTCATAGCTATACAATTTATTTCCTTAATGCAACCAATTAATTTGGTTATGCGTTTCGAACAACAACGCCATCTGTTAGTTGCGGCGAACAACAAACGAAATTACTCGATTGCCATCTAGGATATCCCGACCGCACCGGACCCACGTAAACCAACATTTTTGTGTAATATATCATACAACATTTATGTTTAAAAATCTTATAAATGTATAGCATGTTTCAAAGGTATTTTTTTACAATAAAGCCATCAAAACAAATTAATTAGAAAAAACATGCTTTGTTGCGAGCTATAACGCCATCTATTGGTTGGTGCGAACAACAGGTATCGATACGGCAGGCGCCGCGTTAACTTTATGCGAATGTTGTGAAATGGATTGTAACGCCATCTATGGTCTCTATAGGGAAACGCAATTTTTCAATTTTCTAATTTTTTTTTAAATTTTATGCTATAAAAAGTATCCTAGGAACTGCTCCACTACTTAATCTATGCATATACCAAATTTCAGTGCATTCTATCCGGTAGTTTTTACGTGATAGCGTCACATACAGACGGAGGACAGACAGACAGACAGACAGAAAAGAAAATTATAAATTGCAGATTCGGTATCAGTATCCGTTACTAAACATCCCCCATTGGTTTTTTTTTAAATATATTCAATGTACAGAATTGACCTCTCTACAGATTTATTATAAGTATAGATAAAAACAATATAATCATAACACATCTAGTTAACAAATCACATACAAAGCGTGGCCTTACACAAAGTTAATACAGTTTTGATGTCAAGTGTTATATTTAAGAGTGCTCGGCCGACCTTGCTCTATAAACTGTGAAATTGAAATCAATAGAGCTCTAATCTTCACAACGATTAACCTTTCAATCGATGGGTTCACTTCAGGAATTGTTATTGAAGGCTTTTGTTGGTGCTCACTGGACTGTTCCGCTTTGGACAGCATTTGATTGAAGAGTAGAGAAGAGCAATTCTTAGTGCTGGAGTTGTCCTTAAAAAAAGTAGTAGTAGCAGCAGTACGACTTTCCTAAGTTTTTTCTGAAATGTTGCTTATAGTATATATTCGTTTTGTCACTGTTAACATTTCTTGTAAAAAAAATATATCGCATTTACCTATTGGTTTTAAAGATATTCTATTCTATGTTTGGTATTGGAAAACCTTTTTAACTTGGGTAGTTGACTGGTTTAACGAAAAATGATTAAAGTGGTACCTACTCGTAGAAGGCGATTCTAAAATGCTCAGGCTGTGTATTTTTTTTTGGAATTAATGTTCAAGTTGTAATTATTACAGATTGAAACATGATAAATATTTCACAACAAAAATATGATAAATATTTCACGTCACTACATGGTATTTCTATACAAAAGATGTATTTCATAAAGAGTAGCTGATTCGACAGTCAAGTATCCTATTCTATGAGCAAAACCCGGAACTAGGATAATAACTAAAAAAAGCAAAGCAATTAGTATAGAGGAAAATTTATTTCAGGTAATTCGTAATCCCCTTGTTGCTTAATACTAAAATTGAGGAAAAATTATGATAATGATTCAGATTGCGCATGTAGGAAAATCTTATTCACAACTCGTTATCTTGTAGATAAATCTAGACGATTTTATAAATAGTTGGAGACTTATTATATTCTTACCTTTTCGTTTCAATGATTTTCTTCGTTATTAGCGCAAGGAAAGTATGAGAATCCTTCCTATGTTAACGTCTAAAACAAGGTAAAGGAAGCCGTAAAATTTGTACTGATTTATCACCCAGGATACTCTTAGATCTAACTATCCATTTTCGAATGATTACATATTTCATTATCATTTATTTATATTATTTTTTACAACATGCTTTTCACGATGCATTGTCACTAGTTTGTCAAATCATTGACTAGCAAACAAACAAAACTGTTTTCTGTCGGCAATCGTCACATTTATGTTGCCAAGTCGACAATACGCATTTAGCTATCGTAAAATGCAGTACTCTCGAACGTACAACGCTAATTGCATAGCCGTCGCATTGAAATGTTCTCAAACTATTGACATTGACATTATTTATATATTCCTGAGCCATAAATAAGATTATCGCTCTTGCAATCAGCTTATAAATAAACATTATATCTATACATAATGGAATATTTAAAATTAACTTGTATATTTTTTGCCATTTCACGTTCAGGGGGGCTATTATATTACTCAGTTGACAACCGTTTATGGTCATTAGTGAGTAGGTATATTGTTATTCTGAAATGTTATTGAGAAATATGTTATGTCAAAGTTGCAATGTACTACCTACAGATTGGCTATCAAATTGAAGTAAGTAGTTACACTAGTTGTCAAATGAGGTACATAAGCATCCTGTTTTTAATTCAATACTAAAATCATTGTAAGACAAATATGAAGCAATAAAAAATTGTAAACTACTCTTTGTTAAGAGCTATCCAGTAATATTTTGTCATCGTAACGGTCCAGTTTCTAGAAATGGTGCCAAACAATGTCACATTTGACGTCAAAAGTAATTTAAAATAGTTAAAATGAAATATTTCAGGGTTTGTTTATTGAAGATCGTTGTCAAGTGTTAAATGTGCGCTAATAATTTTGTTGACTGACACTATCTTATCATTGCAGTGTTTATGCTAGGTTTGTGAATTTTCCATTTCTAGACTTAATTTGTTTGTTGATAATAATGTGATTTATCAGCAGTTGTTATTGTTATCGATATCTACATACGTACATAACAAAATACTTTTTAAATTCTTTAAATATTGTAGGGAGTAAGACTCCATTGCATGTTTTGAATTTTGTTTAATTTGTCTTATATTAAATCCAATTGAAACCATGTAAAGCTTATTTTTCATTTCGAAATAAAGCATAAAACTTTATTAGATTTGTGATATGAGAGATTGCAGACCGTGTAAAATTCTTACACCAATCAGTAGAACACGTCAAAAGCGAAAATAAAAATCAAAATCGTACATGTTCTGTAATATTAATCAATTAAATATTAATGTTTAGATGTGTTCCAATCCATCCAAGATGACATTTGGCGTGAAGATTAAATAGGCTACTTAATTTCCCTACACCTACTCAAATAAAGGTGCCGCGGTATGTTCAAGTCGAAAGTTCCGCTTAAAATAATCGATGGATCAACAAAAACCATTCCGATTAACGTTCATTATGAATCACAATGGTAAAGGTCGTGAGTTAATGATCTTCCGTAAGCCTGTTATGGTGAAAACACGTTTTGTAAGCATATCGACATCGGGGGTCGCTTTAACCATCAGACGGCATTATCCGGGTTGCACGTGTCCTTCTAAATTGGCTGTATTGTTGACGCAACGCATTAAAATATTTCATACTCAACTTTTAGTGTTATGGTTTTGAACAAAAGTAACGTTATATTATGGGTTTATTCTTCACTTGTATGTAGTTAAGCCCCTAAGGAATAATAAGTACCGATAAGTTAATAGGCATATAACCTGCGGGCTTACCACGTATCTCGGTTGTCAACTAGCCTACGTCAAATTGATGGACATTATTCAGTATATTGATGCTTCGGCGATACGTTTTAATAACTATACTCTAAGAGAGAAAACAATGTACAGCATGGCTTTCAAATAGTTTATTATTAGCCCCTCTGGTTCTCAGCTCGTACAATTGCCCCCCCTTTTCTGCCGCCAACCTGAGAATACAATTGGAACACAAACGTATGACAATCTACTGTCATTTTCATTAAGGATTGTCGCGTGCTCTCCACGTCTCAATGAAAACGACATTTATAATGAAAACAGAATATCATCTAAACTATGTATATTTAATGGGGTATGCGAGAAAGCGTTTAAATTGTGGGTGGCGCTTACACTTCACAATTTATAGCTAACTAGAAAGTTTGTAAACGTATACTAGATTTTATAAGATATATTAGACGCACCATCAATATAAATAAGTATATTATGTTTCTATAAAACAATGAATATAAGCGATTTGTTATGTTATAAATTCGGATTTTATATTATTAATGAATATACTATTTGATCGATAATAAAGAGTATGTTTCGTTTTCATAACGAAAATTATTATTTTTCTTACTTTATATGTATATACTTTTATTATCAAATACAGCCTTAGTACGATTCATAATATAAAATGATATAAAGCAAACATAATATTATTCAAGTAAAAGGTCACAAATAAACACGAAGCATAAGTTGATTACATTTCTCGTCATAAAAGAAACTATTGCGTTCATACGAACACGTCGCGTATTTATTTATTAAATAAGAAAATACGAGTAAGAAAGAAACGTAGACTTTACTTTTCTAGGTCGAATATCGGCCCAGTTTTTCTGACTCATCAAATTAGCTTCATGAAATAAATAAAAGCAATGTAACATGTATAAGTAACTTTTTTAATAACACTAAGATCTATCGCATTATTAAATCATCAATTATTTTATAAAGACTAGTGAAAAAAAAATACATACATACAAAAAATCTCGCCTTTTTCCCATAGGAGTAGGCAGAGACTAAAGAACACCACTTGGTACGATCCTTACAAACTTCCCAAGCCTAATTCACATCCATATATCTTGTCATACAGGACTGCCGGATACGAGTACTACGCACCTGAGCTTTCTTCAAGACATCGTGATGTGATCTGTGTATGCCTTTCAAAGAATATGCTCATAACATTTTTTCTAAAGGAATATAAAGAAGGAACTGCTATACATATATACTTTCGTATACATATATACTTTCGTATACATATATACTTTCGTATACATTATGCTCTAAGTGCTTCGTATTCTCTGATGTATGGACGATAGGATATATCTAGCGTAGTAAGCGTGTTCAATGCAAATTCAATTCATGTTACGGTACAGGTTCATGCCAGTGTAACCTGCTGCGGCACATCAAGCAATGCTAGGTAAAATGTCTGAGGACGTTATTTCCCGTAAAATATTAGATAACGTTTTGATTTTATTTATTTACCACTAGTATGGTTAGTGGGCAACCTGATGTCAAAGAGGTTCAAGCCGCCTAAAGCTTTGACGTAGCTTAACGACAATTATCTTGGTTGACAAGAATCAATATTGAGTTTTTACGAGCCCTCCAAATGACGAAGACGCTCAGCTCGAATACCACTAAGCGGCCACTCCTCTTTGGAATGTCCGCGCTAAAGTTGCTTAACCTCATCCTCATCGTTTACAAATTGGTGGGCGCAATTAGGTATGAGTACCTCAACAGTTTGATATAATGATGTCAATAAAGTTTTATGTTTATTACATTAACTTTTAAAAAGTACATTGACACTTGTCCGTCAAACTTTAAAGGTACAAAGACACCTCTCAAATGCTGTTTCTTATTTAACGATGAAATTGCTTTTATTTCGTTGTGTCATTCGTATCAGAGGACGTTGTCCTTTGAAAGCTTCATTTCACGGATCGTTGATCAGCAACTTAGTTTAAACGTGAATTCAAAACAGATATCACTGTAGTCCAGGAGAGAAATTAGCCACAGATTTAAATTCGTCTATCCTCTACTACTTTTCTTCGATAGCTACTGATGAGGATCGTAAAATTTCGTCGTAAGTCCCTAGTATTATCAAATAGTATTATCAAAATTGCGAAAATTTGTTGGTCTGTCGCTTTCACGTCTAAACCGCTGAACCAATTTATATAAGTATAGATAAGTTCAGTATAAAAAATTCACGGGATCGAACAAAGACCGGTATTTGGTAATTTCGTTATAGGTTGATATTGGTCATGAAATGTATAGGCAAGGATCAGTACTGCATAAAAGACTTTAATCCAACCAGATAACCGTACCGTCAATATCACATTACAATCAAAACAGTAATATCACAACAATATAATAAACATACTCGACAATTAATGTGACACGACACGAGGTCGTGTCACATTAATTGATTGCAATGAACGCCTCAAACGGATACGATTGAAGAGATTCCCAAACACGTGAGTTATTCACGTGCGATAATATAAGTTAACGAGCGTGAACAATACCCAGTATAAAGCGATACACGCGAAATAATCGTTTGTGCGAACAACACTTTGTAATTTTATATTGACGACTTTCTTGTACGGTTTTGGTAAGGCTTGCTACACACATATTCGGTTTGACAGTATTTTTCGAACAACAAAATCGAATCGAAGTAATTATTGCACTAGTTCGGCTTGTGCCGGTCGGGAAATTCGGTTTAAACATACGGGCGATGTCGAGCGGCATTTTTCCCGAACATTCACATCCAGACATTTTCTGTTTTGTTGCCGGTAAAGGTGTACTAAAATACATCTACTTCGCTGCCTATAATGTTGACCCCTAAGTTGATTATTATCAGACATGTTACCAACCTCCCAGATACTCAAAAAGCATTCAAATAGGAATTGTAAAAACTCAATACCACTTTTTTTCACTCAGGAACGAAACCCGTTATTTTATTTCTTGCTCTGGCATAGAGTACCGCTAAGATCGTATAGTCAGAGGATAATGTTGTTTAATGTATTCTTACAATGTTTGTTATCTGATAGTTAGAATACAAATTAACAAGTAATTATAAATGATGTAATCTAAAGTCTTGAGGACATGCAAAGTCCTTCACCCGCACTTGGCCAGGGCGGATACCTCAAGGCCTAACTCCTTTCACGTTTGGAAGGAGACGCTTGCACAGCAGCGGGACAGTAAAAGGTTAAAAAAATCTATCGTAAACCATATGAGGTACATTACATTAGATACAGTAAGTAATTATGCAATTTATTACTATTATTCTCATAACTCAAAGTCTACTAGTAAGGAAAACAATCCCTTATCGGTTTCACATAAAACATTATATGAATACATTGCAATTATGTAAACTTTATGCGGTTAGTGAACACGGTCTATTATGTGTGTGTACAGTCAATAATACTGCTATTGTTTATAACATTATACGTTTGATTTATACTAGCACTTCCTAAGGAGTTGATTGAGTCACTTTTTATTCTATACACACCTATACGGATGGTAAATTCAATTCATTTTAGAAACTTAAAAGAAAGGATGTCAATTTCGGTCTAACCTTCCAATATTTGTATAATACGTCATTGAAAAGGTATTTTAAAGCAAAATATAAGTTACTACGACGTCAAGTCTCTGCGATACACCATACAAAGCTGTTGAAAGGTAGGACTCTGAACTTGTAGAAACTCTGCCACCATCTTTTGTGTTGTCCGTAGATAAAAGGCCCTTCGGATTGTACTTTGAAAGTTTTCCAAAATCTTTTGATTTTGGTGTACTGCGCCGTATTAACCATCATTTTGACTTTTTAAAATCCTCTTTAAGTACAGGAGATGAAACTTGCATATAAAACCAGCTCTTAATAATACGGTCTACGGAAAAGGACGTGAGCAGTTCGCCTATATTTTGTTTATGGCGTGCTTCGAGAGAGAGGCAATTAAAAAACGGGTCGGGCCAGAAGCTTATGGTAGACACCAATTTACTTTACTTTACTATGTACTTTACTATATATCTCAAAGAATGGCTACGTACAGACCAAACTCCGGTATGTCCCTTGTGTACATTTCGTGGCGCGCAGAAAGTACATACTCTTTTCCAAGTTCTGTTCAAAGTACATCTATATTATTATTTAAATTAGTAGTAGGGAATCAGCTTAGAGCTTTACACCTTTTTACATTGATAGGACTATTTGTGACAGTTCACGTCGTGTGAATTGTGGCCTGTAGTTTTTACTTACAGAGTAACCTGCGCTGGTTGCCCATTTCGTCAGGAATGTATTCCCAGTTAGTATAGACTGAACGGTGAATAGCCCTTAAACAACGACTACAAATGAGCAGTTTTGTTCTGGATACATTCTGATTGCGTTAGTTACTTGTAAACACTGCAAGAGAATTGTTGAACTACTGTGGGAACCTTAAATAAGTATTCTAACAATGTCTTTTGCGAGGACGTAAATTCAGTTCACAATTAAAGTGCAACCCTCTAATACTTATGTACTCCTTTGTCAGCGTTCTTCAGAAGCATTTCACATCTTTCACACAAAGAAATGATATATGTTGTTACTCCGCAGCAAAATGTTTTTTAAAAATAAATTGAACACAACGTGAATCACAACATACGTAAACGCACAATGAGAGAATTTTCATCGCGGCTCTTTTCCTCATTCTTGTTTCCAGAATGACAGAAATAATTGCTTTTGTCCGTAATGGGAATATGTCAGATGTGATTAAACAAAAGCGTGCCTAATCATTTGTAATTGTAATTGTAAGTGGCGCTTGCATTGAGTTGAAATACTACGGACTCGACTAGTTAATTGCGTTTAACAAGATATGTCCGAACATGGGCTATTGTTTGTAGAATAATGCAGATATACCTACATGAATATAAACTGTAGGAAAATGTAGGAAAACCACGTGCGGGCAGTAAATTCTAAAATTGAGAAGTAAATGCATTGAGGATAAATGGGTATACGGCGTTGTACCTACGAATAAGCCTGCAATTGTTTCTATAACACACTGTACATGGATTCAAACTATTCTCTTTGCAACTGCATTTGAGGTTTGTATTTACAACCATTTGTTAAAAAAAATATTAGGATTAGTCATTCATAACAAACTGATCAGTACTTTGTTCTGCTAGTAAGTTACATAAGAGCGTTTGTCATAACGCAGAACTATAGTTCCACAATATGATTATATGTTTCAATAATCCTAAAAAAAAACAGAGATCTGCCGGTAACTAACACTTTTGTGAACACAAACGAAAGAGCCTTTAAGCTTAATCTTCTAAAGCAATTACCAAATATTGATTAGGACCCTGGCCTCAAAAGTTCTTGCCGATCACTGGTTACCCAAGAATGGTAATCATACCACAATCATCATTAACACGCTTTGTGTGTTTGAATTTGTGTCAGACAATCAACTTTGACATTTCCCAATATGAAGAACTTCGATAAATATCATTAATTTATTTATTAAAAATGCTAATAACTGTACAACATGAAAGCCCACCCACTCGTGTTTTTTAATAATATATTTTAATAAACTTCCAGTGCTAAAAGAACGTGGAATGAGGAGGTCGTAATTTTTACATTAATTTAAGAATGTTTTTTAATAACATCAGTACGATTTTGGTTCGCGATTGTGGCAAATTGAAATGTTCGTTATCTTTTGATATTCATAATTAGGGCGCCTTGGGCAAGAAAAAATGTACCAGCGAATGACTCGCAAAATTCACTAAAATATATACTTATAAGAAATAAATCGATTGAAGTGTACTGTAAAGTAATGCAGGAGTAAATGGTGCTCCTACACTTAATTAAGAACACAATTTATCGACAATATTTTCCACATTGTTGTTTAAAAGATGCAAATTTGCTACATACATAAATATAAGGTTATTTCCATACATCACCCTAATTTAAATTACAATTCGATCACGAATTTTTTTCTAACATCGTAAAGGCATTGCCAATTTAATAAATCACGATGTGTTCGCTCCGAAGTTTCGTGGTCGACTGCATTTTTTGCCACGTGTCTTAACTGATTCATATACTTACTAGATAATAATATTATCTTTAATATATCTATACATTAATAATGTATGAATGCCAAACCAGAAGTGTTGAACTTAAAACATTTATGACGTTTGTGATCGATCTACTATAAGTACACATAACAATCGTATCTGTGTGAGTGCCACATGTGTGTGTGTGTTCTTCAGGAATCACAAATACATTTTGATTGATGTTTTGCGTCAATAGTCTGTTAATATGTTATATTTTATTTATTGTGCTAATTAAATAATGACTACCTGTTCATGTTATCGACTTACATAATATAGAAATAATAAATGGAATAAATTAATTTTAATTGAGTGATATTAAGAAGTGTATCTAAATTAGATAGACAGCTCTTGTGTTATAAAGATCTCTGTATTAGAAATTGATTATGAACTTACGAATATAATAAAGTATGTTATCACACATTAAACATTTTAAATAGACTGGTCTTTCGCTGACATACAGCATTTCCCTATACAGTCTGTCATAGTTATAAGTAAAATTTTGTTCTATTAGTCTGGTAATAAATGTTTTTTTTTTGTATAGGTTTATTTACTTACAATATTTGCGACGTCACCATACATACTCTGCATACGTGTGCAATCTGCATGCAAGGGTGATAATACTATGAGTTATGGGAACACGTGCCCACTACACACACACACCATGGTCGTGCAATGACGTCAATCAAAGCTTACACGATCATTAGAACAAATTAATGGTCTTCCGATTGTGATTACAGTCCAGTCCCTTTATCTTAATTTAGCTTGACTTGCATTTTCTTTTGCCCATTGTCTTATATACCTATAGATAATATTGGTAAAAAGTCGATTATTTCATGCTGCTGTTAGTATTAAAAATAATTTTGTGGCTGTGTATTTTACCGCCTAACATTATATAGTTAACGGAATGTGATAGTTTGATTGATGATGGATGTAAAAACAGTCAAGTGCGAGTTGATGACGCGCAGGCAGGCAGACAACAGCGAAGTCTCAGTAATATGGTCCCACTTTCCCTTTGGGAACGAAACCGTAAAAATGAATGTTTCTTTTGTAGCCAAACTTTTTATATAAAATGAAGACTGAGTACTATGCGTACGTCACTACATGGAACCTTTTTAGTTAGAAATTCAAGACAAAGATACCTTTATCACGCAGCTACGATTTCATTATCCAAATGATCAAGTAAGACAAACTTTTTGTTCCCATACTAAACTGCGTCTATTTACAAATGAGTCAAACGTATTAATGCTTTGCCTTTGTCAACCAAACAAAGCTTCAAAGTCAATTTACATTACTATTGTCCATATTCAGAAATCTCGATATCTTCTGTCTTCAAACGGTCTTAGATCGAGTTAGTAACTGTTTATTCACATTTATCCGGTAATCGAGTTTTTATTGGAATAATTAAGAGATAATAAAAGGAACTAGCAATGTTTGTTTGGTATTACATCATATACTATAATTGTTTATTAACGAGAAACAGAGTAGCTGATTGAATCATAGAATAATATCGGTTTGAGGTAAAGGTACCCGTTGTATCGTGATTGGAATTGTGTCGAACGAATATTGATAAGATATTAGATTGTTGTCTTAGATTCTTACCCCCTTACTAATAAAATGAACAAGTAAACAGGGCAACAATATTTGTTGTCTCTTTCTTTATTCAATCATTTTTTTGGAATTAATCGATTGCTTATGATACGATTTGTATGAATCAGTTTTCAATTTTCCTCCTTTTGGCAACCTGTTTCAGGCCCAGTTTACTACAATTTGCATGATGGAAAATTCATAATTTCGTCATTCTGCTTACTTTTTGCTGCTTATTTAAATTATTGTTAGATACAATCTCAATAAATATTGAATTATCATATTTACCGGGAGCTCTGTAATCGGATCATAAAAATAAAGAAAAACTGCTCCGTACACCAAATAACCTGGATGCGATCAATTTAGCTTGCTAGTAAAATATATTTAATTCTTTCCTGAGAAGATCAACATGAAATAAAAAGTAATACAAGAATGTTTATAATTGCAGTCACATAATTACGAATCGATTGCAGGATGATGACATTCGTGCGGGCCCTGGCATGTGAATGTCATTACGATACCGCAATGACATCCTCTGCAAATGTCATTTGGCATGATTTGACATCCTGCTGATGATTGCGTATAACGTTTACTTTTTGTACTGTTAATTTCTAGAGAAATGTACGTTTGAAATGTTATTGTAAGGCTTATTATACACATATTCGGCACGTTTGATTCGGCAGTATTTATCGAACCAAATCGACTCAAAAGCAATTGCTGCACTTGATTCCCGCATTTTCGGTTTTGCCGCCCGGCTAGGCCGGATAAAGCCTTACCTAATATGTGTGTAGCAAGCCAAAGATGTGGATCGTTGAACAACTTGACGCTAGATAGCTGAAGATGGGTGATGACAGAGAGGTATGTCGGGAATACTCGGAAAAACCTAGAAATATAAAGTAGTACTGAACAACAATGAACGGCTTAAACAGGCGAAGGGGTTTCCATGATAATACCTGAAACTCATGTTTATTTTGCTGCTAGAATCATAAACGTCGACGGTTGTGGTAAACTTAAAGATCACAATAATATATAATGTTTATTGTTTACTATATTTAAAAGGTTCATCGTTGAGTAAAAATACGCCAATTATCATAAAACAAAATAAACATCAGCTTTTATCGTACAAGATCGTACGTTTATTTTTCATAATTGTAATGCGAGTAAACGGGTCTCACACTAGGTGAACTGGTCCCGTTGCAAAACAACCAAGAGTTTTCAAACTTCTTTTCAAACTTCATTATACTAGGACAATACTAACTTTTATAGTTGTTACTATTCAGTGTCATGTATATAACACGATTTATTTGAACATAGGTTTCCCTAATTGTGCAATGTGCGTCTGTCAACCGTATTTAAGAGAAATTTATGGATTATTATAATCTACAAAATCTCTTCTGTTCTAGTTCATGCTTACAAATATTACGTTTATTACGTATCTCTTCAATCTAATCATGTGTATTACCCACAGGGAAAGCGGTTTGTATGATCAATATATCTTTTATAAACATCTACAAATACCAATCATACTAATTTAATTTACCATATTGTATGTCTCGTGTATCTTATACGAGTGTTAAATGACTGTGCAAATATCTTACTGGTAACGATATACTATTACCTGCCGTGTTACACCGCCGTTCATACAATTATACAGCGACCTTTGAACGCAGTGCCAAGTCTGTTTTATCACTGCTCTTTGATATCTATCTCGTGTTATTTGTATACGGTTGATGTGTTGCGAATTGAATTTTACATATACGTACATACAAAAAATCACTCCTTACACATGAATGGGAATGATAACAAGTAATTTATGGAAATAGAAAAAGGATGTTTTACACTTATTCCTGATATCTTTAGTTACTGCAGTTCAAGTTGAGACAAATGTGACTTAAACACAATTATTGGTATCAATATGGAGCCATTTAAGGCTGCCTTGATCTTAATCGGTACATTCTTGAACCCCCACTTTATGTCACCTGTAAATGAATGTTTTAATAAAAAGAAATAGTAGTCAATGAAGAAGAAAAAGTTCATAATATCCGTAGGATACCGGGTGAAGAATCTTTGGAAATATCACTCAAATAAAAACATAACACGGTTGTTAAACTATTTTGCAAACTTTTTAATTATTTGGTAATTAAGTACCGCGAACTCTTATCACTGGAAAGATAACAATTGCCACATCGCTTTGTATGCAAAGTAAACACTAGACACATATTGTAACACTATATTCTAATTTATTCAGTCTCATGTCTTTGTATCGTGAGAAATGTTCGTTACAAAATAATTGAAACAATGTTACGAATTGCTCAGTCCCATGCGTTTGTACACAAAAGATAATTAAATAGGGGTCAATGTCGAGTCCCACGTGTCTGAACGGAAATGGCCCAATTTGCGGCTACGATACGCGAATATGGCGACGCTATTGTCAGATTGTGTTTGACAGACGTCACTTAGTCACACATTAGTAAGATAGCGTTTTGTGAAGAACAAAACGATATGAGTATTGTGACTACTATTTCCTCTATATAAATTATTTATGGTGAAAATTTTATGCCATAATATAAAGCTAGGTAACGGAAACTGTTCGAGGCAGGCTGATGTCAGCAATTTTCTTTCAAATCATTGAAATTATGAAATTGAAAAATTATGACCCCCTAACAATCAAACAACAAACAAGTCATGTAAATTGTGTTCAAATAGACGTAAGTTTTTTTAAATTTTGTGAGCTTCAATTTCATTGCTCGAGTTTGAAACCCACTAGGGACACTTAATCATGGACACGAGTTAACTAATACTATTAACTAGTATAACAGTAATTTATAGTTCCCCCGTATGAAACGTTAGTAAAGCTTGTAAATTGGATAGCTTTTAATCTCTTGGGAGGCCATATGAAGTCTACGGGAATGTGAACTTGCATGCCAAGTATGTAAAATCAGAAATACGGCTTTTTATGAATCCTGTAAAAATATGTACATTTTCAATGCCATGTCATTTAAAAGCAGTTTCAAAAAATTTGGATTACTGTAAATATTTTGTCGATTTAGCTAGAGAGTACACTGTAAAGCAATAAGATCTTGAACGAAAAGTAGTCTTTACTCACAGGTTTGCCGAAAACAGATACCTAATTCATTGCATTTTATGGTCCACTGCTTTTGATTGCACAGTGTGCTATTGTTTTCTACATTATAATCTGTTGAAAACAATAGAAAATGGTTATTACTTTATTTTGCCCTCACATTCTTTAGATTTTGTCTGTCGCTCCTGTAGTATAATATAGATGTTTAACAAGATAACATACGTATCCTTTATACCACGTGAGTCAGATTGTGCAAATGTGCAAACACGAGTGTCAGCCAGTAATATTTTATGTTTCTTGTTTGCAATGCTCAACTTCCGCACTTGGGGATATCTGCATGTGATACACGTATTGATTTAGAAACGAGTATACGTGCATGTGACGTGTGTTTGTTTGTTCTATGCCTTAGGGAATGTTCTGGAACAGTATGGAACAATCCGATTGCGGCATAATGTGAAACTTAATGTTCCTGAACAAGTTACCTATTTTGAAGAGCTTAATGTGCTTTTAGAGGATCCCTTTTTACCTTATTTTTATGATAATTCGGGCTATTCTGAATGAGACGAGTTTTCCACTCAATTTTGTGATGCATTGCTAAGCAAAAAAAAACATACATAAATATTTCAAGTTATCAAGGATTGGGCATTGAATTACTACTCCATAAGTTTTATTATGTACCTAGGGTATTCCCATTGCGGATAACAATTGTATAATACTTTATACAAAAATATATCTCTTACACAATAGACCAGTCAATAAATCAGACAAGTCTTTCCACATTTAAATCGCAAATCATTGACTTAAGGTCGGTAATAACGTCACTATGGGTTTGTTTATGTAAGCAATCTTGGGAAAAGGATTACTTGTAGAATACATTAATATAAATCTGCCTGCAACTGTCCACTGAGATGTATTGTTTAAACTGCTTTATTGATATCTATAGCTTCTCGTCTTTTCTTTTGTGACATAACTCTATAAATGGAATGCAGTAATTTAATTTTCTTAATAACTCGATATCGAAAGAAAACAATCAACTTTAAGGAGTATTAAGCTTGACTGTTTAGAAAAGCATATCCATGTTACAATTTTCCTAATTAATTGTTTAAGTTTCGTTTTATTTAATAAATAATGAATTCGATCAAATTCCTAATTCTCAAGCATAAATAGCACTTTAATCTTGATCACTCTTAAAAATGATACGATAAAAGTATTTATTTATTAGTAATGTAATTAAACTGCGTAGTTGAGCTTGATAATAAACACGATCTGACCGAGCTTTGTAAAAGTTTAATTAAATTTCAAGTAAAGAGATCCTCTACGATCCTTATCAGTTAACTCCAATATAAGACTTTTGAAGGTCGAGAATTTGTGCTTGTATACTTATTTATTAGTATAAGTATAAATAAATACGGTATCGAAACGCCTCGTTCAAAGATGAAAAATAGAGTAATGGTTTAAGTTTATATGAAAAATTTTAACACTTCAGTATTCTTTGTATTGCCAATATTGTCTTGAGTTAGATTTATTTGTTTTATGCAATACATGAAGGTATTACTTATAAAGTATAATATCACGCCTTTTTCCTGTAGACAGAAACCAAAGAACGCCACTTGGTACAATCCTTACAAACTTCCCTAGCCTCATTCACACCTATACATCTGTCCTGTTACACAGGACCGCCGGTTACGACTACGCACCTGACCTTTTCAAAGACATCATACCATGATATATGGGGTTTATAATTGTTAAGTTTCAGTTTCGTTTATACATAACATCATACTAATCCTTTAATACGCTTAATAATACAGAGTAGATAGTTAATTACACCGGTATTGTTTAAAAACGTTTACCACTTTCACTATGAATAAATCAAAGTGAAATCGCTTTACAATAGGCTAAGCTCTGTGTAGGTTGTACCAGTTTAATGAGACCTATATACATCGAATAAATACTGCTAAATGTCCTTAAGAATGAATCATGTGAGGTCTATGTATTTTGGTTTGCTCCTGACTAAATGGTAGTGTTCTCGGTCATGACTCCTGTCATGTATAGAAAGTAAGTTGCTGTTAATATTGTCATAGATGATCAAAGACTTTTGTTATTATTATGAAATTGAAAGTAATGACTCATTAACTTTTGCCGAATTTAAACGCTTGCGTATTAGTTAGTCTAGTTATATTCGTATCTACATACGAAACGAACTAAATGACAGGGGCTTGCTTGTCAATTATGAATTCAAAATGTTGTTTTCTTGCGCAAATAATGTAGCTAATAAGTATTTAGCAAAAAGATCTGATGAATAAATTTTACTGTTTCACTGCTTGGTCTCCGTCTCTCCGACCAGATGAGGCCTTAAGTCCAACATGCTGGCCAAAATCATTTTCTTTTTGTGTCCCACTGCTGGGCAGACAATCTAGTCGATTTAAATTGCTACAAAACAAATTATCTTGTGACATTTAATGATATTGAGATATTTATAGATAACGAATCATAACAGCGTCTACTTTATAGCAAACATTAATATAATAATATACAAAACGTGTTGAGAACACGCCTAATTATGTCACCAACAAAACATCTTGTCCAGAATCTTCCTTAGTTTATTCAATAAACTTGTCTTGTATAATAAATTCAGTTCGACTCTCAGACAAGGTTAAGATAAAATTGCAGATTTAAAAATAGCCTATTATTTGTACCAAGATAGATTACAAATCAGATACAATACTTTTCGTTATCATTGCAACATTATCGCTTAGATTCAGTTACTTAAGTGTAATTTAATCATGACTTTGATCGCAATTTGTCGCTTACTTTCGTAACAGTTTAATATTACAACGGATTCTTTTATTAAAATTATTAAAAATATGATTCTATATAGGCCATATTTTGACTTGAGAAAGGCAATCATCATGATGTTTTTTTTAGATCCTAGGCCTAGTTTATCTTCAAAATAACATTTGTACAAACTTATTAAATAATTTGATATCACGTAAGCCAAGAGTAAGTTAAACGTTTCCTGCGTCGTAAGTACCCTTTACCGAAAATCATATAATGTTTTGAATGTCTTCTTGTATTCGTTTTGGATAAATTTCAGACGATCTACTGCAGTGGTGACCGTAAACTAAATTAATAGCGCATTGTCCTAGACGATTTTGTGTCTCTAAATATCTAAACTGACTTTATACAGACTAGTTATTACTTTGACTTTGAGTAGACTAACAATAAATACCTAACTGACCAGTCACACGTAAACAGTTGTAAAAAAATACTTACTTAGTTTTACGTAATTGAAAATTTACTTTGTAATCAAATTATGAGGCCAGGTTCACTGTTTTTATAATTTAGTTTAATTACCTACTGCTTGGAACTGTACTACCTTACTAAGCTATCACTACCTTAGTAAGCATTTCTTAAACAGCCTAAATTTCACTCCAAGTTCTATATATTAACAATATGATAATTTAGGTTATTTTATGCCTTCGCCCACGGCAAGAAAAAAATCCATGTTGTTACGTGAAAGAGTGACAAACATGCATACATCCTCACAAACTTTCGCGTTTATAATAATAGTAGGATTACTAGATACGTTATATTATTATCTTCTATTATTCTCCACGTCGAAGTAATAATAACAGTGTTTATGTATAGTTAGTTAGAGATTCACATTACGTGATGCGACAACGCTGTGTAACGTATAGGCGGAAATATTCTGTTTACTTTCTTCCTCTCCACTTGATTGCTCATGAACAAAGATAGTGACTTTCTCGACAGATGCGTTCACGCATACGTATAGTTATTGCTTCTGATGAGACTAATGATCTAATGTTGCTGCTGTAAAATCATTTGGGGCAAAGGAAAAATTACTCTCCATTCATCGATGCTTATTGTGTATCTCAGTTGACAGGTATTTTATGATAGATAGGTATATTGGTTTTTCGTTAAATTACAGTGAATAATTAGTTTCATAAAAACAGCAATGCACTGCATAGGGGCTATAAAAATCAATCTACACTAGTTGTCAAATGAGATAAGCAATACATACGACATACGTAGATCGCGATTTGATCAGCGTTCTGGAATATTACAGGAGACCTGTATGTTTATATTCACTTAAATACCTGGTCGAAAGTGTTGCCTGTAAATATATAAAAAAGATAAGTTGAAAAAAGTATTATCTTTCGTATGAAAGATAATACTTTTTTATTTAAACAAAATACAACAAAGTAGGTACTGAATAACGAAATCTTCAAAACAATTCGTAACTGCCAACTACAGTAACTAGCAAGTATTTACTGCATTAATACGATGCTTTGTAAATGGCAAGTGGGTGATTACCTACAGAAGAATGCGTTGCTACGATTGCAGCTCTCTGACGCCCTTTTACCCACTTCCAGGTGTTAAGACCGAGATTACACTGGAAAAGTTTCCTTAGGAGATGTTAAGTGATAGTTATTGTATTTAAATCTATACTAATATTGTAAAGCTGAAGAGTTTGTTTGTTTGTTTGTTTGAATGCGCTAATCTCAGGAACTACTGGTCCGATTTTTAAATTCTTTCAGTGTTAGATAGCCCATTTATCGAGGAAGGTTATAGGTTATATATATTATCACACTACGACCAAAAGGAGCAGAGTACCAGTAAAAAATGTTACAAAAACATTGAAAATTACGACCCATTCTCTCTTATGTGACGCAAGCGAAGTTTCGCGGGTCAGCTAGTAAATAATAATTAATGAATATCATTGGCCATTTCATACACGGTCATTTGATTTCAAACTAAGCAGAGCCTGTACTACGGTACCCAGATAACTGATTAGCATTATATACTTCTAAATTCATTCTTGTATAGATAAATCATCACACATATACATCACATCACACAAATATGTGTCTCATGTGGGATCCGACCACACGCAGCGCTACGGTTATTGCGGCAAGGAGATCACTTTAACCACTGCGCCAAACGTGCAGTTATTGTCGGAAGGTTGTTAGCCAATGGCTTAGTGATCGATGAACGAGGTTAATGAATCATCGGCACAGTCAATCTTCAGGTCAGTGACCGTGATGAATGCGAATTTGTTAGTTACAACGGATGCGTTTAGGTTAGATTTTTTTAAGAAAATTACTTTTTAAATACAGTATTTTTATTATAAAAGTACAGCTTTAATTTGAACATTCACGAATCTATGACTTCCTTAAAGTAGACTTAAATAGAGAAAAAAAAAATACCTGAGTTTTCTTTGGATCGCAAGACAAATGTCTCCATGTTAAAGTTGAAGTCTAAGCATACGGAAGCCACTATATTACCATTTCCAAACACTTACCGAGACTACAAATCAAACGAACCACAAATCATTACATCACGCAATACATAGTCCACAGCCCTTACCACTGTGACAAACTGTGAAGTGAAATCGCGGCGAAAGCGTTTACGCAATCCACACTGTGCCTAAGCAGGAACTCTCTAGCCTGATCTAAAATCTCGCCCTATCACTACTGCTTTTCTAGGTTAATACTAGCGCTGTTCCGATAGTCCCTATCCCGATATCGCATAACTGTAGACTTGGAATAATGGCAGTGAATGCTTTATTTCTCCATTTTTTGTTATTAATAGACATGTCTGAGTATCTTCCCTAAATATTTAAGGATCATCGATTAATTACGTGACATTAAAAGGTGTTCGGAAAAAATATAATTCTGCCACAAGAGGGAGTGTTTAAAAAGTAAAAAAATAATAGCGTGATTAATAGACAACCCCTTAATAAGTTTAAATTATACTATGCTCATTTGTATGGAGACGATCTATATGAGCTTTTATCTTATTATGCAATTGTGGTCTGAGTGGTCTTTCATCAGATCATTAACTTTTCGTTCTTTACAATAATGACTCGACATTACCTACTTCCTTTGAAATAGGTTGTCATTGTCCATTCATCTTGCTTATGTAATACCTCATGACTGTCAATAAGTGTCGTTTTTTAACTAATTCAGTTTTATAACTTAGTGTGTAATTTATCAATTTGCAACGTTCTGTAAAATAATAGTCACGATGATATAAAAAATCATAGTAATGTCATTATTTAGAGTACTGAATTCGTCTAATAGTTTGATTGGCGTCCTACAATTGAACGGTATACGGTCTCATTAAATCGGTGTTATTTTTTGTGTTTTCTAACTGTTGATCGTACTCTAATTATAAGCACGATAAGGTTCGTTCCACAGTATGGTGCCTGTTGTATATTTTCAATTAGAAACTACGATTAAATCCGAGTGTGACTGATGCAGAGGGCGTTGACCTCAACTATAATTTAACCACAAGCTGTCATTATTGTAACGATGCTGTCTAGCCAGTTTATTTAAACGAAAAGTGTGCTGATATAATAATCGTTTTTGGCTTTACTTGTAAGGTATGTGTGTATCGTTCAAACTTCTGAGCAAGGTTGTCGTAGTTTTTTCTGCGTAAAAAATAATATCTCCCGCTCTAACAAAAGCTCTAGACCCAAAACTACTATTTGTGGATCGCCCAAATAATTGTTCCGCCTGGGAATCAAATCCATGACTTCCCAGGCAATAGAAGCGGCGTGGTGACCTCTACCACTGCGCCACGACGGCAGTCACAGGAGAAAGGAGGCAAACTCGAGGTGGAGTTGCCTTTAGACTTGTAAATGTATACTCCAAATGTTGGTCGCGTATTAATTTAATTTGGAACTAGTTGGTTTGTTCTTTTTGTGTTAAAATTCACGAGTCATGTCGTGTTAAGTAATTTGGACTGTGTTATGTACATGTTGTAATCAATTTTGTTACGTAGTGTGCTATCTTGTTTTCAAGTTAGTACTTTTTGGTGTAAAGCATTCTTTCGAAGTCATTCAACAAGTTAATTTGTGCCAAAAAATATTTGGACTGAATTTTATCAAAACAAATTGATAAAATCTCAGTAGTGTCAAGTTCATATCACGTTGCCAAGATATTAATAAACTGCAAACCTTATCTGTGCTGACATCAAAAGATAAGCGACCGATAACATGTTTCTGTTACACACAAATATTTTATAAACACGAATAATTATTCTTGAATTTATTAAAAGTCTTTGCGGCGGCACTGCGCGTTAGGTTCTCCAGGAGAACCTTTGTAAATTATTTTCAAACATAGTTGAAAAAAAAAACATACCAAATGTCTGTATTGCAGAGAAAGATCCACTTGATTATAGAATGTCTGATGGGCTTTAGCTAAAGACAACTCTAGATATTAAATTATTACAATTGCGTTCACGACAATGCTAGCAGCACTTACCTACATAATACAATCTTGTGCAACGTTTAGTTTGCTGAAGACCAAACTTGCCATTCGGCGTTTGGTCGAATGCGATCGGGTTTCTTGAGTGATGGAAAGTGGCGCACGGAAGTCGATAACCGGGCCACTGCGTAAGAGCATCTGGGTAGGCGACATTTGAATGTTTGATTACACTTTAGCATAGTAAATGTTAGGGTACTTTTAGTATATATTGTCCAGGACTTACGATGTCCTTAAAATCTGATTCACACTTTATTTTCAGATTCAACTCATGACAAAAATATGAATTGATCTCTTTGGGGCACGAATGACGCTGTTCATGCATGCGTTTTTTTAAACCTTCGGAGAAATACGAATAATTTGTTTTTTATCGTGCGATAAGATTGTATTTGTGAGTCACGTTTACCTGATTCGCTTTATGATAAACTAAAATTAGAATTTTGCACCATTATTCAAATCGATTCAGTACAGTGACGTCAACGTTGACTATGAGAACAGATAAAAGACACTTTCTGAGACAATGACTTGATGCCGATATAGGCCAGCTAACGGTACATTATGAAACCGTATAACATGTTTAATGGAACATGTTTATATTTGGACACTCTTTGTTCAAACAACTCGCGAGGATATGTTAAATGTCTGAGATTACGTCCTCTCCGTGTTATTGATTTATAGAACGTAAGTATGTCGAATTATTTACATTTTTATTACCGTTTTATTTATGCTGCGAAAATAAATTGATATAATCAAACGTACTGGTTTGACGGGGGACTAAATAATTTGAAATGTTGTTTGAGCACGATCAACTATCTTGTACCTTGTACACACTGTAAGTAATTATATTTGACAGATCTAATATTACCGCGATTGACGTACACTGTTCTACCCGACAAATGCTTGGCATTTTTTTTAGTAACTATATCAAACTGGTTTCCATAGCAACTAGTCTCTGTTCTAAAAAGTTTTCCGTTAACATTACGACCCGTTTTCCCATGAAACAACGAGTATTTTACGACCTTTTTGTGCTAGTTCTACGTCAAAAACATACATATTACGTATTCTCTAGCTAGGAGGTGACATTTTAAAACCTTAACACTCCAATCGAGTAGTAGGAGGAAAACGCTGTTTAATAAAATATTAACAGTAATCTTTCTATGTTCTAATTTACGGTATTTTAAGAAATCCTTATTATCTGTAGTAGAAATTTTAGCTTAAATTGGTTATAAATTATATAATATTGATAGTAATAATGGACGCGTAGTGTAATCTTTCTCATATACTAGACCATCAGTGGACGTTAACATCTTCCGTCAGATGTGAACCGACCCTATCACTCAATGAAAGTCTATTCGTGCTACTTATATTTGTTACTAATACCCATACATGTAAACAATTTATTTTCTGTCTGTCACCAATTAGCCCGGCTAGTTAATTTTTAAACCGTTCACTTCCTAAAGTCATGTTTGTAATTATTCAAGTTGCTTGTGTTTTGGACCGTGGCCTGATTGACGACGCGGTTATTAGAAAACTACGCGATTATTTCATAGCGATCGGCAAGTTGCCGCAATTCAGTTGTTGCTTAAACGAATTACGTTTATTTGTGCCATCCTAATAGATTTACGTGTTAAGTTAAGAGAGATTAGCGATAAATGGTACAGAATTGTTCGGTTAACTAGGTTTTTCGTATCTTTATACTTTACATAGATAAAATCACGCCTTCATCCCATAGGACTAGACAGATATCAGTGACCGCCACTTGACACGACCCTTACAAACCGCTATTGCTTCACTCACATCCAAACATCTTGTCATACATTACCGTTGGTTACGAGTACTACGCATATATATTTTCTTTTTCTAATGAAATCTTGAAAAGTCATGACGGGAATAAATCGAAATGTATTTTGCCTTCAATGTTCCACGTCGACTTTCATGTCACGTTTATTGTCAGTAAATTCGGTCGCTGTACACCGAAATACAAGAGACAAGAATATTGTGACCTTTTAAAATATTAGGTTAAATAAATAAATAAATAAATATCATTGGACAACTCACTCACGGTCATTTGATTACAAACTAAGCAGAGCTTGTACTATGGTAACCAAATAACTGATAAACATACTTATATACTTCTAAATACATACTTATATAGATAAATTGACAACCAGGCTCAGAACAAATACTCATGCTCATCACACAAAGATTTGTCCCGGGTAGGATTCGAACCCACCCACGGTTATGCATTTGTTTCCGATTTAACACTATCTTTTAAATTTTGTTAATTATATTAAATTGTATTGGTATCAATTAATACCTATTGATTTATTAGTTAACAATTTAACATAATATGCAAAGCGTAAACGCTACAACTTATAACTTAATCTATCAGGTAACTGGTACCACTGTACTCCGAACATTGTAATCAAACGTTGGTATCAACTATTTTTAATAAGGCATTCTTTCTGTGCCATATTAATCAAGTGTTACGTACAGTCGCACACTCCGCACTTGAATAAGTTTTGCAACATTACTTACGGAATTCGATCACGAAATAGATTTAATCGATATTTGATGATATAATTTGACGGCTACCAAAATTTTGCAATGGATTCTGTGATGGCCAGCTTCCGGATGCAATTATTTTGTCATCTTAATTATTATGTTATGTAAGACTGTCTGATTGAAGTGAACGAGAACTTAAGTTGCTTCCCGAATTTGATTTTCTTGAAGAGATTTCCACTATGTGTTTGTATCTACACGACAAGAGTTTATTTTTCAATATGGTAAACGTTGGTAGACTTTGGTTACACTACGTTTCGAAAAACAGGAATACCTCTAATTTATCTAATTCTTAATAGCGTAAACTAGCATTCCTACGGTAAATGACCATCTTTCAGCGTTCTAACGAATGATTGATGATTTCTCATTATTTAATTTTGAAAGTACTTCCTAATATTCAATGTATAAACTTTATAAACATAAAACGTGATGGCATAACGAATACATAATATATGAGGTAATAATATGTATGGACGTACACGCCTACATCACAGAGTATGGAACGTACAGTAAACAAACACCCCTCATACATTAGAATTTTTATTTGAAGCGATGCGAACAATTTTGGAGGTCGTAGTCTAGGGAACAGGCGAATCTCTTCTATCCCTATCAAAATAACGAAATATTGGTACCAAATTTACCAACTGTATATATTTTACACTGTGGCTACACGCAATTTGCCGTCAGCTTCCATTAAAGGTTTTCATCAGGCCTTTGATACCGAAACAAAATTACGCTCCCATCTTGTTTGTAGATTACAGCTTTTAGTTTGATGAATAATAAATTACTTGAGTTAACCGACAATTTTATTTATTGGTATGAAAGGGACTTATCTATCCTTCTATTCCATTGATCTTATAAGCACCTTCAGTAATATTTCATTGTTAAACTTAACTGGTTTCTATATAATCCATAACTGAGATTACAGGATTATGAGAGAATGAATAACAGCCTGGATTTTCGTAACGAGCCCCGTTGTCGTAAACAAATTATGTTAATGAAAACATAATTGGAATATTTCTTAGAAACATTGTTGTTTGTTATTTTGTTCGTTAATGAGGTACAAACGCCTGCGAGAATATTATTATTAATACTGTGAAGCTCAAATAATAAAGTTACGAAACCAGCTTTTACTTGTATAACACAAAGTAAATAGTTGGCAATTAGTCCCAATAAGTTTTACATAAAATGAACAATAATCAATGTCTATAATAAAAACATAATGACTTTAATACGCATTAAATAGTGATAAGTACTTTAAAGTGACGTTTAACGGCTATTTACTTATCCCCGTTCAGATAGAACTTATAAGCATGCGACCATAAAAATGCTGGAAAAAGATGTTTCCTTTCTACTATTCATTTTACAATGCTAAGAAATAAAAACCATACGCTATTCGTAATTCTCTAATTCTCTACCTCTATTCGTCATCTTTGTATAAGTGTCTGATGAACATGAAAGCATAATATGATAATTTTAAGTTAGTTAATTTTGACTTTCTTACTGAACCATGTATTATAACACGTCCCCATTAGCTTTTCTGACCTTTTATTCAGTCGAAATAACAAAGGTTGACCTCTGCAAAGTCACAGACGACGCAAAATAGAACGAAATGATCACATAAATAAATTATATTCGCACATAGAATGTTATAAAAATAAATTGCAATCAGCTTTCTTGTTGAAGTTTCTTGAACGAACTAAACTTAGTTAGGCGCTCAGTAGTTATGTTTACACTGAACAATTATAATACGAAATATCATAAGTACTTATACTCCATCTTTGTAAGAAACGCTTCTTCGAAAAATATTTTAGGCATTTAAAGTATCATGATAAATGAATGTTATCAACCACGATGAGATACTTTGCTATCTATTGCACTATTGCAAGTAAGGTTATTCGAAAAGCCAACTTTACTCAATCTACATGTAAAAGGATATAATCTAATCTCGTTTGCTCACCAATACTCATTTCCATACGTTTTCACTGCGAGCCTTGACCACTTTTATCAGCGCTATCGCACAATTTCATCCACTCCAATATATTTGCAGTTCTACGTTATCTTAACCCAGTTTATGGCACGCCTTCAGTACTCCTACGCTAAAAGATATACTCATTTAGAGTGCATTAACACTAACTACGACTTCAATTACAATTAGTTTTTTTAATGCCTTCCGCTTCAATTGCTCAGCTCTTTTATAGGTCAGTTTTTACATTTAACTCGTTTTACCCTCCCTATTTATTATGGATATATAGATATCAATTTTCTCTTAGTGTTTATGTTTTAAAATATTCTACACTGCCTACAAATAGTTTTCCCTCTTTCTATTATGAATAATACATTATTTCCGCATACACATGTTCCCTTTTACTAGGAAGTGGCAAGCGGGGTTTTAATAGTCGCCGTGGGAGTTAATTTCTACGCCTTGCGTATGTTGTTCTGCAACCTCTATATAATAAAGTGCCTAAGGTTAATATACTAGTAAAGTCTTCGCCAGTTACTTAAAGTTATAAACGCCTGACGGTTAAGGCATAGCTATTAATCGCGAAACCGCTGCTTACTAACTTAAACTTGTTAGGTGTCTCTTCACAATATTGAAGATTGAAGAATTTGTACCCACGTTATCTACCCACGTTATAAATCCTCTGCGTAATTTTTATTGGCGTCCTGTTTTTCATTTGTTGACTTTGTTTTTTAATTTACGATTTTTTTTATTCCTTAATTAACTTGTAAGCTTTTGTAATATGATATCAATATACCTTACCGTGTTAATACGTCAATTTGAGACTTTTTTCATTAGGCTTATGTACAATGTTAGTGAACTGACCCACATAACTGAATGTCTTATGATTCATTACAATAATATTTCAGAGAATCGTTTACCGGGTGTAATATCTGTACACATCGTACACGTCACGTGTGTGGGCTTCATTGCGAGAAAGTAGAACTGCAAATTAAACTGTCTAATGAAAACAGTCTAGTCGTTATAAATCTTCATTGTTCGTTGTGTTTAAACTGGTTTCTTCCTATGTTTCATCGTGCTGAATCATTTGTATGTCAATTACATGGTTTATAAAAATAAATAAGAAAATGGTTGGCAGATCTTCTCATAATAATATAAGGTTGCTCATTTTCTAACTATTCATTGTCTTCTATACTTTAAATTAGCTTTAGCTACGTTAAAATTGTTGCAGAAATTGGTTCTCGACATATTCCCATGTTCAGAAAACATCTAGATACAAAGACTTATTTGATTGTTAAAAAAACAATACATATTCGTATGAATTCTATTTGATTTCTACTGAAAGCAAATATTTCACTGTCATGTTGTTTCAGACTCATAGTATATTTTTAGGGGGTGTTGAGAGACATTCATAGTTTGTTAAAAATGAATGACAAGACTATGTCAATCAACAGTTTAGAATACACACGGAACAAACAATAACTTTCGATGACGAATGTGTTTTTTTAGTCTCTTAAGAATTTTAGTTCATAGTTATATTGGACGATTTTATTATACTGTGAATTATAAAACAAATTATATTTTAGTTCCTATCCTTATCTATACTATATATATTATATATAATATTATAAAGCTGAAGAGTTTGTTTGTTTGTTTGATTGTTTGTTTGTTTGTTTGTTTGAACGCGCTAATCTCGGGAACTACTAGTCCGATTTGAAAAATTCTTTCAGTGTTAGATAGCCCATTTATCGAGGAAGGCTATAGGCTATATATCATCACGCTACGACCAATAGGAGCAGAGTAACAGTGAAAAATGGTATAAAAACGGGAAAATTATGATTATCTTAAGTGACGCAAGCGAAGTTGCGCGGGTCAGCTAGTCTTCTATAAGAATAATGTCAGCTATCAGTTAACCTTTGTATCATCAATTTGAACTCAAGTAGCGCTTTCAAAGAAGTTATGATGTAACGGCGAGAGTGAGCTTTTCAATACGTTTGTTATTTGTTTCGCAAGTTCGTATTTACATGTATTTTTGCGATGTCTTTATATTTACTTTTTACATCATTTCCAGGATGGTTCACGTTCACTCCACGTTCGTTCCATTTAACTTTAATAACGATTCATAGAAAATTATATTTTAAAGTGCGGAGATCGACCTTTTTTTGACCGAGTAAAATTTTGTAGTGCAGATTGTTATTACTAAGGGAATTTGTTTAACTATGGATACGGGAGTCATTGTTTCTTGCTACCCAATCTCATGCCTTTTTCGACATCTTCACTGCTATTATCTTATCCGTTCATACTTATCGGATCTTCGTCTTCAGCAGGTTAGCAATGGCATTAAAAATATTTACACTATGAATTATTATTTTTCCTGTGGACATTCTGGCTACCGCATGCGAAGGTTAAAATGTTTATCGAAGACATTAACACATCATGTCATATTTGTGAGACGAATGTGCGTAGTTATTCTGAAAAGAGGTCTTTGCTTGACCTCTTTGTAACAGTTAAACGTATATTTTTCTGTGGTTCTTGAGCTATAACCTTCAGGACTACAAATTTCCTGAAATATGAAAT
The DNA here is from genome assembly GCF_050436995.1 of Anticarsia gemmatalis. Lineage (NCBI taxonomy): Eukaryota > Metazoa > Arthropoda > Insecta > Lepidoptera > Erebidae > Anticarsia > Anticarsia gemmatalis. The sequence continues at coordinate 10,265,759 of NC_134759.1, forward strand.
GGAGATAGTACAAATCACTATTAATTAAATTTGAGGCGCCCATAGCCAGTTGCGCTCACCGGTCGGTAAACGATCTGTGGGTTAAGCAAACCTTGGTGCGGTCGTTCGATAGATGGGAGATCGCCTAGTGGTATTCGAACTTGGCGTCTCCGTGCTTCGTAGGGCACGTGAAAAGTCGGTCCCGGTGGTTGCCAATTAAGATATCAGTCGTTAAGCCACGTCAATGGCCTTCGGGCGGCTTGAACAACTTTGACACTAGGTTGACCACTAACCACAAGAATAATAAATAATAAGTAGAAATCACGAGATCACTCATACATTGAAAAAGAGCTACTATATCTCTCGTTTTGTGTTATATACTAACTTTATATACTCCAATTAATTCGACCTTTAATCAGTAGAAACTGGTGTTAATAACCCGAAGTCAAGGTTCGCCGGTTTCTTTTGCATAACACTTGAAGTTGGGCATCTCAGTATGTTATATAATAAATGTGGACACGTTATTACGTGCTTCGCGTCACACTGACCACTATGTGGGTGTTAAATCTTGGCCAATTATTTTGTCGAGGGCATAAACTGTCATTGTTAGTTTGTAGTACTCGTAACCGGCGGTCCTGTATGATAAAATGTTTGGATGTGAATGGGGCAAGAGGAGTTAGTAAGGACCGTACCAAGTTCTTTGGTTTTTGCCTTCTGTTTTGGGGAAAAGGCGTGTTTTTATGAATATATGTATGTATATTTATTTTAGTTTGCGTTAATTCATAATCTTAAAAATAACAGTCGTTAAGTCATCTCGAAATTAACGATATGCATCAAATAAATAATAACGTTTAATAAATGTTGGCTAGTAAACACATTATATTCTAATTACTAAATAAGTTAATTTCAAAATTATATTACAGACGCAGTTAAAATAATGCCATTATGTATAACTGAAATAATTGTTACGAAAGCGTATTATATTCTGTTTTAATTTAGTCTAAATTTCAAGTATTTCATTTGCAAAATAGAAATTTTGCATTATTACAAATCATGACTTTCTTTCCAGGCTTTATGAATATTTATTATATAAAATTTATTTTATCCTTATCGCATAATAAACAATCTTTGCGACGAACGCAATCTTCTCGCTTCGATAAAAGTAATTTAGGTCGAGTTAAAACTTCATTAGCGTTCATTATCTACACGTTTTTGTCCTTAAGTGAAAGTGGGACACTGTTTTATGTCACCGTTTTACTTTTAAATGTCATAATGTTAAAAATGTGAAGTATGACATATTCTACAGTTTTACACTACCATTTCATTATGTGGTAAGAATTTTCCAATATAAAGACTGAAGTTATTCCTTTATCGTATTTAGAATGCATCATTTCTATTGTTTTATAATATGTTACTATAATATATAATTATAACTCAAAAGTGATTGACTAGCTGACTGACATAGTGATCTGTCAACGCACAGCCCAAACCACTGGATGGATCGGGCTGAAATTGCACGCGGGCAAAGCCGCGGGCGGAAAGCTAGTAATAATATAAAATTTGAACTATTTTTTTCGTACTGGTCCAATCGTGGTATCAAAAACAAGTCAACACTCGAGATATAAGCATTTGCGATATCCATCAGGCACATCAATTTCTATAAAAGAAAATAAACACGTAATAGAATCATACAACTTGATAAAATTTCATATTATAAAACTTTTTCTTAGTAATCCATAGTGCTGTTTCACAGCACGCAAAGACATTCCGTCACGCGTCTCGGACTGTGTAGAATATATACATTGAGACTACGTCATCGACTAATGAAGTGATTTATTGTTGTAAATGAACAGCGTGATGAATATTATTGCAAGTACAGATTGCTATTATTTGAAACTTGCAAAAACGTCGCGTACCGGCGGTTCTGTATGACAAGATGTATGGATGAGAATTATTGGGAATGAAGCAAGGGAAGGTTCTAAGGATCGTACCAAGTGTTCGTTGGTCTTTGCTTACTCTTACGGGCATGTGGGATTCTAAACTCTGAAAGATCGAACAATGTATTACTAAAGTTAGCTATCTTCCTTATACTTTTCATTGTATTTTATATTATAGATCTATTAGTAAGAAATTGACGCGTAATTCTTTCAACAAGTATTGTCTCTTACCCCTGTACGTTTTACTTAGCCATTTCTATCTTCATGTTTCCGATGCTTCTGATGAAATCAATCGAGCCTAAGGAAACAATACGGCTATTTACTTCCCACTAATGTTGCAGCTGAACCCCGGAATGGTTTTACTCTTGATACCCGTATTATGGTGGTACATTGTATCCAAATACTTGTCTTAATCGTACCTGTATCGTTCGCTTAAATATACACGATAATTTCAAACCCTAATAACAAATACTGGGAAAAGCCATGGAAAGGGCTTCATAGGGAAGTTGTACAGACTGAATTACCTAACACAATAAACAAATTAAACTAAAGATAGCCTACAATTTGAATAACTTCTACAAGAAAACAGGAAACTCTGACGCATTTAATTGTTTTCAAGGGACAGGGCGACGACCTTGTCCTTAAAATATAAAAGCGATTCTTAGAGGTCAACACCCTCGCTACCTAAAGCACACTAAAACACAAGAAGTATAGACACTATATAGAGCTATTTCACGGTATGTAATTCAAACTGTCTGCACAAAAAGCGAAAAATGAGAGGCTACTAACGTACTTGAACAACTAGATTGTCGAGCAACCACAATGTGAATAAATCAGCATGTATGTGAATTCAGTATTCGTGACGTTAGCAAAACTTATGCGTAATTTGGATTATCAGAACTACGGTTCTTATAGTTATTTGGCAGTCACCTGTAAATACGTCAGCTCTTCCTGTGCTAATTTTACCATCTGCGCAGACAGAAAAACTTTTTTGCTTTTGCGATACGAAACAATGTGTTGTTTTTTCATGGAAATGTACGTTGGCCTAGAAACTGCGACGAAAATAAACCGGGGGAATCCGGAAACTTCACTCACTACACCTTGAGTTCAAGTTCTTTTCTTTTATTAAATACGAGGTTAATATTGCAATTTAAAAACAAAATTCACAAAAGATGAACACGACATCGCTGCATCGTTATGAAAATATGCATAATTAAGTATATCATTATCGAACGTTCTACATTAAAACATAACAAACAAAATTACAAATGAATTATGCAACTTAAGTCAAGTTCCAAAAAAGTGACGGAGTTAAACCGGTTACCTAGTTTTTATTTTAGCATATTTACATATTGATCGAAGCATTGATCATCCAAAAAAAAGCAATTGCTACACGTTAGCAGTATTCGAAAGGCAAAAGTATGTTGCGTAACATTTTTATTGTGTAACCGTTCGGTGAAAGAGGTTGTCCCAGCAAACAGCTGCAGTATTGCATACGGCATAACTACGGGCGGTCGACTCCGCGCTCGCTCTAACCGCGCAGTGTAATCGCTGATTAAACTAAAGTTTGATGTGATTGTGCAACCGGCTGTACGGCTTTGTTGTCAGTGCGAATGAGTTTATGTATGAATATTTTTGTTTAGTTTTTTAAGAGAGAGAAATTGATAGGCTTTTGAGTTTTGATGTCCTCTGGTGTCTGAGTAAAAGGGATTTCCTAACTACTACGGTATAATAAGGATATTGTCGTTTAGTTTGTTACTACTGCTTATATTAGTGCGTGACGAAATCAAATTTGATATTAGACTGTGACCAAACTAACATTACGTGTTAGTCATTAATACTCATATTATTATACTCAAGTTAAAATTGCATCATAATCGTTTAATATCCCGACAAGTTGGTACGTTTACTTGTTCACATAAATTCATTATTTCCTTGATTATCTGTACACACCTTACGTTCTATTCCTTTTTGTTTTGCTTTTAATAATTGAAGTAAACAAAAAAGTTTCCCGTCTATTACTCTATTTGTTTTGCGATTGTAAATCACCGATGCATATCACTATTTACATCGTATAACACTTTCAATATTCGCGCGCTATTACAAAAGGTTAAGTAAGCTGTAACGGTCAGTAGATTAGAAAGCATGAGGCGTCACAGTACCAGTTTTAGTCGATAGTACCGAACGTCTAACGGAACGAGTACAACATGGCCGCGGTACTGAGATACTGGCCTACTTTGTTTGTTTTTAAACTGATGTTATTGCATGCGTGCTAGAAATTATCTTTTAAGTATTTTATTTGCACTTAACTATTAGAATCAGTATCATTAGCATCATAATCTTCATTGTTTTTTAAAGGTTTATAGGTAGGGGTATAGCAATAATTCCTGTTATATAGTATGACTAGCTCGTGTCCCACGGCTTTGTCCGTGTGTGGGAAACGTTTTCCGGTGTAAACGGTATCCTATGTGTCAATCTACACGCATTGTTATGGCAGTGTCTGTTTTCGTAGAAAACAGATATAATACAATAGATTTTCAACCAATAACTTCATGATCTATGTGTATGTATCTACGTGCGATTTATCCGTCACATCACTTCAGAACGTATAATGTTGCGCGTGCCCATACTTAAATTAAATATATTTAAACGTAGTAGACCACCATTATGGAAGTTAATATCTACGTATATTTTCATAAACCCACAAGGCGTATAAGATGTTTCTCGGCCTGTCCAAACAACGTGTGTTTACACAACAAACATCCACATGGAGTTTGTAATGATTTGCTCTGATATAAAGTGCGACCGTGTGACCACTATTCGGCGTAAACAAATTAACTCAATGACAGTGTTACTTGCTGGTCATGGTACTTTGGTTTTATGTTGACGAGGATTTGGGAACCGCGACGATACAATGCATTGTGGTGGAGACAGTCTGTGTCATTGTCATTGACAACTCCACTACATAAGCCTGCCTTCGAATGCTTGACGTTTCGGCGCAGGTTACACTGTTTTGTATCATGCTTGTACGTACAGTATTCCGCATAATCTAGTAGTCAATATAAAGAAGCAATTGAATTGCTTTCAACGCATGCTATTTCGCATGTTCTTTGTTGCGTGCAAGTTAATGTTGCATCAATGATAGAACATTTTGTGTTTTTTAGTTCGTTTTTCAGTTTGCATAGCTCTTCTTTTTAATAGTATGTAGTTGTTTCACTAATGTTTATAAAACTTGGCAATAGTTGAATTCTTCGCAGTTCAGAGTCGTATTAACCCTTGAACTGCAGTGACATTGAAGCTAGTATTGCGATATCAGGCCATCTAAATTGAACTCGGAGTGTCAAATTATTGCAATCGATTTACTAACTCTTGGTGCAAATCAGACTTGTTGGACATTTGCGTTAAAATTGTTTTTTTTTTAATGTTAAGTATTGTGTTTTGCTCACTGAAAGGTTGTTGACATGATTTTCCAACTTAATTTAGGTGCCATCAAATGATCCCAATTAGAATTCAGTTTAATGTAAAATGCACAGTTTCCTACATATTTCTTACATATTTTTTAAATTTAATACTCTAGGTTTTTTTGAAAACTAACGCTTCCTCATTCGAAATTCCGTCTTTTACTGAGTAGTGAGTGCAACTGCCTGTAACAATTTCTTGTCAGTGGTTTGTCATGTATGCGGCATGTCATGTAAGCGTATATTTTCCACAATTCCCTGTTCTGTCGTTTACCAAAGCTCAGACTGTGTCCGCATCACAAAGTCAATAAGTAAACAATATATTGTGTTTTAATATCCGGCTATATTCTTAGTAATTTCCGTAGTCTTTGTACATATTTGGTGTCCACTTAAAATGCGTCTTTATAAACAAACAAAACGGGCTTATTGTTGTTATGATTCTTGTGTGCTGCAAAATGTTTGGATATCCAGCCCTCATTAAATATTTGTGTTTTAATATATGACCTCTGTCTCCATGGCATAAGGTCGAAATTACCCACAGTATTTCCTCGTAATAGCAAGGTAAGATTGTTCGTGACAGTCTTAGGCTGCAATACTAGCAATTAGAACTGCCATGGTCTCTGTAAATCACATAGCAGAGGCACTAGATTACTGTTTCCTTGTTCTTCTGCACCCAGACTAATAATAAGGAAATGAGAACTGAATATTTTAAAATTAATTCTTGTTAAGTTAAAAAACAACTAACCTAGCAAAATCATTATAGGAAGATAGGCGGTTTTCTGATACGAATTCTTATAAGAGATCTTCGTCCAGACTAATCCAAAATCACTCTATACATAACCTAAAACCATAGTGCCATTAATTAAGTATTAAAAATACTAGGTGCTCTTATAAAAAATATCTTAGGTCATTTAAAATTTGCTTTTTCATTGCAATCAGGAAATTATTCGAGCAGTTTTTTTAAGATATGCGCAATATAACAGTGTAATAATAAATAATGAGCTAATATTACCAATGTGCAACTTTGTAATAATTGCGTATCACGTGGATACTGAAATTTTATAATATTACTCATAAACATTTCTGGTATGATGAACTGACACAGAAATTTTACACAACATCGTGCATAACTGCATAACAAACAATCTCTAAATTTTGTTTTGTTTGACTGAATGTAATCAAGTCAATTAGTATCATTCGCTATCCTTTATAGAAGTCGACTTTGAATTATTTTATTTTTGATTGTCTCATATCCTGGAATTTCTCTTGTTTTTTTTAAATTATTTTTTAGCCCCGTTACTGTCCCATTTCTGGGCGAGGGTCTCCATCCAAACGAGGTAGGGGTTTGGCCTGGAGTTCACCACGCTGGCCAAATGCCTGCCCTCAAAAAATGAATTAAACCATTTAAATATATTATATATTTTTTAATGTGGTTTCCTCATGTAACACTTTTAGATGGTTGTAGTTCTATCAAGTGTAACTACTTACTACTGTTGACAGTATTGAGACACTTTCCACTAAAAAGAAACTTAAGTAGCCCAAGATCAATAGTACACAATACAATTCTGGTACTGTTGATGATTCACAACACGATGAAAGTAGGTTGTGATCTATCGACCCGGATTCGTGAATCATTTTGTTTGAAACCACGTGGTCGAATTTTGCGAGCAACTCGATTAAATAGTTTACAAGAGAAAGTGAACTCTATTTATTCGGAACAAGCTGCGTTTTTCCATGCTTCGAGCAACGTTTCTGTTGCATGCGTAGTTATATTCTGAATATTTCAGAATACTCATTAGCCTCGTAACGAAAAACGTTTAGTTCATTAATAGTCAATGTTTCGTTTACTTAATTGGGACATTAGTGATTCCAGCGTTTTCTCTCATTAATGGACCTTATTGTTTGATCACGCAATCAATATACTGCGTCATGGAATAACTTTTAAACTATTATAGGTTATTAAAAATATATTATCATTGTGTTCGGGTTAAACAGACAAATAACAGGAACTCGTTCATTATTTTTAATTTGAAGTCAACGGCCTTTTAATACCGACAAAAATGTTATGCATATCTTCATCGCAGTAATCTCGTTACTTTAAGTTGTTAGACCGTGCATTTTTTTCTGCAGTTATAATATTTGTGTAGCCTTGTTACATGCACAGTATAAGTTTTTTTCGATCTGCAGGTTCTTGCTTGTATACACTATAATAATATAGATATAATAATAAATGTTATTACCCGGATTAAGAAACTGGTATGGCTACTAAAAATACGAAGCTCGTACGTCTGCTATTTTGTATAGGGAAATAAAAATAAACTTGTCTTGAATCGCGAAGAGACATTTCCTTATTTGGCGTCTGCAGGGTGAACTGAATTACGGTTAATCACGCAGTTTGGCAATCTTCCCTTGTATACGGAAACTTGCAATATCAAGTTCCGTTAAAAACCGAGGCCCATGATTAAAAAAGATATTGAACATTTTGTTTAAAGAAAGGTCACGGTTCGCATTATATTTGTATCCGTACCGACTTACCGACCAACTATCTATTGTAAATGTCTATTTGATCTATTTGCGCTCTTGTGTCCACTGATACGTTATTCAGGATTTCACCCAAAGTAGACGAAATCAGGAAGTTACAAAGCCTAAAAGTCTGTAGCCTGTGTTATTAACACAGGCTACAGTTATTTGAAAAACCAACCCCTATATTCATTTCTCGTGTGCAAAGGGTCAGCTAGTAATATAAAAATGTGGTACAAACAAAGTTCGAAAGGTTAAAAGTATTAAGTAAATTCAAGTTTCAATACAGCATTTTATATCTTCTTAAACACCCATAATCGATTTTTATCGCTTACATAACAAAACAAATATCACACCGTTCACATAACACGTTTGCGAACAATAAGTGAGGCTTTTCCTTTAATTTCTACGCTCATTGTACAAAGGCGGTTTAAGACACGTGTTGATGTTTATTATTGAAACGTGACAGTCGTGGTTTGATCTTTATCAATAGGATCGTTTAATGATGAGATTATGTGAGGAATGTTCCTTTTGTGTTAGTTATCTTCACATTTCATTTAATGAGATAGGACACTCTTACTGTTTTCGTAGGAAAATACTTTATTATTTATTAGTACTAGTGTAATCATTTCACCTAAATAAATAAAAATGTACCACTGAAATGTATGTACTCGCGTAAGTTTTAAACAACTGGACCAAATTGTTTTTTTTAAGTAAGTTACGACAGTTCCGATTTGGAACATTGTTCAGGGCTAGGTTTATATGGGATCTACAGGATCAAAGTTTTCAAGGGAGTAGGATCAACGGGATAAACAGTAATTTGAAATCATCTTTCGACTCACGGCTTCAATTAAAGAAGCAAATAGTATTGTAGAAGTCTTGATTGGTTTCGTGCTAACCGTTCATTGATTAATTTAGTTATTATGGCTTGTGGTGATGCAGTGGTAAGTTCCAGTAATTGATTGTCTATTAAAACACAGTCACATGTATGTTTTTCCGCTTATAAGGACATACACATTATTGTGTGTCTGGTATTTTGCATAATCAATGATTCTAGCTGGTAATTACTGAGGTATAAAAAGCAAGATGTATTTAAGAATTTGTTTATATATTATCAAATGCAGCTGTAGGAGTACTACTAGGAATAATAGTGTTTGAAAATGAAATGGGATTTAGAGTTAGTGTCACTATATTATTATTAGCAGATCTTGTCATTGCTCGAAATGAGCTCCGGACCTTTGTTATGTTATAAAGTTTAAATTTTGTCAGTGCATGCTTTCATACGAAGTAACCAGGTTAAATTGTGCGAGGATACTTTATAAAGCTTTGCCAGTTTTGGCCCTTAATCATTGCGTGGCCAGAGATCAGAACTGTCATAACTGTCTGACTGGCTGTCTGCGATTTATATGAATACTACCGGCTCACCGCGGCTTCGCCCGAAAATGTGGAATTTAACAATCTATTTAACATAAACCTTAGCCATTTTACGCATAAACCTTCTTCTTGCATCACGCTATATATTAAAAAATCGCATCAAAACCGTTGCGTAGTTCTAAAGATCTATGCATACATAGACACAGACGGTTGTTTTTTACTATGTAGTTGCAGTTTAGTTTACAGATATGAGCTGAACAAAATTGTATGAGCCGTCTTTATAATAAAAAAAGAAACAAAGTGTCTAACAACTTTAATGACGTACGCTGTCTAGACTTGACTTTTGAAAAACGTACCTATTTCTAAAAATAAAATCTGCTCGTATATTTAAAAGCAAAACTAGTTTTAATTCTGCATTAGATTAGCACGTTATTAATACTAAGTATAATGTCGTTTTATTTGTGTTTGTGGTTGGCATTCACGATTCCGGTATTTGCTCTTAAGCATATGTCACACTACACACAAATATTTACTGAGTATTATTTGCTTGTGTCTCTCGTTGAGATACACATAAATATTCAAGTCACAAGTTGATATTGAACTTCATCAAAATGGTCTCTTCTTTAAAACCATATATCTGAAATTCAAATCTAATACATATTTTAATTTTATTCCAACATTCTTTCGTGCAGTTTCATAAATATTTTTATTTTTCATAATACTTAACTAAAGTTTCAGAATGCTGTTACACTGTGTATTACAGTTTTTGTTGGTTTTTTGTGGTTCTTGTTAAACTTTCTAAAAGTAATATAGGAAAAGTTAGTTTTATGACTGAGTAAAGCTGTTAGCCTAGTGCTCCCTCAGGCAGTGTTACGATCCACGGTTCATGTTTGTTGAAAACGTTTTCTATGTTTACGTACAGTTAAATAACACTACAGTAAGGTAAAAGGAAACAAAAAAACGCTCAAAAGAATGTTGCATAAAACGTGAGTCATATTGAATATTGGGAAAACTTCCATGCACGAAATAGAGTACGTTGATGGACAAAAGCTTATAATAATGATAATATCAGTTCAGTAATTTGTTACTTTTCCTTAAGGAAAAGTTCCAAATGGCCGTTCTAAAGCCGAACCTAAGTTTCAAACGTGAGTCATACATTCAGTGTTTTCGCATTAGAACTAATTCAGGGTTAGATATTGCGCACGACACATGGAGAAACCCCGCATAATCTGATTATTTATACGAAGTTAACTTATAATAGTTACCTTACTTAGAAATACACCTTTCTGTGGTTTGTGAATGCCTTATATTTATCTGCAGACGCTCGAGGACACCACTCATGATCGTGACGTCGAGACGTAAACACGACCTCTACTAATTACTTGCATTGTATAATATTTTAAAGAGAAAATATTATTTCACAGTTTAAAATTTCTAAGACTTTCAAAGAACTCCTCCTAAATATAATAAATACATTTAAATTAGCTACGTTTATATAATTACTTTTGCAAATTTGAAATAACGGTAGTGTTGTGAATTAAAGTGACGTGAATCATAGTGAAAGAATTGACTTGTGATGTTCTGATACGATGTCTGCGGGTGTTTGGGATCTGATGCCGGTCAGGTGCCGGTGGATTGAGACGCTAAGGCACTGCGGGAAGACACTCTTGAGAAGGCAACGACGATTGCTTAGGAGATTGAAGAAGGTATAGTAACTACTGAAATTGAAAACCTTATGTATTTTGTCAAACGATTTACAAAGGCGATTGGAATAACGATGAAGATTAAATTAACTTACAGTTGTGCGGTATACAAAATAACTAACTCACACTTATCGTAATTAGTATAGACTTCGATGATTAAAGGGTTGTCAAATTGTCATAGTCTTGCTTTTGGAAGCAAAAGTAAACAAAAGACCAACGTAATCTTACTTTAATTACCTTTCTAGTTTATAACGCTAATGATGTTTTTAAACGTCACAATATTGCACCATTCAGTTGGTAAATAGATTTAGATTGTGACACTGAGAGAATTACTCGAGTACTAGATATATATTTTGCAATATTCTGAAGAATAAATAGGCGCGTTCCTTGACTTTGTTTGACCTGAAGTATTGTCTTAGATATTGACCAATGTGTCCATGTCATACAATGAACATTTATTTGTTTTGAGCATTCGAAAAGTTTTGTCTCTTGAGGTCTTTTCAGTTATAACTGTTTGACGAATAAAGTGTGATATTTTTATAGGTGTGTAAAAGCAGGATTTTATAGTAAGACATTTTTAATTTCGAGTTTTAGTTATTTAGTTATAATTGACCATACGCTCAACGTCAGAAATGTCTGAATCTTGTATTCGTTTGACAAATTTTCAATTGTATTTTTTAAATGTAAATATCATCTGAATTATTAATATCGAAGGTCTAGGTCTACTTAATATAGGACCTTAGAAATAATTAAATTGTGTGCAGTCACTCCATGTAAACGGCTAGACTAGAAACCGTCTCCAACATAGGTGGAAGAATTTATGAGATATATTATCGAATTATAGGTAAGCGTTACTCGTTATTTTCAAATTTTAATTAAGGGTTACTGCTTCTGTACTTTCTCAAAACATCATTAAAAATTCAAAGTTTAATTTAATTAAAAGTGAGAGGAGAGGAGATATACCCGAAAGCAGTTTACGTTGTTCATCTTATGGTTCTAGGTTAAAAAGATTTTTTAAACACGTCTCTGGTTTGGTCACTTACGGCTTCAGTTTGCAAAATGAGTGAAACATTGGGATCGTTCTAAATATGTATATATTTAAAAAATAAGCTGTAAGAATTATTTTCCTTTAAAGATATTTTTGGCAAAAAACGTTTTGTCAATTCGTGCTTAAATATTCAAAGTTTAATTTTATTTAAAGTGAGAGGAGAGGAGATACCCGAAAGCAGTTAACGTTGTTCATCTTATAGTTCTAGGTTAGGAAGTTTTTTAAACACGTCTCTGGTTTGGTCACTTACGGCTTCAGTTGGCAAAATGAGTGAAACTTTGGGATCGTTCTAAATATATATTTAAAAAATAAGCCGTAAGAATGATTTTGCTTTAAAGATATTTTTAGCAAAAAACGTTTGTCAATTTGTGCTTAAGTTATAAATTACAATACTGTAAGAAAATTTGATTAAGATGAATTTTCTTAAGTGACAGCAGTTAAGATTTAAAATAAGTTTTGGAATATTGTTTAATAGTTTATCAAATAAAAGTACATTTTAATGTGCAGTGTATGTATAAAATAAAAGGCGTACATACGCATGCATGTTTTATGAAACTAAATAATAATTATCATTGTTTATTGAACTAAAAGCTGAATACAATCAATTTGTTTGTTAATTTGAGTAAGCAGCTATTCAAAAAAATTGTATTACTTATTAATTTTGTGCTGAGTAACTTACCTGTGTCGTACAAAAAGAGGTTATTTCAATTATATCGTAGGTCAACTTGTTATTCACCTTTTTAAAATAATAAAGTGCGTTGTGCTTTCCAAGTAGGTGCTCAAAAAGTCATTCAACTTAAATTTATGTCATTGGACGTTTTTTTTTTCTGTATATGATAAGAAATCGAATAACTGTAAAAAGTACAGAATTACATAAGATTAGTATTTGTCTGTATGAGAATTCCTTAAACCGAGTATTGAGATATCATAATTTTCAGAGCTTTAGAGTAAGAGCTCAATACATATTATGGTAATACTTTTAGTATAAACATAAACATCTAGGATGAGAAGAAATGCGTGTTTCGCGGTCCTACAGCTAAGAACGTGAATAGCGCGATTGTGGGCGAAAATCGCTTTTCAGCCGCGATTGTACTTCATCAGTAGATTCAGTAGTTCCTTGATCCTCCCATGTCTGATGAGGACTGGAGAAGCCTTTATCGCCAAAGTCTTTCACTCACTTTCGCTCACTTAAACAATACTACTGACCCAATTAAATGAAAGATGACACAGCAAGTATTGCGATATTAAAACGCATCCTCGCCGGTCGTTGTCGGTCGTGACATGCAACTGTCATGGACACCGGTACAATACGATATTGTGAAATAACTCTTTACATTTTTCATTTGTTCATTGTCTTTACACTATTTAATTAGCCCTCGTGGTGCATTGATGAATCAGTGTCGTGTTCGATCTGTGTTAAGAGTAACATCTTTAGGTTTTAAGGACCCATTGTTCTATTGTAAGTTATTTTTGTTATTACTATATTTATGAAATGTTGTACAAGTACTTACTTTGAAATACGATTACTAGTTAAACCTAGATTAAAGATGAAAATTGCAATTGGATTAAAAATAATTTGGTTTGTTTATTAGCTACTTTTCTATGTTATGAATCTCTGTGATTTTATTTTGCATTTTATTAGAGAGTTCCCGTGTGATAAATACTTTCATTTTTATTTAGTTTAAACTAACTTGGCTGTAATTTTATTTTTATAAATGGTCATGAAATACATTGAAGCTTACTGGTTGGTATTTATTTTGTTAGATTTTTTAATCTATTTTTGTATAGGTACTAATTGCTTTGCACGCAGTCAACTTACTATGTTCATATTTTTTATCGTGTCGAAATTATCTACGCAGGATGAAGTATCCTATTATGTTTGTGCTTATGTCTTTATTCAATTTGGTTGGATATTGTAATTTTTATTTACATAGCTATTTTCCGCGTTAATATTTTGTTGTAGTTATAAAATATAATTTAAAAGTTTGCATATTTTCATGGACGAATATTAATATAAGTACTTAAAAAATATCTTAGATGCTCTATTGTGCTAAAAGAGCAGACTTATATGAGTAAAAAATCATTAGGTATTCTTGAGTCAGTTATAACTTATAACTCATACTAATAATGTGAATGCATGACTAAATAACATGACTCATTGTGAAAGAATATAGGTACCTAGTTTCTTTTTAAATAGAGCCTTTGGCGGTCGAAGCATAGGATGAAGTAACTGCGGTGTAGTGTAGTATAATATGCCATGTATAGATTTGAATGACTTGGAATACTTTTAATGAATAGTAAAAACACTGAATAAGTTAAATATATATAAACAGAAATCGTAACACAACTATTGAAATTGCTTGCTCAAAGCGAGTAAAGAAGAATTTTTTCAAGACAAAATAAGTCGTCGAATTTTAAAAGACCTTAACATGATAATATGCTTTAGTTTTTGCCAGATGTCCCACTACTGAATACTAACTTACAATAGTTGGAACCTACTTCAATAATTATTGTCGTATTTACAAAAGCAATGACCTATCGTACTTGAGCCAAATTTAGTTTTATTTACTTGGCTTCACTTGTGCAAGGTCTTTTAAATCCAAGGTTATTTTAATAAATCTTAACCACTGCTGTAAATCCTCTGAGGATTCTTAGAGCTTGTTTTCGTGTAATGAGATCCCGTGAGGCGAAATTAGGATTTATGGGCTCAAGTGCGCATTTAGAAGCTAATGAGTTGGAATTTGGGCCCGAAATAAGTTTAGATAGACGTAAATTATAAATATGGTGTAATCGTGTACAAAAAGGCGGCTATAACGTTTAAATTCCTGCGCTGCAGTTAAGATAACTTTGAATGTTCCTCTGCTGGGCAAGGATATTTCCTTGCGAACAAGCGAGGGTTTAGACCTTGAGTCCACCACGCTGGCCAAGTGCAGGTTGGGGCAGTCCCCAACCCGCACTTGGCCAGCGCGGTGAATTTCTTTTATAGCTTTCTTGAGAGCATGCAGTCATGCTCTCAAGAAAGTTATAAAGAAGTTATAGAGAATTATAATTGTATTGTTAACCAGCTTTCATTGTTTTTTCAATGCAGCTAACTTTATCAAAAACATCTCCACCTATCGATCTCATTATAAAATCATCAATGATTTGATAGACATTATTGGATAAGATTTTTGTTATGTTTATAAGAATTCTTAACACGTAGTTCTATAAATATATAATGTAGGAGTAGATGTTTACCGTGTGGTAGATTTTGCAAGCGGCCGGTACTGTGTTGCGCCACGTCCATTCGCTTGCCAAACTTAAGCTTTGGTCGTTATCTAGAGATTTCACTTTTGCGAAGTTTGATGCTCCCAATTTTCCTTTAAACTATTTACGACATATTTAACTGTCTTCGTATCTTGTTGAATTGATTTATCCCCGGTTACTGAGTATGTACCTCAGTAGCGGTAGTTTATGTATTCAATAGTGTTTAAACTCATATAAAAAACCACCACAAAATGTGCCTCAGAAACCGGGGGTTAATGTTTTAAAGTACTTTTACGGAAAGGAAAAGGTTTGCGGCCGGTCTAATAACTTGAATTTGTATGAATGACACCACACTAACGATGATAAATGCTCAGTATTCATTATTAGGTGATTGCTTTTGATTTGTTTTGTAAGCAAATGTTTGTTGTAATAAATTATTATTTGCACGTGTTCGTTACCGTCTGTTGTTCCAATGTGATTGGATGATGTGATTTTAAGTCTAGTTATATTTGAGTGTTAGCCCAATCAATGAAATCTGCATTTTTCTCTCTATCTCGAGTAATTGATATGAATGGACCGAAGCCTAAATTACACATTCCGAATTTATACAAACATGGAAGTTGTTGTGCCTTGTTTTATAAATGACATCGCGCATATGCATATTTATTCATGCAATTGACGTAAGAATTAAAATAAAACAAGTTAGTCTACTACACGTTCATCAAAAATGTATTTTGTTAAGATACAATATTATACACATACAAATTCTAAGAAACAAAATTTTTGTTTGTTCCCTTACGACGTAAATAAATAGATTTACCTATCTATATTTTCTTTGATAATCATAATAATCATCCAATATTACTTATCCATGGATGCATATTCTTGTTTTACTCTAATGAAGATTTACTATAATTTTTAAAATAAAATTAAATATTCGTGATATTATATTGCGTTTAACTTGTATATTTACGTACCTTTCACACAATATAGTTCCTGTATGTAGTATCCCTGTCTATCTAACCTCTCTACAATAAAATGACTGATGTTTAACAATGAATGTTTGTATCGTTTCAGGCGTACCTACACAGTTGGCGCTCTGCTGACGAGCTGAACATGTTGGTGGGTGCGAAGGTTGGCGGCGCGACTCCACTAGTGATCGCATGCAGAAATGGACATTACGACGTCGCAGAGTACCTTATCGAGAGGTGTAAAGCAGACATTGAACAGCCCGGTTCAGGTGAGATTTGTCATTCGAAAATAACTAACGCACAATAAATCGCAATAATAATACAATAGTGTAGTAACTCGAAATACATCGACACAACTTTAACTAGACTTAACACTTTTGAAATTCGATTGTGGTATGATTGAAAGTTAAAATTTAAAAAAAACAAAACCAGCCAGATACAAATACTATAGCCAAAGAGATTTTATTACAAGTTCAAACATACTATAATGAGAAAAGATTTTTTCCCCGACCTAATATTTTAATTTTATTAATGTTATTACCTAAGTTATAACTAATAGCATATTCGCCTGCGCTGTAGGTCACATTGACCTATGTTAACAACAAGAGGTATCTTAAATATTGATGCGTCTTTTTATACTTTTTGAATAATGATTGCTTTAACTACTAGAACGTCTTGCATAATAATTTATATTTCCTCACATGCCAATCAAAATAGTTCAGTTTATTTCTTCTGCAAATCATTTTGCGTTACAGCATAGCAGTAGCGCTATACTCTACAGTCGGTACTATAGAGAGCGAGAGTTTGACATATAAAATGTACTCCAAAAATAGTTCTTATTTCGCCCACTAGTGGCGCTTATCAGATTTTCATATAAAATTTTTCGATGGGTAGGCAAAATTTGATTGTGGTAGATAATTGCGCTACAGGTCCCTGGTTTAGTAATTACAGAACTTTGTTCTCTATTAATAAGTTTGTAACAATGTTTTATAGCAACAGCTTTCCAAATACTTTCCAATACGACCCAACTCATAAAAGAAACCAAACAGTGCATGTAACTTTGAAATAAGTTGTTACACAATAACAAGTATTGTGTCGGTGTTGGCATCGGGTCAGCGGTCAGCGTTGGCGAAAACATTACGCCGACATTCATTTGTCGACATATCATGTCGGTCAATCAGGACCTCGTTAATAACTCGTTCTTCCGATAATTGTTTATCATTACCATTTCTGAATCTGTTACTGGGTTGCCGTAGCTGTTTTCCAAATGCGTCAATTGTTTGGCCTAAAGCCATCTTTTAGTCAAATGTTTCGGCTGTTGTACCGATAATTATCGGCCACGTTTTTTGAAGAAATGTTTACAATTTACGTCTGTTCTATGATAAAAACCATAAGTTATGATAATGTATCGCCGTAATGGATTTGTAGGGACACTGTTCACATGCACCCCTTTTCTCTCTTCCATACTATTAATCCCATAGCATGAGGACAGCCTTCCCAATCTCTCTCTTTCGCTCTTTCCTGGATATCGTCTTCGGACGCCTCACAGTCACTCGTGTCTTTTTGCACTACAGTTTTCGATTTTGTTTAGGATCGTACTCTATAATAGATCTACGACAGGGGAGAGAAAGCTCTAGTGCCTTGTTTCCCACGAAGTAGTCTGTGGGCCTTTCTGACATGACCGTACCACCTCATCCAACTGTCTTTTGTCGGCAAAGAGTTAAGTCATTCATAGTTCCTTTTGTCTATCAACATCTAGAACAAAAGTTCTTACATCATGTGGTATTATTACGTGCACGCCAGTTAGCCGTAATTTATAGGGCTACGACTTATGTAATTACAGGATTAGCTTAGAATATCCGTTAAAGAATTGCAATGAACGCACTGTTACGTGCTATTTGCCTTCTAGAAAGCTATGGTTGTATGAAGAATAAACTGGAACAAGTGCTAATCTCACTTGAAGACTTTTATTTTTTGTTGTAATAATTCGTATCTAAACTACCTATATTTACAGATTATGTTAAATATTTAAAAGGTAGACTTACGTAATTTTTTTTTTTTTATTTCTCTTTATTTATTTAATAGCTTTTACCACATTCATTGGATAAATGGATTGTAATGATTTGCATACTGATAGTTTATAACCTAGCATTGTAAACTGGTCGTGGGCTAGTCTTTAAATATGTTTGTTGACATTTCAGTGACGTTCGACGGTGAGACGATAGAAGGTGCGCCGCCACTATGGTGCGCCGCGGCCGCCGGCCACCTGCCTCTAGTGAAGCTGCTGGTTCGTGCCGGCGCCAACGTCAACTCCACCACGAGGACACACAGCACGCCGCTCAGAGCCGCCTGCTTCGACGGACATTACGATATAGTTAAATTTCTAGTCGAGAATGGCGCCGGTAAGTAATCGCCTTCCAAATAACGAAGGGATTCTTAATACAAACATAAACAAAAATATCAGCCTTTCTCTTAGTCGGCTTTCAATCTCACTGGATGCTTTATTGTACTTCCCAATTAGTCCCATAGATTAGAACCATTTTTTTTGATAAACTTAGAAATGTGTAATTTTTTTACATTCATGATATGGTTATCATTGCTTTGATGGCGAATTGGTGACAAACGCGAATAGCATGAAATATTTTACTTCATAGCCTTTTTTGTAATACATGCATACAAAATATCACGCCTGTTATACACGAAGGTGTAGGCAAAGGTGTGTACAATACAACTGTGACCATAGTCATAGTAACCCGTAGTATGACAACGTGCCCGGTATTTGGCAATAGGCTACATGAGACTAACATTGTTAATGGTACAACGTGGGGTATTTCATACACCTTCGGTTATAACACGTATGAAGCGGTTTCTTACCTAATTTATTTATTCAGGTCAAATAATTTTCATTTTTATTTACAGACATAGAAATAGCGAACCGTCACGGGCACACGTGCTTAATGATAGCGTGCTACAAAGGTCACATTAGAATCGCCAAATACCTGTTATCATTGAATGCAGACGTAAACAGAAAGAGTGTCAAAGGAAACACCGCTCTACACGACTGCGCTGAAAGTGGGTCACTGCACATATTGAAAATGCTTCTCGGCCATGGAGCTACCATGGATGTTGATTCATATGGTAAGTTTGTTTATTCCTCTATCGCGTTATAGCTTCTGCTGGGCCAGACGGTAAAATCACTAAGTAATCTATTTTTTAACGTCAGGAGGAGACCAAATTTTCAAATTGATGACGTTTCTTAAATAAATGACATAAGTGACCTTTGTCTGTTTCAAAAAGTGATTTTGTTGTGCCAAATTTAATCCAAACAAGTAGCAATTAAAATGAGATAAAATTAATTTAATTTAAAGAATTTGTCTAAACATGATCGTGTGTAACATTGTGACATATTGTTTTTGTATAAAAAAATTAGAAGTCATATTTGTTGTTAAAGGTATGACACCGCTGTTAGCAGCGTCAGTGACGGGCCACACGCACATAGTAGAACATTTAATCAACGTAGAATACGGGCTGGTGACGCGGCAACAGCGCATCGATGCACTAGAACTCTTAGGAGCCACTTATGTTGATAAGAGACGAGATATGGTCGGTGCGCTTGCACTGTGGAAACGAGCCATGGATGATAGGTGAGGGACACTGTTCATGTAATCTATATCAGCTTAGCCTTTTTTCCAAACTATGTTGGAGTCGGCTTCCAGTCTCATCGGATGCAGCTGAGTAGTCTGAATACCAATGTTTTACATGGAGCGTCTGCCTATCTGACCTCCACAACCCAGTTACCTGGGATATAACACGATACCCTTGTGTAGGACTGGTTGTCAGACTTTCAAGCTTTTGACTACTGTTAACGACTGTCAAAGATCTTCGAAAATGAAAGCCGGGACCCACAACAACAACCTCGGCAAGCGTGGCTCGTACTCAGAGATCGATCTGCGCGGCTGTGTCACACAAATCCGTTTGTGTGCATTGTTCTACCCCCTATTTCATCCGCCCTTGGATAGATTTTTGAAAAGTACTTTATGTTTAATAATCTACTCTTCTAAGCTTATTTTAATCGAAATCTAATGTGTGTCGTTCAGGTTCCCGGCGGATGGTAGTGAGCCGATCCCAAAACCTAAGGACATCCCGCGCATAGAAGCTTACGACTATGCGGTAGAGCCGAGCAACGCGCAGCAACTGGAAGAGATTCTCGCCGACCCTGACGCGATGAGAATGCAGGCATTAGTCATCAGGGAGAGGATTCTGGGTGAGATATATTTCGGTAAATTTCGTTTAGTATCCGAGTACGGCTCGAGGATGTCGTTTTCATGGAAGAACGCGTTCCGTAGGTCCGGCGCACCCCGACACGTCGTACTACGTGCGGTACCGCGGCGCGGTGTACGCGGACGCAGGCCGCTTCGCGCGCTGCCGCCAGCTGTGGCACCACGCGCTCGACATGCAGCGCGCTGTGCTGCCGCCGCTGTCGCCGCTCACGCAGTCCAGCCTCTACAGCTTCGCCGAGCTCTTCTCCTACATGCTGGCCGAGCGCGCGCGCCCGCCGCTCAGAGGTAACACCCCGACGCCTAAGCGACACTGAGATAGTGACGATTACGTAGTACGATGATTTTAACTTAGCGCGTCGACGTCGCCTAACCCTTTCGTTTATTCGTTACTCAGGTCGCATCGTTCCCCCGGTGACCTTCGAAGACATCGAGCCGGTATTCAAAAAGGCGTTATCGGAGATCGACAGAGGGATGGAGTTGCTAGATTCCAAATTGAGCATCGACCGGGAACAGACGCTGAGCACTCTACAGAGAGTCCTAGTCATATCGTTGCACCTCGCCGCCCTGATGGCGAGGCTATTAGAGGAGCCCGACTGCACCGATGAGATCTCCAGAAAGATTCACAAGGCCGTGTACTCGCTCGTCAAGTTAGATATTAAGGTTAGTGTCGCGCCGGAGCGTTCGGCGGGCGCGCGCACTATCGCGAGCGTCCGCCGCCGTCGTGCGTGTTCCGTCCTAATCGAAGTGGTCTAATACGTGGTCGCGCTGCAGGTGCGGCAGGGCCGCTCGGCGCTGCACGTGGCGTGCTCGGCCGAGACGTGCCGGGGCCGCGGCGCGCGCGCGTGGCTGGCGCCCGGCGGCGACGCGCCGCCCGCCGCCGCGCACCTCGTGGCGCTCATGCTGCGCCTGGGCGCCGCGCCCGACGCGCGCGACGCGGACGGCAACACGCCGCTGCACCTCGTCTGCAAGGTAATCGCACGGCACATATGCGTGTTACGTCTCCTATTTTAACTGGTTAGGGATAATTTTCCAAAAATACTGAAGTGAGTACGTGTTTTTTATTTCAAACGAAAATCTCAATAATGAAGTTCCACGCTTCTAGCTCCGAAAATGTCAAACTAACATACGAACTTTCATCCCCTATTATACTCCCTTAGGGATGGATTAATAAAAATCCTTTTTTGAGGGTGCCTTCATCATAAAATAACGACCTTTGACAACATTATATTTTTTTTCTTCTATAGCTAAGGATATGCGATTATCAGTCAACCGGTTAGGGCGCGTTCACATATAACGTCCGTTTTAACAGGATCCGTTTTATCGAATCCGTGGATTGCTGTTATTTTGTCGAATCGGTATTTTTTACTGAATACGGAATACTGTATTATGTGTGTACTGGCTCATACAACTACATACGCTAATAACACACACGTTTCAACGGACCTGTAAAACTGACGTTAAATGTGAACGCGCCCTTAGTCGGTAGCGCGATTCTGTACGACTACCGAGTACATAACCGGTTAGCTATCGAGGATTTTTTAATGAAAAATTGATCAGCGCCACAAGCATATTATTTCAAGAGATTTCTTTGTTTAAAGGAGTCATTTTCTACTAAACAATAAAATAATATTATTATAAATCTTATAGTCCATTGAAATGTTACATGAGATTTACATTTATTAGAGGACGCAATTTTATTTTTGGAACATGTAGGGGGGGTCAATAGAAGCTTAACTTGAAGTTTGTGGGGTCGCCACCCTTGTCCCCCGGCCGCCATCTTGGAAAAGGGGGTGGAAACACTTTTTTCGCTATATCTCGGAAACTATGCGTCTTACAATAAAATTGCCAAAGCATAATTTGTAGCAAATTATTTTGTCTACAAATATGTTTTATATCTTTTTGCCCTAAATTAACAATTAAAGAAGTTATAAGCAAAAAAGTGCAATTTTTTTTATAATTATTTTCTTTATTGCTCTATAACTTTTTTTAGCGACAGCCGCGCGGATGGATCCCTGAGGTTAAGCTACGCTTGCCGAAGTTGTTTTGTGGATGGGTGACCATCTTACACATATCGATTTCTTCCCTGTTTCGGAAGGCACGTTAAATTGTGGGTCCCGGCTGTCATTTTCGAAGATATGTGACAGTCGTTAACAGTACTCAGAAGCTTGAAAGTCTGACAACCAGTCTTACCCAGGGGTATCGTTTTATATCCCAGGTAAATGGGTTGTGGAGGTCAGATAGGCAGTGGCTCCATGTAAAACACTGGTATTCAGCTGCATCTGGTGAGACTGGAAGCCGTCTCCAACATAGTTTGGAAAAAAGGCTAAGCTGATAAGAATAAATTAAAAAAAAATAACTCAGACCAATCTTGTAGAGTATTTTCGAGGAAAATTTGGTCCAATATATTTTTTTTAATTTCAATAATTAGAAATTCAGTAACAGCGCTCCGAAATAGACCGGATTCGGAAATAATTTTTTTGTAAAAAAAATTTCACTATTTTGCTTATAACTTTTTTAATTAATAATTTAGGACAAAAAGTTATGAGACATATTTGTAGGCAAAATAATTTGCTACAAATTATGCTTTTGCAATTTTATTGTAAGACACATAGTTTCCGAGATATAGCGAAAAAGTGTTTCTACCCCCTTTTCCAAGATGGCGGCCGGGGGACAAGTGTGGCGACCCCACAAACTTCAAGTTAAGCTTCTATTGACCCCCCCTACATGTTCCAAAAATAAAATTGCGTCCTCTAAGAAATGCAATATTCGGCCCTCAAATTGTAACATTTCAATGGACTATTAATAAATAATACTATTTGCTAGTGGGCACTTCGGGCAGTTGGAAATTAGAATTTCGAAATAAAATGTTGATCCAATTTTTTTATTATTGTATATTTTAAGAAGACGGGGCTGTATGTGTTTTGTTTTCTTTACCTGCTTCAACGAAGACAAAATAAAAATTTATTAACGCTAATTCTTTTTTTGTGATTCTCTGCCGGATTCTTACCAATTTTCTAACGGGTAGTTCTATAGCAAATGGTACTCCATAGAGTGACGTTAGTATCGAGTGTAGAGAATCGAGCCTGAGGATAATTAATGTGTAGACTAAGAGTCCTTGTGAATACCAACAAGTTCTTGCACCGACGATGCAGGGTAGTAGTCGTGTATAGCTTACGCAGTAATCCTGCAATCGTTCGTGCATGGGCAAAGCTTAGTAATTCCGTAAGCAAAATTATAATGCAAACTAAATTTTTTTTAGGCAAAATTTCCCGCTCTTTTCTTCCACTTTTTATATTCATACCATTACCATTTTTTTATATTTATAGGTATATCCTTTTTGTTATATTTTGTAGTTGAACCCGTGCCCCGCGGAAGTGGTCCGCGAGCTTCTGTCGCACGGCGCGCACATCGACACGGTGAACTACGAGGGCGACACGCCCGAGGAGATCCTGAAGTCGACGCAGCAGAGCCTGACGTCCATCGTGAACCCGCTGCGCTACACCACGCTCAAGTGCCTGGCGGCGCGCACCGTCAAGAACTACCGCCTGCCGTACCGCCACGTGGTGCCCACGTGCCTCCACTCCACCATCATCACGCACTGAGCGACCTCCTACACCCGACACGTGCATTTCCTACGTCGAACGGTCCGCGGGACGAACGTCCGGAATCGCCAAACTCTCAACGATCAGCGACATCGACCCCAAAAACTCAACTCGACTAGTAGACGCTTATATCGGTAGAATTATCATGTAGAGAAATAAAACCGAGCCGGCTCTTATTGGTCTTATAATATGTGTAAGAGCGTGGTTCGACACCGTTTATGTAGCGTGTGATGACGCGTTCTTGACGTATGTCGCGGCCGACGGGCACTAATAGATTTTGAGACTTTAGTTTTGTTTGCAATATTGTTTTAGCAGTTTAGATTGGAACTATCAGTGTATATTTTAGGAACTTTTTTGAGGCTACATTATTATTCTTTTAATTCGTTGTATTACCACCGTGTTTGATATGTTTGTGTAAACTGCCATACAAAATAGACACGAAACAAGGCTGGTTCTTGAGTTTATACTAAAATTGTGATTTCATTCAGGCGACCATTGTAACGCACAGCTGATTGCGCCGCTTGCAATCCAAATAAGTTTTAAGTAACATAACTAACAAAATTATGAGTAATTAATTGTGTGTAGGAAAGAACAAATTTTGATCTGAAGAGCAAGTGTCGTCAACTAGTGAATAAATAACCCTTGATTCGTGATGTTATAATATTCCGTCGCATTAATATTAATGTAACTTATACTAATAATTTTGTGCTCAGTGAAAATTTTGACAGGAGCACACCAATTTTAGTGTAAACTTGTTCTATTTAAATGTCTAAATGTGTCACAGTATTTTAGCGAAGCGATAGGTTGAGCTCAAAGCAGAATTTGTATAATATAGTATGTATCATTTATTATAAAATTCAGTTCTATGAAATTTTATTTTATAAATTATTATTACTTTGTAATTCCTTCACATAGTTTATAATATTTCATTGTATAATATTGTTTTATAAATGTTTTGTTCACGAATGAGCGTAGATTATATAGATTGTATTATTTTTATATGTGTCAAAAATTATAATATGGTAACGTCTTTTTCGGTAGTTTATAAAGGTATCTAGAAATTAAATTTCAGTGCTGTGCCGTACGTGATTTAAATAGATATAATATTGTACATTGGAATAAGAAAATTGAATGTTTTAATATATTATTTATCTATTCGTGACCTACAC
Source organism: Anticarsia gemmatalis (assembly GCF_050436995.1). Taxonomy (NCBI): domain Eukaryota; kingdom Metazoa; phylum Arthropoda; class Insecta; order Lepidoptera; family Erebidae; genus Anticarsia; species Anticarsia gemmatalis. The sequence continues at coordinate 10,291,046 of NC_134759.1, forward strand.
ACAGTATGTTTTTGGTACAAGGGAATTTATAAATAAAGCTATTTAGTGTGGCTACCGGTAAAATATTTTAACTGTCACAAAATAAATATGTCATGTTAGCATTTTTCTGGTAAAGCTCAAAACAAACAATCATATCATATTACAATTATAATTGGTGTATCAGCTTAATTACTGCTAAATGTATCTAACGTCATATGTCTTTGAAACTTTGTGACTATCACGATTTTGGCCGGCATAAATGCCCGGTTTCTGAGTACATTTAACGGTAGTTTATCTATTCAATAGCGTTTTTTTTTTACATGAGTTTAAACGCTATTGAATAGATAAACTACCGCTAAGTATACCTCAGAAACCAAGGGTTAGTGATCAATGTTCCATGTGACGAATTTTGAAAATAACATTGACACACTAGGCGCTAATCAACCACGAAAGTAATTTTTTTTTATCACAAATGAAAGTTCTATTTATTTAGCCGTCGAAATACAATTTCTTTTCCATGTCATTTCTCATAATATATATTGTTAATCATATTCTTCGTACAATTATGTTTAGATAAAGTCACTTAGTATTATAATTACTTAACCTAATATATTAATGGTCGTTTGTTATCTATGACAAATTTGAAAACAATTATATGTCTTGATAAAAATATCTAAATGATTTTCCATCGCAAAACTAATGCGAGTATTAGTTTGTTGCTATTACAAGTCTTTATTTGCAAACAAACGTGTATCCTATGTATTCTTACTTCAATTTCTCCAAGTTAAAAATCTTGTGCTTATACACTGTGTTTCAAAGTTATAAAACTGAACATATATATAATCATAAAATGATACTTTATCTAAATATAATGTTAATATAATTTCCAAGTGATATTCGCTTTTAATAGTTGACGTATAATCGTATTCGCTAGACGCAGAGCACGCGGCCTGGACTAGAGCTAATAGTTCGTGTGATCCAGTCTCCTCTAGTCCTTTATTTTAGTACCACTATCTGAATAACCTAGAGTTGTCATAGAACATTTTTATATGAACATTATTGTACTCTGTCTGTCAGTGAACGTTCGCTTCATGCGTATATCTGTGTAAAAACAAATTAGAATAAGTAGGCGTATTAGAAATTAATGGAGATACGTATAAATTGGTAATGTATATTAGCCGAATGGGTAACGACAAAGTAAACTATTAGTACTGAATTATAATAAAATGTAATATGTTGATTATGTTGTAATAACGGCATCGTTCGCTATATCGTGTGTATTTCCTCATAGAATATTATAAATTTAGTAATACTGCGTGATTATATGCTAGTTATTTTTGAAATTAATAAAATGCTTTAAAATATTAATGTATTTTTATCTATTTGTATTAAAATGAAGGAGGAGCTTGTGACTAACCGCAGGATAAATCTCTGAGGTTAGGTTACGTTTGCCTTGATGGGTTTATAGATGGGTGACAATATTACTTTAACAAACCGAGTTCTTCCGTGTTCCGGAAAGAACGTGAAATTGTGGGTCCCAGCTGTCATTTCCAAAGATATTAGGCTGTTATTACCAGTCTTACCGACGGGTATCGTGGTATAATCAAGGTAGCTGGGTTGTGGACGTCCGATAGTCAATTTCTCTATGTGAAATACTAATATTCTGCTGCACTCGGTGAGACTCGAAGTCGAAATCAACATAGTTGGAAGAAAGGCTGAGCTGATTGATTGAACTACTACTCTTCAAAAAATAAAGTACCTACCTACTAAGTCCAAAAATTTACCACATCCGACTTCAGCTGCGAGAATTTCCAAGATAATATAAATTTAAATTATTATAGTTAGATTGTTTCTTGACCAGACCGGAAATATGAGATTTATTTATTTTTTGTTTGATTTCATTTCTTGAACAGATGGCTGTACCGCCGTATTATTATCATTCATATTTATATTATCTTAAAAAACCTCGCAGTTGATGTTGGTTATCGTAATTTTTTGGACTTAGTAGGTACTCTATTTTTGGTAGGTATGGAAAGCCATTACTAATAATCTCATGATAAAGTAATGCCATCAAAAACATTCTGTAAAATTCCCAAGTCTCGCCGTAAAAAGTTGTGAGATCGATATAATACCAAGTCGATTAATCTATTTAGTCTCTACTTAAAAGACCTTCTGTCTTAAGTTATTACGTATGTTATTATCATGCCAATTAAAAAAAAAATACGTTTAAAACAAATAGACCGACCTGGCCATCGCATGATTTGATTATTAGTTTGTATCACACTACACAGCACGACGAGAAGCTAATGCTCCCGAAATGTTAATGGCGAATTTGTGTTTTCTTGCGATGACCAAGTCGTTCTATTTTGTTTTAAACGTATTTTTTTTTAATTGGCATGATAATAACATACGTAATAACTTAAGACAGAAGGTCCTTTAAGTAGAGACTAAATAGATTAATCGACTTGGTATTATATCGATCTCACAACTTTTTACGGCGAGACTTGGGAATTTTACAGAATGTTTTTGATGGCATCTCACTTCTTTTTGTAGAGGGAACATAAGTCCAATTTGTATGTAAAGACGTTTTTTTTTCATAATTCAACATATTTTCCTAAGAGAATGTTGTTCAGTTTCATGGGCTAAACACCCTTACCCACCCTATACCCCCTCCCGTTATGCCTCATATAGTAGGTACCTATCTACACCTATTTATTTATTTTATTTTCTACAGTAATAATGATACATTAACTGCAAATGTAACCTTGTAATCCTATACATTTATATGGAATTACAAAGTTATTGTTGCAGTTAGTTTATTTAGAAAACTGAACCGAAATTAAAAAATATTAAATTTTTCCCATGATTAAGACACTAAACCCTATTTGTATTCTAAATTTGAAGCTTCTAAGTCTGCTAGAAGTACCTTAGACTTTTGATGATCGGTGAGTCAGTGAGTCAGTGAATCAGTGAGTGACAAAATTCAGAAACTTTAACAAGTTGTCATTCTTAAACTACTGGTTCAAATTGACTGAAATTTTAAATATACCGTGTTTATACAATGACTGATTAGTTGCTGAAAATTCAGGCTTCTTGTTTCATCCACAACGAAATTATAGGGGTGTCAAAAATAACCCGAATTGCTTCGAGAAAAGGATGGTACGGCCGTGCCACTTTTTTTTGCTCGACTTGCGGGGGCACTTCCGTGCCCCCAGATACAATGAACAATTAATAACACTACATTCATTAGAGCTGTAATTTGGGCCCAACACTATGATAAATAACACGTTCTTGGTAAGAGCTCTTTATTTATTGTAACGTTCTGATAACATATATTGTACACACGATAACAATGTTACAACTTCAACAAGCTACACAGAAGTCAATGATTAAAGTTTTTTTAATAAAATATAATGTGCTTAAAAGTTATGATTTGAAAATATAAGCAAGATATTATCATACATTTAATATCTGCTGGTTGATTGAAATCCAATGTTATAAACGTGTTTCTTGATCACTCTTGAAACATTCTCTTGAACTCAGGAGTTTCGTTAATCAGTGTTTGAAACTCACGCAGCGCGGCGCCCGGGAACTTCAGCCACATTCTTTTTGCCGTCACCAAGTTATTTTTCAATAGTTTCGCTATTGTTACTCCTTCACTGTTCTTGACTTTACCTATACCTACCACTAATTTCGCGGACATCTTCTTCAATTGAAATTTTCTTATTCCGCAAATAAGGGGGAAGTAAGAAAATTTGTCGGTCATGTTCTCTGTGCCATAAATCGCTGATAAATACAGCTTGCAGTTTTCTTCGTTGGTGTTGTCCCATTTTAATCCGAGTAGGTTAGCGTCTGGTGCATTAATGGCTGGGAATCTGTCACGATTCTCATAAGCGTATGCCGCAACGAGCGCAACCAGTCGGTTGTATGTAAACTCGAGGTCTTCCACTACTACGCCGTCACCCGTGTTCGTAATTCTCAAGGGCTCACTGAAATTGTAAAGTAATATGTATTATTAATCGCTAAAATCACAGCATTTTTATTGCACCATACCGACTCCATAGCCAGATCAAATGATTTTTGTTTCAATAATAAACGCAACACGATCGCACTGCGTTTAGAGTACCTACGTAACCTGAAATAATACTTACTTTCTTCCAATCTGCATTCCTTTAATGCTCATTGACTCACCGACAGGTGTGGTTTTCTTCATCTCCTGCCTCATCATGTAACCCCGATTAAGGATGATCTCTACATTGGAGTCCACACGAAGGAAATCCGAATCTTTGTATGTCTGGTAGAAAATGAGCCCATTGTACATAGAGGATGGCTCAGAATTAAACTCAAAGGTCGCCATTTGAACGGTATCTATAACAATAATAAAACGTATAAGATACCAAGCATCAATACAGTTATGAACACTCGAGTTGACTCGAGTGCACCTAGATAGTTACTACATACATAAGTAGGTAAGTGCGTATCGGACTGAATCGTACTAAAATTATAAATAAGTATAGGTACACTATGTGATAGTTTTGACTATCGGATGTTTGTTACTCAATCACGCAAAAGTTCTTTTAAAAGATTGTGATAGGTATGTAGATAGTTTGTAGGTAATCTGGATGGATTAATGGTTTGAAGTTTTCTCGAAGCTGAGAAAATTACACGACAATCAAAATATTTGAAATTATTAGGTACCTACTGCTTTTGGTTTTCTTTCTGTATAGATAGGTAGATCAAAATATTTTTAGACCCGACCATCCGTTTGCCGACAAAGACGAAATGAAAGACAAAGAAGGAACTCGGAGCAGATATGGTTTCAGCATCCGATATCAAACAATACAAATAATTATACCTATAAAAAGTATATAAACTGCATTGTAACTGCAAAATAAGTATCTATATTATTATACTCAGACTTGAAACATTTTCTAACAATTATACAATATAAACTTGCTTACCTAAATTTGATTTGCCAACACAACTAGAAAACGCACGACAGGTCGAACGCAATGCCAGAATAAGCCCAACCAAAGTACTGTGTGAGACTGTAAATATGTGTTTCGTCTATGGTAAATAAAATACCGAATGTTTATCAATTCGAAACTACCAAATGCACAAACGCTAGAAACATTGTCAACGACAAAGATAGTTGCTAAAATCGACTATCCAAACCACTTACCGTTAATTGCTTGAGGTTAACTTGATGCCTTAATTATTCTACTATTACCCTGTACAACATGAATAATAATAAGCAACAAAAATCCGTATAGGTACAATAACGTCGCTTTCTTTTTCTTTAATTAGTTATTAAATATAAATAAATACTGAGAAACGAATTATTATTATTTATTAATACTATTTAGTATTATCGATTACCTAAAGTATTATTTTGTCTATGGTAGGTAATTTCCGTAGTTAAATGGAGAGATTTGAATGTCAAGACGCCTTATGGATCTTAATAAAAAAATAATTAATACCATTATGTCCAAAACTTCCATGTTGCATTTTATACTTTACCTTACAAATATTATATATTAATTCTGTTAGAGGTTAAAATACTTTATTAGTAGTTGCTAATCAACTGATTGTACGCTGCGCCATCTATATACAGTACTTAAAATCACTAACTAAAACACGCCATCTATCATGATACACATGAATATCAATATTTATATGGTTATACCTAAATCGTTACTAGCTGACCCGTGCGGCTCCGCCCGTGAATGTCGTACTTGTTGTATTCGCTCCAGCACACTTAGAGGTAGATTCTACATGTCCTCTCTACAGATTTGTTATAAGTATATAGATATAGATTAACAACACCCGTAACTAGAACTCTTGTAAATCAAGATCAAAAACAAATCATTTATTCATTTAGGTCATCAAATGTTGACACTTATGATAGGTAGTCGTTACAATTACTGAATCTAATACTTGCTCGGAAAGGGGTAGAGTCTTATGAGAAGAGCTAGCGAGAAACTAACAATATATGTATACGTAAATATGATGTCAACTATGATCATGTATCTAAAACAGGTCATAAAAATAACACCTGATTATTTTATTGTTTTTTTGGGTCAAAAGCCAAAAAATGTGGACCATGTCCCGGTACACATATAGTTTTAAAACATGTAATGACCTGGATTACCTTAATAGTTCTTATTTTGGGATTGTTGATGTAACTGCTCTACTAATTTCGATGCAGAAACAAAGACTTAGATAAAGAGATACTTTAAACGCATGACGACGTCAAAGATAAGGCTGCATACGGCTTGACTAGAGTGGTTATGTGTTCACCTTGCCAATGTCATTGCATTACGAATCACGGCAAATTCACGCTGAAATTATAATATCATTTGGGGGCAGTGTTTCTCGTTCAAATCTAAGGAAATAAAATATTTACTGCGTTGTGCATGTAACATTTTTTTCAGTGACTCTAGAATCAGCAATCATATATTATAATATTATAATTCTTCTGTAAGTGTGTATGTCACTGAACTTCTCTAAAACGACTGGACCGATGTTGATTAAATTTTTTGTGTGTGTTCAAGGGGATCTGAGAATGGTTTAGATTCTCAATTTTGTCCGCTGGACAATGTTTTTTTAATAAATTTTTGATTTATTAGACAGGACAACGTCTGTCGGGTCCGCTAGTAATATTATATATAACTAGCGGACCCGACAGACGTCGTCCTGTCTACGCGTCTTTAATTTGAAAATTTTAAACTTTTTTTAATAATCTAAACCATTCTCAGATCCCCTTGAACACACACAAAAAATTTCTTCAAAATAGGTCCAGTCGTTTAAGAGAAGTTCAGTGACATACACACTTACAGAAGAATTATATATATAAAGATATAAAAAAATATTCCAGCTTAATCCCGCGGCTGCGCTCGGCTGGGACTCCTATGTGCAGAATTGAAGTCATTTATAAATAATTAACACAAAAACGGACTTTTCAAACTTTCATATATTTTTTTAACAATTGGACTATTTTCCTGCTACAGCTTTCCCCGTGAAACATAAGGTCAGTTATCTCATTTCTTACAGTCCTACCTTGTGAGTACATAAATATATTATACATATACTTGCATAGGTTGCACAAAATGATAGGCCATGAAGATAAACTATAGATATTTTAATTCAACGAAGGGAAACTCTTAAAAAGGCATTAAAAAGTTCAGTACTTTTCAAAACAAGTAATAAATCAATGTTAAAACAACAGTTCTTCCCTTCATCCGTCGAACCTTCAAAACATGGGTGGATAAAAATAAAAGGCTCATAAAAATGTATGAGGGGGTAGATGTTCAGCTAACAAGCGCTTATGGCCATCGCTACATGCTAGTTATTCCGCGCCAGCGGTAATTGTGACAAATGAATGTGTTTCGTTATACCACTGGTTATACTTACAAAGTAGTTATGCTTGCCTGGTAGCCGCTCTTTGTATTATATGCTCTTCCCATTTGATGTTTAAATAGTCTATTAGGAAATACTCATTGGGAGTGTTTGCGAGCCGATTTGCCGAGCAATTCCGGTCTTATAGGCTGCCTTATATGAATTAGAAAGGCACTACAAAATACATTATGAAGGAGTAATAACTAACAATAAACCTTTACTTAATTGTACATAATGAATTTGATTTATTTTGTTTTGTATTACATGTAAAAAAAGCATATATATATTTATAAGAAAAGCATACTTGACGTTTCATGAAGGGAAGCTGATTCGTCAGCCTGTAAATGTTTTTAACATTATTACTGAAAAAAGCTACAGCTACAGCAGCAGAGCTGCTAAGCTCAATAATTTTTCGATTACCTCGTCGTTACCCTATTTGATCTACCTTACTCTACCAATTTTTTGATGGAAAAATAGATTAGTTACAAAAATTTCAAGTATTTCTTTAATTCAAACTCAAATATCGTAAACTTCGTACAAAGTGTTTGAGATATATAATAAATTGGACTATCCATGTAAGAACCAAATAAACAGATTTACCAATATCGAATAAACGCGATTGCCAACAATTATAGTACAATGCGACAATTCAACCCTAAATTGAAAGCGTATACAACATACGTAACATTCACGAACATGGGATAGAATAGACCTATTGAAAAAACTAGGCACGCGCCCGTCGCAATAGAAAGACGTCGTTAAACAAAGAGGCTATTGTGCCAGAAACGACCCCGTGTGGACAGTTATTGAACAAATACGGCTGATTCACGGAATTCCGAGGGAGACGGTTAAAATTTGCGGGAAAAAATGGCGCGCTCTGGTGAATTCGTGCGATTGTAAGCGATAGGGTTGTTCTCGGGAATATTGGTTTGTGACATACCTATTTATTTGTGAAGTTCAACGTTTATTTTCGAAAAAAATATGACTTTTATGTGATAACTAGCTGACCCGCGCAACTTCGCTTGCGCCACATAAGAGAGAATGGGTCATAATTTTCTCCGTTTTTTCGTTGCTACTCCGCTCCTAATGGCCGTAGCGTGATGTTATATAGCCTATAGCCTTCCTCGATAAATGGTCTATCTAACACCGACAGAATTTTTCAAATCGGACCAGCAGTTTCTGAGATTAGTAGTATTAGTATAGATTATAAGGTAACTCATTCACACTCTAACTGTGAGAGAAAATATCGTGATGAAACCTGTCATGAATTAAGAGTTCTTTGCAGTACAAGCTCTGCTTAATTTGCGACTTGTGACTGTGCGAGTTACCCAATGATTATTTATAATTACTTATATCTACATATCTCTATCTCTCTCTTGTCTCTAATTTCGTAAATACCTGTACCTCAATTCTCTACCACTATCGACTACGGACAACCGAACTGTCATCGAGAAATTTTGTATGAAAATCTGATCAACGCCTCTGACGGGCGTCGTAGGAAATATTTTGGCAGTACATTCTAAATGTCAAAATTTCGATGGCTAGCCGGTTGACGGTAGTCGATAGTAGTAGAGAATCGGGCTACTGATGATGAGTTTTTATTAAGACAGTCAAAAAGAGTTCGTGAATATAACGGAACAATTATTAGTGCGATCCACAAATAATTGTTTCGGGTCTGGGCATAGGTTCTTAGTGTCCGTAGTTTGTATGTTTGTTAAAGTCACCGCGACACAAGAGCCATTTTTAGTGCGGAAGTTGTCTTTTTGTAGTGCTTTCACATCTTAACTATGTAACTGGTTTTGAAAATATACAAACCAATTTTTTCTTTAAATGTACCATAAAATATTTATGAATATAACACGCGAGCGGAATGGCGCGGGTCAGCTAGTATATATTAAAGTTACAGCCCTGTCGTCTCCACTCGCTGGTATTAATAACGGTAGCATATTACAATTCAATTTGAGCGGTGGGCCGGCGCGGGCCGCCGTAATCCTTGCGTATAATCCCTACAGATAAACTGAACACAATTATAATAAAAGCAAACATGAAATTTTTGCCAAATCTCTCGCATTAAGCCGCCATTTAATAGCATTGTCAGCTGTGCCAGTATCAACCAGGGCTGACGTAACATTTAATTTATTGTTTTCAATTTCTCTGGCATTCAAATCATTTCTTCGTTTGCCAAAAGGATAATTCAGAACTAAGAAAGTCATTACATATTCGCTTTTTAGGACCTATGACTTCTTTTAGGGATGTGAACCAAAGCTGTATATCAAAAACCTCTCAAACCTGTTCAATAAAATTTAAGACATTCATTCAGTATCTTACGAATATTATAATGTCGAAGGTTTATTAGTTCCTAAGTAAGACTGTTTGTGACATTCTAAAGTAAAAACTATTGAGTGGATTTAAATGTAATCTAGCGTAGGTACTTCATAATCAGAATTGACAAAGAGGATGTTTATAATGGTTTTTAACCTGGTAAATCTTTCCGAGTGAACAAAATCATGCACAGAAGCTGGTAAAAATATATATATTATTAATATTTATCTTCAGTTATTAATACAAATGTAACAGCCGTCATATTTACAAGTATTCACGGTCCAGAAGGCGCGTCTATCGGCTTGTGTCCCATTTAACTTAATCGGTTTACTATAACTAATGCCATTTGTTGGTGCGGTGAACACGCTCGCACATACCTATATTATGTAAGTAACTGTGCTACACATTGTAATATGATTTTGTCTACTTCAAGGAAAATATTTGCCAATATAAAAAAGATTGTTAATGTATCTGGAACGATGCTTAAAAACAACTTTTTTTTGTTTTTAGGTTGAGTGTCCTACTGCTGGGCAAAGGCTTCCACGCTTAAAAGGAAAAACAACTTACACAATATTAAAATAAACTCGTTCTAATCAAGACTCATAATTTAAATAATATGAAGTTGTCGTAAAACAGATATAAACATTCTGAAAGAAAGACTGTTTTTTAAGCTACATTATATATTACAATAAAATAAATAATGAATTTTATCCACTGCTGGGCAAAGGTTAGTTTTAACTTCAGGCCTATTGTTATTACCGACTACTGTCCCATTGCATGACGAGATATCGTTTCTTGCACCTCGAGCCCACACTGGACGAATGCGGCTTGGGGACTATGAATTCCTAGGAGATTCGTTTAACTATATAGGTAATTCCCAGAAAGGCAAAGTTGTTTGACTACAACAGAGGTATACAAAAATTATTTCAAATAATCTATCTAAGAAATATTTTCGGTAAGACACCACAGTTTCTAAGCTGCCGACATAATTACTTTGTTTAAATAAGAAATAAGGAGAGACGGACAATCGTGCGTTTTCACTAAAGCCCTCAGACATAACTAAAAGTGTGAAGGCTGTACGCCGAGCCTCTAGTTAATTGAATACTGACCACTACCATTGTAATAAAACAATGTCTAATAATACATTTTAGTCTTTTACTGTCCCACTATAAGTCATAAGCTCTTCGATAATTTAGGGAGTAGTTAGGCCGTGAATCTATTAAAAAAAAACTATATCTATAAAAAAAACTATAACTATATTATTATAAATCTCTAATGGCGGATGCATATCGAAAAACCGCAAAACTGAAGTGGGAGTAGACCGGCCATATTTCGCGCATGCATCCGGAGAGATGAGCGAGGCTAGTGACAGACTAGACACCACATGATGGACATCGTTGTTGAAGTAGATGGTAGCAAGATGGGTTAACGACATATGCTATTGGCCATTGCCCAGCAGTGGGACACATAAAAGGCTATTAAAAATAAACATTTTTATTTAGTTAGAACTCCCCTGGGTTAGGTAAAACGATAGTGGGAGACTTGAGGTGGCAGGCTAGTGAATTTAGCGTAACCGTCCCTCATTACGGGATGAGAGCCTTGCCCAGCAATGGGATAGTTAGGATAATGGGTCATATTTTTTTTATTCGATAGTACTTAATGTTTAGAATCGAGTTATCGTGGTAGGAGCAGGTCAGCAGTCCGGAAAGTTAAAACGAGCCCCCGCCCCTCCCGGCCGGGTGCCCGCCCACCCCCGCACAAACCCGGCCAGCCTGCGACGCGAACATTTTACACAATTCAATTAAAGCCAACATTGTTATCGGTTTTAAACATGTCTGCTGACTACAGATTGTTTTCTTGGGTTTACAAAATATTATACATTGATTGTTGTTTTCGTATCACTACATAGTATAAAGCAAAGTCGCTTCCCGCGTCTGTTTATGTATGTATGCTTAGATCTAAACTACGCAACGAATTTTGGTGTGTTTTTTTAATAGATAGTGTTATTCAAGACGAAGTTTCATGTGTAAAAGCTGTAAAGATTTTTTTGTAAAATAACTGTATAAGCCGGCTGAAGCCGGGTCGGGCCGGTGGTATATAATATGATAATGTCTTATGGTCGCAACTTCGTCCGCGTGAAAAGATTTCTAATTCTTCGAATAAAGTATTACATGTCTAACTAAAAATAGTTAATGATTAAAAGAAAATAAAAATCGTCGGATTAAATAAAGTCATTTCGAATAACACATAATATCTTTTTACTATTTGTTGTCACCGCTATAACATTATCACCACTAAACGATAAATGCAATATTTGACTAGTTATTTAATATAAAAAGGGAGCTTAATCACTTTGTGCTGTGTTTGCCGTAACCAGAAACCGGTGGGTTAGGCCGCTTCATTAGTTAATCTATTGGTATTGCGTATATGTGCTCTTTACTCGTGGACCCGCCCAACTCTGCTTGCGTGCAAGTTTTGGGATAAAAAACAACCTTTACAGCAAATAAATATAACATATCTATACTTATACTTATATACTTATACTTATCTTTATATATATAATTCTTATGTAAGTGTGTCACTGAACTTCTCTTAAACGACTGGACCGATTTTGATGAAATTTTTTGTGTGTGTTCATGGGGATCTGAGAATGGTTTAGATTCAAAATTTGTCCGCTGGACAATGGTTTTTTGACGTGTAGACAGGACAACGTCTGTCGGGTCCGCTATAGTACTTATATCTATACTAATATTATAAAGCTGAGGAGTTTGTTTGATTGTTTGTTTGTTTATTTGAACGCGCTGATCTCAGGAACAACTGATCCGATTTGGAAAATTATTTCAGTGTTAGATAGCCTATTTATTGAGGAAGGCTATAGGCTATATATCATCACGTTACGACCAATAGGAGCGGAGTAGCAACGAGAAATGTTACAAAAACGGGGAAAATTATGACGCATTCTCTCTTATGTGACGCAAGCGCAGTTGCGCGGGTCAGCTATATTTTATAAAACCCTTCCGTTACTAAGTGACTAACTGACTGACTAATGGAGAACGCACAGCCCAAACTACTGAGCGTAGAAGATTCCTCAGGAAGTGTAGAAGAGCACTAAGAGAGGATTGCTAGACATTCCATCCCGAAGCGAGTGTAATTATTCGCAGGCAAAGCTGCGGGCAGAAAGCTAGTCTCCTATAAATAAATAAAAACATGTCCCAATGCTGGGCTCAAGGCCTATACCAAAAAGGCTCCACCGCGCTGACCGAGTGCGGTTTGGGGACTCTACAGATCTTTAAGAACTATAGAGTTCTCAGGTATGCAATGTTGCATCACGATGTTTTCCTTCACTGTTAGAGTAAGTAATCAATATTTCTAATTCTCAGATAATTACGAATAAAGAAGAAAATGTATTGCATGTCCTACATATTTTAAAGGATATAAACTGTAGAAGTATTAATAAAAGTTGTGTCACTGTGTGAACTATGTATCTAATAATTTCCGGGAAAATAATGATCGCAGTACGGAATCTACTTTTGGGTCCACGTTCCTGATTTGTATAACAGCCAATTTATCACACGCAATTAATTCAATATTACAAGGAAAAACATTATTTTTATAGCACCCTTAAGCCTGTCGAGTAAGAACACCCAATTAGAAGCAACGAACACGTGTATTCAATAAAAAACAATCTTTTTAAAAATCTAAACACACGGAATAATATCCGCAATTAATTGGCCCTGACGTCAAACGGCAGTTTGTCAAATTCCCAAGCCTCATTGTTGATGTTCCAAAAAAAAGTATTTAAATAACCAACAACTTATAAAAAGAACAACTTATGTTATTTCTGCACTATTGAAATTTCGACTTTGACTGTAAATGTATAAGGTACAATTTGCTCTGATAATAGTATACGATTGAATTAGGGATGTCTATTGTTGTGGTCGCGTGCACTTAATCCTTTTTTTGTCGATATTTATTCAAACAAAAAGGTAAAGTGCTTATACCTTGGTAGTTAAGCCTCGATTGTGTTTTATGATAATAATTTTACGGATAGTAATAACATGAACTATAAAGCTTCATTCGATGTTAACACGGGCAATGAACAAAGATAATGGAAATTAAAATTAAAAATTAAAACTAAAAGAAAAAAAAATAGAACAATTCTGCGCGCGACTTCGTTCAAATTCATTATATGACTTCTGATGGTCAAAAACAAAATCAAATCATTTATTCATTTATGCCAAATATTGACACTTATGATAGTCGTTAAAATTCCTATCCTAATACTATGTTAAAAACTTATCTATCTGTATGCCGAATTTCATCAAAATCCTTTCAGCAGTTTCTGCGTCAATCTAGAAAGGAAATAGAAATAAATCTATAAATTTATATATGTACAGCATCTAAAATATTAACATAAGTTGGAATAAAACAATAAATAGTCTCAACAACCAATTCGTTATTCCTACCGAAACACCAGTCAGTCTTAACACTCTCTTTACAAAACAAACAAAATAGTCAGTAGGTCACACAAATATAAATAAGTAGCATTCAATTAACCGCGCGTATTTATCAATGAAAGCGATTGACAATAAAGCGGTGTGCACACTGACGGTAAGGGCCGGCACACACTCGACGGCAAACATTCACCGAGTGCGCCGTGACGACACTTCATTATATTGGTATTGAATGTCGACGGAAGGGATGGGATGGCTCGATGATCTTATCGATAAACGAGTGATGATATTTGTCTTTTATTATTTTTTTCAATACAACTCCTGCGCTAAGAATTGCTCTTGTGTCGCGGCGACTTTAACAAACATACAAACAACGGACACAAAGTACAACCAGACCCGAAACAATTATTTGTGGATCGCACAACCAATGTTCCTTGTGGAAATCGAACCCACGACCTCCCGGCGTAATGGCAGCGGCGTGGCGACCTTATTATTTGTCTTGTTTTGACCACATCTTTAGTGCAGTTGCTAGTGTATCCTATTTCGAGTCAGGTTGAGTTATTTTGTGGTTTTCTTAATATTACCGATTTTATTCTATCGTATTTCATTTCTTACAATTAAAACGAGACTTAAATGCAATGAAGATTTAAAGCTTAAGTTGTTCGTTTATTAAAGTAATTCAGTATCCCATCAAATTGAACTATAGTATATTCTTATAAGTAAAAGAATAATGGCATATTTATCGATATACCCATCGACAATTACACGCGAAACCCCATCACTAAGTCCATGAGTTGCCGTCACGCCAGGGGTGCGCAACCCTTCAACGCGGCTTAATTCTATAATTGAGGGTTAAATCTCTGACAGACGGGCCTGCTCATTATCACACTATGTTTATATCTCCGCATTTTATCTTCACGGTTGGGGAGCGATATCTCGATGGTATTTCACAATGGCCTCGTAAAAATCTGTTAGGAATTTAATGGCAATTATGCTTTTGATTTTTTATGTCAACGGCGCGATTTTCGACAGTCGGCAAAAGGATTAATGACCGATTGATATATAAAATATTTGCTCAAAGTTGATCTTTTATACAAAAATCGAAGCAAACGTTTGTGTTTTGCTGTTGTTTTTCGGATGGATGTATGGTTGTTAGTCTATCACGTAAAAATAAATTTATCAATAGATTTTGATGAAATTCATTACTTTCAACCTGCGTACTGCATACATAACAAATATAAATGTATAATATACTTTTTACGAATTCGCGGTTAAAAACTAGTCTTTCATATGTTGTCGATAGTCGATGGTAGTAACAAATCCACCTATTGGTCATTTTAGAAATATATGTGTAGTACTCCTATACCCTAGCAGCTCTTAGTTGTTTTTCATAAGCGTATGATACAGCTGTACCACTTACTTAAAAGACCACGTTAATTATTTCGTCAAACGCACGATAATCGAGAATAATCTAATCTATACTAATACTAATAATATTATAAAGCTGAAGAGTTTGTTTGTTTGTTTGATTGTTTGTTTGTTTGTTTGAACGCGCTAATCTCAGGAACTACTGGTCCGATTTGAAAAATACTTTCAGTGTTAGATAGCCCATTTATCGAGAAAGGCTATGGGCTATATATCATCACGCTACGACCAATAGGAGCAGAGTACCAGTAAAAAATGTTACAAAAACGGGGAAAATTCTGACCCATTCTCTCCTATGTGACGCAAGCGAAGTTGCGCGTGTCAGCTAGTATATTATAATTTAGAAGAAGGCCAACACTTTCGACCTTGGTCATCGAACCCGGGATCTAGTGGTAAGCAGTCAAATCCACAACCGACCGCGGCGCAAAGGCAATCTACTCTACAAAAAAAAAATATAAGTATGCTATTATAAAAATAAATAAGTTTATATCATTTCTACATATATAATTTACTAAAATTAATCACTAATTTGATATACCTTACACCTACTTAATAAATAAAAACATAAACTCTTTTTACAAAACTTGCTATACTATATAACGACGAAGAAAACCCATTTAAAGTATTAGAATGAGTGACGTCAGCATCGCTGGCGTCACCCATCCCACTTTTATTTGCAGACATTACTTAATTATAACTATTCTCCTAATCGACACTTTTAGTAATTATACAAGCAAAAACTTACAGTCTCAGAATTCTCAGACAGCACAGGTCCTCACTTGTCCTTGTTACCGCTAAGAATGAATTGCAACATGGCGTGCTTCATAAGCGGAACACGTATAATTAAAAATGTTTTAAAATACAACAACGTGTTAAAACCATAAACTTTTTACATCAAAAATTCTAATCTAATTAATTAGTAATTTTAAAGCCTTTACATTAATTTTTTGCATTTAATTTATTAATTATTATCCAAATCGGATGTGTTTTTATCAAATATTAATAAGGGCGTCAATTGAATAAGGGCGTCAATTGAATAAAGACCTCAATGGTAATAAAATCCGTTTCAATGTTGTTTTAGCTAGATATCATTAAAGGTTGATAAAAACACATCGATTGATGCTAATAAATCCTAATATTAATTAACAATATTGTTTAGGTAATAAATCTTTGCACTTAAAACTAATAACAATTTGTTTGTATTTGATGGGTACAATCCAACCATCAAATACTTTCATTTTAAAGTTACAAAATCAAATAAATGAATAATAATATTTAGGCAAGACACCAAAAGCTTATATTGATGTTCAGTTTGATTTGATAAATACGAATTATTTAATTAGTTATTCTTTGCGAATAATTAGTCAACACGATGCGTCGACATATACATAAAGAAAGGTCGATGAGAACCAGTCTTTATACTCACTCGTGAGCAAACTAAACATAGATATAGTATTCTATTAAACAGTGCTGCGAACACGCTTGAATAAGACATTCTGCCATTGAAGCCTCTAAGCCTTCATAAGTCTCTCCCTCGTACGGCTCAGTTTGTAAACTGCCTGTAATTATATACGTTGGTACTTGTTAATGGGTTGCTTCATCAACAGTTTTGCTGATAACGATTTATTGTTCAACTTAGTAGAAAGCTTTGTATGTAATGTTCGCGGCTGTCGGAGATATACAAAAGAATTCAGAATACCAGTGACAGTATTATTTATTATATGAATATGATGACCGCGGTTTATGCAGCGTATAGTGGTGAAGATAAAGCTTAATTGTTTTTCGAAATAGATAAAAATAATTGATTTACAATCATAATAAATTGTCCGTACCAAAGCTCGCTACTCAGTCGTGGGACTATAACACTATGTCAAATGTACTGTCTTTGTAGTGTATACTGCTTTTATTTTTGATTTCGTTACTGAGAACTTAATCTCTTTAAAAAAATGTACTCCAAATAATATTTTAGTATATATTTCTGACAATGTGTCTACCAAAACCCTATAAGTGAAAAGACAAAACTTCAATTACATACAACACCATACATAAAACACCAAGTGTGTAAGTACAATACAATAATGAGAAAACCATCGATACATAAAATAAAAGTATCACGTGGAACATCAAAAGGCAACAATCGTAATCATGTTTTAATCGAAGCGGCCGGGCGCGAACGAATTATACGTTTTTACTCGTAATTTAAATCACAAAATTAATTCAGTCGCCCGCCTTAAATAAGTGCTGCGTCCGCCCAATCGATAAGTTGAGGGCGGGGAGGCGTTTGTGGTAAATAAGGTTTTGGGGATGCTGTGATTGGTGGGTTAGGGGTTGGGGCGGAGGCCGGCCGGGGCGTGGTGGCCATTGGCTGGGGTGTATCGCTACAGTCGGGTTTGTTCCGCCGTGTCAAGCGGTGTGCTACAAGGAACATGTTTTGATTTGTTTGTGTGATTGTGCTGCGATTGAAGGTGAGATATTATAACATATGTTTCTTAATTCACTTGTGATTTTTTAGCAATGAGAAAATTAGTTAAAACACTTTTTTCTCGTGATTTGTTTAAATATTTTGAAAGTTTTATTAGAAGTCTATGAAGTAAAGTTATTTAAAAAAAAAAGTACATGACAAATTGTGCTTTAACTTTTATTTTTATTGATTGTGAAATTTGGAAAAATATTCAAAATAGTTAAAATTCAATTAAAAGTTTGGTATGAAAAAATCTTAAAATAAAATATTCGTTTTATAAAGAAGTGTGTTCAAACCGTTCTGTTTTTTTCTTCATTAAGAATATTCCAAAAAAGTAATGAAAATATTAATATTCATACATTGCAGACTCAGTCAAATCTCGTAGCAAGCTCTACGGTACGTAGGTCTACGGCTACGACGTTAACTTGATATCGTTTTCAGTCAACCAGATAACATATGTAACTAGAACTTTTATATTTTAAAACATTCATATGCTTTTTTATAAAATGTAATCTATTGTTGAGGGAGAAGGTCATAAAAGTATGTACAACGCTGCTTTGACAAACGTATTGATCACCATCATTTTACGAAAACAGCAATGTACTGCAAAGTAGCTTGTAAGTAATTGTCAACTGAGATAAACATAACGAGATGGGCTATTATAAATTTATTTATATAAATAAAAATAAATCATTGAAATGTATGTACGCGCACAACTTTAGAACAACATCTGATTGGAAAATTGTAATTGTCAAGGAACGTTTGTACGGGATCGAAGGGATCCAAATTCCCATGGGAGTGGGATCAACGTACCATATGGCCGCTAGTTATGTTAATTCGGGTGAAGATGACTATCTTTATAAATTATTTTATTTATGTCTTGCAAAAAGGTCAAGTGTGTAATAACCGGCGGTCCTGTAAGACAAGAGTATGTATTTAAATGGAGCAAAGGAAGTTTATAAGGGTTCTACCAAGTGGCGTTCTCTGGTCTCTGCCTACCTGAATTCATGATTTAATGTATGTTTGTATGAACGTAATTTATTTAAACAATGATTTGAAAAAAAAAAGGTTCTATATCATAAATATGAGTTCTAGTATCCCTATCAATATATTAAGGGCACAGTTATTTTATTTAAAGCACTTTGATTTGTTGCCGCCGTCGCTACTATGAGTGCCCAAAATTATTATGTGGTTAAAAAAAAATCTGCTGTCACGTGTTGCATTGTTGGTTTCAAGTTCGAGGTTCTCTCAGCTTACATATTTACTTTGATTAGTTAACAGATATTTTTTCTCTATCAACTATCGATAACTGGTTAGCTATCGACAAATTTTGTGTGAGAACCGAGTGTTGCAAGAACAAATAGTTATATTTTGATAGTTTTGACTGAAGAAGATAGCTTTTCGGTTCATATTAACGAAATTATAAATGCTGAAGTGTGTTTTTATATTACTTTTACGTTAAATGTTAGCAGTAGGGTAACATAACATGGGTAGTTTTTTTATACAATATTTTACTAAGACTTTCTCAGTCTCAACTAGGCTTGAGGGTTTGACGGAGACTGTGAAATATTTGTCTGTAAAAATCCAAAATGATTTTTAGACCTAACACAATAAGGAAAAACGAACAAAATAAGTTTATGTGAGCGCGGGTAACTTAGTAAGTATTATTTATTGTATGAATATGATTTAATAAATGTAGAAAAAAATATTGGTTTATATTGAAGATGTAGTAGTGCCCAATTCTTTTGTATTCAATTGCTACGCTTTCGCTACGCCCCAATAAAACGAAAGGAAAATTAATGAATACCGTAGGCCGCTACGACGCGTAGCACTCGATTAGTGAAAACTAATGAATGGGTGTTAGAACAACTCAGAGTAGAGGCTCGTACCGTGACGTCATTAGCTTTCTTTACCATGAAAATTATTTAGTATAGAATAGTCGAAGCTTTGTGGCATTTTTATTCTTCTATTATTAATATTATCAATGCAAACGTGTGAATATGGATGTACATATATGTATATATTTTATATTTCACTTATGTTCTAATCTTTATTATAAATCTAGCTTCCGCCCGCGACTTGTCGACCGATATAGTTTTTTTATGAAGTATCATCGGATAGGTTTCAACATTTTTATGTATTTGGATTTGGTATATATAATTAACGTTACGAAATATTAAAATGGCGTGAAAGAGATAATACTTACTTCTTCATATTATCTTTCTAACTGATATTCGACCACCGCATCCAATCTATACTAATCTTATAAAGCTGAAGTGTCTGTTTGTTTGTTTGAACGCGCTCATCTCAGGAACTACTGATCCGATTTGATGAATTATTTCAGTGTTAGAAAGCCCATTTATCGAGGAAGGCTACATGCCATATATATCATCACGCTACGACCAATAAGAGCAGAGTACCAGTAAAAAATGTTACAAAAACGGGGATAAATTTAAGCATTTTATGTGGCGCAAGTGAAGTTGCGCGTGTCAGCTAGTTACATTTAAAATTAATAACTGAATAGGAGTTTATTTTAAGTTTTCTAGTATGAGAACGATACAAAGGTAAACTCTATTTCGTCACTCTCATAGCCCGGTGGGACGGGTAACCGACACGACCGGGAGAGGTCAGGCAGGGCCGACGGCTCTACATTCTCACAAAAGCACAAAGGACCTCAACTTTACACAACAGTCTTGTAATAATTATTTACCTAAATATAGAATAATACGAACATGCAGAAAAGTACAAGACACGTCATTTCACCATTTACAATTGCATGCAAATATACAAATGGCAAATTATGTACATAAAATGCAACGATGTCCCACAAAACCAGTTCAACATTGTGATAGCACTCAAACGTCAATCAAAAATATATATTTATTTGGAAAGACTCGCGCTCACAAACAAATTAAACAAAAGATTTATAAAAAGAAAAGAAAATACCATCACGTCCTCGAAAGTCATTGCTTCCGTAGATTACATTTTGAACAACACAGATAAGCGGAAGATTTAATTTTTGTCCCTCCTTAAATATACATGGGAGTGTTACATTGTTTAAAGAGGGGGTTTGGGCCCAGGGGAGGCCATAATTGAAAGACAAACAGGGGTGGACGATTCGCGACGAATTCATTATTTCCACATTAAGTTGATACCGGCTTGACGTCATGTAGATTATGTTTCCGAGATAATCGGAAACGTTGAGGTGGTTACAAACGTTGGTTTTAAGTGTTACGAGAGAGTTGTTGTCTCTTTTGTTGCTTAAAACGATTTATTAGTACCTTGTGTACAGTTTGCAGTCCTTGTTCATTGTATCATTGTAGGAGACCAAAAACATATTATTATCATAAGCGGCTCAAATAATAATCAACATTATATTATAATTATTTGGAACATTGTCTAGTTTCTCGCAACAACACACACTACTTAGCATATCCACTTATTATTTAAATAGCAATAAATACGCAGAGCGGCTATGTTTAAAATAATCAGACTTCAACAAGATATTTTCAAGAACAATCAAATAAAAAAACATTAAAAAGCTAATCTTCGTTCGCGCCAAATAAAAATCAAGTTGTCATTTTGACATTTAACTTTTAAAATGGCGTCGCTCCGCCTAACTTTCTTTTATGAGTTTTCCTTGTGGAGTTTGTTAAATTGTGTTTATAAAGCTGTTCCATTGTGAGTTCTCGTGGAGTGGATTATCGGTATGTCAATTCAATAGGTTGTTGGTACACAATTGATGAGTTTAGACGTAGCTTGCGATTGGGGGAGTTTGCGGTAATAAGACTTAGAGTTTTTTCATTGCTATTGTAATTTTTGTGTATTAGGTATATCGAATTAAACATCTTCTATTTGAAATGATGCTTAATATAAATATCGGGAATAGAATTGCTTATAAAAATAATGCTATACTTATTATGCGTATTATTTACGGGAATTATGTAATTAAAGTTCGTACTGTACTGTATGATTTTATCTAAGTGCACCGTATACACCGATGCTAAACGAAAAAAAAATACTGTTCTTAGAAGCACCTTATTTGCAATCTCAGAAACTACAACAAGCGCTTATTTTAAATATAATAAGTTCAATACAGGGGGAACAAGTTAATAAACAGTGGCTATTTTGCGTCAAGTAATTTTCATCAAATCAAGTCTACAGATGTGATTTGGCGCGCGCGGGAGATTCAATTACTTACGTAAATAAATTCAGAGACAATTTGCATGTTTATGATACAATTTACTGGAAGCCATCTTTGTTTAAACTTTCTACGTGTGGCCGTTGTTTTTAAATGATTAATTATTTCGATTTTGGCATATTTTACGTAGAATTTGTGTAATAGAAAATTGTATAAGTGTTTTTTATTTATGTTTGTTGAAAGAGCGACAGTCGCCGCGATTAATAACACGGATTAAATAAATTACAGTTAATGATTTCGAAACAAAAAATATCTTAACATTTGTTAACTACTTTTTATAATTTATGTTTATCACTTAATCGGTTACATTAGAAAATATAGAAACCATTTTATAATGATCAGAATAGCAAAACGTTACATCAAAACGAAAGCATCTTCAATTCTTCAACAAAATCACAGAACACATTCGAACTGATTGTTCAAACACTTTAATCCGAATGTTAAATATTAAACGAATTAATTCACCGAATTAACAATGGATAGCAGATTAGTTACGAATTCAATTGTGCGAAAAATCCGCCGCGGCTACGTCCCGTGTGTCAACACGGCATTGTGATAGAGAGCGGTGGAACAAACGAGGCAGGTTAGAACTTTGTGCCCGCGCCATGAGTTGTGGCGATTAAAAAAAGAAAAATTTTTTGTCTGTAGTGTGGAATAGTGTGGTGATTTCTGTGTTGTACTTGAATGTTGCTTTTAAAGGTTTTTAGGATTTAAAGGATTTAAAAAATTGTTTAATGGGAAACGTTTAACTATTAGTGCATTGGCAGTAAATGATAGTTTTATGACAGATCAGTAGTCTCTAAAATTATAGTTACGGACATTTTGATTGAAGTGCGATATGCAGTAGTTTTCTTTTCAAAGAGATCTATATTATTTTCAACATTGTATGATGTTCAAGTAGTAAAGTTAAAAGTAAAGTAATAAATACTATAGTCACTTTATCTATCAAAATTATCTGTCAAAAATGACAGACGTCAATGTGACGGCTACGCAAGCTATTTAATCAGAAAAACCAAACATTGAATTTGGAAAACCCTTACCTTTATCCACATTAAGAGAATTTAGCTTTACAAAGTGGAGCTGTTGTCTCCGCGAATTCTATGGAGTCCCGAGGCACTGGCGTGATTAAATATGAATCGACGAATTAACTCCATGTCTTTGGACCGAGACTCAATTAACTGAACAAAGTAACAGAGTAAATAACAGAGTCGAATTAATTTTACAGTATTACGGTACGTTTGCTTAAACGCCTATTGTTCTATGTACATGGGGATTATGATTATGTGTTTAGTTAAGTTATGAGTATATACTGTTATAATTTATACAGTAGGATCGATTGTGATTCTTCTATTAGGTATAGCATCATTAAAACTTTGTCTAAAAAGTCTATGTTACGCTCTGCCAATCTGCAATAGCTTTAAAGGTTTTAAAGATACGACGAATATCTCGTCTACAGTGAAATACTTAACAACAAATTTTAATGTCCCGTACCTACCAATCGAGTTATTTCTCGAGATAGCTATAATTTTAGGTTTAAAAAAAAATCCGAGATAAAGACTACCGCCATAGTGCAATAAGTATGTAGTTTCTCTTTGCAAAATTTCAACAGCTCTATATAATCCAAATTAAATCACATTTAAATAATTTAAGCTATTAAAAACCTACCCTATTTTATAAAACTGGCCGTCGTTACCGTGTCGTATTATTATGTCTTGTATAAAACGTCCCGTTGTGTGACGTATCATAAAAACTGTTTCGACCCTCGAACTAGGTAACAAACAGTGGAGCGTAACAATGGGAGCCGTTACCATCCAAATGCTGTCTTTATAAAGATTAAATAGTATTTCGTTGTACAACGGACGGATCTCAAAGGAACAACTTGTAACAAGGAGCCAGGGTTTAGTAGGGTGACGTTTCTAGTTTGTATAATTTGAGGACGAATTTTAGTCATTTTGGTACCAAATATATTTGTGAACCGAAATGATGACTGACTGAATGACTGTTTGGGCAATATACAAGCATTTTTGTTTTGTTTCACTTTGGGAATATATTGGAATTATATTTTGATGTACGATATTTTGCTTGGTGATTGTTATCTGTTTAAACTAATGCTTACTTATGCTTATAGCTTCGATTATACGGAGCTAAAACAAAATCTCGGTTTAGCTTCTGGGTACGTCACCAAATGACTGAAATTTTAAAGCAAATATCTAAAACCGTGCATCTACCTATATATCAAACAGATTTATTTTCGCTTTAATTATAGTATAAATTATAAAAGAGTAATATTTTTGCAAGCTCATTACAATAATTACCAGTCTTTTTACTTCGGCTGATTATAAATCAGGTTAAGGACGGATTTAACTAATTAAATTAAAGTATTTCATAAAGCACTAAGTTATTATCAAATGTTCATTTACATTATAATCTATTTTCATAGTATCAGAAAACAAAGCTTATTAGTCGCGGAAAACTCGGGTCCGTTAAAAACCCGTTTATAATTTCAAAGTCAAACGCTAGAAACAATAAATAACGGAACCAAGTCAAAACATTCTCACAAAAAAGCAGAACACTTGTAAGCAACAAAACAAATAGTATTTTAAAATACAATTGACGGGGTCGCCCTACAGTCCCCTACACTTGACACACACGGATTCGAGTGTCCCTTTAGTTACGGATTATCCGGAAAGTGCACAACATGTTGTCAATGCGGCTATCGGTTGTGGGTATTGTGTATACGCCGATTTATTTGGACACCCGATGATAGCCGAGTGCGGCTATTTATTGCGGTAAATATAGCCGATAATACGGTGTGTTTTGGTGAAAATTTCCACTGAATATACGGAGTAGTGGTTAAGACTATTTCGCTTCTAATCTTAATTTAAGTCTATCTTAAAAAAACAAATATATTTCTGTGATGGGCTTTGATATAAGTATATGTGTTTGTGTTTGTTACAGACAGTTAAAATAAGTAACAAGCTTTATAAACAAAGCAATATAAACTTTAGATAGAAGTAATCCCATTACACCATTCTAAGCTTCACTACGAGTGTGGAAGCAAGCAGGTGCAAAATACAAAAACCAAAAATTTTGCATATCAACAAAACGTATAATACCGACAACCGTAGCGAAAGAACAGATTTCTTGAAAAAACCGATTAGTTCCGTCACAAGTGTACACATGTGCTCATCTCTACTCGACCCATGGGGATATACCCCATAACTCTGATATCAACACCATATGGCCCCATAAGGGATTTATAATTACAAGTGAATTTTATTAAATGCATTGTCCGCGAATCAACACAATCGTTGTCAGTTGAACCGTGAAATGTAAAAAATGATTAACGTCGTGTTATCTGTTTGTTGTGGGGTGAATTTCTAACTTTGGAGTACGGAGTATCTATTGAGATGAATAAAAAACTGATCAGCGGTTTCTTTCGCGTGTTTCGAATTTTTTTTTGTAGATTTTCTATATAATATATCTATCCAGCAAGGAGAGTGGGTTTCCCTTTTTCAATATAAGCGTTATAAAACTTATAGGTGATTCTCGTCTAGTTCATTTAAAAATGATTATATTTTCAGACAAAATTCCATAGTTCTTTTGTAGCTTTTTCGTGTTTTATAACATGTTGTAATTTATTTATGTTAAACATCTATCTAAATTAGTACATCTTTGACGATAAAAACAAGTGACGTTATCGATATTCTTTCTCTACTAGGTCGGCAAAATTACCATAACAATAAAAAAAAATACTGCGTGACACAATGGAATATCAAAAATAATAACTAATCTACATTCCAAAAATCACCGCAGCATACCCTAACGAAAGTCAACATATGCGTACATTACATTAACGTGATGTCATTTCAGTTAATCAATTATTTCGGGCGCGACGTCCCTAGCAAGGACGTAGGGGTGACACAAATTAACTAATCACACCCTATAATGACTCTCCCGGTCTGTCGTGGTACCGGCCCTAGCTTGATTCCTCACGTAGGGTTGCCTTAAGTGGCGATTTGTCATTTTAAAGTGGTGACATGTTTAGTAGTTTTTTTTAAATAGGCCAATGATATTGTTTGATTCTTGTTTTGGGATTTGGCCTCGTTTTTACAATGTCAAGATTAATCTGATTAGAGTAATTGGGGTAGGTAATAAAAAATAGGCAAGATTTTGATTGAAAACGTTCAGTAATTTTTTATCAGATAATCAAGTATCAACAAAGTACAATAACACAAAACACGTTTTAGGGTTCTAGTAAGAATAAAGTATTTAAAAATAAACATGTAAAAAAATAAATAAACGACTACTTATTTTGTTTTAATATGTAGAAAAAGCAAACAGTATCCAAACTTTTTATAAGCGCAAAGTATTCGCCCTTCAATGGGCGGTGCTCCATATATTATCTCACCCTTCGCCCCTATACATCCAATTGATATTCGATACACTGAATTGACACGCAAACTGCTTATTTGTGTACAAAATGATCACTTTTGCAACAATACGATCAGTTTTGCAGCAAAATGGTCCGTTGTGTAACGATCGTGCGGTTTTATTGTGCGGCAAAAGTAAATGAAGTCATTTTATTGGTTATTTGTCACATTAATGGAAATAATGATTGGTGGTAATGATTCTGTCGGTGTGTGACGCGGTTTAATGTGCTAGCTCACTAGTGAATTTATTGAGAATGTATTAATTATTACGAACATTATGTTGTTAGTTTTATGATGTTATATTTCCCTACCATCGTTTGTTTATGCGGAGGAAAGTACGTTCTGCATTTATTGAAGCGGCTTGGACTTTTATTTTATGTAATACTATCTTTGCCTGCATTCAATTTCACCTCCTTCAGGGCGAGTTTCAAATTTTATACTTTCTACGAAATCTTCATACCAAACTTCAACTTTCTACGCTCAGTAGTATCGGCTGTGCGTTGTTCAACAGTCAGTCACTCAGTAACGGAAGAGTTTTATATACATTGATACAGCATTAGTGATGTTTCTTCTTCTCAGTTGTGGTAATTATGTTTTTGTTTTAGAATGGAAGCTACAAATTTGGCGCTCTCTCCGAGAGACTCCCTGAAACCGAGGGAACACAAATCAATGCAGTTAAATGGCAAACCAAATCAGGTCAGAAACATTTTTATCTTATTTATAGCTTCAAAATTGCACCTTTGATATGGTATAACGATAGTAGTAATAATAGAAAAGATTGAGCTGTATCCGTGCTTCGGAGTGCAACTTAAAACGTTGGTCCTTTGAATGACACCGTCTTTTGGCGCTATAACAGTGATAGAATGGCAAGAGTACAGTATACATATCTGTGTACTTTTAAACTATAAAAGAATCTAATTAAAGCTACCTACATAAATGTGTACAGTTAGCTAGTATCAGTGAAACTAGCCTAGCTTCAGCCTTTTAACATGCCGTCCAAAGCATGGAAACGCTCAGCTCAAATGACATGTTTAAAATAAAATATTCTCTCTGTTTAGGTGGGAACAGTACTACTCTACGGCGTACCAATAGTTTCTCTAGTGATCGAAGGTGTGGAGCGCCTTTGCCTCGCGCAGATATCGAACACGTTACTGAAACAGTTCTCGTACAATGAGATCCACAATCGTCGGGTAGCTCTCGGCATCACTTGTGTGCAGTGTACGCCGGTACAGTTGGAAATATTGAGGAGAGCTGGCGCCATGCCTGTGTCGTCAAGGCGATGTGGTGAGCATTCAATCTGTTCTATATCGTATAAAAATGTCTTGTATTTATTGAGCGGACAGAGAGGTCTGTAGTTAGTCAATTTTTTCGAGATTTTTAACAAGTCCAACGATCTATACTTAATAATCACTGCTACTACTTTTAAAAATATCAAGCTAAGTCGTAGTAAACAACTGATTATATTTACTACTAGTATTATTCATGTACATGGTATGTAAAAGAAAATACGATTTAAAATGTATTGTTTACTAAAGGTATGATAACACGGCGGGAGGCTGAACGTCTTTGTAAGTCATTCCTGGGTGACAACGCTCCCCCGAGGTTACCGGATGACTTTGCGTTTGCAGTTCACCACGAATGTGCCTGGGGTTGTCGAGGTGCTTTCTTACCAGCCAGGTAAGGACTGATAATAATCTCCCTCTGGCCAGAACCCGGCTGCAACAAGGAAAACATATTCAAAATCAAATGATTAACTCATTTAGGTTTACACTTTTTGTTATAATAACTCAATACTACTAGCTCTAAATAGAAGTAGAGTCTTATAAGAAGACCCAGTAAAAAACTCACGACCACTCTTTTCAATCGCTAAAAGATTTACGATAAAGATAATTATTCTTCCTCTTTTACGCCATAATATTATTTCTAAATACAGTACTGGAGATAGAACAAGCGGCTTTGAGTAAAATAAAACTTAAATTAGATTATTGAAATAGCAAATATTTGACCCAAAAAATAAACAATTTTATTTTTGTAAATAAGAGGTCTTTCATCATAGGTACAATTCGTCTCGGGCAAAATGCATCAAGTGCGCATACTGCGGGCTTTTCTTCTCGCCAAACAAATTCATATTTCACTCTCACCGGGTCGGGCCTGGTGACAAATACGTCCAACCTGACGCAGCTAACTTTAATTCATGGAGAAGACACATGAAACTCAGTGGCAGCCCACCAGAGGAGGTAGTGCACGCTTGGGAAGATGTTAAGGCTATGTTCAACGGAGGAACGAGAAAGAGGATGCTGTCTGCCGCTAGGTGAGAGCGAGATGACTATGTTTTGATGGTTGCTTTTCGTAATTTCACGTTTCAATTTCATGCAACTTACTTTTATCAGTTGAAGTTTTTAAGAGCGTTCGGTGCTTTAAATGAAATTTAAATTGTCTAGCCCTAACAAAGGTAAAATACTAATGAATACAACAATCGTTTATTCTGAAATCGGTATTAATACGATTTTCAAATTAATATTTCTAGGTGACTGTGAGGTTTTATAATTTCCACTTATGTTGCAAAGGAAGAACCTTCTTATAAATGTATCTATCTTACGCGTTAATTAGCGCCTAAAAAGCCTAAACTAATAAAAATCTAAAACTTGTAACTAATCCAAAATCTAAAGAAAAAGTTCAGCTTAAAATTGTGCTTCAGAAGAGTGCCAATTCGCAGGCCTGAGTCCGAGAGTAGCGGTGAAGCGAAGAGGCCCACGGCCAGTCCACCGAGTGCCCATGCCCCGGTGCCTCGCCTCGCCGACTATGTGTGGGGAGCTAGGCTGCCTTTACCTTACGCGATACCCTGGCTCAAGCCTACCTTGTGGACACCCGGTAAGAATATATTTTTTATATTAATAAATGGCCCGCGTAACTTCGTCAGCTGAAATTAAGTCGCGTTCATTATAAAGAGGAGTTTTACATTGCTAAACGTTCGACAGGTGTATCACTTCACTAAAGCTAGATGAGTGTCTTCGTATTCATTCTTATTCACAACAGAGATATAAATTTCGTCGACAAATTACCCCCGGTTTCTGAGGTACATTAAGCGGTAGTTCATCTATTCAATAGCGTTTAAGCTCATATAAACATGACAGGGATCAAACCCGAGACAACGTGATCAGCAGTCACGTACACCACCGAGGCAGTCTAGGAATAATATATTTTGAACATGTTTTGTTCAGGTGCACTAACGGCGTTGAGCAGCGTGAATTCGATAGAAGAGCCCCGAGCTTTCCGTCCAGTGAGGAATCATCGCCTGGATTCGCCACAGTTGTCTCCTGTCATGTCACCTCCACGGTCACCTAACAGGTATAGTACTATCTTTACAATTTGTTATTCTTGCAGATATTTTATGTGTATAGGTTTCGCCGACCAGCTTGGCACAAGTTGCTGCGATTAACAGAACGTAGACCCAGTGTAAAGGACATTCGGTTGACTGTTGTACCAATCGGGAGATCAAAGCTCAATAGCCTTCGAAATCGCGCCTTGCAATAAGGATGATGACTATTTTTATCAGGGTTCGATGCATATACATATAACAATGGATATATTATCATAACTATCCGATATTATTATTTTGATATTTCTAATAAATATCGGATATTTTTAAACCCTGTTTTTTATATGTTTTGTCCGTCTGGTAGATTAAAAAACATATCATACACGACTTTGTCATTAATCATATTATTACGGCGATACATTGAGTTGAAAAGTCGTATGACGTCACGGTATGGTAGTAAACGTGGACAACGTTACGTCATTAGCTCCCACTCCGCAACTTTAATACTTTTTACCTAAAGTACTTCATATTCTTCTTTGATAAAACAAAAATATGTGTATAATATTTTTTTACAATCTACCAGAACGAACAAAAATAGTGTAACACCTATATCGTTTCCAACCGAACCTAATAGTATTTCTCTAAGAAATCGTTCAAGTGTTTTGGCGCCATCAGTATTCAATTAAAATGATGTGCAGGTCTCGATCGCCTTTGACGTCATCGCCCCGACGCTCGCCGCTTACGAGGTCGCCGCTGCGGTCACCACCGCCGTCATCACCTGCCCGATCACCCAAGAGTGATAGAGATAGTGATGAGAGTGTAGACATCGAGACCACTGAGGAGGACCAGCCGAGGGATGTGGTGAGTACGTTTAATACTACCTGTATCATAAATCCAACGAGGAAAGACATTCTCCGCGACGTCAGAAAAAAATCGTTCTCCACTCCAGCTCGATTCTCTACTACTATTGACTACCAACAAACGGCTAGTCGTCGAAAAATTTTGTATGAAAATCTGATCAGCGCCTTTAATGGGCGTCGTTGTAACTATTTTGGCAGAAAACATTAAACGTCAAACTTTCGATCCTCGATACTACCGACAGTAGAGAATCGTGTTAATATTAGTCGTAATGTCATAATAGCCTAAAATCTTCCTCAATAAATGGTCAAATTAACATATAACAATTTAATCAGTAGTTACTGAGATCAGGGCGGTCAAACAAAAAAATCTTTCAGCTTTAAATAATTAGTAATAGATAGGAAAGTTTGTATGTACATATGTGTGAAAAATATTAACGTTCTTGAACCATCGCGGCTTGAAGTGCTGTCAAAACGACGCGACGGGTAATAAATAAGGTATCGTAAACTCTTCACCACACTATCAAAATTAGGCAGCGGTTATGGTGTATGTCTTTGAAAATTTTATGTCGATGTCGATGGATCATGTAGGCTAGGTTAATCTATGTCTTTTGTTCACCAACATATGAATATTTCATAGAATTATCAAAGTTATTAATCCTTCTTGTATTGTTAATGGTGATTGAGTTTTGATAAAATTAAAAACTATGTTCATAATCATATTAAAATGTATTACACAATATTTCACAATAATAAAGAATATTACAAGATATGGTGAAATTATCTTTATAATGAAGTGGTTCAAATACTTGAAATAGAAGTGCCAGATAAAATCAATACCACTTACCGACAAAGTAAAGCCATTACATAAAGACTACTCAATACTCAAGAAAAAAATAAGTCTAAACCTTTTATAACTTGCGTAAACGTTTCTCAAAGATGCAATTTAATAGTATTGAGTGAATCGTATTATCCACTCCACTTGGATTTTTCTGAGCTCGAACCGACTAGAACTTGGATCCAATTTAAAAAGTTCGAAGAGGAAAATTTTTCCAATCACCTTCTCGGTAAGTCAGTAATCGTTGCGATTAGTTTTTTTGTTCACCAGGTTTTGTAACTCGAGTTTGTGATCGAATCCGTGTACAGAAGTGGTTTGTAGACGAGATGAAACAGTAATTAATGGGATGTTTTGGGAAACGATCGTTTTCGTGTCGAAAATACTATACCAATTAATTACTAGGCACTTCTCGGAAAACTATGAAAATTATTAGTTATATAAATATATTTTATTTACTCGGAGTATTATAGTAGCCAAAACTATAGAATTCTGAAAAGGGGATAAAAGTTAAAATTGCGATTACGGAGCTACAGTCGGCCGACGAACAAAACTTTGAGTAATTAATGCATTGATTAATTTTAGCTGCGAAGATTAGCCATTTAATTTCAATCCGTGTCCGCTATGTTCCCGGGAGAGCGGGCGCACGGCCATTTTGTAAAATGTCCTCTATTCGAGGCTTTTGCACGTCGTAAACTGTGTAATTACTGCCGGGGCGAATTCAAATGAACTTCATTTCGGTTTTAAATAAGAGAAAATGTTTAATTTAGTACCGATCGGCTCGTTGGGACCAATTAATTGGGGATTTTCGTTTTAGTGTCCGTTCAATGCGAGTTTTTCGTTCGTTTTTACGTATTGAACGTTGAGTAAGCTTCGCTTTGGTTATAGCGACGTAATTAGTATGTGTGTTTACTTTGATGTTCTTACAAACTTTATTATTTTGCGTTCTTTATTGGTTATACCTTTCGTTTGTTCTACGCGATGTGTTATCGCAAGAGGTGGAGTTCGATTGTAGATGGGAAGTTTAATCTAAAGAATAATATGTACTCAGAGAACATCAAACTTAACGTTGCTGGGAAGTGGCTATGTGTATTTTTATATATTATTATTATTATGTGCAAATAGCCCATTCGGAAAGTTAGTAAGTAATTTATTTTTACGGTAAACTTACTCCTTCAAAAATAACCCCTGAGCTGCTGTCTAACACTATTTCTTACTACCCAGATCAGTTTTTTTTCTTAACCGAAAAGAACTGACAAAAATCTTTATAAAGAATGCGTCGTCTTTATCAAAGCTTATACTGATCGTAAATAAGTTATTTACTTGTAGTGAATGGGCATTAGGTTGTAAATAAAAGAGGCGACGGTCCTAATGATTGACGTAAACGGTAGTAATTAACGCGCCTCGAGAACCCTACCGTTAATCCCTTCAAAAGACATCATAGGGCTGCCACTATCCTACTAATATTATAAATGCAAAATATTGTCAATATGCTTGATACTTTTTCACGCAAAAACTACTGAATAGACTGATACAATTCGCTCCATAAAAAAAACGTTTTTTAATCTGAGATATTTTTTTACGTTGACCAAGTCGCGGGTCGGAGCTAGTTAAATATAAAATATAGTCTTATAATATTAGAAAACTTTCGATGTGCAAATGAAAATATGTGAGTTTCAAAGAACAAACTTATGTTCTTTGAAGCCCACAACTTTTTGAAACCTAATAATACTTTGTACGATAAAGGAACTTGCATCTGAACTTCATTTGATGTGCGTAACGTATTGAAGTTAGGTATTTAAAAAGCTTCTTTGCTTTGGCTTAAAAACCTTTTGTAATAATATTTAAACAGTTTGTTTAATCTAAAAATATACAACATCTTGACGACAGTTTAACTGTCTGACAGTTCAAGACCCAAGTAAAAAATAATTTTGAAGAAACAAAATTACAAAAATAAGTTTGTACCCGAGCGTGGCCGAACAGGAGAGCACCAAAAAACTATATTTTAAAAAGACTTTCTTTATAAATTGTCTTTTAAATAGCTAGTTCAAAAGCCGTATCAAGCATCCATTAATCTAATAACTCACGACAAATCACCCAAGTCAGAATCGGCTTATACAATAACAACAATAAAACAATTAATATAGATTGGCAAATCAGAACTGGGATTAAAATGTAATCGCTAAATCGGATCCTGGATCGGACGGACAGACTAGACTAGATGGAAAGCGGCTTACTGCTGACGCCGGGGGCTCTTCAATTATTGAACCAATCCATTGTTCGGTAAGAGCTCTTTGTGGATTGAATGATACGACAATGATTGCGGCTTAAGTGCTGGATAGATGCATTTTGATTTCGTTATGATTGAGAGAGATGCTCATGTGTAGGTATAGTAGGGACAGATATACATAGAATAATAATATATAGAATAGAAAGCGAGTTAAGTGAGTTGTAGGCGAGTTTAGTAAGTTATATACTTGCGATTCTATTACTTACGTTTTAGTAATATGAATGCAAAATACTGTCTTTCGCTCTGTTACGCTTTATAGACAGGTGGAGATTATGTATCTTTTAATTCAGGATAGGAATTTTTATTTAAATCTGAAGGACTGTTATTCCTTGAAGTTATTGTATGTGATGATAATGTATGCAAATTGTAAATATTCACAATAATATCTTGGGAGATCTTTTGATAAATTTTAAGTGTGAATAAAATGTTGTGTTCGTTAAACGAACTTTGCGACCAAATGCGGCAATCGTTTTGAGTTTGTGATACTTGACGAAATATTACATCTTCCTCTTTTAATGCCTACTTGAATGTAGTCGCGGCTAAATCGAAGAGAAATAAACGTTGTATGTGGTGGCAACCCTAGCCCGCTGTCCAAATTAGGGCGCGTACACAAACAACATCGACACTCTATCATAAGCTCTCAATATCGTGAGTCTATGTCGACGAGCTATTGAGCACCACCCTGTATTTAATTATTCGTTGCCATGGTTCGTTTTCACAAGGATG
This sequence comes from Anticarsia gemmatalis, assembly GCF_050436995.1. Lineage (NCBI taxonomy): Eukaryota > Metazoa > Arthropoda > Insecta > Lepidoptera > Erebidae > Anticarsia > Anticarsia gemmatalis. The sequence continues at coordinate 10,325,746 of NC_134759.1, forward strand.
AGGATACATGCTGTATAGACAACGTTTCCAAGGAAAATATTACGTATTGTAGAGATTTTTTCAAACTTGCTTTACACGGTGTCGTAAGGTTGAAAATCACAAAAGCATTGTTTTTTTTTGTATTTTAATTGACATTAAGTCGAATTAAGTAGTATTGTATTTCTTTTTAAATAAGCAACCTGCTCTGGTTTCGTCTTGTTTAACATAGAACCTTAACAAATTATATACACTTAAACCTTACACGGGAATCGTTCTATCTATTGCTGAAAACGGCATGACTTTATCGCATACAGACAGATGCGGTGAGTAGACTTTATATTATAATAATATATTCATATTTACAGCAGGAAAAAGTACAAGTAATGTTTTTTTATAGTGTAAAATAGTGTTAAACGGATAAATAAGACTTAATTTTATTTCCCTATATTATTTCTAGTGTCTTATTGTACATAACATACTTTTTTAAACTTAACAATTGCTAAAACCATTACCAGGCTAGCAGAAAACGAAAGCGTTACCCATCACAAAGACGAATGGGCGTAATCCTCGAGGCGAACATTAAAGAAAAAAAAATCGTTGGCAACATAAATACTTTTGGCAGCCAGTTCGTTCTCTGTAACCGGATCACGTAGCTAATAGATACTTGAGGATTTGCGCGGAACGTTTCAATTGTACACTTGATGTTCGAATAAATCACTCGGTGTAAGAGAACAACTTTGTTTTAGTCACGTACATTATGTTTGGGTTCCGTTGGGGTGTGTTGGTTTTTTAGATGTATGTTTAAAGATTGGACAGCTTTGCTTTCGTGTTTCATAGATTTAGATGTGAATTAGCTTGATGTGAAGTTTCCAAAACCTTTAACAATTACGTTTATATATTTTGAAATTTGCTACAGTCAAACACTTCTTTTAAAGAAGTTGAAACACACTTAATTCGAACAAAACTTCCTAATAGCTACTCGATAGTCGATTTTCAATTGTCTTATAATAAAACCAAATATGTAGTCTTAAATCATTATAAACTCTGAATCATAAGGTTTATAAATGTGACGGTAAAATACCGTCATCAAACATCAATATCAAAATGAACAATCAAAATTATATATATGTTACTGTAAAAGCCCGAACTGTAAAGCCTAAGATTTACCTTTCGTGGTAATTTTTTTTTAAACCACCCAACAGGAGGAGCCCCGCGAAGCGGGGCTCCGGCAACATCTCGACATAATCAAGTGAATAGAGGTAAAAGTTCGAAATAAAAGAATTGTTCGAACTTTTACCATTGAGAGTTGGTAAATCTTAGGTTTTACCGGAAAATCTTAGGATTTACCACAGTTCGGTATTTTACAGTAACATATACACTTTAACATTTGCAATTGCACTCACTTGTTCGAAAATATCAATTAAGTCTTGCATCTTGCTTGAAGTATTACTAACCCTAAAATAAATATACATACAGTTATTGTTAAATTATTCGAAAGTTATAAACAATAGTAATTTTACTATATTCTTCGATAAAAACGCAGTTATAAATGTAACGGTATATACATATTTTTGCTATTGACTGTACATGTGCAAAGACTAGCTAATAGCTTACATACACAGCACATTGTCAGTAGCCAAGCGTGTAATTAACTGGCACGCGTCTAGGGGCAGACCCGGGGGACGTAGTACTGTCACTGTTACGTCTATCTGTAGCGCGATACAGGCGGTACTATCGAGAATCGAGAGTTTGACATTTAAAATGTAGTGTAAAAATTGTTTCTAGGGTGTCCGCTAGAGGCGCTGTTCAGATTACATATAAAATTTCTTGATAGCTAGCCGGTTGTCGGTAGTCGATAGTGGTAGAGGATTCCGCTACTTGTTGTTTAAACTAATTTTATCAAAGACGACATGTATAAAACGTCGTGTTAAAAATTTTGAGCAATAACAACTGTGATACGAGAAATCTAAAATTGAATTACTGATGTACCAGAAAAATATATTTTACACTGACATAGTGCAGAGAAAAACTAAATATACCGTAACAATTTTGGCAGAAATACTATTTCGTATTTGTCTCACAACTGGGCTGTGACCTTAATATCAGTGTGTGCAGCTTGTATGTATTCAGCGCATTTGCCACATGCTACCGTCAACTGACTTCTTTAGTGACCTGCTTTCAAAGCTGTTTAATACGAAACTGACCTGAGCGCATCGTTTCGCGTGAAATTTTAATAAAACATCAATAGATTAATTTTCGCCTGCAACTTCACTTGCGTGGAATTTCACCTCCTTCAGTTCATTCCAAAAATTCTCTCTTATCCTCTACACTTCCTAAGGAATCTTCATACTAAATTAAAAGATCTGCGCTTAGTATATTTCGGCTGCGCGTTGTCTGTCAGCCAGTCAGTAACAGAAGAGTTATATCTATAAATATAATAGATTAATATTTTAAAAGAAAGTTAAACTTTCTTTATTTCTGAGAATATTTTCAAGAAAAAGCAATTGATATCTGTGCAGCGTCATTGCAACGAAAGTGTGACTAACAAACTTTTGATTTTCACTACTAATATTATAGAATGATATTTCCTCGCCAAGTATGTTTGTCTGTCTGTTTGTGATATACTCCAAATCAGCGAAACGGCTTTTCTTGCAGTTTTCACCAGTAAATATCATGATTCTCCTGGACGTTTTTAGTATATAATTAAATAAGTAACTGGTTCGTAACAAAAGTATCGAATAACATTACGAAACATTAACTTATAAGTTTGTTCAACACTTAAACCAAATGACATTGTTAAACAATAGCCTTGCGTTTATTAAACTGAAACACGTTTACATACATTATTCACGTACACATTCGAATAAGTGTATAGTGAAATTATTGATACCACAATACATTAGTGACAAACTGATCCTTATCGTGATAATATTAAAAGTTTTGTTTGTTATTTTTTGTTCAATAACGCTTAATAACGTTACATTTGATTGTTTATCTTTGAAGGGTCGCTCGTGGAACTGTATTACGTACACTAATACCTATTTTAAGTCATTGCTTAAAATAGATAGAAGTGTCTCATCGTGTCATGTAGAAATATATAAATATAATTGTGTATCAAGTAGAAATCCATTCTAATATTATAAATCCGAAAGTAACTCTGTCTGTCTGTCTGTCTGCTACTCAATCACGCCTAAACTACTGAACCAATTTGCATGAAATTTGTATGGAGATATTTTGATACCCGAGATTTTTATCATCACGCTACGACCAAAAGGAGCAGAGTACCAGTAATTAATGTTACAAAAACGGGAATAATTTTCACCCATTCTCTCTTATTGGACGCAAGCGAAGTTGCACGGGTCAGCTAGTTTATATATAAATATAATATTATATATAAACTAGCTGACTATACTAGACTACCCATTACTGGGTCACTGCAAGACAAGGAGACCCTAATGGGGCTTATTTTTGAGGCCACCTTGCCGTTCAAACCCTGGTCGAAGTTTCACGTTTGAAATCTCTGATAACCTTTTTTAGATTGACTGATAATTATATTTCTAATACACACGCAACTACTCTTAATAAACGAGTTAAATATATAACATAATATTTGTTAACTGGCAATAAAACCAGATGTATTATCAACGCGCGTCGTTCGTTATTTAAATGTCGTTGTGACATTTCGATATTTTTTTTTATTTACCTCATTTGGGATTTGGCATTTTGGCCCGCACCGTTTTTATTGGTAGCCGTGTGCGGAACATTAATTTTGTTGTTTGTTCGCTCCGATGTATGCCCCCCGGTCTTTTGTCTGAGTTACGTCATTCAACAAAATGGGTTCCAGTGATTTTTTTTTCTTTTATTTCTGCAATGGGTGGTGCGAATTGTATTTTTTTTTTGTAATTTGCAACAAATTGTGGATGGAATTATTGTGTGATAATGTACTTCTCCTAAAAATAAAAACATTTTTTGTATAAAAATGATTTGATCCTTGCTTTGTTTCTTATGTAGGTTCAGATTGGCACTGATAATGTTTTATTTAAACAGACATCAAATAAATAAATCCATTCAGTAGTATTAGCGTTGAGTGACAAACATCTGGACATCTAAACTTATGATATCATTCAATAATTATAACAATAGACTTTTATTTCAAAGGCTATACAAACGTTGAAGTTAATAGTAAAGAAAAGTACTTAAAAGTGGAAGTACTTTAATAGTAGATTAAAGTATTTCCACTACAATAAGTAACAAACGGTTGTTGTAATTCGTAACGTTTTTATTTACCACGCGACGGTGGAGTTAATCGTACACGTGATATATTATTTAACTTAATAACTGAAGCATTGTGACGAAGCCGTTACGTAAATAATAACTTGGAACCGCCCATGAATACTTTATGATGTATCATAGACTGTAGTTATGTTAGAATAGAATCATATATGGAGGCATCTTTCGGTACCCGTTGGCGCGGTCATTCTATGGATGGGTGACTGCTTAGTGATCTACTCATACTATCTCTCATATACTACATACGTGTATTACTATTACTCATAGCCAGTTGCGCTCACCGATCGATAAACGATCCATCAGTTAAGCATCCGATGGCTGGATCATTCTATGGATGGGTGACTGCTTAGTTGTGATTGATCTGGGCGTCTCCATGCTTCGGAAGGCACTTAAAAGTCGGTACCGGCTGCTTTCTACTAAGATAGCAGTAGTTAAGCAAAAGGTATTTCGGGTTTTAGATGGAAATGGTTTTATTAACTTGTTGTTTAAGTAAAGATATTCATGTGTAGATTTTTCCAAACAGCAGCCTTTTTATTGCTTCGCATATAAAACAAGTGTGGATAGACGTGACGACGCTTAGTATTATTCATTTGAACACTGTCAGTTCTAAACTATTGTGTGTCTATGTATCGCGTTGCGGTAATGCGGTGGCTTTTAAATCAAACAGCAATAATTACTACAAGCTTTGTCCGTAATGTCACTATCTGTGAACTCGCAAACACACACTGATGCTCAACATTTAAGTTCTTTTCCATACTATATAATAATACTAGATTCTGTCGGATTTAGTCTGCATGAAAGGATTTCCCGGGGTTAAAAGTATCCTATGAGTAATTCAGGCTCTAAGCTAGCAGTGTGCCTAATTTCTTTCATTTCCAACATACATGTACATATTGTACATATATCACATCTATCCTTCCATCCATACTTACAAACTATCGTATTTATTATATAAGTAGGATAAGACGGGGAATCGCACCCAAGACCTCACGATTAACAGTCGAATACCCACCGCAACAAAGAGGCAGTAATACTGCAAGAGCAGTATAAGATGCAATAATAAATATAACAACAGCAATATAGCCTACGGCGTAGAAGTTCGTAGCTTGTTCGTAGACCATGCCTGGTATAAGTATAAAACTACTGCGCAGTCTTACAAATTTCTTATACAACGGGCACATATATGTCCTTTATATTATAAACTAGCGGCTGCCCGCCACGTCGTCTGCGTGGACTTTAGTTTTTCCATTTTCTATAAATGTTCTATTGCCGACCTCCTTCCGATTACCCTCTTATTTCCAGAAATTCTCTCTTAACTCTACACTTCCTAAGGAATCTTCATATCAAATTTTAACTTTCTAAGCCCAGTAGTTTCGGCTGTGCGTTGTCCATCAGTCAGTGACTCAGTAACGGAAGAGTTTCATATACATTGATTATCATTCCCTTTACGACCTTTACTTTGAGAAACGTCAGTAAAATCGCGGCGTGTATAACTGTGGTTATTAGTTAAGTGATAGCGAAGGGTTGTGTCGTGTGCCATCTGATAACTGTTAGATAAGCTCTCGTGTTGAACGAGTGCCGCGTGTCGGTGTTACACTATATACTTAATTATACCTCATGTGGTTTTAGATTATTACAAGCAATTTTAGAACAAACTATCGGATATCCGAAAAAAATAACGTTTCTTTACCGTCTTAACCCACGCTCAATTAAATTATTCGACTTATTCTCGAATTGGTGCGTTCTATATTGATAAATTTCTTGACTACTTGAAACTTTAAAAAATATGTTCAAGTCTGCCCGAATCCATAACATTCTTAATTCGTACCTCACTGGCCGGTAAACTATTTGTGGGTTGACGCGTTCATTTTAAAGATGGGTGAACGCTTGAAAGTATTAGAACTGAGCGTCTCAGTTGTTGGCAATTAAGAAAACAGTCGTCAAACCATGTCAAAGGCCTCTTGGGTGGCTTGAATAACTTTGACACGCGGTTCACCACTAACCATACGATAGATAGATAGATGAAGCCTTTTAACCTTAAGTTATTTTGTACGGTTCCAGCAGCCATGTTCGTGGCCATGCACCAGTGTGCCGACTCCCAGGCCTGAGGAGAGCTGCTGGAGCGGCCTCGTGCCCAAGGTCGAGAGAGACGATGAAGCGAGGGTCGAGCCCTGGCGTCTCCCAGATTTACGACCTTCTATCCATTATATGCATGATCGTGGTATGTATTCTTCACTATTCTTTATCATTATCGACTATCGACAACCCGCTAGCTGAATGTTGTACGAAAATTTGATAAGCGCCTCTAGCGGGAGCCGAAGGAATTAATTTTTAAGTATATTTGAAACGTCAAATTCTCTTAGTATCGAATGTAGACAAAACTCAAGCAACAAAACATCACGCGTGTAATATTGAATCAATGTAGATACTGACATTTTTTTTTGTATGAAACCATCAATTTCTTTACTGTTCTTAGTCTTTAATAGTACACAAGTAGGTACACAGTGGTTGTAAAATATACTTTGAATTTAAAATGCAGGAGTCGTTTTACAAATGTGTATGCATATTTTGCTGTTAATTGTACAATACACAACAACATCAAACAGACAATATTCGGTATTCAAGTGGTATCAATAATTAAATGTGTAGAGTATATTTACACGTGTTCGAGTCTAATTGGCCGCAATTATATTCGGATTAGATCGCTTTGAAGAGACCCAGAGGGGATCGATATTGTGTGCCCTCTTAATGATACGATTGAATTTCCACCACGGATTTTAATGGAAATACAGCCACTTTGCTTTTAATAAATATACATTATCATAAAGTGCTACACTGCATACTTACTTTAACAAATTAGTAGAAACCCTTGTAAGCAAGGATAGCAGCTAGACGCGGTAAAACAAAATCTGCTTTTGGAACATCAGTAATCCATAGGCTTATTCAGCTGACAGTCACCTGTTTAACACAGTTACTTTATTTTGAAAATGCACTGAATTATCCATTATAATCTAGGTAAATAGTACATACCTCTCTTCTAAGTTTTCGGACTTACTCAAGCATACTAAAGCAGAAGTTTTGTTACTACGACCATATGTCATGGAAATTTCTTCTTTATTGCCGTTTTGTTAATGTTAATTGTTATTAGTCACCTCAAGATTTTGCCGTGCTGTTGATAATATGGGTGCAAGCCAAACTAGGTATTAGTCTTCTAATATAAAATTTCATGTTTGTCTTTACAGATAGAGACTGCGTTGCATGCGTGGCCCCGCTGCCTCTACTTCCACCACCAGCGCCCGCGCCACATTAGCTTATATTACTCTGTCATGTAAACATTATACTTACATTTCACTGTAAAATTAACCAACCTACTGTTATGATAGGATGTTGCAGTATTCTTTATGTAAAATAGAAATGGTCCCAACTGGTCATCTATTGATCACGAATATTTAAGTCATATATGGCACTCCTTTCTTGCTGGTGACACGTAGTAAGGAAACAATAACCTTTATGCAAATAATATTAAGCCGTTTTTGTAACTATTATTTTTTTTTGTATATTCTATTTTAAAATTTTCGGTTGACGGATTTCACTTGCCACTCTTTTTGCTATTGAAAAAGGCTTTGTACATATCAATATATTTTCTTTGTTATAATGAAACAGTAATATTACATATACGTTGAATAGTTAGTGCACTCGCGGCTCGCATTATGCCCGAGAAACGCACACGCATAATGTGGGGGAGGCATTACACAGTCTTGCTTGCCAGGTTTCCCTGAACTTTGGTTTCATATGCTGCCGTGTCTCTAAATAATGCCCTTTTAATGTATATTTGTACTCTAGATGATCTCAAAAATTGTGTACAACAATTACTATAACTAGTCGAAATAGTCAATAAAGTCGATAATATGCTAATTTTGTAAATAGATTACTGTTGATTAGTACCTACTTTTAGAATTTCCGTATCACATATTGTCTTCGATGACATGTCGGTGGCGATTTGAATGGTACAATACAATAGGTATTTATAGCATTACCTCTTTACTACAATGACTATACTGAGGAACTTGCGGCATCACACAATCATAGTACGGCTTTTGACACTTACGTCATTGTTTATTCCTAAGTGTAAATAGAACCACACATAATCATTTAGTGAAATGTAACAAAAGTAAAAAAGGCATAAGTAGTTATGGTATTGTAAAATATTATATAGAATCTCGTATCACACGCAATACTTACACATATGTACCTATATGATATACCCGTATAAAGTTGCATTGAACTTAGTCCGGATGGTGGGAAAGTCCGGGTGATGGGTAAGTCCGGGTGATGGGTAAGTCCGGACTGTGGGTAAGTCTGGATAATTTCGATAAATCTTCTTTTTCGGGTAATTTCTGAGTGAGTACTTTAATTTATCCGGAGTTACCCATCGCCTAGGCTTACTTATTATGCATTATGAAATTCAGTTATTTTTGTGTTACCTAAATTAATTTTATAAATATCACGGCACTATAATTCAAGCTACCTACTCGTACAAGTAAATGTGTTTATATAAAATATATTTATTATTATTTTGATTGAAATAAGAAACAGAACAGAATGTTTAAACGTTTTTAATTTTGTGACTTGGTTCTTGATTGACTAACCCCCGGTTTCTGAGTATATTTAACAGTTTATGTATTCAGTACTTACCGTTTTTTTATATGAGTTTAAACGCTACATTTAGCGGTAGTTTATCTATTCAGTAGCGCTTTTTATAGGAGTTTAAACGCTATTGAATAGATAAACTACCGCTAAATGTTCCTTAGAAACCGGGGGTTAGTACTTTCCCTCCAGCCGTTAGTGCTGGGTTGTCGTGCACTTCATCAATGTGTACACAGCTTTACTCAATTCGTCTAGTCGCAGGCACAACTGTATGTAACTAAAATCTAGTCTTATATTTAGTCCTAGAATAGAAAATTAGACATATCTTGTAGAATAATATAAAAAGCAATGTAATGAATCCGATTCATTAGTCGTAGCCTTAAGTATTATATTCTTAACTATGTATTTAGTCAACCTTCTATTAAATGAAATGTAAAGTATTTATTTCCAGTGTAAATTCAACGACTTTAATGTAAATAGCTATTTAAAAGTTTAGTTTTGCAAAAGATTTGTAATTTTTATGCTTGCTACACACGTATTTATTTCGGCAATAATTATAGAACAACAAAACCGGCTTGACTCACTTGTTCGACTGGTGCCGATCGGGTTCATCTTCATATATTGGTTTGCCGCTTGGCCAAGCGGGTAAATGCCGAATTGAATATGTTTGTTGAAAGCCTAAGGTGTCAAGCTTGTGATGATACTAATTCATTGTTATTAATGCTAAAGTAAATAATAGAAAATGGTGACACGTATAGCTCAATACAATTTATCGCCAGCTAAAAACATAATATCTTTCGGTAAATCAAGATTATTATTGCAAATTGAAATAATTTGTCCGGTTACATCATCATGGCATATAAATAATATCGTGTTTTACCAACATTTTATGTAATACTGTATCAAATTTGTAGTAGTTATGTATTAGCAGCACAAATATATTAAGAAATAATTAGTTTACCCTTTGTTTGATTTATTCTGCTTACCTATTAAGTTAGGAAAACAAAGTGTGGATTTTGTACGTCTCCTAAGAGTCATATTTTTGCATTTCTGAGACCCCAATTACAATACAAAATATGGCGTATTACTAAGTAGAACCAAATAAATGCGATAATTTACCTACTAAGAATGTTCGTTTCTAATCACTTAATACAAGTACTGCAGTACTTAGGACCTATATAACACAACAACACTTTTATCACCTTCTCACGCCTCAAAAAACTACTTCAATTTTTTTGCACAATGTAGTTTACACAAGTGAAGCACAGAGTAACGTCATATCTCTATATTTTATTGTCTTTAACATGAAGCTTTCTTCGTCACGGTAATAATACAGACATAGGCGAATCATCGAAGCCACTGTCAGCACTATCCAGTCGTTCGTGGTGACCGATGACTGTCGGTCGCAGTATATTCGACCGCTCCGTCAGTAGCTGCACTATCTTGGCCGCCGTAGTGCGCTCGAGGGGATCGTAATGCCAACAATCTTTGACGAAATCACTCCTGCAAAGTACACAACTTACAATTAGTATATGAATAAACTTCAATAATAATATCGTTGACCGTCGCATACTTACGTCTGTGAAGAAACCCCACGTGGCAAAGGCGGCTTCTTGTGTGCACACACGTGTTCTTTCACTTTTTCTGGGGTCATCTCTCCAAACGGACGATCACCTAGCGTTACCAGCTCTAGCACAAGTATCCCGAACGCCCACACATCTGAGGCGGGAGAGAACAGGTGATGTTCCAGACTTTCCGGCGCCATCCACGGTACAGCAGACGGCCTCCGCTGCCAATCACCTTCATTAGGGTCGTGTATTCCTGTCACTTCGCAAAAACGAGCCATTCTGAAATCGGCCAGTTTTATCGAACGATTTGCGTCCACTAAGCAATTTGAAGCACGCAGGTCTCGATGAACTACACCGTTCCTTTTAAGGTATGCCAAAGCCGAAGCGGCCTGACGTGCTAATCGAGTTAACGCTTCTGCTGACACGTAGGTGGCCTCTTCACTGGTCTTACCTAGTTGTCCCTCAGATTTTGATGTTGTGACCTCAATAAGGTGTCGGCGAGCTTGGAGATACTGAAGTAAGTCACCGAAGAACGCAACTCCTAAAAGTATTAGCGGTGGCTTATTGTCCACACATACTCCTACGAAGCGAATAATATGCTCATGATCGAGTGTAACCAGTGTACAAGCTTCACGCAGGACATTAGCTCGATCTTTGCCGTCTTTTATTTCTTTAGCAGCGACGACGCGTGGCAAAGAGCGTGGGCCCCGCAGAACAGCGAGGTGCACACGTCCAAGCTTGCTAACGCCGAGTTCATGGCGAAATTCTATCGCCGATCTTTCCACAATGTGAGTGGAAAGTATGTTCAAATTTCGTTTCATATTAATTACCTTGGGGACAGCTACTTTTTTAAATAAAATCCTGGTGTAGTATCCAAGAATAAGAGCACCTACTAGGAGAACGACTGTCGCTACAGAAACGGTGATCGTGGTGCGGCACGTGGGCAAATACGGGTCACCGGAAATCACGAGGCATGTTGAGGCACCGTCACGTAGCTGAACCTCGCAGGAGAATGGTTTCTGCATCTCGACATTCACGGTGCGCGCGCTTGCACTGACGCGCATTCGTGCGAAAAGCTCACGCTCGTCTCCATACCACATATCCACAAATACAAACGTTTCATCGACCGAGTGCCTCTTGAATGTTAGATTCTGGATGGCTCCTTCTAATGGACTCTCGATGAGGCGATTTTCCAAATACCTGATAACAAAAATACTCTACTAAGTTTTAAAGAAGAATGTCGTCATTCATAAGCCAGACGTGCAAACAATCATTGTATATGAATACGTATTTATGAAAGCTCTGTAAGCCTTCGGTACAAATCAGCGTTCCGTTCATTTAAGCAAATTATACTTACTGCAGGACTGTTTCCGTGTGTAAATCGTCTCGTGCTTCTGGGTATTTGACGAATACAGATTCATAGGCTTTAATGAGTGTCAATACAGCATCGATGATAGATGCAAATCGGGCTGGCCACTGTTTCCATTCATCCATCTGTCCGAAAATATCACGCCAGTCATCGTTGCCTATAACATCACTGCTGTGGCGACACCAAAACGAAATCGCATAATGCCTCATATTATTTCTAAATCGCTCATCCGGTCGCCAGTCGCGTAATATCCATTCAAAGTCGGTAGTTATATTCATTTTAAGATTAACACCTGCCATTAAGATAGTAGCAGCGTCTTCATAATTTGTATTCAATAAAATTATCCGTGCATCATCTTTTTTTAATCTCAGCAGAACTTGGTTTGCATCAATAAGTGACAAATTATTATGTACAGGATAATCACGTAGTATTAAACTTTCGTCGCTACTTAAATGTTTGAATAAACTTTTGGCGGTGTCACTCTGATCTGATATGACGGCGAGCCGAGTCCAACCCATATTGTGCATGAAGTGTGCTAGAGCTAGTGCTATATGCAGTGAGTGACCGACGGTGCGCCACACTGCAGTGGTCGCGTCCACGTCCGCGTCAGTCGAGTCGTACAACATCACTGGTACATCAGACCTGCTCAGAGTCTTGGTGACCTTACTCATGTCTTTCATATTACCTACTATTACACCAAGGAGTCGCTGTCTATATTCATACGACATTTCTCCGTCTAATTTATTTTTAATAAAATTAATGTCTGAACAATTAGCAATATACCTTTTAAAACCCAATTGAAATGTTTTAATTTGCGTTTGTAGTCTGTCACCCAAAACGCCGTAAAAACTACTTAATTTCTTTAAATCGGGGTCATCTCGGCAATGAATCGCATTTATTTGATATTCTTTTTTTTGAGGATTGTATTGTCGTGACCATTGCTTTATCAATGGAACATGCCCCCGTGCCCACAAACAGGCGGCCTCCTCAATGTCCATACCATTGCTTTCTGACTCCAGTAATTGTTTAGCCGTACTGCTTAAAGGCTTATAGTTATGTGCAGCCTCGAATAGTTTCGGTGCAAATTCTTTTAGAAGGTAGACGTCGGCGACGCGCATTGATATTGAGGTATCCAGTTCCTGTTGACAGGTGCCAAAGGGTGTGGCTGGTGTACACGGTGGCAGTTGTACTGCGCTCACGTCTGACACTCTTGACCACATGTCAAAGTCTATGAACAGAAACGAAGCATCGCTCGTCCGTAGCATTCGAAACAGACTCGCTCGATCTAATTCTTTATGACGGAGAGGTAGATTAGAGGCATTGGCGCGAGTTTGCAGCTCAAACATCGTTGAGTCGTTGATTTCCACACCGTAAACCGTCGCCAGGTCACTGCCTCCGCTATAAATAAAACATTAAAAAATATATAAAAGTGATAGCAAATATGAGTATATTAAGACAACAGTAACTGCCAGCGCGATTCTCTACAGTCGAGGATCTGACATTTAAAATACTGCAATAATAGTTCCTACAAAGCCCGCTAGAGACGCTTATCGAATTGTCATACAAGATTTGTCGGTTGACGACAGTCGATAGTGGCAGAAAATTTCAAGTCTAATTAAAATTATCTGTCGTTCGTAATCTTTACACATATTTTGCTAGCGTTTTAATTAACTAAGTTTTGTTTACTTTACTTTGTCGATATATCATTATCAACAATAACTATTGTGTAACACTGCACAGAAGAAGGAAAAATCAGAACAGCAGCTCATTATTTTTTGGAATTTTCACTATTGAATAAGTGATAAGTTTAATATTGCTTATCGGCATTACAAACCTACCCGGCAAAAAAAATACCTTTACCATTTAATTCCTAAACAAGTTAATTAGTTTTGCACTAGACCTTGAGTACACAAAGCCAGCTAAGTGCGGATTTAATTTCAAGAATAATTTAACGTTGCACGATGTAATCTTTCACAACCAGAGCAGGTGATAATCATTTTTAATACGTGTACTGTATACAACTTTAAGACTTCGTTGCATGTTTATTATGTAATAGAATATGAGAATTAAAGAAACACTAATTTTATCCTGATGTTCCGATCCAGGTTACACCGGCCGTCTTCGCCAGTATGCATAATATATTATATAAATTCCCATAATCTATTATATCAACAATTATACATAAGTGTACAAAACATAAGTTTTCAAATAGAAAATTCGAAAACTTATGTTGATAGTTTATGATAAACTGACATTTAAAAGCAATGCTTACTTCAGATCAATGAACCCGCATAGCCGTAACAGATGTGGATCGCTAAAGAATCTCCAATGGGTGCTGTTCTTACGACAAGCACGGTGGTAGCGCTGACCTAAGTAGAAGTGTAGTCGCCGACGCACCGGGATAGAACTAGCTCCGTATTCCTCAAGGCGAGGACCAGCTAAGCCACTACATTCTCGATGGTTAGGCAACCACTTCGGTGGAGGTTCCGGCTCCCAAGCAGTCGATAATGATAACACGAGTCTAGAAAGAAATGAAAGAACCAAATAAATAATAAATAATCCTGCTTCTATGGCGTTGTTGGTACATGGTTGTTGGCGTTGAGTATATCTGAGTGCTCATTATGGGTTTAATGAAGTCTCGGGCTCCATTCCCCAGACAGTCAAATTGCTATTGGTATTATTTTTATTTGTACTAGCGGCCCGCCCCGGCTTCGCCCGCTTTATAACTTTATTTTACTAAAATACCTTTACAATTATCGCATATAAACCTTCCTCTTTAATCACTTTACCTAATAAAAAAAGAAATGCATCAAATTCCTTTGCGTAGTTTCTGAGATATAAGCATATACATACATGCTTTATACTATGTAGTGATTATTCTCAATAGCAGTCCAGAGTATAATAAGTAATAAGCTCGTTTCCTTCTACATAGAACTAACATTGTTATTTACCTACACCTTCGGATGTAACATTCGTGGTATTTTGACAATGTGTATGTATGAAAATGAAAAAATATTTATTTGTTCTCAAAGGATTGTACCTAATGTGTTTGATTGGAGCCTCCCGTTAAGCATAAACAGCCTGTATTGGGAGACACCGCTCTTCGATAGCATTAAATTAAACCTAGAACCAATAAACCTGTTTTTTTATAGTTTAAAGAGTATAATATAAAAGAAAAACAAAAAACTAATTATAAAAAATGTAACGAAGCTCAAACAATGTAGCGTAAAATGTCCTAATGTCTAAGTGTTGAAGTGTGAGTTAGAGTGAAAATGTACAGATATTTGGATAACTTACTCTTCGTATCTAAAACTCGGTCTGTGATGTAGTTTATTACTGAGTTCCGTCAGTTGTAGGGGTCCTTGTCTCAGACGCACGTTCTGGTATCCGAGCACGTAGCGCAACACCACCAGCAGCAGCGCGGACGCGGCGCGCGCCGGCCCACTGCCCCAGTACAATGATACTGGCGTTGGTCTTCCTCGTACCGTCACGTTAAGCGGCTTTGGTTCTGCAAAACACCAATCATTTCATTAGCCTAGCCTTTCTTACAAACGATGTTGGAGTCGGCTTCAAAGTCTCATCGGATGCAGCTAAATATCTATCTGATCTCCAAAACCCAGTGGCCTGAGTTATAACACGATACCCTTGGGTGAGACTAGTTGTCAGACTTTCAAGCTTCTGACTACTGTTAACGTCTGTCAAAGATCTTTTAAAATGACAGCCGGGGCCCACAACTTAACGTGTCTTCCGAAACACGGAGGAATTTGATATGTATGAAATGGTCACCCAGCCACAGAACAAGTTCGGCGGCCTCGCGCTGCTGTTGTTTACTAATAGAGTACTAAACCAATACGGTACTAAATTACAATCTCTATCCCCTTATCGGCCATTTGTGGAATTATTTTCAAAAATTATTAGCCTTTGAGTCATGTTCATGGTAAATTGAGTCCAAATCGGCTTCAAATTAGCCGTGAAAGCATACCAATAGATTTTCCCATGGAAAGTATTTATTAAAAAGAGTGGCCAGGAGCCTAGTTTCTTGCCAGTTCTTCTCATTGGCCCTAACTTCTTTCCTTTCCTGGAAATAAACCTAAACTAACCTTTTCTGGCATTCTTCTATAGAAAACAAAATACATTTATAGGTACTGTGCTGTTGTTGCAGCACGATTGACTATGGTAGGCTTTGAACATCATCCTTTTAAGGCGTGATGAGGAAAATTAAAACCTGTCATTTTCATTTTGGGAATCCAACAATGAATTAATTAGTCAACAAAGCGCGTGACCAGGCACTTAATAGTCGTATTAAACATTCATAAAGAATTATGTATGTATCGTCATTGCAAAAGGTGCGTATTCACTTTCTCGTTACGACAGCTAGGGCCAGTTTCACAGTTTACGATTATGTGTCAGGTAAACTATCTGTTGTAAATTTTTGTTTTTTTTTATCGTATAGTTAGTGGTAAAAGTTGTTCAAGCCGCCCAAAGGCTCTTGACGTGGCTTAACGACTGTCCTCTTAATTGACAACAACCGGGACCAACTGTTTACGTGCCCTGCGATGCACGGAAATATTTCGGGACTAACATAGCAATCTATGTTCAACATTTGACAGATTATTGAAAATGTGAACGCAATTTATTTATTTTATCGTGATTGCAATGGTGCGTCTAAATTTAGAGTAAAATGTTAAAGCACAATAAAAATATCGTCTCGTTATTATACGAAACAGTGGTAACAGCTTATAATCCAAGTTATAAGGGAGCCTTGAATGTAAATTTTGCGGCTTAGTGCCGAGGAAGACGACGTCAAGTATAAGGCGAAGTGGAGGAAAGGTGTAAGAAAGGCTGACCCCACAACCATATGGGACGAATAGCCAGGAAGAGAGAGAGAGAGAGTGCGGGAGTTGTCTTTTTAAAATAATAAATATATAATATAGTGACAATAGTCGTCCAAGTATAAAATGTCAGTTACGTCATAGTGGGAACGTTCCTTAATGTTAGGTAAGGAATTAAAGGATAGATCGGTGTTTTCCTGCTTCAAGTCAATAAAGTCACTCTTAAGAAATATTTTATCCTTATTAAATGTATCACAACTTAAAGTAAAGTTACATACATATATAGATACTTCCATATGTACATGTAACTTAGGGATAATGTGGTTAAATATAAATAATTTCTTTGGTTTGGAAAATAATCCAGGTAGCTGGACCAACCAAACAGCTAGCAGCCAGTACAGTAGCAAAATAAAAGAAATAAAGCTATTTATTAATTAAAGACAAAAATAGCTTAATCTTAAATTAAGGCTTATGTTTGGCTCCGTGTCAACAACTATCTTCTAGCAAAATTCCATGTAAATCAGTTCACTAGTCTAGTCGGAAAAACACAACAAATGGAAACAATAGAGGAATATTACTTGTGGCTTGTTCTATCCTCGTCTCGAGTCCGTAATAGCTAATTAACCCGTACAATAAGTTCATACGCGATATCAATCTACGGCCTTCTAGTATAATAACTTTCTTATGGTGAAAAACGTTTCGAAAAAAAATTCAGAATCCGGAAAGTGCCTCTACTGGGAAAATTCTATTTTGGAATGAAGTAAAATTCTAAATTTTAATCGTATTCATTTGCAGATAATATTACCAATATAAGAAGATTCACAAAATAAAGGAGTTAGTATCACATATTTTGTCATTAATGACATGCAAATATTAAGCACGCATTAAGAATACACAATGGTACGTATACATAAAAATATGCAAGTATATAACATAAAACTAGCTGTCCGCCCGCGGCTTTGGACGCGTGGAATTTCATTCCCTTCGGGAGAGTAAAATCCAAAAATCCTCTCTTAGTTTTATATATATTGATGAAGCAATACTTACTGTATTCTTCTGACAAATTTTGGCAGTGGGAAGCGTTTGCGACGAACACAAAAGTCGCGAAAACAATTACAGAAACGACCCACTTCATTGTTCCATTATAACACAATTATTTAGTAACAAACACACGACACGAGTGCTGCTTACGACACGATATTTACTACTGCAAAAGTTGTTCCTTATTTAGGTACATATTTATTTATTCCATACAATATTCCTCATTAACTGGACTGAAATAACAAGACGATAACGAAATCAGTTACTTGCGTGTGGATAAAACAACGTTCGGACTATCAAAAAATAAATATCTAACTTTTTTGCCTTTCCTCACAACAGCTTGTGGCTATATTCAGACTATAACAGGCATACTAAGTTATTTTGCGTTCTGTTCTCTTAAACAATACAAAAATAAGTTTGTTTGTAATGTAACGTCTTTTAATAAGATAAATAAAAATTAATCACCAAAATGTATTAACTATAACTTTTGGACAACTAAACTTAATAGGGTATTTTTTTTAATATGCTTGTAACTATCGGAATAATGTTTGTATGGGATCGATGGGATCAAAATTCCCATGGGAATGGAATCAACGGGATATAACTATACCAAACCCAGACGAAGTCGGGCCCGTCCGCTAGTATTATAAAACAATATAAATATACATAATGCGACTTAAAATATAACCCTCTTATTCATAAAAATATATAAAGTTATGAAAGGCTTATAAAGAGTTTTGTTTCTTTCACTCCTTAGCGAAATGAAAAAGAGAAAACATATTTTAGTAGTTTTTTAACTAAAGTAGGTTTATAGTGTGTTTATGAATAAGAGGGTAAGTATATTTTATATTTTTTAACCTACGTAACTAGTTCAGTTCAGTGAAGTCAGTTTTCCTCTAACCATGATTTAAACTTTAGTCTGTGGGAAATAATTATCACTAGTTACAACGGTGAAGGAAAACACCGTGATGAAACTTTGCATACCTGAGAGTTCGTTAGAACAGTTCTTGAGGGTATGCAAAGTCCCTAATCCGCACTTGGCCAGAGCGTAGTGGACTTGAGGATTAACCCCTCCCTCATTTCGAGAGGTTAAAGGTAAGTAAGAAAATCTTTATTGCATTGACTGAGTATAGGTACAGGTGAATACATAATACGTTCTTGTATTTATTTTATTTTTATTTATTTATTGTACTTTTACAATTTACCTTAATCTATTAACTAGTTTATACTCGCCAAACGCGAGAATGCGCTCTTACTGACTTATATGTATATCATTATAAAGTTCAAGGCATACAATATTTCATCTTAAAACTGATTCTTAAATCTACGTACATAAGTATTAGGTACAGTAATATGATATAGATTATAAATAGATTAGTTATTCCAGGGGTCTTAAAATTCTTAGATGGTGTAATATCCGTTGCCCAGCAGTGGAACATTAATGGGTTTTTATTATTTATTTATTATTATAAATTATTGTTATCCGTAAAACGGACATATTAGATGACATAACTTTATTATGCATAATAACTGACATGATTTTCCTGAATACTTAGTTTATAATGAATTGTGTCGTCTGTAGATAGAAAACAGTGGTAGTAGCTCAATGGTTCTAGTGTTTGCCTCCCACGATAATGATTGAGTGTTCAAACCCAAAGATAACACGACTATTACTTTTAAGATGTGTGTATTAAAGTAGTGGTATATAAGTTGACACCTCTCACGCAAGTGGTCGCAGGTTCAAAACCG
Organism: Anticarsia gemmatalis; assembly: GCF_050436995.1. Classification (NCBI taxonomy): domain Eukaryota; kingdom Metazoa; phylum Arthropoda; class Insecta; order Lepidoptera; family Erebidae; genus Anticarsia; species Anticarsia gemmatalis. The sequence goes on from NC_134759.1 coordinate 10,345,221, forward strand.
AGGCAACTAACTAATGACTTATCAAAGTTATGTGTGTATTAGAAATAATTATCACATGCTCCAGCGGTGAAAGAAAACACCGTGAGGAAACCTTTCATGCCTAAAATTTGTTTAATACATTTATTGAGGGCATGCAAAGTCCCCAACCCGCACTTGGCCAGTGTGGTGGACTCAAGGCCTAACCCCTCCCTCATTACGGGAGGAGACCCTTGCCCAGCAGTGGCCCTACTGCTGCAAGGGCAAAAATAAATAAATTTAACCCATTACTGTACAGCACACTTTGTCCAATCCGGGAATCGAACCTGATATCTTCGGCGGTCAGTTACCACTGATCACGGAACAATCCAACCAATTAATTTATTGTTTTTGTAAATTTTTCTTTACGACACGTGAAAGGATTCTTTGGAGAGAAAAATAACAAAAAAAAATACAATCCGTGAGCGAAGCAGCGCGAGTCACCTAGTTCACAATAATAATACATTTATTATACCGATACTTTTAATAATATTAATTAAAGAACATTTTCCTCATTCTTGTTTTTGAAACAGTATCCCAGTTTATAAATATAAATAGCGATTTGTTCAAGACCACATAATTAAATGATAACATGGAACGTTCTAGCGCAGTTTCTATTTGCGTTATAAACTTATAAAAACGTTAAAATATTGATAACTAGCCCAAGCCAAAGAGGCATGTATGATGTATACTAACTATTACTAACCCTCTTATTTATAAATATAATTATATGAAGTTATGAAAGGCTTATAAAGAGTTTTGTTTCTTTCACTCCTTAGTGAAATGAAAAAGAGAAAACATGCTATAGTAGTTTTTCAACTAAAAATATATAATTTATAGTGTGTTTATGAATAAGAAGGTTAGAGTACAATATTAATATTTGCGTATAAGTTCGCCGTTGCAAACAGACAACCATCCGCTACGTAAGGCAACGGGTGACTGACGTTTAAAAATTTTTATACCTCCGCCACCCACGCACCTTGCTTAAGAGGCTCTTTGTAAAGATTTAGACTATAGGTTTAAACAGGGACAACTATTCTAAATGTCAGTCTAAATAAGGCTCTTGACTCGACTGACTGACTTATGAACAAGCACAGAACAACAATAATCTCGAAACTACTGAGCCTAGAAAGTTTAAATTTGGTATAAGGATCCCTTAGAAAGTGTAGGGGATCTTTGGAAACTTCACTTTTGAGCTCTGAAAACTGTATTTATATTTTCTGTATTTGTTTTTAAGATCTGAGGACTTACTACTTGTGGTTTGTAGTAACGAAACTGCGTCAAGTGTTAAAGTTGTTTGTTGATGATCTATTCCTTTTCTATTTGAAACGGAGCAGGCAGCATCATGCCATTTTAAAAAGAATAGAAGCGTGATAAGAAAGAAATGAAATTTCAGTGAATATTCGTTTTCAATATAACTAACCAACCTATAACTGAACGTACTGCAACCTCATCTTCATCTGGCACTTTTATTTGTCGTTAATGTGATCGCCGTTGCTACACTCGCATAGGCCTTTTGAGCCACGAACGAAAGTGCACTAATTCTACCTGATGCCACCTTAATCATCTGCAATATATGTAAACAGGCCAATGATAATTATAAGAAGGCCTTTGAAACCAATATACACCTGTTTTGGTTATAATTATTTAAGCTATTGTCGTCTTGCGCTTGACCTCAGACCGGCTGCGATGGATTCCGTTCGTGTGCGTTCGACAGTATCTACGTAGAGTCATTTATAATGCGCCTGACTTTTCACTTGTCTTCTCGCTTTACCCGTCCCACTGCGCAATGAGAGTGATTCAATAAAGACAGTGTACTTGTGTATTGTTTACAGTTTTACACACTTATATATTCTATAAATTAGGTCCTGCGCAGTTATCTAGTCTCAATTTTAGAAGCTATCTTAGTTTATTATTCAATATAGTATCAATTGGATAGGAGGACATTATCTATTACTTGACTTTGACAAGGCTTGTTTCTTAAAATCTGGGTAAATGTAAAGAAAAAAAGAGTAGGTAGTTTTCACAATATTTTTATAACTTTATACAATATAAAAATATTTGGCAACCTTCAAAATATAGTACAAACTAAAAATAATTCTATCTTTCACGTCAAGAGATAAATAATCAGAATCATGATTTATTTTTTAACAATAATCTCAAAAGCGCTTTCAGTATATATTTGTAAAAAACAAGTGATTTATTTTTACAACACAAACAAATATATTTCAATAAAAATAAACACGGTTACATTTTATTTAAAGAACTCGATAAAACAGTTACTGTCTAAATGTTATGTACCACGTTTTTCTACATTCTATATCATACATACTAGATTTCGAGTAAAATGCGTTTAACATTCGTCGGACTGCTAGGCAAGGGTCTCCTCCCGTAATAAGGAAGGGGTTGATTCCATCACGCTGGCCTATTGCGGGTTGGGAGTCAAAAAGTCATTGTTGTCTAGGGTTCGAACCTGCAACCACTTGCCTGGGAGGTAATTATACCACTCGGTTTAACATATAATATTCCTTAAATAAAATCTTGAGGAAAGGAGGATGACAAAATATACAACATTTCAAAATCGAATAATAAACATTCGCCTATACAATACATAACAAACCAGGATATAACATAGGCGGCCTTAATACTTATTTATAAGAGACATTTAAAATACTGAACTAAAAATATTGTACCTTTAATCTTCTCGAATTAAATATAACAATGATGATGTCCATTCGGCACTTGTCTACAAACTAAAAGAAACAAATTATAGTGATGTTGTGATGCGATGATCAAACACGAGACCTACGGCAGTAACTCCGACATAGGTGAGTCACTATAACCACTATCAGGAACGTCCACTTCTTCGTGTTCAATGATCAGCGCTGGACGGAGGGCATACGGCCGTTCCGCTAAGTACGCCACCACCTCCGCCGCGGTAGGACGCTCCTCCGGCTTCCGCCGCCAGCAAAGATGAGCTAACGCATTTCTGCAAACATAATAAATAAATCATTTTTTTTAAATACAACGGCCTCCGGTGTTTAAGGTGGTATCACCACGCTACTACCAGTGCATCGAGAGTTTGTCCGTTCAATTTCCATACGGAACAAAGATTTGCGCGATCCACAAATAGTTGTTTCGGGTCTGGTAGTAGTTTGTGTCCATTGTTTGTATGTTTGTAAATTACCCTTCGACGCTAGAACAATTGGCCATAGTTAAACGGAAACGATCCAACCCACACAGACGTAGTTTCGAGATATTTAACTTTTAAGTACAGATCACTTTAACTTTGGGACTAACTCAGGACTATAACTTCATGGTGGGTTTGAATTTTACTTGGATTGTTTTCGTGATATTAAAATTTTAACTTCAAGGAGTGTTTTGGTATACATAACTCATTTTACCCATAGTGTGGGTTGGATCCTTTCCGTTTAACTATGGACAATTATTTGTGCGGGAGTTGTTTGTAAAAAAGGAAATATTCTCGTTATCATCAATCATGTATAATTTCACTTACGTCTGTGGTGTGACGTCACGAGGCATCGGCGGTGTGTTGCCTTTAGCGACAAAGTGCATCACTCGCAGCGGTGCCATGTCTCCATAGGGACGAGCGCCGAGAGTCACCAGTTCAAACACAAGCACGCCGAGTGCCCATACATCTGACGCAGTCGAAAAAACTCCCTGTTGCAAACTTTCAGGCGCCATCCACAACACGGGAAAAAGACCACGCCGTCGACACGCGTAACTTGTCCCTCCGTCTTTCCCAGTCGCTGCAGTCTCGCGTGCCATTCCAAAATCAGCTAACTTGAGGCAACGATTTGCATCTACCAAGCAGTTTGAAGCACGCAAGTCGCGGTGAATTACACCGCGTAATGAAAGATATGCTAGTGCTGAAGCAGCCTGGCGTGCGAGTTGAGTCAGAGCCTGAGCTGATACGTGAGAGGCTTCTTCACTAACTTGATCTAGATTAGTCTCTGAGTCGCACATAGCATTCTCAATGAGGTAGCGACGATCTTGTAGATATTGACGTAAATCGCCAAAAAATGCAGCTTCCATTAGCACCACTGGTGGTTTGTCGTCGATACATACTCCGACAAGACCAATTATGTGTTCATGTTTCAGACATGCCAGGATACATGCTTCACGCAGGATTTCGGATTCTTCTTCGGGATTACGCAACGTCTTAGCAGCGACAGTCCTTGGGGCCTTACCCGGCTGTCGTAAGATTGTAAGACGTACGCAGCCAAATCGGCCAGCACCCAGTTCATGTCGCTGTTCCAGTGCTGACCGGTCAACCAGAAATGCGTAGAGTAAAGCGGCCTTTTCATCGCGCTTCATTTGAATAATGCGTACCTGATCTTCGGCTTGCTTCTTGAGGCGATCCTTCAAACGACGGTACATTAGCATCATAATTGTTATCATCACTATAACTGCGAGTAAAGCAAGTGCCCATATTCGATCGTAGCATGTTGCTGAATATAAATCTCCCAGATACCAGGCGCATCTTGAGGCACCATCGTTAGGTGGCTTGCCCCCGTAAGCAGCGCGGTTCTGTTTTTCAACACGGACGAAACGCGAGGCCGCGTTGACACGCCATCGCTCGAGGAGCTCACGACGGTCTCCGCGCCATTCGTCGACAAATACTACTGTCGTCGCAAGCGATTGTCCGTTATAGGTTAAATTCTGGGTAGTACCTTGAACTGAGTTTTTTATGAGGCTTTTACTAAAATACCTGTAAAAAAAGGAATACCCAGTTAAATTATGCAATTTTTTGTCAGAAAACAAAATTGAACTATAGTCAAAAAATAGAAAATCTAATAGGATATTTGTATACAACTGCATAATAGCAAGTTGCTGTTAGTCTATTAGTTATAAAACTGAACATCAATACGGGTTAAAGGGAATATGGGATTCGAAGAAACGTTCACAATGATAGGTACTCACTGTAAAACATTTTTCCTGTGTGTGTCGTAACGTGTCGACGGGTGCTCATAGAACACATCCTGAAATCCGTCGACTAATGTCAATATGGCGTCTACGATGGCTGAAGTTTGTGTCAGCCACATATATTTGTTATCAAATAAAACACTGTCCACACTTTCTCGTAGATCTTTGAACCCATCGTCGCTTGAAACATCCGTAACATTTTGGAATGAAAAGGAAATAGTAACGTGCGTAATATTTTTTGTAATGTTATTTGGTCGCCAGTCTCGCACGATCCAAGCGTAGTTACTACCGTTCATCTTCCGCTCCTCTGCTGCCAAGAGGATAGTAACAGCGTCTTCATAGTTGGTGTTTACAAATATTATGTAAGCATTCTCACTTTGTACTTGCTTCAAAATATTTATAGCAGCTGACCGAGTCAATTTAGGTGGTACACGATGGTCACGCAGACCATAATTCTCGGGGTCCGTTAGATGTTTGAGTAGACTTGCGGCCGTGTCCGTCTCCTCCGACAACACAGCGACACGAGTCCAGCGCATGCTGCGGATGAAGTGGTTCAGAGCAAGTGCTTGTTGAAGAGAGGTGCCGGTGGCGCTCCACACGGATGTTGATTTGTTATCTATATCGGCTGCTTCATACAAAATCACCGGTAAAGAGCTCCCTTCAAGAGTTTTAGCAACATGGGTTATGTCTTTCACCCCACCAACTATTGCTCCAATTAACTTTTGTTTAAGCCCACTCTTCATGTAATCTCTTATTTTATTCTTTACAAAATCATTATCTTCACTTTCTCCAATCCGTTCTACTTTAGGAACTTGAATACTAATAAGAATTTGCGATGGATCACCCTCATTCCATCGGTCAAATTTACTTCTTAGAAATTTTAACAATTCATGGTTGCGGTTTTCAGTAAATACTAATACATAGTAACGCATGCGACCATGGTAACTTTCCCACTCATTTAAAATATCATTACGTTCAGCTGCCCATTTACAAGCAACTTCTGTGATATTTTTTATGGAACTCTCTTGCTCGAGTATTGTTCTTAGAATATTGTGGGATACAGAAAAGTTATGGGCAAGCTGCATTATTAGGGGTGCAAATTCTTGAATGAAATACACATCGGCGACGCGCATCGCTAAAGCGGTATCAAGTTCCTGTTGGCAGGACAGTGTGGTAGGTGTACACGGTGGCAGTTGTACTGCGCTCACGTGTGGGTCTCCTGACCACATGTCAAAGTCTATGAACAGAAACGAAGCATTACTCGTCCGTAGCATTCGAAACAGACTCGCTCGATCTAGTTTTTTATACAACAGATGTAGATGAGAGGCATTGGCACGAGCTTGCAAATCATTTATAATGTTCTCATCAGTTTCTACCGCATACACCGTTGCTTTTACAGCTGTGATATCCCCAAAGCTGAAACAAAATTATGAAACATACAGATGTTGTTTATTGATTTTATATATGAAAGGAAAATAATCAGAAATTTGGAATACTGGATAGATAGATACGTGTTATGTTAATATGATCCTTGTATTAAACTAACTATATTTATTTTAATTATCAGTTTTGAAAAGTTGTAAAACTTTTAGACCGAATTTTATGTGGTGTATCATGTAGTAGTGTAACTAATCTATCTGCCGTGTAAAAAGCATATACATTAATGATATTTCCTATCTCTCAATTTCCAAAAATGGAGGAAACCTTTGCCCAACTATGGGGCAGTACAGGCCATCAAGTCAAAAGGTGCCCTAATTATAGAACAGGATTTCTTTTTCAATACGAACCTTGCAGCATTATTGGCGAAACTGCAAAGTTTTAGCAAGTTCTGATCCGTATAGAATCTCCATTGCGAGGTGTTGTTGTAAGTGCAGTCTGTTAGAGCTATCGCCTCATTTGACAAGTGTACGAACAGTCTATGATTCACAGGAATATCACTGGTTCCAAACTCTCCCAACCGAGGGCCTGCTAGTCCAATAGACATTCCTTCAAAGGCTTTCCATTCCGGCGACCGAGCAGGTTGCCATGCCGCTGACAGTGATATTATAGTCCTAGAAATTACAGAAAATTCAAATGTAGCAACAATATTTATATAAAGTACTGTTATAAATTGAGCAAAATGAATCTAAGGGTGAGTTTACATCTTATGCCACCTTTATTTTCTAGCGTTCATGTAGTACGGCAACGGATAATTGCTTAAGAAACTCAGTAGAGTACATAACCCATGGATAAATCTTTAATCAATTAATCCGGTCCGATCCTCTACATTGAGGTGGTGATGACCAGCATGCTCCTTTCGGGCATGAGTATCTCACCGAGGAAGGCGTAACTGCGAGCATATTACACAAACTTTACTGTTATTTGTTCGAAAGGTCTGTTAAATACCAAATTGTTGCAAACTCATAACGACTACCTGCACTGAATTTATCCGCGCTTTAAATCTACGAAGTATGTTAACTCCTTGCACAAGATTATACCAACATTACCGATGCATATAACTATTATAATGATATTAACTTACTCATCATAGTTTCCAAATTCGCTATGTCCTACTTCGCGGGAGAGTTCCGTCAGTTGTAGGCGTCCTTGTCGCAGACGCACGTTCTGGTATCCGAGCACGTAGCGCAGCACCACCAGCAGCAGCGCGGACGCGGCGCGCGCCGGCCCACTGCCCCAGTACAGCGACAACGGCCTGCTCTCTCCAAACACACTCACATATTGCGGCTCAGGAGCTGCAAAAATATACATCTATACTAATATTATAAAGCTGAAGAGTTTGTTTGTTTGAACTCTCTTGCTAATCTCAGGAACTACTGGTCCGATTTGAAAAATTCTTTCAGTGTAAGATAGCCCATTTATCGAGGAAGGCTATAGGCTATATATCATCACGCTACAACCAATAGGAGCAGAGTACCAGTAAAAAATGTTACATAAACGGAGAAAATTTTGATTCTCTCTTATGTGACGCAAGCGAAGTTGCGCGAGTCAGCTAGTAACACTATATGACAACCCGGCTTAAAGTAAATTTTGCTACGGCAATCACGTAGCATTGCTAACTCGGTATACACCCATCCAAGGCAAGCGTAGTTTAACCTGAGAGATATCCGTGCGGCTTAGCTGTAGTTTCTTAGCCACGAGCTCTTCTTATTAATCCTCTCAATAATAATAGATATGTATTAATACCTTTTATTATTCGTTGTAAACGTTTGAAATATCGCCGCTAAATTTAATAGGTGTGAAAATAGCAACGATCGTATGCAGTGGTAAAGTGTTAACGAAATACTGGGAAGGGTGACTTTGAGATATGCGTATAAGAAATAATTGCTGCTAGCTCTAACAAAGAAGGAAAACTTCGTCATAGTTATAGAATACATAGACCCTCGGGATTAGGGCAAAGGCTACATTCTACTACCAAAAAATAAGCAAGTAGCAACCCAAGTGAATCTCAGATGGAAAATAGCAATAAAAGGTATGTAGGTACTAATAATACCTATTATTATCGGCCACATGGACGTCAAAAGGGTAAATTTAAAATTGACACTGAAAATTACAGCTAATCGAAGTGGGATAAACCCGAGCGCAATATAATTTATATTCGCATTTTGGCCTTTTTTGTCCTCAGATTTAACTTCCTATGTGGTCTGAACGGTAGTGTATATAGTGTGTATACAACTGCTGATCACACGGTGTCAGGTGAGATTACTGCGTCGGGCAGTAATCTTTTCTAATTTATATTCGTAATAACTGTTACCCGCGACTTCGTCCGCCACCTGAATTTTCCCACGGAAATGCGTCATTTTTCCAGTGTAAAAAGTAGCCTATGTCCTTTCTCGGGTATCAAAATATCTCCATACCAAATTTCATGCAAATTGGTTCAGTAGTTTAGGGGTGATTGAGTAACAGACGGACAGAGTTACTTTAGCATTTATAATATTAGTATGGATAATCTGCTAATAGTAGCACGGAGTTTTGTAAAGGTCCGGTATACAGAAATAGGCTCGTCTCGTTTTTTAAATATACTCATAGTTCCTCTGTCTACACCTCAAGGCATAAAAGGCGTGATGATGTGTACGTATATTAATTATAAGAATTGGCCTTCAGACTTTCCGCATTCGATACGAAAACGACGCGATGGTATCGAAACAAATTAACTAAAAAACATGTCCAGTAGTTTAAAAGTATTTTAATAATTGGGTCCCATTCTAAACCGGTCGGGAGGACCGTTATGTACCTCGGTTGATAACTATTTAAAACCACTATGCTGTGCATTACTTTCTCCCTTTGATCATATTGATTAACACGTTACGTCAACGCTGCAATGGACTGAATAGTTGCCATCAATATCACGTATCCTAGCGGGTAAATGAGACACATGATACACAAACAAAAGGGCTATTATGTATCTCGATTGACAACTATTTGAAATCCTCTATGCTTTACATTGTTTTCTTTCTTAGATTATAGTTATTCACACGTAACGTCATAGCAGCAATGTACTGAAATGATCATCAATTAATTTAACATACATACACAGAAGCATGTTAGAAGCATACTCGAGTAATAAGATGACAATAATAACATTATGCATACATAAAATCACGCCTTCTTCTCATAAGGGTAGACAGAAACAAGACATTTTAACCCCTTACTGTCCCACTGCTGGACAACGGTATCCTCCCAAACGAGGGAGGGGTAAAGTCTTAAGTCCACCACGTTGGCCAAGTGCGGGTTGGGGACTTTGCATGCCCACAAGAAATTAAATTGAATTAGAAACGTTTTTTGCGTATCGCAGTTTTAATGATAAATGCATATAAATGGTAAACGTTATGTACTCACAATAAGTCGCTGTGATGTTATTGCAGTAGGATGCGCATGCGATGCGTGTGAATGCCGCAAACGCGAGCGCATGCGTAGCCAGGCCGCATTTCATCGCCTCGCCGTCCCGCCGTCGTCGTCTCAACGCGATAAAGATTATTAAAAATACTTTTGTTAAATTAAGATAAACGCGAATTACGCATGCGTGCGAGCTCGTGGATTAATATCAACTAAAGTGTTAATCGATCCTTTTCCTTCCTGTTCAACAATTTTACCTCATTTTAATAGCTCGTTGCATTTTTTGTTAATTATTTTTACAGTTATTGTTGCCTCTGTAGCCCAAGCGGTACACTTAGTTACTGATCTTAAGATCACATATAAAATTTAATTGAACATTAAAAATCTCTGCTTTGAAATTTCTTACTTTATTTGAAAAATCCCATGAACTTGAGCCTTATAACATGGAATCTATCTATTTAATTAAACCTGAATAGTGCAAGTCCGAAAAACCATGATGATTGTTTTGACACCCCCTAAATATAAACTTTTTTTATTTTTTTTGTATTTGTTGTTACAGCGGTAATAGAAATACATAATTTGTGAAAATTTCAGATTCCAAGCTATAACGGTTTATGAGATACCATTAGTTTTCAACAACTTAACCAAATTAGATAATCTTTAAATCCGTTTATAACTGTCGGAATAAGATTTGTATGGGATCGATGATAAGCTTACCAAAAATCCTACGGGAATGGAACCAACGGGATAAAACGAAGAAAAATGTTGAAATAATTTTGTTACCAGTACCTAATAAAGCAGATATTATGCTGTCGGTTCTATCTAATATCTAAGGTTTGTCATTTAAAATGTGATTATAAAATTAGTTTCTTTGACACCAGTTAGGGGCACTGATCAGGTTTGCAAACAAAATTTGTAGATAGCTAACCAGTTGTATCGAATATACTAGTAGAAAATCGCTCTACTGAACCAAATAACATTTGTAATTAACATCGTTGCTTCTTAACCCATATTTGGTCATTATTAATTTATGATAATAATAGTCGAACAATTCCTGGTATGAAGCCTATGCGATTAACATTTTACCTGAAGCAGAAATGCCGTAAGCTGCTATAAATATATGTGGAACTACTAAATGGATTCGAATGAATTTCGGTATATATTTAGTTTAGAACCCGGAGATATTTTCCGCCTGAAGCCTGCCCGCGTTGAATTTTGTCCCCTTCGGAGTGTGTTTTCAAAGAATCTTCTCTTAGTGCTCCATTACACTTCCTAATGAATCTTCATACCAAAATTTCTACTCTCTACGCGTAGTAGTTTCGGCTGTGCGTTGTCCATCAGCCAGTAAGCTCAATACATTGCATTATGGGAATATGCTACCCCGGGATTTTTTTCGAGATCGAAGCCTCATACTGCCTCTTTCGGAGGTGAGTACACTGCTTCAGACTTGTGGGCCTTTTGCGGTGGTGGTCCTTCCAATTTTTAGTCGGTGAGCCCAAATTTTTTGAAGCCGGAACACCTAGCCTCTGGAGAGCCTGACTGACCCCCGCTTCCTCCTTGGAGCGGTCTGAGACCTTGTGCATATCTTTGGGTAGTCACCAGCAGTAGTTGGTATATCTATACTTACATCTATATCTATACTTATAATAAATCTGTAGAGAGGTCAATTCTGTACATTGAATATATTTAAAAAAAAACCAATGGGGGATGTTTAGTAACGGATACTGATACCGAATCTGCAATTTATAATTTTCTTTTCTGTCTGTCTGTCTGTCTGTCCTCCGTCTGTATGTGACGCTATCACGTAAAAACTACCGGATAGAATGCACTGAAATTTGGTATATGCATAGATTAAGTAGTGGAGCATGTTCTAGGATACTTTTTATAGCATAAAATTTCAAAAAAAATTAGAAAATTTAATAATATACGTAGAAATCGTTTGAACCTGCGTTTCCCTATAGAGACCATAGATGGCGTTACAATCCATTTCACAACATTCGCATAAAGTTAACGCGGCGCCTGCCGTATCGATACCTGTTGTTAGCACCAACCAATAGATGGCGTTATAGCTCGCAACAAAGCATGTTTTTTCTAATTAATTTGTTTTGATGGCTTTATTGTAAAAAAAATACCTTTGAAACATGCTATACATTTATAAGATTTTTAAACATAAATGTTGTATGATATATTACACAAAAATGTTGGTTTACGTGGGTCCGGTGCGGTCGGGATATCCTAGATGGCAATCGAGTAATTTCGTTTGTTGTCGTTGTTCGCCGCAACTAACAGATGGCGTTGTTGTTCGAAACACATAACCAAATTAATTGGTTGCATTAAGGAAATAAATTGGATAGCTATGAAACAGACTACGTGGTAGGTAAGTTTTAAAAAATAAACAACGGATGATATATAAAAAATAATTACGGGTTACGCTGTTTCGGACGTATCATCGCAAGTAAACATTATTACGCGTGTGAAGAGCTCCGGCGCAGATAGGTCTGTCTGTACCTATTATAATATTCTGAATCCAGACGGGTAAGCAATGGTCAGTCTATAATAAGGTATTATATTTTACACTGTAAACTGGTACGGATACAGACGAGAGCGGAAAAGAAGGTAACCACAGGAAATCAGGCCTGCCTGAGCCTGTATCACATTGTGTGCCCTTCGGGTCCCTTTCGTAAATAACCATTAGATGACAAAAGAGTTGTTAGCATTTTTAGGTGTATCGAGTGCTTCGCAATTCGCGTGCTCAAACGAATAAGCAACAGTACGAAATTCACGCGAGCGGAGCCGCACGGGTCAGCTAGTATATTATAAAGCTGAAGAGTTTGTTTGTTTGAACACGCTTATCTCAGGAATTACTGGTCCGATGTGAAAAATTATTTCAGTGTTAGATAGTCCATTTATCGAGAAAAGCCATAGGCTATATAACATCACGTTACGGCCAGTAGGAGCGGAGTAGCAACGAAAAATGTTACAAAGGCGGGGAAAATTACCCATATGACCCATTCTCTCTTCGGTGACGCAAGCGAAACTGCGCGGGTCAGCTAGTCATATATAATAACAAATACTGACAACCACAAATTAAGCGTATTCTTTTTTTTTTGCCCGATTCAACACTAAAATGTAATTAGTAAAGTATAATATAATAAACTGGGAATCAGAACAAATTGCGTAGTATCTTAAATGGTGAATAATAATAAATAATGCTTAAATAGAATTATATTTCTGTCTCACTCATTATAGCTATTATCCTTACTACATATCGATCTAAATTTCCTCAATTAGCGTTATCACAGCTTTATTTCTAAATAAAATATTATAGAAATAGATGTTTTATGCTATGTAGGAGGTTTCCATAGTATATAGTAAAGTAAACTAAAGTCAATGTTGTTTAAACCGCCCGAAAGGCCTTTGAAGTGGCTTAACGGCTGTTATTTTAGTAGACAACCACTGGGACCTACTTATTACGTGCGTTCCGAAGCAGACACGCTTTTCAAACACCACTACGCGGTCACCCATCCATGAAACGATCGCGCCATGGGTTGCGTAACCCACAGGTCGTTAACTGACCGGTTAGTGGCATGTTAAGAGAAGAGAATTAAGCCATGAAGGGTAAAAAGGCTTATATGGCAGAAAAAGAGAGCTGTTATGTTCAAATATCTTTGACAGTCGTTAATAGCAGTCAGAAGCTTGAAAGTCTGACTACTAGTCTTACCGAAGAGTATCGTGTTATAACCCAGGTAACTGGGTTGTGGAGGCCCGATAGGCAGTCGCTACATGTAAAATACTTGTATCCAGCTGTATCCAGTGAGACTGCAAGCCGACTCCAACATAGTTGGAAAAAGGCTAGTGTGATGATGAGTTTCTATGGGGCAATAATTTTAGAGAATACTTGTTGCTATTTGTTTAATGTACGGCACTATTGTCGTACGTCCGACCTATTGGCATTAGCTAAAAATTATTAAATTGTCTTATGTCTATTGCGCGATTTACCAAAGTCGGTATCTGCTATCGTGACACTTTTTTATCGAAAGTTTGACATAAACTTGAAAAATAGTTCCTAATAAACACGCTAGAGGCGCTGGTGAGACTGCATATTTAATTTTAGGAATTGGTGGTGAAGATTTCTTTAAATTTTAGAACAAATATTTGTGTGGCCCAAAACTACGTTGTTTGTTTTTTGACTGTTATTGTATGATTGAAGTCTCCGCGACAAAGATTATCTCCTATCACAGTTTACTCTACAATAACAACTACTCTGCTTCAAGAATACCAAACTTCTCTTAAAGTCTGCTAAAATGTCTTTTAATTACATTAATTAAACAACAATAACGTATTATAACTCATCATTTATTACACTAGAATTAAACTTTATTTAGTCAGCTGTGGATGGAGGGCAGGTCGCAGCGCGCTCGGTTGTTGCGTGAGGAACGCCACTAGTTGTTCCGCAGACGCCCGCTCCTCCGGGTCCAGTCTCCAGCACATCTGCACCAACTCTTTCCTGCAACACAATAATATATGACTATGTAGCATAAAGAAAAGTTGCTTCCCGTGTCTGTCCCTATATCCATGTATGCTTAGATCTTTAAAACTTCAGAACGGATTTTGACTTAGTTTTTTTCAATAAATAGAGTGATTCAAGAGGAAGGTTTATGAGAAAATTGTAAAGATTCTTTGTAAAATCATTTTTTTAACCAGGTAAAGCCGGGGCGGGCTTATATAATTGCCACTTATTTAATTTAACTTAACGATCTGCAAGTCCCATACTTACGTTTCTGTGGAAGCGTCAATCGGCAGTCGCGGGCTGCCACTCTCTGTTATCATCTGAGGATCTATTAAGTATGGTTTCTCCTCCGCCGGCAGCTTGCCAAGCGTCACCATTTGCAACACGAGCACACCAAACGACCAAATGTCCGATGCGAAGGAGTACGGCTCGTCCTCGGTCTTCGGTGATATCCACGTCACATTCTCTTTTTTTTTAGAAACTTCTACATCTGATGTGGCTGTCGTACGAGCCATACTAAAGTCTGCTAGCTTTAGCGAACGACTTGCATCCACCAAACAGCTCGAGGCACACAACTTGCAATGGATCACACCTCTTAATGACAGATACGCTAATGCCGAGGCTGCCTGATGCGCCAGCCGAGTTAGCGCCTCCGCTGACACATGTGCTGTCTCCTCGCACACAACGACAGTGCCTGCAACTATTTTACTAGCAACGCTCTCGGCTAAGTAACGACGAGTCTGAAGATACTTAAGTAAATCCCCAAAGAACGCCATCTCCGTAACTACCAACGGTGGCTCACGATCGAGACAAACACCGACTAGTCGTATAATGCGATCGTGATCAAGACTGGCAAGGACGCATGTCTCACTTAATTTTTCTTCAACGTTTTCACGTAACTCTTTCGCGGCGACTATTTTTGGTCCTCGCCTACGAGAAAAAAACATCGCAAGACGCACATCACCATAGCGACCAGTGCCGATCTTATGGCGTAACTCTAGTGCCGAAGGATTGATCTTATGAGCGGCGAGTGTAGACTTCATGTTTGCAATATTCAGCTGACACAGTGATAGTTGTTGATTTCTGGCCCGGTTAGTTTGTGATTGGCGACGTCGGTTGCGAAGGCCACAAATAATTGATGTTATAATTGCGCTCACAAATAAGACGATAACCGCTCTTATCATTCCATCGTGGCAAGTCGGCAGATACGGGCCACCGGAGGGAACGAAGCATGTTGAGGTACCATCGTGTGGCGGAATGCCGGTGTAGGCTGCACGGAGCTCCCTCTCGATACGGACGGTGCGTGTAGTCGCGCTGACGTGCCATCTCGCTAGGAGCTCACGATCCTCACCACGCCACTCTTCCACAAATACTACTGCTTCTTCCAGTGATCGTCCATTGTAGATCAGTTTTTGGATGATGCCTTCAACTGGCTCCTCGATGATGCTCTGTTCAATCAAACTGAAAACCACAAAGTTAATTTACAATAAACTCTTGTGGGCTGATGGCAAGTACTCAATACTAAGTATAGTCAGATTGATCTTTTAGGCAATTAATGACAACTTTTAATTTATGTAATTGTTTAAGTATAATACTCACTTTTTAAGTCCTTCGGCGTGGATGTCGTTTCGGAATTCTGGATGTCTAGCATAGGCAGGGATAAATATATGTACCAGCATAAACACAGCATCAGCTAGCGCCGTGGCTTGCGGCGGCAACAGGCGCGTCGGCCATAACTCTTTCATCTTATTGCGAATAACTGCCACACCCGTGGTATCCGACACATCACTTATATTGCGACACCAATATGACAAAGTGAAGTGTTTTAAATCCTTCGTTATTTTATTTGGTTGCCAGTCTCGTACGATCCAAGCGAATTTCTCTTCATCATTCATACCCATAGAAACTGCTGCTGATAGAATAGTAGCGGCATCTCTATAATTTGCGTTTATATAAACAACGCGCGCTTCTTCTTTTAAAACGTGAAGAATGTTTTTAGCATTATCCAGTGTTAATTTTTTTGGTAAAGCATAGTCACCGAAAGAGAAACCATCTAGGTTTTGTAAGTTGTTTACAAACTGTTTAGCCGTTAAAGAGTCCTCAGATAGAACTGCAACACGAGTCCAATTCATGCTTTTAATAAAGTTTTGCAGAGCAAGTGCTAACTGGAAGGAATTACCGGTAGACAGCCATGAAAACGCAGTAGAATCAACATCGACTGCGACGCCATTGTACATTATCATTGGTATGTTGACTCGATTCACAGCCTCTATAGCCTCTGTTATACCTTCCACTCCACCTACAACAGCTCCTAATATTTGTTCTCTCAAGTCGGCCGGTGTATACATGGACATTGTATCTCTCAAAGCGTTCTTGTCCGAACAATTCATGCGATGAGCGCGAGATTTAATATCAAAGTTTGCACGCGCATTAACTATCATTCCATCAATTTCTTTATTAAGAATATCAATTAGTTTATCATATTCTTCAGCGTCGGGATCATCGTCACAGTAGAAAACGGGCACTTCAAAATAATCGTAATTGTAAAATTTTACCCACTCATCAACGATATCCTTATTTTTAAAAGCCCAATCACAGGCTGCACTCTTAGCAGTTTCACCGTCGCTCATTAATTCTAGTATATATCTTATTGATTCCATAGGAGGTCTAAAACTATGAGCAAGCTGGAAGATTTGCGGTTCATAGTTGATGAGTGGTGCAGAGTCAGCGACACGCATTCCAATAGTAGTGTCCTGTTTTTGTAAACATTGGAAGTCTACGCCGAGTGTACAGGGGGGAAGGTGTACTTCACTCACAGTTTTGTGTTCCGACCACATGTCATAATCAAGAAATAAATATGAATTATTTCTCGTAAACATGGCAGCACGATCGAGGTCTTTGAATTTTAGTTGAAGGGGAGTTGGGTTAGTGAATATCGTAAGTGCATATTTTGTTTTCGACTGGAGGCTGTCGAGTTCGAACACTGTCACGGAGTAATTCTTGCTACTGCTGCTGTCGCTACAAGAAAAAAAATAGCTCTTAAATTAAGGTAAATAAAACTACCTAACAACGAACCAACAATAACACTTTATAAGAATGGTGTATGTTTATTTCTCTTTCACGTAAGTCTACTGAATGGATATTTATTTAATTAAGCACAAAATTAAGTTTGAATCTATGAACAATTTTTTTTTCTGTTCAATGTTATGAAGATCGAAATGCTATCATGCTTTAAAATGCTTGTTTGTTGTTCAAGTCGTCTTTATGTCTGGTTTCGCGACTGATGTTTTAGTGACAACAACTAAGATCGAAGCACGAAGTTTTAGAAGGAGGCTCAGCTTAAATATAACTAAACGGCTTATGGTAGGTCCTCGCCAAAAGTCGCGTTATCAATTGATTGTTGATCTACCGGTAAGCGTTACTCTAGCGAAGTCTAACACAAAAATAAAATGTAACAAACCTCGAATTAGAGACTTCTAATTGAATCTCGAAACCGCATTTTGTGAGTGTTTCAATGTCACTTGGGTGTGTGAAGAAGTCGAATTGAGTTGCATCGGCGCACTCCGTCAGTTGCCGGTACTGCTCGGGTATGTAGGCATGGAGTCGCACACTTGCTGGCACACCACTTGCCCCCATTTCTGATAATCGCCAACCCGCCAGCCCTGCGGCTCGGTATTCGTTCACTTTCCATTCCGCCAAAGGTTTTGTTGGCTCCCAACCCAAGGATAGACCCAGCATATAACTGGAAGTATAAAAAATCCGTTTATTACTACACCATTAATACAAAAGCAAATAGATCAGTCTGTCTGTTACACCTAAACTTGTATACTAATTTAGAAGAAATTTGGTAGTAAGGCACAAACCAACATTCTAAACTTCATACATTATTTTATTTTTAACCGACATAAACCGACACTAGAGACAATCATGGTCGCGTTACAATATTTTCGTGTTTGGATTAATAGTATGTGGCCATATTTGACCCAGGCACCTTACTACGGATTATGAATACGACAGCTAGCAATTGGGTTTTTTTTTTAAGTAATTGATATTGTGTCTCTTCATTATTAGACTAGCTGACCCGCGCAACTTCGCTTGCGTCACATAAGAGAGAATTGGTCAAAATTTTCCCCGTTTTTGTAACATTAATTACTGGTACTCTGCTCCTTTTAGTCGTAGCATGATGATATATATAGCCTTTGTCCTTTCTCGGGTATCAAAATATCTCCATGCCAAATTTCATGTAAATTGGTTCAGTAGTTTAGGTGTGATTGAGTAGCAGACAGACAGAAAGACAGACAGACAGACAGAGTTACTTTCGCATTTATAATATTAGTATGGATAACAAAAATACATACCTTGAATCTTCTTCTGGGAGTTTCTCTTTAGCAATCGCATTTAGGCTGCTTGGCACCATGTTAATGTTGTCGATGCCAATAGCGTAACGCAACACCATGGTAAAGAGAGCCGTGATAGCTTGTGAAGGCTTGCTATCCCAAATCAAGAAAAGATCTCTGTGGCAATCGCGCCGTTGTGGAGCTGTAACAAAAATACGTAACGTCAATCTGGGGGGCTATCACGTATCTCAGTTGTCAAATATTTGAAAGTCACTACTCTGTACATTGTTTTCTCCCTTAGAATACTGTGGTTACCACGTTACGTCAAAGCAGCAATGTACTGAATAATGACAATCAATTTGACGTACACTAGCTGTCAACTGAGATACGTGATAAGCCCGCTGGATAACTTTGAATCATTTGGGTAACATTGACAGTGGAAATATGAACTAGTTTCGATTATTTTTTCATGTGAAACCAACACAATTGATAAAAGTTTACTTTAGTTGTGCAAACTTTTATCAATTGTGCTAACTGACTGTACTTAATTATCACGCCTGTTGTACCGCAAAAATCTAGGCATAGGTGTAAAAATGAATATTTTGGGACAACCGCACGGTCACCTGACTCTAAACTAAGCAGATCTAAAATATTGTTCTCACTTATCGGACTACAATATGTTGATTTTTAAAATTAGTTAGTAAAGTTTTTTTTCTTTTCAACTTCCCCTCTACGAACAGCTCGTGTGTCGCGGAGACTTTAACAAATACACAACCAACGTACAAACACACCCGAAACAACAATTTGTGGATCCCACAAATAATTATCCCATGTGGGAGTTGAACCCAAGCCCGCCCGATGCAATTGTAATGGCGTGGTGACTACCTTAACCACTGCGCTATAGAGGCCGTCATTATTTTGGTATATCTGGTGTCATTGCTATTATAAACATTGAATACTGCAAGACCTATTGTTATAAGATTCAATTGTTATAATAGTAATCTTGTTATTTGTCACATACACAAATAAATATATACACGAGGAGAATACATGCAAAACAATATTTTGTATTTTATATGAATAAATGACTTAAAAAAAATATATATATATTTGTAATTCCTGTATATTTTATATCATAAATTATTGTTAGGAGCCAAATAAATAGCTTGCAGGTTGGAATCCAGGCAATTGTGTCGAGAGATCGTGGGTTCGATTCCTACTCGCAACAATTATTTGTGCAATCCACAAATTGTTGTTTCAGGTCTGGTTGTACTTTGTGTCCGTTGTCTGTATGTTTGTAAACGTCCCCACGATACGAGAGCATATTTTAGTGCGGGAGTTGTCAGAGGGACAGAGCAGAGCATTTTCTTCAAAATTAACAGGTTCCTGATTATTATGCATTTTTAAAATAACATACGGCTAAAGTGTTCTCAAATTAACGATGATCATGAGTTAATCAGTTGTTCACGAGTCTCGGGTTCGATTAACGTGTCGGAGAAAGTTCTTACTATTAGATATTTTATATTTCTGTTGAAGTATTCTCCATAATAGCCCAGAGATTGGCAGTGTGCCCGGTATTCGTTATATGGCATTAGGTTCGCATATTACCTTTACTTGGGAAATAATTAGTTTTATACATAACTAGCTGATCCGCGCAACTACGCTTCCGTGACATAAGAGAGAATGGGTCAAAATTTCCCCCGTTTTTGCAACATTTTTTAATTGGTACTCTGTTCCTATTGGTCGTAGCGTGATGATATATAGCCTTTAGCCTTCCTCGATAAATGGTCTATCTAACACTGAAAGATTTTGTCAAATCGAACCAGTAGTTCCTGAGATTAGCGCGATCAAACAAACAAACAAACTCTTCAGCTTTATAATATTAGTATAGTATAGATTAGTATAGATTTACAACTCGACGTAATAAATAAGTACACCTTTACGCACTTCTTCGGATGTAACAGGCGCGATAAATAAAAGTACTTAGTATAATGCAGTTTGTAGAATTTCGAATAATTATAAATAAATAATAATATTATTGCATTTCGCGAAACAGTCATAATACAGAATACTTAGGTATTAATATTGTTTTTACGTTTAAATATTAATTAGTCATTGATTTTGGGTTTATTTAATTCATTCAGTTTTTAGAAACCATATTATATAAATGTTTTTACCTAATTTCTCGGGATTTGTGAGTCAATTGTTTACTGGAAGCGTCATATAACCTTAAACGTGGTATTATCAGTTATGTGGTCATAATACACGTAACAGGAGGTAAACTTTCCTTTTACGCAAATATGACCAAACTGCAAGTGAATGACTCATGAAAACAAAACTGTAGTACAAAAACTTATTAGAGTCTTGGCATGACAGAATAGTGCCGTTTAATAAATTACAATCAAAAAATTATTTGTTCACTCGCTGACCCGCGCAGCTCCGCTCACGCTTGTTTTTTTTATTTAAGACCGCGCATTTTCAAATTTATTCACCTTTTACACCTTCTTTAGACTTTTACAAATAATTCAAGACCAAAATTAGCCAAATCAATCCAGCCGTTCTCTAGTTTTAGCGAGACTAACGATCAGCAATTCATTTTTATATTATATAGATACATATTAAGTTGAAGATGCCGATTTTTTTAAATCCGCAGATGCAAATCCTCAGTTAACAACAGCCGCGCAGATATCTGAGGTTAAGCTACGTTCGCCGGGGTTGTTTTGCAGATGGGTGACCATATTTTCACATAGATTTCGTCCGTGTTTCGGAGTCGGTTTCCAGTCTCACCGGATGCAACTGAATGTCAGTATTTTGTCTGACCTCCCCAACCCAGTTATAACACGATATCCTTCGGTAAGACTGGTTGTCAGACTTTCAAGCTTCTGACTACTGTTAACGACTGTCAAAGATATAAAGATCATTGAAAATGACAGCTAAAACCCACATATAACTAACGAAAATGTTACCTACACTAAAATATATAAGACGGTCACCCATCTACAGAACAACCTCGGCAAGCGTAGCTTAACCTCATAGATAGATCCGCGCGGCTTTTGTTAGCTAAGCCACGAGCTCCTCGTCATTAGCTGTTTTTTTTATTAGCCAGTTCCTATGTCCCACTGCTGAGCAAATTCGCTTGCGTCACATAAGAGAGAATGGGTGGATTTTTTCCCCGTTTTTGTAAATTTTTTACTTGTACTCAGCACCTATAGGTCGTAGCATCATAGCCTTCCTCGATAAATGGGCTATCTTACACTGAAAGATTTTTCAAATCGCACCATTCGTTCCTGAGATTAACGCGCTCAAACAAACAAACTCTTCAGCGTTATAATATTAGTATAGATAAAAACAAAAACAAAATACTCACAATATCTTTTTTCGATGTCAGCGCAATGTGATGCGAATGAGCCGGTGAGTATGAAGCACGTAAAAGCAAGCGTGATTCCCGCCTTTTGCGCCCACATGTTACACAACCGTACACCTTGCCTCCTTACGAACAAATAACGAACTACAGTTATTTAGCTCAAATTTTAGAACAATACAACTAAATATAATCAGTCGTATATGTAAACAATGCGATTAAAATAATTAACGGCGTAGTGGTTATTGGTCACAGCAGTTCAATGTGCGTGGATGTCCTGTGTTCGATTCCCGATATAAACATTTTTCTGCCCCACTAGTGTTTTAGCCCGAATGCCCGGGCTATGTCCAGCAATGTGTAAGTAATGATTCAAAAAAAAAAAACAAAACAGTGTTTTCGATCTAGTTTCATTTTTTTTGGGTAAGTTCTAGAAGGTAAGTACTTTATGTATAAAAAATAAAATTTATCCTTCAGTGAGTCGTTGCCCAACAGTCGGAAAGTGATGGGTTATTTATGCATTTGTTTTATTTACTTAGTAGCTGACCTGCGCGTGAAATTTTGGTAATATAAAACTAGGGTCGTATTTTTAACCAAGTTTTTATTCTGATGACCAATCTACGTTATCATAAAGTTTCACCTAAATATAAAACTTTCGTTTAATATTTATTATTCTTACATTTTTAGTATTTATATATCATAAGTAGGATTTTATCGCCATTTTTAGGTAATATAAGCTTAATCGTAAACAGGACATTTTTGTATTAATTAATAATTAAATGTAATTGTATAGCAAAGCATCGGTTAGCCTTTTATAATTATACTAATGTACTCCTAGCTAATATTAAGTTAAGGCGGCTAGTTTAATTAAAACCAGCCAACGTTTCAGGACTCCGGGGCACAAATTTTACAAACTCAACTTCCTAACTCCGGACAATTTTCTAAGCATTTCGTGTTTGAAAAACGAGAGAATATTGTTTTGGCCGGACTCGAACCCGAGACCTTCGAACGGTAGAGTCGCATACACTAACGTGCGCGACAGAGGCAAAAAATTACTGAGTTTTTGTTACTGGAACTAAGTAGGTACAAATACCTATGCAGGGAACTAAAAAAGTGATCGCGGGACGACGATATATCTCTGGTAGATAGGATCACGCCTTTTACTTTCTATGTGTTGTGAGGAGGAAAATTTCTTCTATTAACAAAAATGGAGAGGTAGTCCAACTAGAGCACCCGTTCGAATAGCATCTGAATAAATACATATACTGATGGGTGCCCTTCGTGAGGCTAGGTGCTTTACGTCGAGGTGCTATTAAGACTACTATGCTAGTAAGACTGATTGTCAGACTTTCAAGCTTCTGACTACTGTAAACCACTATCAAAGATCTTCGAAATTGACAGCCGAGACGAGAAATAACGTGCCTTCCGAAACACGGAGGAACTCAATATGTATGAGACGGTCATCCATCCACAGAACAACCTCCACAAGCTTGGCTTAACCTCAGAGATCGATCCGCGCGGCTGTTGTTAACTAAGCCACGAGCTCCTCTAAAGCGTAAATATTTTAGTATAAATCTTTATATTCCTTTGATCTTGACTTTAAGACTCGTACAGTATTGTTAGGATTTTTCGAAAAACCCGTTCTTATCGTAGGTAACTAAGCGGGAAAAATAACGGCTTCGGCATAATACAAGTACCCATTAAACACATTGTTCTGGTACAAAATGGTTTAACCTGACTATACATGCGATTATCCTCTTCTGATTAATATAACGATAAATAAATAACAAGGATAATATTTAATTAACTTAAAATAAACGCAACCTGCATTGAATAATGAGTGTTTATGATAAATTGTGCGCATGTAAATAATAATCTTATGACGAGTTATGCCGTCATTATTATAAGTTTTGCGCATTGATTTACTATCAGTTTCAGGAATGTTCTGTAGAAATAAATCACTGAACGTAAATCATACGCTTTCGACAACAAAAATACAAGTATTGGTAAATGTAAAAAAAATGTTTATATTCTAAAAAAACATTTGAAGATCGAATATCTCCGGGCAATGATTTGTTATTTATTGATGATTGATAGTCTTATTCAAGATAGATTTTTCAACTTGATTCAAAAAATGAAAATAACTACAGATTCATCTTTTGTTTGGAAATTTTAGACATAGACAAGATAACACTTCTCGCATAGAAATATGTAAATGTCTATTTAAAATAATTTTATTCAGGAACCAAGTCAATCAACTTTAACGAATCCAATTTTAATCAACTTATTACAACTTATAAGTACCTACCGAGCAAGATGATTTTCATCCGATCTTGAAATTATATACAAGTACCGACATCTAGTGATCGGTTTTAAAAATGTTTATGCTTAATTTACTAAAGTGACATCTAGTGGTAAATTTTAACACATATTCAGCGACATCTGTAAAACACATCCAAAACTAATACAATTTAGAAACTGTCAAAGCAATCATTTCTGTTGTCCAGATGGCGCTGTCAATGAATATCTTCCGTTTTGTTGTTCTCTTTTATTTTATTGCAATATAGTAATATTATTCGTAAGTATGTATTATTTAATAGGTATATATCTCCTTAAACTTCATATGTAAAATCATAAGACTCAGTATATCTAGTTTCTGCCCGCGACTTCTTTGAGTGAAGGTTTTCTCCGATAATGATATTTTTTTATGACAGATTTTTCACCGTAGGCTTGGATTAACATCCAGGTCATTACCTAACTAAAGTTATTGCAAAAAATTAAAAATCCCGTTCAGTAGGTTTGGCGTGACTGGGTAGCTGTAGCAAACATCCACACATTTGCATAGTCGGATGACATTTCATCGCTTAAGTTGTCTTACTATAGTTTAGTCCAACCACTCAGATAGGTGTGATAATCATCAATGTGAAGTAAATTTAACATTTTAAGACGGTATTTTTATTGACATAGCTATTATACTGGTATTTTATTTACGGCCCGGTTTTATCACTCACTATCTAACAGATAGCATTAAGATTGTTTTTAAACATTAGCTATCACTTTGCGTGGTAGATAGTTAACAGGCACTTATTCATATTATGTTAAACTAGCCCTAAGCTTACAAAAGCAACAAACTAAAATGTAACAACATTTTTTACGCTAATTATTCGCACTTAGTCATACTTGTCTTTGCAATAAAAATAAGTCGCTACTATTTAATTTTATACAGAATGTTATATATATTTGTTTGTAAACCTTTAAGCCATATTAAAGATAAAAGATATTTGTGATTTGGTTGCACTTAAGACCTTTTCTTTTGTTTCTGATTCATAATAAAAATGACATTATATTCGTTTGTATTTAATTATCATCAATTATGAAGATGTTTGTTGATTTACGCTTTCACAAGAATATCGATCGAATGTATTATATATATTAATAATAAAAGATACAATTTAGTAGTTAACTAGAATTTAAAGAAATTAAAGTATTTATTGCGAGGTCATAGACTAAAATATTTAATTTGGTTGTGGCAACATTTTACACATTCTGTCAATGTCAAAAGTCTTCACGTCAAAACTTGTTGTCTATTCCTTTTCCTGTTAAATTTTCTCCTGAGAGGTTGGTTTCGTGTTTATAAAAATCTATTTTAATCGTGAAAAGTAATGAGTTTTGAATTAAATCCAGCTATGGTGCATTTAGGAACAGTGTATCCTTGTTGTTCATGTGTATATTTCATTAAATATGTGAAATGCCGGAATGTTATAAAATGATAACCTATGTTGTAAAGCGTTTGAGACATAAGCCGCTCTGTGTTTCAGAAACTAAATATGGGTCGTTACTCTCGGGAGCCGGATAATCCAGCGAAGTCATGCAAAGCGCGTGGCTCGAATCTCCGTGTTCATTTCAAGGTAATTGCTAAATGTTATTGTGTACATTGAAGTTATTCCACATGGACCGCCACAACTTTGATGTTTCTTGTTGAACTTACTTTGCACTGCTGGCTACTTGCTAGATGAAACTACTACAATGATTGTTTGGTTCCATTGTATGATATCTTCAATCGAAGTGACAAGTCACAACTTAGTTTTGATAAAGTTTATAATATTAAAAAAAAACTAACGAAGAATGCATATAATTGGGTAAATCTGTTTAACTTGTCACCGTATTTAAACATTTCGCTTAGACAACGTCAAACAATCAACATAACCTCAAAACTCGTTAATTTCAGAACACATACGAGACAGCAATGGCTATCAGGAAACTGCCCCTGCGCCGCGCTGTACGTTACCTTAAAAACGTGACTGAACAGAAGGAATGCATTCCCTTCCGCCGTTTCAACGGTGGTGTAGGCCGTTGCGCACAGGCCAAGCAGTTTGGCACCACACAAGGTCGTTGGCCCAAGAAATCCGCAGAGTTCTTGCTTCAGTTGCTAAGGAACGCTGAGTCCAACGCTGACTACAAAGGTCTGGATGTCGACAGGCTGGTCATTGATCACATTCAGGTGAGATTATGTTTTCCTTATTTATATTATGGTATTGCTACTGGCCAGTATCTGTTTTACTTCTATGATTCTACACCCTGAATGAAGTAAAGAAGTAATAACAATGAATTGCTGGTTTATTTCTGTAAAATTAGTTTCTGCCCATAACTGTATCTGCATTATAGGATTGTCTGGCATAGGGGGAGAAAGAGAGACTTTATCTCTATGTGCTGAGTTGAATTATAATCTGTTTTACATTGATAGCATTGAGTAGATGCGCCCTTATCTAATTATCTCGTTTCAACATTTGCATTTATTATATCGAATTTGGAAACTGGTATTCAGTGTGTGAAATACCTGAATTCTGTTATCACAAAATTAAATAATAATTTCTTAAAATTAATTACTGTTTGTTTGAGACACCAGTAGTTTATTTTTCACAATATTAATCACTTATTCAATCTTATGTTTTAAATTGGCATGCAACAGTTTTGGCCACTTATTATAAATGCTATATTATTGTATCCCGAGTTCCAAATGGCACATTTAGTTTGACAACTTTTATCAAACAATAAACCTGACATTACTAACTTGTTAAGCTTGTGTCTATCGGGCTCATTTACAATTAAAAACGGTTTTGCCCCCCAGGCAGATTAATACGGAACCAAATGTGTACCAAGATGTACTACTCAAAAGTTTTGTGGAAAGGTTACAGTTAATTGTTACATTTAAAATTGAATTCAAACCTATTGAAATGTGTTTTATATTGTTTATCAATGGTAAACTGATTTAGAAGGGAAGTTGTGTATAAATTGGCTGACATATCATGATGGTTGTTACAAATCTCAAAATAATATTAAAATTATATTATTTGTAACTAGATGTAAAAAGGTAGTATACAGCTGCATCACTTGATATTAATCATTTTAGTGATGACGATCATTGTTTTGCATTTGCTGCGAGTATATTAAAGAAATAATAGAAGGGTATAACAGCCATTTGTCTTATTGTTTTTCTGTCCTTAAGTCCTTGTTGAATATACTAAGAATAGGTTAATTAACATAGATAATACATTTTTGATCCATACTAATTTTAATGTTATATTCTCTTTATTATGTTTTACGGCTAAAGTGATAAAGCTATTTTGATGATATTTAGTATAGACAGAAAAAGGATCCACATATGCCTATATTTCAGGATCTTATCAGTTAGAATAGGGGCAAAACTTTTATAGATAATGGAGATGCATGCACTAAATAATTATAAACATGGTAGTAAACTCTAAAAATACTGAAATTAATCGATATTAAGTACTTGTAATATTTGCCTTTGCTTGTCAGGCTAACTTTATAGTTAACACTGTTTTCGAAAGGCATACATTAAAAGTTGTGGAACTTATGGGAGAGTTTTTATCTTTAAGAAATTTTCTATGAACCACTTCTGACAAATTTTACTAGGTTAAAGTACATAATATGGTTTAAAATGTAATATTTGACATACTGTTACGACTTTCTAGTGTTCTAATGCAAAATTACCGTAGGTACTAATTACACAGTCCATAAATGACGTTTATATTCGCCATATTATGTGGAACTAGCTTTCCGCCCGCGACATCGCCCGCTTGGAATTTCAGGTCCTTCTGAGTGGAATTTCCAAAAATCCATTCTTATGCTCCTCTACACTTTATAAAAATCCTCATATTATATTTCAACTTTCTACGGTTGTTGTGCGAGTCAGCCACTTACTCCGTAACAGAAGGGTTTTTATATGTTGATCGTCTGTATCTTTACTAACGAACGCATTTCCTTATTCTAGGTGAACCGCGCCCCCTGCCTGCGCAGACGCACATACCGTGCGCACGGTCGCATTAACCCTTACATGTCATCTCCCTGCCACATCGAGGTATGTTTGAGTGAGCGTGAGGACGCCGTGGCCCGCGCCGCACCCGCTGATGACGCGCCCGCTAAGAAGAAGCTGTCGAAGAAGAAGCTCGCGCGTCAAAAGGAAAAGATGATGAGGGAATAGACATTTAAGGGTTAATAAATGATTTACAATCAGTTTTGTGTTTTATTGAAAAGTTCTGTTGCCATAAGCAGCAAACTAAAATCTGGATGACAATGACAGCGGCGCGGAGAGTGACACGATTCTAGTTCTTGCTGTCATTGAGTTCAATATCAATCTATGGATTACAAGCGCTGCTCCTCGCGTCGCCGCCGTCTTCCAAGACCTTATGCAGGTAGTGATACAGGTATCGGTGTAGGTAATCTTTGAAAAGACCGATGTCTAGCTTTAGTAGCTACTTTCATAGAGATACCTCTAATTTGTGACATTTGTCAATATGCTGTCTTTAATAAGAATAAGAATATAATATACAGTTCATTAGAAACAGTGGGACAGTACATCGAAACATACGAATTTGCTCGTGTCATTACACAAATGTGCGGAAAATATCACTAATAATGCTAGGCGTCTGACGTAACCAATACTTAGATTTGGCCGTTATCAGTATAAGTGCCCTTACTGGTCAAAGAACATACTTATTGTTACCAGACCAATGGCTGGTTTCACTAATTTGAATAAGTTTCGGATAGTTAGTAGAACTTTGATCGTACTTTTATACTCATCCTGTCGCTTTAGCTATCGGATGTTCTAACCATCCATCAACTGTGAAATTGAGTCTAAATATTATGACAGGGGCTTTGAATTTGGTGCCTAAAAGTAAATTCACACACTCCTTTTACATTTTTTATTTATGACCTCAATAAACAAACTGAAATACGATTTACAATTCAACGCTAGAACAAACACGTCTCATTTCAATAAGTAATCGTTCATTTTCTCTTTTTAGATTATTTATCTCATGATACACTTCTTGCAGGCAGTTTTCCAAGTAGTAATTTGATTCCGCCAGTTTCTCAGCGTGCTTACTGGCTTCGAGTCTTTTATCTTTGGCTATATTGATTTGTTTTTTTAATTGTTCGATTTCACCATCAATGGAATCAATAGATAAAATTTTGTACCGATGTGGGTGACTCATTTTCTTCTATGTTTATAAGTTCTGTGTTCAGTGCTCTTAAT
The DNA here is from genome assembly GCF_050436995.1 of Anticarsia gemmatalis. Lineage (NCBI taxonomy): Eukaryota > Metazoa > Arthropoda > Insecta > Lepidoptera > Erebidae > Anticarsia > Anticarsia gemmatalis. The sequence continues at coordinate 10,374,779 of NC_134759.1, forward strand.
TTACAAGCTTCTATCTTTGCGTCGTGGATCTTGGACCTCAGTATGTCATTCTTCTCTTTGAGATGTATAGCTCTTGACATTTCCTGGTGTTGTTTGTCAGTAGCTACTCGCAAGTGTTCGCGCAGTCTCTCCTTTTCTTCAATCCCACGCGAGTGAGACGACTGTTTTTTAAGCGAACCGTAAGATTGCTGCAATTTCATAATAATATTTCACACACAATTTTGAATCGTTTTTAATTTGTCAGGTCTACGTTTTCATATTTTCACTGACAGCTCAGCTGACAGTATGTTTTTTATATCTTTTTATTCTCTGTTATTCCGAGTTTTAATAGCTAATCTAAGTTTAAATCAAAAAGTTTTATTTTGCCAAAATAAAACTGAAATTTTTAGTAAGCAGGTAGGTATTCGGGAGTTCCATACCTGAGACGTTTTTTTTATTAACTCCGCTCCCGCATGGGCATCTCTTAATTTACAGCCGTTTCTTGTTTGTTATATAATAAGGACCATTTATCTGACCCTTCTAGGAAACGTAGCCGTAGTGCTACGTAGAAGTTGCGATGTCGCTCAGTTTCCTCTTCCCTACATCTTATTAACATATAAATTCATCCACGATTCGCGGTGCCTGTACAGCGGTGTGTTTGTTCAGTGATTCAGTCGATACCGACGCACTACGCATGTCGAACGTGCGGACTACCGCTCTGTTGTACGCGTGCGCGCTCGTTGCGAACGCCGCCGCCGACGCTGCGCCTGCGCTGCCAGCACGGTCCGATCACAGAGGTAACTAAAACTAACTATTTAATCTGATATATAAAATTCTCGCGTCACAGTTTTCGTTACCGTACTCCTCCGAAACGGCCTGACCGATTCTCATGAAATTTTGTGAGTATATTGAGTAGGACTGAGAATCGGCCAACATACATCGGCCAATCTATTTATCATGTCACTAAGTGACACTTTTTTTTTAATTTTTATGGCAAAGCAACGTAATTTTAGACAGTTGCTAGTGTTCGTTTTTCGTGATTAATAGCTACGCGAGTCTATGAGATAGAAGATATCCAGGTAGTAGCTTTATTTTTGTTTAAAATAATTAATCGTTTAATTAAAATTATATTGTTCAAAAAAATGTATTCTTTGAAATTCAGTCACTTAACGTATGATCGTTCTTTCTAGATTTTGGTACATATGAGTTTCTATAGTATGAAGATAATTGCTTCAGTAATAAGAAGTGGTTACATCATCCAAGTTGTTTAAAAATATGTTGAAAAATTATCTATAGCAATTTTATTTGGGCAGTGCGAGATCTTAGACTCAAACTAAAATTTAAGTTCCCCAGAGTCAGGATATTTGACAACGCTGACTTGGAGGGACTATCTTCGCCTATATAGGTATAGGTAATCTACACAAATAAAAATAAAACAACTAAATGTATGAACGCGAATAGCTTTTAAACAACTAAAATAAATTAGAGATCGATTGGATCAAAATTCTCACTAGAACGGAATCAACTGAATAAAATTGTATCGTACCTACCTAAGTACTCCGACGCAATCAGGCCAATCCGCTAGTCCTTAATAAAAATACTTAAAGCTTCATTAATTCCTATAAAAGCGACGAAGAACCCCCTTCAAGTTTTTATTAGTCAAATTATCTTAGCAATAAGCTTCAAGCGAGCTCATAAATCTGCATTACAGCCGTCGAAATAAAACCAAACGTTGGTATAGGTTATGGCCGCTTATTACATTAAGAGAATCGTTTTTACAATGTCCACTGAATCAGTGTAATCGGGGCAAGAAACGGGGTCACATTATCAGATCGAGGGAGTATTCTCCGTGACAGGCTAATCCCCACTTGAATATCTTGACATTATTGTCTCATGCTGGTAGTTTAACATTCGTTGTAAATTGATTGTTAGGATTTCATTGAAATTTAGTTTTCTCTTTCATCTATTTCGCTAAGAATTAAATCGTTTATTATGACTTTATGACTGCAAAGACTTCTAAATTGTTCTTTAAATAAGTAACAACTAAATTGCCTCCGTGGCGCGGTCGTGTAATAGCTGCTGATCATGGGATATCAAGTTCGATTTTCGGGTCGGGTGAAATGCTATTGGTCAATATTTACCCAATGTAGTCCGAAGTTAGAGTACCTATTACATAGGACCAACAAAAATATCACCAAAACGTGGGTGTATTTCATACACAACTGTATATCTCTTGGACTACATCGGGACGTAAAATTAGTTGAAAGCCTATCTCATGTAATGAGAGAGGGAATAGACCAACCTGGCCAAGTCCAGGTTGGGTTCACAGGCCTCCATACAAATATTGTGACCTTTACTTTTAACACTCATTTAATTGAAAAGTAATTGGTGTATTTTCAGATAGGTTCTTGCCATTAAGAAAAAGAGTCAACTTAGCCGAACGGTTTTTCATCCTAAAATAGGTTCTTAAAACCGTCCTTTTAAGTTTTAAATTGATAAGTCTATTAATACGGATCTTTGTCTCTATCTGGAATGGATCCATGACGTCTGCGCTTAGGAATCACTCGTACACACTACACGAGTGCAATACGTCATCTGTAGCCATTAATCATCTCGCCCATTCACAACCACACCTCCAATCCTAGTTTATATTCGGAACATTGACACAAAGGGTGACAAATAAACATCGAACTATACTGCGCTGTGCTGTGCGGTGTTTCTTAAGCTACGTTTTTTTAGCAATTCAACGATGCTGCGCTGTACTGCGCTCTGCTGCGCTATTGATATTAAAAACTACGTTTTTAGCTAGTTTAAAGCTAGATTGATATTAAAAAGTAGTTTTTAATATCAATCTAGCTTAGTATAGGTAAAGTTATCTTAAAAAACATAGCAGAGTTCGGCACAGCGCGGCTCAGCACGGCGGGTAGCACGCCTCGCTCGAGACTGCTGCGTTTTTAAACAGAACGTAGCCTCACACAGCGCAGCATAACATGGTTTGTTTGTATCCTCATTAAAATATTAGACGAGCGAGTTTGTTATGTTCGGTCAACTCGCTTGTCTAATGTTGTAGCTTGTTGCTGTGCCGAACTGTGCTATTTTTTATGATAACTTTTGAACGTTGAATTGTTAAAAAAACGTAGCTTAAAAAACACAGCACAGCGCAGCATAGCTCGATTATGATTTGTCACCCTAAATCTGGTGAACTCCGGCGCATGTCAACGATCTTTGCGGCGTCTTTGATCGCTTGAGTGTCTGACCTACATTAGGACTGCACTTAACCGCCACCGGACGTTCGCGACTGATTCAATGAACATGTATTGCTTGTGATTTTGACCTATTTACGATTGTTTTTGAAGAGAACAGCTGATCTGTTTATTTATACTTCTTCTTCTTCTTCGTATGGTTAGTGGTCAACCTAGTGTCAAAGTTGTTCAAGCCGCCCGAGGGCCTTTGACGTGGCTTAACACTTGACTGTTATCGTAGTAGATAACAATGGGGACCGATGTTTTTACGTGCCGTCCGAAGCACGGAGACGCCCAGTTCAAATACCGCTATGCGGTCACCCATCTATGGTATGACCGCGCCAAGGGTAGCTTAACCCACAGATCGTTTATCGACCGATAAGCGCAACTGGCTATGGGCGCCTCTATTATTTAGACTGATATTACATATTTTTAACAAGAAAATGAGAAGTTAGTGTCATTTGGGATTGGAGGTTAAGTAGCTTGTGCGAGAAAGTCACTGAATCGCTACATTATCCCCAGTTTGTCGTCTTACTGAAAATTATTGTTTAAAACGGTAAACCTGGTTATTTTTGAGAGGTGTTTTCGATTATTAATAAACTACTCAGTGTTGTTGCTAAAGACATTAACAGGAGAGCAAATAAGTTAATACTTTCACAATGCATTTTATATTGTTCCAAATGGTAGAGTAAAAAAAAAACAACTGATAAATAATTGCGGTAAATATTCTAGCAATACTCTTCAAACGTTTCATACAGTTACACATATAGTTCGAAGTGTCTATCTATTCTTAACTATCTAATAGCCAGTGGGTGACTACTAGCATAGTTTATACAGGTCATTGTCACGACACACTACGCGAAATTCGCCCAGGAGGCCCGCAGCCTGCTCCAGATCCAACAATTGAGCGTAGGTAACAAACAGTTGGCGGTTGATTGTCAAAATTCGCGAACTATTTTCGGCTGGAATGTATGACTAGGATTTTTTTAATAAGGATATTGCGTAATACTTGTTTCTTCTCATTTATGCACTTTCCGTTCTTGGGAAAATAAAAGTTGCCTACTTCTGCCGTCAAATTATTTTGCTTCCATCTGTTTGGTTTTATCTTTCTGTGGTAACCAGGTTATCATTGTGAACTATTCCTCTTTTAACACCAATTTATTAGCTCCTACAGTTCCAGTAAACCATTCCTTCTTTTCTATTGCTAAGTTGTCAAAGAATTTTGTGAAGAAAGAGGAGATTTTGCCCATTTTCAAGTAAATTTTGTCAGACTTGCTACACACATAGGTACCTATTTGGTTCGGCAATATTGATCGAACAACAAAATGGACTCGATTCACTTGTTTGACATGTGCTGATTGGCTTCATCTACAAGTATTTCGGCTAGGCTGCTTAATGCCGATCTGAATATGTGTGTAGCAAACCTCAGTAAACTAGTCACTAGTCAGTCGTCCTGCTTGTTTTTTTGCGGCGCAGTTCCAATCAGGTGTTTCCATTGCGTGATCAACAGAGGAAATATTTTATTGTGTATCTAAGGTACGTTCCACCCTCTAGGTAATAAAAGTGGTCCTAGGACTCGCAGAGTTTATGACAATGGTCAAGATCTGTATCACGTTTACTTGCATGTGGCTTTATTGTTCTAGGTCACGTGTATCAGTTGTATGATGTTTAGCTTGCATTCCTGCTTAGTGAACGTCACCGTGAGGGTTCGTTAGCAGTCGGTGCCGGTTCTTGTCAAAGCACGCTTGATTTTAATATGCTATCGATTTTCTTATCTCTGGTTGAATTCTGACACATCTGGTTTGAAAGATCTGCCAAAATTCAACAGAAGATAGGCAAATTTAACCATGTAATGTATACCATATTAATATCGGCTTTGAGATAAATTGTGTCTTGATATTGTATTGACATTTTTGTTTCCATAATTCAAATGTTGATGATAACATATTAGGTCGGGGAAAAAGTCTTTTCGCATTATAGTATGTATGTACCTACTTGTAATAAAATCTTTTTTCTACACAAAAAAGCCCGATATTTGGGTACCCCACGAGCTCTCTGAAAGAAACCTAATGAACCGTGTACTCATTTGTGATTCTTGAAGCAAAAGAGATTTTATTTACAAGTTCATCCATACTATAATGCGAAAAGACTTTTTCCCCGACCTAATATAATCACAAATAGTTAGTAATCTTCGCTAGAAATCTTAGTAGTCTTTAGTTGTCTTGGTAGTCGTTCGTTTTTCGTAAATGCTCTAATAAAAAAATTAGAGTGGTTTATATGTCTTTTGAAGAACAAAGACCTGCTATACCGGCCTACCAAAAGGTTGCTTATCTCGTTGATCGCTTACCGACCAATATTTGCAACTAGCTATGACCGCATTAATATTTGTTTGATTGTTTGATTGAAATGTATTCATACAGTATAAAAAGTGGTTTAGTACGTTAACTAATCTTTGACAATAAGTAGTAAGGTCAAAAAGACATACAGGTAATTGAATTAAATATATTGTTTTAGTATCGTGTAAATTTCCTACTAATGCGTATAAGTTTGTAAGGATGTATGTATAATAATCTTTCACGTTAAAACTACTGAACGGATTTTGATGAAACTTGGTACACAACTAGTTTATAACCTGAATTTACATTTATATATTATTTTCACTCTATAAAATCTTTTCAAGAAGTCCAAGTGGAAAAGAAGCTAGTTACCTATAAACATTTGAGAAAATATGTCTACCTACTTTGAAATCGTGGACAGACACGTCAATTTATATTTAAATAAGATATTTGCGAATTGATAAGTCTCTGAACAGGTCTCTCTTCTCACATACTTAACAGGACATTGTCATCTAACAGTCATTTGTATTAATATCGGTCCTGACTTCCAGGCGGCATGGTAACACGATTTATTGTAATAAGATGATTTGAGATCTAGAAAGGGTAACAAAAAGGTTTGGTGGGAAGACTCAGAATATTTAAGCTGAAGCCAGCAGAAACCCTCGACTTATAAATCTCTTTTTTTATAATATTATGGTTTAATCAATGATCTTTCTTTCTTTATTAAGTAAGTACATGACTAGTAGTCTATTTATGTAGTGCCAGAGTCTTCTCCGTCCGATGTCGTTTGATGTTATTCAACAACTGTTAAAGGTGTTTTGATAACTAGGACACCTATAGATAATGATTTCGACCGGGGCAAATTTTTATGTGCCAACCGGAGCACGGAGACGTTCAGCTCAAATATCTCGAGCATTTCCTTGAGCACCTGCGCTTCGGAGGCCGTCAACTCTCTGCCAACACATTTTGTATTAATTTTTCGTTCATTGCTACTGCTTTGTTGATTGTAAAATAGCTCATTGCTACATTCAGACATACAAAGTGATCTGGCTAGTACTTACTCTAAATATATATTCGCACGTCGCAATAATAGCATGTTATTTTTAACCAATAACAGTCGCACACCACAATCAAGTTACATAATAGAAATTATGTCCAATATCCATAAATCTGTTGCGTATTCGCGTCCATTTTTATGCACATTGTCTTAAGTGAAAAATCGTAGTTTCCTACTGTGGACCGGGAAGTAGCGTGTAGAGCAATTGTCAACTGTGTTTATACAGTGACGTGTGAACAGTATTTATTGTCTGAATGACCATTTGTTCAGACCTATAAAGGGCTTACATATGGTAAATATTGATTCTCGCAAACCTCTTTACGGGGTGCAGACATTTATAGTAACAACCACATTGTACATTTTTTGGCGATTGAGAAAAGTGAACGTTTCTCTCTTGCTAGCTCTTTTTATAAGGCTCTACCTCCGTTCCGAGCTGGTGGTACATTCAGTAACGACTATCATAAGTGTCAATATTTGGCCTAAATAAATAAATGATTTGATTTAGGTTTCTAAACTGTCGCGGTGTATTCATAACTTTTAAACTCTCGCGTTGCATGTTTAATGTATAATAGAATTAACGTTTCGGCGCAGGTTGCACTCGCCGTTAGAGTCAGCCTGGGACCACGGCGAGTGCAACCTGCGCCGAAACGTTAGGCATTTTAAGGTAAAATGCGTGTTCGCGTTAATTCCCGTATTCTATTATACATTGTCGCGGTGCACTTAATACATTGCAAAACAATACTAATTACATACGACTGCCGAACAAAGGTTTGAAATCAAAAAATCAAAATCAAGTCATTTATTCATTTAGGTCAAATGCTGACATTAATGATAGTCAATGATACAGAGAAATTGAAATCCCGGGTCAGATAAAATGTCGTTTCTAAGCTTCCGTTGCTGTTAAGAATTGCAAGAGATTGGGGTCAGAGACGTCATTGCTACGAAGAGCATGTAAAACAATCGGTCCTGCACTTGACCCTACTGAGTTTCAATAAATGTGATAGAGTGGGCAGCATTAATGTCAGTACTGTGTGGTACTGTGTAATATGAGACGAGTTTTCCCAATTCTTGTTCATTGTGATCCATTAAAGTCCATTTGTTCATCATCTTCATAACGTTTTATTCCGGCTATTTCGTGGTTGGCACATCTGTTCGTCGATTTTTGACAAAAATGAATTGAAAAATTTGACTAAGTTTCATATGAACACCTGATCAGCGCCTCTACCGGGCGTTGTAGTAACTATATTTGCAGTACATTGTAAATGTCAAAGTCTCGATGCTCTGTAGGACCGCCTGAAGAGAATCGCGCTACTGAAAACAGTCGTTTGTCACCTATTAGTTTTAATAATGCCTGGAAGATTCCGATATTTAAATAATATAGTAATCTTTTTGACATTGAGTGCACGATACTTCCTAGATATTTATCAGGAAGATACGGGCTACATATTATACCTAGCCCTTCCGTGTCGTCAACTGGCTAAATTATTATGTGTTCGCATTTTGTTTCCTAGTTGCGCTTTTATTAAACTTTTGACTAGAATTGTGTTTATAAACCTCTGATCTTTGGACTGTTGGGGGTGTCTGAGTATGTGTATGGGGTCCTTTACCTTAACTATGTGTAGCGACCATGACGTACATAAACAATTGCACGTACGACGCATTCATAAATATTTAAAATTAAGAGATAAGTACCCACTATGTGCGTATAATAATTTCGTATTTTAGTACTATCTTTTGTACATTATATATTATTGTATATGCCTTGATGCATTAAATCCGCCTATGTACCACTACTGTACATGAAGTTTAAATCTATACTAATATTATAAAGCTGAAGAGTTTGTTTGTTTGTTTGATTGTTTGTTTGTTTGTTTGTTCGTTTGAACGCGCTAATCTCAGGAACTACTGGTCCGGTTTGAAAAATTCTTTCAGTGTTAGATAGTCCATTTATCGAAGGCTTTAGGCTATATATCATCACGCTACGACCAATAGGAGCAGAGTACCAGTGAAAAATGTTACAAGAACGGGGAAAATTTATGTGACGCAAGCGAAGTTGCGCGGGTCAGCTAGTAAATAAATAAATAAGATAAACAGCCTAAACCTATCTCGAGTATCATTACGCTCCTTGCCCCACCACGGACAAAATAGTCATTTATATTAAAAATAAATGCCAAGCAAGTCTCATTATACTTACACTAATTTAGTACCAACCTTAACACTAATACAGTTATTTGTTCATGAAACTGGAATGTTTAAGAGTGCAATTAATATTGTCCGATGTAATTATTTATTATAATACCTAATATTAAATAAATAAAATAAATAAATTTAACCCATTAATGTCCCACTGTTGGGCAAGGGTTTCCTCCCGTAATGAGGGAGGGGTTAGGCCTTGAGTCCACCACGCTGGCCAAGTGCGGGTTGGGGACTTTGCATGCCCTCAATAAATGTTTTCCTTCACCTTGGAGCATGTGATAATGATTTCTAATACACACATAACTTCAAAAACCCATTGGTGTGTTGCCTCGGATTCGAACCTGCGACCACTTGCGTGGGAGGTGTCAACTTATACCACTCGGCTATTACTGCTTAATTAAATTAATTGTTTTTAATTTAAATCATTGTTTCAGGATCGAAAATGGTGCAAGAAGAAACTATAGTAGTAAGAAGAATGCCAAATGCATACTTCTATCCGTTCAGTTTATGGCCGTTACCAAAATTTCCAGTAAGAGGTAAGACTTAAACAATTGTTTTTCTTACCTATAGTTAAGTCCCGGTTATCTTATCTCCTGGAACCTGCCTGATATCGATTATCACTCTTCTCTTCTCTTATCGTATGGTTAGCGGTCAACCTAGTGTCAAAGTTGTTCAAGCCGCCCGAAGGCCTTTGACGTGGCTTAACGACTGTTATCTTAATCGACAACAACCGGGACCGACTTTTTACATGCCCTCCGAAGCACGGAGAAGCCCAGCTCAAATACCACTATGCGGTCACCCATCTATGGGATGACCGCGCCACGGTTGCTTCACCCACAAATCGTTTACCGACCGGTGAGCACAACTGGCTATGGGCGCGTATCACTTTATGTGTGGTTCAAGCTACAGAATAAGAACATCTCGGGTCTTGGTTATTTTGTGTTAGGTTGGTACATAGGTGTTTGTTAAAGGATTAGGTACCATTTTAAGTGTTTGTTATTTGGTAATAATAATATGCTGACAATTTGTGAGCACGTCCTAACTTCATTAAACTTTTTTTTCCACAGACAATGAAGAATCACACGAATCCCGACATTATAGAAGAAGTTATAATATAAAGAGACAAAATGAAAGGTAGAAATACTATAAATAAATTTAGATTTAAGTACTAAGTATTATTCGTGTACGATTTTAGAAATAATTTGTATTCGAGAGTGATATTGATTTTTGTAAATTGTGATTATTTGTAACGAAATAAATTTTAAGTAAGTATCCTGTATTTTTTGTTATCACTTGTTGTATTTATGTTGTATTTATTTAACAAAAAATACGTATGTGCAATACATGAAATAATGGCGATTCTTCTTTATTAAATTGGAAAAATGGGTTTGTATATATTTGGATAATTTATATTAGACTCTAATAATACACTGGTGACAAGGGTGATGACTCATAAAAACATTGTCCTCTGAAAAACGCAAGCCAGAGCTTTAAAAAGTAAATAACATTGCAATGTACTTTGTACCTATATCCCGAAAATAAGGTTGAAATAGGCGCTTGAAAAATACAAGAGGTTTGAACCCTTTATAATCAGGGAATAGTAAAAATCCTTTACTATTTTATACTTGTAAAACCTGTGTATAATTCAAAACCTTTAAATATTTTACTTCTATCCGCATCACAAAACCACAAGCGAGCAACGCCATCTGTTATACAAATATCGAACTAAGAAGTAACTTCAGCGGTGCGTCTCATTTGCAAAAAGGCGTAAGTGCACTATTGATTACGCCTGCGCGGTGTACATTTCATCTCAGTTTTCTTACAGCATCTCGCGATTTGTAAACATGTTGTACTGAAAATATACTGAAATAGTAATTAAAAGTGTATAAAATGAAGTGGGGGATATTGTTTATGTTTGTCACTTATGCCAGGACTTGCTTAGGTAAGTACTGAGTACAATACTTGTGTTTTAAGTGAATGATTTCACGATCGTGTTGGTACAGTCGCATACATAATTTCGTAATTTTAACTTTTATAGATAGTATACACCCATATAGTATAGGGACATTTCCTGATTGATACGCAGTTCTTACTTACTACAGCATTGTTTGACTATTTGTTTTTATTAAAACATTCTTTACACATTATAATGTAGAATTTTTATTTCTTGAAAATAATCTAGGTATACATTATTTTATTTTATATTTTTTTACTTACTCTAATACTACTAAATCCTTAGTTTTAAATTACCATCACCTTTTTTCCAGGAGTAAAACTACTAGAAGCAAACCCCGATGTGAAACGCTTGTATGACGATCTTCTAAGCAACTACAACCGTCTCATAAGACCAGTGACAAATGTCAGTGACATTTTGACAGTCAGACTCGGTTTAAAACTGTCACAGCTGATGGAAGTCAATCTGAAGAATCAGGTCATGACGACTAACCTGTGGGTGGAACAGGTATGTGCCTATCTCTTTCTAATGTTTTTTCTCTTTTCCTCTTGAACTAATTATCAAGTTTCAATCACATATTTTTTAGTAATGATTGATTATTTTAAAAATTGCGTTGTGTATTTTTTTGCTCAGGCGGTTTACGGGATAGGGATTATATTTACTTGTTTTTTATAAAAATGGTTTAGTTAAGCGGGAATCCTCTTTAAACAAAAATTCTTCTGCTTCGATATCAAATGTTCTTTTTGGAATATTTATTTTTAATCGACTTCAAAAAGGGAGAGGTATTATTCTTTAATGATTGTTTCAGTTTGTGGACGGATTTTCAAAGATTTTTTAATATATCTTTTAACCATTACTAGGAGTGTAATATTCGTGATCTTTATTTCGTTTGACGAGACGTGTGAAAGCGATAAAATGTAAATAAGTTTGTAGTGATTGTAGCGTTTTTTATCTCCCCTATGGTAAAAAGGCCTAACGCATATATTTATCTGACTAGCTGTCTCGCGCAACTTTGCTTGCGTCACATAAGAGAGAATGGGTCACAATTTTCCCCGATTTTGTAACATTTTTGACTGGTACTCTGCTCCTATTGGTCGTAGCGTAATGATATATAGCTTTTAACCTTCCTCGATAAATGGGCTTCTAACACTGAAATATTTTTTTAAATCGGACCAGTAGTTCCAGAGATTAGCGCGTTCAAACAAACAAACTCTTCAGCTTTATAATATTAGTATAGATGTATAACAAACACGTATTTATTACAGAAATGGTACGACTACAAGCTACAATGGAACCCAGATGACTACGGCGGAGTTGAAATGTTGTACGTACCGTCTGAACATATCTGGCTACCTGACATCGTACTTTACAACAACTGGGATGGAAACTATGAAGTAAGCACTTTATTACATATCTCATCACTAGCTGACCCGCGCAACTTCGCTTGCGTCACATAAGAGAGAATCAAAATTTTCCCCGTTTTTGAATCATTTTATATTGCTACTCTGCTCCTATTGATCGTAGCGTGATGATATAGGTATAGCCTATAGCCATCCTCGATTAATGGACTATCTAACACTGAAAGATTTTTTCAAATCGGACCAGTAGTTCTTGAGATTAGCGCGTTCAAACAAACAAACACACAAACTCTTCAGCTTTATAATATTAGTATAGATTAGCAATATTAGCTAACAACTTTCATCCTTAATTTTAGCCCCTCTTAAGATAAGTTTTGAAAAACGAGGGGCGGGTTTTACCATTTCTGAATATAGCATATAGATGGAATTTTATCAGTTGTTTTCATACATTTTTGGTTACGGCTGGCTGTTAAAAAAGACGTTTGAATAGCTATTACTCAATATCAACGTTTTATTTGTTCTTCAAACGATGACGTATATAATATACAATTCTGGTCTTCGTTTCAGGTAACACTTATGACAAAAGCTACATTAAAATACACCGGAGAAGTGAACTGGAAACCTCCAGCGATCTACAAGTCGTCCTGCGAAATCAACGTGGAGTACTTCCCCTTTGATGAACAGACTTGCTTCATGAAGTTTGGCTCCTGGACTTATAATGGCGCTCAGGTTAGTACTATTATAAATATGCCTCATGGGGTTTATACTTATTTAAAAACAAAAAAAAGTATAATTGATTTGTAAAATTCCAATTTTATCAAGCTTGATTAAAAGGGTATATTCCCGTTGTCCACCCCCTGCTTGTCCACCCCGGGTGGACAGTGACACAAATCTTTTAAAAAGTTCTCGGTGTCCACCCCTGGGGGACAGTGAGAATTAATTTTAAATTATTCCCACTGGCCACCCCGGGTGGACAAAGACACGAGTTTCATATTACTAGTCTCGATGTTCACCGCAGGTGGACAAAGCCACTGCTTAAATAAACATTCTCAATGTCCACGCTTGCTAGAAATGGGTGTAAATAATTATAACAAAATTAATTAAGTAGGTACATAGTTTAATCATATTATCAACATCTTTAGGGTAAATAGAAGTAGTTACACTATCTATTGCGTGTTTTCCCATATAATGTTGATTGACGCTAAGTTGCGGCACTTATTAAACCAAGGTATAAGTTATAACAATAAACGTAAAAAAATATATTTAAAGTGATCATTTTATTCACAACATGCGAATGGGACTTGTCAAAGGGGACTTCAATATTGATTTATTTCTAGAAAGGATGAGGATGTAAAGATTTTTCTGTGACTTTCATTAATACCTATTGTGATAATTATTTGTGTAGATTGCAAAAGTAAAAGATGTTGATAATATGATTAAACTTTAGACCTACTTATTTTTTTACACCCAATTCCATCAAGCGTGGACATTGAGAATGTTTATTTAAGCAGTGGCTTTGTCCACCGGTGGTGAACATCGAGAGTAGTAATATGAAACTCGTGTCTTTGTCCACCCGGGGTGGCCAGCGGGAATAATTTAAAATTAATTCTCACTGTCCCCCAGGGGTGGACACCGAGAACTTTTTAAAAGATTTGTGTCACTGTCCACCCGGGGTGGACAAGCAGGGGGTGGACAACGGGAATATACCATTAAAAGTAATGTTAATTTCTGCTTTTGAATTCAAAACTGGCGCACATTTCATTGCTGGTTCAATATAGTTATATCCCATTCTATGCTAGGTGGCCACTGATGTAATTACAACCCTGTAACCTAGAGCTATTTTAGAAAAAAAAACGATTTATTTTTTGTATTTTAATAGTCGATTTTTCAACCCACTTAAGCTTTTGACGTTGTATAACTGTTAACAATAGTAGATAAAAACCAGGAATGACTATTAATTAGTCTTCTTACTTTAATATGCGGTCATCCATCTATGCAAGTGACTCTTAATCCATAGATCGTTTACCGATTGGTGAGCGCAACTATGAGTGTATCGTATTGTATTAACGTCTCTTTTTATCTTCTAGGTGGACTTAAAACACATGGACCAGTCTCCCGGCAGTAGTCTGGTACACGTTGGCATAGATCTGAGTGAATTCTATCTGTCTGTAGAATGGGATATTCTTGAAGTGCCAGCTACGAGGAATGAGGAATACTACCCTTGTTGTCCGGAACCATTTTCTGGTAAGATGGAATTTTGTGGTCTAGATTAAATAAGGTTCTGTTTTCCTTCTAAGATATTTACTACTTGAAAGGGGGAGCAAAAATGTTGGTGTATGTGTGTGAAAAATTCTTATAAACTTTTTTGTATATTTAACAAATCTCGCCATTAATTGTATTCATGCGACAATGACAAATGATTTTAAATAAATATTTAATAGTAGATGATTTACTTAAAAACGTATTAGGATTTGGTTCACTTTCTTAGAAACATGATTAAAGATTTTACAAAACTATCAATATATTTTATTGTGACATGTGCCTAGAGAAAAAAGTACATTGAAATCCATATTATATAGAGAAGCTTTGGCTGGTACAGAGTCCATGGAATTTCTTATAACTCACGCACTGAGGGCCACTTTCCCTACTTAAATGTCGGATAGCTTGTCTGACATTCCCTCTTATTTGTAATTTATAGTATACTAGCTGACCCGCGCAACTTCGCTTGCGTCACGTAAGAGAGAATGGGTCATAATTTTCCCCGTTTTTGTAACATTTTTCGTTACTACTCCGTTCCTAATGGTCGTAGCGTGATGATATATAGCCTATAGCCTTCCTCGATAAACGGGCTATCTAACAGTGAACAATTTTTCAAATCGGACCAGTAGTTCTTGAGATTAGCGCGTTCAAACAAACAAACAAACAAACTCTTCAGCTTTTTAATATTAGTATATTAGTATAGATTCGACCGGCAAATAAAATTAAAAATAAATAAAGAAAAATCTGACAACACGCTAATTGTTAGGCTATTCGACACTTATCCGTAAGTGGCCGGTTCTAATTGTTTCAAATATTTCAGATATAACATTCAAACTGACAATGCGAAGGAAGACATTGTTCTACACAGTCAACCTGATCATACCGTGTGTTGGACTCACCTTCCTCACTGTACTCGTGTTCTATCTGCCTTCAGACTCCGGTGAAAAGGTAAATATGAACTATGTAATCCAATGTGTGTGTATACTTAGAGATGTAACAACATTCTATCATGAAATGGGAGACGGGGATATTATTTAACACTGCAATAATAATAAATAATAAATAAATAAATTTAACCCATTTATGTCCCACTGCTGGGCAAGGGTCTCCTCCCGTAATGAGGGAGGGTTTAGGCCTTGAGTCCACCACGCTGGCCAAGTGCGGGTGGGAGACTTTGCATACCCTCAATTAATGTATTAAACAAATTTTAGGCAAGGTTTCCTCACGATGTTTTCCTTCACCGTTGGAGCATGTGATAATTATTTCTAATACACACATAACTTCGAAAAGTCATTGGTGTGTTGCCTCGGGTTCGAACCTGCGACCACTTGAGTGGGAGGTGTCAACTTATACCACTCGGCTATCACTGCTCATTAATACTGCAAATCAGGTTTTATTTATGCAAGTTTAAATTTCATAGGATAAGATGAAAACTACGCTTTACTGTCAAAATTGGTCTACAAGTCTCCACCAAATGAGGGGATAAGTTTAATTTTGTTTTTAAAATGTAAAGTTGACTTAATACTCCTATTAAAAGTTAAGTTGATACCAGTTATTTGAAATTGTTCATAGTTGATTGAACGCCTTTTATGCTCGTACCAAATATTATTAAAAAAAATATAGATTGGACAATTATTGAATAACTACTTAATTAGGGATGGTGTTCATTAGAACCTAACAATTCAAATACAGACAGACACGAAACACCGGGTAACAGATAAGGTTACGTCACCTTTAATATTCTCAAAGCAAACGCGATTAAGAGCCGTCTAGCTAAAAAAATGGTCAAAAATAAACAAGGGAGATAAATATTAAATGATAGAATGTTGTTAGGATATAGCTTTCGATGTAATTGTGAATGGGATGTTTCAGGGCATGTTCATAATAGCCTTCAGTCCGCAATACCATCCCTCATGCCCCTCATCCATTGGTAATGGTCTTTTTTGAATCATTAGCTAGACGTGTGAGTGTGTATAGTATCATCTGATGATTGTTTTAGTTATTGTCTTTCCACGCCTGTCCGAACCAAAATTTATAGGGTATACGCTGTCGAAGGCTTGAGACGAATCAAAAATTTAAAATTGCCTCAATTGACCTTTTTTATTGAAATATTTTAATGCAGAAGGGTTATGATGGTGAGTGTATCAATTTAATGACAAACAGCTCTGACAAATTAATGGTTATTTTTCTTGTTTTTTTTACAAAGCAGGGAATGAAAAACCATGCACATAAAACAGTCTATGCTCTATTAAATACTTTAGTAATTATAATATTTGTATTAAAGGGGGTACGAGAATATAAAATGTAATATTGACGATGCAAAATGTTTTAATATTCGTAGAATGTGAAGTGATCTTCACGAGGCAAGACAGTCAATATAACGAAAACTGCAAATGCCAGTATTGTAAAATATTTGGTTTCCAAAACCTCATCTCATTGCATGATCCCCAAGAATAATCACTCATTGGTTGTAAGTTTGTAACACATTCCATAATATAATGATCTGTTTGAATATTCGTGTTAGTGGAAAGACAATTATATAAAATTAAAATAGCTATAAAGATTGGATTTTTTGTGCACTAACCAATGATAAAAGTGGAATTAGTTTTTGCTGACAACATTGACGACTCTGTTGAAAATAAATATGAATTTTCCAGTGGGTAAGGTAAGTATGCGTGAATTGGATTTCGGGTTGTGGTACGATTGTGTTTGTGTGCTATTCAATATAGGTAATTTGGCTAAATCACGAGTTTGTGTCCCTTAGATTTGCGCAGACTACCTGGGAAAAAACTTCAGTAAGTGATTTTGGAACAAATTTTAATGACTGTTCATTATAAACGGATTGAAGCATTTTCCCACCATGTCTGTGCAACTTGCACCGACCCTACCGTCATCGCTGCATGGGGTGTGTAAAGTAAGATCGTTTCAAAATTGTATATCTCGAAATCTCAGGTTGTCTTAACACCAGAAACTAATTCCACGTATAGTGCACCGAAAATGGACGCATCAACTGTGTAACTCAAAAGAGACTTCTCTTCCTTAGATATCGCTCTGCATCTCCATCCTGGTGTCCCTCACTGTGTTCTTCCTTGGTCTGGCCGAGATCATTCCGCCAACATCCCTGGCAATCCCCTTGCTTGGGAAATATCTACTATTCACCATGATACTCGTCTCGCTCAGCGTTTGGGTGACTGTTTGCATACTTAACGTGCATTTCAGGTAAATATTCTTTTTCTCTTTTCTCGTAGATATCGTTAAGCATCTCGATATTGGTGTCGCTGACTGTGTTCTTCCTGTTGCTGGCTGAAATTATCCCGCCGACGTCGCTCGCTATTCCTTTATTAGGGAAGTATTTGCTGTTCACCATGATTTTGGTGTCTTTGAGTGTTTGGATGACCGTTTGTGTGCTCAACGTTCACTTTAGGTGAGTAAAGAAAGTGTCTCTAGCTTCCTTTCTCACTGTCTCCCTCTTTCTTCCTGAATTCTCGCTAAACTCTTCCGCTTCTTAGTAGAAACGTTACACAAAATGAATGTTACGACTAAATGTTTTGATGTGATGAAAGTATGAGATATTGTATAAAATCAATATTAAATGTTAATTTTAGCAAGCTTACTTTAGGCGTTCCTATCTAATGTTTTTTGTTGTTAACCTGTTTTTCATTTATGTTATTCCTTCCGCGAGTTAAATTGTTAATTTTGAGTTGTTCACAAATCCTTAGCGTTGTTATAATTTGGTTTTTGTTTCCACAAAATTTTTGATTATCTGTAGTACCGATGTGTTTTTATTTGACTTCGAATAACCTTCTGTAACCTACCTACTATGTTTGATAAAATGAGGTCTGGACTAGAATGATTAATAACAGAATTTATCAGTGTGAGGAAATGGAAGAGTTGATTTTCGATGTCAGTCTAAGATACGAGTCTTCAGGTGATTATAGTCAATCATAATGCTTTACAACGATTTAAAAACTTGACATACAGTTAAGTAATTTACAATAAGACCTATCCTCTCCCTTAAAAGGTGTGTGCGACGAGTATGTTAGATGAAAATTATAGGTAATTCGATGAAGAAACAAACCAAAGAGTAATTTAGATACATTTTCATTTGACGTACGTTACAAAATATGTTCCAACTAGTTGTTTTATTAAGATAAGTTATTTCCGTTTTACCATCTGAACTATAATAAAATTATGGTGATCATATTCTATGTATAATTCAAGTATTATATTAATCTACAAGTAACAAGTAGTCAAACGAGCAGTATTCTAAACGATTTTTGCAAGCAAATTAGATTTAGTCCCAATTTTAGTTGCGGGTTTGGAACCGTGCCGGAATAGAGTTTAATAGGACACCTCTCAAGGGATTGAATTCGGGGCAAGGGAAGTTAATTTATTTTATTTATTACTAGTGTCCCTGCGGCTGGTACATAGAGAAGTTCGTGATTTTAGATTCCAGTATTAACAAGTACAACCTGAATCTATTAATAATTAAGGCACGACTAAAAGCCACCTGATACAAATAAAGTGGATTTGGTTTTTTATCTGTGGAATATTTTTTTTTATTAGAGAATAATCACGCAGTTCTGTAGCTCGACTCTACTACTATCGACAACCGACAGCCGACTAGCTATGGAGAAATTTTACACTAAAATCGGTTTAGCGCCTCTACCGGGCTCCGTTAGAACTATTTTATCAGTACATTCTAAATGTCAAACTCTCGATAATCTATGGTACTGTCTGTACAGAATCGTGCTACCATACTGAGGTCTGTAAGTAATTTGACCAATTTAGATTTTATCCCGACGTTTCAAAGGTAGTAGTTAAGTTGATGTAACAAGATGATTATAACTATTAAATTTATGTTGATAAAAACTGGGATAGAGTTAAAATTTGCACGGCTACAAATTCACTGCGTACTTGTATCGTGTGTAAACATAATATGGATAATTACAACCCGCGCCACTGCGGTCACAATACAATTTGTTTCTATTCCAGAGTGATTAGGAATTCATTTGTGTAAGCGATTAATGGCTGTTAATGTACATAGCATTTAACTGTGTGTGTCTGAATATAGTAACAAACTGATCAGTAGCGCGATTATCTATAGTCGGTACTGTCGAGTATCGACAGTTTGACATTTAAAATGAACTGCCAAAATAGTACCTACGACGCCCGTTAGAAGCGCTGATCAGATTTTCATTTTTTTTTTCTATAGCTTTTTTCTATAGCCGGTGGTCGATAGTTTCTTGTGGTAGAGATCCGAGCTAACGAAGGCGATAAGTAACATTTAAGAGACGTAGGTAAGGATTGCGGGTGAAGGAATAAAAGTCCGTTGTTCCTCCTAGTCTACCCTAGCCCCTTAGTTTTTTTTTGTT
Organism: Anticarsia gemmatalis; assembly: GCF_050436995.1. Lineage (NCBI taxonomy): Eukaryota > Metazoa > Arthropoda > Insecta > Lepidoptera > Erebidae > Anticarsia > Anticarsia gemmatalis. The sequence goes on from NC_134759.1 coordinate 10,394,535, forward strand.
AATTTCTATCCCACGGCTAGGCAAGGGTCTCCTCCCAATTCAAGGAAAGTTTTTTGACAATGGCTCTACCACGCTGGCAAAGCGTAGCTTCGAAAAGTCATTGGTGTGATAACTCGGGTATTTTATTTCTAGAAAAAGAAAAACTTTAACATGGTTTGACATTTAAAGTGTTATAGCGAGACAAAAATAAATAGGTCTTAAAACTATTTTTTTAAATTATTTACTTGTATCCAGATTTTTTTAATGATTATGATCATGATTTTTCAACAAAAGGCAATGTCGGCGTCACAGGGAAACTCAAACTACGTTATCCAGTTATTCAAACAGACTGTTAAATTTAAACTGCTCAATATCTTAAAGACGCTATCATAAATATCAACCGTAACTGCTATCTCGAAATATTTGACTCGTTTTCCTAAATAAAGGAGGAGAATAAATCGTTCTCTTCATTGTAATAACGTCACTTCGATAACAGGACAATAGTGCGTGAAATATTGTAGCTAACACGAACTCTACAACACTATTGAATGCAGCTCCTACGGGACTTTGTAATAAGAATTTAGACTCTATAGTTTCGGGGTAAGATATTTAGTGATGTAGGCGATAATAACGTAGTGTGGTTATTAAGTTTTTTTTTACTTTTTAATTATATTTTGTGTTATCATATCTACATAATATCACGCGTTTTTTACCATAGGGGTAGGAAGACGCCATATCATTGTCCTTTATAAAATATTGTAATAGGAACATTATTGAGTACGTTTTTAATAAAATCGCTTTTTTCGGTTTATATTATTTCTACAAACGAAATAAATTTTACTTTTACCGTGTAAAGAAAAATTCTATGATTTTTTCTAGAATATAAAAAAGAATACATTGCTGTGGAAGTACTATTTATGAAATAATATTTAAGAAACAAAACAGTAATGGTGACCGTCAACTCGGATGTAATCGTCTATTTATTTTAACAATGTTCTTACGACATGACTTCAGAGTTTACGGTACATTCTAGAGCTTCAAGAATCAAATTACAGACATATCAAGCGTTTGTACAAGTGTATATGGAGCTATAAACACAAAAGCAATAGCCAAACGAGTGCAGGCACAACAGTACTCTCACATTCTCGTAATAATAAAAATTAACCGACTGCGCATTTGAAATGGTATTCCTACAAATAGCTTGCGTAGTGATGTGCCAATTAGTCGAGTGCTACTCTAGTCGAGTGCGTGATTAAAATGTTTGTCGATACTTTTGAATTTAATGGTTTTCCATGTTTATACATTGGCTATTGACGCCAATGTAAATACTTCTCGTATTAATTAATGTAACATTGCTGCTGTAATTTGATCGTGTTTGTTTATTGAGTGGTGTTGTAACATTATCACCTGTGCGATTTTAGTTGACCTATTATTGAAAATATTATCAAAATCAAATCATTTATTCTAGTTGTTACAATTACTGAATCTACCACTAGCTCAGAAAGGGGTAGAGCCTTATGAGAAGAGCTGGCAAGAAACTCACGGCCACTCTTTTCAATCGATTATGATAAAAAATTCAGTAATCATTTTATAGAAATAGAGTTAATTTTAAGATCATGATATTTTGTTTTACTAAGCGGCAAAAAAAAACCAACCTCAAATTAGTATTCTTTCAAACGATTCTACAAAGACAAAACAGACAAGTTACCGGCGGAAAACTGATAAAAAAATCACTTATTACATACACTTGTATTAATAATTATCTATAATAATTATCTAAAAAATAGCAGCGATAAATAACACTTTATGTACAACATAACAGCCGTGAATAACGGTTACTGAAACTCAAGTAAATAGTTAGACGACTATCACATCCCTACGGCCGTAGCGCAGCGAATAAATCTCTCGTTTTCATTGTTATTTTGTCATTACTGTAATAGAACATTGTGTGTGTGATATATTGCTCATGAGATCGCGATATAACAGCTATTAGCACTTTGAATAACACTCCCTGTTGTTAAATTTAAACCACTGTTTATATCATAGTTAACACGTTGATTTGATTGTGTGAATCTTTGTTTTTAATAGGTTATGAAATGACTTGGTTATAGGTCTTTTATTGCGTTTTATCCGGTACAAATTGTGATGTTTTTAATGTTGTTATTTTGCAACTGGTTTTAAACGCGATTAAAAATTAAATGTTTGGATACCCTATTTGTTTACCTGACGTTTCGATAAAATTGCATCGGTTGGGTTACCGGTTGACAAAGAATAATATAACTGAAAAAGGTATCCTAACCTTTAGTTATCAATCGCGGTTAAGACCAATTGCATTATAATATTATGTGTATAAATCGCGAGAGTTTAAAATGGTTAAACTGATATTTTGAATATTTTCCATAGTTCATAAGCCTTTGTTTTTACACGAGGATATAACTAGTGGATTGAAATTAACTGACGCAACTAGTTTAGAGAAAGGTTTTAAAGTTTAAGACTATTTTTATATTTTACGACATTTTGACCAATTTATATCGACCATGATCCTGGGATGACTGATGAAAGAAAGTTAGTTGTATAAAATATGTTAAGACAGTTATATTTATGTATTGTTAGTTTCCTTGCTTCGAAAACCACAGCTAGGCCTTTCAGCACCTATTAGCAATTTGTATTTGTTTGAACAACGTAGCGGGCATTCCGTCAGCAACAAAACAGCTTAGACGGTATCGGTATTTTGTTTTCAGCTTTTCAATAGCACTGTAAACGCCACCTAGGTATAATTCCCTTGAAATTTAAATGAGAACAGCATAAAAGAACACTAAAATTCACTATAAAAATCACTATCAATCACTAATAAAATTTGACTAAATTTTTTTATGTTGAACAAATTACGTAATATTTTTGCTTATGTCAGGTCGCCCTCGACGCACACGATGTCGCCGTGGATGAAGAAGTTGTTTCTTCAGTTGATGCCCAAACTGCTCATGATGAGAAGGACCAAGTACTCACTGCCAGATTATGATGATACTTTCGTGTCTAATGGATACACCAATGAATTGGAGATGAGGTAAGAACTTTACTTGTAATAGATAACTATCGTACTGGTAGTTAGTTCAATTATTATTTACGTAAAATATGTTAATTTAGTTAATATACGCGGCTCCGCTTATGAAAAAAGTTTCTTCATTTATTACAGCAGCTAAACAACAGATTTTAAGGCTAACCTTTATATTTTGATCATTCGTTTAAAATACCTCAAATTTTTATAAACTTTGGTTCTGTGGTTTAGGTGTAATTACAGACAAATGTAGCATTACAGACAAATAATTGCTGCTTATATGAATACCATTTGTAGCTGAATTATTTGAAGTAAAACCATACGACTATTTATACTATTAAACTACACGGATGTGAAATTCCATATCATTGTAGAAAAATCCAATAGAACGAGCAAATCAACTATTTCCAATAGCTTTTCGAAACAAGGAACTTACAACGATTCAGATTCCTGAAGGCTTCGCATACCTTCCCTGGCATTAAATGACTATAATCTCGGTATAGTCCAACTACTTAATACAGAACCTTATATGCAAAGTTCACGGCTGATGGAGATATATAAAATTCTGAAATTAGGTACTCGTAAACAGTAACTCGCAGGTAGATGCAGCAGCAACGGCTCCTATAAATATGCGGAATTATTAGGTCGGGGAAAAAGTCTTTTCGCATTATAGTATGTATGAACTTGTAATAAAATCTTTTCTGTACACAAAAAAGCTCGATATTTGGGTATCTCACGAGCTCTCTGAAAGAAACCTAATGAACCGTGTACTCATTTGTGATTCTTGAAGCCAATGAGATTTTATTACAAGTTCATACATATTTATAATGCGGAAAGACTTTTTCCCCGACCTAAAATTAATTAAAATCCGACTGCTGACCAAGGTCTCATTGTTAACGGCGAAACATGGGAGTATTGTATACCCAAGCTTTTCCCTACACCTGCAGGTATAACAGGCGTGATGTTATCTATGTATGTATAAATATATATCGTATGACTAAATCATGCATACCAAGGCTCTCTACTAAGTTGGCGAACTATAATATCTGCCATTAAATTGCGATTGCTCATAGCAATGCAACGACTTTGCTTAACAATTTGTTCCTCGTTCATTTTATATCGATAAATAGGTTTTGATGGTATTCCGTTGTAAAGTTTTTAGTAAGCGTTGTGTACAATTTCAATGCTGAGTTTTGTTGAAATGCTGTTTAAGTTTTTAAATCCGATGATATATGTATGAGTATCTGGATAAATACATCTTATTATGTAAAGATCTTTCACGGATTGTATGAAATAATGATTATTTGCGCTTCTTTACTCGCGCCGTGGCGCGCAGACCTGCTCCCGTGTAATTTGGTTGTACAAGAATAGATTTATACCTAGATTTAAAAAAATACTACTAAACTGCTACCTAACTACTACCTATTAAATTATCTCTATATGGTGAAAAGTTCGCGTTGATCATGAGCGCAAAATAGGCACTAACTGAGGCTAGAATAATGCACGACGGCAACTTTTAACATCATTTACTAGTTGAAAAAGTTACATGAATTTTAATGGCCAGAGAATAAATTTCAATTTTTCTCTCAGCCGGGATAGTTTAACGGACGCGTTTGGTGATTCGAAAGGTGATAACGGTGATTATCGCAAGTCACCTGCTCCCGAAGACGATATGCTTGCTGCTGGAGCTCATCAAAGACCTTCAGGTAAGATTTTTTACAATTGTTAATTTTTGTTCCACGATTGTCCCATGTTTTACAGATGTTATGTATTTTCTTACGTTGAAATGCTTGACGTTTTGAAACAGGCTGTAGCTGTCGGTCAGTTTGCAACTCGATCGAAGTTTCACGAGAGCAAATAGTTGGTTGGCGTTAATTACCGTGTAATATTAGATGCACGACTAAATGATGCCACGAAAGCACAATTTTCACATGGTACCGTATCAAGCCTTGAGCATTTAAAAGTTTCTAACGTACCGAGAAGACGTCAAGATCCTTTATCCATACTTCGTCCATGCTCCTTGATGCTGGATCAAAAAGGATTGCCTAATGTCAATAAGATAGGCTGGTTATGAAACTTAAATGTTATTGTTTCTTGTTATGGCAGTGACGGAATCGGAAAACATGCTGCCTCGCCACCTGTCACCTGAAGTGGCGGCCGCGTTGAAGAGCGTGAGGTTCATCGCACAGCACATCAAAGACGCCGACAAGGACAATGAGGTACGTCTCTAAAAGTTTATGACGGGGAGTAAAATCAGTGATAGTAGCTCTCAACTCTCTTGAAAGCAACAAAATTTATTAAACGACAACCAATAAATTTTGTCGCATTCATAGTTTCTCCCTTTTTTAAGTCATTAGGAGTTAATTTTTGAAGAGAGGCCGTTGCGGCAAAAGGTAGGAAATAAGCCTACGCTTGATTCTTCAATTTGGGTCTTTAACAATCTCCAGGCGTAATTTTATCAAAATAGGTTACCATTTACCGTTTAAGCATATTAATACAGGTATTAGAAAAAAATAAACTACGAGTTTGTGACATAAAATAGGCGAATGGAAAAGAAAAAACAAAACTTCGCCTTTATGAATTCACCTAATAAAACAGAATTTTATACCAAAAATGGGGAGTCTTAATTATCATCGAATAATAATAAAGGAAGAGAAAAAAATACATTCGGTTGTTATTCCCGGGATCATTTAAATATTTATATGACGGTGTCCGACTCGTAATGCGGGAGAAACGGGAAGAATAATGGCGAGGGTCGCCCTACAAAACTGACACTTGCTTTTACAAAAATTATGTTAAGATTTGTGTTTATACGCTCTTCGTATAATTAATTAGGTACATGATGAAGTTAGGTCTATTGTATACTACTTATCGTGATTATAATTACGTTTGAAATCAGTTTTTGTGTAATAAAGTAGTTTTATAGTTCTACCCTGTCACATAATAGGGTATTTAGACGTTGAGAATTTTAAGGTTACATTTTTGACAATTGCTGGAATAAATAAAATCAGTTCAGGTCAACTTGTCTTCTATTTCAGGGTTTATCCATCCATATCCAATATCCATATCCAAAAATGCATTATCGTATTTTTAATCGCAAACATTTATGTTTATCATAACTATCAAGCTAAAAATCTGTTGGAACAAACACATTTTCAATTTACATTCTACATTTTACGTTCATACGTTCCCGTAGCTCAAAGTAAATAACTATTACCTAACAAAGTTTACATTAAATTGTTTTATTTATCTTTTTGTGAAGTTTCTTGCATTTCCTGTGTTGTAAAAGTGTATTACTCATAAGTTGGTCGGCAGTTCATTGCAAGCTCGCGTGCGAACCCGGCTCTATCGTAAACATCTAACAAAAATACGATGGAAATAAAAGAATTGAGAAATGTACAGTACGTTTGTAAGGAGTTCCTCATCTGTTTGTTTAGTTTAGGTACGTTTTGTGAACTTTTTGTTCGTTACACGTTGCTCGTAAAAGTTTTCCGTATCAGGTTTTGTACAAATAAACGTCGGGGACAATTTCGTCTTGTTACAAATTCACTCCAATGACAATAAAACAATAATTACTTTTTTGATTTTTGATTGTCGTTGTAAATTATATAAAGTAATATTATTTGAACAATTTTATTCTTAAACTTAGTTTTAATGTAGAAAATAAATATAAAATTTCGCAATACACCAATCGTTTGCAGTATTCACCAAGCACCTTCGAGCCAACGTTTGACATCAAGGTAGACTTGTCAAACGCAAATCTATCGCGAAAAATATCTTTTCAGTCCGTCGATTGGATTTTCTCGCCCAATTTATCGGTTTATTCGTGGTACAGCTCATCGACGCTCTTCTCCTTTAGTGAGCGTATCCCAAGCAATCGACAAATCGTCTTTGATCGTTAATTCCAATTTAAATATTCAATAGCTATTGGATGAGGCATTAAAATTACGCCGATCGTTGGGCGAACATCCTTTAAATCGTTGTTAATGTAATTGTATAAGCTAGACGGTTTTATCATAAAGTCTTTGATAACATAGTTTACAGACAATGTTGCTGTTAATTATTCGGGAAAATTCGAAAGCTTTTGAGATTAAAATGATGTAACAATAACTATTACAAAGAGTTCTAATCTATATAAATAAAAAATAATCATCGAAATATATGTTCCCGCATAACCTTTAAAAAAACTAAATAGTGTTTTTTTTTTTTAATTTGTTCTTAACTGTCGGGATAAAGTGTGTATGGTATCAAATCAGATATCAAAATTCCCTTGGAATCACTGAGATACAATTGTTCTGTACTCGATGATTCTATATGATTAACCCCCGGTTTCTGAGTACATTTAACGGTAGTAGATCTATTCAATAGCATTTTTTTATATGAGATTAAACGCTATTGAATAGATAAACTATCGCTAAATGTATCTCAGAAACCGGAGGTAAGTTGGGTCAGCCCGCTAGTGTGACATAAAGACTAGATTGATCACGGTACTTAGGTGTAATAGATTAGGATTTGGATGAACCGCAACGGCATTTTTGATAAAATCCACTTAAGTACTTACAAAATTGATATCTTTCCTCGCAAGTCTCATTATCGACACTTAAGAGAGTCGCCGATCTATTCACGGGTCCCCGTGGGCCCATCTGCTCGGTAAATTCTTTCCCAATATTAGCTTTTTTATACACTTAATTCCTTAATGTGTCTCATGTTTCAAAGGTATTGGACCTCTGTTTTTAAGTAATGTTTCTCGAGAATGTTCAACGTTATTGCGAGAGCTTCATGATTTATTTAAGTATCCTTTTTGCGACTAACCACTTCACTTGTTCAGACTATTTAAAAGTTATTTTGATTTAAAACTATAGAAATAAATCTTACTATCGCAAAATGTACACAATATTGGTTTGAAATGGAGTCTTAAACGCAATTTAATTTGAAAGAAACGTAACATTTTTGATTCCTTGATATAAAATAGTTATTATCAAATTCCTAATACATAATAAATTAGACCTTCAAAATGGTCATACTCAATTTATTGTAAGAATCACTAGCTCAATTGCAATGTAATTAAATGATCTTGAAAAAGTGCCGGCACACAATAAGTTTTATAATAACATCTCCACTTCAAAAAAAAAGATTACTACTCTATACCAAAAAACGTGATTTATCGCCACCAAATCTACTGGACTGAAATAATAACTTAACTTGAGTAATTATAATATTTTCCTTATATGCGTCATTGCGTAGCTAAAGGCACTCTACTCAGCACTCAGCCGAGCTCCCAAAGGACCAATTCGTGAACCGACGCTATTAAGTTTATTAATCTGTCTCATGTTCCCGAAATTTGTATTCTTAGAGCACTTGTAATTAAGTAGTGTTGAGATTGAGATGTGGCCTTCATCAAGATATTTAAGTATACCGCCTTTTTTCCTCGGCTTCGTCTGTGTTTGTTTTCTTTTGAAATACAGAGAATATTCTTTTTATAAGATGACGGGTGTATAGGGTGTCAGGTTGAACCAGTGGCGCGGACGGTAGTGTATACGACTGTTAATTATGAGGTCGTGGGCTCGATTCCCAGGTCGATCAAAGTGGTATTTTTCGATTTTTCTCATATTCTCAGTATAGTATCGTTATATTTCCTATAATAGAAGATCATTTAGAAGTTGTTTAGGTAACTATATAATTGTTTTTGAATGATATACGTCAGTGGCCGTTTTGTGCACGCAGTTTTATTTACATATGTCCATACAGAAATAAATGTCATATAAGGGTGTTTGTCTGTCTTGCAATGGTTTTTATGTAATTTTACATGGAGTAAGGTGAAGACCCGGGGTTAAACATATGCTTCTGCTTTCTGCAAATGGCATTTTCACGACCGGCATGTATGAGTCTCAATTATTTTTTTTCAAATTCTTCCTATATTCTTTCTACCTTTGTACAAAGTGCTACAAACACAGGTGAATGTAATGACAAAGATATACTCCGCACACGTTTCTACCTCATCCTGTCTTCGAATAAGAAACTCGACATTATCGAGTTTTTGTGCGCATTAGAGGAAAATTAACGCCACGGGGAAAGAAAGAAAAACTTCGTACGTTAAGGTGTTCCCTGATACAGCACTTTGATATGAATATACTGTCTCGTGTAGGAACGTTTTAGTCACTGCGTTACAAACTTTCCTTCCCAGGAATAATCTATTTATGATCTTTGTTTTTTATTTGTCCAGCTTTGAAGTCTAACCGATAGTTTATACGGCCTTAGACTATTCTTCAGTTATATTCTTGAACCAGGTTTGCAATTTCTATTGGAATGTTTTCTTATATTTATTTTTTACTCATACACATATCTCTAAGGTCTAACCAGTAGTTAATGCGGCTTTACACTATTCCTTAGTTCGATTCCTGAGCCGGTTATCAATGTCTATTGGAATGTTTTCAGTAGTAGTTTGGAGTTAAGTTACTTGTTCAGTATTTGACACTAGGCTCACCTCCTATTTCATGGGATAATACTATTATAAGTATTTTTCAATCCATCGTCACATCACACATCTGTCTGTTTCTTCTGGACAAAAAGTTAAATAGTATTTAAACTGATGGTTCCTATATTGCTTCTTTAAACCTTAATTTGAAGAGTATGACGACAATCTTGGAGAAATCTCATATGTAATATATGAAGTAATATAATATTATATAAGTATCTTAAATATTACCACACCACACTGTATATAAACTCACAAAATTGATATCTACCATCATGCGGAACCCCAAAGCATATTCATAATATTTCGTCGCCGAAGCACCTGCATATCGTAGGTAATAAAACATTCATTCGTTCATCACGCTCCGCACCCCCGGGAACATCGTTCATTCAGTCGCGAAGATCCCTTTTATTAGCTACCTAAGTTTGTTATTGTATGAGCAAAATTAATTGCTATTATGTTTCTATTATATGTGCCGACAATTTGCCTCTCTCAGAATGATTACCGACGGAGTGTACTTTCTGCGAAATGTTTTTAAGATACGAAATGGGGAAGTGTTTTCAATTATTACAGAGTGTTTTTTTTTATGATGGCTGATGTTTGGCAAATGTACATAATAATATTATATTGTTTACCAGTGTCCGTGATGATAAGATTATTTCGAAAACTTTTCCTCCGTTTGAGGTGTTCGAGATACACAAAAATATACTCATAATATCGAAAACATGCAGGTCTATTAATAAATATCTTCTGTCCGCGATTTAGTCCGCTTGGAAATATTTCCTGGGGAGACAATTACACAATGGGTTAACCTAATATGTATCTATTTGCCAAAATTCATAAAAATCTATTTAGAAGTGATTGCGTGACGGAGTTATAAACATTCATTATATAATAAAATTAGTATTATGGAAAGTTAAAACTCATATATAAAGACTTATAAAACCTAACAACTCTGATTGAGTAAGAAGTGAGCAGTGAATTAAAAAGAATCGACTACCAAATTCGTTTGTCAAAGCCTATACTCTGACGAAAAACACAATTACCAAACTCAAAACGAAGCGTTTACTAATGCGGTTTTATCACCAAGATGATCTGAGGAATTGGGACTAAACGTAATTACGTTTCATTACGTGTTAGGGTAAAAGAAATCAGCACATTTAAATTGTTATCGATCTTACTCCCTAAAGAGCAGTGCTGTCCTCGGGAACTCGTATCCGTAGGGACCAACACTGTAGCCGAGATGAATTTCAAACGATTTGGAATAAAGTTGACACATTTTTATTTTAGTCTAAGTGCTCTTTTCTGTGGAATTAAGTGTAGAAGTTTGTTGGGAGATGACGTCGTTTGTCGCGGTTTTTAAATTAGTGTTGCTGGTTTTAGTGAAATTTAAAATGTAGGACAATTAATATCAGCACAAAGGGAAAAATGTAATATTTTTATTGCTCCGTACTAACGCTTATTTCCATTTACGTGTAGTTTTGATACAATACAGAATGGTAGTAGGGTTTAGGGAGTACTTATGTTTTAAAAACTAAAAGGTCTTCGTTTCGATCACCGTCTTCAACTATCTTCATGCATCGAAAATCTCTAAAAGTCCTTGAAAATAAGTTCAGTGTTTCGGCAATAAAAACGTGACAGACTTTCGCATTTATAATATTGGTATGAATACTATCAGAGAAAAGCACACTTAACTACAACTACACTTAACACAGCATAACGCGGTGTTACTCTTCTTTAACACTTGTAAAAAGACGGCGGCTTATCAAAAACACGGTTCAATCATCATTTCTAAGTAAACAGCTACGTGTATCGGTGTCTGTATATTGTTGATTGTCTATCTATACCAAAGGGGAACTTTATTCGACCCAATTTGTTGGCAGAAACAGTGCGTAGTCCAATAACCTGTATGGGAATATTTATTTCGTAGAACAAATATTTTTATGTTGTTTATAGTATGCAATATCACAGCAATTCGAAATCTTATAGTCTCATTTAAATGTATAAAACGGTTAAACTTCGTTCGTTATTATAATTATAAACATTTTTGGTAATGTCTTAATAAAAACTAAAGTCCTCGATATGAATACGTAACTCTAACTTTCGGTATGAAATTTAACGATGGCAGGTGCTTCAAGTATCGTTAAGGCACGTTGAGGTAACGTTACTGCTTGTCTTGAACGGTTATTACATAGTTACAGATAAGAATATTAAGTGCATCGTACTAAATTGAAAATCGATGCCAGTAAACTTAAGAAGTACCTTAATCTCGTTGTAAAACAACGACATCTCTCACCCTAAAAGTACACAACAAAACACGAATGTAAAACAATAAAATTAACGAAGGAAACTTACATCACGTAGTACATAAGTAAATTAGCGGGCTCCTCGACTATAGCCAACAGCGTCTATTGCCAAACTGAATTGTTATTCCGAACACGTCCTTACGTCTCTCAGATAACCGCACTTCATTTTTGAAACGACGATATAAATAGCACCCGGAGGCCGAATAAATTTTAAAAAGCATCTCCCGGATTACCAAAGCGATCCATTTTTGTTCGCGGATTAATAACACGTTTCTTTTTATTCGTGTAAATAGATATTCGTTTTGTTATTGATATTTCTTTATGTTTGCCTCTTGGACTCTATGTATGGACGAGTTGTAATTTCAATTTGCAGTGACCCAGTTTTTCATGTTGGATCTGTTGAATAGATTGAGATTTGGAACTTTGTTTGTTTTAGAAACTGGGCTATCGGGTTACAACTGATATTATTCATCAATTTGAGTTTATAGTTTTAATAATTCTAAAACCTTCATTACTTAATTAAAACAGATTTATTTTGTTTTTGAAGTCACAGCACGTAATCACGAATTTTAATTGCCTTAACTTTGCTGCTCTAGAAAGCCTAAATCCATAATTCATTTCCGTTATTTACGAAAATATTTCTCGAGACACAAAACGCGTAAACACCAACCTAATATGCGCATCCAGCATCATTCTTTTTAACTGTAGGACAGTCATATTCGCTGATGCACCCTAACATTTCATTATTGTCAAGAGAACAATCTTTTTCTATTGACCTAATAACTCGGCTTTAGGCGTCTGTCGAACAGGAACCCCGGGCCATTATTATTCGGTGGTGTCGACGAGTCTGTTCACATTAAACGACTGGATTCCGATACGAAACCGATATTACAGCATAAAATCCATTAAATTGACAGTATGAAGCGGCATTTGCATGTGAAATAAGATAAAATCTATGGCTATTATCCACACTTTGGAGTCAATGAGGTACTCCTTGTAATTATAAGTTATGCATGTCGTATCGGTGCCGTGTCGTCTATCTGAAAACTCGATATCGATGAGCCGAAGGCGTAAAAATGGTCTATTCACTTTGTTTGCCATCTGGACCCTATATTAATGGTAGCCGCCCTTATCTTAACGGAACGGACAGGGCCTGAATGCGAAATAGGATGAAATATGTAATGTTGAAGTGTTTCTGCGGGTTTTTTTCGGGATTCCCGTTGAAATGTTGAATGTTTTCGGATAGTGTTTGTTGTGCGTTCGCTTTTATGAATTTATATTTTTTTGCGCCGATTTTTCTCTTGAGAGATAACGTATCGAGGTTTGGTAGAATATTTGACTATCAAAACAAGTATGAATAATCTTTTTCAAAGAATCTGATTTGAGTATTTTTTGAGCTGAAAGGCTAAGTTATACTTCGAGTTAAGAGTCATAACTTTACTATCATAACATAACAAGACGTCTTCTCCATTAATTTTCAAATGAACTGTCAATATCATATTTCAATATATTTGAAAGTGTATTTCACAAAATTGATACAAATAAATACGTTTACATTTTCTCGAAAAACTGCAGCTGGTTGCAGTACCGCATATTTCCTTTAAAAGCTTAGACATCCCAAGAGGCTCTATACCGATGTAAACATGGATCGCATCTTGAAATCCTCCGATCCTCTTCGCGAGGATTTCCTCCAGTTACGAGTACATACACATTGCTAGTTTATTTTGTTACGTGAGTCTAGCACAAAATAAGTAAGCTATGTTGTACAGAGAAAAATGTCGTCATTGTGTTTTGAATCTATACTAATATTATAAAGCTGAAGAGTTTGTTTGTTTGTTTGAACGCGCTAATCTCAGGAACTATTGGTCCGATCTGAAAAATTCTTTCAATGCTAGATAGTCCATTTATCGAGGAAGGTAAGACCAATAGGAGCAGAGTCGCAATAAGAAATGTTACAAAAACGGGGAAGATTTTGAAAACTCTTTTATGTGACGCAAGCGAAGTTGCGCGGGTCAGCTAGTTTTAAATATACCGATCAAGTTTGTTTGTTTGCTCTTTACGAGATGTATAGCGAATTTTAATTACTTGTGGGAATAGCGGATTGAAAGTTTCTTATATTATTAAATTACGTAAGCCTCTGTTGGGTTAGGTGTCGAGTAGGGTCCCTTGCGGGTTTGTTTACTTTGATGTTTATAACTAACCTATGGCAATTTCAACACCATTTTGTCCAATTTCAAAGTGTCCTTATTTACGATGTTTATGTTATTCTCTAGCAGGTTTAACTTGGAACTAAATGGAATAGTTTTGGGACGTTCAAGTTGGTATTAAAAATGATTGATCATGTTGATTGATCATTAAAATGTAGTTGAATTAAGAATGAAGGGAATTGTATTAATCATCCCATGTGATTCTAAGATTTTCTCAGGTCTTTTATTTTTTGTTTCATCTGTAATGTCAATATTTTCGATCGCACCAATACTTAACATAATAGGTGTGAAAATACGCACATCTATCCCTTTTTAAGGCTACATTTCTTAACCAATATGATAGTCGTTACAATCACTGAGTTTACTACTAGCTCAGAAAGGGGGTAGAGCTTAATGAGAAGAGTTAGCAACTCACGGCCACTCCTTTCAATCGCCAAAAGATTAACAATGTAGTTGATAAAATAATTTGATACATGTTACCGACTGTACTCTTCCTTGTATTAGTGTAAATCCTACTAATATTTCGAAAGATTGTAAGCATAGATAGATGTTCATGTATGTTTGATACTTTTTCACGATAAATCTACTGGACGGATTTTAGGGAACTTTTTACCCCAGTTTTTTTACGCGGACGAAGTCACGGGCTGAAACTCCACCTAATGAGTTCACTAGTACTATTTATTAAGAAATGGTGAAATCAGACATTAAATAATTTCAATAACAAGATGTTTTGAACTAGTTTCAATGTCAAGTCTGTATCTTACGTAATAACAAATTGTTATTAAATTGCTATCCAATCACATCATTACAGATACTTTATTCTCCAATACTTTATGAAAATGAAGGTAATACAGAATTTTCTTACATTTAGACTGTTTCTGGTCTAGACGCCGGTTTGAATGCGGTCTGATTGTGAATTGCTAAGACTCAATTTGTATGATTGATTTATTTTTCATACAAATGAAAGCTAATAAGCGTCCTCTGAAATTGCAGATTTATTTACTCGAGTTTTTCTGCGGGATTAGTGGCAATTTTCTTTTAGTTGTTATGACAAAAACGGTGAAAAGAACCTTGTAATGAAATGAAATAAAATTATAATTACAGTTTTGATAATGTAATCAATTTGCTTATAGACATATATTATTTTCTCTCAAATATTCCATCTGCTTTTTTTGTTTAGTTAAAGATATACCTAATTTATAACTCTATCTGTTACCGTTTTATGGAAGCTACATCATATTTTTAATGAAGCATGAAAATCTAGGATTAATAAAAGGCTGCTATTCAAAAACCTCTCTTTATTCTAACCAAATTCCAAGTCAGTGCAATTCGGGTTTTCTAATAACATATTTAGACAAGTCAAGTCGCACTGCGGTTCATCTTACAGCAACAAAACTAAATAAAAGCTTTTACTTTGGCCATCAAAAACTTACCGTACATTTTGATACGAAATTCCGTATTAGAGGTCAAAGTACTGTCAAATGAACCAACAAGCGTGGAGGAAATTGCTGTGAGTGCACGTGTCTCCTGGGAGGTGGCGACGGTGTGGTACGGCGTTTTCCTGCTCATGACACTACTCCGGTACTCCCGTGTATGTGTATTACGTTCTAATACATTAGTTGACTGCCTCTGTGGCGTAGTGTATGCGATTGCCGCGTCAGAGGTTTCGGGTTCGAATCCTGGGACGGCCGAAATGTATTTTAATATATACGTAATCTTATAAAATGCAGAAGGCCCTTGCCCGACAGTGTGACAGCAATAAGTTTAATTTGTCTACTAATTGGAATAATAATTACAAGTACCCGTATGTAGGCTTTTGACTTTGCATAGTTTGCTTTTTCGATATATTCTTTCGATACCTCTTTCGCTGATCAGAAATTAGAAAGAGCTGAGATTAATCTCTTTGTACGAGGCATTTTTTTTGGGCAGTAAACAACTATGTAGCTTACCACAACAACAAACAACAATTTAAAATTACGAACCGAGCGTATACGACAAGTAGTACCAGCACTATCAGAGCGGAATATATGAAGTGCTTCCTGTGAAAAATTCTGGTTAAAATAAATAGTGGTCGGACAGGCGCTCGGGGCCCGTGTATATGCCCAGCACTCATTATCATACCACATACGATATACTGGCTGCTTGAAAAGCATTTTCTACGAAATACTACCTTAATTTTTAAACCCGAGCTACATTCAAGTATGCTGCCCTGGTAGTATGCAAGCCCCGGATAGCTACTGACTTGTTTGCTGTTCAAGTCTTTTGCGAGGAAGGTTGGCGTCCATAATTTAGTCCTATTATTCTGGTCATGCTCCTGTCGCTTATAATTTTGAATGGGTAGAATGTTTGGCAATAGAATCTGCCAAGCGCGTAACGTTGGTAAAACAAAATCTATGAGTGATTTCGAAAAAAAATGCATATGTCTATACGGGTCTTCAATGATACTTATACAAAAATTTGATAAAATCTAGTTAAGAGGAAAAGGTTTGAAAGTGTACCAAGCAATCAGACAAACACAGACAAGACAATCAGAAAATGGAGATCTTCACTTGTTCCACGAAAAATGTAGATAATTGTTTCCATAAATTTATAGTGCTTTATTTAAATTTTCTATCTAAATATAAGTACTACAAAACAAAAAACACCAACTTGACCGTATCAAACGGCTACATTATCTTCATAATCAGTTTTCATCGCTTGAAATGCAAAGTGCTTATCACAAACGTATCGTATTGTATACATAATCGCTTAGAAACGGTTAATCTCAAAGGGGAAATTGTCCCTTGATACGCTTCCCCTCATTCAGAACTCAAGAGGCCTGTTACAAGAGGAAATAATGAAAAAAGTACGGAAACTTTGTTTACGCGATAAGGTGGGCACAGGCGTAACGTTTGTTGTAAAAGAAACTTGATGACAACATTTTGTTGAAGAATGGAAAGATAATGGTGAAGATTCTGATGAATTTTAGGAATTGTTCTAGCCAGTTTGTTTTTGAAGAGTAGATAAACTTATTTACAAATGACCGCAACAATAAATACATGTAGTGTATAGTTAAAATAAACTATTCTTTCTAGAGATCTTTAGAAATATTTATAAAATAAGTCTTCAGTCGGCTAGACAGTCAGACTTTTATTTATTCAATAGGTACAGAGTAATCTAAGCAAATACAACTAGCGGGCGGACCCTAGAGGAAAGCCCAGTCTCTCATAATTTTTTCTTGTCCACAGGTAGTAGAAGACTGGAAGTTCATGTCCATGGTGTTGGATCGTTTCTTCCTCTGGCTGTTCACCATCGCTTGCTTCGTGGGAACCTTCGGCATCATCTTCCAGTCTCCATCGCTCTACGACACGAGGGTCCCCGTCGACCAGCAAATATCTTCCATACCTATGAAGAAGAACAACTTCTTTTATCCAAAGGATATTGAGACTATTGGTATTATTAGTTAAATTATTTATTTCAAGTCACAATTTACCGGTATGCTGGATCGTAAGATCTACGAGAGTCGTTGTAATAAATATAATTTTTAATTAAGACGTTTATTCGTCATATTTTAATTTAATTTTTAATCTTAAAAAGCTGGTATCTTGTTTTAAAAATGAGTGTTCGCGTTGATTTTAGAATAAACCAAGCTTGGTATTTTTTTTTTTTATATTTATGCATTTTTTTCGGATGATGGTAGATGAAAACAAAGCACAGTCTCAAAGAGTTATTATGATATTATGTGGCACTTACAATATTTCACGCAATTCAGCACAGGAATTTAATATACCTAAATAGTTAAATATAAATAGTTGGAAGTATTATACTAAATCAAAGTAAAAGGATTTAATTTGTAATGATTCGATTTGTTTTCTGACAATATAAATATATAATTTATTACTCATAGTAAACATTAATGAAAACTTGATATCGAGTATGTTGAGCTTAATAATATACTTATTAAAGATGATTTTAAGATTTTAGTAGCTGGAATATAATAGTTTATTACTGTTTAACGAAAATAGTTCGAATCAGATTGAGGTAAGTATTTTACTCATAGATGGATATAAATAAATCATTTCATAACACACAAATCACTCCTTTTTATTCAGAAATGACTGCCATGTGCTAGTTATACTAAAACGATACATGGAGTTGAAAAGTCAAATATATAACGTCACAGCGTGGCACATTTTATAGCAAATTATCATAATATTAATGCATTTTAGATAAATTATATACTATTTACGAGAAGTGAAAACCTTTATTTACTTTTTTGTTTAACTAATAGACGAACTAATTCAATATTCTCTATTGAAATGTCACTATTCTCATATTAAGTTCGTGTATTAATTCACATTTCACGGCTGTCGGCAAAACAAGTGGTTTTCTAACGCTAAAACCTGTTTGTGAGCTGTTAAATGTTTAATTAACATGGCAAATAACACGCGTGCAGTATTTTAACCGGAGTATTGAGAATAATTATTCTATAGTGCATTCATTAGTGAAACTACAAAATTAGGACTTTAACATTTTGGCAAAGTAATAACTAGCTTTGCACTGGACAAAAGGGGAGATTTCCTTCTGCTATCGGCTATCTAAAACCGGCTAGTAATCGACAAATTTTGTATGAACATCTGATCAGCGCCTCTGGCGGGTTCTGTAGGAACTAATTATGCAGTTCGGTTGAAACGTCAAATTCTCGATACTCAGCACTCTACAGATTGCAGAAAATCGCGCTTCATAGCATAGCGTAACTACCAAAGCGTGCGGTCAGTAATATGAATGGTGACCTTTAGATAAAATTTTCCTTTAACTGTATACTCTTCACCATACTTTTCATAAAACTATATTTCAGTGATGCGAAATAAAATGTTAAAATAATATAATAAAGAACATAAAATTATTTCATAAGTAAAGTTAATTTTAATGTTAGTATTAAGTATTTTATGAATACAAAAATAAACATTATAATGTAACGGCTGTGAACTATAAGTTTAAAATTTTATAAAACTGATGTTTAATAATTGTAGAATATAATTGACTGTGCAATATTGTACATTGTTACCACACTATTAGAGCCTAATAAATAAATTAATATGAAAAATGTATTTGAATTTATCTATACTAATATTATAAAGCTGAATAGTTTGTTTGTTTGATTGTTTGTTTGAACGCGCTAATCTCAGGAACTACTGGTCCGATTTAAAAATATTTCAGTGTTAGATAGCTCATTTATCGAGGATGGCTATAGGCTATATATCATCACGCTACGACCAATAGGAGCAGAGCACCAGCAAATAATGTTACAAAAACGGGGGAAATTATGACCCATTCTCTCTGATGTGACGCAAGGGAAGTTGCGCGGGTCAGCTAGTTCAACAATATTCCGGTAGTCTAATTTTAGTAGCTGAAGCAGACAAGTTGCTTTTTCTCTATTAGTTAAATAGACACTGGTATAGTCAGCAGACTTTTGTAAAATACCCACATTCATCAGGAACATTTGTAGATATACAGTAAATAATGATTTTAACTGTGGGGCGTGGTTAGTACTAAGTATAAAGATGGTAAGTATAGAAAATATTAGTCATTATATACTAAAAAAAAACACTCCTAGTCAAACAATATATTTACGACAACTCGAGATTTCAGAAACTCAAGACACAGTATATTATCAATCAGTCTCACATAAAAATATTTTTCTATGATAGAAAAGTCTTTATACAAGTTAAAAGCGAACATTAACATAACCAAAAAAAAATACAATTCTTCTAATCATAACTTGTTAGGTAGTTCAACGAGTCGTGTGATGTAATCAAAGAGGCTGACAGGGCAGTCTTCTAGGTACTGGTCGCAGTCTCCCCTGTGGCCAGCCGCTTCGGCTTCGTAATAGGCGTCGTCGATACCTTCCTCGCGTGACGCTGAAGGCCTGCAAGAAAATTTAGGTACATACATATACATATATGTAAAGTGACACATTGTTTCTAATCCCATTGGAGTATTTATAGCTGTTTGTGGCTTCCATGTGAGAAGCACTAACCAAAGAACGGAAATTCAGCTGATCTAGAAAACGTATTTTGCTTTATTAACATTATATGATGTATGAATTATTACGAGACTAGCCAATAGAGTGTTAGTTTTGAGAAAAAAAAAACTATAAATAATTTAAATCGACTGATTGAACTAAATTAACCTAGATGCACAAATACGATACTTTTTACTACGGGAAACCTTTTCACGCGGACGAATTTGCAGGCGGAAGCAAGTCATTAAATATTTTAGAATACTACAATATGTTACCTACAGCATAATAGGTATGAAAACTTAACCGCAACATCCATTATACTTTGAGAGTATAAACTAGCCTTATATCCAAGTATTCCAATATTAAATGCAGAACTATGCATTAATGAAGCACAATGTGAACTTCAAGAGGACCTGAGAAGTCACCGACTTTAAAACATTTCGCTCTTAGTTATTGTGTGATTGTCTTTCTAATAAACATCGTTTGAGCATTAATAAGTTACCCAAAGTTTGGACTTTTTTACTCATAAATAATTTCAAAATCGATGAATAGTGACAAAACACTTGATAACAGCAACTTGTCCAAAAGTAAAGTGAATAATCATAAAGGTACATATTTCGATTTTTATTTTCTTTCTTTAAATTAGTAATAAAAAGTCACTTTATTAGGCTGAGTCTAATTAAAGTGCTTCACTCGTGTGCTCAGCTCCGCTAGATTAGAACGATTTTTAGGATACAGTAAATCTATTATTCTTGCTTTGTAAAAAGTAGCCTACAGGACACTCGTACTAAGCTTTACCAAACACATATCTACATAGCAACTTCAATAAATAGAGGTAGTTTCCTTATATTTTCAATAGGCAAGACACATTGGTTCTCACTTCTCAGAAGGAAAAATAAATCTATCAAACCGTCAGTTGTAGATAAACCTGAGTCGTAGCCAGTGGGTAGTTCCATTCGACCGATATAATCTATAAGCTTCTTACGACGCGGTAAGTCACTTAACAACAAACAACATCTTTTACATGAAAAGCTGTATATTTGCGACAACATGAAAACACAAATCCAATTCGATCACGTTTTATAAATTTAAAATCGATTAGTAATTTTGATCGAGAACTCTTTTCATCGATGATAATTTTTAATCCCACAGAATTATGCTGTACTGATAATTTACAGAAATATATAAAATACAAGTATAATATTATCATAGTGTTTGGGCTCAATTTTATTACTGATTAGGATCCTTTCACGACATGTTAATGCTCTTTTCACAAATAAAAATGTCAAAAATCTGTAGCAAGTTCGCTTTGAGATATAAAAGTGGATTTCTAATACGAAACCACGTACTTTATATTGGAAATATCGGCCTCTGAACGTTATAAATGTTTAATCTCAAGTATCTGTTATTATAATATGAGAATTTGTAGGGAAATTCGAAAGAACGTCGTATTCCCCTCGGCCCATCTACCCGTGAGCATTGGATTTTTTCCACTCACGTAATTTCTAACACAGTTCCGAACACATCAAGTATGAATATTCACAATTTCACATATTTGGTTAATGTTATAAAGAATTCGGGGTAAGAATTCTCTCAAGTTTGTCCTAAGATTAGGTAGAATTTGATTTATGAAGGACGAAATCTGAGTAAGTTTAAGTCTGCGCAATTTCGAGATTATTCGTGACAAGTTGGCTCGTTTATTAGGCATATTTTAAATCTTGATTGTTATACATGATGTGATGTGAACGAAGGGTTCAATTATTGCAAAAACCTTTATTATCGATTTCCATTGCGATTATCAGTATATCAAAAATCCATTATTTGCAATACTTACGTAAATACTATGTGCATCAAATGTCCAACGACGCCGTTGTGATGAAGCGGTGTTTCAGCTGCCTCGCAGATATTTCGTAGCAGACACGATTTACCATTTAAACCATTTCTGAAAGCAATTATTTGTCAATTGTATCAAACTTATTAAAGCTTCCTTATGTAATATTTTATATCATACAGGAATAAACGCTTTGGTTGATATTAACTGTCGGTAACCTATGCTGAAACGTCAAGCGATTCAAGGTAAAAAACATGATCGTATTAATTACCTCGTAATTTAACATAATACTCGTAATTATTATCGCATGAAGCATGAAATAATAAAAAATGTCTATATTGGAATTTTTTTTTAAGTATTTATTGCCTTGAAATTTATAATGTTATAATTACTTACTCGCTAAATCTGTTCTCCAGAACGGTGTAAGCCAGTTCCCTGGTGATACTTCGACTGTGACGTGAACTTACGATCTGAAATAAAAATAATACTCAATTACTATTGTAATTAAGAGACAGCGGTATTCGTTATGTACTTAGAGAGTTATCTCGCGGGATAATTCGATTGTTTTAGTATTCTATCTCGTATGTACATTGTTTTTTGGAGGAGTGGCTTAGTTAACAACAGCCGCGCCGATCCATCTCTGAGGTTAAGCAACGCTTGCCGAGGTTGATCTGTGGATGGGTGACCATCTTAAACATATCGAGCTCCTCCGTGTTTCAGAAGGCACGTTAAATTGAGGGTCCCCGCTGTCATTTTCGAAAATCCTTGACAGTCGTTAACAGTAGTCAGAAGCTCGAAAGTCTGACAACCAGTCTTACCGAAGGGTATCGTGTTTTAACCCAGGTAACTGGGTTGTGGAGGTCAGATAGGCAGTCGCTTCATGTAAAACAGTGGTATCCAGCTGCATCCGGTGAGACTGGAAGCCGACTCCGACATAGCTTGGAATAAAGGCTAAAGTTAATATGTGTACAGTGTTTTTTGGCAAAGTTTTTCATATACTTACTGGTAGATTTGGAAATATAGCTTCATCGATTTCCGTGATATTTGTTATAACACTGTAGTTACTCTCAATATTGTAGGATACGAACACGTTCTTATCCGGTATGTCCACTGGCACGGCTATGGCTACGAATGTCTGGAAATTAGAATTGTAGTTCTTAGAAAGTCATTTTTATCTTTCCAAGTAACTTATTTCTGATCCTAGGTCTTTAATCTTTCAAGTTTTCAACCACTTCTATGCTAACCTTCATCGAAATACATAGGTATTGCATAGGTCGTGAAACCACGACTTATGACATTAACATTTTATATTATACCTACTGTTATAATGTTTTCAAAATCACGATTAAGTGCGACTACTTTTTACAATGTAACCAATTTATGTGGTCAGAAAATTCATTTAAAGGAAGCGTTGCAAGCGATTGTTCATACATAATATCACGCCTTCTTCCCACAGGAGTAGGCAGGGACTAAACAACGCCACTTATCCATACATCCATATAATCGATTATATTTCGGAATAAATATTTTTATCTTATACAAATGTAATTAAAAATAAATAAGATAACTCACTCCGTAAAGACTTGTAGGTGGAAATACAAGAGCTCTCTTCTGCTCCAATTTTCCTAAAGTGCCGGGATACACCAGACTTCTGAAAACGGGCAAAGACAGTATGAAAACACGGCATATGGAAAATAATTCCAGTGATATTAGAAGGCATTTCCATGTAGCTATTAGCTATTTTTAGATGCTAGATGCATCACTCTATTTAGTTTCTATGGTCGTTTATTTTAGGCTATGGAGCATAAAGGAAATCAATTTATGCATGGTAAAAGTCTGACCACTTCCTAGTTTTGGGTCTCTTTACAGGTTTTGATGAGGAAATACATTATAGACCCGAGGCCAGCTGTAGTAGTACCGTTAAATATTTTTTTTTTAATAAAAATGTGAATTACATAAATGCAACTTAATTGATTATCTTTATCATCATCGAAAAGATGCATGCACTATAAAAAAGAAGTTTTAAAAATCTGTACTTACAAAATCAGCAAAGTAGTAAAGCACTTCATTTTCGATTTCATTGTAGAAAATACAAAGTACACACTACCACGTTAATCCAGATACAAGTACTTTATGAATATACTCGAAGCTAACTGTAGTAGTTTTTAGTGTTAATAATTATCACACGAACGCTAAAATATTGACCACGGTCGGTACTGACAACTGTAAAACCTCTAAAGTATTTTATTTCTTTACTCTTACTTTAATAATGATAAGTAAAGACATTTACGCTTAAGTAGTTCTACACTGCTATGTGACGTTGCAATGTAAAAAACACACGATTGCGTGAGACATTTCAAGAGTTTGCGATTTAAATCGCCTTGCAAATTAATAGCTATTCCAAACTGCTGAAGAGATGATAAGAAACGCTTGCACACAAACTCGCATCGCTGTAATTTGCGGCACAAATGCAGCGATGACTTTGCGTTGCGAATTCGTATCGCGCTAATTGGCAGTAGCTCTAAGCTTCGAGTATAAGTTTAAAAAAAAAACTTATACAACAAAAAATAATTTCTAAGTCCAATTTTCTAGCTTTCTTATTTTCAGGGCCTGGGGGGCCATCACTTATCTCAGCATCTTAGATTATAATGATTAACACGTAGCGGCAAAGCAGCAATGTACTGAATAGTGACCATCAATTTGACGTACGCTAGTTGTCAACTGAGATACGTGATACGCATATTCCGTATCCAAAAATTACTTAGGGATTACCTTTTTGCAGGGTAGAAAAAGACACGGGACAAAGAGTAAAATTTACTCAAATGTCTGTTCTATTAACTGTCGTTCAGTGTGCCTGAGGAATGAATTAGCTACCCATAGTTGGCAAATATTAGTACAGAGACTCGAAAACAAAATGTCAACGATTTAAATAAATAATGCACGCGTGTTCGGAATGTGGTCTATTTTACACGCAGTGTTTATTTGTGGGGAAATCCATCTTATGGAGGAAAACTGTTGCATGTTATATAAACGACTAGCTGACCCGCGCAACTTCGCTTGCGTCACTTAAGATAATCATAATTTTCCCCGTTTTTGTAACATTTTTCACTGTTACTCTGCTCCTATTGGTCGTAGCGTGATGATATATCTTATAGCCTTATGCCTATAGCCTTCCTCGATATATGGGCTATCTAACACTGAAAGAATTTTTCAAATCGGACCAGTAGTTCCCGAGATTAGCGCGTTCAAACAAACAAACAAACAAACTCTTCAGCTTTTTAATATTAGTATAGATAAGTAATAAGTATAGATAGTATAGATAATGATAGGTTACTTTCGTGGTCTAATGAACTATGACATTTTTATGTATTAATTATTATTTGAGTTTGTCATAGAGTCAGCCCGGATTGTGAGTAATTTTCCTATAGAACCAAAAAACTGCAAGTAAAGCTTTGTATGATATTCTTGTAGTTTTTTATCTGCAGCAATCTATGGATATTGGTATAACGACGGATAGACACGTCCACTGATACTTTAAAAACTAGAGCTTCTTATATTTCGTAGTGCAATCTTTTGTTACACAAATAATCTTGATTGCTTCATCATAACTATAACCATATTGTAAGTTCTTGATAGGCGAGCCGAGGCGCCCGAAGCCAGTTGCGCTCACCGGTCGGTAAACGATCTGTGGGTTAAGCAACTAGGGCGCGGTCATTCCATAGATGGGTGACCGCATAGTGATATTTGAACTGGGCGACTCCATGCTTCGGAGGGCACGTTAAAAGTTAGTCCCGGTTGTTGTCTACTAAGATAACAGTCGTTACGCCACGTCAAAGGCCTCTCGGGCGGCTTGAACATTTGACACTAGGTTGACCACTAACCATACGACAAACAAACAAGCAGTTCTTGATAATTTCCAAAAAAAAAACAGAAAGATTGTCACGCGTAATTCACATGTGCACTGCGTGTCTATGAGTCAGTGTACTCTACATTGATTCATACCGTATGAGACATAGTCGCTAACCGGGTTATACTTTTAAAAACCCAGCTTAGTGGCACGTGGGCTATAACGTAGATATCATCATAGAAACGTCATAACGTAATTCGGATTTTATCATCGTGACCATTTCGGTCAAGATTTATGTGACATAAGATAAAATTAGTATATTTTTCTTTAGAATTTAAAAGGTCTATGGGGGCTAGCTACAAGCTACAACTCCATTATGACTTTTGTGATGAGTAGTAGTGCCTGTAAACGCTGAAAATTGCAGCTATTTGGTGTAGTTTGGATATTATTATCATATCATATATCATAACATAATACATATTCTAACAAATATTCGTATAGATAAAGTGCAGACTTAAATTAGGCCAAGTTCGTATGAAATTTCATAGACCTACGGTTGCAGCCCAGACCTTAAAAAATACACATTTAAATAAACAAAACAAAAAAAATCAGCAGTCAGCTAAGAAACCTTTATTAATCGTGTGCTATGCCTTGTGTGGGATCTCGACCAATTGAGTGATGTAATCAAACAGGCTTGTGGGACAGTCGTCGAGGTATTTGTCACAGTTTCCGTCGATGCCAGCTGCTTCTGCTTCGTAATACTCGTCGTCCAGGCTTTCTTCCGCCGATGCCGATGGCCTGGAACATATTTCATAAAAGGATTAGGTCTCCTTTCATTTGAAGTAACCTGAATGTGCAACGCATTGGAGGGTTATTTAAAATAGCAGTTGAAGTTATCACGTTGGAGCGCAACATGCTGATATAATTGTTCTTATATACATACATTATCATAGGAGGCTCAAGAACTGACTGGTGTGCCGTCGATTAACTTCATGAAATTAAATCATTCTAGGTATATTTTAGTTAATACAAACTTACGTAAATAAATAATGCGTTAATTGTCCTATGATGCCGCTGTCGCGGATCGGTGTCTCGGCTGTTTCACAAATGTTCCGCAGCATACACTCCCTGCCTTTCATGCCATAACTGAAAATTGGTAGCAAAATCAAAGTTAATACACATTTTACTAGGATTCTCACGGTGTTTAGTTCACGACTCTTAATTGCAATGTATAACAGATGCAGTAAAAAGTAGTAGACAAACAATTGTGTTATTCTGCAGGTCTCAGGTCGTCTCTCTTAATCAGAGAGGGTAATAAACACTTCAAAAACATACTTTTTAGACTCTCTTTTAACGTTTGAACTATCTATTACTTATATATGAGGTCGATAGGTACTATCATCATTAAGGTAACTGATTGTTATTATTGATAATATTAATAAAAAATAAGCTTACCGTCTAAATTGTGTTTCAAGCGCAGTGTAAGCTAACTCCCTCGTGATACTGCGACTGTGTCTTCTACTTACTTCCTGTAATTAGTAGAAATAAATGATTTGATTAATGTCGAGAATTTTAAATTTTTTAAAGGAGAAGTAAAAATTGAAATTCGAATCAGGTCTTTTTATCGCTGGAGTGTTATATTCCGGAGATTCTAATGAAGCTTTAGACTAATCGTTCATAGGTACAACTTTTTTAATGAAGTTATGGAAAAGTGAGATAATCGGCCTTTTGGTTAAAATAGTATCGTTTTGCAGTGGAGGAAAACGACTTAAAGTAGTATTTATTTTTCTTCCGAATGGTTCAATTCGTTTATTTTACTGCTTGGTGGGATCGTGCCTGAATCGCGATTGATAAATATATTATTCCAGAATCACCGGAATAAATAAAGCATACTCACAGGTAAACTAGGGAACGCAACTTCAGTCAGCTCCGTGATGTTCTTGACTAGAGGGAAGTTACCCTCAAAATTATAAGACACGAAGACGTTCTTCCCCGGCAGGTCGATTGGTACAGCTATGGCCACGAACGTCTGTAAGTATTATGTATTTTGATCTTAAAGCCTTTCTCTTTCTGAGGCACCATATTAATGTCATAAATGCAGCCTACGCAGCACATTTTAGCCACGATCGTTGATGCACCGCTTACATTTTTTTAAAATATAAATTCCATTTTCTTTGCGGTTTATGAATAACAACCATGGGTAGACGAAACATAAAATATGTTTAAAATAGTTGCCGTGAAAAAATAGGACACTAGAACTGATTTTTAATGTTATTAGGTAAGTATGTAGCGAGATTACGATACTTATTTATGGACTCACGTGCAGTCAAAGTTAAGACGTATCGAGCAAGAGCAAAGCGATGCGTACACGAAATATTTCCTCGAAATGATCAAACATGCTGAAGGAAAATGTCTAAAAAAATAAATATCGTATATTTTAATAATATATCTTACTCCGTAACGAGCCTGGGGTGGGAATATGAGGGATCTCCTTTGTTCCGATTTCCCCAAAGTACAGGTAAATATCGTGCCCCTGAAACAGAAAAGTTATATAGAGATTTTTAAACAGAAACCTTTGGGTATTTTTGTCGGTTTGATTTGAAGGGCCGCTAGGGAATAACAGTAGATACGATATAACTTACAATCTGGACACAATATGTCGAATGATACACGGTTTCATATCAATCATGACAATAAAAGCTATTTCTGGATGAATCTTTCAAACAAAACAAATCATCTTTTTCGTTATTCTTACAATTGTAAAGCACTCATATCCAGTGCCGTTGCGATTTGTAAGCATGTGTTGTTTGGATAAAGAATATTAGTGCACCGAAAACACAGAATTTCTATACATGAGTTAGTAACGTTATTTTATTTGGCCACGTTCATGATTCAAAGGGCAAGTTAACAAGTGATCCCGGTTATTTTGAACCGATATATCAGCCGTTAAACCGAGTCCGAAAAATCTTTGATTTACCACTAACTATAGGGGAAAAAAAAGGATTGGACGTTATGATACAAGTTTTTACTTGTAGATATGAAAATGACTAAAACAAGATATTATAAATTTAGTTTACCTTTTTCCTCAGTATGGAATATTTTTTACCTATAAATGGAAACTATATTTTTTCACACGTCTTTGCTATATTGGCTA
Organism: Anticarsia gemmatalis; assembly: GCF_050436995.1. Taxonomy (NCBI): domain Eukaryota; kingdom Metazoa; phylum Arthropoda; class Insecta; order Lepidoptera; family Erebidae; genus Anticarsia; species Anticarsia gemmatalis. The sequence continues at coordinate 10,423,393 of NC_134759.1, forward strand.
TAATATCACTTAACAAATTAAGAGTCTGTTGGTGAATGACTTAGCAAAAATAATGGCTATATTTGGAAGTAAATAAATAAAACTTCGATACTAGACTTTGAGATACTTATTTGTTGGATAATTTTCGCTTCTTAACAGTATTTTGTGACATGGTTTTTATTGAATCTAAATAAGAGCAATCGGAAAACACTATAACATGACTTTTGATAAGTAAACAGTATAAGCCGGAATAGATTTTTGTCTTGATTTGATTTAAAAAAATAACTAAGTAATTACTGAAGAACACTACTTGAGCCCAAAGGGCTCAATTTGAACATGAATACACAATATCACGCCTGTTATTCCCGAATGTGTAATAGAAGTATATGGAATACATTCACCATACGTCAATGAATCAAATACCAATAGGTATTATTGTAAGTCCCATATATATAAAAAGGGGCGTGTCTAAAGCATTTTTTACAATTAAAAAATAAGGATTATCACTTCACGATTCACTCAAAAACAAACAAAAAAGTAGGTACTTACAATGTAAACAAAATTAAAATGCACTTCATTTTAAGTGTATATTAACAAAACATACAGACACAATCACGTTTCTGTGGTCACTAGTATTTTTTTGGATCTGCAACCAATTAAGTAACATAGTACTTTTTAGTGTAAAAATTATCATGCGTACGCTAAACTATAGTGCGACGGATGTTATTGGAACTGAGCAGTAAGCAATTTTTTATAGGTCGTAAACCTTAAGTTGCCAGCTAAGGTCCGACGGTGAAAGGATTTAGTAACTGGAGAAAGTTGGAAACACGCCTTCTTTTTGTCGGCACTTGCTACGATTTCTATGAACTTCTTTAACAACATTCGTTTTTACACATCTTGGCATACATGACTGCAGCTTTCAATGCATGTATGCACTATAACGACTGGGTACGAGTAGGTACCAAGTACCAATGTTTGCTGAAGAACATCGTAGATATGACGTGATCTTTGTGTCCTCGTTCAGTGTGTAAAAGTTTCATCTTTAATATTTAGTTTAAACAATTATATTACTCAAACATTATAAAACTTAAGGAAACCAGTAAGTGGGAAGCCTAAAAAACATGAAAAGATATTTCGGTATTGTGCTTAGAAAATGTATTGCTTCATTTAAAGACACATTGAGTAACACTCAAGAGATGTGAAAGACTCGTCGTCGGTCTAAAGATTCCATCCAAAATGTCGATGAAACATATTTCTCATAAGTTTCACAAAGTAAATTGCACTCAACCATCGTGCGTTTCGTATGTACAGTCCCGTTACGTGACAATGTGTTGATTGAAATAGAAACATCATAATTAAGTTCTAAATGGCCCAGAATACAAAGAAAGTGACCTAGAATGTAACTTAAACAAATATGATGGCATAGCAACTTAGTTATCAGCGAATTCGCATTTTCTAAAATAGTATTTTTATACAAGCAGTGATAGCCGAGTGATATAACATGACACCTCCCACGCAAGTGGTCGCAGGTTCGAACCCGAGGCAACACACCAATGACTTTTTGAAGTTATGTGTGTATTAGAAATAATTATCCAGTGAAGGAAAACATCGTGAGGAAATCTTGCATGCCTAAAATTTGTTTAATACATTGAGGGCATGCAAAGTCCCCAACTTGCACTTGGCCAGAGTGGTGGACTCAGGGCCTAACCCCTCCCCCTCATTTGGGAGGAGACACTTGCCCAGCAGTGTGATATCAATGGGTTAAATTTATTTATTATTTTTGTAAGCAGACACACACTGGTCTGTTCGTTTTCTCATTTTCATTTCTAGAGCCCTTGGTGGGTTATCGAAACAAAAAAACTTATTCCGGATTTTTTGTCCATGCAAGTATTTTTCAAAATTGGTTTAGTGGTATAACCGTGAAAGCATAACAGACAAACATACTTTTGCAATTATGATATTGGTATGGATTCTTTGAGATATGATTATTCGATTATCGTGTACCAAATTTCTTTTTTACGGTGTGTATTAAGATCACAAAAAAAGAATAAACTTTCGATTGTAAGAATTTCATGATACATTGATAAAATCAGAAATAAGTACCCAACTGTCCTATCAACGCCTTGTTCTGGATTCGTCTCCTACCTAATATAATCTGCTACTTCAAACACCCGCACAATGTGTTCAAAAATGGTTAGGGCTATTTTTCTGCCTGCGTCTTTGTTTGCGTGGAAAATCCTTGGGACAGAAAAATGTATAAATCGAAGATATTATTATAACCAACTTCATGTAAATCCATATTGCAGTTTTTCCATGAGAGAGTAACAAACGTACTTCCATCCCCAGAACATAAGCTTACATGATTGCAATAGACAAATCCTCGTATCCTTGATAGTAGAAATTTTATGTCTATAGCACCTACAGCTTTGAAAATGATGGATGTCCGTTCAAACACCACAAAGTGTAAACAGAAAGGTCCAAACATTCCTTACCGGGGAGACTAAAATTTATCTTGTGCCTCACAAATTGGCTTTGTGTCGCCTTGACAGATGTAATCGTGGAATTTACGTGACAAAAGCTTCTCAGCAGACATTATTGAGGGGTGTTTACACGACTTTAGCCGTAATAGACACATTAGTCATGTACGCAGTACTGCTATGTATCTTAAAGTTGATTTCAAGTGAAGGAATTTGAGCTGTGCCACTTTTTTGTTTGGTGGTACGAGTGGTTGCATTCTGTTCTGGGTATAACTAGTTTTATAAGTTCCTTTTTGAAGCAGCATAATCTGTTTTAAAATTGAATTGTGCTTATCTAATACTAGCTGACCCGCGCAACTTCGCTTGCGTCACTGAAGAGAATGGGTCAAAATTTTCCCCATTTTCGTAACATTTTTCGTTGCTGCTCCGCTCCTAATGACGGTAGCGTGATCTTATAGCCTTCCTCGATAAATAGGCTATCTAACACTGAAAGAATTTTTCAAATCGGACCAGTAGTTCCTGAGATTAGCGCGTTCAAACAAACAAACAAACAAACAAACAAACAATCAAACAAACAAACTCTTCAGCTTTATAATATTAGTATAGATTTTTTGGTATTAATCGTAACAATTAAACTTTAGAATTGGATACTTACTATCTAAAATTCATCTCAGTTGTGAGATTTTCTACAGTCAGCGTTTGACATTTCAAATTACTTTGAAATTATGTTTTATACAACAGACGCTAGGGGCGCTGAACAGTCTTTTTATACAACATTTACAATCGCACCGATTGTAGAAAATTACTCTTCAAGTTACACGAGCGGTGCAGGTTTTAAGCAATCCAATACAGCTGCCAATCTGAGCGCATCAACAGCATATCACATTCAGACAGTAGACTAGTGCCTAGCAGAAGCAGAAGTCGTTCATGTACTTCAATGCAACGTCAATGTTCGCAACTGAAACGCTCGGCGAGGCATTCATCGGCCGCTACGGGTACATACCTTCGCTCATGCGATCTAATTCCCAGATCTGCCAGGGATTTGTTTGCTCACGATGTTCAGTGTGAACGGTTCGCAAACTGAAAATATCTATAGAATTTACATAATAGAGTAGAGTTTTCCTTCAAACGTCAAAAGCACTCGTGACGTCAATACTTATCTAAGATTTTCCTTATTTCCATTCCTATTTTTATGTAGAGAATCGAGTTGTCGTCCCCTACGAATAATTGCTTGTTATTTTGACATTTTTGTTTCAAGGATAAATCGAATTATGGTGTTTACCTTCAAGCCTCTTTATTATATAATAATGAGACATACGTTTACTGTCTACGCATGTGATGCAAAGGCTCTATACAAATTTTGATATCTATTTTCATAATAGAGGTTAATCTAAAATATTGTTTTATTTTTACTATGATCCTCTCCTTTAACTATATCTACAACATAATTATTTTCGTATGCTTTACCAAAAGTTATTCGGAAAACTTATTACGTCGGAAAAAACGTCCTTTAAATTCTTTATTTTTTTAGTAACAACTGCAATCAAACAAATTTAGTTACAGGATTGCGTTCCATATTTCTATCCCCAATTAAACAAAATTTGCAGTTCCAAACTAAAAGTTCGCGTTTGTTTGACTAGTTTTTGTCATTGGGTTGTGAGTTTGTTAGTATTTTTGTTTGTCAGTGTGACCAAATTGGAAATTTTGTTGGTCACAGATTACATATGCGATGACAATATACCGAAGGCGCCAGTTGCGCTCACCGGTCGGTAAACAATCGGTAGGTTAAGCAACCCTCGGCGCGGTCATTTTATAGATAGGTGACCGTGTAGAAGTATTTGAACTGAGCTTCTCCAGTGCTGGGGCACGTAAAAAGTCGGTCCCGGTTGCTTTCTACTAAGGTCAAAGTTAAGCGTACCAAGTGGCTTGAACAACTTACACAATTTGTTAACCAAAGCCATACGACAAAATTATAAAAACCGAATAACGATGTTTTGATTCAAAACGTATTGTGACCGATATTGAATATTTAGTGATAAATTGGTATTTTATTGCATAGATATATTTTTATGTAGTGTCGATATTAAAGCGGCATTGTTATTAAAATATGGTTATCCGATTCTGTTGCAAAATATTGATGTGATTTATTGCCCGCATTGAAGTTTCGAGTTCCTATACGTATAATAATTAAAACTACTGTTCACCATTGTTATGTATCTAGAGGACTTTTGTATAGTTATAAGTCACATAAAATAATAATAGATGAACAAAATTTGTGAGTAATTTAGTTCCGCTATTGTCTCCAAAGGCGTCAACATTTCTGTTGCTGATTAATATAGTCAGTGCTATATGTTTAAAAAAGACGAGTATTTTTTTTATTATTTGACATGATTACGGTGACATGAGACCACAGCGTGGCACAAGTAACCCGGGTTAACTTGCCAACTTATATGCTTCGTAACTAAACTACCACTTATGTTTCGGCAATATCTATGACAAAATACGAGTCTAGGAGCCAGTGCAGGTGGGAAATAAACTGAGAGCACTGTTACAAAACCACTGTCAAAATTCCACCCGATAGGCTATAATAGTATGCGTATAACATATATTATTTGACAACTAGTGTACATCGTATTGATGATAGTCACTTTGTACATTGCTGCTTTGATGTGGCATGTTTTTTACTATAGGTAATCTAAGGGAAAACACAATGTACAGTATATAGTAGCTTTCAAATAGTTGTCAACCGAGATACATGATAGCCCACCAGGTAAAAAGTGAAGAAACCAGGGCTTTAAAAACCTATTTCATCTGAAAGACAAACAAACATTTCTATTTTTATCTGAAATCATTGTCATTAAGAAAGTAAATACGTTTTATTCATTAGCATATAAAGTAATAAATTCCAAGGGATTAGTAGGGCAGTCTTCATAGTAGCACACACATTGGTTCTTCAGTCCGTAGTACTCCGCCTCGTAGAAACTGTCCTCCAAGTCATCTTCTGATGAAGAGGTCGATGGCCTGAAAATCATGAACATTTTTTTTCATTACCACTTGAACATAAAATGCCTTTGTTTCAGTGGCCAGTTGTCAGTAGAGTATCTGACAGTTAATCATGAGGTCTAGGGTTTGATTCTCAGGTAGTGCAAATAGGTCGTTCTTTTCTTTTTTATATTAGAATCTTTTTTATATATCAATAGTAGCCTTGAGGTTGATAACGTGCCCGTTAAATGGCAATAGTTTCACCCCCTATTACATGGGACTAACATTAGTGAAAATTGGGTGTACATTCATACACATGCCTCTGCACTTTCGGGTATAACAATCGTAATAATATAGTGACTAATAATACTTATTGTTTATTTTACAATTATTTATAGAGATAACTTTAGGCGTTACAGTTTCTCGAGAAACTTATTTTAAAGGCAAATAACTACTGGCCTAAGAACTAGTCATATTTCTCGATGACCTTTTAGCGTGGGATTTGAACCCACGTCTCTCGCGCACAATCATAATACCGTGGTGCCCACGGTAGCTCTAGTAGTCAGAAGCTTGAAAGTCTGACAACCAGTCTTACCTAAGGGTATCGTTATATTACCTGGGTAACTAGTTTGTGGAGGTAAGATAGGCAGTCGCTCCATGTTTCCTGGTATCCAGCTGCATTCGGTAAGACTGGAAGCCGACTCCAACATAGTTGGAAGAAAAGCTAGGCTGATGACGAGTTATTCAATATTGTACTCACGTGAGTATGAAATAAAGCAAGTCGCCAACCAGTCCGTTGTGTAAGAAATGAGTTTCGGCGTTTTCACAAATCGCTCTCAAGATGCAAGCTCGGCCTGGCAATCCATGTCTGTAACATTATATACAAAATCATGCATACATTATATCATGTCTTCTTCCTATAGGGGTAGGAAGGGACCATAGAACGCTACTTGGTACGATCAAACAAACTTTCCTTGTTCCATTCTATACTTCTTGTTTCTTTTAATGTTTTTTCACTGCTCGTCGAGGCACTAGACAATTTGGTTTACCAAATAGTACCAAGAAGGTATTGAACCTTGATAGCATCTAAACATAAAATATCGTACTTGGTCCAGGGGCTCTGATGCTTACATCTTGTTATTGTTTTGGTACAGTTAATAATCATGTTAAAAAAAACTTGATTTTACAAAAAAGTCTTGAAAAATCGTGTAAATGAATTTTACACATTTTTTGGTATGACGTCAATGCATAGGGCAGCGACTCTGATAATTTGTGCAAATTAAATTACGTTTTATACCAATTTAGCTAACTACGTTATAAATATCTACGTCGATATTTCACTGTGCAAGTCATCCTATTCAAAAAGTATGGCCTAGGTTTCCTGTCAGTTCTTTTTATTGTATATATCTTTCGAACTGGAAGTAAATAATAAACAATTACTTTGCCGCCTAGTGCCGTCTCAGGATAAAGTTCAAACAGGCAGCAAAACAGGGAAAGTGACAGAAAAAAAGTATGCAAAATACTGTCAAAATTCAGCCTGGGGGGCTATCACGTATCGCAGTTGACAACTGTTTGAAAGACACTATGCTGTACATTGTTTTCTCCCTTAGATTACATTGATAAACTCGTTACAACAAACCAGCAATGTACTGTATAGTGACCATTAATTTGACGTACACTAGTTATCAGTACTAAAGCTAACCGATACTTTTTCAGAAGTGGATAATTCGGGTTTAAATTATTTAATTTAATTAGTTACCTTTGTAACATAGTCTCGATGAACAGGTATATACTCTTGCGAGTTACAACATCTTTATTCTCCTCGATACTGCGGTCTTCTCTACCTGAAATTGGCTGAAACAAGAAAGAAACATGTTAGAAATGACCATAGAAAAAACCAAACGAAATTAGAAGAGTATCATTATTTAAACTCCTTTATGTCATATTGCCACTAATTACATATTATGACCTTCTGTAACCTTAAACTTGTAGTAATGGTTTTTCATCATCAGCCTAGTCTTTCTTCCCACTATGTTGGAGTCGGCTTCCAGTCTCATCGGATGCAGTTGGATACAAGTTTTGATTCGCTTTATAGTTTGATTATTTATGTTAAGAAACTATAAGAAACTATACTTAAAAATACTTGCCATGGGTATAAATTATGGTAGAAGAAAAAGAAAGAAGTATTAAGGGAGAGTACGCTTTCGGCTTTTAAACCTGAACTAGCTGACCCGCGCAACTTCTCTTGCGTCACATAAGAGAGAATGGGGCAAGATTTTCCCCGTTTTTGTTGCATTTTTTATTGCTACTCTGCTCCTATTGGTCGTAGCGTGATGATATATAGCCTATAGCCTTCCTCGATAAATGGACTATCTAACACAGAAAGAATTTTTAAATCGGACCAGTAGTTCCTGAGATTAGCGCGTTCAAACAAACAAACAAACAAACTCTTCAGCTTTATAATATTAGTATAGATATTAGTATAGATTAAAAGATACGTACAGGTACAATATCTCCGAGTAGCGGCTCGAACCAGGTCGCGTTGGCCACATTGTAGTACTGTGCCTCGTAGAACCACGCCACACTGAGGTACTTGCTGGACTCCACAGGTATTGACACTGTTGCTATCACCTGAAAATAAACATTACGTATGTTATATACATCTTGTTGTTCCATTTGAAAGATAACTTTAGCACTAAAATCTTTAGATTGTGTCTCGATTAATACATGAACTGGTTATATGATGTAAATCACAAAATTATAAATTTTGTTTAAGAATCGCGTTAAAAGCTTTGACCTTTTCGAAAACTGTACATTTCGGAACTGTCGGAACCCAACAATCCCAAAAAATTTGCATTTTTTTAAGTTATACGCGAACGAAGCCGCGCCAGTCAACTAGTATTGTATAATAGAAACAAAAATATTGAAATAACGGTTAAAAACTTACACCAAACTGTGTATTTTCTGTGAATAATAAATATCTTCTTTTTCGCTCCTTTCTTGATGATTCCTCTCCGATTACACCTAACACTAATATGAAGCTGAAAACATAAAAAAACATACTGTTTACATTTTTGTTTTAAATACACATAAAGCTCTATAGGTTATTTTTACGATTAGCAAGTATTGAAACTAAAACTGAATACAAGAAAAATCGTTTATTTTGGCTATAAAGTCAAACTTTTGTTGTTGATAAATACATACATACATACATAGACATACATAAATCAAGTATTACGGGAAAAAAAGCTATGCATGTATGTTATTGATAAATTTTAACTGTAAACCTATCATAGTTAGAACACATGTCATAAGAATTTAACACTTTATAATAATATCACTATATTTGCATCCTCAAAATCCAAATCCACCTACGGCTTTCCAAACAGCCTATAAAGCTATTAAAAATCACATTACTACAAATGTTTTCAATTAAAAAAAAACCCTCACATTGATCGAGCATAAATAAACGCATGTACATTTAAAACACCCGCTTCAAATACCACTTGATTATCACAACCACAAAACACGAAACAAAAAACAGAAACACTTACACAAAAACATAGAAGCCGATGAGCATTCTGTTATGAAACTAAATTGTTCGTCAGTAATACTATGAGCTAAAGAAATTAGTCCGGGACAAACGTGGCATTGCTAAACCAACTACTAAAAGAGTTAGCATGGCGATATGAGTGTCTTGTCACGGGCGACAAGACTCATAGTAAAAATGTGCTGTGTAATGGTGCTTGCGTTTTCAAAGCGTTTGTCACATGTGACATGTTTATACTCGTACGTTATAAGCTGTAGAGATAGAGGTAGCGAATCCAGTATTTGATATTTGAAAATGACAAATATGTATTTTTAATAATAGTTTAGGGTGTTATCACTTTGCCATAGAATATACATATTTTGAAAGCTACTATATTTTAGGCACCTTAATAGAAAGTGTTACGCTTCTAGAATAATTTATCTCTGTTTTGATATAAAAGGAAACAGACAAAGATTCAATTAAATTATATAAGTAAAACGTTGTGTTTTCAACTAAATAACCATAGAAGACCTTCCTTGTCATATCTTCAGTAACCAAAATCTATTGTCAAATCTGTAATGTTGCTATCACAATACTCATATCTTTAGCATTGTCAAAATTATATCGCATTTAGTCATTATCCAATAACACAACGCTTTAAAAGAGACGGTTAACAAGAAAGCACGACATAGTACATTTTGGAACTGTCAAATTAGCGTGGCCGTGCTAAGGCGGCTGTTTATTCGAGCAATTGGTGATATTGACGTAATGTACAGAAGTTAGCTGTAAATGATTTAGAAACCGGATGTATTTCTTTATTACACTAGTGACCGCCTGCGATTTCGTTCAATAGGATTTTAGCTTTCAATAAATTGCCGCTCCATTTCTATTATGCCCGGTTTCTGGGTACATTTAGCGGTAGTTTATCTATCCAATAGCGTTTTTATTTTTGTATGAGTTTGAACACTTTGAATAGATAAACTACCGCTAAATGTTACTCAGAAACCGGGGGTTTGTCAAAGCATATTGGTGATCAATAAATTATTAAACACAAAAGAGTATTAAACACAAAAATATTTAATCAACTCAATCCAGAATGTTCTGCAATTGGCGCTCTTAAACAAAAAAAAAGCACTCATACAGTCCTCCGTGGCGCAGTGGTTTAGGTTGCCACGCCGCTCTACGGTGTTCGATTCCCAAATCCTACAATTATTTGTGTGATCTACAAAATAATTGTTTCGGGTCTGGTTGTTTGTATGTTTGTAAAAGTCCCCACGAAATAATACTAAATATACATTTTATTTTAACAACAGACAAATAAATAACATATTAAGTACCACTACTACAAAATAACGCGAAGGAAATCATCCAGCGCCTTATTAATTGCAATAAACTGAAATTATTCATGCTAACTTTTAATTGTAAAATCGCACGCTCGCTCAGGTTTTATCTTCTCATAAAGTTATCGCTATTCGTTTCACGATACAGCTCATATAAGTTACCACAGATTGTTGGAATCTTCAAAGAGTAGTTATGTTATGGGTCGATGAACTAGGTAGAATGTCTATAATCCAGTCGGTCTTTTACAGTGACTTTTGCAAAGATTTTTACTATTTATTGTACAAATCAGTAGAATAGTTATTTAGTAGATACATCTTTGATATACAGGTAAGGAGTTTGAATAGTAAACAGTAGTAGTTGTGTGACAAAACCATTTTTATTTGTTACTAGCTGACCCGCGCAGCTCATGCTTTCTTGTTTTTATTTAGTACCGCGCATTTTCAAATTTATTCACCTTTTACACCTTCTCTGGACTTCCACAAATAATTCAAGACCAAAATTAACCAAATTGATCCACCCGTTCACGAGTTTTAGCGAGACTAACGAACAACAATTCATTTTTATATAAATAGATTAATCCATACACGTGTATGTCATTGATGACAAACAGGTTTCGCTGTTTATAAAGTTGGTTTCTGTTATTGAGAGTGATTATATTGTCAATTACTGGGCATGAAATCAAACTTCGACTGTTAAAGACATCATCACAGAAATAATAAAAGCAAGTAGGTAATACGAGTAGATACTTTGCCTGATTTGAGAATAAAACTTACAACACGATATCTTGAGATCTATAATAGCGTACTCTATATTAGCATACCACAGAGGCAGTCAGGATTAAAATTTTCAAGAAAAAGGAAATCAAACAATAAAAAAGCACTTATTCCGCCATAATTAGATTACCAAAGATGTGCTAATTAAACAGATTGTTAAGCAATCTGCTCCAAATTTGAGAGACGAGAGAAAAAATTAAGAATAATTAGATTACTGCCGACATAACTCATAAAAGTCAATTTGAGCTGAGATGTAGTATAATTTGTAATGGAAATTAGCTGCGGGAAATAAATATGTTGACACTGTTCGAGAATGTTTGAGGAAATCTTGGAAATTATTCCACTCAAAATCTTATGAATTGAGGATTATGGGAATGTTCATTTTAATCTTTGTCTTTTTATCTCAAGATATGTTTGCGCTATCTTTTTTATTTATCAACTAAATTAATGAAAATTTAACGTCTTGTCTCTTTGCCATTAGGTTTGTATTCCATCTTTGTTGTAGACTAGCCATTGTCTGCCAAATGTTACACAGCTGATTACATATAAATTAAAAGACTGGTATCAAAAATCATTATTTTTTTCAGTTTAAAATGTTAAAATATCCCAAAATTAGTTTTCAAATAAAAAACTACAGGTACTTCATTAACAAGCTCTCGTCTCATTATACAAAATCAATACACTTAATACCAACCAGTGCAATAAAAAGCCTTTAAAAAACATTGTCAGAGAAAAAGAAGCGATAAACAGCAACTCTTTTATCGCAATATAAACGAGCCCAGGCAACAACATATTGCATCGACGGTATGTAACCACAGAATCCCATTTTAACCCTTCATTTCAATAAATTGGCCGGTGCAGTGTAAAGGGGTCTTAACTTTGATGCGGTGGCTCCGGTACACAGTGCAAGCAAATGTTTGCTATAGAAATGCACGGCGCTGGCAACTTATAAAAATGAAGGGAAATTCTAATGTGAAAAGTCGGGATGGAAATTTCGTTGTTGGGCTTTCCAGTTCAGGTTTGTTTTAATGATTTACTTTTATGTTACTAGGTATAGAATTCATTGTTATTCGTAGTAAGCGTTCTGGAAAGGAGTATATTTTGCTTTTAACGCCACATTTTTTAGTATCTACCTTAAGTTATCCCGGCCTAGACGACTCGAAAGGGATATATTTTTTTATTATAATTCATTTTTTGTACATGTTGTGTATGTTATGCTAAAATAGGTCGTTTTTCATTAACAATCTGTTAATTAGGCGCTTATAACAATTTCTTAGTATTAAGTAGGGCGTAGTCGTCTGCTTGTTACTAACCTTAAATGACATACTTACATCATGACGCAGACAATGACGTCTGAAAATTGATAATAGAAAATTATGATATAAACTTACTTCTAGAATTTCTCTTTATACTTTCTGTAACTACAGCTAGCTACATAAAATAAACGTTTACAAAAATAAATATTGTTATACTAATATAGAAGTATGGATTGGACCAACCATTACTCGTTACAACAACCTCATTTCAGTATGAAAATACACCCACACTTGTACAGTAAGATCGTTATGTGTAATGTTTTGTTAAGCAAAGCCATGTAAGTTTTACCTCTGCTCGACGTTAGCAAGTGGGCCGTTCGGTACAGGCCAAATCACTGGGAAAACATAACGGTTCATTAGACAGACACTGCCGTAGGCTCTGTGTAAACATTCTACATTTTATCTTATACAGTATTTACACTTCGACGGTGCCGGTGCGCTCAGAATCGACGTAAAAACGAACTACGATGCTGCTCGCTTTAATTCTGTTCAATTTGATCTCGGTGTTTGGCGTGGACGCGGGCAGGCAGAAACGTTACCTCGTGTACCCCGACGGTGGGCCCGCCCGAGCACAGGTACTCACCCCCTATCTTATTAGACCAAATCCATCCAAATTTACATAGCGTACCTGATTTAACTTAAGCAAATGATGTTTTCTTTGCACAACGGATAGGGCTTAACGAAGCAGTGTCTTTTTTGTTCGTGAATTTAAATGCAATTAAGCTTCTGTCTGCCTTTTGAAGCGTGCCATGAGAGCTTTTGTTTTAAATTTATTTTCTGTTTCTCTAGGACATGTTTTGTCTCTATTCTTCTAAAGTGTACGTCGGAATTTGCAGTTCAGGGCTGAGTTTTTTCGTTCCAAAAATTTGGGCTAAAATTTTAATTAAGCTCCAGACTCCAGGACGCTGAATGCTTTTTTTTTTTACTTCTAAATGTATTTTTAACAGTTAAATACATTAGTGTTGTTGTGTTTTATTAACTTATAGTCTGGTTGTATTGGTATTTAATTCAATTATTTCGTGAAGCACACTCCACTTAATTGGATGAACCAATAATATCTGCGAAGAATTTTAACGTCCCCGTAGTGCTACTTTTATCAAATAAATTAATTTCTGCTTTTATATGATTGGCGATATTAAACAAGTTTTAAGACTGTTATGTGAATGGATGAAGTGCCTAGTGAATATACATTTCACTTTAAGATTTTAATGTTTTAAGAATCTGCAACTTTTTTGTTGCATAAATGTATCAATTCATTGGTTAGTGTTAATGTATGTTAGTTGTAATAGTCATTAGTTATTTGATTGCCAACAGTATTTTAAACAGTATTAACACGGAAATATGTTTCTCAAGTCACAGACTAGACTAATCTACAACCGCTATTTGACCTACTATCTTAAATTAGCAACTATAAGTAACTTAAAACTTTCCACCTTTCAGTTCATCGTTGGTCTCGGCGTGCCGGTCGATTTAAAAGAGCAATCAGTTACAGTAGGAGCTGTAATAAAATTCCAATATGATTTACCTACAAACAGCACTGAATATACAAGTAGAATCTACGGTTTCGCCAACACAGTCTCAAGAGACATGGATGACAACGCTTCGCCTCAGGACGCAAACGAAATAGATTCAAATGAAACGGGAGAACTAAATGAAACAGAAGATACAGATAATGATGAGATTGATGAGAGGGAAGGAGACAACGATACTTTAGTAGATCTGACTTTTAATGAGAATCGTAGAAGAAGGGCTCTGGCTTATGCTGAAGGTGGCGTAGTAGCTGATGTATCTACAACTGAGTTACCGCTAGACGAAGCTATTAAGAGACAAGAGATTATTGATAAAAATGCCCTTGAAGAAGAAGAACCACAAAGAATGAACAGATGGGACTTTTACAAGATTATTGAACGAATGTCTGAAAGGTAACAGTAATTCATCGATTTATTATAACTTTGCAGGCCAAAAGTCTCCCTTCGCTTCCTTTACTTATCTCTCTCTTTTTCTCTCCTTTATGCTATGAAACCAAGTATTACCCAGGTAGAGGGGTCAGCCTCCCTGATCTTTCTACTCCACTTCACTCTGTCCTGGACCTCGTCTTCGGACACCTCACACTCATTCAACTTGCTTGAGTTTTTCAAAAGTTATTTGTATAGTAATTAATGTATTTTTATATTAAAAACATGAAAAACAAAACAAATAGTAAGCCAATATACCAGTATATAAAGAACATAATCCAACGCTAGTAATAATTCGCGAAATCAAAACATCATTTACTATAAGTGAAGCTTTTATAAAGAGTTAACAAGAATCGCTCTGGAGGTATAATATTTTATTAAGGTTGCCCATTGAAACTTCAGGTACGGGTATTCAGGTCGGCCGTGCTTGCTTCGAACAATCTGCGAGGCAGCGGAGGTACCATTCACCCATGAAAACGGCTTGCTTGGTGAAATTGGACATATACTATTCACGTAAGTCACTAACGGTTTGAAAGGATTTCTGTTCAGCTTATTTATGAATGATATATCATTTATTTGTGGACCTGACGGGTTAAGATTAGGGTTTGTAATTTGGAGATGCTGATGCGGTTTTATTGGAGGTTTTCGCTTGCTCGAAAGGTAATGTTGTAAGGTCATGTACTATAAATACTTCGATTAGACGTGTTTTGAATGGGGACTGCTTAAATTAAGGTGGGTTTTTTTTGTTCAAAAAGTGTTCTGTATATTATTTTTAAGGTACAGTTATTCAGAATTCTAAATGTTTGTATAAGTATAGAGAATGTCTTGGCAATCTTTAGTCTATTCTGCATATTACCATGCATACAATACATATTGGTGAAAAGGATACTTAGGGACCAAAGAACCGTACTTCCAACTTTTATTATTTTGTGAATCTCTTAAATGGTTAGAATATAAGTTAATTACTATTTGTCAAATACATAGCGTGAAATAATCCTAGAGCCCAATCATTATAGTTGTAATGCGATAAGCTGCTAAACAAATTTATTAGTACATCTGGATTCAATAATAGGATTATTACTTTTAAAAAATCAACTCTTTTTTTATTATGCTAGCTAGCTTGCTATAGGTTAGATAGTATAGTAAAGTAGGTTAAATGAACTGATATTGCTTATAAAATTATTTTAAAAGCAATATCACCTACTTTATTTTAATGATTTCATTGGTTCAACAATGTTTCACGATTAATCCCTACCAAGGTTACGATTATACCCTCTAGTTACGTAAATTAATTCCCCTTAAAATATCGACAAACACTCTAATTGCTTCTTAAGGCATTAAATCCGGTTAGAAGAGTATGGGAGGTTCGTTATATTATTAGTGATGGTATCAGTTGTATTTATGTACAGCTACTACATATTTAAATGTTTGGATATAAAGATAATTTAAAGATCTTATTGCTGAACTTTACAACCCATACAAACCTGGTGTTCCTCCTGTTCGAACACCATCTACACGTTTTGAGAAATGATGATTTGCGACCTTCATCCATTAATTGTTTCGACCAAGCAAACTCAGGTTATATAATAAAACAATTGACTATTCTATCATTTAATTATATACATATTGCCATATTATTAAAATGAGTAATCGAAAAAAATCATCCGCTACCAGAAGGGCTCCTTCATAGAATTTTAAACTGTTATGTTATGAATGAAAATAGCAATAAAACTATTGCCAATGGTACTACTCTCCCTAATCACTTGAAATCTAACACTATCTTCTCCACAGGCCATCATCAACAACAGACGAACTCTCTCATCATACAGACAACGAGTACCACGCGGCTGAACGTCTCGGAAGAGAAGTAGGGATTGATTGTGAAGAGCTGTTCCCAGAATGCGAAGGTTCAGTACTAAGTACCTTCACCCAGATTGGACAAGAGACGTTGCATAAGTTCGGCCTTTTGTAAGAAGGAAAATGTTGAAGGGAAATTGTATTTCGCTAATTGCGCGAATGCGTTGTCTATCGAATTTATTTGCTCTGAACTGAAGAGCTAGCTCAATATAAGTTTTAATAGTTTTATTTTAGTGTTTGAGATTGACAGCTGTTTTTAATATATTTTTGCAATTTTTAATAGTGAACGATATTTGTAGAAATTCCTTACTAACTAATTTTATTTCTCAAAATGTTTATAATTTAATGTGTACTGCAAAAATAGTTCGGACTTTCGTACAAAATATATCGACAGCTACTATAGGGAGAAAATTATGCTGTTGTAGATAATTAATTTAAGTAATTGATACTTTCGAATGTCGACCGAAATGCTTGACAGTTGAAATATCCTGTAGTAAAGATATTTACAATTATTAATACATTTGTGTTTTATTTCTCTGGATTGTTTTTATTATGTACTGTATTTTGTATTGTAGTTAATGAAAAATATGTTTGCTTACAGACTTTATTTATTAAGTTGAAAAATAAGTTGTTTGAAACATATTGCAGGTCTTAAATGTAAAACTGCGGTATCGTTTACTTGAGAAAAGTACATTACTACCTTCTAATAGATGCAATTAAGACTTTAATTATTAGAAACTCTGACATAATGCCATCTTTCTGAACATTATTTCTTTTTTTTAACGTTTATTTACAAAATACGATAAGCAACAGAATCAAAAAGTGCATCAGGTTTGCATTAGGAATAACTATCCGAAAATATACAATAGTATCAATATACGAGCAAATACGTTCTGATATTTATTTTTCACACCTTCTCTAGACTAGATTTTCACAAATAATTCAAGACCAAAATTGGCCAAATCGGTCCAGCCCTTCTCGAGTTTTAGCGAGACTAACGAACGGCAATTCATTTTTATTTATATACTAGCGGACCCAACAGACGTTGTCCTGTCTAATAAATTAATTAAAAAAACATTGTCCAGCGGACAAAATCGTGAATCTAAACCATTCTCAGATTCTCTTGAACACACAAATTTTTTTATCAAAATCGGTCCAGTCGTTTAAGAGAAGTTCAGTGACATACACACTTACAGAAGAATTATATATATAAAGATATATAGATTAAAGAACTTTTTAGCTGATACTTACATACAATTTTCCAATATTTAAACAATGAATATAAGAATAAAATCAAAAAATTAAAGCGTCACATTTATTTCATATCCGTACATTATTTTCATTAAATCAATTCTATCTACACAATTCCATGTAACTTAGTGAACATATCTACAAGCGACATGGAACATCCACTGTATAATTTAGAACAATCTTGTAAGCTCTGTCCGTTCTTGAACGCTGTGATGTATGGATACGTTTCTTCTGCTTCAGTCACCTGGTGGGATGCGTCGTTTGTAGGACTGTAATAAATAGAAAATAACACTTAAGATCTCTAGTTTTTTTTATGTATCACATTATCACTTGTTGCACCGGTGAAGGAAAACATGACCTTATACTCGAATATAAGTTATAGGTGGAGGTGTAAGAAATTCTCTTGCGCTTCGGTATTAACAATGTTGATCCTATGTTATAGGGGTCGAACCAATCATCATGTATGTACAAGGCACGTTACTAGTAAATAAAATATCTGTGCATCAGTACTTTAAAAAACTACCAACTGTACAAAATTGCGCTCTAGGAAATTTTATGGAGTATCCAGGTTTGACGCTTTAAATATGCTGCAATAAAAACATAAAAACTAGTGCCTACGGTGCCCGCTAGAGGGGGTTAATCGCATTTTCATATAAAAATTATCAATAGCTAATAGCGATAGAGTACGAGTATGCATTAGAGCTACATTTTCCTATGCGGTGAAGGCACAACAAAACAGAAATCTTCGTTGTCACAAAATTAAAGCTGACAGACTGCATCACAGGCAGAAAGAAACAAACGAGAAATCTTACAAAACCTTTCTAAACGCAGCGGGGACAAAACTTCCAGACACGTCACATCCAATTCCGTATTCCGTCCCAATCCCAATATCCCTAAAGGGGGTGGCACTTAGCAACGTTAAGTTAACGCCTGCAAAGGGCCAGCGTTAGACGAATGTGTGTCGAAGTAATTTTCAAGTTCAGCCAACTAATACCATGAACCAGTTGGGCAAAGTTGGTGACGATCATGTGACGTAACTTCGTTTGTCACAATAGGACGTTGAACTTTAGTTGTAAAGGTTTATAACTGTTTTGGGTAAGGATTTGTAATACCTTTGTTGATTTTTTTATTTTAATATAGGTTTAGTTGTGTTTGGTATGAGTCTTAAGCGACTGCTCATGCCACGAGGTCTTCAGAGTTTTGTATTTATTCGTTGATTGCTGTATTGTCATCAGTGTAAGTAAGACTCATCACGTAGTGTTAAGCTTCTTGACACGGTATTTTATTATATTATTGGTGATATTATTTTTTTTCTTAACAGTAGGAACCTGTTAGTGTGTAGGTGACCTTTATTGGGACATACGAGTCTAACAATTACAATGGCAAACACTGAACTCCATACAAACCCATTTTTTCATTGCTTAACATAACATGATAGAACTTACTTAAGCACAAATGAAGCCATTTCGTGTAACAGATCCTCTTCATCATCGGTATGCAGTGGTTCAGCTCCAAGTTGGCAGAGAGTGTGCAGCACGCACGCGTGACCGTTGTACCCGTGACTGGAAAATATATTTATAACTTCATGTATAGCGCCTATACGTTGAAGGTAAGACAGTTAGACAAGATCTCATGTAATTGAGGATGAGTCTATTTTTACATACTAGGCACGGTACAGAGAATAAGTCAATTGATGTGGTCTAAAACCAGCGGGCCTATCACGTATCTCAGTTGACAGTTAGTATACGTCAAATCTATGGTCACTATTCAGTACATTGCTGCTTTGACGTAACGTATTAATCACTATAACCTAAGAGAGAAAACAATGGACAGGATAGTGGCTTTCAAATAGCTGTCTACTGAGATACGTGATAGCCCCCCTGATCAGCGTCCCTAGCTGATAGCGTAAGAACTAAGTATTAAGATCAAAGTGTAGATAGCACTGACTGTAGAAAATAGTTAGTAGTTAATATAGTTAATGTAATGCATAGTCTTTTAAAACCACCTACGCTACGTTTCCGTCACCGCTTCATTGTGAACTGTCTTTACAGATCTCGCCACTGTTGGCCGTACAAATAAAATGCTCGCTAAGTATTTTCATTCGATCCTGCGTTGATCTGCATAAAATTTGTACAAGCCATAAAAATAAATAATTCAGTAGAATGCAAACGTCACTGTTTGTCTGTCTGTTTATTCACCTGCCGAGTGATTGGGAGTGTTGCCAGCTCACAAGATATCAAAATCATGATTTATTTCGTTGCTTTTCGGAACCAATTTTCACATAAATTGCTTTCGTCAATACCAATTTTGTGAATGTCAAAATTGTTATTTATTGCTGTTTACCTGTTGGCTATTTTAATAAACACCCGCCTATGTTTTAATCTCATGGTTTACGTACTTCTATATTACGTATAGTTAATGTTTGTTTGTTCGTTCTTTCATGATTGATTTTACTGACAGCCTTTTGAGTAAAAAAAGGCTCCTACTACTAGGCTCTGTATAAACTGTTGCATTAAATAATTATAGATTATTGAAGAAATATCGATGTAGTTATGATTGTGAGTTTGAGTTTCGAGTACGACGTGGTTAATTTAACTATTGGTGAAACTTGTGGCAAATTACTTTTTAAATTTTACGTATATTTTGATCTTTATAACATTGTTATCAACAGAAGGCAATAGGTTTCGCCCTGTTACATGAGATTTACATTCTAAATTGTGAAACATGAATGTATGTACAATTCTTCCTGCATTATCGTTTCAAAACAAAGAAAAAAAAATATAAATAGATTTCGTTGAAATAATAAAATTTCCGAAACGATGTATAGTCAATGGTATTTCGTTTGTAACATTTGATCAACATAATGTGCGTCAACGTCATATTTGTACCGGACATTGAATTATTTGCAAATTTCATGTATTTTCGCTAAATTCTGCAGTTGTTAATCAGATCAGTTTTATTTGTTTACTTCATTATGTCGTATTTGTAGCAATATCTTAATAGGCTCGTTCGATCTTTCGATATGTGCAAATATAGCACCTAGATAATAAAGGTGGGTGTGTCTTTGCACTATAGTTCAAAACAATATATAAGATTATTGCTTCGAAATAAAATTATTGAGTACTAGAGGCCGCCGCGACTTCGTCCGTGTAAATCCCGATCCCTCCGGAACTCCGGATTAAAAAGCCTAGCTCTGATAGCCTATATGTTATTCTGGGTCTCCAGCTACCTATAAACCAAATTTCATCGTAATCGGTTCAGTAGTATTTTCATGAGAGATTAACAAATATCCAGATCAATTCAGGAACGTGGATTAGATACACGATTCGGATTGAAGGAATCGCCTTTCGTTCAGTAGGCAAATTGTATTGATGAAGAATGTGCTATCACTAATTAAATCTACATAAGTTTAGGCTAAAAGCAAGAAATAAATGAATCTTTTTAATCGTGTGGGTATCGTACGTATACGTTTTCATAGCTCTATCTATAAGATCCCTGGTTGAATCTTTGAATGCAAGCAGAGCCGCGTGGGTCAGCCAGCATATTGATAAATATTTCGCTCAAAGTCCAGTTCGTAGGCCTTCTTTAAACTATTAGCATGATAGCTCGATAATGTGCTAAATTGGTCTTGTTTGTAAAAAGTATATGGAGCATAAAAATTTACAAGATTTATATTGAAATATCATATTGCGAAAACATGTATTCAGAACTTTAGACTTTCGTGTCGCTAACCTATTTATCATCTATTTCTATGCGGAAATTTACGATCGTACATTTTGTTTTTCATAAACAATCGAAATATTAAGAGCTATTTTCAGCTACTCTTAACTGTTAAGTATCAAATTAAAATTGTTTTAATAACAACATTTTTATTATACAACTACTAAGTAAAGGTAAACCTCGCCCATTAGTTTAAAACACCCTGAGTTACCCTGGGTAAACTCCCGATGGAATAAATAGAAGTAGCAAAAACCTATAGAAGAATAATCAGCACTTAATCTTTTTGAGATACTATTATTTAGTACATGATAGTTTTTGTATTTAGTAAATCGCAGTGCCACAAAAACTTTCGAAATGTCAACTTTTCAAAATATGTCCTCTATATTTGTAAGTCGTGACTCGCGACCGTGTGACGTCAATATTTCGTTAAACGGCTCATGCCGGCGCAGTGTTAATACTCATAACAAATTGTACCGCACTTAACCACACTGATTAGCGACGAAAAATGGAGTCCCAGTTTACTTCTGGCTTAGATATTACATTATACTAGCTTCCGCTCAAAAGTTCGTCCGCGTTAAAAGACTTTTCCTGATAAATTTCGATAAGAAAACGAGTTAGGCATGAAATAGTAATAACCACAAACTTAAGCATTTATATTGTTTAAAATACATTTTACAAAAAATAATGTCTATAGAGTTGAAGAAGAATATTATTATATATTATGGCTAATACAAAAGAAGTGCGAGTTATTTTAGAAAGGAACTTCAGCAATCGGCACCTACTTAATTTGTCGTAATTTGTGTCTAGTACTTAATTTTCACCTACTGCAACTTGAGATAAATAAAACAAAATTTCGCAGAATTTTCAAAAAAATATCTACAAAACTTCTTCCCGTCTTAAACAAAAAGGAAGCTAAACTTAACAGAACAAGTTGCCTTCTAAATCCTTCAGACGGCTGTATGGAACAAGCTTTATTTATTAGGACAGTTGACCGATGCACATATTGAGATAAAGCCTTTACTCTTGAGACATTTTACTCGAGTGCTTTACAGAAAATATGATGCTCAAAGTACTTGCATCTCTGAGATGTTTCACTTGCGAAGGACTTGTAGTGGTCTATACGAAAGTATTTTTGAACTCCGTCTTGCGTAGGTAAAATACTTGATACAATTGTGTATGCTATTGATCGGAACGATCTACATATTATTAAAATTCAGTTTTTGTGGAATTTCTATAAATATAATTATTGTTGAAGAACAATAAAAACAATTGACAAAAGTGTTCTTGTCTGTGTGAATTAATTGGAAAAAATAAACATACATTTTTTATTTTTTTATACCCATTAGGTACTGTCCCACTGAGTGAGACAGTACCTAATGGGGGGTAAGGCTGTGAGTCCACAACGCTGCCTAAGTGCAAATTGGGGACTTTGCATGCCCTCAAGAAATGTGTTAAACAATTTTTTTAGGCAACTGTATTCAATTATACAAAATTCAATTTAAAAAACGGGCACATCCTACGTAACCAATACATAATTATCCGCTCTTTTCAAAATTGCATAAAGTTTATTAGATATTCCAGGAATAAAACAACAGAGACGATTATATCTAGAAGCTCTCGTTATTCTAGATGTAGGATTTGGACCTCGAATACTGCTTATATACCGCTCGTAAAATGTGACCACTTGTAGCACAAGAGTAACTAGTAAAACAGTAGCCGGGAACACACTAATTTGATTCTAATTACTTGTAGAATACAGGAAATCTTAGTTGCGACTCAAGTTCTAAACTTTCTAAGTGGAGTGCTGGTGGGAAACTTGGCATTTTATTGCACATATTCTATTTCCTTGAGAATTATAGTTCTTTGGCCGTATTTAGTTGTATGTATCTTTGACTTCGGATCCTTAACAATCTGAATGCAACACTTCATATAGCAGTTTAACCATTACAAGCGTGCCAGATAGATAGACAGGCAGACTCAGTTAAATGAATTTAATTAATTTTATTGTATTAATGAATTTTTAAACCGGGGACCTACAAGTAGATAGCGGGATGACATGGACGCTTTTGAAAAGGGCTGGTCGGATCTTGCCGCTAATAGGGGGATTCGGAAGGGAAGGGGGATGCCTTTGCCCAGCAGTGGGACACTCAAACAGGCTTAACAAAAAAAGTTTTTTAGGTTTGATCTCTTAAAGAAACTCTGTAACTTCTAAGGTCATAAGGTCAGGATCAAGGTCATCATTTCGTTTACTTACCCACTAATAACTTCTTCAACATGTTTATAAAAATGGTACAGTTTAGCATCGTCCTGATAGTCACCACCGTCTCTCTTGATTCCCACTTCTCTCTTCATTCTAGCAGTTCCCGTGTACCCGGAGTTCGCGTGGAGCAAGTCTATGGGTATCTGCGTTCGATTCCAAGGCAGTTGAAAGTTGGCTTGGAAAGCATAGTTTATATTCACCGATTTCACTGAACTTGGGAAACCGAAGCCGACGTTGAACTGAAAATGAAACATATTTTTTAAGTTTTTTATACGAATCCAATGTTTTCATACTTAAACTCCTAACCGGTAAAGAAATAACTGTATCACATCGTGGTAAATTGAAGTATTTTTCTTATTGCGGCTAAATATTCTATAATGATATTTGACATAGGATATTCAAATTGAACTTAACTTCCTAACCATTATCCGCGAATACTTAAAAATGCTATGTTGTATATCCATCCCTAAGGTCAATCTCATCACATTGCCATAATTTATTTTATGGAATAACAGCATCAGTATAATAGACGTAAATTCTTAATAAAACCTTCAAATAAACCAAAAATATCAAAAGCTAAAACAATAAGCGGTCCAAACGCTGATCACAGCATCAGCAAATTTATAATTCCTGCTGGCCAATAAACAATGGGCAAGCCATGTTCCTTTCAAGCTCAGAGCAAAGCTTCGTTTTATTTATGAACGAAAATGAAATTAATAGATATTATATTGCCATATCCCGTTGCAAAGGACCGTCTAACTGAGTTACTTTCCTCCCGAGAGAGGAAATGGCACTTTTCTTTCTCAAAGATTCTTGGTGAAGCATTCGAGGTAATTTGATTGTATTTATTTATCAATATAAGATGTTGAGGGTCTATTTTTAGATTGCTATTGAGTTTTACCTTCGTTTTGTACTCTTTTTGGTTCAGTTGATTAATGTTTTGGTAATTGATTTTGCACATGTCACTGTATAGCATGTTTTGTGTGTGTGAGAGATTTTATCCTGATCAAGAATGCTCTTGTTCGGCATATTTTTATGTATGGTCTTTAGTGTTAGATACATACATAATATCACGCATTTTATACTCAAAGGTGTAGACAGAGGTGTGTGTAGTATATTCACGTATTGCCATTGACAATGCTAGTCTTTACTTCGGTCATAAAATATACCGAAGTTATGTACAATTGTTGGTTCACTTTATAGTCTTACTAGCTGACCCGCGCAACTTCGCTTGCGTCACATAAGAGAGAATGGGTCAGAATTTTCCATGTTTTTGTAACACTTTTTACTGTTACCTACTCTGCTCCTATTGGTCGTAGCGTGATGATATAAAATATGCTTTTTTTTCATGAAAATATTCTCAAAATTATTTATATCTCTTAGGGCTCTTTCAATTTAGCCGTATCGTGTCGGACCGCAGCAGTGCCGAAACGGTGCGTTTGTCGTACGGTGCACGGACGGTCATTTGTTTTCATACAAATCGCACGGTGCGGCAACAGTGCGGTGTCGGTACCGAGAACGCACGACGACAGGACGGCAGGGTCGCAAGCTCCACGTGTTCATTTCGCTGTTGAATAGTGCGGTGACTAAACGTGACAGCTAATTTCATTGAATTTTCATGTTTATTATTTGCTTAAAATGGATGATATAGACGTGGAAGAATTTATAAATGAAATTGAATTATTGAGTAATTCGTAGAAACATTCTCTTGACATTCTTAAGTAATTAAAAAATTTGCTTGGGTCTTGTTTTAACCTAGGATAAAGAATATGGAAATCACCAAAATTACATGTTAATGAAAACATCGGTAGTGTTCTTTTACGGGCGCGGCGTTTTTGTTTCTGTTTGATATTTTTTAACAGGAGCACTAACAGTAATGTTTCTTCGTCAGAGTCCATGGCTACACTGCTGTCACATGAATTTAAAACAACACTAACATACAAACGCACGGCAGTCAGATACGCTTTCAATTTAGGCGTTTGGTGTCGGACGGCTAACGTACCGCAGCGGTACGGCAGCGGGCTATAACCAGCGGCACGGTTAACGTGCGGCAGCCGTACGACACGAAACGTCTAAATTGAAAGAGCCCTTAGTATAACGAAGTTGCGCTAAGGCATATCCGCCATTGAAACAGTTGCCATGGCAACGGAATTTTGTTAATTCAATGTCATTATAATATTGATTTTTCGCGACTTCGTTAAATTTTCTGAATTTTTCTGGGAAATGCGTCATTTTCCCGGGGTAAAAAGTAGCCTATGTCCTTTCTCGGGTATCAAAATATCTCCATACCAAATTTCATGCAAATTGGTTCAGTAGTTTAGACGTGATTGAGTAGCAGACAGACAGACAGACAGACAGACAGACAGACAGACAGACAGACAGACAGAGTTACTTTCGCATTTATAATATTAGTATGGATATTTTCAACAATTTGAAGGAAACAATTATATTATAGAGGCAAATACTTGGTGATTAATGAACATAACACATCTATGTCTGTGCAAGTGACTGTTGCTATCAAGCGGAAGTGATCGGTCGCCAATTTTCCAATGAACAGACAGAGTTAAGTCATGTGTGAACATACATCAACAATTTGACGATGTTTGAAATGTACAACATCTTTGATAGTTATATAGAAAACAGAATAGAGAATTAACGCGTACATGCATTTTACCTTGAAATACCTGACATACATATTCTTTTTCAAATAAGCATGAAACGGGAAAGTTTAAAAGTTATCTTTGATAGTTTTTAATTTGAACAAGCTTTTAAAATTATGGGTAAATTAGGGTGGTAGTTATAGCAGATGACATTTTGGGACAAATTTAGTTTATAAACTTGATCTTGCATACCTGAATTACTGTGCTGTTTGGGTACAATAACTGGCGTTTACTTCTATGCAGGATATTACTTAATACGTCTGTCTCTGTCGCACTTATGGTACACAAAACTGGGAAGAACAGGATGAGATGAATCGAACGATTGTAGTACAACATGTTAAAGAGAAATGCTTGAACAAAATGAGGTACTAGCTCACAGCTCTTGAGTGTTATAGTAACGGTAACCATACCGTCGATAGAGGACTTTACTTCAGTTGTAAGTAAAACGTCTTTGCCCTCAATTTTATTCGCGCTAAAAACTTATTTTACATACTGTTTGCTTTTTGTAAAAACGACTAGAGTTGCTAAAAATATACTAGAATCATGGATAAAAGTCCTTTTCTGTTCTGGGATTGTTGAAACCTAAACTTTAAGATGTGCATTTGGGTGGCAGTTAATGCGTATTATAATTATACTTACGCTTGGGCTCAAGAGCATGTTGTCCTTATGTTGGGAAAAGGGCTTTCTCAAAGTCTTTCACTGTAGGATGACATCGGCGATCTGTGTAAAAGGTAGTAATAGTAAAAGCAACCTGAGTCTGCATGCGACCAGTAACCTTCGCCGAAACGTCAAGCATTTCGAGTAGAAGCAAAAGTAAAATGCGTGTAAGCGTTGATTCCCGTATTCTATTACTTATGAGCGCAAAAGTTTAAATGCGGAGGAGTTCTTAATCTTCTTTTTGTATCTATTTCTATTAAGTAGTTTTAGCATGCTTTGAAAAATGTTATTTGTAATATATATTGTTAATGTTACAAAAATATAATTTAAAATCAATTCTCTGTTTTGATGACGAAAACATAACACGTATAGAATAATATAGAACATGTTCCTATAGTATGGAATAGCGACTGCAGTCTTGAATACGTAATACAACAGTTGAATGTATTGACTTACATGTCAATGGATAAACGTATTAGTCCCGATGTATACAGGCTTACTCTCTCTCTTACTGTGAACAGACCCGTGTTCAGTACAATATATCATAGTATTGAATTAGAATATCTACATACTATGTATATACAAGAGTAGAATATAAATAGACTTTGCGGTTAAAATAAGACTATTAGATGATGTTTTCGTGTCTTGACCCGAAGTAATGTTAATGTTCTTTCTTCTATTACATACACACTTAAAAAACACCTTACCGTAAAGTAATAATCGATACAGCTCGTCCTAGTAATTTTAAAATGGTTTAAAAGTTAAAAGTAGTTATGGCCAAGAAACTAACAATGCAAGTATGATAATGATATGATAGTTATATACGTGGTTTTTTGGCAGCTCACTGCAGGATTCAGTTGTCATATTTCTATCAAATAACTAAAACATCAACAAACTTTTCCTTTATGTTAACATTGTTCATAGATCACACGTGTTTGAAATACATATGGTTGCACTCACATCGGTCTGTAAACGATCTATGAGTTAAGCGTGAAAATTGCGTAGATAGGTGGCGGCATAGTGGTATTTAATAAATAAATGGTACCAAGAGTATTCGTGTTTTGGAGGGCATGTAAAAATTGGTTCCGGTTATTATTAATTAAATGAACAGTTGTTAAAATGTTTGTGTTATGATAAGGCCCGTGGGCAGCTTTACTAACTGTTGATCACTAACTGTACGATAAATATACGACATATAATAAAATGGTGTCTTCTGGTGAAAATCATCTAAAAATATCGATATAGTCAAAATCCTCAAAAACTTGCACACTATACAAAGCTTAATATAATTTGTGTGTGTAAACAAATTTTATTTGTAGAGAAAGCATCTATGAAATGTATGACAAAACTGTATTCACGACAAATACACAATCGTTTTAAGCCGTTTACTCCAAAGAAATGATTATGTTCTATCACATTATATTGAGACAAATACCATTGCATAACAAGTTACCTGCTCGAAACATTTTAAAAATTTAAATGAAATTTGGACTTTTCTGCAACAGGCTTACGTCGAATAATATATATTATAAAATGTGGTCTAGTGCTTATTTGTTTTGTTTTGTAAACGTCTAAGCTCTTACATTAAAATAATACACACATGGACGGCATAACAGGAGGATCAAAAGACAGGAGAACCTGTGATTAACATTATTATAACACTTTTTTTTACAGATTACATTACAAACTTGTTTAATTTAAAATATTTTGTTGAAAATGTTTGTATGGTACTGTATAGCAAACTAAAATTAGAAATTCAAATGAGTGCTAACACTTTTAACCCTAAGATAGATTTCGTTAAATAAGTGCATAATTTTAAAATACCTGCAGCAATGTGGAGTTCGGATATATCAACTGTCTTTTGCTTCTATGCAATACTTCAGGAATATCAACATCAGTTGCACTAGTAAAAAACAACAAATTTAACAAAGCCGTGAGAGACGAGAGTTTCAAAATTAAAAACATGTTGATAGAACAACGATGAGATTTCAAATAAAAATGTTTTAGAAAGTTCTAGAGACGGTTAACCCCTCTTATTGGCCATTATCGGTGTTAGTACTGATTAGGAGTACAAATATGTAACAGTGATGTGTGAAATTAAAAAAACAAGTTCAAACTCTTGCGGTTAGTCTTTTGTGTCAACCGCAGCCGCTAATTTGAGGTGCATTGTTCGATTTTTCAGCTCTGTGGAGTTATGTTTTCCTGGTACGTAGATCGTCTTTTAGGTGTGGAAGAATGTTTTTGGTTTTGAGCTTGGTTTTCTAAAGTTAGTTGCTCTAAAGCCGTTCATAGATTTGTTATTTATTTAATATGATGTTGTTTATGAGTAGTTTAATAAGTTTTCCAATGTTTGTTTATAGATTTGTCTCTTTATTCCATGTTATCATAAATCAGTACCGTGTTAATGTTAATGATATAAAATATGAAGAAATTAATTTGTTTGCGAAATATGTTTCGTCACTCTGTGACGCAATTTTGACTACGTGTTTCGTGTCAATATCGGATGCAGACTGAAATGTAAATATTTTTCGCACAAATGCTTATTGATACAAAACGTAGTAGACACACATTATGAAAAGACAGACGTAACAAGACAGTTGCTTGAAAATAATATTTAAATCTCTATTTATTTTTTGTATGGATAATGGTCATCCCACTACCAAAGTTTGGAAAGTAAGCGTTTACAATTGGCAACAACGAAGTCCGACTTCTAACGTGTTTTCGAGGTGCGAAAACGCTCAGCTCAAATACTAATAAGCGGCCATCTATCTATACGATGTCTACGGGTTGCTTAACTTACTGAACGGTTACTATTCAGTAAGTGCCTATCAGCGTTTCTAAAAGACCTTTGATCGCAATAAATTCCTCAAACAACACAATACTGCGATTTTCTACAACTGTCGACTATCGACACCCGGCTAGCTATTGATAAATTTTGCATCAAAAGCTCAAATCAGCGCCTCTAGCGGGCTCCGTAGGAACTATTTTGGCAGTACATTTTAAATGTCAAACTCTCGATCGACAATACAGACTGTAAAGAATTACGCTACTGATAGCAAGTGATAGAGTTAATACACGTAATACAGCAAGCGGAGTTATTGTCTCGTGGCAGTATGTTGTTGGACAAACATATTAGTGGGCAAGTGGGCGGTACCGTATTGTAACCACAATGTCCAATAGTAAGGAATAGTTCACAGTAACTAAGTAGATCAAGATTTTTACAATATAGATGGGATTTGGTGTAAAAAAAAATACATTTTACCAAGACTTGATATTTCAGTTTATTGAAATATCAATAAATAATCCACAATAAGAAGGGCTAGTAATACCCGACTTTTAAAATTACTATGTTTTATATGAATAGCACAATACGTCAAATTTCAATATACGATTCTCATCAGAGGTCTAAAACTGAAATTAAACTTACTTTCTTATCCTTACGTTTGTAAAATGTAATTTTAAAAGTAATTTGAAAATTTTGACCAACATGTACAAACATATCTATAAACATTTGTTTTTATATTGATTGTGATTATAATAAGAATATAACGAAACACAAAAAGCCAGTATTTATCTTTTAACTTTTTCCAATCTAAACAATAAAAAAAAAACAAAAGGCAATAACGCAATATCCTGTACAACACTGTCCCAATACGGATGAGGAACAATATCGGATTCAGATCGTCACAGTGAACGCGACTTTATAATCTGTAGTAGTGACAGTAGGTACATTGACGCCCGACACTCGGTCGTTTATTGGTTGCTTCTCCACACGTCGAATATGTGATACTTAATATATATGGCTGGCTGAGTGCGGCTGACTCCCAACAATGAGGTAAGATGGGGTAAGATGATTACCTTAATTTTTAATCAAAAATACGAAGACTATTAGGAAATAAATAGAAAATAATAGTGATTAGGTGAAGATCTTGAGATGTATTTAATGTTATCGAAAATAGTCTACCGTGATTTTACTACTCAGCGAAAATAGTATAGTCATTGTTGACGTTTCCACTTTCTGTCTCTTTCTCGTCGACGTATTTAGAATAGGAATGAAAGAGACAAAACTTTTAAATCGCTTTCGATACGGAAATAAATATTTTTATCTATTCTTTTGTATCAAGAGAATATTCGACAGTCAAAACTTTTCATTCATAAGTTCAACATGCAGGCCAAATGCGGATGAAACTTTGTACTCTTTCAAGAACTAACTTAATACGAAAAATAAACACAAAAATTACATGCTAATGAAAAACACTGCACGTAAATTATAGCAGTTATTGAAACAAGGACGCGTGCGAATTTTTTCATTCAATATTGATGGCTAGTTAAGTGGGGTCCCAGACGTTCAAAAATTATAAATATCATGCCATCACACTTATGCTTCATTTAATTCGATGCAGCATTTTTTTGGAACGTAAACTACCTGAAATAGATTAGTAGTGCTAGTGCCTAGTTGCATACTTGCACAGGTCGAATACCTGTCACGGAAGTGATCGAGGGTTCGACCTCAAGGCATCACATATGACTTTTCTTAGTTATCTGCATTAAAAATAATAATCACTTGTACATCTGGTAATGGACAGCATGGTAAGGTATGCATTCTCGAAATTTCTATAAAGAAGGTCTTCAAAAGACTTTCTTACTGGTAAAAGAGCGCATTAGTTGGTGGTATCAAGGGTCTTGATCATCACTTAATCCAGGAAGTGGTTTGTTTCAGAACAGTAATGGTCTAAGTTCTTTTTCCTTTCTCTTACAGTTGCTATTGGATTTTGATGTCACTTATCTGTGTGGTCGTTGGCTCGACAGCTGATGATGAAGAGGAGCACAAGTTGAGGACCAAAAGACAAATCAACGCTTTGCCTCTAGTATACCCTTATGGAGCTACTTATAAGGTATATAGCCTACACCCATTGTTTAAGTTTATTGGGGGGGAAATTTGATAAGTGGAATACTTTTCTTTGATAGTTTTCTCAGTATACTGTAGCTCAATTCTCTATTACTATCAACTATCGATAACCGACCTGTCATCGAGAAATCTATAGTGCGATTCTGTACAGTCGGTCGGTACTGTCGAGTATCAAAATGTTGACATTTAAAATGTACTGCCAAAACAGTTCCTACGACACCCGTCAGAGGCGCTGATCAGATTTTCATACAAAATTTCTCGATGACAGGTCGGTTGTCCATAGTCAATATTAGTAGAGAATCGAGCTACAGAATCTCGCTACTGATTATTTCCACTGCGCTCGAGCCTTTGATGCTGCAAGGATAAACTGGTGGCCAGTAGAATATTGCCCATGTGACACGCATTGTGGAAGCAAATCGGGTCGTTTTAAGGGTCTAAGCCGTGAAACAATTACAACAAAACGTTTTTTTAGATTCCTATTAGTTATCTGATTTGACCGCAAGTAACCCAAAACGGGTGTGGGCTACTTATAGCCAGGTTCTGTTTTATTCAGCCATTTTTTTTATGTCGTCAAATGAACCCAGCATATACCACTATTACCTACAAGATAGATTCCAGAAGCAATTGAATCAGGTTATAAAAATATATTTTTTCAAAATTTTCAGTTGATCGTCGGTATGTCAGCCCCAATAAAATCTGAAGACTACATAAGCCTGGCATTTGCAGCAAACTTCCAGTTCCAGTACTTGCAGTTTCAGAACAACACAGAGATATCACAGCATTACTTCATTAAGACCGTGTCGAGAGAACAGAGGGAGGCGGATATATTGTCCCGGCGAGATGAAAGACTGACGTTCTATAAGACTGCTGCTGAAATGATGCGGATGTAGGTATCAATTAATTGGTCTATCAAGGACACTTAAAATGCTTATAACGTTTCAAAATCAAGGGAAGTAAACTTTTAATATTGCAATTTTTTTTAAAACCGTTTGTATTGGTAAATACATAAACTTTTGAATAAAATTACATTTTTGTAAACAACAATTGCTAAATTTTAATCAGCCTGTGAAATAGCTCACAAATTATTATTATAGATTAAAAGATCACAATCACATTTATGATCATAGAGTTAGAATGTGGCCTTATTTTTTTACCCCAAATAACCTATTCAATAAATATTTAAATATTTCATGATTTGATATTAAGTATATAACAAAGTTTGCGTCTCATGTTTTTCAGGAAGGGAATGGATGGAGACGAATGCGTTCTCCGAGCGATATGTGAAGCTGCGCAATATCCCGTCGAAGAAGAAGGTTTGGTGGGAGAATTAATTCATATTCTGTTAACGTAAGTCCAATACTCACTGATATTTTTGGTCAAAATGAGTGAAAAGAGGTCCATTATAAAAGTGACGATTCCAAATATAAAAGAACCAAAAACAGTTTTTTTTAAGTTAACTAAATCATTCTATCATTAGAGCTAAAATCAACGCCTACAATACCTTCATTGGTATTCAAATATGAAAAACAACATTCAACTATTTCTTTTCATATGTTGGAATGGTTTCCAAGTCCATCAAAAGTATATTAATGGTTTTGAAAAAAAATGATTGCTATGTTAATTTTTCTTTCATAAATAACTTCCAGACCCGACTATGGCCGATCTCCGTTTGATGAAAAAGACCAGGAGTTCGAAGACATGATGTCGCCATACAACGACGCCGCCACTGCTGGAAGGCAGATGTTCAACTGTCCTTCCATTTACCCTGGATGCCCTGAAGGTCAGGGGGTCATGGAGATGATCAGCATACTTAGAGAAGAATGAAGCAAGATTTCTTCTTCTTATTATTTGTTATAACTTTAAGTTTTTGAAACTGGTTTTTGGATTGGATTGCAACTTGGATTTTAAATTCTATTCTATATCCAATTTTTTTTCTTTTCGATCATGGAGTTTTTTTTCGTAAGATTTCTGAGGTACTTACGTGCTTACGTGCTTATTTAAAGATGAACTTGGTTATAAAGTTTTTAATGATTTTTTGGTACTTGCACATAAATTTTTGGATCAATATTTGAAATAATTGCAGTCTTTGGAAATTCATTCATTAGAATAAGTAAATTGTTATCTTATTTTTGTTTCGCAGTAAAAAACGGGTGAATGACCTAAATCTATTTCTTTAAATATTCCACTACGTAAGGCGAATTAGCTGCAGAAAACTGAAAGTTTGAATGTATTGAAGTGGTTTCCTTATATTCCCTATGGTTTTAGGTCTTCATATACAATGTAAGATCGTGAGGGCTACCACGTATCTACGTGATAGTGGCTTTCAAATACTTGTCAACTGAGGTCAGTTGAAAACTATTTGAAAGCCCCTATGCCATACATCGTTTTCTCCCTAAGATTGTAGTGATTAGCATGTTACGTCAACACAGCAATGTACTGAATAGTGACCATAACTTTGACGTACACTACTTGTTAACTTAGATACGTGATAAGTATCCAGATTCCCGACCGAAAAATTATGAATACAAATACCTATAGGCTTTTAACAACATTGTACGCTTTATCGTTAATTAAAATTCGATGTTCTATTCTTTCATATGACCAATATAAGTTGCTATGCATAATTAAGTAAGTTGTGAGCACTTTTCTATGTCACTTGAACTGGTCAATTAAAATGGTTTAAAATTATAAGTCATGTATTTTCGTTTCGGCTATTAAATTCTATATTATCCATACTTCCAAATCTACCTAATAATATTATAGTTGGGAAAGTCTGTTCGTTTGTAATTCTTTCATATAAACGGCTGAATGAGCACATTGTAATAGAATAGAGTTAGGCGAAGAGGTTAGAGGTTCGGTAATGTAACCGCAATTTATATAATGATTGGTAACTTTCTACTGCGAAAATCTTTATAGATTTAGGACAAAGTAACATTTTAGTAACACAACAACTCTAACACAAACTTGAAAATCCCACCAAATTTTTGTTTTCACAACATGTTGTACAAGCCATTACAAGCCATAATATCTTGCAAAATAAACAACAGAAAAATTTATAAAATTTCTACAAAATTTTTCCTTCAAGAAAGCTGTAAAATGTACCGAAAAAGAAAACGCTGTGGGAAGGCGGCACTAATCCTGTAGAGCCTTGGTTATAAAGTGAAGGGAAGCTTGGCTGTTTGCTTTGGGGCGGTCTTTCCGCGACAAATGAACTAAATCTCATATATGTAGCCAGTCACGTGCAAGCTATCTTTTCCTTAGAATATTTACATTGACTTAGTGCTGTCGCTACTGTTGGTTCTCGATCCTGTGTTTGTTGTTTGTATCGCTATTTAGAATTTATAATAACACATCAGATAATTGATGAACAAAAGCCACTGTGGAGTACTCAAGGACTCACCTCTCGTTTGGTGGAAACTCTTGCCCAGCAGTGGGACAGTAATGGGTTGGGAAAAAAAGAAAATTGTTTCTGAAAACAAAAAGCTCCATTTTCTACTACTCTCGACTACCGACTAACGGCTAGCTATCGAGAAAAAATAAAAGAAAAACTGTTTAGCACCTCTACTGGGCTCCGTAACAACTATTTTAGCAGCACATTTTAAATGTCAAACTCTCGATACTCGAAGATACCGACTGTACAGAACTGTGCTACTGTTCTTAAGAAACATAATAGTTTTAAAACCGTAACGAATATTTAATTGTTTCTATTGTAA
This sequence comes from Anticarsia gemmatalis, assembly GCF_050436995.1. NCBI lineage: Eukaryota > Metazoa > Arthropoda > Insecta > Lepidoptera > Erebidae > Anticarsia > Anticarsia gemmatalis. The sequence goes on from NC_134759.1 coordinate 10,458,772, forward strand.
TGTCAATCCATAAATTTGACGCTATGATAAAACTAAGTTATAATCATGAGTTTTATTTTTCATAACACTGAAGTTTCTGATCGTTATATTAAACACTAGCTGACCCGCGCAACTTCGCTTGCGTCACATAAGAGAGAATCAGAATTTTCCACGTTTTTGTAACACTTTTTACTGTTACTCTGCTCCTTTTGGTCGTAGCGTGATGATATAAAATATGCTTTTTTTCACGAAAAATATTCTCAAAATGATTTATATCTCATAATATAACGAAGTTGCGCTAAGGCATATCCGCCATTAAAACAGTTGCCATGACAACGGAATTTTGTTAATTCAATGTCATTAAAATATTGATTATTCGCGACTTCGTTCGCCACCTGAATTTTCCCGGGAAATGCGTCATTTTCCCGGGGTAAAAAGTAGCCTATGTCCTTTCTCGGGTATCAAAATATCTTCATACCAAATTTCATGCAAATTGGTTCAGTAGTTTAGGCGTGATTGAGTAGCAGACAGACAGACAGACAGACAGACAGACAGACAGACAGAGTTACTTTCGCATTTATAATATTAGTATGGATAAACATTTTACGCTTATGAACCCAAACAACGACTAATAAAACTTACAAAGTATTTTCTCGTTAAGTTACAAATATCTTACATAAGTATTCGAGTTAAAATGGTTGTAGGCAATGGGCCCCGATGGGCAATCAGTTGAATAGTAGCCGATTTAGACGCCTCGAGAATTTATTGAGTGGTCCAATAGTAACTAACTGGATTTATTTTGTGCTTACCACGCGCTGAGCTTTCATTACCGTTGTAGACAGAGATGCAGATACAAATCTCTAGGGAGAGGAAAAGAGACGGATAATGTTTCGTGCGGTTTACATGTAGTAATGTTTTTGTCATGTCAATAATGTATATGTATTTTTGCTTTAACGGAGAGTGTATTTGTTGGTATTAACGAGAATCAGTTGAATTACCTGGTTTATTTGCGTGTTTTGTTTTCTTAGTAAATGTTGTTGGCTTACTAGAAAGTGACTAAAAGAATTATATAATGAATGTTTCTGACGAATTTTGTGTGTGACGAACATAAAATGTATGTATAAGCTATTTGTGAATAGGTAGCATAGATATTTTGTTTCATGTGATTGTGACTTAGTACCGCAATGATGTCTATTTTAACCACCAAACTTCGATCGTTGTGAAATCAGTGATAAACGTTTATCGATTCACTAGAGTGAAAAAAATAGCCCCGCCACTCTTCACGAAAACCATAACTACATCATTAACTAATCTGGCTACAAGTCTTTCAACGCTTCGTATTTCCTACTCTCCTATACCAATCCATCAGACTCCATCTGTCTCGACCAAAAGGCTAACTAAAAAAAGGCGTTAATTAAAAACTGGTCTCAGATGTTCGCATTTGTTACAAAAGTTACAACCTACATATATTACACGTATCCCTAGTGTAAGTACAATGTAAACTAGAATTCCACGTTATAATTTAATTAAAAATAGCGGCACAACGGCTGCCGGGGAAGGCTTGTTAGAGCTACACCATTATGTTATGACGTCATTAGCCAACAACCTCTAATTTCATTTGTATTATGTGGATTATGTTCGGTTTAGCGTGTTTAGATTTTTTATAGAAGCACTATAAGTGCAATTCACAATAGGTTCAGCTCAAGAATTTGATATTTAATATGTATCGTAAAGACACTTCTTGCGGCGCCCGCTAGAGGCGCTGTTTGGATTTTTATAGAAAAATTGTCGATAGCTGGACGCTTGTCGTCGTCGATAGTCGATAGTTGTAGAAAATCAACCCTCAGCGCTTTATGTATAAATCTATATACTAAATTCTACCTAGAAAATTGCGAATTGAATGCAATGTAATTTTTCATCTAGGGAGATGAAAAAATGCCATTCAATTCGTAATTTCTATACTTCTTAAATTCAAACCTCATAAGCGCCCCCAAGCGGGTTCTACGGAACTTCATTTTTGTACAATTTAAATGTTAAACTCTCGATAGGTACTTACTAGATAGTGCCGAATTTTAAAAATCGCGCCACGGGTAATTTTTTTAGGGTTAAAAAAAAACTTATGTAATGTCCACGTAGTTAGTGAAACCGACACTTAGTATGTATTATTTACATAAAGAGAAATGACACTGAACTAATAACTAATTACTTAGAACAGCCAGTGCAGTGTTTACGACTGCCGTGGGAGAAATAAAAGAAACGAATAACCCTTTCAACTTATTACATTATTGTTACAAAAACTATTGTACTATTTTTACTTTTGTGTAAAATGGAACAAGAAATATACCTAAACGTATTTTTATCGAGTGCTGCGGGCACTTTTACAAACATACAAGCAAAGCATACTAATTATCCAACGACTCAACATGACTATTTGGTTGAAGTCTATCGATATAGATCATACAAATAATTGTATCGTATGGAAATCGAACTTGTACTTCCCGAGCGCAATAGTAGCGTCGAGGTAATTGATAAACACCAAAAATAAGACAATACATTTTGATTAGAAACATTTATTTCGCATTCATTTGACTATCCTTTTTATTAAACAATTTCTGAGTTATACCGTATCCGTATAGAGTGATACATCCAGCATTGAAAACGGACACATTGAGATCGAAGTCACACAATCTTCAGAAGTCTTGTTGTGCCATTTCTCCGTCATTGAAGACTGCTGCCTGTGAATAGTGAAGACTTTTAAAAATTATATCAGTAGGTCAGTAAATGATCTGTGGATTGAGCAAACCTTGGTGCGGTCTTTCTATAGATGGATGATTGCAAAGGGGTATTTTCAACGGGGCGTCACCGTGGTTCGGAGGGCAAAAAAGTGTCGGTCCCAGTGGTTGCTAATGAAGATAACAGTCATTAAGTCACGTGGCTTGAACAATTTTGACACTTGGTTGACCACTAACCATACGATAAGAAGAAGAATCAGTAGCGTAATTATCGACCCCTATTCACGACTTTTAGCTATCAACAGAATTTGTATGAAAATCTGATCAACGCCTCTAAAGGATGCAGAAAAAACTACTTCTGCAGTACGTTTTAAATATCAAACTGTCGATACTCGATAGTACGGACTGTAGAAAATCACGCTATCGTAATACTAGAAAATAAGAGTAGCACCGATTATGAAATCATGGTTTTGATTTTGGACACAAATAAAACATATTTTTAATTACCATTGAAAGAGCTTAAAAGTCATTTGGCATTTAACAGTACAAAAGCTCAGAGACAACACACATTATTATGATGTTGCAGTGTATTGCTCTGCAGAAATAAAATACAATGTGCATACACTACATGATAAATAAAAGAAATCCCAATTCAGCATTGATGATGGGATTGTATGTCCGAAATCAGACACATGAATGAGAGTATGAGACAATGAAGAGTATTGTCGTAATGACGAATTTCCCAGTACGAAATGAGATTTTAAAAGATTACGTTTTTTATTCATACTTGCTATGAGGTCAATGAAAAGTCAATTTCAGGCGAAAATATTCAGCTGTTGATTGATTTATTAACGAAGCTTTATACGATGCTTTACAGCCTGTATTCTGGTTAAATATTGGCAACTTGATAGAGTTTAAAGTCGTTCATTTTGCGTTCATTATATACGAAATGATTTATTACATTTTTTGTATTGAAATGTAAAGTGGCGATATACCCGTCCCTTATTATGTGAGATTGCAAACATGACTTTTCATGTTTTTTGTCGGTTTGTTTAAGCATAATAATTATACTTTCATAGAAGGTCTTCTATTCTCTTCCTATAATTTATTGAAGGTAATTTTTTTGTTACTAGATAATTCTTTATCAATTTATTGGTCTATTAGTCATATGGACTTAAGGTATATCTCACAAAGCCTATACTTATAAAACAGTAGCGACTAGAACGTGCCAGACTCGAAGCAATTTCCGAAGCCAAATGTCCATTTTCACGTAAAAATTGCTCATAATTTCATTTCAATGGGCGTCAGCTATGAACATAATTTCATTAAAAATGTCATTTTATATTACCTGAACACCATTTTTAACAGTTTGTGGTATATTTTTTGTGGCTCGAGGATCGTTTCCATTTCACAAATGGTTCGCCGGACGCAGTGGAAACCATTCAGGCCGTTTCTGAAGCAATCAATTCGATTATGTGTAAAAGTTTTCAGTAATTTCGAAATGTACATAGTGTTTAAAAAGTAGGTAAAAAGCTATCGAGAATTACATACTTAATTGCAAACGTGTCTAAAATGCGATAACAGAAGGTTACCATACCTCCTTTTTTAAATGGTTAACTTATCCTTTTTGTTTAGAAGAAAGTTATCGTTAAGTATCAATTTGCATCGCGTTTGAAACCCGTTTGCTTTTCGTTACTTTACGAGATCTTATGCAAAAAGCAAAAAGTTTTGGAGAAAAATTAATTGGCTGAATAATTTTAGAAATATTTGTCACTTATAACGACAACAACAGCAATGACATAATTGCATCTACTGTCGCAGGAATTTTGGACCTTTCAAAGTCTTAAATATGGAATAATAGATAGAAGCTAAAGATTTTAACGGATATATAAACACAATAAGCTTGATATCAAAACAAGAGATAAACAAACTAAAGTATCCTTAAGCATATAAAAGATACCTATCGGAGTTAGCCATTTGTACAACTTAGTACCTACTGGTCTTTCGGGTGCGGTAGCGGCCCAAAATAAATTGATGTTTATTGACCTTCATACTAAAATGGGTTCACGTCACTAATGCTTGGATTTTTAACATGTCTTGCTTTGAAAAAAGGGGTTATTAGATTTATGTGAATAGGGTGTAAAATACGATACACTGGAAATTCCGGTGGTAGATTTGTTCCAATGAGTGGTAACTATGGGCCGGAACAACTATGGCTGAATGAGATTTGGTAAGTTTATTAAGGGGAATTCGGACATTAGTTGTTGCTGTTTATCTATTAGATAGGTCTACTGACACTCATTCATAATCCATCAAACTGGCCCTTAAGTTTTCAAAATTAGTGTTATTGTGTATTCGCGGAAGTAATGAGATACATTAATAGCCTTATGTTTAGAACGCAATGTATCGTGAAAAAAGCAGTCACATTTCTAATTTTGAAAAAAAAAAAACAGAAAACGATAGTTTATGAATTAAATCACAGATTTTTAATAGATGAATATAAATTTAAAAGGTTTTTGATCATTCTTTTGAATAATTCTGAATCAAGACTATTGTGAACCTAGTAAACTGCTCTTTTCTACAACGTGTGATAAGTAAATTGAAATTGTTAGCTACTTACTTCTCCAGTAATTCTTCTAGATGGTTATAAACACTTCTTCTATGTACAGGATGGTGGTGATGGTGTTTATAATATCTAAATGTGTCAGGAGGATTGTCCCAGTTCATACGGAACCCTATCGCCTGAGCGAAGATTTGATTCCATGGTATTATATTTGCTTTGAAGTTTATACGGAGCTGGAAAAAAATTAATAGATAATTAATATTGATGTAATGGCTTTTGCAAAAATTGGATTTCTTACCCGCGCTAGTTAAAAGTGACTTAGTTTACAGGGAATCCCTGGACTATTGAACACATACACAAAATCACGCCGTTTTGGGGTCGGCAGAGAGACCGGAGAACGCCATTTGTACGATCCTCAATCAAATCCTCGATCAAAATCGATTTTCAAGGGAATTGTTGTGCTATATAAACATGAGTTACATTTCAAGATATATGCAAAATATTAGCACAACAACTCCTATAAACAGTAGAACCGAGGCAGAGTAATAAATGAGGTGAAAGTAGTATACCATAGCAGTATAAAATTTAATAAAAAAAAAACCCTTCAAACACGCTATCGACATCAGAAAATCATAAAAATACTCACAAAGGAACGTGTCATATTCCTGAAGCTTAAATACCTCTTCTGTAAATGATGGGTCTGGTTAGCGTTACCAAAGTCTATTAAAATAAACGCTATAACGAACACATAACACAGGCAACATAATTGAAGAAATCTGTACATTTTTACTACTTAAACTTAAAAATAGTTATCACCAAGACTTTATCACTTAGAAAGTAATTGTGATCAACTGTCGCCGGTTTTAATCACTTTTGGGTGCAGTTGTGATCAACTGCCGCCAATTCTCAATCACTTTTGGGTGCAAATGTGATAGAATTGCCGAAAATCGTAATTTGTTACTGTCCTAATTATTTATAAACTTGTGATACTGTTTAAAGTTAACGACAAAGTCCACTTGCGTCCATCAAATTGAGTTAACACGTGAAATTCCTTGTACGAAATCCATCCTTTAACTAATTCTCAGAATCACACACAGATTTCCCAAAATCACATTTTTAAAAGGATTTCTTTTAGCACTAAACTTCACATTGCGATAACTAGAGTCAAGTAACTTAGAAATAACGATTTTCTGTATAACTGCAGTCATAGTAAAGTAGGTTGTATTTGCTGTATTGATTATGAGTAATTTTTGTGTTTGGATAGTGTAAACTAGTTCATAGAATGGGGTTAAATAGTTGGTTCTGTCTTAGTTATAAAAGAAAGCCTACTTTGTAAGGCTTGAAGCACGCTAGGACTTGATTTAGTACTACATTTAATGTTAGCGTGTTTTGAGAACAAACTAAAGTAGGGTACTGTGTTTTATAATAGAAGTTTTATGTAATGTGGTTCTTGTTAGCAGTTTTGGCAAAAAATCGTGTAATTTTTATAAAAAAAATACCTATGTTTATTAATATTGGTTCGATTCGCCGACGAATAAACAGGATGTCACGAAATTCTTGGATGAAATTTTTTCATGGTACTTTGTACCCATGAATTGAAAAAGGATTCAAAAATCAAACTAGCTGTACTCTGCGGCCTCACTCCTATATCTATAATCATTTCACCCCCGTCTGATGTACATAATGAGCCCGTATAGAGAATATAGTACACACATATTAGTGTAGACATTAATCCCTATTTTATTATTCCAATAAACTTTTTGCCTGATAAAGTAGCGATAGTATTTCAGTACAATGACGTTGCGTGTCTAATTAAAATACCGTGACTAGTTAAAACTAAGACAACGACGGCTAAAACTTGTTTTATGTGAAACGTAGTAGGCTTGACTTTCTTTGCTTTTATTAGTATCTCTTAGGGATTTGTATCGAGTTGCAGAACCAAAAAATGCTTTAAATAGGCCGATAGATAGATACTATAAGAACTATGTTAGACGTAATATTTTGGATTTCCTGTCATGTGTCTCAGGTAAAAACTGTTATATAATGGAGTAAATAATAACGTTGTACCAAACTAAAAAAATCTGCTAGACTGTGACGTCATGTGATTTAAAAAAAATATCAGATATATTTTTAAAAACTATATTTCTTACCAATATTCTGATTTATTGTGACTTACTATTTTTTTATGTTTTTCCTTTATAGTGTGTCACTACTTGGCAAAGGCCACCCCTCTTTCCTTCCAAATCTGTCTGTCCTGTACTCCCCGTAATTAATTTTCTAAAAATTTAAGGATTTATATTATTCTAATGGAAAAGTAGTAAATACAAGGGAAATAAATAAATACCGTTTGTTTATAAAGTTTGTTCGTTTATTTACTGAAGCGAGCTCAGTGTAATACGATACTCTGAGAAGAGGAGTGACGTAATAGATTTATAACATTCTCTTTCAGAAGAATTGTAGGTACTGTATCTTTATCTAGTAATTACTTTCTAAAATTATATTAAAAACTAGCAGTGATTATTCATGTTCTGTCTTTGTTATGTAAGACACTGAAAGAGAAATATTGCTTATGTTACTATTTATAAAACGTCGGGATTTTACCTATCTTGTTGATAAACATTTGTTGGCAATTATTTATTTTTATTTTATTTTGAAACTTCATATACATAGGTGTATTATACAGGCCTATTCAATGCCAAAGGCAATTAGTGCAGCGGATAAACCGTTAAAATACATAGGCATTTGTAAAACATCTACTGTACCTATGCATAAAGAAATTTTGTTCAGCTTAGTATAAATACCGTTACATTACAATTACGTGTCCAAATTATATTGTAAATTACTTTCCTCGTGACTTGGTGATGATCTCAATCGTGAGAGTTCTATCAATTTTAAATCATCAATCTTATAATATACAGCATGTTGGAAAAACCGAATATCATAAAGGCCGCGATAGACGATGGAACATTACATTACGAAATGTTCAAGCAATATCCGAAATGAAAACATGGGTGTATAAAATACTCGATGTTGATATACATAATTAAGCAATAGCTTGTTACTGAAGTCTGGACTACTCTAAAGAAATCTGTATATTACATTGCTCAACCCAGGAATCGTAACTGAGACCTCGTAATCTTCAACCGATGTCATTCTAGTATATACATATAAGTAAGCGAAATTTTTCAAAATGCTCGTTTCCCGTTAATCTCAATATATAAATATATGAATAACGGAATGAAATACATTTCAAAAGTAGGGTCTATTTGATTCGTTTTACATACCAGTATTTGGTTTGTTGACCAACATTTTTGGGACCTATGAGTAGTAATTGTACAGGATGATCATACTTTTACATTTTGTCACATTTCGTTTCAAGAAAAAAGAGATATTAGGTATATTTCATTGATTTATAGTAATCATAATATTACGATTATGTCAAAAAATTATCACGAGAAGGCAGATTATTAAATCTCTAATAATAATCAATCTATACCTATTATTAGTAATGACAAATCAGTCAGCTACGACTAAACCTATGAATCGTAAATTCTGAATAAAGACAGCTGAAGATCCGAAACAAAGCGAAGACTCCATTTGCTAAAATCTAGTCTTATTTTACCCAAATTACTTGTGAGGGGAGCCACGTGGGTGTGACAAAATGAATTTAGTACCTATGTCTGACAAAATAAATGCACAACTTTAGGACATAATAACTCAATAATAATAACTATAGTCTTCACATAAAATTGTCATTTCTTCTTATCACGAATGTTTCAAAGACTTTTCAGGAAAGTAATTCAACTTAACCTTTGCCTTATAATGCCTAACGTTTCGGCGCAGGTTGCACTCGCCGTGGTCGCAGCGTTAATTCCCGTATTCTATTATACATTAAACATGCAACGCGAGAGTTTAAAAGTTATGATTAACCTTTACATTATTTTAAAGACACATAATATCATTTTTCTAGTTTATTTTAATACAAAAATGCACAAGAAATACTAAATATCGCCATGACAATATAGCGCAACCTATGAACGATCTTGTAACGGTCACAGTGTTTGTTAGTCGTGATGAACACAACGGTACATCTGTATAATCTTGTCACTGCACGTATACATCCGAAAGAAGTACTTACTTCTTCAAAACTAATCACCAAGGAAACACAAAATATACAAAAAAAAAAAATAGTAATATAAGTTGACAATGAATTTGTTAGTAAAGTATTTATTTTTGTTGTTTGTGCTAGGAACACTAGCAAATGAAAATGTTAATGAAACTACTGGATTAGGGGAATATAGGAAAAGTGAAGTATTGTCTAGAAGGAAAAGGTTCCTTATATTTACTGAAGGTAGCTCTTTTCAATTGGGTAAGTAGTATTTTTAATATTCAATTCATATTTACGTCACTGTATTCTGCTTGTCACTTTGTACTTTGAACACTAATTATTGTAGTTCTGTTCAGTAATCAACCAATGTGTGTCACTTTTGCATTATGTACTCATTAATGTTTTACACTTTCTTACAACAAGCTTAACTATTTAACGGCAATTTGTCTCGTCTTGTATTTTGAAGGAATCGTGTTGCAATGATTTATAGAATTAGACGATGTTTTATAAAGTTTCAGTGGTTTTCTTTGCTGTAACAAGTTGAAAACATAGTAATGTAGTTTATATATTTTACTACGTAACTAAATTTCGTAAGACAAGCAATATTGTATGTAAAAGTATCATATTAATTAATGGCATATATTATTCAAATTCCAGTATTCTGCACAACATATCCGATGATTTTCACGATAGGAGACATTTTCCTCTGGGGCAGTACAGCAGCCTTAGCGTGGGAGCTACCACAGGATCCTTACTCACCGTTCAGGCATCACGCTGATCCAATTCATAGGAGAATGGACACTAAGACTATTTACTATACGGATGAAAGTGGAATGGTGATTGGCAAGAAGCCTTTTCACAGGTAATGTTGTTTTTCTTTTATTGTGTTATCTAAATGTCAACAAGTGACAATTTCAACCTTATTTGCTTGACGTTTCGGTTCAGTAACAAAATGTTTACACTGTTCGATAATATGGATTAGCGTGCGTTTGCAATTTAAATTACTTGAAAAATAGTTCTTGTGGAATACGCTAGGAGCGCTGATCACTCTACTAGAAGATGTGTCGGTACTACTACTCAATTTTTAATTGTCGATAGCGGTGGGAAAGCGCCCCACAGGTTCATTAATATAGGTATGCATGTATGTATTCAAATTTATTTTATAAAATGTATCAACTAAACAAATCAAGCCCGTTAATATGTTTAAGATGAGGCTAATGTGATAAAGTTTAAGCTGAATGTACGTTTAGAACCATTTTTCTAGCCTCCAGACTAGAGATAACTAGATCTGAATAATATAGAGGGCTAATTTCCTTTAGGCAAACGTTGAAGCTTACATTGTTGCCAAACATGAACTAACTGATGTACCTACTGAGCTATAATATACTACATTTTTACATCGTGAAATATTTTTTTGTTTCCAGTCTGTAACAGAAATGATAAATTACTACATGGCCGGTCTCTGACTCATTCAATCATATATGACGAAATCAAAATGGTTTGGAATTAAGAAGTCAAAAAAGATAAAAAACTGTAGCGCTATTACCTACAGATTTTTTGTAATTAGTTCTTTCAGAATACAGTGCCAATATAAATTTTAAATATTTTTTTTTTCGGTAGCTACTCGACCACCTTAATAATGGGTCTAGTGTAGTTGTGGTTAGATTAGTCGAGATTTTAAAAAAAATTAAATCATTATTATCATAATTATTGTTAAATTCCTTCTTTCTTGTCTAGAATAGTTGTTTTTAATGCACAAATCAGTGAAACATTAAATCATAAAATATTATAATACAAACTACCACGTAATTTGTAGCGTAGTTACAAACTACGTTCTAATTTCTCTAACAAGCAACTGTCATCTAAGTGAAATAATTAATGTCCAGTTAGCAAACTAGCTACGGGCAAGTGTGGAAACTTAGTGCTGACTACAGTCTCTGTCGTTTTATAACTATTTGGGTTCCGGCTTTTATACGAAAATGATCGAATAATAATTTAACTACAAAAATGAAAAAAGCTACTATGGATTTTGGATGAAAAGTTAATCGTATTTCACAAGAATTATATTTTAAAACTAGTTGACTGGTTCAACTCCGTCCCGGTATAGTACAATTTTATTCCGTTGATTCCATTCCCGTATGAATTTTGATCCTACCGATCCCATACAAACCTTGTCCGGACAGTTACAAACATATTATTTTTAAAAAGAGAATTATACAATACTAGCTGACCCGCGCAGCTTCGCTTGCGTCACATAAGAGAATTATAATTTTCCCCGTTTTTGTAACATTTTTCACTGGTACTCGGCTCCTATTGGTCGTAGCGTGATGATATATAGCCTATAGCCTTCCTCGATAAATGAGCTATCTAACACTGAAAGAATTTTTCAAATCGGACCAGTAGTTCCCGAGATTAGCGCGTTCAAACAAACAAACAAACAAACAAACAAACAAACAAACAAACAAACTCTTCAGCTTTATATATTAGTATAGATAAATATGTATAAAACATACGCTTTGGAGATTCATTTTTATTTATATAGATTTTGCACAATTAAGCAGGTCTACTGTAACGTAGAAAATTCTCAGCACTGGATGGCTAGTGCCCAAGAAATATTTTTACATTTTCAAGCAAAAACACTCTTTATAACAAAAAATACCAGCAGGTACCACAATAACAAACTGTTGCGGAATTAACTGTCCGTTTAAAAACTTTCAGAAAACCCATAGTGAATCCGGCTTTCGCGAAACGGAGCGTCGACGTGCTCGACAAAAAAGGAACTTTAGAGAAATTCAAAATAGACAGGAAACAGATGCATGCCTCGGAAAACAAACGGGGATATTTGAAAAGCATGGAGCAACGGAGCGTCGAATTTCACAGGACTAGTCGCGCCTCGCTGTACCAGAAAATAGAAACGTTGCTTCACGGGTCGGTATTATGTCCAATATAGTGCTTCTTTCTTTTTTTTTCTTTTAAATGTCCTTGATTTTTCAATGTCAACCTTCTAAATTTGTAAGTTGGTTGAAGAATTAATCTTAAGCGTATTTTTTTACATTTAATTAAAATTTATTGCATTTTTACCGATTAGTTTATGGTTGGAAAATAATCGCCAATAGCGGTTTCTAAATCGAATGTTTTATCATATTAACCAATTGTCTTGATATAGTAACAAAAATTGTAAAGTGCAGCTATATACAAATTAATACCATTTAACTAAGGCTATTAATACTTATATTCCTAGTCTTAGTTAAAATGGTATCTACGAGTATATCTTAGATGTGGTTACTGTATATTATGCTACCCCTATTCTTTATATCCTGAGGATTAGCTAGTTAAGAACTAGCGCATTGCCCGGCAGAGAAAAAAATACATTAAACGAGTTAGCCCAACTTGATTGGTTCCTTTGGGAATAACTGAACTGCGCCCGCACAAAAAAACCAAAATGGCGGTTGTCTAAAATAAAATTAACTTCACGAAATAAATGATACCTATGAATATATATTAATGTTATTTAGAAAACTGGAGAAGTCTTTTGTAGGCGTAACTTTAAAGGATTTTGTGAAATAATGCAAAAAATTTACACGGTCCTTAAATTACCTAACAGCAGCCCATTGTTTCGCATGTGTTGTCTTAATTTTATATCAAAAAAAGTATCTATCCTTCCAGAAAACTATCTATCATTTCGTCAAATGCTGCTTAAACCGGTTCAGTTGTTCTGGCATAAAATGAGATACGCACAAACCTTCATTACTCAAATAATACAATCTTTTCGACGTTCCAAAGTTGGGTTTTTCATACAGCCAGAATAATTTTCCAAAATAAAATATAAGTCTAGAACTGTTTGTAAAGGGTTTGTTTAATTCTGTTTCAGTCTTGGCATGAACGGTAAACACTGTGTGATGAAGACTTTATGTTTAGTGCACCAAGCAAAGGAACCACAAGGGACGTTCTTCCAGGAAATTATGAGAACTGTTTTTACGTAAGTACCGAAATACATGCTTTACTGAATATAGTGACGTAAAATAGGTTTATTTTAGATTGTCAAAGGAAAATTATCAATTGTTAATCTGAATCTTACTGTGTTGATAACTGTCGGGTTGGCGTATGTGACTGTAGATTAGCTGTTTTGGGTTCGATTTGATTTGATGCAAATTGATAAATTATTGCCCTGTTAGGTACTCAATCATTATGGAATTTATTTTGATGAAAAATAATGTAACATTCCCTTAGTTTATTTCATTACCATAATCCTCAAGATCCTTTTTAAGAACTCAAAATGCTTTTTCGGAAATCGTTCTAACCGCGTGCAAGCTCTCTCACTCAAGCTCCTAAATACTGGTTATAAATAATTTAGATACAATATACCCAGCCCTGAAACAACAAGTAACGCAATCCATTCTTTATAAAAAGTCATCTAATTATTCAACAATGAAGACAAGATTGTAATATTAACTTGTATTATAAATTATATTCAAATATAATTAATTAGAGTCGTGAAACTGAATAATTGCGAATATAATTAGAGCGATTCCGTTACAAGTGGCCGGATCTTAAAGCGAGATATTTGATACAGACTGGTTTGGAAAGCCCCATTATTTTGTAATTAAATAGCTAAAATGTCGAATAAACGGTACTGAAGTATTGTTGTGGAGTTTCTTAAGAACATAACAATAATAACGACCTTAAAATGCTTTTACAAGTCAACCCGCTTGGCTTTGCACGTGTCTTTAGTTCCATCCCCAGCTACTCAGAGACAAAATACTTCTCTTTGATTTTTAAAATAAATTTTCGGCCACGCAGGTAGTTTTAACAGGTAAGAATAAATAACGGTATTTTCCATATAAGCTTTTGCCCGCAACTTCGTCCGCGTAGTCGCGCGTTTTCATGCCTTATTCGGTCCTTGGTGGGTAGAAATCCTTTCTTAGCATCCATGCCAAATTTCAGCCCGAGCCGTCCAGTGGTATGGGTACTGCGTTGATAGATCACTATGTCAATCAGTCACCTTTGAGTTGTATTTATTTAGACGGGGTGTACTGATTTAGGTTACCTTTGTAAATTTAAAGGTAATACCGGAAATTTGGTAAATACCGGAGAAATACTTTGAAGCAGATCAACAAAATTAATGAATTCGCGAGAACAAGTTAGTATTATTATATTTTTTCACTTGTAATACCAAAATTTATTTTTCAGGTTACCAAAAAACGCTTTACCAGATGAACATACCAAATACGACGCAGCCCATACTACCGAATCTTGCGACGACCTGTACCCAGAATGTGATGAGCCCTTACGAGATACAGACTCTCCTACTTTTTCACACTGATAGTAAAATTTCAGGGGTCTAATTATACTGGATAGAATGTTTGGGATGTTTTAAAACGTTACGCGGAAAGTTACAAGGGAGGATAGTAAGAAATGAAATGAGGTGTGATGAGATATTTCTTGTGTAAATAAATGTTGATTCTACTTATCTCTTTAATTATCTATAATGTCAAGATCCTCGCTTATACGATAAAAATTAAAGTAATTAGGTTTTTTAGAGTATACAGGCACATTATTATCTGAAAGTGAACCTTTATTAGCAGCTAGTGTCATGAAATCAAGACTGAATCTTACTTATTATTTAATTTTAAACAGTAATTGGACTAATTTCGCATTTTACTCTGTACTTTTTATGTCAAAACTAGTGCACCAAAATATTACGCAGTGGTAGGTATAATACCTGATCGTGTTAATTCCTAATTGTAGACAAAATGTATGTAACACAAAAGCAATTAAGAATATTTTTTATAATTTGTTTACCTACGCAAGTATAGAAGGGTTTTAAAAGCCAACAAATAATTATTTTAAAAAGCACTATACTAGTATATTTGTACCTATTTAGTCCACGATACAGTTGCTGCTTCGTGCAATTTGCCGAGCACTGGAGCAGTCTTTTTGCAACAGATGGCGACAAAGATAGCTTTACACTTCAGCAAACATGACGTTCAGGAGCCTTCAACAACGATCTTGGTACAATGTGGAATTCAAGATGTTGAGATTTTATCTGCCTTATAAATGTATTGAATAGAATGACTGACTATTTGGCCGTTTGATGTATTGAAAAATGTTTGAGGTAACAAATACTGCAGTAAAGATGATGTTTTCTAGATTGATAGAGGTTTATTCAAATATCGGAAATTATTTGTAACGTAATATATAAACTAGAGCGATAAAATAAATTTATAAGTCACAATGACGGCAAAATTTGAGTATTTACACGAAATGATTATGTGTTTTGTCTGAGTAATCTTTTGTTTAATTGAAATTTAATAAAAATAAATGTTATAAGATACGTAATTTAAAGCTTCTAACATGCTATAACATACTAAAACTATTGCATGTTTCAAAAAAAATATATATTTTTATTTACTCTTAGAAACTTTCTGAAAGTGAATTTAGCAGTTGGAGCTTTTCTTGAAAGTGTAACATTATGAAATAATATGTTAAGCAATACCTAATGTCCTCAGTGATTTACCTCACTAGAGTAAAATAACACAATTTATATTATTAGTTGTATAAAATATGTAGATTTTAATGCAATGTTAGTAGTGATAGACATCAATAAATGATTTAAAACTGAATTGTGTATTACTAAAACCTTCTCGAAAAACAATTTCCGATCTAGAACGCAACAGTTTCTAATATCACAGTTCTTTCTTTTTCACTTTGAGTAAACAATTTAACGTTCTCAATTGTCATATGAAAATAACAGTAAATCAATTCACACTGTGTTAAATGACGTTTCATTTGCAACATTTAGGTATTCAATGTGCGTGGAACAGGACAGTTCGTTTTATGGTTTACTACTGGCAACTCAGAGGTCCAATATTGAATTTACATTTAGAATTTTAGAATCAGTGCTTTATCTGTGGCCAGTACGACAATAACCGTTACATTCCATGTTCTAATTTAAAACCAAGTTGAAGAATTTCGTTAAATATGAATAGTTGGTTGCCATTTTTAGTTAAAGTTCTAGTTCTTCAGACAGTAATTAGTGAAAATGTAAGGGACAATGGAAATAGTACGGTAAATGAATTTCCCGAGGAAAATGAAGGATCAAGAGCGTTGTCGAGACGAAAGAGATTCGTAATATTTCCAGATGGAAGCTCCATGCAACTCGGTAGGTGGATAGTTAAATGTGTTAAGTGTTTGGGACACAATGAGATAATGTACTTTGAAGTTTTGAGACAGTAAGGGTACGTTTACTTTTGCTGGTTTTTTTCAAAGTGTGTCGTAGTAATTAGTTAGTGCAACGTCTGACTTTCTTGTATACAGTCTGGTCTTAATTACTGTTAGTTGAAATTTACTCATTAAGGTTATGCTTACATTGTGTGTTCTGCTATTGTTACCATGCTGAAAATGACACAAAAAGCTTTTCTTTATATTTATTTACGCTGTTTTCATACAAAACAGTAGGTATTGACTGAACGTTGGTATCAGTCAGCTCAAATACCAATATACGGCTGCCCTGTATCGTTTTCCAGCCGGTTATCGCAAGAAACTTTTTTATTAAGTTCGAAACAATGGCCAAAATTAAACAGAATAAAAATTATAGGGAGCTCGTATATGTATAACTTTTATTTTCTAATTATTTCATACCCGAAGTAAAATGGGTGTTATAAGTCTGTGGCATCGTAGCACCTTCACAAATGAACTCCAGCTCAAACAAATGTTTGGTAACTTTTGAGAGCACAGCTTTCGAAGTACCAAGCCCAGAATCATTTTTCTTTCTTTTAATTTTTTTTTTTATTTTTTTCCAGTATTTTGTACTCAAATGATGGCAGTCATCCCGATCGGTGATATTTTCCTGTTCGGTCATACGGCATCGTTAGCTTGGACCCTACCTTCGGACCCTAAGTACATCTACATGTTCAAGGACATACAAAGACCCTTGCGACGAAGTGATGAGGTGACGAAAACTGTGAACTACTTGGATGAAGACGGCAGGATCATAGCTAGAGTTCCGTATAAAAAGTAAGTATTAATTATTATTTTAAGGTTTAAAATTATTAAACAAAATAAGTGAAAGTTTGAACCGTAGTATTCATTATTTTGTGCTTCAATTTGTTTTGAATTTTTTACTCTTTTCCGAACCATCAATGTAACAATCATTGGTATTATTAATGAGTCATTAACAATGTGCGTTCTTGACAAACTTTTGCGACCTTCAAATATATGTAAAAATAACCCACTGCAATATTCAACCATTAAATACCCAGAACTAAACTTCAAATTCTCGATTCTCAGGAAATACATCGTCAATCCAGCATTCGCGAAGAGAAGTGTAGATGACAACCAAATATCATTCAAAGACAAGCTCAAAGTGAAGATAGACAGGCAAAAGTTACACGAGAGACATATGAATCGGGACTTTCTGAAGACAGAACATATGGACAAAGACGCGATCGAGTTCCATAGAAGTAATCGACTGGAACTGTATGAGAAAGTGGAGAAACTGATTACTGCGTAAGTTGGAAAAATATATTGTCAAATGTTTTTTTACAAAAGCATTAAAGTAATTAATATATAATAGTTGAGACACTATTGCTGTTACTCATAGTGGTAAACACATACTATTGTTGACTATGAGCGTATTTCGCATTCGAATTAGAAATAACGCTAACTGTAGTGCGCTTCTCTAAAATTGAAACTATTGAGTATCGAGAGTTTGACATTTAAAATGTAGTGCAAAAGTAGTTTCTACGACGTCCGTTAGAGACGCTGATCCGATTTTCATACAACATTTTTCGAAAGCTAGCCGGTTGTCGATACTCGATAGTAGTAGGGAATTGGGCTACTGGAGGTAAATTTAAACTATGAAAGAAAGCGTCATACCATATTCATGTTTAATTCTCCTAAAGATATTATATTAAATTAAATTTAAATCTCTACAATCTTACAAAACCACAAATAATTTGCTCCAAACTTTGACATCAAAGGGAAATTTTCAAAGTTCACAGAAACCGTAATACCTACATCGTGTTTCCATTTACGCGTAAGCCATTGTGTGAATCCCGTACACGAGCTCGCTTTATAATATGACTAAGACGGTCCAGGCATTTCTAAACAGCTTCTATAATCTGTGCAGGCTCGGGCGAGACGGGCGGCAGTGCGTTCTTTATAAACTATGCGAGGCCGCGCAACGCCGCCGCGGGCAAGGGACATTCCTGCAAGAATTCCTTACTGTTGTCTTCACGTGAGTATCGATTTTCTTCCACAAAGCTGTTTTGTGTTTTGTATTTAGAATATTCAATAGAATAAAATTTGTGTGAAGCTTTGATCTTATATTAGAGTAGGCGAAGTCAGCACAATATGTTTTATTCCACTCATCTCATCTCTAATTAATATTGGATAACTAAAATAAGTACTATAGCTGATAAGTTAAAAAATAATTATACACTTTATCTCCCTATTTCATGATGTAACTATTGAAAACCATTCCGTAGTAATTTCTTTATTACAAAAGATTCAATTGGCTATTTAACATAACACATACCTTTTCTTAACATTTTACTTTTTGCGCATTCTTACATGAACTTTAAAATTATCAAACCTCATCACTCTCATACGCATAGAAAAAATACGCAAAAAAGATGTAGAAGCTAGGCTGTTCAAACAACTGATTTAAATATAGGTTGACAATATTCATAAACCGTAATTGTTTTTCCAGTCTACCGAAAGGCAAGAAGTTCGAAATGGACAAGCACAGAGAGTACGACGAGGCCCACACTGAGACTGATGACTGCATGGAACGATACCCCGGATGTGTTGAACGTCATGATTCTTAATAAACATTGTACTAGAAACGTGGGCACTGTTTTATTTCAATTTATCTATTAGGTCGGGGAAAAAGTCTTTTCGCATTATAGTATGTACTTGTAATAAAATCTTTTTGGTTTCAAGAATCACAAATGTGTACACGGTTCATTAGGTTTCTTTCAGTGAGCTCGTGAGGTACCCTAATATATAGTTCTTTGTGTAGAGAAAATATTTTATTGCAAGTTCATACATAATATAATAAATATTATATATATAATAAATATATAAATATTATTGGACAAATCACACACAGTCATTTGATTCCAAACTAAGCAGAGCTTGTACTATGGTAACCAAATAACTGATAAACATACTTATATACTTCTAAATACATACTTATATAGATACATTAACATCCAGGCTCAGAACAAATACTCGTGCTCATCACACAAAGATTTGTCCCGGGTGGGATTCGAACCCACCACACGCGGCGCTACGGTTGTTGCGGCGAGGTGACCGCTTAAACCACTGCGCCAAACTGGGCAAAAATACATTATGTTATCATTGTCACATATTCTGTCGTACTTTTTTGGATGTATGTATCAATTATACTTATTGCCGTTAAACAACAACAAATTATTTACAAATTAAAAAAGGGGTGGTTTACTTTTTTCATTGATAACATTGCGGTTGTAAATATCTCTTCCGAAGACCTCTCCTTAAGGAAGCCACATGCATATTATTGCATATAGGCAAATAATTGCATTTTTTTAAATCATCTAGCAATGTATAATTGAAAGTTGGTACCTACTATCACGAGTCGAGAATTTGACATTGAAAATGTACCGAATAATTTGCTCCTACGGTACCCGCTAGGGGCGCTGTTCAGGTTTCCATACGTCAATAATCAGCCTGTTGCCGACAGTCGATAGTGGAACATTGTGGTACTGGTGACTAAGCAAACATAATAAACTAGCATTCAAATTAGTAATCACAGTACCTCTACGATTAATTTACGTAATTAATTCATTGTTCAAATGTTCAACAGTATCCGTTAATAGAGCATTCTGATAAACAGCTGAGGAGTAAACAGTAATGTAATATGAACCGGAGAGATTGAGATCGATTCGGTGAAGGAGACAATCACGTTTAAGAAAGGCGCCTACAACGTAAGTCATGCCAAGACTAGAGATATATTTTTCAGAAACCATGGATTTTTTTGATGATGATTTTCATTTACACCTTCGATTGTTTTTAAAACAAATTCTTACCAAATTAAAATCTATTTCAACCATGGGGTCGATATGATAGTATTACTTTAGTCCCTATAACCACTTAATCATCTACGATGTTGAACTTCCCAAAATAATAAGTTTGAATCGCATACAAAACCGATACTTGTGTGGTCCATACACAGTTTTGTTTTTGGTTTGGTACTATTCTATGTCCATCGTTTGTATGTTTGTGAAGTTAACTGATGTATAAAACTGGTACTTATTTAGTACGGGAGTTGTCTTCAAAAACATCGTTAGCCCAATTGTACCCAGAAAAGAGCCACACCAAAACAACACTGGGTTTTGAGATAAGACAGAAAAGTGAAAGAGGTGAAAAATGGCTTAAAGTTGCATTTTACCAAGTCATCCAAATAAACAGATTTTCTCTTATTAGCGTGTAAAAAACTGATTGTCATTGTTGACAATGATGGTTTACAGGATTCCGTCGTGTCATCCTACTTAAAGGTTGAGAAGAAATCTTGCTATATTTATTTATTTTTAGAGTACTCCAGTACTATAGTCTAATAATGTAGTAGAGAGCCTTGTAAGCAAGGTTTCCAACTGACGCGGGTGAACAAAATGTAGATTTTAGGACATCAATGACCCGAACGCTTATAAATACAGCTGCCGGTGGTCTGTTTGTTACAGTTACTTTATACACGTAATTGTTTATTTAAATCTAAATAAACCGTGCATCTAATATACTTAACGTTTCGCTGCTTGTCGCAAGCTGACTCTTTCTAAACGGAGTAATCGTTACTCAAAAAATATTTAAACACCAATTACGGCTAACGCAATGTAGACGCATCTTTAACTCGAAAATGGCCTGAGTAACAAGTGACCGAATTTGGAAATCTACACGAGATGCCTTTGTCCAATACTAAAACACTAACTTCAGCTATATAAATATCTAATACCATGAGATGATACGGCAGCACCACGTGTAGGAAACTGCGTCTAGTTACTTTTTCGTTACATTTTACAAAAAAGGTTCAACAATAACAGCGGTTAATAATCCGGTTGCTGATCGACTTTGCTTGTGCATTCTGTTTGCGTAAAGCACACAGTTTAGCCCGGCCAGCCATGTTAATTATGATCTGCTCGCAAAACACTACACCACTAACAATCTCCTGTGGCGTCGGGGTTTTGATATTCAATTTAGTTTTAGTTTTGTTACGAAAAACGTTATTTGTTTTCATATCGGTTAGTTAGTTGCCCTACAAATTGGTCAATGTTTTTGGTTACTATCGTTCAAACGTGCCCTGATTGTTAATAGGGATTAATTGTTTGTTTGGTATAGTTGGTAGGGTAAATATACTCCTCTATTTATCATATGGCAAAACTTATTATACCCAGTCTCATACCCAGTTGTGTTGGAATACTGTGACACTGGGTTATGAGAGAGGAATAGGAATAGAATAGGACTGTACTGAATGGACTTGTGCACTATAAAAAATCTTCCACACAGTAAACTAGTTTTGATAGTACCAGCCGTACTGACTATATTAAAATTTATCGGATAGGAAGACCTTACAAAAATGTATTGAACTCAAGATCTTTATTGCTTTGGTAAGAATAAGTGACATACTTGATGGTACATAAAAAATGGTGTTAGAAAATTTGTAATGAGCTCTTCTGATATCAAGCCATGTCGCTATCCAAATGTACAAATTCTGACAAAATAGCAGTACCTGAACGAAGGCCTGTTTTGACAACGAGGTGTTAATCGAGTCGCATTCAGTTTGTATCACATGATGCGTCGTATTATTCATAGGCCTTTTAGAATTAAAAGCTCATTACCGCTAACTGGTGTTCTTAAAACTCGGCTTACAAGCTTGAATGGCATTTCTGAACGTCATAGTTATTAGCGATTTCAAGTCAAATGAAGAAACATAGCAAAACAATTTTATTATAGTGCTTTAAAAAATCTTTCGTCAAAATGCAGTTGAGGTTTCCAGTTAAAATATTTTCTAATTCCATTGCACTTACGATTACTGCCTAGCAACTAATTTACAGAGTTATTTGTTTAGAACGGTTTTACATTTTAAGCAAAATATCAATAAGATTCTAAAGAAGAAGTATTATTTATTTGCTAAAAGCCATGTATAACGTTTGCAGATTTAGATTTCCTAGAAATTCTCAAGCCTCATTGAAAACTTTTGCATCCAATATATTTCCAGCAGTTTTATGGGGAAATTGACTGAGTGTACTACTCGCGTATATCGAATTTCATTCTAGGAATTATTTGCTTCAACGGTTATTAACCTCTTCTTGTCAATAGAAGTAATCTTTAGCTTTTCTACACTTGTAGGTAACTATTGAGAAGCGAACGTTTAAAATTTAATGGAAAATTGATTCATGCGGAATACGCTAGAGGCGCTGATCACATTTTGTTTATTGTTTTATATCTTCTACACTTGATACTAAAGAGTATCAAGTCTGACATTTAAAATTTGTGCTTACGGCATGAATAGTCTAAAGCGAGCCGATCGTCGAAAGTCAATATCAATATCAAGTCCTTCATTTGTCGATTGTGTAATCATTGAAAAACATTTCCAAAACAAACAAACGTACAGCCTTAACCCGCTATAATTCCTTCACCGTACATTCATTACCGTTCTTAAAACAACTCATTATTTGCACGAAGGTTCAAATTTTATGCAAACTCGTTTACAAACGGGACCGTTGTTCCGAAGTGCATGCCAGTCGTTTCTTAGAATTTGCAAGGGTTAACGTTCTGGGTGCAGTACGTTGAAATGTAAGTACATTACTTGTTTAATGAACTGAGTGGCTGTAGCACGACTTCTTTTGAATGCAATTTATATTGTGACCACGGTATTAAGCTGAAAGTAGGTACCTAGGGTTTACTTTAATCCTGACAGGACTGATTTTATAGTAAGTTCTTCTATCTTTTTGAACAAACTTTTTGAATAAATTATTTTTCGTAAAAAAAATATGTAAAAACAATCCTTTACGTAAAATTAAAAAAAAATGGGCCCCAGTTTCACCTGAGTAAGTATCGGTTATGAGGTGAACATTTTCAGTTTTTCGTTCATTTGCGGTCACTCTCTTTCTTTTGGGTCATTCCAAATTTGTTAACAGACCGTAGAACTGTAACTACTTCTAACTATTGCAAAATGAATAATTGACTTACTTTCTATCGATGTTTGAAAATTTCCCATTGCTCTTGATTACACTGCTTAAGAAAACATTTAAACTTCTGAACAGGGTTAAAAGAGTGAACTTCTTTTGGCAGCGACTACCAACTCCATTTTAAGTGCACCCGCGCGTGGCTCGAATAACAATATTAGTTGTTAGGTACCTATAGCTTAATCTAAAAGATGTTATTTAATGCCCATGGTACACTGGTAATAGTTAGGAAAGGCAATTGAATTTAATAGATATCTACAAAAAAATAATTTGTGTAATAAACGGTCCAAGATGTTTGTTAAAACGCCGCTAAACGAGATTAGTATAGAGGGCGTAAGATGATTGTAAAAGAAGAATATTGTATGATAAAAAGAGAGAAACCTAACGAGAAACACATGATGAATTCATGAAAAGGGAGCTTAAAAAATATTTATTATATTTTTCAGAAAAGGAACATGCTGACCATTTATGCGTTGATCTTAGTCATTTTATTTGAAAGCGTAATGACATACACGAATTTAACTTTATCTTCATCTTCTGAAGATATAAGCCCTTCAAAAGTATTGTCACGGAGGAAAAGGTTCCTCATCTTTCCTGATGGCAGCTCCGTACAACTAGGTGGGTATAAACTCATTTATCTTGGTTAAAATCAGCAGATATCCATAACATCGATAGGTAGTTACACAGTTTTGGATGAGTTTGCGTAGTTTATGAATATAGATAGATCTTTTCATTAGTTTGCTGTTTTTACTTTTTCTTCCGGATAGGCTTTCTGACCTTTATCTAAATGTCGTTAAACTGGCCTTAACTTCTATGTTGCATTACAATTTTGTTAGTAATTAATGCGACCATGAATGTCATTTTCGTCTATCTATCTAGTCGTCGGTGAATGACAGGGCTCTGCATATTACATTAGTTTTAAATTAATGTACACACACACTAAATATCTGATTGTATTCCTTGACAATGTGATAGTATAAAGTATGCAACGAACTTATAATCATTATTATTCTACCATCATATTTTGAATAATGGCAGATTCGCTTTGCTAATTATCTTTTTGATACTTCCAGTATTCTGCACTCAAAACCACGGTTACCTTCAGCTTGGCAACATCGTGTGGTTCGGCACCACAGCAGCTATAGCCTGGGAGCTTCCGACTGACCCTCAAGTATTTGACATGTTCAGGGACAGGTACAAACTGCTCGATGCGAATAGAAGGAGTGACGTCATTTATTATTTAGATGAAGATGGTAAAGTGGTGGACTCGAGGGAGTATAAAAGGTAAATTGTGTGACTGAGAACTGTTTTTTGGTAAAGGCTATATATAGCCTATAATTATTTGAAATGTCTCATTCGTTAATTCACATTCACAAATTCATTACGAACCTTAGAAATATGGTTACACATAAAAAAAACTTTGGGTTACTGAGTTATATGAACGAATTTAAATGACAACCTTCGTGACCTGACAAAAAATAAGATTTTGCGAATTCTAAGAATGTTTTGTGAAAAGTTTAAATTAATTGGCATTAAAAACGGCCAATTCTGCAAGCGAATAGGTAACTTTTATTCGAATAAAGCCTCGTACGACTTAAGTATTTCTTTCTTATCCTAGGAAGTTTATTGTAAATCCAGCATTTGCCAAGCGGAGTGTAGACACAGACACAATGGAAGAGAAAAATACAATCAAGCCAAAGTTGTCTATAAAGGAAATGCACAACATGCACAAAAATCCCTTGGCAGAATTAGATCCGACAAGAATAGACTTCCACAGGGAAGAGAGGCATAAACTTTATGTAAAGTTGGAAAACTTCTTGCAAACGTAAGTGGCATTCATAAATATAGATTCTGAATTATTTATATAACATTTTACAGTTTAGTTTTATGATATATTTTTTAGATAGTGTGGTTTCAAAGCTACCACGTACCTGTACTGTATATGTACTGTTCTACCATGTTGCGTAAGTTTGATTCCCAGGTATAAAAGCAGTTTCCATCCGTTAGAAAATCTACTATAATTTAACAAAAAATATATAAGTTATCTTTATTCCAATCTTTGAGATTTCGATTGAACCGTTGCTCAAGAAAATAAAGAAAAGAAAACTTCTTGCCCCGTCTTTGTATGTGCCAAAATAAAATGGAGCAAAGGCCTTAAAAACTATCTTACCAATATTTATTCTTGATTTCTTATCTAGGTTAGGTTTCGACGGCAAAAATTGCATCCTAAAAATGTTGTGTCAGTCAGGCAAGGCAAAGAATAATCAAGGGAGATTCATTGAAGAAATTTTGAAAGCTATATTTACGTAAGTAGAAACTAATTACCTATATCCCAATTTTACTGATTTTTTGACGCGTATTGCATTAACAATTGTTACTATAAAACATATATTATTTTTTAATATTATCAACGCGAATTATTGTAAAAATGCATTTAAATTGCTTGACGTTTCGGCACAGATTATCCAAGTCGTTCTCGCAAACTTTTTGCCTCAAGATCGACGTAGTGGAGACGCAATAAACAAAATTTTTTGTTGCTCTCCAAAAAGTAAAGTAGAATAGCGCGTTAAAGTTCACTTTAAATACTGATCGGAAACATACATTATCCCAACAGTTAATCCACCAATGCGCTATGTGCTAATCAATAATCTGCACGCTACTCCACACTTCGAAACTTTGATACGGCAAAGAGCACACGTTTCAGCAACCACCGAACATAAACTTGCAACATAATTTCAGATTACCGAAAGTCCATGTCCCGTCCAAACTTCATAACCAATACGACGATGCCCTCGGGGCCAATGGAGACTGCGGACACTTGTATCCAAAATGTGGACACACTACAGATACTGATATACCGTTATAATTATATTTATGGCGTGTTTCAATTTTATTTTATGTTTCCAAATAAAAATGGTTGATGGTTTTGTGTTGTTTCATTGGAATTGCTTTATTGATATTGCAGATGGTAGTTGTCGAAAAGTAGGTCCATTTGTTGGTGAAAGATATATTAACTGGAATCTTTTTTACTGCGATTGAGGCAATACCGAGAATTTTGTATTAAAAACTCATCAGCGCCTCTAGCGTATTCCGAAAGAACTATTTTATTCAATTAATTTTAACATCATACGCCTGATATTCGATGCCTGCTGAGGTTTTTCGTAGAAACTCATCTTTCCGTAACTTTAACTTTTGCGTTGCATGTTTATTATAAATAAATAAGGGAATTAACAAGAACTCCCATTTATAATTTTTTGTTCCAATTAAATATATTGCCAAAATTGCTATCAATAGAATAGTTTTACTGTTATTTAGTCGCAGTTAGGGCAGAGAATAGATTTTTACTTCCCACAAAGGTAGTATAAGCTCTTTTGTTGTACAATTTTCAGTAATTATATGTAAATTTTCGTTTGCAATGTCTGTAGTATTCATTTGATCTAAGGGTATCTAGTTTATTAGCACTATCTTAGCAACATCTATCACACTTTATCCATTGGTTAATACAAACTACCAGAGACTGTTTATTAAAATGTTATGAAGACAATTACATTTTTTATATCAAGTGATTAAATAAGGTAATCTGTATGAGAAAAGTACTCCATTTAGAAAACGGAAGAGTATAGTTTTAAGATAGTTCGCTCTAAACGAACAAGATTAAGGATTGTGTACAAGAGAATTTCGTTAGTTATGTACTTGTAACAGTCAATACTCTACCATTTATTGCATCCCATAATGTTTTCCAAGTCAAAAGATCTTCATCAGCCTTATTGAACACAGCAAAGATACTTCAAGGCAAGAACTTTATCTTGTACTAGCGGACCCGACCGACGTTATCCTGTCTAATAAATTAAAAATTAATAATAAAAACATTGTCCAGCAGACAAAATTGTGAATCTAACCCTTGAAAACACACAAAAAATTTCATCAAAATCGGTCCAGTCGTTTAAGAGAAGTTCAGTGACATACACACTTACAGAAGATTTATATACATAAAGATTTTCAAATCTGTTAATTTCTAAACAATAATATTTAAAACAATCGCAAAGTTCAACAGCCTGCATGCATCACTTGTAATTATATTGCACGAGTGTAAATTTATGGCGTCAACGCATTCAAAAGTGCACGACGTAGCGACTCTAATTACATGATCAAATACTGAACTTGAAGATGTTCTGAGTAACAAATTGTTGAGATAGTGTGGAGATGGAATTATTTCAACAAAAAAGATTGATATATGTATCTTGTTCAGTACGATTTGCTTTGCACACTCCCGTTTTAAAATGACAGTCTTCTTTAAAATAAAGGTTATTATGTAATTTAATACTCGTATAGAAAACATGCATACACAATATCAAACCCATAATCTCGAAGGTGAAGCAGAGGTGTACAAAATAAATGTTTTTCCATTTACAAAATAAGTCCCGTGTTGTAAGTGACGAGCTTACGAGCCTTATAATTATACTGGGTTATGTATACATACTTTACTAAACTCAAAGCTACAACGAGGAATATTCTAACAAAAGTTTGAAAAGACCAGCAGCTCTTTCCCCGAACCGGGAAACGATCCGAAATAGAAGCAGTTAATACAGCCTTCTTTACAAAATATGGGTATAATTATGGTTAATGGTAACTATGTTTGTATATGGAATGAAATTACAGTGTTGATACAAACAATTAGACGTTTTTCTTTATTTTGTGGTTTATTAATACTAACATTTTATAAACAATATCATGTACCAGCCTCATGTGGAAGACTGGTTCCGTACTGTTATTGATAAACTTGTCATTAGAAATGCCTTGATGAAATTTGCTGCTTCCGAAATTGTCACAACTGTATGAAATGTTTGATTTCAGAGTAATTACATGAAGCATATTTGGGGTAAACTATTGTCCTTTTTTGTTTTGTTTTGTTACAACCGAAAGAACATTGGGCGATTTCTTAATAGAGCTTCCGAAAACTGCTTTTATCTATTGTCAAATTTCATATGAAGAACTGCTCATCAACCTTGAGGATGCTCTGTGTGAACATACGTTTGCCACTCGGTACAATATATGTATATTATAAAACCACGTTTTGTGTCATCCAAACGGAATACTAAACATAGTGTTCTAAAACATCACGTGCTTGTTTGTTTGAGAAAAGTCAAGCAGACTCAAACAGTAGGCTTATTGACACAGACGTACTAGGAGATTATGACAAAGTAGGAGGTGTCAAGTAAACAGCACACTCCATACAATCCAGCGTTCAAATCGAACAGTCACGGGAACACAAACTTCAGCTCTTAAATTGTTTAAACTAGTGTTTCTAGTTGAACATTGAACGGGAAATATGAACCTAATAAATTTTCTTGTAATAATTCTCGTGATAAGTGTTCTGGAGGTGAATGCAGAGGTGAAGGATCATTGTGCCAATGTGAAGGCTCCTTTGGCCGGGATAAGGAAGAAGAGGCATTTGACGTTTCCGACCGGGACTGCTTTTGTTGTAAGTGTTTGTTTGTATTTTGTTAAATCTTTCTGATGACATGCTCAAAGTAAAACGTTTTCAAATTTAATAAAATGCTCTATAACAAATTACTGTCGTGTAGCGTTAAAATAAGTTTTTTTGGTAAATAAACATAACATTTTTACGTGTTTCATCGGTATCACACTTACTTAAATAATACGTTAATGTAAGATAGTATCAATCACAAATGGCAGAAGTATTTTATTAATGAAGCGTTAACTTTAAATATTTTTAAAATAATAAAATGAATCGTTATTAAAACAGCATAAGCGACTTAAGCCTGATCAAGAATCAATACGGTTCTTAGTAACAGATGCAATTGTGGAACAAATTGTTTTCCTTTGATCCGTTTCCGAGTTCTGGCAAAATGTTAACTGGTACGATTGTCCCGTAATTCTTAGAAGCAGCCTACAGCCGGAGTTCCTGGAAACAGTAACAAGGAAAATATTAAGTTTAGTTCTATCTATTTGTGTAATTCATATGTTTTATATAACTAGTGATTTGATTTGATTTGGGAGTCGCACAAAGTTTGTTTGTTTACCCATGACCAGTACTTTTTCAATACCAGCTAACAAAAGAAACAATTACAATTTTTGAACAAAAACAGTTCTTTCGTAATACGCTAGGGGCACTGATCAGATTTTCCTTAGTTATTTTAATAGTTACTTGGTTATCAATATTCGATTTGTGGTAGGAAATCGCCAAAAATAATAATGAGAAGCTACCCTATAGCTATACAAACTCTTAGTTGCTGGTTAGTTTGGAGTCAAATGACCGTGTGTGAGTTGTTCAATGATATTTATTTTTTTATCGTCAAATATCGAACTAGGTTTCTCCCTACCTCTTCTGAGAATTTTTATTGTCTTTAGTTAGTAAGACTACCAAAACATTCACCTTATAGTTTTGACCGTTTCAGATGACCCTATCATTACTAAAAGCAATCATGGTCCACGCCCCATCAGGGTGGAACGTCGCTGTAGAGATTGACGTCATCTTCCCTATGCTGTCTCCAGAGATGACGAACGCTTTGTTTCGGAAGAAGTTCCATCATCGACAGAAGAGAGAGTTGTGGGAGACTATCGAGAATGCTCTTGAAGGGTACGTTGTTTACTGAAACGAATAGGAAAAGAGTTAATTTAAGTATCTACTGTTTGAAGGTGCGGGTCTGCTCTCAAAATGTGGGAGGATCGGGTTTTTTAATTCTTTCAAGAACTATCTTCAAGACTCTATTTTAAAGATTCATATAAGATTTTATCACTATGGTATTATTGAGTAACTGATGTAATTGTACTTCTTTAGGGTAGCCTGTAGTTTGATTTCACGTCATCATCGTTATAAGGTCTTCACCAAATCATCAGACCATTTAGTGGCAGGCCTGCCAAAGCGTGGTAAAGTTTGGTTTCTCCTTAATTTAACAAACAAACAAACAAAGGGCACCGTGTGCAATCAGACCCCAAACAACTACTCGATAAATATTTGCTTCATGCAGGAATCGAACTCACCATACCCGTATAACTTTGTCCACTGTGACACTGCCGTTGTCAAAATAGTCCATTCTCAAAGGACGCTATTTTATTTTCCAGTTACAACTTCAATGGGCGGGCTTGTATTTATCGAAGCATATGTGAAGCTGGCCGGCACTTGGCTCCGCTGGGCAAATCGCTGGTGCATGATATTTTGAGGAGCATCTTCACGTAAGTCACCTTTTACTTTGTAATGCCCTTGAGTTGTCTGCATAGAACCTGAAGTAGAAATTGTACAATTTTTGTTAGAATAAGTTGTAATAATAAAAAAAATATTTATTTGTGCACTAATTAAATTAATGTAGTTTACGTAGCAGTACAAAGCAGGTTAAGTATTTAAGGTTAAGTAAAGCTAAGTTAAGTAAAAACAATTAGATAGACTTTCTTTCTGATCAAAAGTCAAAAGCACATTTGGGGATTAGTAGGATAGAAAGGCACACGATATCCTCTCGTTTGTAAAAATTGGGTAGCAAATCAAAAAGTCCTTTAGATATTTAATTTCTAAGCACAGAACTCCATTTGCAATATTAACTCCAACATTAAAGTAATACTAAAACTAAATTCTTAGACTGAAAACTAGCAGAGGGAATCTTATAGCAATTCCAGGAACATTACCGCCGGTAGATTTGATTAATGTTAGAGCTGAGGTGTTTCCTTATTACGTTTAGCGAGTGATTCTAATTGAATGCCGATCAGTAAATCAGTTGGGACTTCCTTTTCTGTAGCCAGGACTTGAATAAGGACGGATAAACACTGACGCTTTTTGAAAATTGACGACTTTTTATAAAGACCGGTTGATTTTTTGAGGTTGACATTCCTATAATTTACATCAAAACAACTGAACGGTCTTATATGTATATAATTACCTATGCTATAAACTTTTCAGCAAAAAACCTGACTTGAAAGACTCCCCCGTAACAGACTCAATTCGTCAATTTATTAGGTCCAAAGGTTAATACGACACAAAAGTGTAAGGAAGTCCATACGTATATTATACGTCCTTTATAAAATCTGAACCTAAGAACTAGTGACTAATCTAGACTACCACTTGTTGGAGATTCAGTCGCACCGATTTGTCGGTCATCTGCATTCTTCCTTATAAAGATTGTCGTACGGCAATTTACAAATGGTAGGGAAAGTTTTATTTCTCTTAGATTACATAGAAGGGGATTGTTTGATTGGTGTGATCTTCAGTCTTATCGCTTGTACGAGTTTTATTCGTTCGTTAGTTTTTAGTAGGCGGCTTCTAGGGGATAGTTTATTTCTTACTGATTCTATCTATAGTTTCTCTATCTATGATTACTATCTTTTTAATTTTGTATTCTTGCTTTTTAAAATTAACATGCTTTTTCAACGTACCTAAAATCCTTTTTGTAATCCATGTCGTAAATTGTTCGTGTATCAAATATCATCGTTGTGCAACTTATGCTATAAGTAAGATGCATATATAAAACCACTTTTATAGGTATACTATCTTCGACTATAATTATTACAAATTATTTGAAGGCTTTTAAAAATGAATATTTCCATTTTCAGTGCTCCAGTCCACGAAGCAGAATTTAAGGAAGAATTCAGTGAAACATATCAAGAAATTTTGGAGCCGGACCTTTGCGAGAGAGTTCACGATTGCCCTATCTCACTATTAGAAGCTATCTTACAACTAAATAAAAAGACTTAGACGTTTCAGTCGTAGTGGATATACTCGTAGCTTTAAGAAGAGTATAAGGAATAAATACTGCGCCAGAAGAAAACAACGATAAATTTTAAGAATACAGTGAAGTGAATAATAAAACAACTACATTGTCTCAGAACAGCTTTCTGATCCTGTTTGATATTGTTAATAATAATTAAATGACATAATATTGAAAATTGTGTATTTGGC
Source organism: Anticarsia gemmatalis (assembly GCF_050436995.1). Lineage (NCBI taxonomy): Eukaryota > Metazoa > Arthropoda > Insecta > Lepidoptera > Erebidae > Anticarsia > Anticarsia gemmatalis. The sequence continues at coordinate 10,491,287 of NC_134759.1, forward strand.
AATATAGATTTTTTCAGGTCTGTTTGCAATATAAATAATAGGCTTGAAGGATAATGTAACGAAAATTCTAAAAAGATACTATAAACACATAAAAATTATTACTTATAAATTCAACCTATAGACAAAAAAAAAGAAAAATAAAACGAAAGATTAAACATCGAGAGAATTTGATTTCCACACGAACGCTAACATTCATGATTCAATTTAATAGGCGTGTCTGGAGAGCACTGTTTGAAGTAAAATTTCAATAATAAGCCAACACATGCGTATTACGACGCACCACTACACCTAGTTTAAATACTACGTCCCATTCACGCATAAGTTTTTGGTTGATGACGTCACGATAAAACCACTGAAGGAAATTAAACGCTATAATGTTTAACATAAGGTTGTATTTCTAATGATGGGTGTGCAAGATTTCTTAGAGGTGTGATTCGTGACTGAGCTAATGAGAAGAGGCAGGGAGGCTCTAATTCTTTGATCCAACATCCCGGGTCACTGAACACAGAACGAACGTGCACATACATTTTACGATAGCTTTGTGTAGATAAGGTTTTCAGACATTCTTTTTTATCTACAAATGGCTTTTCTAATTAGGATGTTTGACGTTGCATGAATTGGTGCCAAAGTATTTGAATAACGAGCTGTTTAGGTTAACAAATGGATATATTTTATATTTATGTAGAAATGAACTCTTGAAGTGAGGAATAATATTAAAATGTAACGAGTATGAAACGGGATTGAAAATGAAATTTGGATTCATTATTTAGTACCTATTGTTATTATTATATACCTTTAGTTTTAAATCGCCTTTAAGACCCGTTACATTATAATATTATGTGTAGAAGTCGCGAGGGTTTAAAATCCATAGGGAATAGTATGTATCTGTAGCTCGATTCTCTTCTACTATCGACTACCGAAAACCGACCTGTCATCGAGAAATTTTGTATGAAAATCTGATCAGCGCCTTTGACGGGCGTCGTAGGAAATATTTTAGCAGTACATTCTAAATGTCAAAATTTCGACACTCGACAGTACCGACTGTACAGAATCGCGCAACTGTACCTCCATTCTCTACCACTATCGACTACCGACAACTGGCTAGCTATAGAAATTTTGACATTAAGAATGTTCTGCCAAAATGTTTCCTATGACACCCGTCAGAGGCGCTGATCAGGGGGGCTATCACGTATCTCAGTTGACAGCTATTTGAAAGCCACTATCCTGTCCATTGTTTTCTCTCTTAGGTTATAGTGATTAATACGTTACGTCAAAGCAGCAATGTACTGAATAGTGACCATAGATTTGACGTATACTAGCTGTCAACTGATATACGTGATAGGCCCGCTGATTTTCATACAAAATTTCTCGATGACAGGTCGGTTGTCGGTGGTCGATAGTTGTAGAGAATCGAGCTACAGTCCTTAAGTGTTAATAAAATCGAAACATTTGTGTCATGTCATACTATGACACCTTTTTTATATTGAACCTGCATCTTAATTATTGTTAATGCAGTATTTTTGAATTGAAGTTGATAATAAATTCAGACTTACAAAATGATGCTACGTATGCGATTGTCTACGCAAACATTACACCGTTATGTCGCCGCCGTCCATCGTCTGTCCACTGTCTACGACCTGAAACTGATTTAGAAATTGTATTTAATACACATTTCAAATGTAACTTTTTAAATTGCTTTAATAGAATGTAAAGTCTTTTAAGCAGTTTTAAATAAAATAAGTTTACGAGCTTAGAATTTATTTTATCCGGTTCTAAACATCAAGCAACTCCAGGTATTGTTTTTATAAAAAAAGGTTTTTTTTATGTGACACAACATTTAACCCAACCAGTTGGTGATATTCTATCACTATCACCTATAGACAAACGAATAGCTATGTAAAAATGTTCAGTATGAGAATCTGATAAGCGCCTCTAGCGGGCAACGTAGGAACTATTTGTGCAGTACATTTTCAATGTCAAACTTTTGATACTCTGACTGTAGAATCGCGTTACTGCTAAAGATACTTATATTAAAAGAATCGTATATATTATGTGCAGGCGTCTGAAAGAAAAACCAAACGATTTAACAAGACAGTATCACATATCGTAGTCCGTAGGTAATTTTTATACCGCTTGTTTATAGCCCGTTTATTCAAAGTACCCACTTTACAATGTGTTAACGTTCTAAGCACCTGTTTGCAAGCGTGAGATTCGCTATAATATATAGAATATTTTTCACATTAGAATACAAGAAATTGTAATGAGAAGCAAAAAGTATGTAAGCTTAGATCGTTTGATTTTTTTGGATGTTTACAGAATATTGTCTGTTATAGCATTACATAGCTGTGAACAACGCAGTTATTATTTGAAAGTTATCTTTTGCACTCTGAATTATGTCTTTGCCGGTTTTTTTTTTTAAATCTAAACAATGGTACAAAGTAGACACAGTTTTGATTTATTTAATTGTAAGGAAAACTTGATACTTATAATAATAGTTAGATTACGGTTTTTTTATATCACATTAGGAAGACATATTGCCTGTCTGAGAATTCTAAAATCAAATCAATAAAAAGTTCTTAAAATAATACAAAGTTTCTAACCTCATTGGGCACCACTGCACCGAAGGAATGCAAGTCCCTGATTTATTGTAGGATATGCCCGTGCCTAGCTGTAAGAAAGTTAAAATTATTAATTTATTATGCACCCTTAACCTTACCTTAGTGATACAATTTCATTTAATTTCTTCGTCTAACTTGATCGATAGATAACAGTATTGTATAACACTTTTTATTTATTATGATACTTACATAAAAAAGATTTTTATATCAGTTTTGTATGCCACTTTGTTGTATTGTACTATACATAAATAACAAATTAAAATCAGTACCAAAGTATACCTGTGTCTGTACCTGAACGACTACTAGAGAAACGGATCTAACCTGCCTCTATGATCTAACCGTAGTAAACAACATACTCCAAATATAATCACCAGACGCAACAGTCAACAAAGCTCACGCCTTTTTTCATGTACTTAAAGCTTTTTCATATACCCATCTCTATCACTCCTACTGCATCAGACAGAGTAATAATGACACTACAAAAATCACTAGCAGGTGATAAACGATCTATATTAAATAAAAAAGGTAAATATTACGACTTCATACAAAATGTCTTCCATGTTTTTGTCGACATTTGAACATATTCCGTCGATAAGAGCTCGGTGGAAAAATAAAATAAAAAACTGGCTAGACGTATTTTTTTCTATTACAAACTGAAAATATTATATCAAAGAATTAATATAAAAATACTATTGAATAATATAAGAAAAACAAAACTTTTAATAGTCGTGTAGTTTAATAGGAATAATGTATTTAAAATGTATACTCCTGGTGGTGGTTTGTGCTCTATCTGCAGTTTCAAGTGAGGATGGTTCAAATTCTGTGGTAAATGGAAGCTGCCCCAATTTAAAGACTTCGTTGGGATCCGTGAGAAAAAGGAGACATTTGGCTTTTCCTACTGGATCTGGTGTTTCAGTGAGTATTAGATATTATTCTCCTAATTTAAAATGTTCAATGAAAGCAATCAATATAAGACAAAAAAAGGTGCAGATTGCGACAAATATGCGATGTTTCCGTTCAAAAATAAATATTCTGGGGTTGGTTCGCATAATAAATAGATTGGTTGACTGCCTTAGGTTTTTAAATTTTAATTTCTAGAGGATTATAATCTGATTAAGAAGTCACGCAATTAAATTCGAATACTCAGTTAGGAAAGTGCATTTATTATCCTCTTTTCTCAGATTTATAGGTTTATTAGATAATAAGTCACCGTGAATTAATTTAATAATGTTAAGACAGAAACATTTCGAACTATTTAGAATTGATACTTTTATCTCCGATGCAAAAGCAATTTCGAAGTGTCAACGTTAATAACTGCATCTCTAGTATTTTAGGAAACTACTTTGGGCCTATTTTAACTATATAGGACAGATTCTTAGGTCATTCTAAAAAAGCTGAAAGTTACAATAGCTAAAAGACACGTATATTTCTACATACAAATCCGCAATTTAATAATCAAAAATGTTAGGTTCGTCGTCTCCAGATTTTATTTTCATGATTTTGAATTGTGTACTACAGTAATTAGTTTTATATATTTTGCTAAATATGCGATTTAAATATCTTCTCCAAATTTACACGTCCATACGTTTTTTGCATCATTGTTATTCAATCATTATGGAATTAACCGCAAATACAAAATTTGGAGCATTCATCAGACTAATATATTTTTGAACATTATCTGTTACTTACTGGTAAAGATTATCTACCAATTAAATGCTAGTATAAAATTATGTTCGCCCTTTATTTCTATTAACACATCCAAAAGCCAGGATGTAAAATATACATTAGCGTTTTTTGTATACTTAAGTAGTGAGGTTTAATCTAGTTTCGGTCATTGACTGCAAAGCAGATTATGCCAGTATTAAGTAAAGTCACGATGTTTTCATTATTATCAATTTATCCAATGATCTTTGGACCGAGTATTTTTAGATTTCCTTCGAGAATAATCATTAGCTTATTTGTATGTGGACTTCGAACTTCGTGTTTTGTCTATCATCTAGTGTAGACAAAGAAGCTTTATATACTTACTGTGATTGGATGGATAAAGTATCAAAGATGGATAACATTTTTTTTAGGAGCTCGTGGCTTACTTAACAACAGCCGCGCGGATTGATCTCTAAGGTTAAGCTACGCTAGCCGAGGTTGTTCTGTGGATGGATGACCATTTTACACATATCAAGTTCCTCCATGTTTCGGAAGGCACGTTAAATTGTGGGTTCCAGCAGTCGTTTTCTAAGATCTTTGACAGTCGTTAACAGAAGTCAGAAGCTTGAAAGTCTGACAACCTGTTTTACCGAAGGGTATCGTGTTATAATCCAGATAACTGGGTTGTGGAAGTCAGATAAGCAGTCGCTTCATATAAAATACTGATATTCTGCAACTGAAGACTGAAAACTGGAAGCCGACTCTAACATACTTTGGAAGAAAGGCTAGGTTGATATAATTTTTTTTTTTGTAGTTAGAAGAAGATACTACCTCTTCAAATTACAAAAAAAAGTGTTTTGTTTCTTATGCTTGTCATGGGTTTTACTCAACAACGATTCAACTCCTAATTCTCTTCTAGATCTAAAACCTATTAGATCGTAATAAGATACAAAGTTAATCAAACTACTTCACACTTTCTATTGCCACTTAAGAACGAAAAACGATCGAGCAGATCTAATTGCTGCACCTCGCAATCCGACTTACACTGAGACGAACAAATCTTGAAGAGTAACGAACCATTCTCACTTACTTCTTAGTTGCGTGGAGTTCATTTTGGCCGAAAACTTAGCTTTTGCCGCTCCTAACGTTGTTTTGACAACTTCTACTGGCAGGTAAATTCGTTCAGAAATCATTCGTCGTTCTTAAGGGCTTTTAAAGTATGTTAGTGAATGGAACACTCATACGATTTTTTTAGAAGTGGTGATTATTGTGATAGTATATCCACCCGTATTATAGGTATATCTATACTAATATTATAAAGCTAAAGAGTTTGTTTCTTTGTTTGATTGTTTGTTTGTTTGTTTGAACCCGCTAATCTGAAGAACTACTGGTCCGATTTGAAAAATTCTTTCGGTGTTAGATAGTCCATTTATCGAGGAAGGCTATAGGCTATATATCATTGCGCTACGACCAATAAGAGCAAGGTAGCAATAAAAAATGTTACAAAAACGGGGAAATTTTTTAACGCTTATGTAACGCAAGCGAATTTGCGCGGGTCAGCTACTTCTTTAATAAATTGATTTCTACTTCTCGTTTTAACACACACATATTATATTACACACGCTTCAGAAATCCTTTTGACATTCGATTTGTTCAAACTATTAAGAAAATGAAAACGTCATGATTAGGTAATCAATGTATTTATATTATTTTACTACATATTTGCTAACTATCATTCACGTAGGACATGACTTGCAAAATCTTAGAGAGTAAAATTTGCATTGTCACGTCTACACTACTTTTTAAACATAGGTAAAAAATGTTTGTGTTGACATGAATGAAACCACTATCCCCACTAAGTAGTAGACGGAAAACAAAACGTAAAGACTTTCTGGTAGAGGTTTTACAAAAAGAATATTACTAGCCATACGATGAATAAATCTGTCAATCTACATCGGTTTATTCTACTTAATGTTGAATAAAAAGTTTATCTCAGTCCGTCACTTAATATTTCTGCGCTGACCATCTAATTGGGGATCTACCTTATGACCTTCGTCTATACTACAGTACAAATAAATGAATAATAGCTTTTAAAATTTCGCGTTCCATGTTTACTATATGACCGCCTGGACATTTCAACGCAGGTTACACTGGCGGTGGTCGCAGGCTAACGAGAGGTAGTCATCTTTCCATATTCTATTACTAGAGTCCGCCCACGACTTCGTCCGCGTCCCGATCCCTCGGGAACTCCGGGATAAAAAGTATCGTATACGCTATTTTGGGTCTTCAACTACCTACTTAGGTATCAAATTTCACCGTAATCGATACAGTAGTATTTGCATGAAAGAGTAACAAACATCCATACATTCACAAACTTTGGCATTTATAATAGTAGGATACATTTTTTTTTCTAAATATTTCAGTTGGCAGTTTCAGCGGTAAAGACGTTCATGACTCACGTGCCAGCGGGCTGGTACTTTGTCATAGAAGCTGAGATGGTGTACCATCTTCCTGATGCGGAATTCATCGCAGCACATACGAGAAGGAAGCTGAAACATCGACAGAAAAGAGAGATGTGGGAGTTATTGCAGACTGCTTTAGATGAGTTCGTAGAATTTAATTTTTATTAATTAGAAAATCCTGATTTACACAATGTAGTATCTCTATATATGGATACCTATTTATAAAACAAGCCCACTGTAGTTGTATGTTTGCAACATGCTCAAAAAATACTCAACGAATATAAAAAAACGGTAAATAATTGATAATTCCTCAGTCATTAATGTGATCAGATCAAAGTCTTGGCAAAACTTTTCCTTTTTGGTCTACTTTTGGTTTTTGAATTTATAAAACTTGGTAGTGCACAAACATCAAGCAAAAAACATATAATAAATATTACCGTGCTTTTATATTTATTACTTTTTACAAGACTACATCTAATAAAGGAATCATAGATATACAACTCAAATTAATATATTATTTTATCAATTTCAGACGAAACCTAAACGGCCGTGCTTGTATTATAAGAACTATCTGCGAAGCTCGAGTCAACCTTGCACCTAAAGGACAATCACTCGTACACGATCTCCTTAGGACTATATTTACGTAAGTATATAGCTCTTATTGTTCATTAAGCCCCCATGTTTTAATTCATAATATTGTTTATTTGAAACCCTTTCTTAAAATAGGCGCATGATTAAATACTACCACCGGAATAACGCTCATATGATGAAATAAACGATTGGCCCGAAAATAAAATTTGAGAAAAGGAGCTATAATAACATTAAAAATAAAAACAATATGCAACAATGTGGCTGTCATTAGAGAAATACTAATTGGCAAATACACCTTTGAATTACAAAATTACTGTTAAAAAATGAAAACTACTCATATAATTTTGTACACAAAAAATTACAAGCTGCTACGTTTAGCCGCAAGCCCAAACAATAAATCACAAGAATAACCCTAACTTAAACCACATAGTATAACAGCTACCTTTGTGATCTCAAACAACGCTCTCCCTCATACATCAAAGCCTTAACGCCCGTAACTGTAGCCTTCCGTCATAACATTAAATTATGCAAACCGCTCTTAAATATTTATACATTATTCAAACTCATAGATAATAACTGCTAGAAGATAAGAGGCATCATTGCTGAATTTCGTATCCCTCTAATTGTCTTATAATCCGAGTACGTGACGTTTATACGAGATGGGATTACGTCATAATACTGCCGTACTATGAAAGGGGGAGCACATTATAGGAATATAAAACCTCTTTGGAATTCATCGGCAGCTTTGAACGGTAATTTCTTAATGTTTAAAGTTCTTTGTGCGCAATGGTTCTCGTTTTTGCGTTAGTTTTGATACTGTAGCGAGTTTTTGAGATGTGTTTTAAACTTAGAATTGCTATGACTCTTAGAAATGTAAAGTTTAATGATGTAGAAGTTATGATTAAGTATGGTTTTGTTTAATCGCATATGTATTAATAAATAAATGCTCGCAGGCAAAATTTCACCCCGATAAGTACTTTAGGATAACTTAGACTTTAAAGCAGTCATCATATATTATTTATTAGAATATCCATCAGAATTTTTCTTGTAACCAATTTCCTTTACTCTACAAAGTTATTTTAGAAACACATTTTGGCTCACGATCGAGTCACCTGGTAAAACTATAAAAGTAGCCTTACAAAATAATGTTTCAATGAAATTGTAGAAGACAATGCATCATAGGAACACCTATTCGCCTGAGAGGCGCCGAGTCCTGCTACGTTGAAAATTTATCGTGATACCTACGGTATTAAAACATTATATATTTAGCTTCCGATTTTACTCAGAACTGAAAGTAATATTTTTGATATCACTTGTGTTTTAAGAAATTCATTTGTAGCGCTTTGTGCCCTAAATGTTTATAAATACGACTATGCATATTTATATATAATTTACATATATTTTTATCTCTTCAGTTGTATAATGTTAAATCGAATGGATTATCGCCCTTTATTCTGCGATTTGCATTATCATCAAATTATTGGGATAGATCATATCGCGCATTTAAGCGACTGAATTTTTATCGCAATTTGCGGCGTTTGATAAGTATCTATCTATATATATCCCATATTTTCTCCGTATCTTATAATATCATCGTTTAATTAAATCTCATTAAGTTGTAACTAATAAACAAAATTGTGCACAGTTTAAAGAAACAGCAACAAAAGCGGTACTTTCATCCCGCAGCTGTGTTCCGGACTAGCTAGTAACGATAGAATAATCGCCTATAAACTATTCATAGCCTGTAATATGCACAGATGGTGATACGGCCGGTACGCCGCTTGTTTTATTATTTAATTTTGTAGCGAAGAACAAAATGTTTTAATGGGTTTATGAATTTTTTAGCTTTTTTTATAACAGTGCTTTATTTTCCGCGGAGTAGGTGTGACTGTTAATCACAAAATCTTGGTATTTAGTATAGTTTTATATAGTACCTATTATTTGGTACTTATTTGTATGTTTATGTATATATTTTGAAGTAGGATACATCAAGTAGGATGACCTTTACCTTTACCTTATCTGAGTTCTACCTCTTTCTATTATGAAAATATAAAAAACTAACCCGAATTAAACGGTGCAACGAAGAAGACCCCAAAAAGAGATGGCGGAATACCTTAACGCGTTCCTTGATTGACGGCCAGATGTAACGAACGCCCGATAGAATTAAAAATCCAAGTGAAAAACTTGCTGAGCAGTGGGGCACGGAACCAGGTAAATAGATAAAAACCGGCCAACTGCGAGTCGGACTCGCGTACGAAGGGTTCCGTACCATCATCTATATTAGAAAATCACGTTCTGTGTAAATTTGAAGTGTCTATTTGTTACCATTTTTAATATTGAGCAAAAAATCCGAAAAAATCACGTTTATTGTATCGGGACCCCCCTAATATATATTTTTTAATTTTTAGTATTTGTTGCTGTGGCGGCAACGAAAATACATAATTTGTGAAAATTACAGCTTTCTAGCTATCACGGTTTATGAGATACAGCCTGGAGATAGACAGACGGACAGCAGAGGCTTAGTAATATGGTCCCGGTTTATCCTTTGGGTACAGATTCCTACCAACCGTGTAAAGAAAGCCTTTTAAATATATCCTATCGCTTTATTTGGTAACGTAAGGTGGTGTGATCTATTGTCGAGGCGATCAAATTCCACTTTTATTAGCCAGTCACTGTTTATATTGACCTAAAATGTTGCCAGTGCTGGAAATGGCTCTCAATTAACGCTTGCTATTTTTACGTGGTTAGCAATAGTTTTGCAGTATTGATTGTATGATGCCGGATGTTTTGTCAGTAAAGTGAAATCATTGAATTTTTAGTTCTCTTAGTTATTTGTCTGAGTTAACGTAAGATGTTAGAAAATGTATGAGTGAACGTGGCTTAAAGACGTGTCGAAATTTTTAACTATAATTTAATATTTTTAAGTAAACTGTACTCAGAAATAATGCTCTAATTTTAATATAACTAATGTGCTATTCTCAAGGAATCCTTATCAGAATGAAAATTTATAGCTCTATTCATTAGGACTTACCAAGTCGAAGTAATCACTAAAACGCGAGTAAAACAGAGTACACATACAGAGTGGTTTAATAGAATTATAACTAGTAGCAATATAATTCCTATCGGTTCTAATTTTATTTAACTAGACTGATATTAGTCGTACAGTCCCAAATTCCAATACGCATTTCATTTTAGGTCACACTCAGCAATGTTTCAAAGTGACTGAGTTCGTATTTCAACAATTCCCCACTATTGTACGCACAGACGTGTAAAGCTGGTTGCACATCGTCGCGCGACCGGAGCGCATCCAACCGTCAAATGCGTAAAGCGCGAACAACTGATAGACGCAAATTTTGGTGGCGTGAAATTGGACGTCGTGTATTCTATTCTTTATGAATATTTTTATTCCTGTTAAGTTGGCACTGTTTAGGTATCTAGGATATATTTTTACTCAAAGATCGTAAAATTTTGGCATTGAACTGATAAGGTGATGAAAAATTTGTCGAACTCACAAGCTCATACAAATAGTATAAATATTGAATGTGTCCCCTCACATAATCGAAGATTGGTATTAGCAATGCAAAATTAAATTAAAGATGACAACTGAAAAGAAAAGTCGATAGTTTTTCGTGCACAGTTTTCATTGACTCTACCTCCCAAACTGATGATAAAAAGATTAAATGTTACTTGGTAATGATTAGTGCCAAGATTATCCCTGTAGCGCAATCTTCTGCAACAAATATTGATAACCAGCTAGCTGTTATATTTTTTGTATGAAGTCTTGTTCAGCGCCCCTAGTGGGTGCTGCAGAAACTAGTTAGAAAGTACTATTTAAATTTCAAATTCGTCAGCTGTAGAAAAGCGCGCTTCTGATTTGTCAAATAATTTAATTTTTTTCTTGTTTTATATTTCCAGGATCCATCCAGATGAAGAAGAATTTATACAAGAAATGGGAGTATCATACGACGAGATATTAGCGGAGGACCTTTGTGAGAAAACTAACGACTGTCCCTTTTCGTTCCTGCGATTTATATTAGATTTAAACAAAGAAAGATAACGTTTTGTTAATGAAATAACAATTAAATGTTTTGTTAAATATTATGCTTCAGTTTAATTACTTAATAAAACGATATGATTAGAGCGTGTAAGTACAACAACGTCATCTTTTGGCTTACAGCAAAACTATAACAAGCCCAGGTCGATCATTATTTTATTCATCGTCAATTTATTTAACATTACAACAACGGGTCTTAAACGCAAATTAAAATTAAAGATAAGGACACCTTATGTGTTTACCCGACATTTCGATTGTATTGCATCGACCGCGGTCACGGGCTGACTGCAATCTACACACTACAATGTCACTTAATGACTACTTGTGCTTGTTGAACTTTGACAAACTGAAACTTCGGACATTCACTAAACGATTTTTTGTTAATTTCAAAACTATTAAGTTTGTCTGACCGATTAAAATTACGAGACCCGTAGCGCGATTCGGTACAATCGGTACTGTCGAGTATCGAAATTTTGACATTTAGAATGTACTGCCAAAATGTTTCCTACGACGCCCGTCAGAGGCGCTGATCAGATTTTCATACAAATTTCTCGATGACAGGTCGGTTGTCGGTAGTCGATAGTAGTAGAGAATCTAGCTACCGAGGTGACTGCTTTTAACTACATTAACTACAAATACACATACAAACTCTGTCGATATACCTATCGACCAGAGATTGAAATTCTAATCACTTCTGATCAGGGCTTTTACTTAACCTCCCTTTTAAGATAAATTATTCTCCCCAAGAATATAGGTGCCGTCGATTTTACGATACATTATATCAGCTCATATTTTATCATCCTTCAACCTAAAATGAACGGATTATAAATTTCCAATTTACTACAATTTTGTATTCGGTTAGGTAGGATATAAAGTCGGATAAACGTATGTGGTTTAAGTTATAAGCTGTTTAAGTAATAAAACATAGCTTTCGTTTATGAATAAATATAATAAGTACTTTAAAATACTTTGAATAAAATGACTACCTAATATGCTTTATAGAATGACGAGAAATTAAACGTGACGTAATCGTTATAATCTTAGAGTTATTTTAAACAGTTTTTGAAGAAATGTATAGACTCGTATGTGTCCAGTAATGCGAATTTCAGTCCTAGCCCAGACTAAGACTTGTGCCTATAGAAGAGACAGGAATGAGTTAAATATACTTTTAAATTATCCGTACATACCTATGGTTGCCTGTGGTATAGCAGCACCTTAAAGAACGGACCAATTTCAATTTTAGTAGCAAACTAAACGGTAATAGTTTCAGCTCGACTTCAGATGATTCTTTCAGGTGTTTGCTGATCATCAGGTGATGAACATAATTTGACTTTCTTTAAAGCATAATATATCTACGCTTTCAGTCATCTACATTCTCCCACATCACTTTATGGTATACCCAGATCACAAAGGTATGTTGTATTATAATACAACATTATAATCGTAATCCTTATACCACACGAAGGGTTGCAGCCCTTCCGAGCGGGACATCCATTAGGATCGATCATATTTGCTACACCCAACACGCATTTGCATCAAATATCCATCATCACTTGCTACATATTATAATTGGCTTTTTATTATTCACTTTGAATAAGTATGTCGATATCGATCGTTATTAGAGTTTCATACAAAATATTGATTTTCAGCTTAAAAGAGTTGAATTAGTCAGTTAGCCGAAATGAATCTATACTTATAATAAATTTGTTTACAGGTCAATTCTGTACATTGAATATATTTAAAAAGAAACCAAGGGGGGATGTTATGAAACGGATACTAATACCGAATCTGTTATTTTTTTTTTTCTGTCTGTTTGTCGTCTGTCTGTATATTCCAGCATCACGTAAAACAACCGAATAGAATGCACTGAAATTTGGTATAGGTATAGGCATAGAATAAGTAGTGGCAACATATAGGATACTTCTTATCTCATGAAAATTCTTAAATTTTTACAAATTTGTTAAAAATATAGTTCAAATTTAAATTAATTAATGTAGTAAATTTTATTTTTGATTGAATGGCAAAGATTATCAAAAAATAGGTCCGCATCATTGACCAGTAACAAAATCGAAGAGTAAATAAACTGATAATCGTGCATATAATATGTTCGATGTAAGTACATACATAGACTTTAGGAAATCTCGTGGTTAGAAAATGTTCGTCGGCTTAAGTCTTGGATTTTCAGAGCATGGTCGACGATCGAAGACTGCTTAGCGCGGGATACCAAAAACGTTTATCGCCTTACACACCGGTGGTTTTTGTGTGCCTTACCATTTGTTATAAAATATATAAATGATTTCATAATACAGCTGTTTACTATAGAAATAAAGGCAAATCAGTAATTCATAAATTCATTATGTACGCTTAACACTTCTGAAACCGCTAATCAGAGACCTGAAGTCGGAAAAAGATTGAAGCAAGTTCCTACAGATAAAGAATCTTCAAAAATTAAAAATAATTGTGTTGCTTTATACATAGACAGATGAAATTTCATCTGTCTATGTACTATTTAAAACCTCATTATAATGTAAATAGCTTCCATTACCAAAGTATTATATTATTCATTACTGTACAAATACACATCTACTAATTTTCAAAAAATATTTGAAAAATAAACATTGTACAATACCATAGAAATACAACCAATGCCGGAAAACATGTACAAAATTTGTCAACTTTTTGTGGTCACAGTATTCTTGTGGCAAAATGATGGTAGCCATAAGTATCGTTCGTTAGCCATTAGTAGGGGAGGTCAAGTCGCCGTGATGTATGTTTTCATAAATCTTTTCAGCCCAAACTGTGGAAGGGGACCGACCTTAGTTACGGGTCCGGCTGAATTTGCGATTTTCAATCTTAATTGTAAGTTGGACAAAAAACGTTGAGATTTGTTGGTCAAGTAAAAAAGACGAATTGGAATATATTTTATTTATGAAAATGCCTCTTTTTATTTTGATAATTTTATTTCCAAGTATTAAAGACACGAACGTTATATTGAGAGGTAAAGGTATACAAAAATAAGCTAGACTTGGGTTTGGTTTGATAATTGCTGGACATTTATATATTTTATTTAATAACATAACTTCTAAGCATTAAAAAATTAAAACTACCTACTGTGTAACGTAGTACTTTTTCCAATTTCTTACATAATCTGTAATGTTTTATTCGTGGCAATGCAACGTTGCGTTGGATTTGGTTGCAGAACAAAATTGTTACTAGCATTATTGCCAGCAATTTTGTTGTGCAATGGTTATAATGTGATAACGATAATAATATGATAATTTTATCGTTTGAAATCTTAAACATCAGACATGATACATATTCTGCCTATATCTGATTCTATCAAAAAAATGAACGCATTTTTTAATTTACCCAAAGTAGTTCATTTACTACTATACACCAACTACTACATTACTCTCTGAAACTTTAGTCAATTTTATATTATTACTACACTTTTGTAGTAAGAATACCTATTGATTACGTTGAATACAAGTATTGGACTACTCAAAATGCAGTACCAGTACTTATACCATATACACACCACGAACATGTTATCAGTAGGCCATCTCATCGATTTTACCCGCGAGCGCAATACACCCATGATTTGTATACAAACGGATTTGGGGTAATGGTGCCCAGATATTCCCCCTTGTGTGTAACACGCCTAACGCGCCTAATGGAATGTCTGCGATCCGTCATCGCCAGTTTTTACCCCCATATGCATGTGTACCCTAGACCTATTTTTGAAGTGTGGGTTGTATGGTGGATTTTGGGTGACAGCGGTTTGTGAACACCCTGTATATGAGTTACGCAAGTACATTTTTAAAGGTTACTTCTTTATAAAAAGTTTTTCTTGTGTTGTAGTCTTTGTAGTAAGGAATAACTCTGTGAATAACAAAAAAAATATATTTCGCATAGGTATCGAACATACGGCCTTCTCTTATGATAACATCACAAATGTTAACAATTTTTTAATAGAACACAACGGGAATTCAAAAATAGTTGTTTATGGATTCAAAAGTAATCACAAGTTGTGCAATATTTAGAAATCATTTTGTGTGACGTACAAAAGTCTAGAAAGACTAATATGGTACGAGATTTTAATGACGTCACAGGTTGCTAAAAGCAATTGTTTCGACATAAAAGTGGTCGCCTTTTAGCAACATTTTTATTGACTGGACCGTTACAACAAATTGACCACGAGTGACGTTCAATTTAGGGTTGCGTAAACCGCTGCTTGGAACTTGAAAATAAAAAAAAAATGTTTTACCAATGTAGAGTTGAATTAAACCAATCGTTTTTTTTTACAAAAGAAGGTAGGTGGTTATCGATTTGTCTATATTATTTTATAATTAGAACAGATCTAGGTTTTCGTGTATGTTGAAAGCAACTACGATAAAAAAAAGTTATAAATTACGAAAAAAACATGATTACGAGCTCCAAATAAATATTTACTGTTGTTGCTAGTGCTTTTTAATAATTTCAAAATACCTAAACTGAATTGTCTTATTTACTTTTTTTCAGCACAAAAAATAAAACTCATTTTAAACTACAGAACCCTTTAATCAAGAGATACAATCTTGACAGGGTTTTGTTTCCATGATTTATTTGAACTCATATCATTCTATTGTCTTGTCTCGCAACTAACAGATGAAACATATTTCGAGATTTTTTTGATTTGAAATTTAAAATGTATCGAATATTTTCCATATTATTGGTTTTACTTTTAAATGGTGTGCGATTTAGTGCATTATTAGAAACGAATGGTGCAGGCAGTGATGTTTTAGAATCAAAAGTTTTATCGAGACACAAAAGATTTGTTGCTTTTCCCGAAGGATCCACCTTTTCGGTGAGTTTACTTTTAACTAATTACCTGCAGCTCCAATAGTTAACTTTTCTGTTCTTCTTGATCTTCCAATCTTATATTTAATATTTACCACTTAATAGCTTTTGTTACATGATTACGCTATAACAAAAGAAACAAAATATACGATATCAATTTTTTTCGGAAAATTCATTAGCTCCAAATGTACCGAAAGCTACCTTGGATGTGGCAGAAAATCGCCTCTTACCTATGGGGAATCATCAAAAGTTTAATGTAAATGGAATTCTGGTTATCACTTTCTCAGTTCTGCTTTAATGTAAAAATTTATCTGCATCAACATGTCAAGATGTTATTCAATAACAATGTCATAAATTCTTAACTTGTTTCTTTGCAGGCGGCTGGTTGTTTCACAGTGGGTGTAATCGGCCAACCAGCACCCCACAACAACCCTGGAACCTTCAGTTGGGGTCTCAACTGGGGGATAGCATACGAGCTGCCCAATACAACTGAATTTATAGCTTTGTACTCCAACGCTCGAAGGTACAGGCAGCATGTGATGCAGAGGAAGCATAGAAGAGATTTGTATGGGAAGTTGGAGAGCATTTTGAATAAGTAAGTAGAAGTTGCATTGGAATATTGATTGCAGTCAATATTAAATGTACGTTTCCTTAAGTTTATAACTTACTAGCTGACCCGCGCAACTTCGCTTTCGTCACATCTATACTTAATATTATAAAGCTAAAAAGTTTGTTTGTTTGTTTGTTCGTTTGTTTGAACGCGCTAATCTCAGGAACTACTAGTCCGATTTGAAAAATTCTTTCAGTGTTAGATAGACCATTTATCGAGGAAGGTTATAGGCTATATATCATCACGGTACGACCAATAGGAGCAGAGTAGCAATAAAAAATGTTTCAAAAACGGGGAAAATTTTGACCCATTCTCTTATGTGACGCAAGCGAAGTTGCGCGGGTCAGCTAGTATTAATATAGATAGCACATAGTTTGGTCACGTAAAAAAATTGACACATTGAACGCTTCGGAATAATTAGAATCCACAAAAATCGAAGTAAGTGCTATCACAAAACTCGTTTTAAGTTGTTTTAGAATTGATTGTGATTAGAAGGCAATTGTTAGAAAACGAATTATTTATATGCACATTTTTCTCTGAATTGTTAAACCAAACTAGTGAAATTTAATGTGCAATCCAGTGCCACAAGATGTTGGCAACATTTATTGCGCAACACGCCGCAACATGTAACATTTTGTTGTAAAATACACAACAAAATATTGCTTACTATAAAACAAAAGCAACAGTTAACCACACATGTTGCTTCCCACTAAGTTGCGTTTACTATAAAAGCGTTAGTTAAATGTTGACAAACTTGCACTGTATAATGTCACTACTTAATGTTAGGATGAAGTTTTACGATATGCACTTGACGTAAGCAGCTGTCACGTTTTTACGAGTTGAAACAAGATGCATTAGTCAGCGAGTTTGTTTAAAGCTCAAGTCCGGCTAAGATATTTATTATGCAAATGTTTTAGGGACTGTTCTTGTTAGTATAGAGTCGTGCGTATACTATACTAGCTGACCCGCGCAACTTCGTTTGCGGCACGTAAGAGAGAATGGGTCATGATTTTCCCCGTTTTCTTAACATTTTTCTTTACTACTCCGCTCCTTATAGTTGTAGCGTGATGATATATAGCCTATGGCCTTCCTCGATAAATGGGCTATCTAACAATGAAAGAATTTTTCTAATCGGCCCAGTAGTTCCTGAGATTAGCGCGTTCAAACAAACAAACAAACAAACAAACAATCAATCAAACAAACAAACTCTTCAGCTTTATAATATTAAGTATAGATTAAAAATGACTATTTTTAAAACGAGAGTAGGACTGTACTAATTTTTTAGTTCGTTTGAGCACTACACTGCTGGGCAACGCTTTCCTTCTCCTCTGTTTCCAGATCACCTATCCCGCCATCAGCACTAGATCCCCCGCATTTGCGTCAATAATTTTATTGTTTCTGCAACTTTCCATTACAACAATACAAAAAAAAAACAACATGATTTATCTTTTTGTAATTCTGAGATTCAAGGAATGCTTTTTTTTCTTAAAATGGTATTAAGTTAATAAAATAATGTGGTGGTTTTTATTTTCAGCATGGGTTACACTGGCAGAGAGTGTATTCTGAAGGCTTTGTGCGAGACCAGTCAGAGAGTGCCTCATGGAGAGAACATGGTTGAAGAGATGTTCAGAACTGTCTTTACGTAAGTAGAAATGTCTACTAATAAAAATAATTAAGGAAACAGCTGAAACGTATAGCTGTTCTTCTTTCACGTGGGTGTTTAAGGCTTCAAACCCCCAGCTGCGTTTTGTTCTATGTATGTGTGTCTCTACGTTGTTATTGAAGTTATATGTTAATTAGGTACAATTCATTATACCTTGTTATATAGTTGAAGGCATTGGTAGAACACCTTGAGATTTTAATGAACTGGTGAAGGAAAGTGGTCTAACCGTGCAGTTCTATACATAGGCATTATATTTTCCTAAAGTGTTTCTTGTAGCACCACTAACCTAATCTCCTATTGTTTACAGCATGCCACAAAGCAAGATACTTCCATTCGAGCCAGTAGAACATTCAATATACGACGCAGCGCACCGACTGGGCCGTATAATAGACAATTGTGATGACAGGTTTCATTGCCCTCTGTCCTTGATCGATTGGATGAGAGGGTATTATGATGCGCCTTCACCAACTGCTGATGTTGCTCGGAACCCTTGGACTGCGTTCAGCAGTAGTTTTGGATAATATTGTTTGTAAATGGTATATGCAATTGTATGTTAGCCATTGTTAGCATAGAATAAGATAATTAATGTGAATACGCATTTTACAATGGAATGCCTAGCGTAACGGCGTAGGTTATTCTGGCAGTTTGCAGTCAATATTAAGTGTGATAGACTGAAATAAAATATTTGTGATAAAAGATTTACGTTTTATTTTTGGCCCGTATGTTTCTATGAACACGTAATCAGTGGGCGATTTCTTACCACTTTAAAAAACCGTTTAGTTTTCGGCAAAACTTGTATTAAAAACTGATTAGGTAAAGTTGTATACTAATAAGCGCCCCTAGCGGATCTTGCTTGAACTACTTTCGTCTTTCCATTTAGAATGTCAAACGCTCGGTAATCGATAGGACCATACATATAGATCGCGCTTCAACACGCAACAGAACTGAAAAAAACCTAATGAATCGTGTTGGTGTGTGACGTCGAAAAACGGTGTTAATCGGAACGTCGATAAAGGAGCGGCTTTAAAAAATCTTGTGTCTTATACAAAAGAAAGTATGTCAGAGACAGGAAAACAATATGAAATTATCGTATTGATTCTAATTTAACCGACTTTTTTGTCACACATTGTGTTTGTTAGCGGCATTCCTAAAAACTGTTATTTGAAGTTTGTATTGTCTGGACATTGACTCCAAGTACTTTACAATGCATTACAGTTTTTAAATAAGAATAAATAAATCTTCATACAACATAACGCCATTTTTATGTTGCGAAGACGGTGACACTTAACCAAATCTGTATTAATATTCAATTCCGATTAAATGCTAAACTATATGAGAACAATATAAATTAATAAATATATGGCTCCTAAATTAATCAATATAAAATGAATAAGTGAAATATTAAAACACCGGTTACTTGTAACGCCTACAATACTCTGGAAAGTATATCCAAAAAATGTGTGCTACATGTATGCACATACACTTATATAGGGAATGGTAGAAATTCTGGCAAGTCACGCTGACGAGCGCTTTCTATATTTTTGTTGACATCAATTTGAACCAATTAACACCAATTTGATTGGACCAGTTAAATGTTTGAACAATAGTTGATAGCTTTTTCCATTTCGCTCTCATTATTTGAACTGGCCGTCTTTACTACATTTTACTGCTTTACTTAACAACTGACGGGTGAAAAAATCTGTCGGAATTTCAAAATATGAATTAATTTCAACGGCTTTTTCTTAGTTTGTTTTGCTTCGTGATCGGCTACTTAGATTTTAAATATGTTTAAGAATTCCCTTGTTATTGTTCTGTTGTGTTGTATAGAATTTGGTAGTTTATTAGATACTAAAGTTGTTAGTGATGTTTCGAAATCAAAGATTTTGTCAAGACATAAACGGTACGTCGCTTTTCCCGAAGGATCCAGTTTTTCGGTAAGTTGAAATAATCTTTTACTGTCATGGTTGTCTCCTGGGAGTAATCGGTTTGTCACAATTCATCATGTATTTGAGGAATTAGATTAAACATTTTGATGTAATGATGCCTGATTTTTGAAATTTATTGAATGGTGAATTCCAGTAAATATTTTGGGAAACATATATTTTTTTATGGTGTTGCTATTTTAAGTTTTAGCTTTATAATAATTACTATAATTCGGAAGCTTAAGTGAAACAAAATCATTAGACGTAAATTTTAGTCCAAATTAGTTTGATTGCATTAATTATGTGGACACTCATAAATTAGTTCTAAGGTATACCCAACTATTATAATTTATAAAAAAATCAGGTACCGATAATTTAAATGTTACTAAAATTATAACGTAACTTTTCAGGTAGCCGGTTGTTTTACAGTCGGAGTACTAGGAGATATAGCAGTGCACACAAGTCCTGGTATCTACACATGGGCTGTGAACTGGGCTATAGCGTACGAACTGCCTAACGCGACGGAAACTGCCAGGTTCTTCAGATTGAAGACCCGCCCCTATCACACGCAGCACATGCTACAGAGAAAGAATAGGAGAGATTTATATGGAAAATTAGAGACGATATTGGACAAGTATGTATCAATGCAATTAAAAAGAAAATGACCACTTACTGGGTGTAACCTAACCTAACCTATAATTTTTTGGTTTCTTGAATAATTGAGCCTTGAGTTCCACTCTCGACAAGTGCACGAAATTGCGTTCCTCCATGGTACTGAGGAACGCTTAGCCATATAAAATTTCGTGCAGATATTTTTAATACCTTTTAGGCTAAGGATTATAAGCAAAAATCGTCTTCATTATTTATGTTATACGCCACTATGCTGATCACGTTAATGTGCACGTAGCACGTATAGAACCATCCTAGGTAACCCATACTCTGTAGCGATAAATAATGTTTCCAAGGAAATCTGTATCTGATACTAGCTGTCCTGCGCAACTTCGCTTGCGTCACATAAGAGAGAATGGGTCAAGATTTTCCCCGTTTCTGTTACATTTTTTATTGCTACTCTGCTCTTATTGGTCGTAGCGTGATAATATATTATAGCCTATAGCCTTCCTCGATAAATGGGCTATCTAACACTGAAAGAATTTTTCAAATCGGACCAGTAGTTCCCGAGATTAGCGCGTTCAAACAAACAAACAAACTCTTCAGCTCTATAATATTAGTATAGATATAGATTTAAAATATCATTCTAGTACATTTAAATCTAATATATCCTAAGCCTAAACATAAGCGATGGGACTTAAATACAACACTCTACGTTTTACCGAGATAACAAAATATTTTGAATATCCTTTTAAACATTTATTCGGCCTTTTAAAAACACAAAGAATGAGGGTTGTTTAATGTTTCCTGTTTTCTATGTTTACTGGACACGGCCCAACGTTTTCCGTTCGCAGAGATTTATTATTTTCAATAATGCGACTCTGAAACGAGACGGAAAATACGCTTTTTGATACAGAAATTGTTTGTTTATTTAGTTTCTTTGTTTTGTTAGAGACGTAGAATGAAATGTTAAACTGTATGACGATTTGGTTTCGAAATATTATTTGTTAAATTCTGGTCATAGAATCATTGATCAAAAGTCTTATTTAATTTTGTTACTGTTGTGTAGAGACTTTTCTTACTCTGATGAGAGAAGAAAACTGTTACTATTCTGAAATACACAATTGGTCTTAATCAAATATGGTTTTCCTATTCGATCGTATTACATAGAAAATTAAGCCCCTTATCCTGAACCTAAAATAATATGGTGTTACCTCTTTCTGAAAATATAATATGAATTGTTTGTATTTATGTTTCAGTATGGGGTACAGTGGCAGAGAGTGTATTCTGAAGACCTTGTGTGAAACAGGTCAAAGAATCATGCCTCGAGGAAGTAACATGATTGAAGAAATGTTCAGAACTATATTTACGTAAGTATTCCAGTCCATATGTAGTTTACGGCAACTAAATGTTAAGTCTCTGAAGCTTACACGGCAAAACAGTTGAACCGATTTTAGTAAAATGTGCTCTGTAGGTATTCAAAAATTCTTCTTTTAATATAAGCAGCCATTTTCAATATTGATTGCGAAAAGTAACTGAATTTCATATGCCGCCGAGTTCACTTCCTTAATGTTCTGTGATGTCCGTATAGTAGCAAAATCCTTAATTCTTCTAAGATGACTATATTATAACATTACAGATTACCTCAAACGAAAATCCTACCAATCGAGCCAGCGGAACTCCACATATACGACGCGGCGCATCGACTAGGCAAGATCATAGACGGCTGTGATAGATTCCAATGTCCCGTATCTCTTGTGGATATGATGAAAGGCTACTATGATGCTCCGGCTCCAACCGGCGAAGAAGACATGAGTGCTGCCTCCTTATTCACTAATAGCTTTTTCTAAATGTATGTTTATTATATTAGAGATCTTTTTAAAACACTGATTGTCTGATGCTGCTCTAAGTAAGACGTAAATAAGGACGTGATGATGGAGCTGAGGCGGTTACGTATACATTTTTCAGATAGATAGCTTATACGCATACTATTATTAGCAGTCACTATAATATTAAATTAAAGTTACTTTGGTTCCGTTTTCTGCATGCGAACTGTGCGTTTCGGTTGACAACTAGCATTTTGACATAACATGCTACTTACAATCACTTTAGAAAATATGAAGCAATGTAAATACACAACGAACTCGTTACAACTAACGGTGATTTTTTTTTTATTTTGAGTAATAATGAAATAATGATCCCATATGCGTGGCGTTAGTCCGGCTAAGGAATTTAGATTCTTAACCGAGCTGGCTAGTTGACATTTTCAATTTCTCCACTTCAAGTTCAAGAGTCAATGTGATGTGATTATGTTAAAAGCACCTTGTATTGATTCTTTTGAAGTTGTTAATATGAATGATTATTTATTACGCAAATATCTTTGCTTCTATTGAATTTTATACATAAAATAAGATAATAAAAATAATTTATTTACTAAAATTGTTTACATTACCCTGTGTGTTTCTGTAATTCATATTTTATGTATAGACACTACAGCTAAAAACAATATATTTAATACACTTGTTCTACCCGTCAATTTGTCTATCATTCTTTAGGCTCAATTGACACTTGATTTCTATGAATTTTTCCACAAGAACAAATTCTTGTAAAGAAAATGTAAATTCATTCATTCGTGTAAATCACCAACGACGAATGAAAGGGGTGAATGGAAAATATAAAAAGGGTTCCCTTTTCAAAATAAGGACGACGGTTTTAAAAAAAATATTGTGTTTATAACGCTATCATTAGAGTTTTGCTTGTGACAAAAAATTTCGTCTGCTTTGATGAACAAATGTGAATTTTGTTAAAAATATCATCATCAAAAGGAAGTACTAACGAAATTACGTTTTTTAATTAATAATATGAGATGTCAAAAGGGGGCTTTGTTTTTGATCTTTTGTTGTTGGAATAACAATATTAAAATTATAAATTAACAGCTATTTTTAAATAAACATGTTCGTCTATCTTCTATGGTGTTAATTTTTCAGCGATAATTCGGGGCTAAAATACCTACTTGAATACATACCTAATTTACAAAAATATATGTTAATTTTTTTTGAAATTCAGCTTACCACCTGTTTGTAGAAAAATTGTACTATGCGACGCATTGTGCCTTTCAACCAAATGATTTACAGCATTTTTATTAGAAGACGTAAGTATTTAGAATTTTGAGAGTCATGTGACAGTCTTCACACATTATATCAAATATTATAAAAAAAAAGCGTTTTAGTTCTTACACCTTGACACTGGGAATTTGATACATGCAAAAGTTACCCACGTGGCCCAATTTCAGGCTGACCATGTTTAAATATTTTTTTCCCAAAATTAATTTGTTCAGCACGTCTATTCAAATCAAGGTTAACGTTGAAATTAATCAATAGTCATAAAATTAATTATATTTAACCAACCATTTCTCTCAAACTCGGTTTTCAAAACTACCGATTACCTGTTATCAATTTCGTGACCAAAAACGTCATTTTCTAAATTATATAGACCACTTCTGACTGTTCAATTATCACTATTGTGCTAAGAAGCCGTGAACACGTTTGAATGAAGATATACTCTTGCAACCGTTATGATATTCTCGAGGGATCTCCAAAACATGTGAAACTGAATCATTTCTTTTAAACAACATTATCCGAAAGGGCTTATTTTAGTGTAGTAATCTTATTTTTACTCGACTGCGTGACGCAAACGAGGGAAAAGTGTTTTTAATAAAAAAAAATAAACGTTAATGTTTTTAATGTTAATTTAGAAGTGATACCAATCTACAGAACATTTCTTGAAATGTTTTGTCAAATTGTCAAACATTTTGTGGTTACCTGATTCTTATTTGACAAAATCATTAGCAATACAGTGATCTGCATTTAAACAAGAATCAATACGAAACGTACTAATGTTTTTATTTTACAATAAATAAATTCGGTAAACAAAATATATCAGTAATATTTTCGAATTCATGTCAGTATGTCGTTTCGTGTCGACGCAGTTAGCTGTGCAACATGAAAATCACATACACCGTTACTAAGCTTAACCCGGTTTAAAAGCTAAGCCATATCTCCATTACTATACCCATCTATGGCACATGGTACACGAGTTTGAAAACATTCCAAAATGTATGTGAGATACAGTGTTCTGAATATTTTGATATTGGTATGCTTTTGTGGTTCTTCGGGAAATGGTTCGAAGATTCTCTCGAGGAGGAAACGGTATGTCGCGTTCCCTGAAGGCTCCAGTTTTTCGGTGAGTTGCTGTTTTATCTTTTATAATACTTCTATCTTTTGTGTTATTATAATGTTTTTATTCTTAGTACTTGTGTTGAAAAGGTTAAATTATTGCTATTGCTAGCTTAGAACAGATTTTTCATTTACAATCTAATACCGCTTTTTCATTGCAAAAAAAAAATTTTAGGAAATTATAATATGTAAGTGTTATTATGTAAGTGTAATCAATGACGCATGGAAACACTAACATTGGAATTAAGTTAAGTAACAGAGCAAAACGTTTATTTAACCTTACATCGTTCATGTTACTTTTATAATCGCAAGTATCGATTTGACTCTAACAGATAGAACATTTTTGATTTGTTTTCATCACTTTTTCCTTTGCCAGACACTATTCCGTTCTAATGTTCAATTGCAATATCTTTGCACATTACTCTATTCCCTTCGCTATCACACTCGATACATTCTATCTGATTGGTTATAATTGGATATTTTACAACCACTGGAGTTTTAGATACATTACACGAATTCTTTTAGATAAAGAAAGCAGCAAGAGTCATAAAACTTGGTGGATTACTTACTTTTCACAATTTTATATTCAAAAAATTTTGAAGAGCACTTTTATGTTTTACATACGATTTACGAGCGTCGTA
The DNA here is from genome assembly GCF_050436995.1 of Anticarsia gemmatalis. Lineage (NCBI taxonomy): Eukaryota > Metazoa > Arthropoda > Insecta > Lepidoptera > Erebidae > Anticarsia > Anticarsia gemmatalis. The sequence continues at coordinate 10,517,175 of NC_134759.1, forward strand.
TATTCATATTTTTTCTCACATATCATTTCTGTTTATCCGGCAACTTTTATTACAGTATCATGCACGTTGCACGCTCTGAAGTATACAGATGAAAGAAAGTAGAGAATTGTTTTGTTTTGTATAATATTTGGGTTTTAAATGGCAACAATTAAGTGTAACATCTAACAAAATAGTTTTACCCTTTTATTTATGTACTTATCGCGTTTTTAATTGTCAACCTGGTGTTAAGGGTATTCAAGCCGCCAGAAGGTCTTTGAATATAATATGTATCTTACTTTCTCAGCACTATAAAAATAGATATAGCTACATTAGCTACCCAGGTTTACTATAGACACTATTGAATACCAAACTGTAAGTGTAATTTAAACATAAAAGATGTTATCATTCGATTCACGCCACAATAAACTTCAAATGTCTTTTCAAGTCCTTGCCAGTAGCTGTGGCAGTAGTATGTATTACTACTACTATTGTGAGTACGGTGTACTTTTTACTAAAAGAAATATACTTACAATAACAAAAGATGTTCTAAATTCCAGTGTGCCGGTTGCGTCACAGTCGGCGTAATCGGCCAGCCAGCCCCCAGTTCATCCCCAGGTATCTTGACATGGGGTCTAAACTGGGGTATTGCGTACGAGCTGCCAAACTCCACTGAAACCTCAGCCTTCTACAGAAGATTTAAAGGAAGAAGGCCTATGGAACAGAGGAGGAGTCGCAGAGAACTTTATAGGAAGTTGGAGACGGTGATAGACAGGTAAGTTTGAAAGTGGCTTTTATTTGCTGCAATTATCCTATGTTTCGAAGGAAAATGTTTTCTTTAGGAGGATGAAGGATCAAACTGTTCTGCGACGCGGTCTATTTAAGACTACAACTAAAAAAACGTTAACAGTATCTTACTAGTATCTCAAGTTTTCAACTATCTCTGCATTATTATGCTTAATTTCGAATAAATTAATGGTTTAGCCTCAGGGTAACAGACATACAGATTGTATTAGGTATAACATTGGTGAGTGTAATACGTAGTAACTAATGATTATTTTTGACTTATAATTTCAGCATGGGCTACAGCGGGAGAGAGTGCGTCTTGAAGACTTTGTGCGAGACAACGCAGAGACTCGTGCCTCATGGTGGAAATATGATTGAAGAAATGTTCAGAACTTTGTTTACGTAAGTACCTAATAGCTAAGAACAATGTTTTTTTTCACGTTACAATCTTGTTTGTGCTCACAAGAGACTAAAAATCAAAATTTATGGTAATGCAATGGCCCAAGTATTAACTGAGGATTTCGTAAAACTTGACTTATAAAGTGCACAAAGTGCCTCTTTCCGTTAGTGCTCTCATCTGACAGAACCATGTTTATGTTTCATCTATACTAATATTATAAAGCTGTAGAGTTTGTTTGTTTATTTGTTTGTTTCAACGCGCTAATCTCAGGAACTACTGGTCCGATTTGTAAAATTTATTTCAGTGTTAAATAGCCCATTTATCGAGGAAGGCTATATAGGCTATATTATTATATCATCACGCTACGACCAATAGGAGCAGAGTACGAGTAAAAAATGTTACAAAAACGGGGAAAATTTTGACGCATGCTCTCTTATGTTGCAAGCGAAGTTGCGCGGGTCAGCTAGTTTATTATATTTGTAAGATGTATTTAAAACCCTTTTACTATGTTTTCAGGATGCCAATAACCAAGTTGATATCATCAGAGCCGATAGAACACGCGATCTACGACTCAGCCCAACGCCTCGGGAAGATTCTGGACAATTGTGATCAGTTCAAATGTCCTATATCATTAGTAGACCTTGTTCAAGGGTATTATAACGCTCCTTCACCCAATGTGAATATTGCTATGAAACCCTGGGCACTGTTTAGTAATAGTTTTAGAAATAAGTAACTGGTATAAGTAGTAGCTTATCTTTCTGTTTCGATACTGTTGCTTGTGTTCATTTGAGCTTGCCTGTACCTCGATTCTCTACCAATATCGACTACCGACAACCGGCTAGCCATCGAAATTTTGATATTTAGAATGTACTACCAAAATGCTTCCTACGACACCCGTCAGAGGCGCTGATCAGATTTTCATACAAAATTTCTCGATGACAGGTCGGTTGTCGGTATTCGATAGTAGTAGAGAATCGAGCTACTGTATAATAGATTTTTGTTTGTTTATATTAACCTGTTATAAAATGAAACTGAGGCCAGGGGTATATGAAATGCAAAATATGTTTTGCTGTTAATATTGGTTTTAGGGTGGTATAACTAAGCTCCAATGAGAAAAAGCAGTTGCCTGATTTAATAGAAATCTAAACTTTCCCATTACGTCTTATTGGATATGTAAAGCGAAATCAAATTCTGCGGGCTTATCACGTATCTCATTTGACAACTAGTGTACGTCAAATAGATGGTCACTATTCAGTACATTGCTGCTTTGATATAACGTGTTAATCACTTTAATCTAAGAAACAAAACAATGTACAGCAAATTGGTTTTCTAATATTTGTCATAATATGAAATACGTGATAGCCCTCGTGGGACTAATAATCTCATAGGTAATATATAATCTAGCAGCAGAAAGAGTCTTAGCTATGTAAAAGTATCCCACAAGAACCCCTAACTAGTAGTTTGGCGCAGTGGTTAAAGTGGTCACCTCGCCGCAATAACCGTAGCGCCGCGTGTGGTGGGTTCGAATCCCACCCGGAACAAATCTTTGTGTGATGAGCACGAGCATTTGTTCTGAGCCTGGATGTTATTGTATCTATATAAATGTATTTAGAAGTATATAAGTATGTTTATTAGTTATTTGGTTGCCATTGTACAAGCTCTGCTTAGTTTGGAATCAAATGACCGTGTGTGAGTTGTCCAATTATGTTTATATTAATGTTTTCACTTTCCATCAAGGGGGTATCTTATGAGTTAAATTGGATTCTAATTAGTATATTGGACTTTAAGCTATTTTAATTGGAGTAGAAATATATCATTTTAGCATTGTTTGCTAAACGCTTTAAACGGTATTAATGTTAAACCTTTAACTTGTAAAATTATTTAATGGTTCCTTGATTTGACTTGACTTGAAGTATGCTTACGGAAGTAAAACTTGCTTCTTTTTTGTAAATTGTTCCTTCATAATATTACTTTTATATGATTAGTTTATATTAGAATTGTGTGTAATCCATGTGTTCAGTTTTGTGTAATTGTAAGTAAATAGGGAATAAACAAAAAAATGTGGAATGAAACGCATTAGTTTATTATTAACGCATAACATTTAATATTTATAGTTCATATTTATAATACATTTCAATGTTAGCAGTAAGAAGTCATGAGTGTATTCATAATGGTAATGGTAGTGCTTGATTTTTGATTTTTAATTAACATTACAAAATGGGACTTAAACTTTAAACCTTAAAAGCTAAATTATTTATTTTTTTATTATGTATATTATTTCGCCTTACAATAACTTTGCAATCACCTAAAGTTTATTTATAATAGTTGCTTAAAGACTATTTATTACAATTTCATAGAGTTCCATAAATTATTGAGCTATTATGACTTAAAAGTACAATACGAATATTATTATATTTATATATGTATATTATAGCATAGTGCATAAATCTTAAAAGTATTAAGTGGCAATGATTTCGTGATACAAGTGACCGAACAGTGAAGTTCCGTGCACACTGACGCGTCGCGCCACGACGCAGACTGTTCGAAGCTGACTGTATGCTTAACTACACCATCTTTAAAAACGTCAAAAAACACGCGCCTAATTTATTCCATTTTTGCCTAAACGACTTATATCCCTAACCACTCCTTTCCAAAAGGTATATACAAGTCAGCTGTCTATCTAATCGTAGTTTTCTTCACGTTTACGTCAGTATGAACGGAACTTTAGTCAACTATTTTTCTAACACTAAACGTGACTATTCGAGAACATTCTCATAGAAGTCTATTATTGTATGACGTAATATTACAATACCTTAATATTAAAATAAATTATTATTTAGGAATTCACTCTCATGTAACTATCTAACCTATATTTTGTATTATTAGTGTGGTGTTCGTTTGCATAATGTCATTTTCACCAGTCAGATTGTTTTTGTGGCACTTGTAGATTATACCAGATAATTTATATGATCAATAAATATAATATAATATTAAATATATACGTACCAATAATAGTATTATACGCAATACATATAATAGAATACACATATATAATTTAAATGTTATTGAATAAGTAAATATGTTTATAATTCGATGGATATTATAATGATATTGAGCATTTCGGTTCGGTATGAGTTTCGTAGAACAGGTGTTGTTTTTGTAGTACATTGAGCAACTTAGTTTCAATCAAACATTTATACTACCAATGGACTTAGAAATTTAGTTATGATATTTCAAGTCAGGTGGTACGAACATAGTGATATCTTTAGCTGTAGTATTAATTACGCAAAGTGACTATTGCTTGTATTTTTGAGTTCACTTTTTATTAACCGCCAATCGTGTAAAACACCTTTGGCTCCAATTATCGTAATATATATATAATATAATTATATATTATAATATAGTATGATAAGTATATGAAATATTACATTAAATATAATGAATACAGATAAATATTGATAGACACATATAAATAGATAATATGGGTAGTAAAAATCACATAATTAATTGGCATTCATCTTCAAGCGCCACACACCCAACCACCGTTACTCTTGACGAGAAAGGTGTAAAATAATTCAATAATCAACATAAAAATTACCATTATACCTAGTAATAAAGGACATTAATTACACTTAATATTATAGAGAGACGAAAGGTCCACTTATTCTATGTCGTTACGACAAATAATTACATACTTAATTAACCAGTTATGATTGCTTTCAATATAAATTAATACACCTTAAATACAAGTCCGAGGACAAATACAAAAGAACTAACTTTAGTTAATCAACTAATCTTATCGAAGCACACAAGAAAGTACAACCTAAATTATTATGAATTGCGTGTTACCGTGGTAAAGATTTTCATCAATACATTGTCCAAAATATACGTCTTTTGTTGCCTCCACACTTCTAAGGAACGATTTCCTTAGCTGTTGACTATCGAAATCTGGCTGGCTATCGAGAAATGCTGTTTGAAAATCTGATCAGCACCCCTAGCGGATAGCGTAAGAACTAACTATTAATTCAGTTTATTTTAAATGTCAAATTCTTGATACTCGTAAGTACTGGCTGTTGAAGATCACGCTACAGTTACTTATTGTGGCGTGATAATATGACTATAACAACGTTTGGCAACCTCTTGTTGTTATATTTAAATGACGTTTTTGCAAAATTTTACAATTACGATAAGATTGTACGAGCAACATTTTGTTCATGTATTGCAGTTAATTTCACAGCAATCTGATTTTCTTCTGGCATAGTCGAGTTTGTCATTGTTAAATTGATAGTTGGATTTAAGTTTAATAGGGTTCATAGCATGAAAATCCGTAACAGTAGTCCTATAAACATTCCAATCTTTTCCACGGTAAAAAGCGTGAGACCATAACTAATAAAATAAGGCACAAAAAACTTCAAATATAATTAACAATTAAATAACACCTTTTATGGATGCTGACTGTTTTATATACAAAATAAATTAATGTCAAACTGTAATACGATTGCATTAAAATGCTTATTAAGTAGCTATTTCAATTGACACAATCAATGCATTTAATGAGAATTCGTTACGCATTTTGTTTGGTACTTTTGATCGACCATTTTAATATAGTGAAAATGTCTTTAATGGTCGTTTTTGTTACCCGATGTTTTAGCCTACATACATAAATTTTAAATGCTTGCCTTGTTTAATTTAAAATTGGTTTGGTGTGTAAAATATTTTCTTATTATTATATTTCATTGATTTTTGGAGCAATAAGTATGAGTTCTTGCGTTTTGTTATATGGTATCTTAGGATTGTCCGATTTATATAATTGCATGGATATATAAATATTTCTGAGCAGTTTTTAACAGGGTTTTCAAAGTAATGTTTTGAAATGTTTCAAAAGTCAGCATCGATATAAGGCTACAATATAATACATGCTGTACACATGAGAGAAGGAAGTGTCGAGTTGATAGTGGTATTTATTTCTGTATTTACATCTAATCGTGTTGGAAGCTCAACGCAAATTTCGTGTGGTTTCATCTACTTATTTATTACACAATTATTTTTATATTCTATATTATGTGTTAAACTAGAAAATAAAAACGACAGTAGAGAAATAATAACAGCTTAAGTTAGGATTAGTAGTTAAAAGTTTTGCTTGCAGCGGTCCGTGTGTAAAGGTCATTGACATTTTGGCAGTTTTAACAACTTTTTAATGAGATTAATCCCGTTGACGGTTAACTACAGTAACTCCTGAAAGCCTGGGTCAACAATACTTTTGCAGTTGCTTTAATATTCGAGATTATTTTGGTAACATCCAGAATACGTTCATGGAAATCTTCGCTAGCTTATTAGTATATTATTATGTCCTAAAATTATGTAATTGTGGTGTTAATATTAATATTAAGACTTCGTTTCTATTTTATATGTTCACAGCCTTCGCTATTTATGACATATTTCATCATTATTGTCTGAGCTTAAATTCTTGCAACTGTATTTATGTAAGGAGTGAGCAACTTACATTCTTATTTTAGGTTTTTATTCGATAATATTGGCTTTTTGTGTTGCAGGAGATTTGTATTGTGTTCTGTCAACAGTAATTACAATCATTTGTATCTGTCAGTTCGGACCACTGCTCGCATTAGTGAAAATAATGATAGAGGAAAAGTTACAGGTGAAATTAGTTGTTTAGACACAGAGAACCAAATAACTAATGAAGGTAATAAAATTAACAAATTATATCGAGGTACAGAATAGACAAACAATAATACCTTACGTCACTTTGGAAGACGTTCGATTAAACATGCCAATACGCCTAACTTACATGAGTATTTATAGGTATATAGTATTTATATGTAAAGATTAAGATAAACGATCCAAAAAAGCCAACGAAAGGTAACGTGCAATAAAGCATATCCAAAAAGGTGTCGTAGAAGAAATGACTATACGAAATTCTAGATTTCGATGAACCTAATTATAAAGCGTTACGGATTATTATACTGACTTCCTTCCAAATAATATTAAATTTACATGTAAGAGAAAACAAATGCATTATGAACTAAAGTGAAGATCTTACTGATGTACCAACATTTACTGACGAAGCAAAGGTCGATAACACTACCGCATCCATCCACTACTTCTACTTTAGCACTAAAGGTAACTTGAAAGGAATGTAGAAAAATAACTTGTCAATTATAAATATTATTTAAATTTCTATGTTGATCTGCTATATTTACACGTCAACATTTCGGTTAAGTTGATTTCTTAAAATTATTGACAGCCATGTGATAGCTGACTATGAGTTTACAACTCGATACCCGATGTAGACAAACTTGCTGTTAAATAATAACACTACGTACAACATTCGACTAATAAATAATAACAATTGATTAATAAACATAACAATAAATCTATTCTATTCTTAAGGATAACACATATTTGGCACGATTCCAACCTTTTGAGTTCAAAAATAACGGAACAAATAGTTGAGGGTAAATAACAAATTTCTCTGACACCGCGTCGCCAAGTTGACTCATTCGTCGACTAACTCTAAAAACACTGAGAAGCTAATCATTTATTATAATAATATACCACTTAATATTAATTATACAATACCCATTTTTAATCTTATTGACGAGTGTTTTCTAGCATTTGAGTTTATTGTTTTTTATTACCTATCTAAATGTCAATTATATGACAAAGTTCACTACTTCACTTACCCGTTTATCACCCGAAATATTAATAATTATGCAGACATTTTGATCTGCGTCTAACAATTGTTAAAAGATAAAACGTGACACATTAATATTCGAAAGCATAACGCAAAAGGTCTTTTAGACGAAGTAACAGACTGAGATCTGGTCGTATACTGACAATTCAGAGCAACCCAGCATCGACTCTGAAACAAGGACACCGCTATAGAGTGTATATAGCGCTATCCTTTTCTAACAGCGGAATTTGGATCGCCTTAACGTCAGAGGGACCTGAGATCAACACAAATGTAACTTTTGAGTAAATGCATCTACATTGTGTAACATTGGTTATATATTTGGAGCTTCGGCAAAGAGTACGAAACATAATAAATTCACAGATTTGATTTTGTCATGACGAACGTTACAAGTTTTTGCCCTGATTTTTGTATCTCAAGTAAATGTACGGTTTCAACTTAAGTAGTGCGTACACAAGATTTAAGCTCATCTTTCTATGACAGAATAAAAAATCTATTGAGAGATATTTAGTATCGATTCCACATGATTCATTCCAGGTTTACTTTTTACGGCGTATTTAGTTTTTATATAAGTTCGAATAACATCAAATTATTTTATATACATAGATACAAAAATCAGGGTTAATTTTGTCAAAGCAACTCGGAATTAAGATATTGGAATAAACTTAATACCAAAGTACTGGGTCTTTAATCGTTGTATCGACATAGCTCACCAATTTTCAACAATTAAGATCGACTATTAGCAACGTAAAGAGTTATTGAAAAAAATGTATACTATATCGTTGCAAAATATAGCCCAGAGGCCTAACTCACTTCCTTCACTTCCAATCATACTACACTTAGCTCCAAAGTTCACGGTTGAAGTATATATACAATGCCCTGGCTTATTTCTAAACGTTTCATACAGTACGTCATTCATTTCTAAACACATTACCCTATGGTGTTTTAGAAAATCTAACTATTATTAATTTGCAGTCATATAAAAATAACAACAGACCGTTTTACCTAGCAAATATCTACAATAAAAGTTCGGATGATTACGGAATAGTGTGGGAAGCCTGTGGACTTAACTAATTTATTGATAAATAGTTCGTAATACTAAATTGGTGTGTTTCGGTGGTGCAATAGCACTTTCCTACTTTTTATTTTTAACCGACGTGAATGTGTAAATTAGAAAAATTAATATTTAGTTTGAGGATACATTACAATTCCATCCGAGAATTCCTTCGAAGAGTTTGTTATATTAGAGCCAGTTCGTAAGTGATACAGCGGTTATCGTAACTTCTGCTAATATTTAACATCGTTCAACCTTTAGCGAGCTTTCCACGACGTCTAATACGTTAGACCGTTTTTCTAGTTTTATTTACGTATCATCTAAGTCTAGACTAGCCATTGTTTATGCGTTACCCCGACACGAACAGCTATACACATTCAATAACACTTATAATTACGAAGACGAACCACACAAAACAATTTGATTTTTTTAATTTATTTTACAATATCCATCCCTGTTTTCCTAACTGCTCGCTGTGGATTTTTTTCATCATTAATATCAATAACTCTGAGTTTATCTAAGTAATTATCTAATAAACATTATCATGATTTACTTTGACATATCAAATACGCGGCTCGAAATATTTTTTTTATTACTTTAGACTGCTACAAATATCCTACAGAATGGGTTGAAGTGAGGTAAAAACGCTTCACGCGTCCGTCACAAACAATATTCAAATATAAATAAACCGTGAGTCATGACTTCAAGAAACGCAAGGTAATATCTAATAAGAGACTAATCTAGGTACAAATTAATATAATGTTACCTAAGTTACTTACTAAAGTCACAAACCTCAACAATGATTTATCATCTAATAGTGTTTAGTGGTAAAGTGCCGATAAGTGAGTAAAGACTTTACATTCGGTGAAAATTTGTGAGAAATATAAATCAGGAGACATTCGTGTACTAAATTTACCCTGTACTCTAGGATTTATAGTGAAATTACTGTTAACATTAACATTACGGGAGAGGTGTAACGGCGCGCCCGACTCTCTACCGCACGTGCGCAGGCGCGCACTCAACTTAAGCTTTAACATTGTGAATTTATCAGTCATTACATTTTTGGGCAAGCATTCGTTTTACTTCTTATAAATACATCAGAATATATTCAAGCGAATCCGAAAAGATACACCTAACGTCAATTAAATTAGCGCGCATAGAAAAACAACTTCGTGTGTTGGCAAACTTCGGAACTGTGACGTCACGCTTCATGGATTTGGCACTCCGTATTAAAAAATCTAATAAAACAAGTTATCGAACTACCTAAGAATACCCGACCTTTATAAAAATGTTTTTTTTTTTACAATTGGCAGTCAATTGTGTTACACAAATATATCTAGTAAATTAATTTATCACCATCGCGATGTGACTATCAACTATTTGGCTTTATGATAAGTGTTCCTTACGATGTACTGATGACTAGGCTTTTAACCTAATTGTATCTACAATCCCTTATGACATTACTACTAAAGGGGAATTATTACCATTCGTCAATAATCGATATTGTCCTTATGATTTTTACGCGAGTACGCAGTTTATCAAATATTATATAATGTATAATTCAAATTTATTACATCATAATTAAGTACATAATCTAAATAGTCCGGCTCTCATCGAGGACGTTTGCTCGTAACTATTATTATAAATGTTGATGCTAATCGACGTTTGATTGAATATTACCACTTTACAATACTTAGACATTACGAATTTGAGCTCGATTTATTCGAAGTAAACCTTAATAGTAATTATCTATTACATTATTATGTCTGTTAACGTTCTGAAAATGAATACGTACTATCGCAAGAAATAAATACAAACACCTAAAGATAAACTGTACAATGTTTGTGCGCTCATATCAAATTATTACCTGGAAAAGAAACTTCCGTTAATAAATGTAAATCAATACGTTCGCTTAAAGTATAAACGTTCAATACAGCGATTCTAATATAAAAATAGTTGCGGCGGATTCGGCGTCAACACAAAACGGCCGTTGCTTGAGGTCGCTGCGACATTCGAACATCGACGGACACTGTCTCGACATCGAGTTTATTATCTTTCTATATAAAAAGACGGCTTTGGATACGCTAACGGCGTGTACACGTCCTTCAGCGCACCGGGCGCTTGGCACCACACTGAGCACAAAAACACTTAGTTCTCGCCTAGCAGTTCCCAACTGGGAGCTTTACATAGATCATCCGTGCCACCACATGACGATCAGCTCCCAGAACGTCTTCGGCGGCGAGTGGCCGAAGACGTAAGACGAATTTCAGAGACCCGGGTCCCCTTCGGAGCCCATCTTTAGCAGCTCCAACTTCTTCTTGGCGATCTTTGAGTATAGAATGTCGATCGGCTTCGTGTTGTCATAAAATGTGGGCGCTCTGAAGATGATAAGCGCAGTTCCGAGCACGCAGGCTATCGTGAACGCGAACAGGAAGATTCTATCCAATACCATCGCTACGTACTTCCAGTCATCCTCCACCTAAAACATAATACTGTCATTTAGATGCTGTCAGATAAGCCCTCTACAGCTCCCTACAGTGAAGGCTTTGGCTCAATGGTTACCGCGGATTGGATGTGGATCAATCTACACAGTGTAGCTACGCTGCGCAGATACCTCGTAGAGATTGTTTTAAATACTGTTAGCGCCAGCGTTTTACTTTTATTTGATAACTGATTAGATACGTTTAACACTATTACTTTACTTTACTTGAAAACGAGATTTGTAATAATAAAAAAAGATAATGTTTTAACTTACACTTTCAAACTTATCCTTATTTTTGACGTGCTGTGCAATAAATCTAGAACCCTCTATAGTCTTTTCCATCTCTCTCACGTAAGGTTTCTCTAGAGATGGACTGCCGTCGTCTAAGTCCAAGCGGCAGGGGGATCCAGGAGGCGGGGAGAATAGTTCATCATCGCCCCCCGGAGGGGGCGGTGGGGAGGGAGGCATCCCGGGTAATTCGTACTCCTCGCAACCCCACTCCTTGAACTTTCCGTCCATGTCATCCGGACCGAAGACATCAGTGAGTACCTGCAACACGAATTCAATTTCAACATACCGAACGAAGGAAACAATGTAGATTAATCAAAGAAAATGGACGTAGAGCTGGAGGCCGTTTGAGTGCAATAATGGATGTCGGATGAAATGCCAGGAGATTAAAACGTCAGTGCGCGTTTCGCGAGGGGCAGTGTATCGACGCAGCTTAAGCCGGCACACAATTAGGCCAGAGTGGAGGTTTCGGTTCGGGCCGTGCCTGCTGGCATCGTATATATCGCGCGATCCGTCCGCAGCCACCAGGGGAACATAAATAACGGAGGCCGCGCGCGCTCGTTAAGCCCGCCCGGCGTTGAGTAATAAAGGAAAATCGAAATGGAATGAAATTGGGCTAGAAGCGATATTTTCGCGATACACACGGAGTACAATGGATTTAGAATATCGTTGAAAGGAGCGTTTCCCAGAAGAGTCCCGCGGCTGAGGACAATTAAAATGGTTATTGTTGAGGGCGGCTTCGACTCGGCTGTAATAGCGTTCTGTTCTGTTTGTATTGAATTCGTTCCGATGGAAAATGTTTTGAATGGAGGAAACTCAATGAGAAAAGGCGCCGTGTTGTTTTTTCGTCTGAAAGAGGTTCTCTGAAGAACTTCATTTGTGAGCGCTTTTATTTTACAAATTTAATTAAAACGCTACGAGGCGGTGAGGTTTATTTCAGCGTCGGTGTAAGATAAACGCCGATGCCTTTACGGATGATTAATGATTTACCGAGGGATGTGTTCCAGTTCACTTCTTATTTCGTGATGTTGGTGATTTATTGCAGAATCAATATTTCTTACCTCGGTCGGTTTATCGTTATCGTCATCATCATCGGGCGGCTTCTCCGGCCTCTGTATACACAATATTTTGGGTAAAAAATCTATAAAGACTTTCCGCACCCACGGGGCCATGTGGTGGGTGACTGGCGACCTAAAATTTATGTTTAGCACCACGATAGTGACAACTACTGATAATGTAACTAGCATCATAGTGAATAACAAATATTTTCCTAACAAGGGGACTGTTAGCGACGTCGGTGGAATAATTTCAGCTAGCAGCAAGAAGAACACGGTCAACGACAGGAGGATAGAGATACAGAGCGAGATTTTCTCTCCGGAGTCTGAAGGTAGATAGAATACGAGAACTGAAAGGAACGAAATCCCAACGCAAGGTATGATGAGGTTGACCGTGTAGAACAAAGTCTTTCTCCTAAGAGTGATGTTGAAGATGATGTCAGGGTACGGTTCTTCACAGCAGGAGTAGAATTTCTCATTTCTCGTGGCGGGAACCCGCATGATGTCCCACTCTACTGAGATGTAGTACTCGGACAGATCGATTCCCATTCCTATACGGTCGGAGTCCGGCGTCTGTTTCAAGTGCCTCAAGTCCACCTACAAAACAAAATAAACAGTTAAAAACATTTATCCTAATACACTATTCATATATCTTTCAGTAGACTGTATAGGTAAGCTTCAATAAACAAGACCTTTTTAAATAAATATATTTGACTTTCACTCAATAGCACAACAAGAATGAAAGATTACACCATCCTTTTCAAAGGTACCCCAGAATAGAGACATCCAAAGTGATCTCTAAAAAGAGTGAATCGCAGTTTGAAAACGAACCGTAACAAAACAGCCCAAGTAGAGCTATCCGTTATTAAGGAATCAAACCATTCACGCGGAGCTTTACAAATAGCTGTTATCGCTATCTCGGCGAGTATCAAAGGTGAGAGGGAGATAGACACCATCTAAATTCCCCCGTGAACCTTAACACGGGCGATATAAGGCGCAGACGTAAGCCCCAACTTTATTTATGTGAAAGTAGGCGACCACAGATTTATTAGGTACCTTACTGCGATGGATGGATGCGTCTGTTTTGAGCCTATAGTTGCAAAGTCTTTGATACACTTTATCACTTCCCGTTTTTCATTCTAGTTCTGTTATCCGCTATTGAGGTGAAGTTTTTGAAGGCGTAAGTGGCCTATCCGTTTTGTCGCCTGTTATCTCATCGGCTTTATATTACGTGCCTAAATTATCTTGTTTAGTACGGTCACTATCTAAAACTGTATTCGCTGTTGTTATCAGAGTTAATAATTCAATTTCATTCTCCTTGATAAAAACAATATAGTTGGTTTTGAAACGATCGAGATTTGCGAAAATATCATCAAATATGCAAACACGTGTAATTTAACTTATCCCTCCATTTACTGAATGAACGCTTCGGCTGTTTTAAACATTTTTGAGATAGCGGTGTAAATGTTTATCTTGACACTAAGAATTGGAAAAGGCTTTCAGTAAGGAATTCGATTACATTCCCTCTAAACGTTCCGTTACAAATTCTTTTAAGGCACAATTTTTTGTTTCATACAATTTTATTACGGTCGGCGACTTGGTAACAATGTTTTTTTAAAGCAAATATAAATTTTCGATAACAGATTTTTGACAAGATTTGAAGTAAGTATTTCGGTGTATGTTATTCATATTTACTTAACGTTGTTGCTTGTTAACAATTTTAAATATACTTGCAATATTATTATTAATGATTAAACGTATTGAATGACCAGAACAACTGAATCCATAAAATACATAAGTAAAAAAAACAACTGAAAATGTTCGATTCGATTGATCGCGCGACACGTCTTTAAGGAAACTTAATGTACCAATTTCACGAAAGCAGATCTTTGGTAAAGTCTATACCGGATCTCTTACGCCCTTTTTGATATTGATATTATTAAATAATTATAACTGGTAATGACATTATGAACACAGCGAAGTCAATCAACCTCTAGCCAATTCAGATAAACTTAATTCACTACAACACCGAGGCGCTCATAGCCAGTTGCTTTCACCGGTCGGTAAACGATTGGTGGGTTAAGCAACCCTTGGCGCGGTCATTCTATAGATAGGTGACCGCATAGTTGTATTTGAACTGAGGGTCTTTGTCCTTCGAAGGCCACGTAAATGGTCGGCCCCGGTTGTTGTCTAGTAAGACAACAGTCGTTAAGCCATGTCAAAGGCCTTTCGGGCGGTTTGAAGAACTTTGACACCAAGTTGACCACTAATACTACAGAATAGAACTACAATACCTTTAGCAGTTCTACCATATTTATGTTCAAGAGTAACGTGAATATTTTTGCTTGGATACCATCAAATTACATTTTGATACAATCACATTGCCATCCATGCATATGAAATGTGTATTTGAATGGGCAGTATGGCCCATTTTTAGCACGTGCATGCCGCGAGTGATATTGATATATCATATCAAATGTTCATCACGTTCCGACATCATTATATATGATAAAATGTATTTATAGACATTTTATAACATTTGGTCATTGGCTACATTATTGGTACTAAGTTTGCGAGTATAATAGCAGTGCCAGTGGTAGGTTAAAAACATTTAAGAAGTCTGATTATGATTGGAATATTGTAAATAGTAATTCGGTATGGTAATTTTTTTGTGAAATATTCACTCCTATATTATAATTATGGGCCATGAAAGCAGGGTTCTTAACTGACTACAAGTTTTGTTGATGACTCGTTACCCTACATGATGCTAGCTTAATCAGGGTTTCAGCAACTACAACTACAATTTTTGTATTTTTCTGTTGAATAATCTTTCAAAAACATTGACTCAATATTTTGCTTATGTCTATTTATCATCCTCTTAATACCTTTGTTGGCTATTGTAAGAATACATGCTGTGCAAGTAAAATTACAATATATTTTGTTCATACCATATAGCCATCGTAACTCCAGGAGCCGAACTTCATGAAGCAAGTCTGTTCGTCAAACGGGAAGTACTCCACGTCGATTTCGCAGAACGACTTGTAGATGGCCGGCGGCTTCCAAACCACTTTGCCGTCGTGATGCAGGATCGCTTTAGTCATGATCGTCACTTCGTAGTTACCGTCGGCGCTACAAAATAACATACATTGTTAATATTAGGGATTTAAAACGATTTTGAGTTTATTTGGGTACTGTCGGTCTTATCTTGTAAACGTAGGAAACACTTTTGAAACGTTAAATAAGCACCGGTTAATTTCATTTGCTTTGTAAAATGCCACTATATCAAAGAATAAATTTGAAGAGAAATGAATAAATATATTAGTTCCTATTTAATATAAGTAATATGTATTGAACATATAAGATGGCATATAAAAAACAAATAGTTGTAGGTAACCAATTTACGTAAGACTTAACGTAAAGATACTTAGTGAGCCAGTGCCAAAGTCGTATTATTCATTTATTTAGAGGAAAAAGGATTCTCATGACTGAAAGTATCAAATAAAAAAAAGGAGAAATAAAAAGTAACGTGTCACAATAATACCTGCAGAGAAAAATAAATCATTTTCGATAAACTGTGAACAGAAATTGACATAATTTCACCTAAAACTTGGATTATACAGGAAAATTGAGGTTAACGGTTAAACGAGGAAACGTTCTCACGTTCAAAAGCGAACGTTTAAATGAAATCATTTTAAGCTTTGCTTTCCATTGCTTTGCATGTTTTCATATTTTATGCATGATTTACTTTGAACTGAACGAATGCCGCAGTGGTTTTATTTACAGACGTACTATCAATATGTACTCTGCGAGGGTCTTTGAACGAGCTTAGTTTTAAGTATGCGTTATGAAATTGAAGGTATTAGAAGTAATCTTAGTATTTTTTTAACAAAATGCTGATTCGTTATGTTCCTGGTTTTATATTTTTGTAGATTATAACAGGAAACGTACTCTTTCATTGTTATACATTAAGAAAGATCCATTTTTACTTAGATATCAAAATTGTATGCAACCATAGCGAGATAGAGAAAAAGAGAGCAATAAAAAATATGTTTTTTTTTGGATACACAATCTCAACGTATTCCATATTCATTTAATATTTAATCTACTTTTGATGTCCTGAAATCCATATAAATAGTAAACGGATTCATTTAATGAACCAGGTCATTACGTCAGTGATAAGCTACTGAATCAACTCGATGCTTGTTACACGTCAAACTTAAGTGGCTGATTTACTATATCACTGTTAATTAGTTCACTTATGTCTGATTGTATGTATTTACAATAGGGTTCGGTTACTATCTTGTAAACAGATTGAGATTTAACAGTAATTGAATATCTAATCGCACTACATACGGAAAATTACGCCTGTTTCTCACGGAGGAAAACAAAAGAAAGCCCAACCTAATCATATTATTACTACCTGTATTATAAATGCGAATGTTTGGATTTTCGAATATTTACAACCTGTATAAACGGTTCTTGGGGCTTAGATTTAGCTCTTTAAATATGAATAATAAAGATTATGAATCAAAAATAGTGAGTAGACGAGTTAGCAATATTAAGAGTTAGAATCACAGGAATAAAACTTAGATGTTTTACGGAAGCTAAAAGTCAGCATAAGAATTCGGTCGGTAGAAGAAATACTAACCAAATAAAAACAAGCTTGTTAACAACTAAAATGATACAACAACACAACAACGTCAAAGACTTCAGATAAACTTAATCGATTATCTTTCTAATTAATATGCAAAATTCTGAAACGTTCCATAAAAAAATTGTCACCCTTCCTTTTGATCCCGCCATTCGTTGTCGGTACAAAATTGACGTTGAAACCTCTAAAAGCTTTGTCATAACCAACTTTTGCGCATTCATGAAAATTGTCCCGTAAAATAGGTCACCTTGTCTTCCATTACGCTAACGCTGTGCCATTAAAAATAAAGTTAGCACTGAATATTCGTGGAGTGGGCTTTTAGGAAAAGTCACAGGTGCATTAAAGCGTTCCCTCTATTTGGTTAAATTTAAAAATATTACAGTCGCGTCAACTGAGAGCTTCTAACAAGCTTAATATATGAGTAGAGGTGCTAAAAGGTATATTTTAATAGTTGTTAACTTTACCACATAAAAGTAGTGTAACCTGAAATGGATACTAATGGTGTGAAGTAAAATAATGTTTAAAGGAAATGGGGTAAAAATTCAAATGGCCTATCAAGAAATAGGCTGGGACATGTAGTGTTACGAAATGACCTGAGATAACATTCATAATTACGTAGAAGAAATTGAGTTTAGGTGAAGTAGTTTTGACAAAACATGTGAGTTTTAAAATATCTTTAAGGGAAATTGTAGATAAAAGTGATTGCGTGAATAATATTTTTTCTCAGAACCTTGAACAGAATACAATGTATAACAATGAAATCAAAACTGTAACCATTTGCAATAAACAATAAAGTTAAAATAACTTGATACCGTAGTTTAATAGTTCCTGGTATCAAACTTAGATAATCGAAAATTAATCCAATTGCCAACTTGTGTCAAGCGGGAATTGAACCCAATTCACGTAATTTGAATGCTTATTATCAAAACTTTGTTAAACAGGACAAGGTTCCGCGAATCTTCGTGTAAATGATATCAAAATATTTGTTACGATAAACACAATAATATATGCCATCAAAAACATTCTGTAAAAACCTCAAGTCTCGCCGTAAAAAGTTGTGAGATCTATATAATACCAAGTCGATTAATCTATTTAGTCTCTACTTAAAGGACCTTCTGTCTTAAGTCATTACGTACATATGTTATTATCATGCCAATTTAAAAAAATACCTTTAAAACAAATAGATCGACCTGGCCATCGCATGATTTGATTATTATAGTATGTATCACACTACACAGCACGACGAGAAGTTAATGCTCCTGAAATGTTAATGGCGAATTTGTGTTTTCTTGCGATGACCAAGTCGATCTATTTTTTTTAAAGGTATTTTTTTTAAATTGGCATGATAATAACATACGTAATAACTTAAGACAGAAGGTCCTTTAAGTAGAGACTAAATAGATTAATCGACTTGGTATTATATAGATCTCACAACTTTTTACGGCGAGACTTGAGGTTTTTACAGAATGTTTTTGATGGCATCTCACTTCTTTTTGTAGAGGGAACATAAGTCCAACTTGTATGGTAAGACGTATTTTTTTTCATAATTCAACATATTTTCCTATGGGAATGTTGTTCAGTTTCATGGGCTAAACACCCTTACCCACTCTATACCCCCTCCCGTTATGCCTCATATAGTAGGTACCTATTTACACCGATTTATTTTATTTTCGAAATAATAATTCATTAACTGCAAATGTAACCTTGTAATCTTATACATTTATATGGGATTACAAAGTTATTGTTGCAGTTAGTGTATTTAGAAAACTGGACCGAAATTAGAAAATATTAAATTTTTCCCATGATTAAGACACTAAACCCTATTTGTATTCTAAATTTTAAGCTTCTAAGTCTGCTAGAAGTACCTTAGACTTTTGATGATCGGTGAGTCAGTGAGTCAGTGAATCAGAGAGTGACAAAATTCAAAATTTTAACAAGTTGTCATTCTTAAACTACTGGTTCAAATTGACTGAAATTTTAAATATACCGTGTTTATACAATGACTGATTAGTTGCTGAAAATCCAGGCTTCTTGTTTTATCCAAAACGAAATTATAGGGATGTCAAAAATAGCCCGAATTGCTTCGGGAAAAGGATGTTACGGCCATGCCGCTTTTTTTTTGCTCGACTTGCGGGGGCACTTCCGTGCCCCCAGATTAACATAATTGAAGAATTCACTTTGACAATTCGGACAATTAATGTCAAACGGGAAAAGGTTTCATTTCAAATTAGTAAGTTAAAAATGAAATACATACTTTGAAAAATGGGTTCAATAAGAGGCATTAGAGCGTAAAGATTGGAGTATTATTTTCATCAAGAACATACATACATTATATTCAATCACGCCTTATTCGTATTCCTTATCCTTAGGGGTTGGGAAAGACTAATGAACAAGTATATCATAGTAAATAAAAAAAAATTGCTGTTAATAAATCATAATTACCATGAATATAACAGTACTTTATGAAGTACAGTGGCTTCAAAAGGGAGTCTTTTTTATGAAAATTTTGATTCGAGTAAAGAGACTATTAGAAATTAAATTACTCGATGTTGCTTTGATGCGACGAAAATTCTCAATGTGAGATGAAATACTGAATAATATAGATAGAAGTAATCAACCGCGACAGTCAATTTAGAAATTAGGACAACGCTTCTAGTAGTAGACTATTTAAACGACAATGAGAATGAAATGAGGAAAGTTGTTGACAGAATTTTTATAGACGTTAAATTAAAGCACTTTAATAATAATGATAGACAAAATGAAATGCCAAGCGACTTGATATTCCACTAAAGGCATTGAATTTTTGAACGGGATCTCAATAATTCAGAATTTTAAATGTTGGGACATTCTGGCAGGCGTTCATAGAATGTTTTAAATGAAGACGTAAAATATGATAACGACTAAAGCTTGAGTTTCAATGCTATAATTACTTATTACTAAATCGAATCTAAGTTAAATAATAAAAACTTTAACAAAGCGATAAGACAAACAATAGATGTAATGTACAAGATTCGTATCAGTGCCAATAAAAAGATTGACTTGAATGGAATCAGTCCAATTATAAATGTTTACAAGCATTTTCAAAAGGCGAATCGTTGAAAGACACCAGCGTTAGTCAAAGTTAAAATGTCTATTGGCTTTAAAGCAACGCCGCTTCCATTTAATTTAAAACTTCGTTTCCTTTGATATAAATTAAAACCAACTGCATCAAAGAGACTTCGATGTCTAACGTTTGTTAATAATGAATGCTTACCGTAGCGTGCTCAGTTCGACGCTACCTTGATGCTATTTAGATTAAAGCCCGCACTTATCGTGCCTTCCGCCTGGCCAACTTCGGGCGCATTCTCTGCTTCACCTAGATACGAACTATCCACTCAAATTTCAGCTTTATTTCAAAGTGTATAAGCTCTTAAACCCCTCAAAGCTATGAGCTTACGTGGCGTTAATGCATATAAATGCGGTGAACTGCCACTGATAATGGTTAGCGTTGCTGTATAAGGATTTTAAAACGGCCGCGCAATGCGATTGGAGGACGTCTGGATCGATCGTATCTTGATAGTCTGCCAAAGTACCGTTATTGATTGCATGTTTTAAACATTTCTTAAGATGAATTCGATTACATACCTACCTGAAAATAAATTCTAATATTCGCAATTTCTTTACTACTATCTTGAATTGAATCTGTTTAAGAAATTATTTAGCAATGTGTGTTTAATTGAGAGCAAATCTAAAGAAAGCATTGAACAAGAAACATAAACATTTATATACTTGGTGAGTTCCACCTCCTCCGAGAGATCTAAAATATAAGATCAGGCCAAAAGAGAGTCCTTAACAGACAAAATATACGTTCGCGGCGCACAAGTTAAGATTAGTTACACACTTTTGTCTCAACATCTGAATTTACCCCACAGTGTCTCGTCAAGATGTCTTGATAATGCAAAGTAATGGGAATTTTGCCCGCGCACCGGAAATGAAGAGATAAGACCCTTAAAAGAAGAGTTTATAACAAGAAGAAAGAAAAGTTAACTTTCATTGGAACGAATGAGGATAGTGTCAAACTTAGGGACACAGGTTCGCCCCAAGTTTGTTAAATTGATTCCTCAGTAAATAGCTCTCGGAGCGAGATTAATGTTTATCACAGCCGTTTATAAGAACTTAAGCTTATTTCTTTTATTGTCATGTTAGAAGAATAATGAGTTTTTAAGTAATTCGTTGTATTGTTTCAAAGATTGATTGTTCTGTAGTTACTTGGACAATTGATGACTCTTTTGTTGGGATTACTATTCATCTTTAAATATATTAGAAAGTTAGTAAATAGCTTGTTAAATAAATTCATAATTGATGTCTTTCATACTCGTATTTTTTAAAATAAAGATTATATTTACGGGTCAAAAATATTGTTAAAATTGTACTTACTTATTATATAAAACGATGTCGGGCAGCCATATGTGTTCTGAAGGCACATGGAGAGTGTCCACACCACCGTAGTCGTCGGGGTTCCACTTTAGTTTGTAGTCATTCCATTCCTGTAACAAAACAATTCAGTAAGAACTATGTAGAGTCACGTACTTTAAAGTCTTTCTTTTCCTATTTTCTTACAAAAATATCAAGTCAAGAAACGTAATGTATACATAACATTGGAATGCGAACGGTCAATCCAAACTTAAGGGGATACTTTTACACTTTTTTCATCCAAAGTCAAAGTTTGCCTGAAGACCGCGTCGAAAGTATTTTCGTTGAAGACGGCATAAAACAGTGTTGTTGACTGAGACCCGTTGCTGGGCGTCGGAAATTGCGGTGGCTTATTAGGTTCCGGCCGCGGGGCGGGTCTATTGAATATCTGAAACTGTGAGCGAAAATCGACTTGGCCACCTCTCACTTAGTGTCCAGCCGAGCAAATACGGATTTCTCTGTGAATTACAGCCTTCACCACAGTTTGCCAAGGCCTTTCTTCCGAACTAAATTGGCAGAATTTCGAAATTAAACATCGAGGGAAAACAAATTGCGGGTATTTTTTTCTATCTCTCAAAAACAATTTACCTTTTGTATCTATATTAATTTGTTCCAAAGCATCCTTTAAGACTGAACTGACATCAACAAGTACCACGTTATACGAAATTGAGTTCAACATGACGTCTTAAAAGCTTTCTTAAATGATAATGTCGTTGTACCTCGGGGGCGTAATGAAATTTTCTATTTGTAGGTTCTTATTATTTTTTTAAGTAATGTTATAAAGCAACTGAGTGAATATAGATCTGATTTCCCGAAGGAGTTGAGTGTTGTGATCTGGGCGGCGACTTTGAGGCCTCTGAGGAGTGCCTTCATTTGCGAGCATTGAAGTATTTTTGTGTCCCGGTTTGGGCGCCAATAACAACGATATTAGATTTTTGTTACAAGCTCAGTATGTGCTCACATGAGTTAATGTTTTAATGTCGATCATGGATTTTTTTTCTTATGCCAATTGACATTTTGAGTTACGAATATGTTCGACAAAAAAAACTATTTGGAACACTGACAGGTCTAGACCACATTAGCTATTTTTTGGCATTACATTGACATATTTTCAACTTCAATAGCTTGTGTGATGTTAGTCTTTAACGACGAACTAAGTTTTACATAATATATTAGGTCGGTGTTAACATCTCTTTGGCTTCAAGAATTACAAATGAGTATACGGTTCATTAGGTTTCTTTCAGTGAGCACGAGAGGTACCCAAATATCGAGCTTTTTTGTGTAAAGAAAAGATTCTATTACAAGTTCATACATACTATAATGCGAAAAGACTTTTTCCCCGACATAATATTATCGTGTCATGTGAAAACTCCATATTATCATCATAACACGAATAAACTCAAATTGTCAGTACTCATACTATTTGGACATCAAAAAGGTATAATATTAACGACACTCAAGTTATTTTGGCTAAACTTTTCAAACTAAAACGTTGGCACTGAAATGAATCGTTTTGTACGGAACTCAATTATGATTTTGGCGGGCCCTGTAGTCGGTGTTAGGTCGAATTACTGTTGCTAAAACTCAATTTAAATTTGTCTACATAGCTTCAATTTGAAACCGTCTTTGCGTGTGTGGTCGCTTTGGGGCCATGAAAATGTTGCACGATAAGCGAATTCATGTTTTGTTTTGATGCAATATTAAAAACTAGTTATTAAATTAAGCTTTTTATCTTAGTATATAGTGAAAAAAGTGGAATATCATATTTCAATTAATTTACCCTTTTCAAGTAAAAAATTGCTTTTTTCAGCTAAAAATTATAGATCTTAATATATTATTTTCTCAGGATTGTATGGTGGGCGAAGATGGTGTCGTAATTTATCTGAAGATTATAATTTTAAGTTTGATTAATCAACTCATTCTACGATACACGCTACGCCTTGTGGGGTCATCATAGTAGAAGGAAAGTTTTGTTCTACTGGACTTTGTAGGAACATTGCCGAATGTGAAGCGTTTTGATGTTCAAATAGAAACGTATAAAATAAAAACTTAGTTAAAATACGCCCAAATTATAATCTCAAATATAAAAACTCAAGTAACACTAGAAACTCTCCTAACGGTAGAAAATACGCAATCCCGCCGGTTCTAAGGCCGCAACGTTCATCTAAATGTTTAATTGAAACACATAATGGGATATGCTCGTGTTGAGATTTTCCCTAATATCCTCAAGCAATAATCTTTAATACGTCACCATGTTTCACATTTTCTTCGCACGATGAAATGTCTCTTGCATGCTTCAAACTCATTAATTTTGGGAATTGTATAAGTTTTATACGAGTTCTGTTAGGGTTACTGTGTGATTGTAATTATACATTCGAGTTTCTTTAGTCTTGAACTTGCTCTGAACACAGTTTCTAACCGACTTAAAAAAGGAGGAGATTTTCAATTCCAATCCGCGACTTTCACTCAACGTGTTTGCATGATTGAGTAAAAATTCTTAAAGATTGTTGTTTTCGAGTTATGAGTTTGCATTTTCTAACTAATAATGAGAGCTACTCATACAATCTCGGAACAGTCGAACGCAGAACAAATTGGCATCTCTTGGATAAGCTTGTAACATCCTTGCCTTTATCATCACTTACCAATGGAAATGGAAGAACAATGTATTATCCAATATTGCATAATCAAAGAGATCTGTTTATTGCTCCACCAATTCAAAAACAATGTTACGACAAAATTATGAAAATTGAGAAGCGATATCCATTACCAGCTTGACAAGGTAACCAGATCAATTAAACCAAAGTCCGCAGGCAATGAATTGATTTGCTATCGATAGTGTCGTGTGTATTTGTCACGTGAACCAATTACATCAATAGTTGTGTTCCGATATTGCAATAACGCACAATTAGTAACAGGTTGCCGGCTTAGTATTGGCATATTATCGAATAGCGCATTCCTTTGGCTGGTAATTGCATCGTTGACAGTGTGTAATTGGTACAATATCATGTAATATTAATGCAATAATGCGAATATTTAACCTTTTTGTGGTCGATGAAACACTTTTTACAGGGGCTTAAACTAACAAACGAAAACGGGAGTCTGGCTCTGTCGGTCTGCCGTTGTCAGTTTTGTATCCGATTGACCACAAGGGTTCGATTATTAGTGTGGACAAAGTGCTTTTGGTATTTTTTAAATGTAAATCGGATAATTATCAATTATATTTATGTCCGGGGTTTCGTATCGTGCCCGGTATATGTCAATAGGCTCGCTTCCTATGACATGGGACTAACATTTTTAACTTGTTAAACGCAAGTGTATTTCATAAATTGAAATATAATTAATGTTTAAAACAGGCTTAAAATAAAACCAAGTTAAACTATCCCAAATATTGAAATCCGAAAATAGTGTTTTAAACCGCATTTGTAGCGTTATGGACACTAGAGCAGAAATTGATTCTTATTTTACCTTCAACAGATTATTTTATCGATATAATTATTTAAAATAACATACCATTAAACATTTTCTTTCAGAGGGTAGACAGAACCTATGATAACACTTTAAAAATAATCTCTATACATATTGTTTCATATTATTATAGGACTATGTTCCCAGTTCTATGTTTGTTTTACCGTCAATGTTTCCTTTACGAGATTCAAGCAAAATATCAGGGGTTTATGATTCATTAAAATGAAATTTAATTTACGCTTGAGGATGTGTGGAAAGACTTTTAATGAGATGAATGGA
The DNA here is from genome assembly GCF_050436995.1 of Anticarsia gemmatalis. Classification (NCBI taxonomy): domain Eukaryota; kingdom Metazoa; phylum Arthropoda; class Insecta; order Lepidoptera; family Erebidae; genus Anticarsia; species Anticarsia gemmatalis. The sequence continues at coordinate 10,542,772 of NC_134759.1, forward strand.
AATTAATATTGATTGTTGAATACAGTTTGATGAAATCGAGAGAACATACAATTTTATATGGCTAACACATAAATGGAAAATACTAGAAAGGTTAATAAATATACGAGTATACTTTACTAAATTGTCAAAAGAGAAATGTTAAATTCACTGACAAAAAAAGAGATAATATAACACAAAAAGCTAAAAAAAAATTCCAGCGTACAAACCTTAATTCACGTTTCATCATCGGATTCTGGATAATCGAAACGAACCAAAAAAATGTAAAGCACCGTAATTCTTGGACAAAAAAATGGAGTCTCTAATATTAAAAATTCAGGGTTCTTTAACACACCCGCGGGGCGAGCAAATTGTCAAGAGTTTCAATTGACCGTGCCCGCCATTTCCTGGTGGCTCGGCTTTTTTTCATCCGATCTTTTGGGTTGTGGCCACTTTTGTAATGGGAAGCTACAGTTTATTTTCACTCCCCTCCATGTTGTTTGTAATGTCGCACGTGATCTTTTTGTAAACGTTCTGAAAGGCGCTTGAGATTGCGTCCGCGTTCTCAATAAAGTTTCAGAAACTACTATAGATATAGTTTCTTATACGATTCTACAAATGTGAGTATGAAATTTAACTTTGTAAGGTAATATTTGAAACAAAGAGAACACAGCAATAGAAGATTGTTTGCTCATGAAATATTTCAAACTAACACAACAGAAACAGAATGAGCCAAATGAAAAAGTTCAGGCCAAGTGTTGTTTTCTGTTTACGAAAACAATTCGAACGATGAATAACGAAGTAATGAAATAACTTCCAATGCGAATAAGCCAAAATATCATCAACAAAGCGAAAAACAAACGATAATACAGGAGATTGTTGGTAACAAAAATGTTGGAATGTTGTTGGAGGCCCTCGTCGGTAACTCGACAAGAATTCGACCCAAGTATGCGTTGGATGCGGTGTTTTTAAACGTTTTTTAACGAGAATTTTCGAATATAATCAGAGATTTGCTTTAGATAATTTTAGATTGGTTTTTAATTTTCTCCTTTTTATACCCGTGTCTGTTAAAATTTTCATCACGAGCAAGGTGTACGCAGGGGTTACTGCGTCAGTATAAAGTTAGTCAATTCGACATTTAACGTGCGGGGACAAATTTTACTCGAGTACGATACATATTTTTTCTTATGAGTATCTTATAAATCACAAACTTTTGAATAATTTTCACACATCTAATTAACCCTGAATTTATGTTAAAAATTCACGAATTTTCTTAAAGGAAATTCATTTAAAGTCACAAAAGAACAAAGATCGCTAACACAATGGAAGAGGGAGACGGAGAAAAAAAAATCGAAGAACTTTTAATTATAGAAAATCTGTTGAAGCCAATTTCACCTTAAAGTGGGCGAACTTTGACTGGTGAGTTGGATTCTATTTAAAACTTCTTACCGACATCAAAGCGAATCCGCAATGATTTATTGTGTGGGTAAGGATATTTTGATATTAAACTTTTGACAACTTTTTGAAAAATCGTTATGCGAAAACGTAGATTTGTGTAGTTTATACCTTCGTACCTATGTCGATGAATATACTAGCAGTACTTTATTAATGGAACATTGTTGGAGAAAACACCAATTATTAGCGATGTGTTACATTATTGCCTGAAAAGTAAAACTATTATTGGCAAAACATAACAATGTAAGAAATTAAAGAAGGAACGTGTAGGAAAAAACATTTAATAACAGTTCACAATTGTACAGGTCCAGTAACTTGCATTCGTGTCAAATAATTTTAAAAGTCATATTCTTGGTACAAAAGTGTTGCGACAGTACCGTGTGTAGGAATTCGGTATAGTTGTCAGTTCAGATTTATGATTGGACGTAACACAGTGGCACTGAGAGTGGTCGAGCTGACGCAGCTGACTGTGTCCACCTGTCCTACGTTCGGACGCGATATCGAAGCTGATTGATTGAACTTGTACTACTGTGTTAATATACAAAGTCGTATTATGTATGCCTGCCTGCCATAAAGGCACAATCAAAGGACATAACCGATTTTAATTAAAGTTAATAAAAACCAGTCTTAAACATTTTTTACATATAATACCACACAGGCAGAGTCGCGGGTGCAAGCTAGTAATAGCATAATCGTGTCGTATTCTTGAATTACTCGTTAACTCTATAATAAAAGAAAAAACTGTCTAGCAATTGTCAGAATAGTTCAGATTTATGATTGGACGTAACACAGTGTCACGGGGAGTGGTCGAGCTGACGCAGCTAACTGTGCCCACCTGTCCTACGTTTGGACGCATTATTGAAGCTGATTGATTGAACTTGTACTACTGTGTTAATATATTATTATAACGTCGTATTATGTATACCTGCCTGCCATAAAGGCACAACCAAACGACATATCCGATTTTAATTAAATTTGAACATGAAAATAGTTTCAAACCAGTGTTAAACATTTTTTTCATATAATACCACACAGGCAGAGTCGCGGGTGCAAGCTAGTAATAGCATAATCGTGTCGTATTCTTGAATTACTCATTAACTCTATAATAATAGAAAAATCTGTGCCGCAATTGTCAGAATAGTTCAGATTTATGATTGGACGTAACACAGAGTCACGGAGAGTGGTCGAGCTGACGCAGCTGACTGTCCCGTGAATGTGCCCACCTGTCCTACGTTTGGACGTACCGTGATATTGAAGTTGATTGATTATACTTGTCCTACTGTATTGTCCGGTTAGTGGATGATTTTAATTTAAACCGTTGTAAAATCGTCTATATTTGCACACAATGTTTGTAAAGCTTGTGTTGTTATGCTTTCACCTCTAAACCGCTGAACCAATTTTATTATCTTTAAATTTAACAACAAAAAATTCAATGAATAAATGAAATCTAATGTAGTTTATATTAGATTTCATCATATTTACTTTTAAACACAAATAATAACGAGACAAAATAGCTTGTACTCAAATGAGAATTTGAACACACACAACAACTAAACCTCACGTAATTGTAATACCAAAAGTGTACACACAAACGGCACCTGATTGTGGCAATCAATATTGTCCATTCCATCAATTAGTGTCCTGATTTTCATTGCAATTTACCCGAAACAATCAAAGTAAAAAAGAGCAACCACGAACACCCCATAAATATTCACGGACACTCAGTTAATTGCAACTCCTGTACGTATTCGGACAAAATTACATTAAACTTTAACCTACAACTTAATATTTAACACTGCAGTGCCCACGATAATCACAATAAGTACATACATAATAAATATGAGGCCTCGTAAAATATATATGATGTATACATACTGGGGTAGTTGAAAAGCGTGTTAACTGGTAGGTGAGCCGAGGGTTGATTTATGACCCCTGCAGGGGAAGGTTTGGGGCAAAAACCCTCCGGCTCCCGGTCTGTTTCGATACACATCTAAAACTTGTTTTTATATCTCCAAAATAATATTTCGTCGGATATGTTTGTGAGCTTGACGTTACTTTGAAAGATAGGAAAGTAGGATGATGATGTCATATGATGCTTCGTGTTGCTATTGATTGACGGCGGCTTTAATGTGTGTTTTAGGGCTTAAAGTGGGGTAAATCTATGCTAATATTTTGCTTTTACGACTAGACTGTTTAACCAAATACTAGAATTAACATCAATATATCTTAGGACCCAAACATCAAACATATTTTCATCAAAAAATGCCTAAAAGATTGTTATACAGTTAACCATAAATTATTTGTAAATACACAAATACTATTAGTTCATAAATAACTAGAAACTTGCACGAAAAGGACTCTACAAACACAATAAAATTGAGCATCAATTATTACTCCACTACCTTGTATCGATTACCCAAAATAGGTAGGTTGGAAACTATATTTGCCTCTTTCTCACATATACTAGAAACATTTGCCATCCCTTTCAGGCCGAAGTTTTTCTTCCATACAAGTTGGTCCCGCGATAATAAAAATGTTATGATCGCACAACTAAGTTTACGATTTATTTGTTGAAATGCTCATAGTTTGTGATACCGAATATATTTTAGTTGGACAAATTTCTAAGTTTTCAAGGATCTGTCCTAGTTCTGAAGAGTCTTGAAGAGGTTATAAGTTCATTGGAAGTGCTTCAAGATTGAATTTCAGTGAAGTTATTAAAAAAACTGTCATGGCGTACTGCGATTGAGTGTTTTGTCTTCAGACTTGATTGTTATGAAATAGGCACCTACTTATATATGTTTTATTGTCATGTAAATTCTCGATGAGGGATAGTTCTAAAAATAAAGATAAATTGGACAGCCTCCGTATAAGCAAACATTAAATAACAATACAGTAACACTGTAAATTTGGTGTTGCCATCATTCACAACAAAGTACTTCAAATCAATAAAAAAATACTGCACTTCGGAAGTAATTAAAAAAGGAACAGTAATAAAACCTTGCGAACGATGTTGCCATCTTAAATTTTCAATTTGAACCGCTTGTCCCAATTTGCGGTCGTAAAAATGGAGACCCAAATATTTCACAAAGTAATAAAACGCATACATAAAAACCACGCCTTGAGCTAGTTTTAACATCACGACTTCTTTACTTAGAAATTATTTAAATGTATTTTTATACCTTTATTTTTGAAAGGTGCGTAATAGTTTTGAAATATAGCTGCATAAATTACTTTACAGATTACTCCCGTTTAATTACTCCCGTCATGGTAATAAGCTATCTCTTGGACTGAGGAGACTCTAACCTAGCAAGCCCAGTAACATTTTAAGAATAACAACAGATTTTTTCCATTACTGTCGCAATGCTGGGCAAGAGGCCTTCTGATGTGATCAGAAAAAAGTGAAACCTCGAGTCGTTCACATGAGTTAAGTGTGGGTTTAAATTTATATTAATTAAGAATTATTTGAACTAAGATTAAATTAATATCTATCTATAAATCTTTTCATCTTATCCTTTACTTCCACATAGGAATATCGTTACCAAAATTACGAAATAGGGACATCAAAATTTATGCGTACGATAAAACAAAAGTTTTTAGTGTTTCTAATATAAATCTTCTATGTTTGTGCTGAAGCAAATGTTGTGGAAAATAATATTTACAGACATTGTTCCTTGTAACATTACTGAAATTTGTTTCTGAGCTAATATGTTTATGTTTAGCTGTTTCGATTTTTATTGAAAGCGTTTAGTAAGAAATTTTCCATCTGCAACGGGCACGTCATGTGAAAGGATTTTTTCGAAAGTAAAATAACATACCTATTCGTGTTCATGTAATGCGTTATCATACTTTTTATTTGTTTAAACTGTTTTTCCACTTTTCAAAAATAATATTTCTAAAGATGATAGGCGTCATTGAAATGGCTAGTCACTAGATGATTTTAAAATAACTTGAAAAATCTCTAAACGTCGAATAAGTTATATTCTGTAACATCTTCTAGCATTGAATTTCTATGAAAGTACTTTAACAGGAGATACTAGTATCACAGAGTATTAACAGTACCCTTGCAATCTATGGAATCTAAATTAACACTGCAACGCAACAGCATACTAATGCAAGACAATAAATCCACCACGTAACCAGTCTATCTCTTACCCTCTTACTGTATAACAAACGAGGTAGAAAAGGACAAAATATTGAATCAGCACACTGGTTGTTGAACAGTTGTTCTTGTTTTAAAATTAGTAGCGATACAAGTAATCGACCTAAATACAAAACAAATAGGTACCGCGATTTCCCACAGTCGGAAATATAGTATTTTCCTTCATATCAATCATTGTTTTCACAGTACGTCTTAAGAGCGATATACATTTGTATAAAACAATTATCGGCATGAACTAAGTAATGAATAGCTATAAGTAATTGCAAATGTCAAACGCTCGCTATTCGATACTATCGACTGTAGTTTACACTACAGTTTTTTACATTTAGATTGTCTACACCTACTTGACAGTGGCAGGAAATCATATGTTCAGAGTACTCATAGATTGATAAAAAAAGCTCCCAGACTGTCCTTCTATTACGAAGTAACAGTTTTCCTTAATCAGATTAATCAAACATGAATAGGTTTTTTTCAGAGGGTAATTTTAGGGATCCGAATTACTTGAATGTCTTTTGATGTATAAATGGAAATTCAAACCACGTGCAAGAGATTTGAATAAAAAATTCAGGAAAGTCAATTATACATCTAAGAAAAGGGAATTTTGACTTCAATTTTGAAAATGTTGTTTGGATTTTTGGTGTTTGTCGACGTTAGTGGTTAAGAAAATTGTTATCTTGATCTGATGTCTTAGTAAAAATACTTTCTACGTGACCTGTGGTTAAGATGATTGCTACTGCCACGCAACGTCATTGGCTTGCATCTTTAAAATAAATGTGATTTGAAGTTGGTTACAATTTTAGTTCATAAAATGATGTCTCAATGAGTCATTTAATTTTAGTGATCATCAAAATCACTGTTACTTTTTAGATCAAGGCGTGTTAAGAAATATGTTTCAAAAACAAAGGTAACGGATTATTTATTTATCTACGAATCTTGCGCCCGATGTCCAACTGGCCAGCTACCTTCCAAATGACTAACGTCCTCAAAACCTCAAGTCGCACCCATCCTAAACAAACCAAATCCGGCCAACCAGCCTTAATCCCTTCAGCACCACAAGTTTCCTTAACAATTATTCACAAGACTTTTAAAAGGAAACAAATGCGGGTATTCCATTAATCACGTTCAAATTGACAGGCGGGTGTCCGTTGAAAGAATGACAATCCCTACTTGTCGGCAAGTCGCCGTCCCTTCCGGGTAAACCATTTGTCAATGATATACTGGCCGTTGTACAGAAGAGGAAATGAGACGCGTCCTGTTTGTAACGTTTTCACTTCGCTCTTTGATGCTAGTTGTTTTGTGATTGGATTATGAAGAAATATTTGGTAAAAGTTTTGTGGTTGATCTGAGGGGCCACTTAAGGGAAGAGCGCAGAGTTAAGTCAAAAATTGACAATTGCTGCAAGAACACAGACTTGACAAAGTGAGACAAGTTAGTGTGACAGTCAGTCTTGACTAAGGTTTGCGTTGAGGTTGATCAACCAATCATTATCGTATTTCACTTATAACTAAAATAGGAATAATAATATATTTAAGAATAATTCACTCACCTGTTCTACCCACACGTTCGTTGTCATGATTTGATTCTTAAGATTCTGGAAAGAAAGAAAAACATAGTTTTAGTAAGATCAGCAACCATCTCCAACAATTATCTATAAACATAGGTACATTATTGCAAAACATTAAAACATATTTATATACCTAACTCTTTTTGACTTAATCGTTAAATTCAGAGGCAAATGCTCAGTGATCACGTCACGCCTATTGTTAGCAAAAACATCTAACTCATACTAATAACATTTTGGAATCTGATTAGCATTAATTACTTCAAATTATATGAAAATAAATGAAGTGCAACAATTTATTAGCGAGTGTTTAATGTAAAACATTTATAAGTTATGCGGTCACGTTTGTACTGAAATAATAAAGCATTAATTTATCCACTTTGATCACTTTTTGGTACATTGTTCAAATGTATTTTGTCAAATCAATTTGAATTTTGTATTAATTTACATTCTAATAAATGTTTAGTTTTGTTTTTATGTTTGTAAACTAACAACAGTGTGTGAGTACAATTGCCGGCTGTCACAATATATGGAAATCAACGTTGGTGCAATATTTTCATTTGAGCTAAACTAACAAAATGAGACTTAAGAATAACAATGTCGATCGATTTGTTCGAATTGTGAGTCGGATTTAGAAGTTTAGTTGTATAAAGAAATTCTAAATATTTATTTTGTATGTAAGATCAGACGATCAAAGGGGCGATTTCCTACTACTGTCGACGATCCATGCACCAATAACCTGGCAACCAGCTAGCTATTGAGTAATTGTTGCATGAAAATCCGATTAGCGCCTCTAGTGGGCACCGTAGGAACTATTTTAACAGTACATTTTAAATGTCAAACTCTCGATACTCGACTCTAGTGAATGGCGCTACTTACATATGTCTTTAGAAATCATATTTATTTAATTAGTATTGTGGTCAGGTTCAAACATTTGACTTTTACGATTTTGTCGGTATAAAATTATCAAATTATTCCAATGAAATTTTACTAACTTTTGATTACCTATCCATAATAATTTATGTATAGTTTCGATAGGCAATACACCTTAATAGGCTTATAATAACTTAAAGGGTAGTTTTATTAAAGCTTTGTACCTTGAAGGTACAAAGTTCTCTCAACTGGAAGTAGGGCTTAAAAACATAACCCTCTTTAAAATGATTACACTTCACTAGTTTATATAAAGCCTCTACTTATAGTATTAATCTATCAATAAATTATATTTTATAAAGAAATTTATAGGCCTTTTAGTTTAGCATTTTACCTAACTACATTTTTATGTAAGAAAATCTCGTTAGATTTTTTCCCTTACACAATTTAATGCAATGCAATTAAGTGTAAGTATCGAATAACCTATCTGATTAATAAAATGACAGTAAATTTATGAAAAGATCTGTCAAAATTCGTGTTTTTTTAAGCCCGTAATGTCCCACTGCTGGGCAAGGGTTAGTTTTTAAGTCCACTACGATGGCGTGTTGGGCATTTTAACTTCATTTATGCAATTCTATATGTAATCGATTTTAAAATATTATATGATCAAGCAATTTTAAAATTCTCACTAGAATAAAAATTCAATTTTATTCAAACCATAACCTCAAAAATGCGAACGTAAAGCTTTCCAGTTCAGGTTCATTCTCGGTCGAGCTGACTCGCGTATACAATAAAATTTGAGTAAGTACCACTTGCCCACATTTACGACGTACGGTCCATCGACTAACACAATCGGTTAGAATTACCCACATATTTCAGAGGACTTTTGCTAGGTATTACACTTAGTTCCAGATGGTTGGGGAAAGTACTTTTTGTAATGTGATTATGAGTGCTCTTTGTTATCGTGATTAGGATAAAGTTAGCTTTTTAAGTCATATTTTACTGTGTAGTTTTATTATATACCCTATTGATGTTATAAAATTTAACGTGTCAATTTTGATAACATAGGTAATTGTAACAATGTCTTTATTATAATTTGTAGACGCGTTGTAAAAAATGAAAATATCAAGTGTTTTTTGTACTTAGACAACAGTCTGACAAAACAAGCAAAATTTCTAATGCATGGCTTTATTCAAATTGTGGATTATTTTCAATTTATCATAAAGTTCGTACTGCTACAAATTTTTCAACTAATATCGTAGCACTACAAACATGTGCTACGAAAATAATCAGCGTAGCATTCGTAGACAAAATCATAATCAAACGAATTCCCATCTAAAATCATTCTATCAGGGCGAACAAATGATAATTTATCGTCAACTTCGTTATGCCGGCTTTAAATCGAATTAAGCAAACGTACAACGGAAACTAGGCCATACATCTACGGGAACGTAATATGCAGATTGGGGTATCATCTCGATGGATTAGATGGTGTTAGTAATACAAATTTTGCTTGCATTTGTTAGTTGAAACTTGAGATGGTGTAATTTCCTTTAGTAAACGTAGCTGCGACAAGATTTAGTTGTTTGTTTTGATTAATGTAGTGATGGTTTTAAACATAGCACGACTAGTCTACATACTGTTTTTATCGAATTCAAAACGAACGAGACACTATGTTCAAATGATTGTTTCTTTATCGTGCATTAATTAAAAAAGTTATTTATTTATGTACTATAATTTCAACTCCATGAATCATGCTCATCCAAAATTGAATATTATAGAGCAATAGTTCGCTTTAATTGAAGACATATGAGACAAGAAAAGAGACATAAACCTCTATATCCATGTGAATACCTTCACTTTAAAACAATTTTGATACAATTAGAATGGAAAGACTTGGTCATCCAATTTCTAACATAAGACAGTGTTTTTTAATCTTATATTTACTTCTAAATATCTGAAATATAGGATTCACATCCGCGTGTAAAAGCTATATAGAATAATATAAGTATTTTAAACATTGTACCATAAACATATTCTAAATCTAGATACAAGTTTAAACAATATCTAAATTCTGTTTGATAGCAAAGTTTTGTTAGCACGTTCGTACAGATACTGTGGACCAATTAGCCAGTGTCGACAATAATCCGTTAGTTACAATTCTGCACCGTTTGGTTTAATCCGATATCGGTAATAAACATACCAATTAGAATTAAACAACGTTATTTATACGTGTTAATGATTTTGTTCGTAATTTTAGATTATTGTCAATAATCGTAAAGTGATATTTCTATACTCTGGCTATGTTATGTAGATGTACAATTTTAAAACAAGCTATCTATATATATAAAACTCAAAGGTGACTGACTGAGTGACTGGCATAGTGATTTATCAACGCACAGCCCAAACCACTGGACGGCTTGGGCTGAAATTTGGCATGCAAGCAGGTGTAATGACGTAGGCATCCTCTAAGAAAGGGTGAACACGTGTACAAATCTTCTTAGATTTTCGACTGATTGAACTGAAATTAACGTAGATTCACTCATAGTTTTTTTTTTACTACGGGTAGATTTTTCACGCGGACGAAGTCGCGGGCGTAAGCTAATCTAACTATGTTACTTATAAACAAAATGTTATTTCTAACAAACACTCCAATAATTATCCGTTTTACACTTTCCATATAATAGAGACTGCATTATTTCCAATTAACTGCCACGTACTGCATACATACAAAATCACGCCTTTATTCAATAGAGGTAGGCAGAGCCTAGAGAACGCTACTTGGTACGATCCTTACAAACTTCCCTGCCTTTCATTCTCATCATGGTGTCACAATCCACCTGATTTAAATACAGGTAGTAAATCTAGTTAGTAAGTTAACGAACAAGACAATATTTAGATACACGAGGCATGCTCGGTATAATCCCGTAAGTAGTTCGTCAAACTTGCAATAAGACGGAGTTTCAACGCGGAACCGAGCTTACATATTAATATCCTACTATTAGAGAACTTTCAACTATTTGGATGTTATTGTGATGTGATAACAATCTATGAATTAGAGTAAATTATACTGACATTAATCAATTTTATCAATACAATACCATATATTATTTAAAAAAAAATGTCGTATTCTGCCACTATTATACCGCTTTGTCAATCATATTACCGAAGTGATAAAGAATATAATAAATGCGAAACTTTAATGTATGTTCTTTTGGACGAAAAATTACTAAATGTATTTTGGTGAAATTCGGCACACATAAGTTTGTTACTTGCACAATACATAGGATACTTTGTGACACGAGGAACCTTTCCACGTGGAAAAAGTTATGGCACAATAAGTACAAAAAAATGCACGAAAGGTGAATAAACTTATTTGAAAAATATGTGTTCTAATCTCGGCCACAAATCGAAAAAACCTACTTCAGTAGCTCGATTCACTACTACTATCGACTACCGACAACCGAACTGTCATCGAGAAATTTTGTATGAAAATCCGATCAGCGCCTCTGACGGGTGTCATAGAAAACATTTTGGCAGTACATTCTAAATGTCAAATGTCGATAGCTAGCCGGTTGTCGGTAGTCGATAGTGGTAGAGAATCGAGGTACTGTAAACTAATTCCAATTAAACTCAAACAAATTCAAAGTACTTTAAAATCTTTCGAAAGCATTCAATGCAAACCGGGTAGCTAATCAGTGGAGTTCCGATATCTTTAACTTGTACGACTTGTACGTGTGGAAATGCAAATTCATCGGCGAGCTCACTCAACATGGAGATATGCATGCAAGGCGAGAATTACTTGAATTGGGAGAATTCCCACTAAGACTTTGATGAAGCAGAACTCAATCGTTCCAATCTCTTTGCTGATCAGTGAATACTGATCTGTTGATTGATGTTTTGGTGGATAAATGTGGACTTTAGAAAATCGCTATTTGAAAAATGTTTTTAAACTCGAATCTACCTTTTTGATAATACTTGATGTCACTAAAATTTTTACCCAACTATTTAATGGGATGGGGCGTTTTGTGATTTTTTAGACACGTTAAAACAGTTGAATGACTATAACACGGTAGAAAGGGCCAATTATACATTTTCTTGACACCTAAATACTGCCTGTAGTGTTTTTGTGTTTAATAAAAGTGATTTGAAAATCACAAGAACACAATATGATATTAACAGGCATTTATTTAAAACCATTGGCGCACACATGAACAGTAAGAAATACAAAGACTCCTAAACAAAACCAATGAAAGGAAAAAAGTAATTAATTACGTAATTTTATAGCTATTCTTATTAACTACAATAGTTAAGTGAAACATCTGCACAGTTTATCGATAACAAAGGATAAGTCGTCTAACAATGTACCAACAATGCGCCGACAAAGTTCACTGAATGCATTGTTAGGAGTTAAGCACACTTATGTAGAGCAGAGTTACACACTTGAAGGAGTCTTGTAAGGCGATGTGATTGACAGGTTACTATAGAGGCCTACAGTGCAAGCCTAACATAGAGGCGATTTTCTTCTTCTAAAGACTATCAACAACACTTCTCAGTCACCAACCTGAGCAGCGCCTCTAGCGAGCGTCGCAGGAACTATTTTGGCAGTACAATTGAAATGTCAAACACTCAATACTTGATAGTATCTCAACTGTAGAGAATCTTCTACCGACAATCGACTTGTCTTCGAGAAATTTTATATGAAAATCTGATCAGCACCTCTGATGGACGTTGTAGGAACTATTTTGGCAGTACATTCTAAATGTTTAACTTTCGATATTTGACAGTACCGTCTGTACAGAATCGCGCTACTAAATGTATAGAATCGCGCTACTGTTTTTGATTTTCTACAGTCTGTACTTGCACTTTGGAATCGAGAGTCTGATATTTGAAATTGCTTTGAAGATATAAAAAATCTTGACAACTCGCTGATAGTGCAAGTTAATAGCTTTTCTGTATATAGTTGTAATATAATACTTTTATTTACTGTTTTGTGCTGAGCGAATTATTGGCGGATTCATGCAAAAAATCATATCCTGTAAATAATTTGCTTACTAATCAATAATAAAAAGTTTTTTATAAGTTAAAATGAACGGATTTAAGAGAACTACCAAGAAAGATTATAAAATCGAGCATGAACATTACAGGATCAGATTTTATTTCTCAATTTGCCAAGCGCTAAACTTGCTCTGCTATGCAGCAATTAACAAACGAAGGTAAAGTGAGAATAACGAGCACAAAAAATAGAAGAAAAAGTAGTTTTAAATAAAGATTCAATTACCAATCCATTCAATTTTCTCAACTGATTTAATATAGTAAAATTCTAACATTCAACTAAGTATACTTAGCCTTACAAAGACGGTGCGAAACACAGAGTTCCAACTTTAAAGTTTCATTGTTCGTTGCACTCAGTAAACTTTCGAATTCCTTTTAACTTTAATTACCCTTAGTTCGGGCGGTATCTGATAAAATTGCATTCCTTTAAAGTCGAACGTTCAGTTTGTTCAGAGGAATCCGAATAATGTTTGCTTCTACTCATTCGTTCACTTGGATGTACGTGATTTTACATTTTTGTAACGGCATTCTTTGTTTTGACTTACAGTTTGATCGTGTTGCTTTTAGCTGTTTCCGATACTGTTACGGTTTTATTACACAGTTTTGTGAAAGTAGAATGTTTTTTACAAATGTTTGTCTTTGAAGGCCCTTTATTTTGTAATACTAGGTACCAGATACATATAGATTCATAAGTTTATTAAACCTTATTCTTATATATAACAAAATACAGTATTTTATTGTAGTAGAAACAAGCAACGTATCTTGGTTCGCCTGAGTTTCACTGGGTGAACCTAAACAAATTGTACATTAAAGCGTTCCTGGTGAATCGCTCTATCTATTAGTGAAAATTGCATGAAAATTCGCTCGAAATAATTTGAGTATATCACAAACAGACAGACAGACGGTATGCGATTTTGTATTATGAACACATGAATAATGATAAAAGACATAAAAATATTCTAAGATCTACCAACAACTTTTCTCCATTTTAAAGATGTCTCCCTGGAGTACAAAATAGATACAACAAGAGTTAGCTCCAACGGTGAGAGTCAAAACTTTAGAAGAGAAGCAGTTGCTTGCAGTAAACACTTGCAACACTAAGTTAGTTTTAAGCCAGTCACTTAAGTATCTTGTTGACAGTTAAACTATCGATATAGCTTTGATGCACCGGATTTATAATAGAACAATATTTTTATTTTTTTAATCAAACCGGCATGGCTTAAATTTTATTATCAAAGAATCACAATCGGGACTAACTTTTTACGTGCCTACGCTCAATTCAGATGTCATTAATGATCGCGTAAACGATTGCTTAATACCAATCATTTAATTTTTTTATTGTATGTTGATCAACCTAGTGTCAAAGTCATTTGAACTATTCGAAAGGCATGACATAGCTCAACGATTTTTATCAATGTACTACAACCGGGACGATTGCGATTACGTGGCTTCCGTAACACGGAGGCGCTCGGTTTAAACACCACAAAGCGGCCACCCATCTATGAAATGACTGCACTAAACATTACTTACTTATGTTTTCCCGGCAATAAGATAATATGTACCAGCAGAAATAAAGAACAAATAATACATAATACTACATGTAGCTAAAGTAATGTTCTCGCTAGCAACTAATGGTTCCCGGAAAAGCTACAAGCAGCCATATTTGTTCCCCAATTACCACAATACATTCATACACAATACAAGGTACACTCAAATTAATATTACCATATAATTTTATTACCAATATACCGTAATAGGTCACCCTTAACTTTCGTGATAGGATTTGCGACCATTATCATGCTTGTCACCAGTCGTAAAGTGAATGACACATAAAATTGTTGTGACTCGTATGACCGTTTAGAAAGGTATTATTTTGAATGATTAAGTGTTGTTATAGTCTTCTGAAATATCTTTACTCCAAGTAACTGGAAGTATAAATATCATCTTTGAAGACTGTCTTCCAAATAAATTGAATATAAGTAAGTTGATAGTGATTGAACTTTTAAGGACTTTACATTAGGACGTTCGTTTTCAACATACCACAAAAAAATTGCAACTGATACTAGGCATAATTTTTTTGGAGCCACTCTTTATATTATAATGTACAGTGTATAATGACTGTTTGCGCAAGATATCGAATATAATCGATGTTTGCAAACATTTAGGTATTTCTTACTTTTTAATACATAGCCTAACTTCAAAACATGTCTACCTACTACTTAAAACTGACCATGCACATCACTTTCCATTAGTTACATTATCCAACCACCATTAATTTCGCAACCTTAACTATTCGAATAATGTAAGCAAGTGCGAAAGGGACAAGCTGACGCTTCATTAAACTTTATAATTGGCTTCGGAGCGATGTAGAGGCGACGAACTAGAAAATACTTCACGAAAGCACTGAGTTATAACAATTTCGGATGCTAGTAAATGAGGTTTTGTAATTAGACTGCCGGTGAATGTTAATAGGGTGATGACTAGTCTATTTGTTTAGAAACGTCGAACACTGATCCTTGCAACTGTAGCGTGAAGTAAGCCCTATGATATATTATGTTTTTTTGTGTTTATAAAGTAACTTGAAAGAAATTCGTCTTACGTCTATAGTGATATGCAGGCCGGTTCGATGGGGGTTAGTTATTGCGGCTGTGATATTTTGTGAAGTAGGTATTTATTTATGATTAAGATTACATACACTGTTTTTCACTACCGATAAAATCATAAAAAAGTAGTAGAAGATTTTTTTTTTGTAACCTCTTTTCCCTAACCATAATAAAAGCAGAAAAAGTAATGCACTGTCATTTTCTTCACTTTTCTTTACGTCACTTTAATTGCATCTGCAATATCACTTCTTTTATCAACATTTATCTATTTTTTCATCTAAATAGCAACTTTTACAGGCTATAAATGTACAAAAATCGATATTTATAAACCGTATTTTTGCACTCCGTCAATCTTCGGTCAGAATATTATGGAACACCCACACTTCATGTTGGGTTACCGGCGCGTAACTCAATTCCATCATGCAGCTACATAGTATTATGCATGTATTTCCCTCATGGATTGTACAGAGATGTTGTAACCACATGTCTCTGGTTATGACAGATTATATATAGTGTAGTAGTAATATTATATATACTTAGATCAGTAGTTCTGTAGCTCGATTCTCTATTACTATCGACTACCGACAACCGACCTGTCATCGAGAAATTTTGTATGAAAATCTGATCAGCGCCTCAGACGGGCGTCGTAGAAACTTTTTTGGCAGTACATTCTAAATCTCAAAATTCGATAACTAGCCGGTTGTCGGTAGTCGATAGTGGTAGAGAATCGAGGTACAGTATTCTGTAGCTCGATTCTCTACTACTATCAACTACCGACAACTGGCTACCTATCGAGAAATTTTACAAGAAAATCTATTTAGCGCTTCTACCGGGCTCTGTAAGAACTATTTTCGCAGAACATTTTAAATGTCAAACTCGACAGTAGCAAATGTAGAGAATTGTGCTACTGATCATCAAATGTCGGGCATAGGAGCGAAGCAAAGCGGCCTTAGACCAAGCTGAGGTAAGGATTTTTAGAGCATTTGAGAATAACTTCCTCATAATCAATAATGTGGGTAGTTCTAATAACAGTTGTCAACTGCAAAGGTTTCTTTGTTAACTGACTTAAAAAGAACGAAGTGGTTCTCAATTCAACGCATTTTTTGTACAGGTTACGTTTGATTATAATAATTATAGGTGACACTAGATTTTCGAATTCGAAAAACTGCTGTATTTGGTGATTAAAAAGAGGCGACAGGTATCCTAGAATCTCTTTTTAATCTCTCAACATACCACTTACAATTACTAACACTTACTTATCTTAAAAAGCTATAAATAGCAACAATCAATTACAAATCATGACAGATCGTAGGTCATAAAACAAAAAACAAAAGCAAACAGCGCTCGATCATCTATCCATCATCGCTGCAACCCGCATTATGAATTCTCAAACCGTCCACGCTTACATTGACGTTTCCCATAATCCAAACTGTCACACACCCTACTCAATTCTTGCGCCGAGATCACGGGAGATTTAGGCCGTGGTTATATATGACCTCGTAAAGTCCTCCGTATAACTAGCTTCTACGGAGTTTTAGTTTGTGTTTCATAAACTAGTAGGCTGGTAGTGGTAGGTTTTCAGGTTGTATTTTTATTAAAGGATGAACTTTATTCTATATGTCAAAAAAGTACCATTATGAGGACATGCACGAAAATTAAACTTTGCCTTTTCCTCTCTCCCTCGAAGAAGACATGACTTTATGTAAAAATTGTATACCTAATGTTATATGAAACTTAACGTTATAATGTTTTCTTGGCAAAGTTGGTTTATAGTATGTAGGTATTTTTTTAGTCAACACGAATTTCATTGCAAAGCACCTTAATGCAATTAAAGAACCACTAACAGCAGTAAATCTATCATTTATTCTGCAACACGAATATTTTCTACAATTCCACTATATTTTCCTTTACATTCATAAGTTTCTCCAAACAGTTCTTGGAAAATAAAACGCTCCACCTGAAACAGTTTCCGAGCAAGTCCCAAGTACAAGTAGCGACATCTGTTGTTTGCAGTGAACTAGTCACCGCGACGATGAGTAATTAAACTTTATAATTGGTTTCGGCGAGGACACACTCCCTGTTACAAGTCTGAAGGAATTTTGTGATTTTGTCGAGTAATCATGTTCCAGTGATTTCGGATTAGATTAGTAATTGGATTAAGATGGAATTTCGGTTTGTGGAGTTCGTCGCCTTTTTGGGTAGGTCTTTAAAAGTTGTGCGGAAGATATATTATAAGGTTGATATTCTAGAATTGATTACAGTACAATAATGTGCTTTATGGTGTAGATCTAGCAAATATAGTTGGTATTATTGTGATGCACCAAGTGTCGTGAGTTTCATTCTTAAATTAACAGACGTTTTCGTAATCAGTAGACTTTTAGACCAATCATATAGTGATTTATTTCATAGATTCAATAAGTCGATTGATGCTAATTCATTTGTCCATTCGACATAGAATCCATCAGAAACAATGCCCCTAATTTGCTACATGAAATCGTAGCTAAAGCAGCAATTAGGCATTTAACAAAACCCACTCCAATACAGCAAATAGAGGCGTATTCTATTTTCCAGACCATTTTCGGTTCATTCATTATTATTTCATAATAAGCTTTTAGCCGTTACATAACACAGACCTATTATTCTTCCACAAAAGCATATCATAAATCAACAACCAGTATAAGTTGACATCATTTTGATGTCATTTTTAATGACAATAGAGGTCGCCTTTTGTTGGTTTTGTTATCGCGAATAAGCGGTGGATCTGTATCGGTCTTTGGACGGTCTTTGTTAACGACGGCTTGAACAGGTGATTGGGGTACGGGATAAGACGTATTAGGTTTTTTGTTGAATTAATGAAAAGCTTAATCTTTGTTATTTACTCTTTCTTAAGAAAGAGATTCTGGGTAACATCAATAAGTAGGTAGACATTGTTATTTTTGGCACAAAGCTCTCGAGGTTCGATATTGTAAACATGAACAAAATTGAGGTAAGTAAAGATGAAATTAAATTGACCAACACGTGGATACGCAAAGTTTTAAGAGATTGTTTTGACTTGCGATTATACGTATGATATCTACGTAAAAGTGATCTGCGCCTCGCAATAGTTTTGAAACCTTTTCGCGAAGCAAATCTTTGCAAAGTGGTTTTATTTAAAGCTTTAACTTCTATTTTAAATATTGATACATCGGATACCATCAAATGGGTAAAATAATTTCAACAAATAAGGCACACAATCTGCAAATTCTATGCACTAATTCAAAACAATTTAAACAATGTATTCAGAACAGGACTACAAACCAAGACTAAGGAGACGATGAACAATATGTATGTACACGAAATAGGTAGTCTCAAATCCCATTGTTTGTAGTATAATAGTGAGATTATTGTGACCTAAATACAGCTGATCCTATGGGAACACCATGGGAATGGTGTGCATTGGTTTATGTTGCTATTCGTGGTAATGGAGTAAACAACTATATGGAACCTACTTTTATCATAAAACTATTGGCAATAATATTTCATATAAAAAATTAAATTAGATGATCTAAACTAACAAATATTAAGGCTTAGAGCTTAAGGAACAAGAAATGGTTTTTAATTTAAGTAGTTTGCAAAAGTTCAACTTTTATAATACGGGTGGTTAAAAGTGTGTTAAAGCTCGCATATAACCTGATTTAAAAAAACTATTATAAGTAAGAACATTCAAATTTTGTAATGATTTCATTCGAACTGCATGATTTTCCAACAACTAAGTAAGTATAGAGGCTTGTGGGCAATGTTTGCGGTTAAATAAATATTTTGGAAATTAGAACATTAGTGACTTATGCAGTTAATGGTAACCTGTTCAATATCCACTTTGTTTGGAAAGTACCAACACAAAATCGTGCATGCTTCTATTTAGTTGTCTGACTATAAAACTTAAGCAAAAATAAATGTCCACAGCCCACTACTATATCTATAAACGTTTAAAAGATCACAATAAAACTCTTATTAGCTCTACATAGATTTACAATCTGTAAAATCTACGGGACATTGTCGCAGCCGTAAACAATGAACTCTAAAATGAACTGACGGCTGTACAGTGCAGTAAATTCACTAGCATTTTACGATACACATACATTTTGTAGTACTTGTTTTATTTGATTTTGATCCAGTTGATTGCTTATTGTTCCGTTCCGGGTATTTATGGTTTTTTCATATTTGTATTTAACTGTGATTTTAAATTGTTCGTGAATTTGCCGGTTCAGATTAAACGGATATTGGGAGTGCAGCATAAAGTATCAGATTGGATTTATTTTTTGATTGCTGGTTGTAACCTATTTACATTTATGGTCAGGTGTCTTACGGGTTTTACGTTTTTTCAAATTAATTGTGAAACCGTTTTTTTTGTATACTGATAACCAACACACCTTTTTCCATTTTTAGTAGTGTTAAATGGATCAATAGGAAGCTGTTAGCCGCTTTAGTCATTCAGTGATAGTTCATCAGCTTCAAGGCTAACTACTAAATAGCTACTGATTCGGTCATTAGAGCGTACAAAAGACACGTAAATTAACAACTGAGATCAATTAAGAATACTATTATTTAGTAAAATCTAAAGGCTTCCGAGCTACGAGTCTTTCGACACTAGATTGCTTAACCGTTGAAAAATATATCGTGTGCTTTAATTGCAATAAATATTTTAGCATGAGCAAATTAATTTCCGCAAATAATGTGTATTTACTATATTACATCTGTTTACGATATCCGTGCAAAATTATTTCCATTTCATAGTGTATAAAGCAGAAAGCAGTACACACTGCAATACATTACAATATTTATCTACTATACTATATTCCGAATACACAAATCATAAGTATATTTGCACTAGTATTTATTCAGCTCATATTCCCTGAGGAGAATGCTTATTTTCCTCAAAAGCGAGAGGTAGTGAGAGTTATTTAGGCGCACAATATAACGGAATATTTAGAGGTTATTTAAGCCTTGGGACAAGTAACAAATCTTAGTTTAGCGTTTAGGATTATTTTGTTCATGGTATTAAGTAAGCTTGGTTTAATAGCCAGTTAGCTTTCCTTGATAGTGTTTTGGATGATTGGTAATATAATGTTAAAATTATAATATTGAAGGTAGAGTCTGGAATAAAAATTGATCAGTAAAGAGAGAAGGATTATACAAAAGAATCAACGATTTCTATACACATTGCATGAATACAATTTGTGTATTTTTTTATTTTATTTACTCTCAATGTAGGTTCCTATTGATACCTTTCTTGCATTTTATTGTTAAGTAATGTACCAAAAATTAACATGTAAGTAGAGAATGATGCTTTGTTTTCACTACCCCAGTTAGTTTTTATAGACAACAGCCATGTCCCACATCAAAAAGTTGTTATTCCATGAACACCGTAATCGCAGCACGTTTTATACACTCCAAAAAAAATAAAACAATACATTCTACGCACATATTGCCAAAAACTTTACCCAAAAGTAACTTGGTAAGGGCGGGCATAAATAAAATCGGCTCAAGAGTACTGGACGTTTTAATAAAAACGGAGACCTCCGTCATAGTTCCTTTGTTGCATACGTGACTGAGGGTAGTTTACAACCGCCAGATTAACAAGACCCCTTACTCCCCTTAATAGTTTAAGGAGCTATGTTAACGGCAGAGGTCTGTTTATACTGGTTATAAAAAGGACTACGACAAAAGACTCGGCCCTTTTTTAGTATTCGGGGTTTAAATGACAAAATACAATACTGGAGTATGGTTCCAACGAGGTGATGGTCTTTTTGCCAATGGGGCTCTCGTGCTGATAATGGTTTGAGTTTGTAAATAAACAGGTAGGGTTTAGTTTGAATAGCTTGCGAACTATTTGTCTTTGTGATTTATTTATTGATGGACTAACTACATACATTGTTTGACTCTCAATCGAAAATGTTACCTATGGTAACTGTTTGCGACGGTTTAAGTATAAGACTTTCTAATATTCATTAGCATTTTGAATCTTCGATAGATATGTAATTGACACCGTCACTTATTTACCTTTTTGTCACTATTAACGTATGTTATATTAAAAGCTGTCATCCAGTTTTGTCTTTCAAATAAATTTCAATTTAATATCACCCTATTATCCGCATACAGCCAGAAACAAAACTGCGAGAACAAAGCATAACTCATACAAAAAAGATGGCACCCGAATAGCACGTAACTAAACTAAATTTATACTACAGTATATACGAAACTGGTGGCGTGAAGAGATTTTTCATTGTTAGAATAGCCTGGCTGGCTTCCAGCTTCATTCGTCATATATATAACTGGGGAATTGGCAACGCATACCGTTCAGCAGTCCCAAGTTATTGAGGATGTGTTAAGTAATCTCTATTGCTTAATATTTATTGAGTTTTGTAATGGATTTAAGTAAGAAAAAGATATGATGAATTTCTTATCCAAGAATAAAATCTGGCTCATGTGAAATGATTTCACCAGGTACAAACCACGGTTTCCTGTAGCGTGAATCTCAATGATTCGAACCATCAAGTACCAAGAGTTTGACACTTAAAATGTACTGCCAAAATAGAATCTACGACCTCTATAGGCGCAAATAAGATTTACGTACGAAATCTTTCTATAGTTAGCCAGTTGTCGGTACTCAATAGTAGTATATCATCGAGCTAATGTGAATGTTCAGCAAATACCGTCAAATAACGTTAACAGAAACTTGACTAAAGTTTGTATAAAATAATTCCATTTCGATATTTTAACCTTATTTGCAGTCTCAGTTTCTTCCGCCAAACTTCGTTGGGCGCCGACCGTGAAAATATTTGCATAATTCATTGATCAAACACCTAGCCTAAGCTAACATTTTCCGAATCGCCAATATCTTGACGCGATCGTGTCTGCGCAAGAAATAAAAGATTTGTAAAGATATACTCGTACAAGTGAATAGGTATATTCTATGTACATCGAAGCGACAGCTCGGGCCAACGAGAATCTGGCTAGAATTGCACCATTGTACCACCACCCCCCATTATACAGACTTGAATCGAGGAACGATTTGTTTGAAAGGAAATTTTTATTCCAAGTCCCCTTTTACTATTTTTGTTCTTCAATATTGAATATGCATGCAAAATGCGGACTCTGGAATTCTAAGAATGCGGCGTTAGAGTGATTTCAAACTTTGAATGGCAAAGGAGTATTTCTTTTGAAGTTTTTAGGATTCAATCGCGCAATAAATGTACGGTGAAAGAGATTCAAAGTAAAGAATTCGTTTGTTTACGACTGTTGCGACTTTACCTTTGTACCTATGAAAGCTTTTTAGATATTTATTATGTTGTTCAACTGTGATTTTCTTTGGAAATTCTTCCGTTCAAAAGGTGGAATTAACATTATTTATGAATAGTGCTACCTATTCGGATTGCGTCTTAAGAAGAGAATATTAAAGTAAGTAAGTAATAGTACTTAATATTAAGTATTAAATTAGGTTCGAGAACTGGAACACTAGGAACCTTTACAGTAAGAAAAAATAGAAGATAGTTCAGGAAAGATACGTGTATTGTATTCCAATTCGCAATGTCGCTATCATTGCGTCAAAAAGTCGTGGGTTCAATTCCCACAAAGAACAAACATTTGTGCGATCCAAAAATAGTTGTTTCGGGTCTGGGAATATTTTTTGTCGGTGTTTTATATGTTTGTTAAAGTCCCCGCGACACTAGAGCAATTTTTAGTGCGGGAGTAAAAAAATATCACAATTTGCATCAATACATCAGTATGAAATCTTCACAAAAACCTTTACCGTAATATTTGTAAGAAACATATATATTATATACAATCAGGCTCTGTTCGTCATGTTTATGTAACAAGGCGAATCAAGTATTTAGATAATAATGTTGGTTGTATTGTTATATTATTTACCTTTAATATGATAGAAGAAAGTATGGGCTGTTTTAGATATTGATTTGTAACTTTTACTTTGTACGAAAATGTATCTCTTCATTTAAGGAACTAATCAGATCACGACGAATGTTATGATGAACATGATTGCAAGCTGACTTTGTGTAACTCAGATACTGTTTGTGCTAAATTTTCCGTTTAATAATAATAGTAATGAATATTATGCTCAAGCCACGACGAGATTAAAAATTTGGTAAAACAATTGTCTAATTTCCGAATCAAATTAGCCGTGCGTTGGATTGGTTGATTGTTAATAAGTACCATGACAAAGTAAGACCACCTCCACATCTAAAAAAAGTTGGAAATATAGATACAAACATTTCACTTTACGTGAGAAGCCTTACCATTGCCTCACTAAGAGTAATTTAGATTTTCTAAAATACCTTTTCATATTTTCGAGGCCAATAATTTTACAACGTATAAAGCGAAACCTCACAGTAACCATTACCGAAAATAGAACAAATTACGACAGATACCGTTCACTAATTTTATTTGAGAATCTTGTTAAAATATACGGGCGTCTTGAGACATCGATATTTTCAGTTAAGGCGGGTAAGAGATGGTAACGTACACTTATTAGCCCCTCATGTAAGGGTCGTGTGGACTCTCAAGGGTGTTCAACACAAATTTAACTTTATATAGCTTTATTTTATAAGGTTTAGAACCTTCTGCGGTGAAATATTCGATGTTTTTGTTCGGTTTCGTGTGTTGTTTTGTTGCGTGTATAGAATTTTAATTTGTTTGAAGATTGAGTGTGGAATATGGGTTAGTTTCGTTATTTTGATAATATCCGTCATATTATCAGGTTTCAGGTATGAAAATACTACCAACAACACTAATTACCAAAGGAATTCATAACAGTTTGAATTGTTGTATTGCAATTTAGCCAGGGTTCAATCCAAATTCGATTCGAGCGTTCTACAAGACAATCTCTATAAGTCCAATCTAAAAATTTGTGGATCTACTACGCTTTCACAGAGCCATGTTACATGAAAATAACCAAATATAATAATTAAAAACCATTTATGCCCTAAAAATAAAATAAAATAATGTTTACAAGTATGTATGTATAAAAAATTATAAAGACATCTACACGAGTTCGTAGAGCGGTATTCTGAAGACACGTTGCTAATGAATGATGATGATCCTAATTAGCGAGGAGCGAAAGTCACGGCCATTAGCATTGAACAGCCTCGTCGACATATATTTTATATGAACGTCTATACACACGTTTTTAAACGTAGACTTGAATTACTTTGAATCGGCAATTGTCTTTAAAGTTAATTTGATATTATGAAATTACTGTTTTACAAACCACGAGGATCAATAGGGATGTTTTTTTTATTTGGTTTAAAAAATGTTTTCTTTTCTTTTCAAATAGCATCTATGGCAATCTACGTAACAACTATAGTAACTAATTTATTAGTCAGTGTATAAATCCTTTATCATCCAACTGCTGGGCTGATTCCATTACGCTAGCCAGAAGCGGGTTTGATCTCAACCAATAGCGAGAGAGGCAAATGTGTATACAACTTTTCACGTCTTTTTCCATAGGGGTAGGCAAGATAAAAGATCGCCACTTGGTACGAACATCACAAAATTCCCGTGCCTCATTCACATCCATATATGCTGTCGTCCAGGACCGCCGGTTACGAGAACTATACTCCTGACCTATACATACCCATAAAAATATATAACCAAAAATAAAATACCAGACTATGGTAAAACTCACCTTTGCCATTCCATTCATAGAAAATCATAATATTATCTTATTTGTCTCATCATCTATTTGCAAAATATATTTTACTTATTTTCCCTTGTAGATACACTTGATTAAAATATCCAAAAGAGAATATAATATTGTACGGCCGTTGTATGCCTGAGGGTAACAAGGTGATTCCCCTCCTTAGTATAGCTACGAATTTTCCCTTGCCTAGTTTTTTTTATGTAAAAATACATACTTTTGGGTTCCGTTGCTATTTTTCTTGTTTCTGGGTCTCGATATTGAAGAACTTTACACATTGATAAATATTTTGTTGGTTTTGGGAGTATGGCGTAAGTTGTAACTGGTTTCTAAAGTCGACTTATGAGACGTTTTGAAAGAAGATGTAGTCTTTCTTTCATTCCGTGTTATAATCGGCGTTCTAAACCCTTGAAAAGGCTTTTGACATAGCTAAATAATTGTTAGGTTTAGTAACTTTTTATCGTGATTTAATCAAATGCTACTAAAATAGAAATGTGAAATGTGAGGCCAACTGTATATTTAATACGTTTTGAAGCAAAATCTACTGAATGTAATTTAGTAGGTTTTGCGTAAAAAAGTATGAGTAAAAGTAAAAGTATATTGTATAATAACAAACTATATAGCATAATGATACCAAGAACAATGTAATACGACATACACACCATCCAATCTATCTCAAAATTGAATTCGACCCAAACCATCTTCACCGATCTAATTACTCAGAACAAGAGAGGTACATTAAGCGAAATTTCTCAAATATAACACAGTAAAACAATTACGAATGATATAAGGCGGAGACCATTGGATTTAATTAGGGTTCGTATGCGGGATCAATGTCAACGAGCTTGGAATATCGGCCATTGATTTCCGACCCGTTGAAGGGACTGCTTTAACAAATACTCGCGATTTATTGAAAACATTTTGACATTTATTTTCTCGTTTTTGATTGGATAGGTGATGGTTGTCTACATCAAAGTAAATGGCGTTAATTTTTAAACAATATTATTTGGAATTGCGTAAAATAGGACTGTTTGGTTTTATTAGATGGGTCGATATAAGTATCCATGTTTCTAACTCTTCGCGACAAACATTAGACATTATTGTCGACCTTTTGCCAATTACTTCAGATGAAAAGTTGCCCATCGGTACTCATTGTGGTCTTTACATGAGTTGATTAACATAAAGCCCGACTAAATAACTATAATATAATAGTATGCCAGAACCATTGTACTCATCGCACTCCAACGAAAAAATCTGTTAATTTTAGACGTCAGTTTGTTACCAATAAAATCTACCACCGCAATTGACTTTGCGAAGGGTTGGCTTATCAAACGAGGCAGGCCACTGAGCTTTGATTCAAAGCAGCCAAGAGTTTTGAACAAAACACGTAATTACTCCAGAATTTCACATTAATCCCTAAATCAATATACTTATCTAATGAGGCTGCCAGAATAACAAATATCGAGTCAGACAAGTATGTATATTACCCGGATTACAGCAGGCGAAAGGGTGGTAGGTCAACGTAAAATGGTTGAACCCTTATCTCGGACCAACCAGCCAGTTTAACCTGACCTTTACAAGGATTTATGTGGTTGAATTAATCCAATTTAACATTGAGCCCTTTTGTAAAAAGCAAGAATTAAACGGAATGAGGAAGAAATCTGTTTCGAGATTAGATAGCAGCTTGCAACTGAATTAATGATAAGAAAAGTAATGGTCCGTGAAGATATTTTTATATAGTCTTTTGAAATGCTGAATAATCTTAACGACTGTGAAAAGGTGTTTGAAAGTAAATTAGGCAAGAGGGTCAGTGACCGAATATTTGACTGTGAAAGACTGTAAGATGTTGAAGTATCCTTTTGTTAGATTTTTTTTAATTAGATATTTTTTTTAGGTTAAAAAGACTTAAATGTGATTCATATCGGAAACCAAATAGTAAACATATAAAAGTTCGTTAAAAGAAAATGATATTAAAACTCATTCATCTTAAAAAACTTAAAGAAAGCCCTGACCATTCTTAATTAAAATCTCATCAATTTATTCCAAACGTATTACCATAAAAAGGGTGCCGCGAAAACTCATTTCAGGGATGCAAATGATGTCACATAAACACTAGCATAATACCGTCTTTATTAAAACTAGGAGTCCTAATTTGAATAGCTACCTAATATCAACATAGGGAAATGAGGAATGCATCGTGAGACGATGTGGAGAAACGCCCCAGGGCGTATGAAATGTACGGTAGTATTTTACGTACAGTATACCAGTGTTTGATGCGAGCGCCAATTTTGCCGACAGTAAATATTGACAGCGGTGTATTAAAATTAGGTGTGCTAGGATATGAGGCTTCAGCACGATATTGTCATATGTAAGTCTGGTTTAATGTAATATGTTATATTGAGAAGCATTTAATTGCTGTATGGGTGGAACGTAAATATTAATATGGTAGGTATGGCTAGAAGAACGTCTGGAAGGCATCAACAATTGAGATTTAGTTCCGAGTATTTATCGATTTAGGATATTGTTAAGGTTAATAAAAGTTTAAGATCAAACAAAAGTTTCGGGTGACCAATAATATAAAAAAGAAAGGTTATCGATAGAGTTTAATAAATAACTTTAAAAGGAATTGGACCCAAATGTCATTTAGTTAACGCTCAATGCTATTTAAAGAATTAACAATCAAACAAAATATTCTGTTTATTTACTAAATATACGTTACATACATATACGATACGTTTATTTTCAAAATTACAGTAACCATTTCTTAGACCACGAACCACGCATTCAGAAACCGCAATTCGAATTTACTTAAACTAAACTAATAGTTACAAAACTCGAACTTCTCACGTGTGTTTCCTTTCCACAAATTCTCAGACATCGTCAGTGTTGCCAGCTGCTATGATACCCGCTGCGAGTAAGATGGGTAAATTATTTTCACACTGAACGTAATTTATATTACTCAGGAGTCTTCATTAGTGCCTCAAGATGTGAAATGCAGCTGCGATCTTAAATCATGGGATAACTGGTTGTAACTAGAAATGGAATTTTGGGGAGACTAAGTGTTACTTTAGGATGTCTAAAGAAAATGTTGTAAATACGACGTAGTGATGATAAAATGGGCATATTATTATATCATTATTTTACAGTGATGTTAAAATTATAGCACACGTTTAATTGTTTATTACTTTTAAATATGGTAAAAATATATCGTAAACCGAACTTTAACGATATTTGGGTAGGAATAGACTTTGATTGTAATTTGGTTTAGAAAGCCCATTTGCGCAATTTATAAATTCACTCTACACTTTTGACACTTAAGTATACAAACTAATCTACTTTTTATATTGGTTGGTTGAGTTAACAAAAAATATTTCATTACTTCAACCTCAAAAGCAACAACTCATAATCTTTTCGTCTACAATAAAACAGCGTCGAAAACTTTCCAGAAACCTCCATTCTTCATCAAACTTGCTTTTTAAAACGTTTATACAAAGTTGCCAAGTTAAATTCTAACACTAATGTAGACAAAGCAGCGAAGGACGCTTGTTTAGTCATAATTACCAAGTCGACTTACTCGTTTAAAACTATAAAACAGTGGAATGGTAAAGTTCCCGCGTACATTTTCTCATTAAGTTGGGAAACTAAGTGTTGCGTTGCTTTTTATCACTGAAGTTAAGTTGGCAGGACTTTGGAATAAGGCTTGATGATAATGGAACGCCTCAGGTCTTATTATGTTGGTTAATGGATAAAGATTGCGGAAGAGTGTGTGCTACTGTTTTATAATTAGCTTGTTGGCTTTTGCTTGAGGAAATATGGTTGTGGGTTTGTTGTTTAGGGTTAAAGACTTTCTAAGAGAATTGTAGAGACTGATCTATTTATTTATATGTTGTATTTAAACAAAGAGTTAAGCATGTTTAACAGTATGAATGTTATATTTTCATAGTCATTTGGATGTACTCCTTTTAAAAGTTTCAGCGTTTTATGTTTTGTACATTTACCTACTGTCTCATTTAGAAAATCTTTTAAATGGAATATTTTTTATTCTTGTGTTCTAGAATTCTTAAATATAATTTAATTACTTACATCTACAATAGTATGGAAACATTCAAAGTGATTTTTATCACTTATAACATCTTCACTTAACAATTTAGTTACAAAACTTTATTCAATAAGGTGAATATAATTTACTACTAAAAGAAAACAAGAGAAAGTCTTGAGACCGCACAATGTTCCCGATGGTTACTTTAAACTTTCATTTGTTAATTACTAAGATGTTAGATGAGAGAACTTTTACCGTAGAACCAACAAGTGGTTATAGAAAAACTATACGACTGTAGAAGATAAAGAATGTATGGTACTAGAACGAATTCTTTGTATAGGTTATAACAGTTTCATTTTTATAAAGACTTGAGGGTTCACGCACATATTCAATATTTCATATTCCAACCACTAGTGAATTGATGTTTGGGAAAAAAATCTGATCAAAATTATCAATTTGCAAAATGTTTCAATAGCTTTAAGGATATCCACAGAACTACATGGACATCGATGATACCTCATAGCAAGAGGAGTCGAGTTAAATTTCAAATTCGTTAAACGTTTATTTTGATATTTATATTTATGACATTGTTTTATACAATAGTGTAGCAGTAGCTCAATTCTCTATTACTATCGACTACCGACAACCGACCTGTCATCGAAAAATTTTGTATGAAAATCTGATCAGCGCCTCTGACGGGCGTCGTAGGAAACATTTTGGCAGTACATTCTAAATGTCAAAATTTCGACAGCTGGCCGGTTGTCGGTACTCTAAATGGTACCTACTACTTAACCAAGGTAGTAATAAGATTGCCGGCGGTTCATCGCAACGGTGGCAATATTATTATACCTCTATCAAAATAATAAAAAATACATAACAGTTGCAAAACCAATTTGTGGTTTTAAATCTATGCGGTATTAACATAAAACCGCTGTAATTGAATCATCGTAAAACTATAACATATTATAACATTATTTCTAATTATACGCGTGATAACAAAAGCTATACAATTTATTAGCCATTTCTAATTGTCTAAATTAACATTATTTGACAGTTTATTTCAATTGTAATAGACAAGTTAACTGAAAACTGTAATTAAATTGACTATATAATGGCAACGGAAATAACAAAACTGAAATAAACTACTTATGATTTTGTAACAATAATTAAAATTCGACACTGAAATTTCTTTAACGACGCTGAAATTGGTAAGAACCTTATCAGCGCCCCTTTCCATATTGAAAGGGCCGTAGGTCACACTGCTCAGACTGGCTGCCACAACTGGCCGCTGATAAGGCTTACATATAATCATTTTTTAATCTAGTTGCAAATAGTCAAAAAAGTACGAAAGCGTCCCACTATACTTTTTAAAGTGTTTTGAAAGTCTAACGCTCGTAACTCAGCTCAGAGCATTAATCGCGCTATAGTTTAGCTTGACGAATGTTATATAGCATTATGTTGCTCCACATCAAGCTACTTCCCGATGCATATAGCTCAACAATATGTCATACAAATACAGGTACAATAACTTAGACAATGCAAACACTACAATATAACAATATAGAGCCTGTTTGTTTTGATTAGTTGTATGAGAAAGTCCAAGAGCACGCGTAACTTCATACTTAAGTGGGTAAATGTGATTTATTTTGTTAGAACAAAGATCTTTTACGTGTGAGGAAGACTGGGGATTATTTCTAGAACTGTTGCTAAGCTGGAGTTACTGTTTGTATGATATTGTTGATATTAGCTGTGATATTAGTGTCTGCGGCCAAAAATATAAGACGATATTAACAATTTTGAGAATTTACCAACTACCAATTTTGTGGCAGATTGTTTTTCGTGTAAGATATTTATGAATGACAATATTGTAGAACGGAACTGCATTGTAAGCGCGTTAAACGTACTTTGAAACTTTCTTCCAATCCTTATAATAAGAGAATTCAAGTAAAGGAAACACAATCTGCGAATGACAAAACAAAAGTACAAGAGACAACAAACAAATTGTAAACCGAAAACATCAACAAAAAACAAAACACGTAGTTGACAAGAAAGCCGAAACAAATGAACGTGACTTGAAGAAACAGGCCGTAGTCATATCGGTATATCAATGATAAATAAAAGGTAATAAAAATCCCATCTGAGGGAGCTTGAAGAAAACTTTAAGAGTTTTCACTTTAAAGTGACTGTACACATTTGAACTGGGTCTCATACATAGTAAATTGCGCTCCGGTCTCGATATTGGCAGCGGGTAAACCTTTCCACGACAGTATCTTAACATTGCCTGCTGTTGGTGTTTTGGTGTGGATTTTTCTGTGCATCTCACGAACCTTATATGCAGTTGCAGTTTTATAGCATTTTAAAGTGGGAATTTACAAGTGATAGAAAGTTTTAGTAAGGAACTCGCGGAGATATATTCTGTTGCAAGTTTGTAGATCGAAAGCCAATATTCTGGAACTAGTTTTGAGACTGACAATACTTGGAAGAGGGTCTGTATAAAATTGAGGCATACAAAGCAAATCTTATGCATATGTACGTTTTATGCGCATTTTTGAAGTCACATCAACCTGTACTTTCATTATTATAATGAAATAACACGAAAGAGTATTGTGTCAGAAGCAAATTCCTATTATTGGTAAAGTTATACAATGAGTTATTCCCAAAATCAGTTACTGTGAACTCGTAATTACTGTTGATTTGTGAGTGTTGAATGTTATTGTTATAAATGCAATATTATGTACAATCATAATTATTTTATTGAACAGACCAGCAATATTGTACATAATTTCAATTTAGTACGTGAAAATTGTGATCTATTGATAGAGATTGATTGTAATAATAAAAGAATAGAAAAATAAAAATGCCTGACAAAAAACTGCAAAACAAGTGAATAGTTTGTTTTATGTCACAATGTTCTATTTCTATGTCAATCAACTGTGACAAAACTATCCCCTGCGCTTGCATAAGTAGTGAAGTCAAACTAACGCTATGAATGGCACATGTCAAACATGTACCAGGGCATCATGTCTCGTGGGAGATGGCAGACGTTGTTAGCGCCGACTAACATGTTGGGAATACAGTAACTATCGAAATTGACTACCTTGTAACTTACAATGACTTTAAACGATCCATTGTCTTCGTTTTATGGTGGCCTAGTATTTATGAGGGTGGATACGATCGGTTAAGTTACTATTTTATAACACTAATGGCTTAATAAAACGTTGCTTTTGTTTGAAATAGCAATTAAAAGTGTTTTTTCGCAACTGTACAAGCTAAAGTAGCAAAAAATATCATTTTATTTAGGCGTTATTTAAATTTTACAAAAATCTTAATATCAGTTTCGAATGTTCGCAGCTTTTGAATAAATAATAGAGGCTGTGTGGTAAGAGACACTATTGATTTGTTACCAATGTAACTTTCTTAAAGCGATCCTGAATTTAAATGCAAGTAAACGTATGCACGAAAAAACGTACATATTTTTCGAACTGCTTTCGGAAAATCATTACAGTGAAACATTTCATAATCTTTCCAATATCACATTCTTTCGAATAAATGAATACAGAGTAAAGTTGAAATGGAAAAATCACCGTGGGCTTTTGTTCAATTTGCATATCGTAAATATTTCTGATTTAATACTTTTGAGGAAACACTATTTTGGGTAATTTATTGTAAGAATAAAATGCTTAAAATCCACGTGCATTTAAAATGTATATGTCACAGTCATTTGATATAAACTAGCATCTTTTGGTGACTTTGTTCGCGAAAAAATAATTACCGCGGTAAAAATATTCTGTTCATCAACAGCTGTTGAGCCATTTTGGCTTGATTGAGTAACCACACTTTCGCATTTAATGTTTTTTACTGCAGAAAATTCCCCGATTCCTTCTTGCATCATAATTTCGTCTTAAAAGTTTAGCGTTTAATGAGAAATGTGACTGAATAGTTTCGGTTCTTCAAAATTACCATGTTCTCATACCAAATTATTTTATCATTTCTTTTGTACCCACTAAATAGGATTTTTGGCTAAATATAAATTTGTACAAAGGCTTTCTCGCAGCGTCAAATACCAGATCAAAGAGATATTTTTGGATACAAATGCGGATGAAACGAAGGTTTTAGATACTTTAACTTTGTAAAACAATGTTTATATAAAATCAAAGGTTAAAGTATTTTCTGCAATTATTAGCTTGGTGAGATTGAAATTTGTGTTTTTAGGCTGAGAAAATGTTTAGTTAAAATGGAAATGATGAATTTATTCTAAAAGCTCAAAGGTAAACGAATCGGTGATTTTGTTTCGTACTTTTGACACAGTAACAGTTGTCATAGGTCACGTTAATTGAGATAATATTATAAAGCTTAAGACTTATGCCAATAGGTTTTGGAGACATAAATCGGATTTTGAAAACTCTTTTCAAGTTATTAGAATGTAATAAACACCACGTAATGGTCTATGAAGTCACCACTAACGCAGATAAAAACCACGAAACAAAAAAGTCTAAAAATAATAATATTATAACATCCTAAAACAACATTAGATTAATCAAAATAGAACCGAAACAAATTATAACTAAATTCTAAATAGTAGCACCAACCAATAATAATCAAATTATTGAACTCAACAGTACTGACGGTGCTAAATACAAAGTTCCTAAATACAGTTCTCATATTAATATCGCAACCACAAATATTATGGCGGTTGTTGCAATGGTTTTCATTCAAATAATTGTGTGGTTTACTGTAATACATTGTTAATAACCACTGACCGATTTCAATATTATTCAAATTTAAAATAATATTAAGTAATATTGGGAAAAACGTGATGGTAAAAATGTTACCAAGGGATTTGCGGAGCTTTATGACAGTAATATTTCATGTAATATCTTATGTTATATAAAATGTGGGCCTTGGTTGCATACAATAATGAAGAAACCAAATGAAAAATATGGATTTGAATGATAGTATTTTTTTGCCGAATAACAGAATTTTAGCTATTTTTGTCGTCTATAAAAAATAGTAAAATAACATATTCAAAATTATAATGAAAATAATAGATTTATGTCATGAATGACATTGAGCATCATAATTCTCTGCTTTATATTATTGACAAATATTCATATTATTATTTATACTCTAGCATTTCATTCAGATGATATCTATTTTTGTAAAACAATGAAACCAAGTTGACATTTAAACGTGTACCAACACTAATATTGCTTCGCATAATTAAATTTATACTAAACAAACAATATTACGCCGCAAAGTTCAAAGTTAATGATTAGATAAGATATATGACAATGTTTCGATGCAAACTAAACGGCGTAAATTAGTTCGTGTGTGTACAAAGTAATAATTGAAATTCTCTACAAGTTTGTGGTGGCATGTTATAATACATAGTTCATGAGTTGTTTGTTTAGCGCTACCTAAAAGTATGGGTATGAGGAACACGTGAATGTTTCAAAATTTTGTATACATTGCTAGCGCGTAAGTAGGTATGACGTTTACGTTAGTAATATAATTTTCAATGGATAGGTAAACGAAAGTAGAAAACTAATTTGATTATTACATATGCTACGTTTATTGAATTGCAGTAGCTCAGAGGAGCTCGTGGCTTAATTAACAACAGCGGATCGATCTCTGAGGTTAAGCCATGCTTGCCGAGGTTGATTTGTGGATGGGTGACCATCTTATTCATATCGAGTTTCTTCGTGTTTCGGAAGGCACGTTAAATTGTGGGTCCCGGTTGTCATTTTCGATGATCTTTGACAGTCGCCAGACAGTTCTTTGACAGTAGTCAGAAGCTTGAAAGTCTGACAACCAGTCTTACCGAAGGGTATCGTGTTATCCCAGGTAACAGGGTTGCGGAGGTCAGATAGGCAGTCGCTCCATGTAAAACACTGATATTCAGCTGCATCCGGTGAGACTGGAAGCCGACTCCAACATAGCTTGGAAGAAAGGCTAAGCTGATATATATATATTATATAGTCGTTATTTTCAAAGTGTGTGTTTCACCGTTAAAATTGAAACTAGAAAATTTATCATCCAGCTTCTATATTGTAGATTTTACTCTAAATTCTATTCACTAGTATTTACATCAGCATCATCGTTTATACTCTATACATTATCCTGTTTATAACACCCGCTTTGTTTGTCAACTGAATCTGAGGAGCCACATGACAGACCATTAATCTTGTCCCTAACATCCGTATGTAATATATTGTTTATCTACTCTTAATGACCGTCGAACTAATTTCTCAATTAATTCCCAACTGTATCTATTTACGGATCATTGGATTTCGGTTCCCCCACATTGTTAGGACTGTTTTGTATCTCGACAAATTCCACTACGTTTAAGGGTAATTTGTCCTAAAAAATTGAATCCGCACTTTATTCTATGGACACTTGTCCTGATTAAATTGAAGTACCTGTGGGTGCCGGGCTTGGACCGACATCAATCGATGGATCCATTTCCTGAGTTCCCTTTCGGTGGTAAATTGAGTGTGACCAAATGCTCCGATGCCCTGTTTAATGACTAAAGTTAATTTTGGCCGAGCTCACCATTATCCCATTGATGCCTCCGATGTATGCCCAATTTGATTGGCTTTTTTAGCGTTGATTTTCGTTATGTTGTTGCTTTTTTATATTGGATTTATTTGATTCGTTTTACGCTTTCAACGAGATTGTTTACAAAGATTTATTTATAACGATTTTTTTCTGATTGAAGTAATTTAGAGATTTTGACGTGGTTAAAACATTAAAAGATTATATGCATAAAAAAATATTACGGTACTGTTTTTTATTATGATTTATTTTTAAAATAAACATACGGATTTTCTTTTACATCTCGATTATGTTTTATACTGATATCAAAAATAATAGTAACAATATTAAAATCACCGCGTTCCCAGCCCTACTTGATCCCTTTAGGTCGCACGATAAGCAATGCTATGATTTATTTGCATACATTACGCGGCAATTATGTCCAGATAATTATAATTAACTACTCGCAATTAATGCAACACATTAAATTATAGCTGCCAAAAACAGACTTATGAAAATTTATTTGTAATGTTTTAAATTTAACATGTTAAACACATAATAATATGAAAATACGCTCTTGTCTCTTGGGTGTCGGCAAAGACTGTCGCAGTGATCGGCACTACGATCCATACAAACATTTTTTGCTTCATACACCTTGTCATACAGTACCGCCGGTTACGAGTTCTAAACAGCTGACCTTTGTTTCCAGAGTTTTAAATTTTAATTCCAACATTATAAGCATTGATTCCTCCCTACTTCATTTATTCACAGATGGCAAAAAGCATCTGAATATTATATTACGTACAGTTTTTTTTGATTTGATGGTAATTCATCTTTCGCTTTAATTCATTCTCCTACATCACCCGCCGTTGTCTTCGGAGGTATAAAATTCTTATTGTCCCCTCATTCGTCTTTTTTCTATTCCAGACTTGGTAATGTTCCGCCAATTCTCGCAATCTTATTTACATCTTCCAACAAATGCATGCTATTCATTTTTGAATTGAAGACAAAGAGATTTTTAAAATGAATTTTTGTGGACATCCCGTGTGCTTGGAAAGTGATTTTACTTTTGTTTTCTAGTTTCTCTTTCTATGACGTAATATGGAATTTACATAATAGTTTTTAGATAAAACTATGATATTTGAATACTAGGTAGATTTTAAGTGACGACATGTTCCGACCGGGCTTGGCAGATATTACAGAATCCAATTAATCCTGCAATGATTACTACAAATTTATTTTGTTGTACTCACATTTTGATGCCATCTAGTAACAAAAACTACGCGTTTAACTAGCAACTTAAATACAAATACAATTCTAAAGAACCTTAAAATAATACACGAACACATTTACAAAACAAAACACCCGACATTCCTCCTAACGAACTAATTAGCAAAAACATTTTATTCGCATGTAATGCATAATACCCGTATAACAAACGTTGGAAGACATAGCCCGGAGGGGAAGCTAACCCCTAATAAATTCCACACAGGCAATTCCCAAGACCGCCAACTACAAGATCGATGTACCTGTTAACATATTTGCAACTTCTAACACGTAGTAGCTAAGTTTAGAACGTGTACCCTAAGATGATGCAAGTGCCTGGGGTAACAGCTGCATTTCACTAAGTAATGGCCCTAATACACGACACACTGATAGTGGAAAATTCTCCAAAGTACCACACTGTATTTTTCATCTAGTCCCTGAAATTGCTTTTGAAGACAGGTAATATTTTACAAGCGAATGACTCGGACAAATGATCTTCGAATTTTTGGACTTCAAATGTATATTTGCGTGGGAACCTACGTAATATACGTAAAAGCACTTGCAATGACCATTTTATGTGTGTCACAACGGTTTTATTATTCAAATATATAGTAACCGACATTATGCATTCTATCGAGAGGAATAATAAAATGTAGAATTGTTATTTTGTTTTCTTTTGAACCGCAACCATTTCGAAATTATTCTCAACTTCACCACACAATATATATCTCAGTGCACATTTACTCGGTGCTCTTTCGCGAAATTGTGTCATGTCATATTCACCACTTCCCCTCACTTGTGTTTGTACCATGAAACACTGAAATGTCTCAAGTCTCGTTTCAAGTTCGTAAGTGTCCCTCGACGGCAGGCGATCTCCGTAAGTGCCTAGTATTCTTTTAATGTTTTAGTTCAAGAAATTGGACTTTACAATAACTTCATTATTGTTTGTGTTTGCTTTTTGCATTCATTTACTCATAGTAGAAAATTCTTATGGACTATTCGAATAAGTTTAGGACACGGTATTTTTAAAATTTATTTTATATACTATGGCTTCAAAATTTCCTCATAAGAATTCAATAGAAGTAGTATCTTAAGTGCTTTCAATGGAAAATTCAATAGCTATTCACGTTGCTACCAAAATAGGTGTAGAGTTCCTGCATTTTGCATAATGTTGGCTCTGAATATTTGGAGACGGGGTCCCTGCGCTTATGCTCCGTTGTCGTTTAATACTATTAGGTGTACATTCTTGAAAATCTACTACACTATTTCCTTTTTAATATTATTTTAACTTACAAAATACATTCTGAGGTTTTCTGCTCGGGATTTTATCTGGCCAATTTTCAGTATACATTTTTGTAACATAAAATTACGCAATCTTATTTAAAATCTTAATAAAACATAACGTGATAAAATACGGACGTTGAAATGCTTCAAATGACTTTAATTAAAGACCAGTCTAGGAAAATGATAAGGCTAACAGTAACGAAAACTTCCTCCTTACACAATCAATATAAGATGAAAGTATCAGAGCGTACAGCAACACGTGCCTCAGAGAACTACACAACACGTATACACAACGTGTTTTAGTACAGTCTTTCCTATTTCCAAGAGAATCGTATAATCTATATCTGTAAGAGCCCGGTACCAGATGGTATCCAATACAGCTGCGTATTAAATTCTATATATTACTGTTATTATTATCGTGCAGCCGAAAGCGATTTACATAATTGCATACGTTTTTCGGTAAACATGTATTTTTTATGGCTGTTTAGAAAGAAAAGAATTTAAATCAGCAAGTGCTAAATTCTAACTTAATCCGAGACGATTGTACGAAGAAGAATAAAATTGCGAAAATAAGTATCAACAACGGAATGAAAATAAAAATAGATATGAATAAATCAACAGAGTAGTAACAAGAAGAAATGCAATATAAAAACTAGTATGAACTACAAACAGACAACAATGTCTAGACGATGACGTCACAGTCGTGAAACATCTATTTTGTCTCGCCTTAACAACTGTGTATGAACATTAGCAGTAACTAAGAGAACCTCATGAACAATAATCTCTGCAGTAACCCTTAAAGCAAATAGCCAGCATAAGGATGAAACACTAGCTTCCTCTAATCTTCCAGTTACGTTTGTAATGAAAATTTCTAGTTGGACTTTAGTAGTGCAAACAACAGAAATTCTAATTGAAAACTAGATTTCTACCACAAATCTAAAAAAATGCTTTGCAATAAGACAGATTTTTCAATCAGTGAGAATGCGATAAGATGATAGAGTTGCATATAAATGAATATTTCTTTAAAGTTTTGCTCTTCAATTCAAAATATCAATCTAGCAAAATGTATTTATAAATACGTAAATGCAGGTATATACAGGTAACATATGTACATCATCATGTCAATAACATAGAAACTGCTAATATAAAAATAAGCTCATTCAATACCAAGTTAGCAGCAAGCAAGGAGAAACACCACTTTATCTCGCACTACCCTCAAAGACTTACACATCTATCTACTAGAAAACGTATGCCACATTATGTTCAGTGCCATTACTCAGTTAACTGACGGTAGTTTTTCACGCCGCTCTCCTACGAATTCCGATAAGGAAATGCATGTGAATTTGTATGGCCATAAGTTTGGCGATTCCTTAGAAGAATGTGCTCGTTTATTTTAATGTTACTTTACACGCGTTGCTTCGTAGAATTTTATGCTTCTGTAAACTTTGTTTCTGGTAAATTTGGTTACGAAATTGCTTTTGCTTTAACATTCTTGTTTTAGAAATATTTTTTATTTGATAATACTACTTAAGACTTGCTTAACTTGAGACATTTAATTACAAAAACCAGTGGAATATTTTGGGGGGAGACCTTTAGCCAACTATGAGACACGTTAGGTCAGTAATAAAAAATACTTTTATTTGAACGAGTTGTTCCAATAACATTGCAAAATATAAACTTAATTATCCTAATAAGATCAACAATATCAATTTAATAGGTCACAGTTGAGTAAACAGCGTTGAAACCAGATAACCCTACAAAGATAAGTAGCTCAACAGCCAATTAGTCAAGTCGTTTAAATATTAAACTGGAACCTAGCTTAACAAATTAGAGGTTTTCCTAGCCCCAGACCAATGAATACATTGCTATTCGTAGTCACGCGCGGTCCCGAAGAAAGCTTTTCGTTAGCAGCAGAAATGCGGGTGGAATAGAATCGGGCCGTTACATATTTTAGCTTTGAATTGTAGCCGTGGACAATAAGAGAGTTTACAATAGTATTGTAACAATATTATGAAGTCTAGAATTTGATATTTTCTGTTCTTTTGTTGGAGTTGTCGTTGTTCGAAATAAATTTGATGTGAATTGTTAGATGGAATTGAAGGTATTAAATTATAGCGACTCAGACTCTCGAGTGCCAGAACTAATTACGTAAGTATGAACAAGATTAGAAAACTAATAAAAAAAACGATTCGATTATCATACATTCTGATAATATGATATTTATAACATGATACCCTTCTGTAAGACTGGTAGTCAGACCTTCAAGCTTCTGACTGGGACTGGGATCCACAATTTAAAGTGCCTTCTGAAACACGGAGGTATTCGGTATGTTTAATATCAACGTCGGCAACCATCAACAGATCAACCTTGGCAAGCGTAGCTTAACCCGAGAAATCAATCCACACGGCTGTTGTTATTTCACCACGAGCTCCTCACATTGTGATTTACCTACATCTATTTTATTATGATATAACATTCTTAGTAAACAGATCAAAGGTTGAAACACGATATTAAGTAGTGAACGATAGATTTATTTCTCCAGCAAAG
The DNA here is from genome assembly GCF_050436995.1 of Anticarsia gemmatalis. NCBI lineage: Eukaryota > Metazoa > Arthropoda > Insecta > Lepidoptera > Erebidae > Anticarsia > Anticarsia gemmatalis. Next base: position 10,583,812 of record NC_134759.1, read on the forward strand.
TATTTTCTTCCCGTATTTCTAACGTTTCGTTTTTCAGGTTTCTAGTTTGAAAAGGTAAGGCGGAAACTAAAAGTCAACATCTTGCTTTGAGTTTAAAATATAATATTTTTATAGAAATATAGGAATGTATAAATAAGCTTTTCATTCGGTGAAATCAAAGTTTTCTAAAAAAGAGTGTATGTTTGGCCTTGTGATGATACTTTACATTAAGAAATCAATTTTAGTTTTATAAGTGAATGAATTTGTAGGATTTCTTATTAGAAAAATGAGTACTTCTATTCTATTCTATCGTATGGTTAGTGGACAACCTACGGCAAAGTTGTTCAAGCTGCCCAAAGAGCCAATAGCCATACCAAATGTTGAATAACAACAATGACATGAGCACAACTTTCACAATAGGCTTTGAACGCCTCAAAAGAGTAGTAAATAGCGTATTTTAAGCAAGTAAATAGTTGTTGGTAAATTTTCGTATGCAACAGAATCCCTGATACAACCACGTAAAACAAGCTTTTTAATACTTGGTTCATTCTTCATCATATAAAAATCATACTAATGGCTTTTAAAATATATTTTTGACCAGTAACAACCCAAGGTTTTGTGCTCTAATCTCTCTGTTCCAGTCATAAACATTGTAATGGAGGAACTTACTAAGAAAAAAATCTTTTAGCTCCCAGCTTATTGGATTATCCAATTCGTGTGAGGAAAAGAGTGGCTCAGAGTCTCGTAATGGGTTTCAAGTCTTACGACTGACGACGTTATATGATGACGTAATAATATTTCGCCTTTTACGTGGCAAATATAATATCAGATATTTTGTTTTGCCGTCTAAGCTTTCAATAGACCACTTTAGCGGTGTTCAGCGATTTTATGGCTTTAGTACGGATTTAAAATGTTATTATGAGAGTATATTGGTGTGACTTTCCTTTGAGTAGACGGTGGTTTGCCATTTGGTAAAATGTTTTATGTTGTTTAGTTTCCTTTACATTTTTGCAAGATAAAGTATATAAGTAAGATAAGGAAAAGTATATAATATGAAATCTAATATATAAAATTCTCGCGTCACAATTTTCGTTGCCATACTCCTCCGAAACGGCTTTACTGATTCTCATGAAATTTTGTGAGCATATTGACTTAGTCTGAGAATCGGACAACATCGTTTTTTCATACACCTAAGCGACACAATTTTTTTTTATGGCAAAGCAACGTTTGCCTTGTCAGCTAAAATATAATAAAATAATATGATGCTTGTACAGCCGCAATGAATAAAAATAAAATAAAATATATTTTACTGAATAACTTAACTTACTAAAGCTTTTATTAGATATAACATTAATAAAAAAACTCGCACGTAAGAAAAGAAAAATAATAAATAATCATAGGTATTAGGTACTGCTTTCTCATGTCACCAAAACTATAATTATACCTCTTTAAAAAGGTACATGAGTATCCGAGCAATCGTATCGAAACCTTTGCCGATATTTTCTACTCATTGCACTACAGTAGGTTTCTTGAATAGTAAATGCATGCACATTCCTTATAGAAGATATCTTATTCAGAACCACTGCCCCAAGGTACTTTATGACTCCTTCCATTGAGGTTACATTTTACATTACCGAAAAGATCTGAAAGTTATTGTGGGGAAAGTCACGTTTAAGACGCAAAATGGATTTTAGTTTTTGAACTTTGTGAAGATAAAATGACGCATTACGTATAATTTTTTACATTCCCGCATCTAAAAATAGTTGTGTATGAATGTGCGTAGTACTCCAAAACTACGGTCCTGCATGATAAGGTGTAAGTAGTAAAAGAGGATTGTAAGGAACGCAGCAAGAAACGTTCTTTGGTCTCAACCTACCCTTAAAATAAGTGAAGAAAGAAGTAAGAAGAATAAAAAGAAGAAGGAGAAAGAAAGTTTATTTAGTAAAACCAGCACAGAGATACACAAGAAAGATACATAATAATGGGACTTTATGTTTGTATGTATGAGCGTAGGTCTTAGTTGTCAATTTAAAAAAAAGTATGAAAACTTGATGTTACGTGTAAAATATACTAGTAAAACAAAGCACAACAAAGTCCATTCACATCAAAACAGTTCAAATATCATATAAAACATTATGCAAATAAACAAGCGTTATTTCAGTAGTAAAATACATATCTGTGTCCACTCGCATCAATTTTAAAGTGAGTGTAAATTCTGCGCGTCGAGCGATAATCACACAAATGCGACACACTACTGCCACCTAACGGCGTCAACGGGAAAATGAAAGGTTAGTGTTCGTCCACTGCGAGGCCACGAAATTAGCGTGTAATTACGCGAGATAAAAGCGAGTTTCATGTAATTGTTGGTGAGAGGAATTGGGTGCAGTTTGTATAAGTACTTGTGTAGCTAGCAAATGTTGTTTAATTAACTTTTTTTTATATTTGTTGTAAGTTCAAGTTTTGTATAACTAAGCATTCTTACTAAATGTCAAATATTAAAAAATAACAATATTAAAGCAATAGGATAAATAAGCGGTGACGGATCATTTGTGATATAAACATTTTTTTATATTTGATCATTGCTCGCTAAGGATACAGGGTAACTGTATAAGTAAAGCTACAATTATTATTTCTACCCGCTTAAAAAAATAAACAGAAATGTTGTCGATTCTATTGTTATTCTATTTCATCATGGTATGTCATGAGTTCAACAAAAGCTAAGAGTTTGCAAAATAAGCCCGTTTGCGTACTATTGTACAGAAAAATCGCGCTACAGTCTACTGAACATGACTACAAAACAGTTACGTTCAACACTGCAACTACTAGAATAAAATAGCTAGCTTAAAACACTAAGTGTAAATAAAGTAGATTTATGAAGCAACCAGAACTGCAATCGAATGTAGACATTTGCGAGTCTTGTCTATTTAATATATTTTAAGCCTGTAGCCTGTTATTCTTTCGTTACGATACTCGTGGGAGGTTAGAGTGCCTTCTGCGATCACACGGTGCATGTTAAGCATGCATTAACTTCTACGACACATAGGAAAGCTAGTGTAAAGCAATAAAACGAGAATAATGGTCGCAACATTCCTTTAAAGATAGAAGAAGCAAGAACGTAAGAATGTTTTCAATTTTGATATATATTTCTGCGTTGGAAATGGATGATTTAATGGGACAAAACAACCATATTAACAAAAAACTTAACGCATTTTAATTTGTTTCTGGTATAATTATAATAATGCATTTTGCCATGGTTGTGTAATGAGATATAGCTTTTCTGGTTCATTCATTCATTCATATCGTATGGTTAGTGGTCAACCTAGTGTCAAAGTTGTTCAAGCCGCCCGTAAGGCCTTTGACATGGCTTAACGACTGTTATCTTAGTAGACAACAACCGGGACCGACTTTTTACGTGCCCTCCGAAGCACGGCGACGCCCAGCTCAAATACCACTAATGCGGTCACCCATCTATGGAATGACCGCGCCAAGGTTTGCTTAACCCACAGATCGTTTACCGACCGGTGAGCGCAACTGGCTATGAGGCTTTTCTGGTGACTATTGTTTTAGTACGCATTGCAAGAGTGCATTAGTAGACAAAATACTTCGACTTATGCAATATTGTAACTCTTCTATAACGTGATTTGATGTATGGAAACTAAACTCCAAAGATGCTACTGGTTAAGAAAAGTCATTACTAATTTCTTAATTACAATACCAAAATTAAACTACTGTTTAACAAATTACAATGTAAAAACAACATGAATAACGCTAGTTTTGTGGCCTAACGGTTGTGGTAAAATATAATTGGTGCAGTGCTTAAAACTAAATTGTGTGCTCCTTTGTTAAGATTTTGTAAGTACATCCCACGTTTTTGTTTTACTGTCCGGGCCTTGTAATGAGCGCCATTCATTTACATTCTTACGACATTTCATTATGCGTACATATTATTCTACTTTTGTAATGCATTTTAATGTAATTTAACGTGTTTTTGTATGCATTTTAATTTAGTTTAAAGTATTTTACGTTATAAATATTATTGTCTTTCTGGCTGATATTTGGCCAAGGCAACAAGTACCGCAATTCTCTACAGTCGGTACTGTCGAGTATCGAAAGTTGATGAATGAATATGAACTGCCAAAATAGTTCCTTCTACGCCCGATAGAGGCGCTGAACCGATTGTCAGCAAAATGTCAAAATTTCTCGATAGCTAGTCGGTTGTCATAAGTCGTTAATGGTAGAGAATCGGGCTACAGTTTATTTTAATTATTATTCACTATTGTAATAAGAACAAAAGTGTAGCCTTATTACTCTGATATACTTCAGCATATTTATATATATTCTTTAAAATATAATTTTTTCCTCAAATTGTTTAGGAGGTAAACTAAACATAAATTTAAGAACTCTTTGTCTAAAGTTAATTAGCACTAAATACCAAGAGATATTATTTCTATAAATTATGCATAGGCTTAATGAAATAACCGTCAGTTTGCATCGAAAAAAGACAAAAGAGTATATCCCCTGGGAGGCAAGAAGAGGGAGCGTGATGAATTTTAAAATTAGAATATCGCGGCTCCGATAAAAATTCGATATTCAAATTGACGAATCAGCGACGATCTATTCATGATGGATGAAAAAAGACGTTACATGATATGAAATTTGAAATTCGTTGTCGGATATAGGAATATTTTTAATCTAGTTTGAAATCAGGTTTAATATAAAAAAACGTTTGTTGGTTAGCTTTTATCATTACTGTTTTAGTTGTAAACTGATAATGAGGGTGTTGATGGAAGACTATTTTGTTAACTTATCTAAAATAATTCAATAACACTTTCAAAATAATAAAAGTATCATATATTCTGCTACGGCATACAAATCTAATTGGAAATTATATTAAGTATTCTATGAAAATCTAAAAAAGCAAAAGTGTATAACTAAAACCTTAACTGATTTCATCAATATAGCTCCAGGCAATTTTAATAATAGAAATAAGACAAAAAAATAATAAGCAAACATGTCTGCTTACGAAGACCTCTGAAAGATTCCAATTTGTCGTAAAAATGTTATTTGAATATAAATTCAAACGTTGATATTTTTTATGCAAAATCATTTTTTTCTGTTGAATTGATTATTTAGTATTGTGCGTGACATAATATTGCTAAATCTTCAAACTAAAACTATTACGAGATGTCTGAATGTGGATCATATTACTTAGTTGTTAATAAATAGATTAGTAGATAGACTACATTAAAATATAGATAGATGAAAAATCTCTTCAGATTAAAAGAAGACTAAAAATGTTGTTAGTTCAAAAAACTATAATCCAACTAAAATAACTCGTAACCCCTTACCCTTGCCTAGCAGTTAAAACGTACCGGTTTTAATTTATTGTAAGTAAACTCATTGCCGAAACAGTGGTAAATTTAAAATTCTATATCGATTTAAATACTTATTTCTGTTTGTAAAATAGCAAGTATTTGCAATTGAGTTAACCAGCAAACTATCATTAGCGGCATTCAAAAAGCACAGGACAAACTTTCAGTCGGTTCGACGCGCCACGTTCAAAACTTTCCGTTTATTTATCAATAAAGCGATGGTCATGTTCAATTTAAACTGGCGTGCGTTAGTTAAATGAGTTCTGGCTCGACACTACTGACACATGAGCTAACTGCGAGATAAATACATTTCTGCTTCGTCGAATCGAAAATCGGTATTGACTTGTGTTTATTTTTACGTGAACATGTTGTTTTTTACTAAAATAATTTTTACGCCATGAAATAAATATATCAGCCTAGCCTTTCTTCCATGAAAATAAATGGAAACTTGTATAAAATAAACAAGATTACATAACAACAAAAATTAATCAAATTATGATACTTAAATCGAATTTAAATTGATATGTAATCAATGCGTTGTATATTATAGTATAGTATTATATAACACTGAATCAGCTTATAATAATTGACGACTTATCCAAAGTAATACTTACAAACTACTTTAGTCTAAACGAAACTAACCACACAAACGAAACACGTCCAACAACGTCAATATTGAATGTCCTTTGACCGCCTAACAGCAAATTCGTTTAAAATGACGTCAAAGGAAGCCATAACGGGTAAAAAAACAGTAACAAGTTGAAAGTATCCTAACCACAACAAGTAAATACCTGTTTATTAAATTCAAAAACCAAAAATAAACGAAATTCGCACGGGGAACTAGTTGAGCTCAAACGTTATAAACTTTGGCGTAGAAAGTTCCTGAACTAAATGAAAATTTGTTCCTCACAACGTTTGCCGATACAAAATGCTGAGAGCGTTGAAATAAATGAAAAAGTGGCGAAAGCTCTTGTGGAGCCCAATTATTGTGAAATGAAATTAGCTTTTTGAGAGTTTGAACTGTTTTGTAATCAATATGTAATTTTATATGATCTCTATGATATACAGGGTGTCCCAAAACTCAACGATAATCCGTGACAGGATGAAAGGCCAAGTCATACCGGCTCTAGGAAAAATAAAAAAAAAATTCCATATCACTTAGTTCAGCAATAATAGACACTTTTCAAAAAAGTTGAAATTCCACACCCTTGGTCGCATTTTCAAGTCCTGTGATCACTAATGTCACAATTTCGCTGTGTTTTTTTGAATTTCGTGATCTTCATTAAATATGCTATTAATCGTAAAACAAATTAATGCACAAAACATTGTTAATTTAATAAAAAAAGTTAAGTTTTAGTGAGTCATGGTTCACAAAAATATCGTTAGGTAACTTTGACGCTTCATATTGAAAAAAAAATGTACTACACTACCCTTGGCAAGTTATTTCAAAAGTTGGCGCATTTCATCAAAATTTCAAAATGGTGCAACACTTGTCACTTTTCTTGCCATTAAAAATGTTATTCTTATTTCAACGACGAGTATCCTCGAAAATGGATCGAACGCAGTGGTACAATTGTATGGCGTCCTCGTTCCCGCGATCTAAATCCAGTAGATATTTTTTACTGGGAATGCGTAAAAGAAAAAGTCTATTCGAAATCAATACAAAATCTATTAAAACTTCGCCAGAAAATTGACACAGCGTCAGAGGTTGCACTATTTTGAAATCTTGATGAAATGCGCCAACTTTTGAAATAACTTGCCAAGGGTAGTGTAGTACATTTTTTTTTCAATATGAAGCGTCAAAGTTAACTAACGATATTTTTGTGAACCATGACTTACTAAAACTTAACTTTTTTTATTAAATTAACAATGTTTTGTGCAATAATTTGTTTTACGATTAATAGCATATTTAATGAAGATCACGAAATTCAAAAAAACACAGCGAAATTGTGACATTGGTGATCACAGGACTTGAAAATGCGACCAAGGGTGTGGAATTTTAACTTTTTTGAAAAGTGTCTATTATTGCTGAACTAAGTGATATGGATTTTTTTTTTTTTTTCCTAGAACCGGTATGACTTGGCCTTTCATCCTGTTTCGGATTATCGTTGAGTTATGGGACACCCTGTATAATTAGGAGTGCATAGAAAATAACATTCTAAAATTATGCGAGCATATTATATAATCATTCGACAGTACTCTGGCCTAGGAATACTAAACGAATTCGAATATTCTTTAAGTTTAATTTTGACTATAACTATGATCAAAATTATTTTACATTCTTATTTTTTATACTTGTAGTAGTTTTGTTTTAGTATTGTGGAACTGAGTTAAACTCGTTTAAAGTCTAAATTCCTCATTAAATAGGGATAAAAATATACTATATACCTTTAGAAAAAGTAAAAACACATTAAAAGTAATCCAACATTTTCCTACATAGATAATGCAGTTGGATTTAAACGAAACAAGATAGCGAAGTAAAGCCTGTTTTAAATGAAAGGATTTGATGAACATGTTCGGATAAGCCTCTCTATTTCATTCTGAAAACTATTTACTTGTGGAAACGTGATCGTATTATGAAATTTTAAAAGGATTGCGGCTTTTTCGTAATGGAATGCTTTCTGTTTTGTTTTGTAAGAGAAATAAATATTAGAAGCTTATATATTAGGGTTCTTTAACGGTTCGTTTGGGTGAGTTTGTTGTCCACTTTTAGTAATTGTTTGTTTTTTTAGTAACAACATACTAATTTACATCTATCTTCATTATTGTCGTTTGTATTGATAGTAGTTTTATATTTTATACGTATTTATTTAGGTTTCGAGAATAATATTTTTTATAATCATAATTTTATTATAGTCACATTTCAGAACATCTCAAGTGGATTAAGTAGTTTAGTAATTTTTAAGTTCTTAAAAGTTTTTTTAACAACATAAATAAGGTTTTTATTGACCTACTAACTAAATAATACTAAACTAGTACAGTAAATCCGTAAGTTATCACGAAAGAAAAACTACAAAGATTGAACACAAGTTCAAACATGACGTCACGGAAAGTTAGCGGCCCCGTAATGTTTATGGAAAAACTTCCACAAAGTTTTTTTTCTTTTGATGATGGCTCTTACATCATTTTCGAAAGTTACCAAAATATATTTTTTTATTTTCTCTATTGAGAGTGCCTTTATTTTTGTAGAAGTGATAAAACTTGATTTTTTATAAGTGTTTTTCGTTTCTAACTTAAGTGTGTATCGTAATCTATTCTATTGATATTTTGCTTCTGACAAGATAAACAGAACCTATTCAAATTCATATTTTCTTATTCATAGGTATAATAAGTATGTAACGGTCTCTTAGCACCTAACTTCCTTTTATATTCTATCTAGTTTTAATTCTATCACTGCAAAAACAATTGATTTCTGATATCAGATTCTAAATACATCAGCTGCGTAAAGACCTTTAGTCGTTCGTTATTGTTTGGTTTCTTGAGCCGAATATTTGTTACATCTGGCTTTTGTTTAGGAACGTATTCAAGTACTTTCGAGCCTAATCAACAACACACTTATACTATTATTCTTAAATAGTGTATATAATAAACAAATAGTACTCACAACGTCGATGAGCTGACTCAGCCTAAGTCCCATCTTCACTGTAAGTCGATCAGAGTTGTTGCCCACTGGGCGGATCAAGCGGTTGTAATTTGACAGCAAGTCGTCGTATAGCCGCTTCGCTTCAGGGTTTGCGACGCTCAGGCGGCCCCAGACGCACAGGACTCCGACCACCAACGCCAACACCATCTTAGGCTAACACCACCCCTGAAACAAACAAAAAAAAAACATTAAAATACAGTCGGGTAGTTATCGAGAAATTTGCGTAAAACTGTAGCACGATTCTCTATAATTGGAACCATCAAGTATCAAGAATTTGACATTCAAAATGTACTGCTAAAATAGTTTCCACGACGCTTGCTAGGGGCACTAAACCTAATGTCATACATTTTTTTTCGATAGCTAGCAGGTTGTCGGTAGTCGATAGTTGTAGAGAATTGCGGTACTGATCAGCGCGTCCACTGTATTTTGAAGATACTATTTCTCAAGGTAGGTGTCTATACAAAAGTGGTACCAAAAGGCAGATTTTACCTACATCATCCGACACATGATACTTGCAATGATAACATTGTAATACCTTATATCTTAAGGTGATATTGGTATTTAAATAACGTTTATTATTCAATCTGGAGAAAAATCTGGTGAAAATAATGAACCAAAAACGAATTAATTGGTAATCCAGATAACAGATTTCGATAGCGCACAATTTCGTTCACTTAGTTACAAATTAGGGCATCAATTCCGGGAAAAAGCTATGTGAAAGAGCAGCCATGGTAGTATTTTCTTCTCCTTTGTAATTTACCAATAGAGTACACAAGTAATGGCTTCCGGCGTACATAATTTAAAACAAGGAAAATCAGATTTGGGAATAATTAATGTATCTAGGGGCGAAACAATCGTTTAAAATTCTGCCAATTTATTTCAAATAAACTCATTTATTAGCCAGCTTTCAACTTATTATTTAATTGTTAATATTCAAACACAAAACAAAGAGTTTCTTATCATTAATTAACAGGTATTTCCGATTTGGGAGCCATTAAGAAACTTCAATTCGAGATTATAATCAAAGTAATACTGAAGAAAATTTTGAATGAGCACTTATAAAACCCCATTTAAAACTTGCCAATTTTAATATTGAAGTGGAAAAAGTTTGTTTCATGTTTCCGTGTAATGTTTTATCGCTTTATGTTTTCGATCTTGTTTAGGTACGAGTGAGGGTAATGACCTACAGTGTTTTCGAGATATAAAAAATATGTATTGAATAAAACCTTGGTGAATTTTTTGTAAAGTCCTACGCTTTTTTTGTGTGTGCTGTTTTTTTTATGTTATCCAAAAAGGCTGTCAGTGGACATATTTATATTATATAGATATTCCAGAACTTGAACCTACCGTTAATAACGTATCAGCTTTACATATAGTAATAACACATGTTTTTTTTTGAAACTTTTATATTTGTCTATTGCTGTAGTAAATATATCTTTATTTTTTTTCTCTTTTTCATATATTATATAATATATCACCATAAGTCGAACAATGGCAAAACGAATTATAAACAATATGACATTGTTATTTTCTAAGATTGAGTTATAGACAAACAAAATACAGTACTCTAGAAATATTCTTATCCTAAAATACATAACATATGATATTCTAAAACATTTTATTTCGTTTTCAATGTGACTGTTTGGAAAGAGACAGGTTGACCCTCTCGCACCCGGATTACGGTCAGAGTCGGACTTAATTACAGGATAAAGAAGGATAAGCCACAATAAAACGTACCCCTATAAATCAATCTGTTGGAACTAAGATAAAACTAAAGAGCTCGTATAGTGGCTCCCCGGAGGGGGGATTGAGAAAAAAGCTTGTAAAAAATAGGTTTTAGTATGTGGAGAAAAATGTTGTGGTATTATTGTATTTAGTGTGTTGCAGTTTTCTTTTGAAAATGAAGAGATATTTGAGGACGGGTTAGAGGGTTGGGCATTGTATAAATTGTATTGATGATATTCGCCCTGAATGTTGTGGTTCCTGGTTTTGACGACTTGTTGCAGACAATTGTAGCATCAAAACTGACCTTTGCTTTGTTAAGTCAGTATATTCACGAAAATTGGCGCTATTGGTCTAGTAAATAGCTTTTTAGTAGGGTAAATACCATAGATCGCTAAAACTTATAAACAATAGATTTACTCTTTTTATGTTTGGTTAATTACCTATACGAACGAAACGAATTGAATAAATGTTTAGAATTATGCATCTCACCTTGACTATTTAACTTACTACAATGCCTCGAAATTATATTTCAAGATCGATTTTTAGATCTAGTTATGAATTATAATACTCTAACCATTCCTAAAGCATACGAAAAAAACAGAGACGCACACGTGTGCATTATTGTTAAGTCAGTAGTTCGCATACAAGTGACGTATAATGTTAGTAAAGTTGACGCCAGCGTAGCCACCCGTAGCGTAGATAAAATCTACGCTACGAGAACGTCTATCTGCTACGCTGCTGTTTTCGTAGCATATTATTATTCTACGAGTTGTAGCAGATGTTATTCTGTTTACGCGTAGAGTTTTGTTATTTTGTTTATATTCGTGATTTTCATTATAAAATTGTACAATTTGTGCATTTAAGATTGCTCCACTTGATGTCGATGTATTCTATCCAAAGACTTTAGGATACTTTTTTGCTGCAGCTGCTATAAATCCATATAAAATGCTAGCTTTAAATTTATGGCTATAGTTACCAAAACAAAGATTATTTTATAAAAATACTAAAAATCTAAATTGCCTAATAATTCCTTAAGAAAAAAAATTGGTCACAGTAGACAATGATGGCATGTAGAAGGAATAATTTATAAAATAACTACAAAAGAGAACATTACATTTCAACACAATAAGTACGGTAAAACTCCCCTTCATGTTCTGAACACATTATTAAGCGCAACGTGGTATGTTTAAGTAATTTTATTTACGTTAAACATATCGTACGGTGGGATCTTGCTAACGACCGCTCTCCGCCGTTATAACACAGTAACACCCAGTATCTGACAAAAATAAACAGTTTTATATTGTTATTTTTTCACGTTACCAAGCTCCATATATAACTGAAGGATCTCCTCTACATATTTCTTGCGAGCTTATTTTTATTTTGCGTTTACCTCGTGCTGTTTTACGATAATGCTCGGCGATTTGCTTTTCAAAAAGGATTATTTTTCAAATGTTTATTTTATTGAAAATGTGTGGGTAGTTTAATTTTCTTGAGGGTGTTAATTGAAACAGCACAGATGCATTTGTGGCATGGTTGAAATAGAAGTTAGAATGCATCATTTGATAATGAAATAAGGTTATTATAGGTATGCCTCAGAGCATCCCTTTATTTAACAGCTTAGCTTAGTTATAACAGTAAGCCAAGTGGCTGCAAGTAGTCCATTTGCAACCACTGATTAAAATAGTAATACTTAGCAAAGCCTGAATTTACTTGCATCTAAGGATAACATTATATGTATTTCCTCAGAAATATTCAGTTTTATGTAGCCACATTATTTAAATTTATGGTCATATTTCACGATGAGGAAATCCAAGAACTATATTTACTCATAAAACCACACATTTTAAAGCAAAATATTCAAAGTTAAACTTTATCGTCAATAAAATAGGGTCTTGTTTGCGATTAAGCATTTCCCCTGGAGTTAAATTGAATTGGTCTCATGTAGGGCCATTTTGATTCTAAAAGCTATAAATTTAAGGTTTATTTTCGCATGGGCTCGGATCTCTTCGGGGTAATAGAAAGAGAGATTACGTGGAATCCTGATTTTAAAGTCGTTTGATTTATTTTTACGAGACGAACTAAAACCAAATTCTATTTGGATCGCGGTCTGGGCTGTGTCTCCTTTTTGCTTTTAGCCCTAGAGTGAGGGAAAAAATATTTTTATTTAATCAAGAGCAATCCGGATTCCATTAGTTTCCTGGTTTCTTGTATTTATGTTGTTTTCGGTGTGAGGCGCGCGCGGCTTGAGAAAATGGCTGAGCAATTATATGAAGATAACCTTTGTGTAACTTTTACCACAATTTTTAATGACGAATAGCTACTAGGCAAAAAATAACAAGTGTTAAAAAGACCAATACTGTTGTTTTTAAGTTGTGAGGTGCTGCTTTCTGAATACAGTCCTATTTTTCTTTACAACAATTTCAAAGCATATACCCACCTACATAAACAAATTAAACATACTCAATCATATACCTACATAAGTATATAAACATTTTTATAAAAGACTAACAATAGAAAATGACCCGTAATAAAACACTTTAACACAAATTATTTATTTAATAAATGGCTGCAGTTTTAAACATTTACTAATTAGAGCAACTGGTATACTAAATAGGAAAAAGAATTAAAGTTACACGCAACTCAATTCATGACGTATCAAAGGCAAGTTTCAAACTTTACAGACGCAATGCCAACACTACGTTTCAACGTGAATATGTTCTAGCAAATGTTGTAATTACGATATGTTGTTGCATAGGAAAAAGCTAGTTTTATACTTAATAATAGAACATAATAATATTGTAATAAAACAAAGCATCCTCGTGAGTGTCTGTTTGCAATCAACTCAGAAACTACAATACTTTATTAGAAGTTTAGTAGACAATGCTGAATAAATATAAAGAACAACTTAAGCAAAACTATAGTATTAGACCCCAATCTCGATCAAAACTGTGTCTTTCCAGTCCTCATTTAAGTAATATAAAAAAAACGCTTGACTAGGTTTGTTTGAATCGATTAATATAATATATTTATACCAAAAAAGCATAACATTTGATTTACATTTACGTTTAAATATTCAAAGTCAAAGTCAAATATCTTTATTTCATAACTTTTAACAAGTTTAGTATTTGAAATCGTCAAAACATTTGTTATCTACCACCATTTCGGATAATCTGTTGCTCGTGAAAAGAAACGGCAAAAAACTCATGGCTTGCTCTTCTTAAATGTCTTGTGTACATAATCAAGTTGAAACTGCTTCACATAACAATCTAATTTTGCAGGTAACTAAGAAAACGGCGATTAATCAGTGGAATTATTTACTATCGCCGTCTCTCAATTCCGAGGGTCTTGCTTTAGAGCTCAAGTTCAAAGATCAGACCTCAAAATAAGTCCACTAACCCTTATAAATTATTGTTAATTACTCCTCTTGTTAGGTTAGCAAGTACAATCGTTGGAATTCGGGGGATTACTAAAATGAAAATCGGCTTAGTAAAGATTAAATATGAATAGGCGTTCCGGAGGCTTTGAGCGCTGGCCCGGGTCACGAGACATAGCGGCAAGATTAGTTGGAATTAGATAAATCTGACGTAGAGATTAGTACTTCTGTACTTTCTTATATTTTGTTCTAGAAGTTTGCTATAGTTATGGTATTGTCCTGAATGATTGGTCTTTAAGAGTGGGTGGTAACTAACAATTAATTATGTTTTTGGGGGTTAGTAATAAGAAGACTGAATAGATTTGCTTATGTATCCATTTTGTTTAATCACAATATTCTGAGTATTTCTTAATTTTTTATATTCTTGTCTTTAAAATGATTTGTTGATAAACTTCATAGTACGCTTCTCATTTGTTTGTTGTACTACATAAACAACAAAGTCAAGTTTAAAATGAACACAAAAAATAGCAAAGAACAAAATAATTTATATCTTTAACGTAAAAGAATCAGAATTTCCTTCATAAACCTCTCACCGAGCATCATAATCTCGGTCACTTAACATTTAAAACCGTCTTGACAGGCAAAGCTCTTCGTAATTAAGAGGCCAATCAGCGACGTTTACAAAAATGCTATAAAATAGGTTTAAGCCCGCAAACGCTCGTGACTTAAGCCCGAGGTCTAGAGCACGTCAGTAATTGGACCCAAAAGCGCCTTGAGACCTTATAATCCCTCGTTTAGAATTAAAATATCCGATAGGAGGGTCGGCCTTCGCTGCCGACACGTGATAATTATGGCTCTTTAATAGAATTATTGTTAAAGTTTTTCACCCAATTCTTTGATCTTGGTTGAAAGGTTTCCCTTATTTGAAGTATTGCTGAATTATTTCTAAAGAAAAAATTCTGTTGCCAAAAGATTGTGTATGAAAAAATATCGTTATACTGACTTGCTAACATTTCAATGCACACACAAATATGAATAATTTTGTGTTAAGTAACATTGAAAGCGCATTCATAAATATATTTTTATTTGCGTTTCTTAGCATTAATTTTATCAACTTGGTGCATTAAAAGTATCTTCAAAATAACACCAAAAACGAAAAACAAAGACATCGGTAGATACTTCTTTTAGCTTTGTACCAAACAAAAATAAGGATTTTGGATAGCAGCCATAACATGCTCATCGTTTTTCTTCGTACGCAGTCAAAAATGTTACTTGAAATATATCTGAATGTAATCAACTTAGACTGGTTTTGGAAATAACGAATTAATTTGGTTCTAAAGCTGTTATAATAATAACGTATTATCAAAATTTTATTTAAGTTTAATTTGCTACAGATACAAGAAAATAGAACAGAACGTTTTCGCCGAATATATGTACTTAATTTGCTTTATTTATTGTAAAATTTTCTCCGCGTCAAATATAGCAAAACAACGGTTCAAAAACAAACGTTAAACGTACTAAAAGTAATAACAAAATTTATTATTTACATAATAAATAAATCGTTCGTGCTTTGCAATACTTTCATCACTTAAACATTATAAAAAAAATGCAGCGATTCTAAGTGATATATCAAGTTTATATACCTACGTAATTAAAAAATCTTTTGACGACAATTGCCAACGATACGATAGACATAAACTAAAACGATAGTTGTATATTATATCATCTACATAATATAAAACAATTGTTTAACTTTATCTTAGTATTTCCTTTATCTCAGCACCATCTTATCATTGTCAAAATCTCGAGTGTCTAAGACACTACGATATTTCATTGGAATAGCTATCCTAAGCGCATGGCAGAAATTTATTGCTTGTAAATTCAATTTCCAACGTGCAATGGCGCTTGTAAATTTAAGCTACAGGGATATAAAGAGTAATTCGTTTATTTACATACTTAATCAATTTGTTTATGCAAAGCAAATTTCCCATTTTCACAATTTTATGGTAAATAAAATTGTTTATTTTGGATTGTTTGTTTTGTATAATATTTACGAGTATGTAATGTGAAATAAATTATCTATTTGTTTTTACGTGTGATGTTAATAAAATAAATCTGTTAGTTTAATATTTACAAAAATATCACACAAACCACACAAGATTTTTTTTCCGTTAAGCAAAACATTTTTTTAAATATTTGTTTACACCTACATAGCACTGTTTTGAAACCAAAGAAAAGTCCCAACTGACTTACAGTCATTAATATTACTAGTGAGCTACTAGTAAAGATATCAATTCTTCTAGGAATGCCTAAAATCGGTCTATAACACTTATTAAAACCTAAAGCAACTTTAGAAAAACGTTTCACCGCTAAAACCTTGACTGCGTACCAACTTTAATCCCTACTTTTTTCGATAAAAATATTTCCTCTTAATGGAAAAGAGTAGAAGTAAACAAAACGTACTATTTTTGCTGATCTCCGCACTTTAATATTGAAAGCGAACCGGGCTTATATACAAAATAATTTATTTAGAACAACATTTGAATTCCCACCCTCTTTGTTTAATTAAGGCCGGCTGTTTTGACGCACATTTTCAAGTTAACCAACAAATTTGAATGGGCCTTTTATTTAATTAGTTTGCATAAACAACGGGACATCTTTGAAATTGGCACGGTTGAAATCATTTTGCCATGGATATTTATTTTTACTTATGATTCATTTTGATTAACTGACTCAATTTTCATCTATTCGTAATGTTTTAGTTAGGTTTTTGTATCTTTTACTACATTTTTAACCATTATTTGTCTATCAAATGCAATTTTATTCTACAGTTTCTTTGTTTTTATTCTTTCTAACATCCTTCCGCAATTTACTTTTAGGATCCCATGGGCAGCATTCGCACCCTTTAAAATCTCGAGTAAAACCTTATCTTTCCTACGTCTACTGTATTCAAACTAAACATTTCTTTCCTACCACTAAAAGCTACATAGCTAATAAAACGAGAATTTCATATAAAAATACTCGAATATCCAATTTTATCTGATTTCCCAATAGTTTTTTATATGGAATTGTGTTACTGATGTGTATCTACGGCGACAGAGGACTGTCGACCGATTTATATTGGATTCTTACGCCTCAAATACTCCACAAAGGAATCGCGAATTTGGTACACATTCTACGGAAACCCTTTATCGAATGGCAAAAAGCTTTTTACGATAAAAATTGAAAATTTAAAGACTTGTCGGTTTTAATGGAACTATTAGGCGGTAGTGACCAAACGATAAGTTTCGTCAAAAAAAACGAAATTGACTTGATTATAGAGCCAGGGGTCGATTTTATATTATAATAAACCAGAGGGGCGATTCCCTTCTACTACCAACTATCGACAACCCGCTAGCTGTCGATAAATTTTGTATGAAAATCTGATTCGCGCCCCTAGCGGGTGCCGTAGGTACTAATTATTCCGATTGCACATCGAATGTCAAATATTCAAAAATCGTTTTCACCTACTGACAGCTATCGAAAAATATGACTTGAAAAACTAATTAGCGCCTCGACGACGCGTGACGCACTCCTTTCGTATGCATATTTTATATTGTAAATATATTGTATAATTGTAAATATTTTGTTTTTTGTTAATTATTTCTAGTTTAGTTTAGTTTAATGTTAAAGGTTATTTGTAGTTTAGTTTTGTATAATGTTAAAAGTTCTTATGTAAACAGGAATTAATTAAATAAATATGGTATTAGCGCCTCTAGCGTATTCCACAAGAACTATTTCCAACTATGTTTAAATGTCAAATGCTGCCTAATCGAATGAACTGAGTGTAGGAAACTGCACTAGTGTCTGACAACAGTACACGACTGTTAAACAACAGTAACAGTACGAATTGACCGCTGTGAGGTTCAAGAGCCATTTCGCACGGTAACTAATAGTTTATCGACTAGTGATTGCATCTGTTAATGGATCTTAACTGTTTTAATTCGTAACGAATTCACGTGGCATAAAAACATTCATACTAATATTATTATAGCTGAAGAGTTTGTTTGTTTGATTGTTTGTTTGTGTGTTTGTTTGTTTGTTTGTTTGTTTGTTTGTTTGAACGCGCTAATTTCAGGAACTACTGGTCCGATTTGAAACATTATTTCAGTGTTAGATAGCCCATTTATCGAGGAATATTTTAGGAGGCTATATATCATCACGCTACGAGCAATAGGAGCTATATACAATATCACGCCTATAATACCTAAAGGTGTAGGCAAAGGTGTATGAAAAACATCCTCATTTCACCAATTCATACCATCTACGGCGCACGTTACCAAACTCCGGGATACTATTGAGAAATATTCTAATACAAATTTAATAACATATTGAGCACCTCGCCTGACCCGGAAATCTAGAATTAGATCTATGGCCAGTAGCACGATTCTGTACAGTCGGTTCTACCAATAATCGAGAGTTTAACATTAAGAATGTACTGCAAAAATAGTTCTTACGGCGCGGCGGCGTCCGCTAGAGACACTGATTAGATTTTCATAAAAAATTGCTCTCGTATCGATAGCTTTAAAACTAATTTTAGGTTTTTTATACTCGATAATAGCAGAGAATGGCGCGTCAGGAGTCAAACACATTACTCGTTGCGCTACAGAGGCCGTCAAAATCACATAACAAAAACTGATACACGTTTCCATTACATGTCGGCATGTTAGATTTTACATTAAATTTTGAAATGCAATCACTACCGACGCTAAAGCTGTTAGCTCCGGTTATTTGCTAATGAATTTCGGATGATCGTTTGTCTATAGCAGATAACTAATTTATGATAATCAGATAATCTATATTCGTTCGCGCAATAACGTTTTCAATTCTAAAATTAAGTAATTGTTTTTGGGTTTGATTGTTTTGTTACATTTTTTATTAATTTCAGAAAATCTATTTGTGCAAAATGCTTTCAAAACTCAACTACAGTACTGAGCTTATTTAACGTCTTTAAATATGTTAGATATTCTTCAGTTATTCAAAGAAAGGAGTAATTCATGAATTGCTTTCAAACAATGCAACCGATCTTGAAATAACGGACAAGCTATTTACCATCAAATAATATAATGTGGAAATGTACGCAATGCATTGCAGAATAAATACAACCTTTCTTCAAACGTGGACGATCACTAGCCAAATTGTATACATGGTTGCGTTAATTTCCGCATCATACTAAGTAATAATCATGCAGTAAGAAATAGCAAGATGCAACAACAACGAGTTCTATCCCCTGTATTTTTTTCCCAACACCAATACTGTTTGCACTGTTTGCACATACAACACAAATTTTAAAAAGTTACAACGCTACTCTGCAATATGCATGTACTAAACTACTATCACTCAACTCAAACCCAGGCGTCTAAAATTCATAACACCGCGGTCTCAAATGCATCTTTGAAGACATGTACTTATATGAATAACAAAACATTATCCTTCTATCCGTATTCAAGTCGTCGTAGTTGGCAGGAAGTGTGCCAACGACATCGTCTCCCAAGATCCGCTTTGGTGGAGATCCGAGGATCGGTTCATTTGATTTCCGCCATCGGTCCTTCGAGCTAAGGAAATATCATGTTTTGTTATTTATGTGGTTCGCTTGTAATGTTTGTACTGAGATAGTCTTTGGTGCGACAGCGCGATTTCCTCCTACAAGTTTCTGTCTTTGCCGGGTGGTCTTCGTATTGAGTATTTCACAGTTCAACAGTCATGTCACTGACCAATATTTCGTATTAAACTATCGATAGTTAATTCGGTAACCATGGGAACGAGTATGAGATTTGAACAACTTAGATTTAGCGTCAAGTTAATTAACTATTGTTAAACTGTTATTTAATGTTTTAGTTACTTCTATCACCAGCTATTGTCTGTATGTAAGTATATATTTTTCCTTACGTGTTGTGTAATTTATCAAAATTATTAGAATGCTTTTACTTAATATAATGTAGCTTATTATGATAGTCAATTGAACTGAATGATGAATATCTATATTAGACGTTAACTATAGGAATATAATATTATGTCGGCATTTTAAATAATACACGAGAAAGGAATCCCAATTGATGCGCAGTTATTAAACCTTACCTATAATGTTTCATATATTACGCTCCAAATTCTTTTACATCAGAGAGTACGCAATATATAAAATTACATGAAAACATATCAAAGACGAAACCAAAGATTCTCATTTCGAAATTCTTTGACAAAAATATTCATAATTTCAATATCTTTTTTGATACCGAGTCGTCGTAAAGAGCAATACTTTATTGGAAAAGCGAAAGAGAAAAAGAATATCCATATTTGTTCAATAGCAATCCAATCGGGAGAGGGGAAGGTTGGACGTCACAAGTCGGGTACCGTTTAACCCTGTTAGAATTCGTCCTACCTTCCGATATAGGATACAGACTTTATGACCCATCGGCTGCAATGAGTTTTTGTTAATAAAATTGTTTTGTACCGGGGAAGGTACTTTAGATTCATTCATGCGGCAAGTCGGTTTAGGAATTTCAAATGCTTTTGTGAAAGTATCTATTTTTGTTAAGGTTGCTATGGGTCGGTTTTCTAAAAAGTGTTTGAATTTAAGCTAAAGTGGTTACAGTTCATTCCTTTGTATTTCTTTTCAATTACTCGAGACTTAATACACTACTACAGTTAACATTTTGCATAACAATAAATTCTGGCTTGGTTTATGTTCAACAAACAACTAGATGAAAACCAAAATTTGATATTCAAGAACCCGATTTTGTACAATTATAATAATTTATTCTTAAAACACGGATCAAAAGTCATTAACTAAACAATTTAAACTATCCCGAAAAGCAGTTATCAGAGCGCAAATAATTCTTAATTTTACGTAACTTCGGGGAACCAACTTGTCTGCGCTATCTCGAGGCATTTGAAAGAATTCTTCCCAAATGGAATGATGCCAAGTGTGATAAGCAAGATATACGGTCGCTCTGATGACGGGAATGTTAGCTTGTTACATTTCATATTTACACAATATGGATTCGCATGCGTTATCTGATTACGTGAACTGAATGTGAAAGAACAATTTAGTAAATAATTGAAGAAATCATATTTCGACGGAGTTTCAAACACATGCAGATTGGACACTGAGCTTCTACAGACTGCAAGATTCATTTAATTCCGCCAGCCTTGCAACCATGCTGCCGACCAAGATAAACAAATGAAGATGAGACGAACATATATCAAAAAAAGGAGAAGATAAAAAGCATATTTTGTAGACAATTAAAAAACAAGAACACGAATAGTTAACTACCTGTTGAGCAAAATTTTGGTTTATAATAAACATTGTATTCAAATATTGAATAAGTGTAATAAAGAATTATAAATACCTAATACCTTTATACAAACAAGTGCAAAGCAAGTAAGCATTTGTGATGACAGAAACGGCTGTATCTAATGCGACACAACATAAAAACTTTTATAACACATTCCCTCTAAGTGCACTATTCGAGGCAAACCGTTTTGCAGAATTGATTTCACACTATATTCCATTCATCATACGCAAAGATATAAAGGAAAGGCGAAAATGGGGGACCCAAAAAAATATTACGAGGAAAATTATGCACATCCGCGTCAGCAAATCGAAGCCTCCCATCGTAAGTCACCAAACTTATTTTATTATGAAATGTTTGTTGTAAATGCCTATATAGGGGCTCTTTTTCTTAAGAACTTAAGCAGCCTAAACTTTATACCAACTATGTTGATGTTGACTTCCAGTCTCATCGGATGCAGCTTGAATACCAGTATTTTTCATAAAGCCCTCCACAACCCAGTTACCTGGGTTGTAACACGATACCCCTCGGTAAGACCGGTTGTCAAATTTTTAAGCTTCTGACTACTTTTACTTAACCACGAGCTTCCCTTAAAAACTCAAGCTAGAAAAGAAAATATTTTTGGATAATCTGATGAAAGACATTAATATAAACTTGCTTAAACTTTTCGAAAATTGTGGAAGTTGGTAAGATCAAAACAATACTCTCATTTTCGAGATGTGTACTCCAGAAATAAGCGCCTTACTATTCAGTTGCTAAGCTTAGACATCCACTTCTCTCAGTACACCCATCCAAGTTAATTTAACAAACATAGTAAACCTTACATCTCACTTTATAATGAAAACCACCATGAATACTACAACGATCTCTCCAGCGCGAAATACATTCAACTTTAAAATATACACCGACACTGGATGTCGGACGACAAGACTAGTATAAATCTTTGTTAAAACAGCAATACAAGGGAAGTTTGTGCAGTTGGCAGTTATCTTACAGAGCTACCAACCTACGGAATTACATTGTATGAACCAATCAAGAGAACACGGAATTTAGGATTTATCGTCGAATGTTTGTAGAATGGAGCTCGATTTCAACGAAGTGTTATCGTGTGGTCCCGATTTTATGTTTGCGAAAGAATTTGTTGTAAATGTTCGGTGATTTTTCTAACTTTGCGGTTGTAAAACGGTTTAGTGTGTAGATTCGATCGAGTTGAATGCACTATATTTTTTTATGTGGCCAACATTGTTTCGTCACTGTGAATATTTTCAAGTTGCAGTTACAATCTGTCCGCTATAAACTCTCATTGAAATAGCTTTTACATGTTTGTTCGTGTTGTGTATTCGTGTAAAAATGTTGTTTTTAAGATTTAAAGAGAGGTTCACGTATTATTTTAGACTATAGTTTAATTTTTAACCAGCCATTTTGTGTTAACGCCAACGTTAGTGGGAGCGTAGGTAGTAAAGTCCTATTTAACTTACTTCAAGGCTCTTGCAAATTAAAATACAAAGTAATTTCTCAAGAATAAGTAAAGTTTACCCTAGTTTCAAGACTTGTAGCCAGAGAGCTATAAATTTAGCCAGTGTTGCAGCATTTAGAAGATTCGTTCAACATGGTTCAGCTGGACGCTTATGAAATTTTAGATGAAATCTCGGGCCGTGAAGCCATAAACGGGATATATTTACGTCTAAAATCATTACTTTATCACTCTACACTCTATTTTAAAAAAATAATCTTATAATTTTGAAAATTAACCACTAATTCCAATTTAAAACATTTATTAATTTAAAGTGCAATATTGCAGTTTTTCTAGCGTAAAAGTTTTGTTATATATATTACGGAGTTACTTCTGTTTTATTTATCAGCGCTCCAAGCCTTGAGTTATGTTGTACTAGTTGCAAATGGTTTAAAAATAAAAAAGTAATTCATTTGTTTTTAAACATTGACACTTATAATCAATCTGAAAACTGATGAGCGAAAAAGACAAAAGACTGTGTATGTAGCTCATGAGTCAGGAAGTTTATTAGCTAGACAGTTAGTATGTATTCAGTTCATAACTCTAATATTAAAATCGATATCTTAGTAAACCATCTATCTACAGGTATATCTTGAGAAACACAGTCAGTTTTTATAGTATATACGTGAGCGACAATAAATTCATGAAAGCATCAAAAATATGATCAGCAGCTTCTCTTTGTACCAGGGAGCCATAAATTCAGCGGAGCTCTCCGAACATTCACGAGGTCCGTCGGACGAGCTGTGCCATTCTGAATATTTAATGCGGTTGACGTTTCGCTTTCTGCAGAGTTACTATTGTTCGGTTCGTTTCATTCTTCAGCTGTGAGTTAATGTTGATGTTTGTGTAGTTTGGAAACTTGTGTTGGATTATGACTTGGTTTGTTTGCAATAATAAAACTTGTTTTTGCGAAACTAATAAAATGTCTAATTGAATTTTTATATGCGATTTTATTGCAACGTTAAATATACGAATTGAATAAGATTTCATTACATCTACAGAATAGTTTTTCGCTTATTTATTTCGATTTACCGTTTAATGAATTAAAGTAACTAATGCTTAATACTTAGATGCAAAACTAGTCTTATGCGCCTTGAATATCTTAAAGGTCACGATACCTTATTTAAGTAATAACTAATGAGCACTCTGCAAACTTGTCAAAATTATAGACTTAACTCAAAATCTCTTTAACAACCAATATTAAAGTTGATCCATGATATTATACTCCTAAATAGCGGTGTAGTAACAGAACATCGCCTCGCAGTTTTTATGTTAAAATAAAAAGGGTGAATAGAGAAAAGGTTTAAATGCATAAATCAGCTGTCTGACAGTGGCTAGACTACTTAAGTCAATGTCCTAGACTCTAGACCAAAGCACTGATATTAAAGGTAAGGCTTTTCTTTCTATTTATACAAGCTTTTGTCTACAGATTTTCCGTGGTTTGAAATAGTGGTTAATTTTATTTTTAATTTTGCGACTTATAAGAATAGGTTCATAGATTTCTTAATACAAACAAACAAAGTTTGATTATTTAAGCTTAGTTTTAATTATTATAATAAATTACTATCTTCAATATATACCGAAATCCATCCATCGTCTTACGCAAATGAAGGATAAAAAAAAACATTTTTCATACTTATAACGTCAGCATAGATTTGTTAAAATAATCGACAATTCGATAATAAAACCCAGTCCTTTGTTCTTAGAAAGTTGAAGAAGCACATTTTTATATTACAAAGTAATTAAATCTTATAACCATACAACAGAATTTTAATTAAATATACTTACCCTTAACCAACATGTCTTACCTCGAAATAATGACTTGCTCTTAAATGACGTGTTGTCAAAGAAATGTCGCTAAGATGGCTGTATAATTAAAATTTGGCTTTTGAATAGAAATTCTCTTGTATTTACGGACTTATGGGAATTATTGTTTGAGTGTTAGGTTATGCTGTAAAATGCACGTGTGTTTTATTTTAATATTTTTTGTTCTATTTTACCTAATTGCAGTAACTATATGATTTTTTTTTTCAATAAAAATAGTAAAGACGAAAGTGTATTTCTTTTTGTATGTTTGCTGCTACGTTCACTGAAGACTGTAATTAGTCAATTCTCCTAATGTTGTCCTTATATAAAAAAACAAGAATAGTCCAGTAATTATTTCAGCATTGTTTTTTAAATATTGATTTTATTTCTTTGTGGTCAAAACAGGTAAAAATTAAAAAAATACGATTTAGTAACCAAGTTTTTTTTTAAGAATAAAATACATACATTTTAGTAGCTACAATATGAGTAGGTATATAATAACATCGTATTTATTGGCATTTAGATTCCCACATTAATTATAGCTATGAAAGAAAATAATTAACCCAACAATTTGGAGCTCTGAATATCTCGAAAACACGAAAGTGAAATCCTAAACGCAAATCATCGCTAGTTAGTCTTAACTCTTAACAGGGCTTGTTTAAACTCAGCTGTTGGCGACATGAAGGGTAATTTGTCACTCTTGGGCCACTTGTGATTTTAATTAAATGTCATTTTGGTCCACGTAACGCGAATTAACCCAGACTGTTTGAATTTTGAATTCTATTGTTCATATTCGTTGGGATTTTTTTGGTAGTTTCTGACTGTAGATTTCAGATTTAGATTTTTTTGTACGTTTTTCAACTTTTCGTGCTGCTGGTTATTATGTTTATGTTAAAAGGAGAAAACGAATCAGTAGGGAGTGGTTAACTATACAATTGTACTGTTTATTAAAGCAATCTTTATTTGAAAACTCTTAATTCATTTTGAATAAAACTTGGACCATCGTTTTTATAGGTATACCTAATAGTACGCATGAAATTCTGCTAAATATTGTTGCTAACGACCGCGCCTGAGAACAGGCAATTACAGAAATACATCTGTTTCTATATACAATTACACCTACACCTCAGCCTATATACAGATCAAACGAAACCAAACTTAAGCATTCAAATTAAAAATTCACGAATGGCACGCCTGAAGATAACTTCTGACAGTAAAGTTTTCCAATTAATTCAATGTCAAAATACGTCCGCCAGACACGCGCGCTCTCGCTCGAATGCGTAAATTCAAAAATTCCATTTCTAACTATGGAATTCAGTTATGAAATACGATAGATTTTACGACGAATAAAATTCATTGAATACTTTTTAAATTTAAAATCGTTCGATACGTCGGCGCCGTTTTAATTTGCATAACGTGCCAGTTAAACGCGCATTTGTTCTCTATTTGAAACGATTTTGTTTTTTTTTCCATAAAAAATGTTCAGCTTAAAGCTTCGGTTTTGTCTAGGAAAAATGGTATATTAATTGCGTGTATTAAACTTGCATTAATGTGGATTTACGTGGTTTCCCTTCGGTAAAGTTTAAAATTAAAATGCTGTAGTCTTGAATAATGTTCGTAGCGGAATAGTCTCAATACAAAAAAGCAGCAAAACTTTCCATCAGAATCTCGTCAACCGGTTTCTGTATCAAATTGCCTTTAGCTTTTTACACACACATAGTGTACGCTACTACATGTTGTATACCTTTCGACTATTTCTATCGTGATGAATAACGTCGGACGCAGGGGTGATTGATAGGCAGGTGCATGCAAAAAGTTCTTTTACTCGTTCGTTGCTAATACTGCCGGAAGAATTTAACACTGGCTGAACGAAAATTGCCTGTGTCAATGGCTCGGTCAGTGTTCTGTAGTTCCCTTTTTTGAATTCGGATTTGAAAGTAACTTTTTTTGGTGGATAGTGGGCGATTGTTTTGGTTAGCATTTTGAAATAGAGTTTTTCCACTGGGCATTACTTTTATGCGTTTATATAATATTGTAGCCAGATAACTTAAGCTGTAAAATTTAGTAGTAAAAAGGTTATTTTGTATAATAAAGTCATAATAATATAGAATTTTTCTAATATAGGTACACTTGATTTAAAAAACAAGATATCTAATACGAGTTCAATTAGTACGCCATTTTATTGCACACCTTTTAAATTACCCTTAAATGCTTAAAGCTAAAACATACCCTACTACAACAAAAGCCTCAGAAATTATCAGCGAATTCAGAATAATAAAGGGTTAGAATATGATGACGTCATAATCTAGTAAGGTCTAGTGACAAGACCGGACGGAAGGACAGAACGGACATGACGAAATTGTAAGGGTTCTTTGTAACTACGGAACTAGTGAAGGAAACTGTATACTTGGCTGATTCATGTGGGTAGTTGGATATAATGACTAGGGTTCAACTAAATCTGTATTATGTTAATAAAGGTGTGAAGAGAGCTAAGATGTTAGATGTAGTAAGAACTTTTCTAGTGTTTTGATTTAATTTATGGTAAAAGTATTTAGTGTTTTAAGGGTAAAATTGAAAATTAGTTTAGGTTACAATTAAATAGCAATAATAAGTCTGAAAGTGAGTTTCACACGATTTAAAAATCCTAACCCTTGAACGAAAGAGTAAAAATTGCTACGATAATATAATATTATTATGTTGTTACTACGAAAGCGCCATGCTTCGATTGTTCTATCTCTCAAACTGTCATGTTATGTGTCATTGTAAAAATATCCAAGGCGAATCACGATATGTCGAGCGCGCACATTAATTTGTCGCATCGCAGTTTTGTGTTATGACCGTTAGCAAGGATATACATACATACACCATATTGTTTTTAATATAAGAAACTAGCTGACCCGCGGAATTTCGCTTGCGTCCAATAAGAGAGAATGGGTGAAATTTTACCCCGTTTTTATAACATTAATTACTGGTACTCTGCTCCTTTTGGCCATAGCGTGATGATATATAGCCTATGTCCTTTCTTGGGTATCAAAATATCTCCATACCAAATTTCATACAAATTGGTTCAGTAGTTTAGGCGTGATTGAGTAGCAGACAGACAGACAGACAGACAGAGTTACTTTCGCATTTATAATATTAGTATGGATGTATACAGGATTTAACTCCCGGTTGCGATTTCAAATATCCTCTATTTTTTTTGTAAATTAAACAGCGAAACTTCAGAGTGGCCAATGTTTTTAAAAGTTTAGATGAATCCGCATCTTTTCAATCAGTAAACAGACGGACCGCATATTTACAGAATACTATTTTGAATCTCGAATGCGGTAACCGTGTGGTCTTTGACAGGGAATTTATTTTTAAATTGAAAACTTTGATGGGTTGAAAGCATTGGAAAATATCTATGCGGCCAGTTGTGTAAGCGAAGGCCCGCTTTGTGAGTTGCTACTCTGTTAGGAATATGATTGCCTGGTAACGCGCGCGTGGTTACCCACATAGATACGAATAAATGCAAATGTTGAGGGGCTTTATGATATGAAAAATATAAATAAAAATGTATTCCGTGATATACGTTTAGAAGCTTGAAGTTATGACTCGCAATTTAATAAATAATTTTTCAGGAATATAAATTATATTATAACATTTTACTGTAGTCAAGCTGACAATAGAAGTATTTAAGTTCTTTATTCTAAGTATGGGTCTCATTTACTTTTCAATCTATCCATGGGTTTATATCTAAAGAATTATACCTGTCTAAAGATCGCTTAAAACAGGGCTTTACTTTAGATAACCGTTTTAAACCCAAACTTGACAAATGACATTATTACAAACCACATACATTACTTTAGTTTAATATAAAAACACATTTTATAGTTCAAAGTAAACACAAGATACCTTTGTATCAAGCAAAACACGGTACACATAAATGAATTTGCAGCAAACAGAATTAAGTCAATCTATATCTAAATCAAATAAAACCATGTTGGAGAGTTCACTAGAGATCTTGTTACGTAAGCCGTGCCCGTAGACTTGTAACCGCTTTGAATCTGTACCGAATGCACCCAGGAGAGTGTCGGAATATCCATACTTAATCGACTACTACTTCTGAAACTGAAACCAAACATTCTAAACTCAAGTTATGTTATTTCTAATGTTTATTCAAATAGTTTAGTTAGTCAACAGATAAAATATTATTTATAGCTGTGATACTATTCTACTGCCGGTCATACACCCTTAAAAAATAAAAGAACTGCTTAAAAGAACTCTTAGAGGTGCAAGGTTTCACCACAATATTTTTCTTTACCAATATACGCATAAGTATGGCAAATCATTAGCAAATTCACTTACAAAACACGACCACGTAAAAGCGAGTTCTTCGACCACTCAGCTATCACCAAAACAAGGTATATAGAATGCTTTCAAATAAGACATAAATGAAAATCATCCCAAAATTAAAACCATTGTTCTAATAACAAACCAACAGGTCACAGAACAACAAAACACGTAGTAATTCCATTAAATTCACACACGAAACGTAGTTAAAACAAAACTTGTTTCATAACACTACTCCACAACGGTTATTTACGATCCAACTAAATACTATCACGATACACTGCCTAAATATTACCCAAATAATATTGAAACAATATTTCATAAAGTAGTAGACTTATAAATCAAAATAGTTTTAATATAACTAGACCATTCTTCACGAGTGTACCATAAAAGTTACAATGAAATGTTCGCCGTTTATAATAGTATGAGAGAACGTTAGTTTGAGGTTTGTACCGACTGGGAGCGGTAGTGTTAGGTATTTGAGTAATGAAATAGTGATTATGATTAACTAAGTTGCTTGTTACATTTTTAGTTTTATGGAAATTTCGAACCCATATCCTGTGATGAGGATGAGAGATAAATTGATAGTTTTACAACAATATTTCCGAATATTGTATACAATTTTAACATAAAATTTATGATAGCATTATGTGTGTTTGTGTGTAGAGTTATTTAAATTATCAATTAGCAGTATTTAACATTATATTGTACCTTTTACTGTCAAAAGAGTTTCAATATTAGAATGGATAGCGATTAAAACAAATTCCTTCCCACTACTTAATATGTACTGCAAGATCTACTGCAATAAATTAAATTAAATAATTATTTATTTCAGGCAAATCACCCATAGTTTTGTTAACATAACTTAGAGATATTACGTGGATATACCTATTAACTAACTTCATTGTGGTCTTACTATTATTATGGCACGTATTATTATTTGGTAACATTGTATTTATGAATTAAGTATTTCTTATGTATTTTGTACCTGTTTTATGTCGTGTAGTTACTCTCTAGTCAGTGTCGACCCTTAGGAGAGTTTCAACGTTATTCTGTACAAAAATTACATTTGATTTACTGCAGTTACGTTAACTGAGTTTGTTTTTACGTTTTATTTTGATGTCGCCGGCATTTTTGTTAAAATTTTAACGTTAACAGTTATACGAGTTGTTTGTTTATTGTGCCCGTTGACGCTTTTTTATATTCTCTTGTTTATTAGCATTAAGTCAATTGCAATGGAGGTTTATTCATTAGGTGTGAAGGTAGGTTGGTATATTTTAGCCTTTTGTTTCGATCCTTTTCATTGAATTGTTTCTGAGACTATTGGGAGATAAATAGATAGAACCTAGATAACAGGGCACACTGCTTTATATGCAATATGTAAATACGACGGTTCCAATCTTGAAGTGTAGAAATAATTTCCCTTTTAGAAAAAAAATGATATAATAGATAATTTCATTAAACTCCTTTTTTATATTGACAGATATTAATTAATAATCCTACGTTTAAACCGACTTCAAAAAAGGAGGAGGTTCTTAATTCGACTGCATTTTTTTCATATTTAGAATATGAGAAAAAAACACCGCACTTAAAATAAAAATCTTTTTGCTCTAAAAATCTCTGAGCAAGGATTCGCAACAAATGTAAAACAAGGAATTTTCGCACCAACCTCGCACCAACTGATTAATTAGACAAACTTTAATTAGAGCAAGCCCATAACTCGCTACGTCACATCCTGACGTAGGATACGCTGAATTATGTTGCATTATGAAGAAAATGTAAAGGACTTTTGTGTTCATGTTTTTTTGTTGAAATGGAGTTAGTTGGTACATGTAGTTCTGTATGTAATTTGTACAATAAGTACAAACTACGAATTAAAAAAAAATATATACTAATTGCTAGCGAAGATATAGGTTTGTATGTAGTAAGAGCTGCTTCCAACTGTGTTGTTTTATAATTAAAAAAATGCAATATCATAGAATTCACCGTCGATCCGTCAGGTTCAGATTTCAGGCTTACTATATAAAATACTGAAATATGCTCTATATTTCAAATCTAAAAATAAAAAATTCAAACCGCTCGTTAGTAATGTTTCACAAATGTTCACAAATTCAGAAGATTGTGAAGACAAGTGTTATTTTGAAAAACAAATGATCTCAATTAATCAAACCGGCCATTTTGACAAAGCTCAGCTTATTTATATCCGTACAACGAACGATCGAATATTTTTTTATTATTTTGTTGACAGGAATGTGTTTAATTACAAACATATAATGTACCGCTTCAGAAAAAAAACAATTAGAACAACAGCCTGTAAAATCATTAAACATCTTTTGAGTAAGTAAGAGTCAGAAGCTCGGAACTACTACTACCTGTTTCCAGAAATGCATTCTGCCAAATCATATTTAGTTTCAAGTGGACCATTATTCAAAACTATATCTGTGAATCTAAAATCATTGCACCAGTTATACATACATAATCCGACACAACGTGGACTTATACGTAGGTGTGCAACGTTTCCGTCACGACCATCAAAGGCTGAGCAAAGTCGAGGCGAAAGATTAGAAAAGCCACCCCATCAACATATGGGATTACACGACAAGAAAGCATCTCACATTTTAATTAACGCCCCACTTTAATTACAAAACTTTGAAATAACTTCATCAATCTAAATTATAATAAACACAATCACCGCAACTAAACAAACAAATATTATTTAAATAATCATAAAATACGTGGCCCTACCAAGAAAACTCATTAAAAACTCGCTCGAAACTCATGTCACTCGTCAATTATTCAATCGGAATGTTTGACAGAGCTCTTTATTAATTCAACACATCGCCTAACACATTCTCCCGCGGAGGAACGAAACTTTTTCAATTAAGACCCTTGGGTCGATAGCATTAAAATTCCAACATAATTTCCTACAACTTATATGTGTTATGTGTACCGTTGATGCGAGGAACGCTGATTATTAAATGTACAGAACCAATTATAACCGTGCATGTAATTATTTGTTAAACAGACGACTCACTTTACGAGTGAATATAGCCGTTTAAACAACTTCTCCGAATACAACTTGAGGAATAAATTGATGTTGAATTATAAACACGTGATGATAATTTCATTAAAAATTGTTGTTGATTATGTTTTTTGTTTCTAAATGTTAAACTGTTTGCTATTTAGATAAACGCCGCAGTGCGTAAGCTCCTTCATGATTTTTATAATTAAAATTAATGATAGAAAATATTAATAACAATCCTGCAGATCGCTATGTAATTAATTTGACATAAATTAACATATAGTTATCTTAATGTGTTAGTTTTCCAAAGACTTACTTATTTTTCCCCCGACAGAATTATAAGGAAATAAATTTTGTTCTCAAACAGAAACTTGATTTGAAATCGATACTTCACAGTACCAAT
Organism: Anticarsia gemmatalis; assembly: GCF_050436995.1. Taxonomy (NCBI): domain Eukaryota; kingdom Metazoa; phylum Arthropoda; class Insecta; order Lepidoptera; family Erebidae; genus Anticarsia; species Anticarsia gemmatalis. The sequence goes on from NC_134759.1 coordinate 10,616,311, forward strand.
AGTAGCGCTATTGACTTCTTGATTGCGAATACACCCTTTGCTTAACTTTGTGCGAATGTTATAATTTGACGGAGAAATAAGCGTTAATTCGCAATGCATAGCAAACTTTCTGTGCAGAAATTACGTGAATTGCAGGTAACGTAATCAAATTACTATTTTGTCGTAATTCAATTTGAAACGAGATGTAATATTTTAAGGCGATTATGGAAACTTTTCGTTGATTGTTTGGTAGTGTATTACATAGAATTAGGTAACTGTTACTGGTTTATAAGATCAGCATGGATAAGCAAGTAAATCTTTAACTAGCGCATATTCAATAAGTTACCGAAATATACAACATTTTTTGGATTGTGTCCAACTTAGTATTAGCCTTCTTTCAAAAGCCAATTTTGTCTTATTTCGAAATACATCAGTAAGTTTCGATGCAGTCAAAGTACAAGCTTCCATGATTTCTGCAATTTTCAGCCGCAAACATGTATCTAATGTAAAAACAGGTTGCAATCCCGAGTTCAAATTCCAATTTCGAAACGACTGACAGCGATGTTCAAACACACATACACACCAACAGATACATCACTAACTCACACATGGATTTCTCGTCTTTGATTGGTCGATCCGTTATATGTAATTACTAGCTTCTAGGCTTGATGAAATACTGCAAATATGAGGCTATTAATCACCTAGTCTGGTTCTCATTACGTCTGTTAGTCAACAAGGCATATTAGTTCTCTAATGCCTTTGGAAACTTAGGCCGCGTGCAATACGGCTCATCGTGTACTCATTAACAGACTAGTTAGTACTGGTGTTATTTGCTGGGTGCTTTACTCCTCGCTTTTATGAACTCCTGGTATCGATAAACCAAAAATTGCTTATTACATAACATTCTCAGAGGCTTTTGTTTTTGATTAAGTGACTTTAAAACAAGAGGAAATTCACAATTCATCTGTATTTTTATACTATACTGTATGTTACCTCCTAACTTTTGGTTGGGTGGGCCAATTTTGATTAGGCTTTTCTATTTTTCATATCTTTAGATATTTTAGTTAGTTACTTGAAAATCACCTTTTTGCGTTATTTGCTTTTGAGTTACAGGTCGAAATACTTATAACTCTGCTACTACTGTAAAATAGTTACAATGTCTATAATGCCCCGACAATGTTATCGATATGTAATCAAAAACTAATCAGAATTACCTAATGATACTCAATAAAGATTATAAGGTACCGAGATTAGAAGCACTATTAATTGTAAGCTGGTGAAACAATTCGATATTGGATATCGTAATGACCGATCTGTTACTGATAAATGTAGGCGATAGTTTTGAATGATTTAAGATCTGTTTCCAGGTAAGATGAGCAATATCAATTTATAGATAGCAGATGAACATAAAATTAATGGGTAGAAGATGATTCTAAAGCAATTGTGATGGATAAAAGAAAAGTATGTCGAGAAAAAGAGTATTTTTTACAGAAAACTCTGATTAATTGCTTATTATTATATTATGGTTTTATGAATCATCTTCTATTCAACGTACAATGTACGAAGATCTGACTATCACGCTTGGATAAATTAAAATTACGTTTTGTATTGTAAAGTAAAGATGCATTGCTATATTAAAATCCAATTTTTTTTCTTAATACAAAATTTTTCTGAGTTTGCACTGTTCAATATAGTAGCTTATATTTGTAACAGTTGTAGTCTAACGCACAATACAATGTAAGTACCAACAAATTTCCGAATGAAAATAGGCTACACCATTCATCATATCACAACATAAGATAATGAACGACCCAATAAAGCAGAGCAAGGAACAACTAATATTAATAACAGTAGAAATATAACTAATGTACAACTGAACGCGATTTACGCAAGTTATCTCCTACTATCTCCGACAATCGGCCTCAACATTGATCAAGTTTCAAATTACGTACAACCCTGGCTATTGTTCGTGGTTGGTGCAAGGGAGAAGCGAGCAGATAATGATATTATACTTATATTTAATCATTCGTTTACTCGCGAATTTGTTTATTATAAAAGGGTATGCTATCTAGCAAGGTTGTTTGCTTTCATACCTAAATACTTTACATTCTTAATTGTGTGTCTTCAAAAAATCAACAAATGACATTATTGGTTTCTTAACCAGGGTTAACAATACTAACTTTATGGACCTTAATATTGGCAATATCAAAGACTAGAGTAATAGCGAAATTATAAATTTTGAAGGCATAAGAAATATTGACTTAAAATGACTTTAAAAAGATATATGTACTCGTAAATAGTTAAGACTAGCTGACCCGCTTGCGTCACATAAGAGAGAATGCGTCATAATTTTTCCCGTTTTTGTAACATTTTTCACTGTTACTCTGCTCCTATTGGTCGTAGCGTGATGATATATAGCCTATAACCTTCCTCGATAAATGGGCTATCTAACACTGAAAGAATTTTTCAAATTGGACCAGTAGTTCCCGAGATTAGCGCGTTCAAACAAACAAACTCTTCAGCTTTTAATATTAGTATAGATAGATACACCAATCGGGCAGAAGACTAAAAGAAAAGCGAAGAGAGCGTATCATCAAAAAATTTAACAGTCGTAACATAAAAAATGTTCAACGATACAAGAAATAAGTCAACAAGCCAACTTAGTGTTGGAATACGGCCAATAGTGACAAAAAATATTTTTGGCTTAGTCCACCTAGTGTTGTTACTGAAAATAACTTCAAGTGGCCGGGCTTGTATCAATCATAATATTAAGTGTGTTTTGCCATCGAATAAAGAGATAAAAATATTTTGTTTACTTACGTCCTTTTGAGTTCTGAGTGTGTTGAGAGATTTAGTTCTATGTTCATACTAGAATGTATGTGAAAGAATGTTTTTCTTTGTGTCTTCACGTCAAGCCTTCTGAAGCGATTTGTTTAATACTGGCGGTGTGGTTGATTTTACATAATACAGGTAGAGTTCGAGACTCGATAATAAATTGAGTTCATATTTCCGATTTGAAAGATATTAACTAGTTACAATAAACATGTAATTGTTATGGGTAAAAATGAGCTAGAGATACAGCCCGATTAAAAAAATACGATATTACTTGTTTACAATGTATTTTTCGACGTTAATAAGTATAATTTAAACAGCTTTAACTATTTCTACCTAAACACTTGCTATATAAATTATTTTAATTGTGTCGCCTTATAACACAACATTCCTTCAAGCGACACCAAAACCTCTCGAAACAATACAATCAGTATTCGCAAACCCAATCACAACCAAACTAATACATCCTCCAAACTTCATTTAAACTCTACCTAACAACTAAATAATCAACCGCTGAACTAGATTCTAGACCAAATACAAGAGATACATTAAAGTCAATCGCGGCTGAATGGCCTGCACCGCTGCCTCTCTTCGCTTCACCTCTCTGATAAGGAAATGCCGATTTTCCGCCCGAGTATCTGTTACGACTCCGCACCAAGCATTTATATCTATAGTTACAAACCATAATGGAATCAGAGCACGGATTTCCAAATATGAACCTTTGTTCCAGAATGAATTCCAATTCTAGAATGGATTCCAGAACAGCTGAAACTTTAATAATATGGGTTTGTGTCGGATATGTTAATTTCGCTACATTTCTTAGTTGTTTTAGTCGATTTGGGTAAATTGGTTATTGTTTTGTTACTCGTATAGTTGGATTACATTTACACTGATGACGGAGACTGGCGCTTACATTTATTTTAATAATAATTCTATGATAAGTTCGAATAATATAGGGCGATTTAGTTTTATTTTTCGTTTAAAGGTGTTAATTTCTGAACTTTAATGATAAAATTGTTTTATCGCTTGCACGATAGCCACGTAACTTCAAACCTGTGTGATACGCACATATAATTATAAAGAAAATCATCACGCGTTTTTTTAGTCATCTTACACTATAAATACATGAATATTATCTCGGCTTCTTCCTATCGACGACCAAAGACTATACTTATTTGCCGTGTTCACATAAAAGAGCTTAAAATGTGCTCTAACAACTATATCTGCTCAACAAAAACGAAGGATAAAATGTGAGGTTTTTAAAATCCTCATCGCAATTAACCCATATCGTCGTAAGTTCTATCACGACGTAAGTAATTTTTAGCAAATTTTCAGGAGAGACAAATTTCAATTTCGTCTTTCGATTTTCTAGCCAATGGCATCAGAATGTCAAAACTGCCAAAAACGACTTACGTGGTGATAAAACTTAAACGACGACATGCCGCCTCTGTACCTGATTGGATTGATCCGTCTAGCAATGTAGTATTAGAATTCTGCTTACGTTTAATTTAATAACCAAATTATTGGTCGTATCTCAACTGGCATACAACGTCGTACATTATGCATAATACACGTGGCTCTGTAGCCTATCAACAGCTGCATTCCTCGCATTACGACTATAATAATATTATGGAAGCTGCGTGGGCCGATAGTTGTTCCATTACCTCAGGATTGAGAGCTTAGTTCTACGCTGTGATCTACTTGAATATTATTAGCTGTAGAATATTGTATACTGCTTGACTTATTAATTGGGAATAGATTTTGACATGCAGTGCCTCAATATGTTTGAATTCGGTTGCAATGTTCGGATCGTATCAGTGTCGGATTTTCATTTCCATTCGAATAGATTTTGAATGTTTCTTTGGTTACGAGTGGATTTTTTGATCACCAGAGAACTTATTCAAGGTGTAATCATGATTTGTTGATAATTTGATGCCGGTCTTTAATAACCTGTTAAAGATTATGGTTCTTTAATAAATAAACTCCGTCAAGATCAGCATTTATGATAGTATGTTTGAATAAAAAGAGGCAAATGCAAATCAATGTAAATAATTCGTGAGTTTTACATTTATTTTTATGAAAAAGGAATTAAAGCATGAAAAATAGCGTGGAAAAATATTTAGAGTACTCTTTATAGCATTTCGAACCTTAACACATTCATCTAAAGCTCAGATTCGAATACTCTAATCAAGACATAAGCATTCCAAATTGAATATCCCAGTTGATATAAAAACCAGCCGGTCTGTATAAATCTAGTTGGAGAAGCGTTCGCAACGCAGTCTTGTCATAAAATACTGCTAGCTTGCCGCTGAAATATCGTAAAATATTCCAATTGCTGGTCAAATTGAAAAAGTCTAAAGCAAATCAGAGTACGAGATTTTGAAAACTATTCGATTTTTTTTAAAGAATCATATGTTTGCGTATTGGTTTAATCTGTAGTTTTCAAGACGTGCCTCATTATAAGTATTAATTTTGTTTACATTATAAACAAAATTATTTGTTAAGTAAGTTGGTTTTCAATTACATCTTAATATAAAAATGTGAATTGAAATTTCGTTCTTTTTGTATTTGTATCTAAGTAATACGCAAATGGTTTCATTCCAACAGATTAGTTTCAAAAAGAACGTTCGAATTCAAAACCTGAAGACGCTACATTTCTAAAAAGGCCAAACTAATTCCATTCACTCGGAGAACTAAGCGCCTGCTTTTAAATTTCGGAATTCTAATTTAAAATTCATCCTTAACTCGTGGCCGTACGTGGCAAAAGCCGAGCAAAGGCGAAACATACCGAATTGAAATTCTGCACGGACGTGCCGAACGGTAGCGTGTGTTCGAATTTGAAATGTAATTCCTGTAGCGGTATGTGTAACTATTTGCAAACAAAATGTGAAAATGAGTTTCTGGTCAACGCTCGAGAATTCGCTTATAGATTTCGGGTTATCGAAGACGCTGACATGTTTTACCCAGGAATGTATTGAAATTCCCGCATTTTCTGTCACGATGCTTACCTGAAACAAGAGAAAATTGAACGTCAGAGACACAAAAATAAACTCCAAACTTACATTAAAAGAATAAATCTTTTGTTATAATCCCTAAAAAATAAAACATTACTTAAACAATGGGCTTAAATGGGTCAGATTTATAAAAGCAGATGGAACATTTTCCAAAAAGGTCCCACCGCTTTATCTGTCAGATAACTCACTGGATACTTAATCTGGACTCTGACAGAGGTCTTTAAAAATATTTTTAATGGCCGCTAAAATTCGAGGTCTATTCACAGGTGTGGAGGCTGTGCTAACTGATTTTAGCCCTTAGAATCCTTTAAGCTGACGTGAATTAGAATTCAGGCGTTTATCTTTGGTCCGGTGTGATTTAAAGGGACTGAGGTAATCGTGTATGTAGAGAGAATGCGGTGGAAATAGGAAGGCTTTGACGGTAAATTATCTTTAAACACTGTTTTGTAAATTACGTAAGCATGTAAAGCCAGTTTAGCGTACATATTTTGTAATTTGTTTTGGTTCGTCTTTTGATTTTAAATAAGTTCTGTAATTGATGTGTAAAGGTATAGTATCTGAGGTTAATCACAGAAAAAAGTAACTATGAATCACAGATCACGTTGATCTTCTTGTATCGCGCAATTTCTTATACGGTATACTGTATGTAGTTGTAGAGAAAACTATTGCACGGAAATTATCAAGCTTAGTATATGATTTAAAAATATTCTAATTGGATATAATAATTTAAGACACTAAAAACGTATACGAAAGGTATTTTAGGCATTCAATCTGAGTTGCCGCTGTAGCAAGTATTAGTACCTATCGTTACAGTGCATAGCATCCTTATGGGTATAACATAAACGCATACTACCTTAATGTGTGCATTGAACTCCATAATATGCGCATGGACGCACAACAATGTAACTGTAGTGTAGAAAATGTATATTATACAGCATGACTGCAGTTCAAATTATAATGTTCAGGTTAAAATTAGATGTTACAGTTGATAAGAAAGATGATTTTCTTTATATTATATTTAAAATAATATTTACATTTGAACCTAACAATAAATTGTGTATGAAAATCTGATCAGCGCTCCTAGCGCGTGCCATTGACACTATTTATGCAGTAAATTTAAAGTCTTAAGCATTTGATACTCGATAACACGGACTGTACGGAATTGCGGTACAAGTTATGTCGGCCTCATTATGCAAAACATTTTATTTTTTTTATCTTGATCCCGCTATACAAGAAGGCCAAGAAAATAACAAAACAACAGTTCAAATAGTCTTGAATTAACTCATGCTCAAACGCTAGTTCATGAAGCACAAAATTCGGTCCATCCTACGTCAAACTGACGTCACAATCGATCAAAATTTTGAGACCATTTCACACAAAACAGAGCCTTTGAATGCAGCTGATGTCGAATACAAACGGTATTTTGTAGGAACCCGTAAGCGAGACTCAATGCATATAGGACTTCACAACGTTCATACGCGTTGTAGGGACAAATAGATTTCAGAGGGAGCAAGCAACTTCATACATGACCGGGCGTCTCGATGTTTACCAATAAATATCTGCGCAATATTAGTTTATATGTCCGGAAGTAATATCGATGTGTGCGTTGGCTTTATCTGCAGTGAAACAATACAATAGACAAGATTATAACAAATGCAATGTAGTTGAAAATTGTTTGATTGTGAAGTATATTTTTTGATTATAATGCAAAATGAAAATTGAAATAACTCGTTGGAACTATGTGATACTTGTTCTGTTTTTAGGAATAAGTACAGTTTTGTTACATAAGATAGGGGTGAGGAAATGGCCAATTCGAATTCAGTTGCAACGGCTTCTTGACTTTTGTAATCGGCTAAAAATAAAAGCAATTAAGTTCTCGCAACATTTTCTTCTCAATTTCTTCAAGCAATGAATTGCGTTCATAAATTACCCTTAATCGTCAACACATCTCAAGTCGTCTCAGGAAATGAACCCAACCCTTCGGTAGAAACTGTACTTTGTCTTTGACACTTTAATGCAGTCCGCACCACGGCCTCCATTGCGTGGTCTACGAATAAATTCCCAACTTACGTCGTTTATAACCGCTAATGTACATCGCATCCGCACCCGAATCGTTTCGGGTATTGTGACAGTACTTTATATAACGGTTTCTGAGTATTAGCCGATCTTTTGTATGTATGGTATGGTAGGATTATGAGGTCGAATATCGGAAGATGCGGAAAGTTAATGAGATGGAATAAATATCCTTTATTAAGCCGGGTAAATAGCAGAACTAGCATAAATGTACGTTGTTCTCGAACAAAGAATATACGCAATTAGGATGAGCACAAAAAGTAGTAACACAATAAATAAATAGCCTGTAACTATTTTGTAGTATTGAGTTCGGAATTCATTCAAAAAAAGATTATGCTAAAATAAATATGCCTAACCGCATGCCTAACCTGGATATGTAAACATACATATACTCGTATATTACACGTGTATTTTCTGTCTAATTTTTCGCTCTTTTTTGCACTAAAAAACATATTATCATTCTTTCTATATCATAAATACATAAATACATGCAACACATCTAAGAGATATACACACAGAACAGAAATCGCATATCTTGATATGAAATATCATTTCACAAAACAATCAGCTATCACAAAACCTCGCAATATCGCAACATATTATATTATCACAAAACGTATTTAGAGATCCGTGGTGTATGCGGGCTACTAATATAGCAAAGTCATTGTACTGTGAACTCCGGTCCGTAGTAAATTAAACAGGAAACTATTCACTTATTTCCCGAGGGCGCCATGTGAGGGTAGCATCGGACGATTTCAATCTACGGATCATAAGATTATTCATTTCAATTGTATGTTATGTGCAACTTCTTATTGTTTTATGGGAGCCTGGTACTTTTGGGTTAGCTGCTAAGTAATAATTAGTCAGAAATTCAAACAAGTGTGATGAATCCTGAGAAAGCTTATGGTGATTACAATAGGCTTACTACTACTTTACTACGTGAATAAAAAAGGTTTTAACCTAAGGTTGTCTAATTGCTGCAATTAATTATTGGCTTAATTAAATGCAATAAGGGCCGATTTCACCACCTCTGAATTAAAGTGCCAGAATAGCTTATTAGATGGAATTTTGGCAGTTGTTTCCATACATTGTTCATGTCCCTTTATATAGTAAATAGTTTATCTCACACTTAGCTGCCTATAAATGTAGAAAAAAAAAAACGGATGCAGAAAAATGTTCGCTCCAACAGTCGTTAATACTCGCAGCGTTCAATTTCCATTCACTACCCATCACCGCGTAATCGCCTTAAAGTCCCATCTCAATGTAAAAGAAGAAAATACATAAAGTAATTTACATCCTATTCTGCCATCAGTATCTAATATATCTCGCGTAATAGTACTATGTAATCTAGCGGGCCGGCCGACCGCTATTACGGTTCGTAATATGCCACTTTTTTATTTCACTAAAACAGTAAAGTTTTATGGCTTGCTAAATTGTGAAATGTTCCTTTATGCTGTGATTTGAGGAGCTTGTGACTGAAATTAAATACATTATTTTGTGTAACAAGGTTTTATGTACGTGTGTTAGGGTTTTTTAATGGTCTTGTTTAGACTTATTTTTTAGATAGCTAGTGTTTGTTTATCAAACGTTTTGATAAATCTATCACATCATAAAATATAACGTAACTAGATAATTATACTAATTCTAAGCTAAGATGAACTTGGCGTATTGGGTGCTCTTACTACTCCTGACAGAGACTTATCCGAATTTCTACAGTCGACACCATCCAGTATTGAGGGTTTGACATTTAAAACGTACTTACAAATTAGTTCCTACGATACCCACTAAGGGCACTGGTTACGTATTCATATAAATTGTATCTTTGGGTAGCTGGTTGTTAACAGTCGACAGTGGGAGAAAATAAAAAAAAAACAATTGCTCTAAAATCCAGATATCGAGGTTTAAGTTTATTTGTTTGCTACACACGGAGGTACAATATTTTTTAATTAAAATAAAATGTTTTCTTTCTTCAAAGAACTTGTAATGAGCAACTATTAACAGCTAGTCAATATTGGTAGAACTAGGTATACACAGGGCAGCTACAAGTGGCAATAAGCTGGCTTATTACGTAACATTTAATCGCGACTCACCAGCTCTACGTTCAATAATATTGCTTAGTATTTATAGTAAGCCTATATAAATTAACTTGTATTTATGTGAACTATTTTGAAGTGGAGAGAAATTAAAGTTTTCTGCCTGCGACTTCTTCTGCATGTATAAATTTCCTACGATTTTGTGTAGTATAGATTTCATAACGATCTACTGGTCTAGTCTATTATTATGGGTTAGTACCTACATTCAACTACGTATAACGGATTAGCGAATCTTATTTATTGACAAATAATGTTTTTGTAGCAAACTTCCAGAAGAATAAACATCTTAAATGTACTACGCATTTTACATTACCTCAAGAAATGTTTAAAAATCATTCTATGAATAATGAATATCGTTTCAAAGTAATACAAATTTTCAGCATGTGTCCCATTTTTCATCTATAAAAGTCAGCAATATATTCAAATTAAATCCAATGAAATTGCGGCTTCCAAATAACTATGTTTGTAGTAATTTGGAAGCCGCTATATAACATTGAATTCACAGTATATATTGGCAATAACACTATCTCAATCGGTTCTCAGATTATCTTATTAGTAACTAACGTTGACACGCGTGCGGTACAAACAGTTACAGGAAATCTCTTGATTGCATATTGTGTCACTTGCGGTTTCCGACTACACCGTGCGATTTCCGAGTAGGAATTGAATCCGTATCCCTTTGATTGGAGGTTATAGGGAATTGATGTATTGTTTTGTATGCTATTAGGTATGTTAGAGAGAGATTGATTATGTTCTTGTGTATAGTAACTAAGATCTTAAGCGTAATTTAATCAACTGTTGTTATTTTCAATAGTTTCAAGATTCAAAGTAATTGTAGGTTCCTTAATATAAATAACAGTAGCAACTCTTTCTCTCTCTCTTTGGTGAAAAAATGGTGGAATCCGCTTGCCTTATACAAATTTCCCCCCATTTCGATTCATGTATTGTTGAGGTAAATAATTATAAAAATATTTTGGTCACTTAAAATTAGTTAAATCGTGTATTGCATTAGCTTCTTTCAATTGACATAATACAATTTTGTACACTTTTACTAACACTGAATAGTATTTTCCACCATGGACTCGACTCGTCTGTTCCAAGAAAAAGTGCTTCCTTATTCCAATCACGCGTATTTCTGGCCTTCTATCTCAGAAGTCTGTTCTAATTCCACTAATACCTACTCAGTATTCGTACAAATACTCCCAATATCTAGTAAACATGATATTTTAGTCTGTGAGAACAATACCCATTTCCATAAATAAATAATTACAAAATAATATCGCTACTCGGCGTCGGGACGCTCATCATAAAATAAACAACAAGCTAAATATGTAAGTGCTGACGGTAAATCATTGTCAAAATTCTCTACTATATATCTCTGTGAACCTTCAGATTAAAGAAACTCGTGTTTTTTGTAAGCCATTTTATAGAGAATGACATTGTGGTAACATTTTTGCGATTTTTTGAGAAGCCGTAAGTAAATAATTCTAAAAATTAGATTTTTTGTAATTGTAATAATTGGAGTGCCTAAATTAAATACAAATCGGATTTCTATCTTCTCTTTTCTTTAACCTTTGCATGTAATGAATTTAAATGAAGGACGTACTTAACCCTCTTATACGGGAAAAACTGACAAGACGGGTCCAGACTTAGAAATTCAATGATTGTCTTTTCATTGCTAATATTAGATTATACAAAGTAGTTTATTTCAAATAATTTCGCATGTCAAAAACTGAATAGGAAAGCTTGGGAAGACGATAAGTAAAAATTGTACAACATATCATCTACATTACCACTACCATATACCAAATACTGACAACAGACATAAACAGTTCACGATAATATCGGCGTTTTTATGGTGTATTTCCTTGAAAACATCATAACGCACAAACCCGTCGCCCCCATGGCCCGTTAAGCCACGTTTTTCCTCAATTAATCCCTTCTACTTTCACAAGAATAACTCCGATGATATATTGTTTTGTCCGTCTTAGATCACTCTTGCAACACGCGAAGCAAAGATGAACAAAAAATAAATATTTCAAAAGAACATAGCTTTTCAGAAGCTGAATATAGAGTACTACAATTTTAATGCTGCTCTCTCTCTCTTACAAGAATAAATACCTTTACGAAAATTCCTCGGTCTGTCGTCTCACGGATAAACTACTGGTCCTATTTAGATAGAGGCTTAATAAGTGGAAATATAAAAATATTTTTATTATTGTTATACTATGGCTAAGGCAAACTGTACTCGTGGCGGTTATTGATCCTGACCTGATAATAAAATACTTAAGTAGGTAAATTAAGCGAGGCAAAAAAATACGATATAATTTATTGATGGTTTTTTTTTGTCTAGCTTCGTTTACTGAAAATAACAAAAAAGATTCTAAATTCCTCATCAAAACAACCTACGAATTTTATGGAACGTCTAACTTACAATTAATTTACTCTACAATCATGAAAAAATCTAACACTTTTACGTATCATGCACATTATTCAAACATGATAAACCAGCCGTATTCTCATGTAAGCCACGTTTTACGCACTTCCACTAAACCTGGTCGTGTTATCTTTTAAAACACGAACATTGTAAAGAATTGCTCAATTACCCCCAACACACCTTTGCGATGTGTGGTCGGTATGGAAATTAATTTCCCTTTACCTTTTTTGAGTTTAAACAAGATAATTTACGGGTTCATTTAGAATTTATCGCGTTTTCGGCCCAAGGGCCGTTAAAATGTTGCCAATTTATTTTAGTGGGAGACGGCCGCTCATTTAAATTGCGGAAAAATTGGACTTGTATTCTTTCCCCGAGATTTAAATAGGATTTTATATTGCTCTCTAAATTATGTCGGACGTGTGGGAATAGTGACTTTTTTATGGAGTCTTGATATTGGAGGCTGGAGACCATGGTAGACTTAGTCTCTATTTTAAGTTCATAATTAGGTACCTCATGGATCAAATCGTAAACTAGTACGATTAGTAGTATGATATGGTATTGTATATTGTTAAATCAATTTCTTTATACTTTAAAACTATTTTGAAAGCATAATTGCATTATCTAACACAATCACATCAATACACGTTCTATTCAATGAGTTTCGTTCCTTTGCTAAAAACTGTTAAAATTCACACTTTACAACGACCACGGAAAAAATCAAAACATTTAGTTGTTCATATCATAAATCACCAAGCAGTTACTTAACAGGATTAGTGTACATAAAACTGTTTGTAGGAACACCATAAAACGTGGCTATGTAATAAGCCACAAAAGAATGATATCGCTCTTTGCACAATAGAAATTGCTGATGTTCATAACTGCCAACGAGGTTTTAGTATCATGCTGAGTCGGCCGCGACAAGTGCGATGGCGACGGTATCACGTTATTTTTAACGTTTAACCGTTATCTGCTATGCGTTGAATATAACGTTGTTTTAGCAGAAATGTTATTTGTAATTTAGTGCTAGTTTGAAGTTTAGAGAATTGTTTTTCGGGGTTATGTTGCTTTTTATTATATACGTTTATAAATAACAAAACATGATATACTATAAGTTAACAAAATATAAAAATGAATCGCCAAATGTAATACAAAACCGCAACACTGGAGATAGGCTCGACAAATCGAACATTTCGTAATAATTGTATGTGTAAAGAATAAAATATTACATAATGTTTATATAGAGAGAAAATAGCGAAGAAAATTCTTGAAAAACACAATTTACACGAAAGCGAAACCACGTGTGTCATCTAGTACTATAATGAATTATTAACAAGTCAATATTATGCATGATACCAATTTTTTTTTTAATACAAGCTTGTGATTATTTTATTAAGTGATTGTATTTTCAAAAACACGAAAACGTTAACGAATTTGAAAACAAAAGGGTTACAATTTGGAAATACAATCCCAATGGTTGTGAAATCAAGTACAAAAAGGTCCAAGCAATTGTCTTGCCGTTGTTTAAGTACTAAAAACCTAAGATTAAACAGGAAAAGTTTTTGTCCCATTAAATCCCTCTGAGAACATAAACAGAACGTTTTTCTTTAAAGGGAGAGTACTTTTTTATCTTTTCCAAGTATATTTTTTCAAGTGAGATGTAAAAGATAAGTATTTTGATTAAATAGAATATTAAATTCGCGTTCAAACGTATTCCTTATTCTATTTACATAATATAATAAGTGACATTTCAGAGGCCTTGACATATTTATCATTGATACGTTACGTAAATACGAGTATAATCTATACTAATATTATAAAGCTGTAGAGTTTCTTTGTTTGTTTGATTGTTTGTTTGAACGCGCTAATCTCAGGAACTACTTGTTTGATTTGAAAAATTCTTTCAGTGTTAGATAGCCCATTTATCGAGGAAGGCCATAGGGTATATAAAATCACGCTACGACTAATAGGAGCAGAGTACCAGTAGAAAATGTTACAAAAACGGGGAAAATTTTGACCGATTCTCTCTTATGTGACGCAAGCGAAGTTGCGCGGGTCAGCTAGTGTTATCTATAAGAATATTGAGTTTCGGATGCCATATGAAATTTTGTTTGTAACTGCAAAACACTGTGATATGTTTCCGTACACTATGAGTCGAATATTGAAATGTGTACTTTTATAAACATGAAATTTGGTGTGGATGTTTGGATTTTTATCACTATTTCAAACGAACTACATTTAAATTGAGATGAAATTGGAACGCAGAATGGTATAAACTAGAATTCATAGATACACTGGACATTTTTCAAGCAAACTTTTAAAACTATAAATACAAGTCTCAATAGTTTTAAGTGATTTACATCGTCCTATTATCAATCGTACATATTAAAATATATTTACCAAACCGAAGTAATTTACTACACAAACACATATTCACACGAAAACTGCAAAACTAAACATCTTTAAAAAGAAGATAAATACGGAACATTAATAAAAAAACCCAGTTCGCCCCATTAAAAGCAAACGGGTAAAAATATACAGCGGGCGTCATTTTATTCCCGTGGTTTTGTTACACTCCTGTTGACTAGGGCCCCAGTTAATACAGGCTTACGTCAGCACAGCAACCGAGGATAATGGCCGACCCGAAATATGTATTTTTTTAACTTTTCCATTCACGCACTTGGTATTCCGTATTTATTACCAGATACAGCGCCAAAATGGAAATAGTGTTGCGAATAAAAAGGTTTTGTTTTAAGTTCTTGGTTGTATTTTGGTGTAGTTAAGTTTGATTTATTAAAAGAGCTAGTTTATGCTTTTTATATTTTTATTGCTTAATAAAATTAACAAGCAACCCATAACACACAAATATGTGTTTTGATGCACCTCTAAACCATAAACCGAATTTAAATTGAAACGAAAATGTTCATTGTTTTCATCTATTGACACGGATTAACGTCATTGTATATTTCAATCGTCCACCAATTTTGCTATCGCAAATTAAAACTCACAGTAAAACTTTATTACATTCATCTAACATTAAAATTCTTTATTAAAAACAAATGGCAAATTTATTTCACCAATAAAACACATCAAGCGACATTTTATCACTCGTGTACCACGGCTCCTAGGAAAATTGATTTTTTCCCAAGCCCTGTGATAAAAGAGATAATGCCGACCACAAATCTTTACGGGTCAAAGTGGCCTTTATCTGTATCGATAGGGTTGAGGGCTTGAGGGGAGGGGTCAAATACCCATATGTATATTCACACTTGCAAAAACGAATGGTTTTGTACGGGTTAAATGAAAAATAAAAGAGATTGTAATATATGTTACTCGTCGGCTTATTTTTTTAAACATTGCTTACGCATGTACGTGTTTTTTTAACACTGTACACCGTGTTTTTGGTTTAATTGGATTGGGAAAAATCTGGTGTGGTATAGTCTGTTTAGAAGTATCCATACTGTATAATATTGGTACATTTGATGGTGGAGTTGATAGAAATTTTTAATTCTAAGGTACTATCATATTGAATAGACATCTCGGACCATTTAAAATGGCTCTCTCGTTTGCCTACAAGGGAATTATTTGATTGAAATTATGTTGACAGCGAACAAAACGACAACGTTAAATGCTGTAGACATTATATTCTTCGAAAACTGTTCACGTAATTATAATTTATAAAATAGGCCAGAATCATGTAAAACCGTAAAACGAACAATTCAAATTAATTTTCGGTAAACGGAATACATGGAATCCTTTCATTCGCAAACATACAAATATGACATTCGACGATTTCAATTAACTGTCTCGCGGCGTACATTGCAAATATAGATGCAATATTCAATTTAATTAATGTCCTCCTGTAATTGTTTCGTTCGGAACCATTAACTTTGAGGCGAATAAAATCGCGTGGCGTGGACGCGAGATGAAATTTTGCGAGCATTTTATTCGGTAACTAACTACCCGCAACTTATAGCTTTTATGAACTTTTAATTAGTCATGTAATTGAATATTTGTAATTTTCATCACATTGCGTTTCCTATATAAAATGAATAGTGTAATATGAATAAACTCATGTGCTACCACTAATGTTTTTGTTTAAAAGAAGTGCAAAATTATATTAAACTACTGACTATATGAAACTGTTACGAGACCCATTAAGTTTATTTAAAAACTCATTATGTTTTATTTCATAACAATGACGATGGGTTGCTTACTTGCTGTGGTAAAATCTTTAGGTACTCCTAAGATGATAGTCTTTAAGTCTCTGCATTGTCGTATAACACATCAGCTTATATTTAAAATATTGTGTAGTTTCATTTTCCGCGATAATATGAAATGCAATAATCAGAAACCGACACACACATACTTTAACACACAAAATAATATTCTAATATACGTATAGAAGGTAATGTAATTTTATACATACGGTACGTTAAAGTATAATTTTCGCTGTACAAATAAATCCCATCGTAGACTCATGTCAATTCAATTATCCGTATTTTTTGAGTACGGATCTTCTGATGTGTTGACGTACGTGTATGTAAGTATATTATATATGTAAGTATGTATGTACTTTACCTTATGTGTACAGGTAGGGTATTGAGTAAATAAAAAAAAATGAGAATCAAAACTATCTATTGAGAAGTAGACAAGAATCAGTAATATTTATCGCAGTGCGTGTGCGTTGAAGCCTACGTTCCTAGGGAGCTATCACGTATCTCAGATGACAATTATGCCGTACATTGTTTTCTCCTTTAGATTACAGTGATTAACACGTTAGGTCAAAGCAGCAATTTACTGAATAGTGTCTATCAGTTTGAAGAACACTAGTTGTCAACTGAAATACGTGATACGCATACTTGACCTACGTATAGTAAATATATCAATATCGGATAGGTTGTTTAATTTTTGTCAGATACGGATAACAAAAAGTCAATCTGGAATTATTAAATAAAAGTTCTTATGGAAAAACTGCTGTTTAGTTCAAAGGAAAAAACGTATAACTATACATATCTTGTTGCAAAAGTCTTCATAGAAAAGATTCAACGGAAAAACGCAAAAGCTTTAAACGAATAACCCACTTTAATATAATAAAATGATCATTGCTCAACTCATAAAAGTTCTATAAACCGTTCGAACGAAAACAATATGAATATGTCTTTTTGAAATCCCCTTTTTCCTTATACAGCGATCGTTACGTATCTTAATTGAAAAACTTTCAGTCTAAAACCGAAAAAGAACTTTTTGACAAAATTGTTTTTGTTTTCTATCGCATGAATTCTTCCAATCCGGTTAATTTTCCAATTTTATACGCGTACTTTGTAATTGGTACTATATATTTAAGTTAAGTGCCTCTGAGTTCGGGTTTCTCGTCTTTCTGGATCAGTTTAGTGAATCCTTTATTGGATATAAGTGGGAGTTGCGTGGTGTCGTTATATAGAATGGTTTTATGGACGATAAATATATTGTTTTTGTATAAGGCTGTTAGGATGTCTAGAAAGTTTATTAGTATAGATATTGACTGAGATTTTAAGTGTAAAATATTGTGAAGTCAGTGAGTTAACTAATTATTTTAAGTTTCAATTACAAAAAACCTTGAAATGTCTTTTTGTTTCCTTTAGATCATTATCATTTATGATGAAAAGGCGCTATTTACATTAATATGCAACTAAACCAAACCTGCCAAATTACGCAGCAACTGTGAACAATCCAACAAATTTTCAAGATCTACAAACATAATATAAATTGCTAAAACTATAGATGCATTGAAAAAAAAACATAACAAAATTGATATTTTTCAAGAGAAAAACCAGAATCAGAAAATACACTTTTTACATTTTACACAAAGCACAGGTCATTTTCAAGGCAGGTCATGCACAGGAGTGACCACGATAACCCGCTCGGTCGGGTGTCTCAAAAATTTAAATTGGTAGACGAACGTGCGTCACCGCCGCGCCAAATTGAATTCCCGGGACCCGCGAAGTGCTCTGATAAATATGTAAGTCCTTGCGAACGTTTCTTTTCACGCTTCTATACAAAATTATGAATATTTTCAACTGATGTGTAAGGGCTACCTGTGTACTACCTGCCTGTATTCCGAGGTATTTGAACAAGTGAGTTTTAGAACATAAATACCTCGTTGTTTTATTAATTTGCTTTCTGTCACTAGTCTGTATAAATTAAACGAGTTGTATGCTTTTTATTTTCAGTCTCGATACAATCAAGTTTTTGGAAAACTACTATCTTAAATTCGTGACCTTTTCGTTTTAACTGTTTCTCTATTCTTGTACACATAATCACAATATGGTGCAGTGTGTACACAATCCGTGTAAACAACTTCGTTTAAAAAAAACATTCAGCATTTCAATTTCTATCCCACTCTAAAAATCCTAACAAACGCTACAAATACAACCCTGAATCAGTTCTTTCACCCCTTCTGATGAAATAGTGAAATGAAATACATTCACATGTTTTATTCAGCAGCGTAACGACTGTCTTCGGGTGAAAGTTGCATTATGTCGGATAGTCAGATACTCGGATAGTCAGATAGTCAGATTTTGCATCAAAGCATTTCTCTAGTCTCTTTTATTTATAGTCGGCACATTACCTTTGAAGAATTGTTTCTGTTTGATGTACTTACTCGCTAATGAGGCGTAGTTATTCATGAGATTTTATTTCAAAGTATAATAGTCTTTTGTTCCGATGGAAACTTAAAGTCGGATTTGTTGAAGATGCTGGAAACTTTGGTGTATTAAGACTGACTATCCAATTGGTGGTGAGTTATGAAGTAAAAACTTGTTGTGCTGTAACAATATTAACAGAAAAATACGTAAATTGTGAATCTTTTTTTTTTCTGAACTAAGCGCTTTTATTAATCCTCAAAAATATACAAAATATATATACACGTTATAAAATAGTGCAACACAAAGAACAGACACATTGAAATCTATTCAATGCTCATCATCGCCCTTAGTTACGACGAAAATCTTCAATGGTAGCAAGTAATTCAATTGCGACCTTTGTACGACAAAACCATGTTCATTATTACAAGCTGTTACCTCCCTCCATTACGCATAACCATTTCTTCAAAATCATTATTCTCTATCAGCACAGAAACAGACGCTTTCTAACATATACCAATTATACGTATACCTCAAACTAATACCGTCAAAGCAAAGATTACAACCGGTCCCAATCCCTCCTAATCTATTCCATAACACGAATCGATTCGACTCGAACCCATGTTCTTAATTTAATAAACATGTGTAGTGTTGGGAAGACAAGTGACGTTAATACGCAAAACCAATTGAAATTCGAATGGGAATTTTCCCAATACGAATTTGGAGACGTGTTGGTCGCGTGTCACGTATCCGAGTCAGTGCGGATACGGATATTTATAGGACAGAGACGGATGGATGCAGGAAGATGCATTGGTGTGCGGATTTAAATTGTTTTGAGTTTAAATCCGAATGTTTTGTCTATTGATCCTGTGCTAGTTTTTGTCTTGAATAATAAGCTACTGCAACTTGCAGCTGCTGCGTGGAATAATGTTTGTAATGCAATATTAGCAATGCTTACAATATCTTATTGTTTAGACAACACATTTCAATACGATATTTCTTACTTTTTTTTAATAATACTATTGTTAAAGTTAGACATAAATAATCATATACCTCTAACTCCATCTCTCACATAAATATAGCCCATTCTTTAATCAATTTATAAAGCTACATGCTAACAAAAGTAGCACTATGGCATTATAAATCAACTGAACTAAAAATCCGACTGCATAGCACCGTCTATAAGTGTCGGATATTATTAAAATTCAGTGTCTCAATACATCCCTGTATATCCGCGTCGAACCAGAATTTCCATTAAAGCGTTATTTACACAGCCCTCAGTACGTGAGCTATCGAACTACGCCGGGATAATTTTACTAAGGAAATAGTTTTTCACTCGATTTTCACGTCGAAATAAGAACAGACGGGCGTAGGGGAATGTTATAGGATTTTGAGTGATTGGATTTTTAGTTACGTAGATCAGTGCTGAGTGCACGTTGGATCTGATTTGCGTAAAAGTTTGTTGAAAAAGTGAATCATGTCAGTTCTCTGTTTAGAAAATATTGTAGCACGGATTGAAAATGGATTTGTTAATGTTGTTTGCGTGAATGTGTTAGTGGATCTGTCTTTGTTTTGTTTAGAGGTTTTGGATGTAGAGAGTGGATTTACTTTTTTATCCGACTTTAGTTTCTATTTGTTCTGATTTTAATACGGTCCACTGATGGGCAAAATAGATACTCTTGATGACTTATAAGTAAAATATTCTAAATTATTCATGGTTAGAAATCTTTGAAGTGCAAACAAAAGACGTTTTAAAATTATAAAATATGCTCGTCGCAGTTATAAAATATAGCAAAATACTCAGAATTAAACTTCATAATCTCGCAAATTCTAATTAAAAAATAACCTGCAAAAAAAATCCCAATGAAAAATTCCCAACATAACTTTTAAAGCTGGGAATATTTTTCCCGGCTTAGTGCGGGCATGATTTTCTAAACTCATTCCCTGTTGCGTTCCCGTGCGATGATCAACAGATGACACGTTCTGCTTCGCTTACAATTACGTATTAGCATATAAATTAGCGACATGCTCTATCATTTCATCATTGGGTGTGGGGAGCCAATTTCCATAATATGTGTTTTCGTGTTTTGAATATATGTATTGTTTAGAAGAAATAAGTAGTCATTTTGAGAATATTAAGCAAAATTTTATGTATTTTTTATGTAACGAACGAGAGAGGAAAACGAACTGCTATTGTTTACCTTGAGTAGCTTCTGTTTTAATCGGTAAGCCTAAATAAAATTTATAGTCGCCAACCTATCACAGACAACACATTTATACCATAAACGTTTGCTCAATCTTTGTATATGAGTACTGTAACTAGAATTACGTTCACAAACCAAATCGTTTGCAGATTTCAAAACTTCTTAATATCTTTTAGACAGCTTATCTTACGGAATATTGATAGTTGTATTCATAAATTTATTACCAATTTATTTAGCAAATAGAATATCTGACACTTAAACTATATAAACCGTGAAACTGGTCCAAAGTGTTAAATTTTGGTAGTAGGTTCAATACGTAGGCATAAAACCAGCCACTATTCTGACCAAAAATACGCGTAAAGTATATTATTATTACATAACACTATGCAAAATATTTCCCATATTGTATGAAAAAAACGTAGATATTTCGTTCGTATTGATAACTCAATATTTACTCGACATTGTCAAAGATGTGATGGATTTAGGGTAGCAACACCTGTTGGTGGCTGTCAATAAAGTATAACGTGTTATCCAAGAACACAATGGAAGAAAATATTATTTTTTCGCCTAAATATATTCTTGGGAGAATGTGTTGTAGTGAGTTGTTTATTAAATATTGTGTTATAAGTCAGTTGTAAGGGAAATAATATGTTACGTTCACATGTAGGTAAACTATATTTTTAATAAAATAATACACATGGATACAACTTTAAAACGAAATTCGACTCCTTCGCATCAAGAATCAAAGGGTTTTTCTTGACTGCTCATGAAAGAACTGATCCATGTTGATGAACGTTACACGCAAAATGGAGAAGCCAAACAGCAGAATCGCAAATGAAAAATGGGACTCACAGCGCTAATTTGAATAAATATATATATACATAACTGTTTTTTCAACCTTTTACGCAATGTTTTATTAGATGCACTACCGAATACGTAACGCTGAGGAATCAGGTTCTCAATTGGTATACAGTCATTTCATATAATATAACGATTGAGTACACAAGATGGCCGCTTCATCAGCTGCACTACACCCATAACTATTACTTCTGTATTCAAATCTCAATCAACATTCAAGCGTCAACGTACACTCGACCTCATAAACGGCAACACTATTACATAGTTAACATTCATTACAAATTGTTCAGCTCAAACGCTCCTTCGGTACCAAACTCAATTAAAACTAAGAACATTTGTTACGTGAACCGATGTTAATAAACGTCCGTGTCAGATTTAAGTCCAATAAACTATACCTCGATTCTCTACCACTATCGACTACCGACAACCGGCTAGCTATCGAAATTTAGACATTTAGAATGTACTGCCATAAAAGTTTCTGAGACGTCCGTCAGAGGCGCTGATTAGTACCTCGATTCTCTACTACTATCGACTACCGACAACCGACCTGTCAGCGAGAAATTTTGTATGAAAATCTGATCAGCGCCTCTGACGGGCGTTGTAGGAATTATTTTGGCAGTACATTCTAAATGTCAAACTTTCGATACTCGACAGTACCGACTGTACAGAATCGCGCTAATGATAAAAATTCCATACAAAATTTCTCGATGACAGTTGGTTGTCTGTAGTCGACAGTAATACAGAATCAAGCTACTAGTGAATGATTGTCAAAGACCGATGACATTGGTAGCGAATGCCGGAACAGTAAATGGGGCGATTGGATAAGGGCAATGTTCTTGGTGAGCTGAATCAGAGTATGTATTAGACAGCGATGCGCATTGACCACGCTTGCGGTGGTATCCATCGATTCCATCGATTTGAACACAATGCGGTGTTCGACTGTCAGTTTCATATTTCGGTTTCGGCTTTGAGGCTGTATGGAATTTCAAAAGGTAGGTTTGATTGTTAACGTTTGGGAATGTATTTATTGGGAGCGCGGGATTTACATACAAGATTTATTTTGTGGGAATTTACGAAGATTTTGTTGATTTTGATTCGGGTAGCATAATTTGAATAATACATACATGTTACGGTTACAACGGTTAAACGGCAAAAACAAAAATTTTAACTGATTTAGTTAATATCTCATGCTCCACTAACGCTTCATTGTGATTTGTCAATCAATCAATTATCTAATTTTGCCACTACAAATTCTCAAAATTTTGGAATTTGGTTGTATTTCAGCGGATATTTCCAAACACTAGATATACGGTATACTTTCCATTGCCTCTCCATTACTCAAAAGGTTTCATACAGCTCATAAAAACATCAAGAACACATAGTCTACAAATTCAACTAGCGCAAGCACATGTTCATAAGTTCACAAACTCATAAATAAAAGAACTGAACTACCGTACTTCAACTTCAGGTCTGAAAATTTTTAGCACCGCACAAAATCCGTGCAGTTCACAATACAATAAATTCACTATGAACAAAAGGCTTCGGCTTTAAATCGTTATTGCACGAACGCGTCACGATTCACGCTGTCGTTTATCAATAAATGTGGATACGGTGCAATAAATTATCAGAACTTCGCAATATGTACGTTGAATGCAAACAGCAGACGTCGAAATTACAGCGGGGAAAAATAACGACATGTAACCGTCAGACAGAGAATAATTGTCGGTCGAATGCCGACATGTAGTTAATTCCGCTTATTTGTATTTCAAACTGAACGGTCGCTTTTGTTCCCCCACCCTATTTTCTCTCTGCCTTTCTTTATTTTGTAAAGTTTAGCGTCGAAGTGAAAAGATACAAAATGATTTGTTTGTTTATGACGGACATTTTTCGACGCGATTTTCGCGGCTATTATTCTTATTGTCACTTTCCTTTTGGGGGACGTGAGTGATAGCTAAAGGCGGTATTGTGACAGCGTTGCTAAAAGCAGTTTTAAAAAGTGATACATTTTACATTTCATTGAGTAGGTTTGGACAAATTGTCGTTTTAGTTTTGACGGATGATCAATGATGCATTGTTTCTGTTTATACTTAGGAAAGACAATAAATCGAAACATTTAATTTTTTTGTGCATTTGTTATAAATAACCTATTTTGAAGAGTATATTTTGTGGAAGGACATTAATTACTTCAAATTCGAACTCAACATTTCGGACTATCACGACACCAAGAAATCTATTTAGGTACTTCATTAAACAGTAAAGTTGCCAACTTCAACTCTTAAACACAATACATCAAAGGTTTCCAACTCGCCGTAACTACAAAAACTCAAATAATTTCCTTTAATGTTTATTTGACATTGGCTCTGCAATTCCCTTTACTTCATAAAATATCCAATTCCGTATGTTTTCCTAGCAAAGTTAATCAAAGTGAGCTTACTCAAAAGAATATTCAAGGAGTAGAGCATCAAAGTTATTGGGTCAACGTTTAATAGAATCAATTTTATGCAAAATGTTAAAATTAATTATTTTCTTTGGACTGAAGTATCATATATCTTGCTGTTTGTTTGAAGAATATTTCGCATTTCCACTTTTATAGGGATTCATTTGAATAAACAGTGGTTATTAACAATTATATCGTTTGTTTGTTCTATTTTCATTCATAATGTTTCGCGTTTCGAGCATCTTATTATACACAGATTGTTCTCATACAATCATAAAGACCAAAGCACATAATGCAATTTTAATTGCAATACATTAAGTTACATAATTATTTGTCAAATCATCAATATCATACATGTAAGAAAGACAACTTTCGCTACAGCCTAGCAGATAAAAAACCTGAACATGACAATCACGCATCCAAAACCTAATTTTACAATACAATACCATGCTTTCTTTGCGTAAAACTTAGGCTAACGCTTTTATCTATTCCTAACCAAATACTACGATATTCGATCTCTGATATACACCAACATTCACTAAAACGCTTATAAAAATAAAATTTCATCTGTACCTACAACCTCTCAAATTCCAAGTACATCTTCCTCTCGGCCCATTATCCATCGAAAAGGGTCTATAAAAATAATTACAGTCATTCATCATGAACAAGGGTCAACTTCAAATAATGATATTGATAAGCTTGTTTGGCTCGAATACTTCAGAGATAATGGCGAAAGGAAACTTAGTTGGAGATAACTTGACGATAATCATGAAACTTCTCCTGTGTTTGATTGAGAGTTGCTATTTTGGATCTTTGTGGGGCAATTGTAATTTGTGTTTCTTTAGTTGTGTTAATAATGTTATTATTTTGAATGCTTTGTAATAGTAGTTTCCGGAACTTGTATTTTTATAAAAAACATGGCTATGTTCCTGGCTTGGATAAAATGTCATAATTTAATCACAATTGTAATTTTTATTGCTCTCAGTATAATAAAAATCCTTAAGATTTTATTATAATTGCACAAATAGTTAGAGTCAGAAATAATAATATTCGTTTTTAATTTTGTGCTATCAATTAACTATCACTAAGTAATAAGAAATAGTGAATATGTACTGTAGAGTATCAGACTGTACATAGTTTTCGTATTATTATTATGGAACAATCACATTACTCAAGCTTAATATACATAGCATTATGCATGCATAGCTTTAAACTCTATAAAATCTTACATAATATTATTTAATAATACAACTGACACAATACCTCTCTGTACAAACATGCAAAAAATACAACAGAACATCAAGTAATAATTACTAGAAGCAAAACACTTGATGTCGAGGTGTTTCAAATGAGCACTGCAGTTGCGCAGAGACGCATTTGGGAGATGCGTAAATGCCTGCCAAAGGCTGAGCTTGTACAATGTAAAGGTCGGAAGTGCTTTAGACAAAATTGTGTTGGTACTTAGAATATAATGGTCCTTTTTTGGCAGTAGTTTTAAGTGATATATGCTGTTTTAAAACTAAGTAATAATGACATTTATTTTTTTGTTTGTAGGGGTAAAATTGTAGGAAGGAACTGATAAGATTTATAATCAAATATTCGTTTTTTAAGCAATAAATGTTTCTGTAATTGAAGGATCGGTCCGCGTATACGTGAAAAGGATGAAAAGTATTTGAATTCACCACTATTTTTGATAGGAAAGCAATAAAATCGCTAACTTATTATAAAAACGAAACTCATCAAGACACGCTGGTAGAAACTTAAATAACTTTATTCCTAGTTACTGGTCGTATAACAGAAAGTTAGCTATAGATTTTGATACGCTTGTTCAAGCATAAGCAGCTTAACTCTGTAAATCATCTGCAGACTACAGAAAATAAGATTGCAACTTCTTCATTAGACGCAAGTTTGCAAGTAATAAGGCTAACTTAAATATTGCAGCCAATAAATTATCCTCCGAGTAAAATAGATCATAAAGACCTAACTTTTATTAAGGCTTTATCGTTTCATAAATAAGGATAAGTACTAAAATTTAATCAAAACTCATAAATCGCCGCTTATTGGAATCTCCTAAGTATTTTCAGATAAATTTATGATTGATGAGAGGTTACCCCGAGGCCTCGCTCACACGATTCTCTCGACAATATCTCAGAACCGTCTACTCAAAGGCTGACATAATCTATTCAAATCCAATTAAAGTTACCATATCTTATTAACATTTTGCATTCCCACAACTGATTGCGGCCCTGTTTCACCGGCGACGAATTCATTACAAATGTCACTGCGAAGCGAAGCTCCTTTATATGTCAAAAACAAACAATTCCCCGCCTTATTCTCAAGACGCGATGTGTCACTTTTGCTTGAAACATCCCTTGTTTAGTTGACATGCTAAATTGGACTCAAGCTTGACAGAATTAGGGTTGACTTTAGAATGAAAGGGTAATGTAACGTGTGGTTTCAATGAGACGTGGTCCCACAGATTCTAATTTCAATGGTAATGTTTGTTATACAGTAGGTACAGATAGGAAGATATCCAGCTAATTGCTGTTTATTTGCTAAAATCTCCTTTCGCGTGGAAAATTAATATGGGCAAAGTTAATAAGCGCTGTGATGTTTGATTTTGGTGCTCATTCGACTGGAAGTATTAATTTTGTGACGTTTCCGAAAATGATTATGATGGCTTTATTGTATTCAAGATTAATAATAATAAGACAGTCTTGTTGTAAACTGTATTTGTTTTAAACTATAAATTCATATGATATTGAAATTATAATATATTTAATACCAAATTTTGTGAATAAAAGATTTACTATTTTAACTAACAGTCAAACAAATGCAATTACTATGTAAACTAATGTAAGCACATTGGAGAAAAGCTTAGTTTATTTCCAAACACTAAACGCACAAACATAAAAAAAAATATCCGACAGATGGCGTTATTCTAAAAAATACCTAGAAAAAAGCTACATAGCAAAGACAATACGCATAGACAGCCCGTAATTTACTCGAACGACTTCCTGAATAGCCGTAAAAGTGTGCTGACATGTAAATAGTAGCAAAGGTGAGCGGCAAACAGCCAGGCGTCCGCGAGAACCGTTAATCTTTGTGAAAAACTAACAGCTATACGAAGCAAGATAAAAGGAATCATGTTTGTTTGTTTGTTTTGTTAGCGATGTTTGTGCATTTGTCTTTTGATCTGTTGTGACTTGTGCATTTTAGTGTTTTGTACAGGTTTGAATATAAATTTTTCAATACTGCTATGGTGCTAGAAAAATAAATTGTATTGTCTCATGTAGCCAAAGTATAAACTTAGGAAGGCATAAAACGCAATGGAAGTTTTGTAAAAACTCTACTTTAAACAAAAAAAGATAAATTACTATACATATACCTACTTAAAATTGTAGCCATATACAAATCTTTCCTATTTTTTTTTCTAAAAACTTGTGATGTGAATTATATTTCGAATTCAATAGGTATTATTTCTTTTGAAACCACATCAAATGTGAAATAACACCAATGCTACGATAATTATTGCAAAAGTATCACTATTGTCATTCAAAAACAAGCAATCAGATTAGAAACATTGCGAATAAAGGCAGAGGATACTCGACCTATGAGAGGTCCTTATATACTGGTGATATTATAATATATAGGAGGACCAGAATATCTTGATCCACCCTTCTGCACATCGGTCATTCGCTTCATAATATCTTTGAGTGGTAAAATAAAGTATATGTTGTAAAAGTAGATAAACTAATTTATGTATATAGGTTCTTAGACATGTCATAAATGAGTAAGAATCGAATAAAATCGGTTTATGGTTAATAATGTGTTTTTATTGTTGCTATTTTTGTTTGTTGTGGTAATATTGACAGTTATGAGTTCCCGGCTCGTATTAATTTTGTTTAGTACATTATAGGTAGGGTTCGCAAGTTATAATTGGTTTTTGAAATTCATAAGTAAATTTTATTGGTAAAGTTTTGAGGTAACCTTTACACCGTTAATCTCTTGAAGATTAATTGAGGTACTTTTTCATGAGTTATTTTATTATAGCCATCTTCTTTTATTTCCATGGAGATAGGGAGTATTTGAGAGTGATGGGAGATGCTCGGGAGTGAGACATTACTGGCTGCATTTAAAAACTCTTAATTCTGATTTCATGAGAAAGTAGAATATATTTTATAGCTCTGATAAAGGCCTGTTTACCATCAAGTTTTTTCATTACCTTTCGCGTTATTGGCTAGTATATAGCGACCTTCTATAGTCATTAGTTGTTCAAGTCAGTAGAGAATATTTGAATTTGAGCGAAGCTAATTGCATTATAATCATATATGCTCCATGCCATACATGGCTTTTTAACTACCGACTACCATAACATTAGATAATATTGACCAGTAACTATACAATAATTACAAGTCACTTATAATATGCGTGCTAAGACTATGTGTGTACTAGCGACACCTAATTTTTATTCACGTATTAACAACCGATTATACTTTCAAAGTTGTAAACATTCTTATTAGAAAACTAATCGTGCTCACAAAACTTTACTCACCTTCGGCTTCAAGGCCAAGGGCATCGTAAATCCGTTTTATTTTTCTCTAACCTCCTAAGATATGAGCAAACTTAATTGAGAGCTCCAAATGTCCTCACAGAACATCGACATCCTGTTAACTGCTACAATTAACAGCCTGAGAGCCATAATTAACGGTACATTGCTCGCTACGTTGCTTACAGGTAAATTGGTTGGTGAAATAAAGGTGCCGTGAAATGACCCATTGTGATTGTATAAATGTATAATGGCCTGTTAATCTTTTAGTTGATATATTTTTGTAAAACCGGACGAGTAATCGAAAAAATGTTTAAGGTATCAAAAATGGTCAAATAATAGAGGTTGATTATGCATTGTCAATAATTTTTGGATGATTGTGTACATGCCAAAGCTACTGTGTAATAAATGGATAATAATATGCACAGACAAACTCATTAAATGTGCCTATTAATATCCAAAAAAAGGATATATAATTATATGCAGCAAGTACTCGGCAACATCAAGTACTCGACATAAAAGTATTAAAATTGTTTAATCGCACTATACTACAGACACTACAGTATACCTTAAAACATCAGATTAAACAAAGAGCATCACAACGAAAAGACGAAAATAAGAGGCACTACAGTAAAGACATACTTATTATGATACACAACATGGCTGTTTATTCATGGCTGCGACGTTCGTGTAGAATGAAAGGAAAATAACGTTACAGTTGATAATTACTGCGAGGGAAGGAAATGGGTCAATGCTTGCAGGTACAGTATTACACGGTACATCGTGCTCAGGATCAAAAACAGGAGCTGATGCAAGAGTATGTTTTATATGCTCGATTAATAAGGGATTATGTTGGTCTTTTTACAAAGAGTATGGGTAACAGCTTAAATAGAACAAGTTGGATATAAAGATTAATTTTTCACTGTTTGATGATGACGATTCGATAATAGTAATCTTGTGGTTTAAATTTTAAGAAAATATGACTAGAACTACAACATAGGAATGTTAAAATGCATAAAGCAAGTTACCGTTAATCAACAGTCATCTCATCGAATCATACATCAAATGAATACGGAAACCGAAAAACAATCAGGAAATGAAAATGTAAGAAAGATTTTATCGTTACCAATGTACTACAATATTATGTATATCTATAATGAATGATACATTCACATGCTTATGATGTATGGTGAGGCACTCAGATAAATCAGTCAGATTGCTTAGCTATACATCAATTTTATGAGCCGTGATATAATATAATGTAGTATACTAAGGTTTGCATTACATAGAAGGATCGAGCTTAGCTTAATTGTGTTGATGTTGGCTCAATTTCCGTTATAAATAATAGAGGAAGTCTGAGCGAAGGTATTAAGTGATACTCTTTATGCAAAAATTATGGATAAGTTTTTGAGCTGTGTGTGTTAATATAGATTGAGAACAGTAAGTTTAGTTTTTTGAAGCAAAGATTCAAGACACAAAATATACTTATTCTTACTAATGAAAAGAAAGTGTACCTTTAAATAATGGAATACTATTTGTCCTAGAGATACTTTTTGCGTTATACAATGAACCTAAAAATACACCATTTTTTGTATTAACTGAATATAGGATTTTGTATGTGTATTTAATTCTATATTTGGGAAATATTATATTTCTGTTCCAAAATAAATCAAATAAAGGCTTTCAAATAAACGTAACATCATTCAGCTACTTAAGCAACTTGAAATACTCTCAATATAAATATATCCCACTATACTGATTTCCGGACACACGATGAATAACAAGTAGGAAACAGAGAAAACGGAACCAAAATATCTACATGCCTTCAGGAAAAACTTAATAAAGCCAGTTCAGTAACAGAGGAAGGAAATAAACTAAAAGTAAGAGAACCCACGCATAACTCATACGCACGCTATGACAAGTACATAAATAACATTGTACTAAGTTACCGCGTGGCCTACAATGTATGAGATTACTCAAGACCACCACAAATATACGGTCATAAATTATGAAAAAAATATGCGCATACTGGGGCCATCGGCTTAAGAGATTTACACGGGAATGTAAATGGGGTTTGTTCCTTGGTTTCTTAAAAAAAAATACTTTTTTTCGCGTGTGAATAAAGAGCGGTGGGCAAATAAAGAGGCTGATGCTTAAAGCCACGATACGGTTTACTGAATGTACGTTTTTGTGCTTTTCGCTTCAATTTGGTACTAAATTAAGAGATTATTAGCACCAGGACGTTGACTGTTTATATAGCTATTAACTGTAATAAGAGTTAGTTGTTTCCACTTAAACGATTGATACTCCTGAACAACGATTGATCGAATAAGACATGACAACACAAAAAATGTATTATTATTTTCCTTTAACACCAAAATAAAACTATATAAAAACACCGCTCGTTCGCAACTTGCAAAAAACTACGGCCATTTGTGTTTTTACGACAAAAGATTTATTTCCCTTCTCTCCACGTCGCATAACATTGGCAAGAATTATTGTCAAAGTTAAACATCAAAAGGAAATCACGTTATGGTACGTAAACTTGAACGTAAATAGCTTCCTCTAGCGAGACTTTGACTCCGGATTCATCTACCAAGTCACCGCCGGTAATCTAATTGTCACTACTTTCCTTTTCCTCAATTCCCATTTCAAAAACATCTGATCCTATCAAATAAAGCTCTCAGTGTTTGATTGGTAACAAAATCTGAACGAATTTAGATTGAATTTTCCAATTACTCGCGCCCCTTGAGCCTCGACAACACTTGGGTGGAAGCAAACATCTTTCGGCAATTTTCCTTCACCAACGGTGTTTACGTCAGCAAACACATTGCCTAATACTACCAGATTTGAATGACCTGCCTCGTCCCTCGTGAACTCAGTCGGCTGGAACTAGAAGGGCATGAGACGGCGAATTTTAAAGATCAACTTTTATTGGTCGCGTTGCCATGACTGTTTATGGCGGAATCTAATATTCCATTATAACGGTAACGGGGTTGCGACAAGTGCTATAATGGAGTGTACCTTCAACTCCTTAACGACTCCCGGTATCAGAATGTGCCAGTGATTATTTCACTTGTACGTTTTAGCAAAACAATTGTAGATGACGCCTTGTCTTCTACATTCTATGGAGTTTTAAACGATATCTGAATAAAAGATGAGCCGTGAGGAATATGAAAATTCTGTTTAGGTGACATATTGTATTCTCTGTTTTAGGAATAAAATATATTTCTAAGACAAAGTATAGCGTCTGCGATCTAACAGTATTTGGTGTAATACATGTTTCAGCAATACAGAACGTGACGTTTGACGCGTATAGTTCACCAAAACAGCAAGAATTTTGTGTTTCTTTATTTCAAATTCTATTGATGCGAAATTCGATGCTGATCTTGAAACGTGTTGAATGGTATCGGAGACATATCACGTTCTGTATAAAGTATTCGAACTACTTAACGGCTCCAATTCACACACGTGAAAATAATACTAAGTAATATTTCAATTTAATCCCCAATGAAAAGGTCAATATTAAACACAAAAC
The DNA here is from genome assembly GCF_050436995.1 of Anticarsia gemmatalis. Classification (NCBI taxonomy): domain Eukaryota; kingdom Metazoa; phylum Arthropoda; class Insecta; order Lepidoptera; family Erebidae; genus Anticarsia; species Anticarsia gemmatalis. The sequence goes on from NC_134759.1 coordinate 10,648,945, forward strand.
AAAACTTCGCAAGCCTAACTCCGCAAAATTTATAGACTCTAGATATAACATTATAAGCGGGTTATGATCAACAAAATTAATCAACAGTGCCGCACTAAAATTCCGATGTGGAGCCATCAAAAACAAGTAAAGGCATAAAGTATAGTTTATAAGCGATGCGGTTTGAGCCCACATAGTAAATTTTGAACTGACGTCCCGTCCATAAAGTTTAGCCAACGTTACTCGCGTCGTAAAATATTTACCTAATATGGTATTGACGTGTTACATGTTGAGTGAGGAAACAAACTAGGAGTGCAAAACCGGTAAGGTGAGCTCGTTGAAAATTTCGCTAATGTAGTCTTAGCTTTAGAGATTTATTTGGGATACGAAATATTGTAAAAGCCAAATTAAAATATGCAAAATTTTCATGCAACTGTTAGTTTATTAGTAAGTACTGATAGAAAACGAATTATTCATTAAGTTTGTAATTGAGGTCACAATAATTTATGTAACAAATAACCTTTAATTACTTACAAACTTTGCCGCAGAAGTTGTTTTTCTAATCAAATAGGTACTTACCTGAAAAAAAGAAAGAAATATTATGAAACAATGTGAAAATATTTAACATACAAAATACAGTACAATAAAAGCAGTGAAATGATAAACTCATCATAGCAAAAAAACTCATTAATAATAAATATTTCAATAATGCTTAACCGTTTTTATTTAAACCAAAAAATAAAGAAGCTAACGATATTACTAATTAACTTGTCGCTGAATAGCTAAATGAAACAGTTGCCATCATCCATCATGACATTGTAAGTCATAAATGAGCAACTTTTGCCAAATCACGCCGTTTGCGAAAATAAATTGCAATGTCCTAATAATATCGTTTGAAAAAAATGAATTAACTAAAGAACACGGTGAAGAAATTTGTCAAGATACAAAGCCGGTGGAATCTAAAGGAACTCCTTTAATAAGTTAAGACATGGATGTCACATTAAGGGTTTCATTTTATCGTACGATGTTGCTAACCAGAGATTTGTACTGGGGTTGGAAAGTAATATAATGTTGAGGATTTCCTCATACTCGCTTTTTATATTTCGACATCATTTGGACGTAGTTATGAAAGAACGTTCCAATCCACACGCAGGTCAAAATGAGTAAATCGCGTTTTTGTAATTTTGTGGTACGCTTTTTTTTGGTAGCGAGTACAGCTAAGTAGTATGTATCACTGCAACTATATAAATAAACTTTATTTTTAAATATACTTGTCACTAAAATTTATTCATATTTCTCATACAAATTATGAAAAAAATGCACTTGGAACGTTTTTGAAAAAAGGCTTAATGTATGGAAGTAGATTTTAACTTAATTTGCAAAAACGTTCCAAAATGTTACAATTGCTATATTTTGGTAATTAATATATATATTTTCTAAAACATAAGTAAAACAATGAAACATTATTAAAACATATTTTTTAAGAAATATTCATACATAGCTGGACCCACGCAACTTCGCTTGCGTCATATAAGAGAGAATGGGTCAAAATTTTCCCCGTTTTAGTAACATTTTTCCTGGTACTCTGCTTCTACTAGTCGTAGCGTGATGATATATAGCTTACAGCCTTCCTCGATAAATGGGCTATCTTACACTGAATGATTTTTTCAAATCGGACCTGTAGTTGCTGAGATTAGCGCGTTCAAACAAACAAACAAACTCTTCAGTTTTGTAATATTAGTATAGATAACATTTTTTATTGCTACTCTGCTCCTATTAGTAGTAGCGTAATAATATATAGCCTATAGCCTTCCTCGATAAATTAACTATCTAACACTGAAATAATTTTTCAAATCGGACCAGTAGTTCCTGAGATTTGCTCGTACAAACAAACTCTTCTTTTCATTCAGCTTTATAATATTAATATAGATAACATGTGATGTATGTGAAATATGTGAATGTAAATTTTATTGTGATGATTTTCCACAAGACGAAAATAAATTGGGGCACTCCGGGACGGGGGCTTCGGGGATCGGGGTACTCAGAGACTAACCCACAGCGTTTGGGGTCATAGGTAGACTAAGGTTTACCGTAAAACGGGGTGAATAGAAACGATTTTCAACTTTGTCCTAAAAATTTGTTGCGAATAACTTGTTATTTTTATTGTCGGGTTCTTTTATATCATGTCCGGCGCCATGAAGAAAGAGCTAAAACCATATTTGTCCAAAAATATGCATAATTTTACGATTTTTCCTTAAAAAATGGTCATTTTCTATTCACCCAGCGATAGGGGTAAATCGAAACGACCAAAGGGGTGAATGGAAAAACTGTTAGGGCTGCCAAAGACGACTTATCCAACATACTGAAAAGGGAGGTTGTGTGTTTAAAAATTTAAATAACCGTTGATAATTACTTTAACTGAAAAAATAAAGCAAGATAACCTAACTAACTTTCATACTATATGCAGTAGTTTGCCGTTATAACTTTGATACAATGATAATTGTGAAGTTCAGAAGATTAATGACTATTAATTTTTCATTGTTTATGTTAATTTTGTTTACAGTTTTTGACAACCCTATTTATTAATCTCTATTGACCCCTCACTCGTTTCTATTCACCTCTTACGCGTTTCTATTGAACCCTGCTATGTTTCCATTTGCCCCATACTGTAGTTCTATTCACCCTTCAAACGATTCTATTCACCCCGTTTATACAAAAAAAATACTATTTCCATGATTTAAACATATTTTTTAGATTTAAAAACGTTTCTTCAATTAACAATATTGTATCTTTATAAATTAATATACACCTAAAGACATAAACACTCCAAACAACTCATTAGAAAAGAAATCCCACTTTAAATCCAAAGTTTTGAGGGTCGATATTAAGGTATTCAAGGACGGTAGACTTTGAAGCAATTTTTTGGGTATAAATATCAATTTAAACAATTATAACACCGCAGAGAAGTAATATCGCCGTGTAATCATTTAAAATTTGAACAAAATTCTTCAACGAGAAGTACTCAAATATTAAAAAAAACTTGAAAACTTTCCTGATTTTTTTTCTATTCACCCCGCGAATTCTATTCACCCCGTTTTACGGTACTTTTACCAATATGAATTTATTATCGTCACGTTATATATAAAGTACCTACATGGAATGTTTTGAAGAAATAGATAGTAAGAAGAAGAAAAACAAACAAGATGATTGGATCATTATTTTTATGTTATTCAGTCCAACACGTATTGAAACAGTACGATCCAAATGAATTTTCATTTATAATTGTTATTTTTAAAAACGTTCCAAGTTGATTGAGTCATTATTCTTATTTTATTCAGTCCAAAATGTAATAAAATATAACGATCCAAATGGAATGTCACTTTTTAAGATTTAAAATTATTATAAAAATATTTATTTTAAAACGTTTCAAGATGGATTGGATCGTTATTTCTATTGCATTCAGTCCAAAACAAATAAAAATAGTACGATCCATATGTAATGTCACGTTATACGATTACAATTTAGATCTTTTGGTACGTTTTATCATTTAGACCGTGTAATTATTTCAGTAGTTATTGTCGTAAAAGAGTCAGTGTCTTCACTACTAGATAGGACGATCCAAAATACCTAGCTTGGGCTCAAAAACTCAATTTTGACCACCTTGTGGATTGGAACGTTCTTTCATAACTACGTCCATTTTATGTTGACAAAAATGAGTTTTTTTTTTCATTATTACATGATTAGGGAAATTAGGGGCCTCACACAGCTTCGTTTTTCGTTTCAGATCATTTATCCAATTGCTACAGGAACAGCAAATGTACCTCTACAAAAATGACAGAATTTCACCTGATAAGTTAACTAAAACCGGGCGATAGACTTGTATAAAGATTAAATTATAAGTAGGTACTAAGACGAAGTCCATTTACAAAAAGGGTACTTGGATAAAGTAGGTAATGATAAATAAATATAAAACCTTTCAGATGTTCCATCAGCGGCATTTCCTTACGATTTTAAACACAGGCATCAGAAAATGGAACCAACTGCTTATCTTGTCGAGTCGTAAAAGTTAACTGAGGGTGTAACTGTTGTAGTAGACGATAAGCTACGTCCTAGAAACCTGACAATGTAGTGCAACCTTATCGTTCTCTAAACCGCTATGTGATGTTAAATAAAGCTTTGTTTATTTTAGTACTGTTTGTAGACGTATCTCGGTCAATACACAACATAGATTTTTATTTCGTTTGCAATTTTTGTATGATACGTTTTAAAATTTTGGTCTACACTTTTCCAAAACATTTAAATGTTATGTTTTGAAAACTAAAGCATGTAAACAAGTGAATAAATATGTTTGCACTTCTTAAAAATTATCGTACGTTAAACTAAACAGAGCTTCTCTTATGGCAGCCAACAACAGAAAAACATAGCCACATACTTTTCACTACACAATTCTTAATTATATCTATTATTCTCTATATTTTCCACTCCAAACAAACGAGTAATCTCAGTCAATTTACACACTTCCAATAAACTCAGTCATCAAAACCAATATCCATACATCTCTATGACAAAAACAACGTCATTGTCCTATTCTATATTTACTAGTGGCATAGAAAACTCACATGCCAGGAAGTCGTACCCATAAAGTCCGTATATCACAGATAGTATAACATGCTACTGAATCTGGACAGCGTTTTGCAAATCCAATCGGGCTATGAGCTACACGCAGGCGTACAATACGCTTAAATGGCTTAGCCTAAGAGGTTATAACGGAGTGTATGCAGTGTCTTAGGGCTTAAAATACGTTTGCGAAATTGATTTTGAGAATCTGTGCGTCGGAAAAATGATTTTGCTTATATTTGTGTCTGAGTTTGCTTAATAAAGCGTTTGATCATGATTTTTCTGGTAATATGTTTGTGCAGTCATAACTTCTCTCTCTTATCTATTCTCTATCACAGTAGATAAAAAAGTATAGCATAGCATACGAATAACAATTTGTGCTTTAATTATTGTTTAGCAATGCCTTTCTCTTCTTTTGCTAACGCAAGCCATGAATTTCTTGTTGTTACTTTTCACGACAACAGCTTTGCATAACCGGTAGTTACGAGTAGATGAAAAAAGATTAAAACTTATTTTTTTAAATACTTCTTAAAAGTTAAAAAAAATAAATGGTTATATATTTCACCTTATTCTACATATTATTATTATTATTATTTACATCAACTTATAAATATCATCACCATCGTCGACATTCTCAAAAAATCTTCCTTATACCAAGTTAAACAAAGTGTAAGCTACTTAAAATATGACTGCACGCTGTTTGATCAATCGGGGTCTTAGCTGTAATACCAAAATCCCGAATGACTTGCGTCCATTGCCCCAACCGTTGTTCCCGTCAATCCTCCCTCAAACTTAATGCCATCAAATTAAATATTTATTTAATTACACCCACCATCAAAATTTCAATTTCGCCAGCAATACAAATCGATTTAAATTAGTTAACGTCTCAATAAATTTAATATTTCATAGTCCCTTTTATAAATTATGAATTGGCGGACCGATTCGTTGTTGGATTAGAATTGTGTTTAATCAACGTTCATGTTATATGTAGGTGATATGTTTTCTCTTACTAGGTTTTCCTGTTAAACTATTTTATGTTTTCTTTTATGTCTATATGTATTGTAATTCGAATCGTCTACATTAGAATGAATAATAAAAAAACAGATATAAGTAACATTAAATACTTAGGTCCCTTTGGTTAAAAAAAAAGACAACCTAATGTTTTCGAAGACCTTTTCTGAAAGCTCGTAATGCTCAAAATTTTCCAATGACGTTTTGTTGAAAATTTATTAAAATACAAAGTTTTCGTATATTTTGCCTATTCCTGAATAGTTTCATTTTAATACCAGTGGCCTGTCATCACCACAATACAAGTCCAAGTCAATTAATCTGTCTGCAACTCTATTTCAAACGATTTATTCCTAACTCTGCAAAATTTTGACCAACTAAAATTAGATTCATATGCGGATCGGAACTCTCAGACGTGTGGACAGGTGATAGACATATTTTCAGATATTTTTAAGAAGTTTCTGATATTAATAGGTTTAACTAAAATATTTTAATTAATACTAAAGTAAAGGAATTGAAATTTGGTCGTTTGTCGAACTTATATGACTGAAATACTTAAATTCAAAACAATCTTAGTAGTGTCTAAACTTTTTAACCGAATTGACACTAAACTATATCTACTAATAATTCATACACACTTAATTGTCTGGTACACCATGTAAAATGTCCTAAAATGATTAATGAACCAGTAAGCCTATATCTTAGTTAATCTTAAACAAAATAAAAACCATTCAACAACAAAACTGTCACAACTCAAAAATAAACATAATAAATTAAAAATTATATCCGGAAAATCCATACACACAGCAATCAAAACTGAGCGACATGAAATACAAATACACTCGGAGTACTCCGACAATGCTAAATGAACGCTCGTGTTTGATTGGGCTCCGTGACGTCATCACGTCAACCATGTACGTTTGCTCTGCACCGATTTAATTGAATCACCTGCGACTGAATACCGAGTCTTGAGATTTTGTTTGATTTTTCAGTTATGTATTTGTGCGTCGAAGTGGACGTTTGAATTTTTAGTTTGCTTAAACTAACTTGGGGAGATTAGAGTATTGCTTACCAGAAGTGAGTGGCTTTTCGAGGCGCTAGGTCGTTGAATTAGTGACGGAAACCATCTTTGAAGATAAATGAATTGAGGTGTGTTTTGACCGCCAAGCGTTTTCATAATTTGGCATATACTTAAAAGATATAGTTCAGCGTTCATGATTGAAGCATGAAATAACGATTCAGACATTGAATATTAAAAATCCTCCACGCAGTAAATAAATGAAAAATAATTTCACAACCTATAACATTTCAGCAAAAACTATTACGAAATCAAACAATTTTGGATAACATTCAAATAAAAAAAGTTTTATATTTGTTTTAAACCTATTACTATCCCACTGCTGGAAAAAATGTCCAGCCGAATTCAGACAAAACTGGCATTAAATTTATTATTTAAAAATGATATCGCAAATATCGAACAAACTGTAGGTTTACAAACTCATTGGTAGTAGAAATGCTGCAATGATTGTCATCCGAGATGTTCAAACAGTAGTATCTATCTACATCGCTCGCAATATAACGCTATCACACTATAATGAAGTTTACTTCGCTCACACATTCAACGTTTTCGGTTCGACTTCATTGATAAAGAGGTTACACTAGTTTGTTGATGTTCGTGACTACTTTAGCTGCTACTTTGAACCTTGTCGTGCTTTCAATCGTGCTGTTCTTTTGTGTTAAAGTTTTGAGTATACTATAGTATGTTCTTTTGTATGTTTGAGAAAATAACTTAAATATAGAAATAATTTCTTACAAATAAGGCGACTTGAAATGATTTGTATATATTTATTATTGACTTTATATATCAATAGATTAAGGAGTTAATCACCAACTTTCATATTTTGAAAATAGACTAAAATTAGAGATGTTATTTAATAAGTTTAGGGAAGTTTGTCAGATTAAGAAGGCGTGTTTTGGCTCTGTCTACAATTAAAAGAAAAAGGTGTAGCTGTATGTATGTTTAGTAACAAAATAATAAATATTGATCAAAAATATTAAATTTAACAAAACCTAACCATACATCAAGTACACTACCAAATATCCACATTCCGCGCAAATACATTTCCAGAAATTTTACCGCACACCGAGTGAAAATCTCATTACAGATTTAGCAAAATACCTCAATTGGCAGCAACGAAATTAAACGCAGTACGAATACCGGCATCGACATTCAATCGTACGGACAGAATGACATCATATCACCGTACAATGAACGTTTACACGCCCGCATCCGTTGTGACGTCAGCTGCGCACTCAACTCCATTGATAAACCTAAATCGAGTTCGTGTTTAACTTGTGTTCGGATATAAGCTGATTTTTCGTTTAATAAGCTGGGTTCTCAAGGATATTTTGCATATCACGTTGAGTATCTCGGCATTTACAAATCATATCTTTTGAAAATATAGATTAATGGTAATAAAGTAAAGATATTGATTCGTATTAATAAATTTTAAAAGTGTAGTAATATTGAGTGAAACTGAAGAAGAGATTTGAGAGATGCTTTCATAAATATTGTTTGTATAGTTAGTTATAGTTATATTGTTTAGTTATAGTTTTGCATAGGTCATACACTCACTTAGTTAAAGTAATCATCGTTTTTGTTTGCATTGATGATTCGTGTTCCGTTAATGAAATTTCAAGAGGTTTTTCAGCGCACTTGTTTTCAAGTTTCAGGTAAAAAGTATAACGCAGATACTGGTAAAAGTGAGAACAATAAAAATAATTTTACTGAAGGACATAAGTCTAAGGAAAAGCTTCAAGAAAGGATCGTAGCAGACGTAATTTGATAAAAGGATTTTCTATTTGAAATCGTCGATACAATAGATAAAGGTAAATGCTATTTACAGAAACAAAAGGTCTTAGTAATAAACTTAAGTCTTGGGACATCTGAAAATAAATATTTCTGTTTGAGTAATGAGAGACTATGATGGAAAGTATTGAAGATTAAGAATAAAAATAATGTTGAAAATGAAGAAAAAAATGTCTTGGACAACATAATGAACTCCTTTTTCTTCAGAAATAAGGCTTGCTTCACACATATTTGGTTCGGCAATATAAGCAGGCGCGGTAGTGTCGAGCGGTATTTCTCTCGAACATTCATCTACACATATTTTGTTTGGTGCACGGCTCGGCCGAATAGTGGCGAACCGAATATGTTGATATTACTTACTGAGAAATATCAAATAATACTTATAAAAATGCAGCATGGTAGACCAATATACAGAATCGTTTACATTAACGCTCGCATGACTTTATAATAACTTGTAAAATTATTTAAACATATTAACACCAATAAATCATTGGCTAATTAAATATTATGATTAATCACAGAAGAGTAAAGATACCATAAAATTAAATGGATTATAGTGGGTTACGTTCATCGCAAATACTGAATACCACACTTGATATCCAATATAATCCTGTTTGTGTTTCAATGTTGAAATAATTTTAATATTGACACAATTTCGTCACACGGCATTCATTATCCATATCTGTTGTAATTGAAAATTTATCCACGTCGTATATACTGAAATTGGCTGGAGTTTCAAAATTATTATTTACCGTTAATCTACGATGCGAAACGTTTTATCTGAATCATCAGTGGGGTCAACTTCATGTGAAATATTTGGATTAATAAATTGATTATCACGTGTACATGACTAACCGTAACCATTATTTTTGTTTGGCTCTTTAGATTTAGGTTACACTATACTTTTCATCAAAGACAAGGCTATTGTCATCTATCGTTTTACTAAATTGATATATTGATAAAACCATTTCAGACAGCGAAAATGTAAAAAGCAAGCAAGCTCACGCTATTTTAATTTTGATAAAGCCGAGATTGCGTATATGAAAAAAAGGGTACTTAAAGTAAAATGAAGAACGTTTTTTAGATGAATGTACATATTTCTAATTTCGCCGTTGTTGGCATAAAGGTTGAAGAAACATTATCTAATACGAATACAACAAAAGAATAAAGAGGTACGTCTCAACCAAGAGACAGTTAAAGAGCTGAAATCCAAACGGCCACTAAAGATAATTACTAGAAAAACCAAGGAACCGGCAGAACCAAGAAACACAAATAAATAGAAACGAGTACCTCTCACGATTAACTTACATTCGCTTCTTTGTCTCCTCCTTTAATATCTTTAAGTGGACGTAGGCAATTTTACAAAAAGCCAAAAAAAAGAAATCCTCAGTAATTTGCGGGATCCACTTGGCTATAAATGAAATGAAAATTTTTGACGAGAAAAAAAGACTGAATTTGCCTACTTTCGTCTTGATGCTTCCCGAAAATGAGGTTTTTTGAGTTATATCGCTAATTTTTGATGATGTAACTAGACTCCCAAAGTTGCTTCGAATGTTAAAAATCGTCATGTGCAATGAAGAAGTAATGACAAGACTCAAGAAGGTTGTATTCAATTCAGAGGAATTGTAGACGTTAAAAAAACACATATGAAATTACGTGCATCGTAAAAATAAATTGCTGTTAGCAATTTTTGCGGCTAAACGTTTAAAAGATCCTGCTATGTTTTCTTTAAATACATCCTATTTATAAACATAATCAATCCTTTTGATCTAACACAGTAATCTATTTGACCACATATGCAAATAATAAAACCCTAACTTAATTTCAAACTCAAATTATTTCAAAGGAGTGCTCCACATAGACTGTCCCAAAGGTTTAGTATTGTAATCAACAATAAATATTAATGTATTTACATACGTTATAGCCCCCAACTTTCATTAAAGTGGAAATATGCAAATCAACAAAAACTGTGAACGAAAAAGTTGGTAGCGCTAGTTCGGACCTTAGTTAAAATAAATTGGCTGTCAACACGTTTGTGATGCAAAACTGGGCTCTATATAAGCACCTGGTTCTACCATATCCCACATAGTAGCCTTTTGGGAAGTTTTTTCGCAATTACAATGCCCTAGAACGACGCAAAGGTAGATTTGCATTTTTATTCAAAAACGGCTGAAAGGGACTGGTTTTTTACGACATTTTTTCACAAAGCACAAGTTAATAGAAGATTTTCGGTTTTAATTGCATTGAGAATTACTTGTTTTAGAATAAAATTCCGCGTGCGACGTACCTCCAAATGAAGAGACACTCAAACGGCATGAGAGGGGTGTACGTAACATTTTATGATCACTTATAAATATTCTCGAAGATAATTCAGTGGAATACAGCCAAGTATCAACATAACTGTACCTTTAACGTTAAATATTTTCAGTTACATATCGCATATCATAAATATAAAGTCTTATGACATTATCTTTAACTGTTACGTCCGTTGAGGCGATGTATTGAGGAAATAAAATAAGTCTCCTTTTATGTCGACTAGGGGAAATTTAACAGCAATAACATCTCTAATAAAGTCTGAGTAAATAAAATGGGAATGGAAATATCCATTGAACATATTGAACTCACATTAGCGTGAACAGTATATTTTGCTTCCATAGTTTATGGACTGTTTCACTAACATAAATTGCACCAATAGAATTTTAATGGCTGCAATTTAGCAAGCGTAAGTGAAATATAATTTGTGCTATAATGTAATTAGAGGTGTATTTTGTATGCAATTGAAATTCAAAACACGTGCCGTAATATTCGCAAGCTGCACGCAGAACGTAGCTTAGTAATATTTAAAGGAACCGGCAAATACAAAAACAAGAATATTACACGAATTTAAAATGTTTCCTCAAGAGCACTATGGTCAAAAATATTATGGTAAAGCATTCCCAATTACACAGTATGCTAGTGCAGATTCTGGGACGAAGTTCAACAAGGCAGTCAACAAAAACATAGCTGCTCATTATTTAATTAACAAAAGCCGAATGCACACCAAAAACAAAGCTAATGGCGGCAAACAAAGGCGTAATGAGTAAAGTCAGAAAACAATCGGGTCCCGATAAACAGATTTTCATTTTGAATTGCCTCATCGATCCTGAGTGACATAATTGCCGACCGTCATTGTTCATCCTGTACACTGTTACTGGAATTAAAATCTTTAATTCGTTAAATGTGCCTCGTTATGTAATTGATACCGTTTACCCCTAGCATTAATTAACAAACACGATGATTCGTTAATCAGATTTTAACGAAATTATATGGATTATTGAATTGTTCGAAGTCAAAAGACTATAATAGAGAGTATTGTATAGCAACATGATGGACGAATATGTTACAAATAGTCCGATATTTTGAACGTTATAATAACAACTGATACAAAAAAAGTTTAATAAATGCTGAAAAGAAATTGTAACGAAATTAATCCAATAATTTATCTACTAATATCGTAATTTCTATTTCTGTTTAAAGTCATCGAAATTTGAAAACACAATAAGTAGCTTTAATTTTGTCCACCCTTTCACACAAAGCAAACTTGAACCCATAAATCGGAGTTTTTGTCATCTCTCACTAAATCCCCACGTTCAAGCCAGTCAGTCTACGCCATTTATTTTAACTAAAGCAACCCAGCAACTTTGGACATTTGCATATTTTCATCATATTTACCGTGGTCACTAAGCGAATTAACATTACTTAATGATTTTATTATATTTGCAGAGGACGGCCGCTCCTGGGTTTTACATAATAATAGAATATTTGAACGCGTTGGAGTTGCTTCCATATCTTTTTATGCCGAGGTACAAATTTTATTGTTCATACCATATCGATTTAAATGCAAACCATTGTAGGTTTTATTCTGTTTTTATTTTCTTGCTTATTCCACTTGCTGAGCTGTTTAATTAAAAACTGAAATGAAAAAAATAGCGTAAGTGTTGCTTTTTTGTTTTATAATTGATATTTTTACGTATGGTTTAGCTTTTTGATCTTAAATAAGAACTCACCTTTTGAATAGATACGTTGATCAACGTGCTCTACATAGATAAATTATAAGCGTTTATATAATAAACTGCTTACTAAAAATAACTAGTTATGTAAATAAACAACACAGCGGTCACTTTGAAAATGTCATGCTGACTAAAATTTAAACTTTCGCGAAGCATTTGACACAATAGACACCGGCCGGACTTGTCGCGAACTCGGAACACGCGGACAGTGTGACATGTCAAAAAGAGGCCTGTCCCCAACGAAAACTTTAACACTTCGGCTTCAGTTTATTTATGGCCAACTAGTTTTAAAAAGATCGATAAAGCGACTTAAAAATGATCTATTCTGGTGCAAAAGTGCTTAGTATTTAAGGTGTATGACAAGGGCTTATTCTCGTTCCTGTTTTCTACAGATGGATAATATAAGTAAAGTGATACAATTTAATGAAGGTAAATTGAGGATTTGTAGTAAAAATGTTGTGTACAATAGAATAATAATCATGAATAAAACCTGCATGCAGCTGAAGTAATATTTAACGACAGCAACACTAAACATTACTTTCAGCTAGAACATTTTCCTATCTATGTATACTAGTCGCATATAAAAATATATTGTTATTACAAAACCTGTTGCTATAGTATAAGCTTTAATAAACGTTGTTTTGCATGTGCCGTATAAAAATACGTGAAATTTAGTTTTCGTTACTTTTATTCCATTTTATATTTTAACAACTCAAATCCTGGTGATTTTATTTCACGAAAAACAATCACTATAAAATTCAAGCTATCAAAAAGTCATCTAATTTTAGCCTCAAGCAAATTATTGGTTACATCGTCTTATGTATCGAAATCGAAACCATACATTGTCAATTTTACGATCATCCACATCTAGCGGGGGCAATAAACTGTCTATTGCACTTTACAAAATAACATTGGTGTTTGTGCAACGAAGCGGTATACTGAGGCTGCAATAAAACCCGAATGTTACTGTCAAATGTAGTTAAGAATTTGCTATTAGAATGTGTCTTTGTTGTAGGTGGTAAACATAGACTTGTTAGTTGCAGTTTAATGTGCCTCGAAGCATTTGGTATCAAGTTAACTATTAGACCGGAGTGTTTGGAAGACGATTCAGAGTAACTTCGCTTACAATGCAAATAAATAAATTAGTTGTGTTGTAATAAACTACATAACTACAATAATCAGAAGCCTAGAGTAATGTTTAAATTGGCTTATAAATACAAGTGTAAGTACAAGTAAGTGAAAAAACAAACAACAGAGATCTTGCAACTAAGATACCGGCAAAATAATTGTCAGTTGAACGCGTAACAAACACTGAAATAATGGTTGTATTCTACTTATTGCACTAAACAGTGTTCAAGGAAACAATAAAGAGAAAACGGTTCTCACAAAACGTTTTTAATTTGCAACAACTACCAAAAGTACACAAAAACAAACGAAGCGTAGCAAAGCTAAAAAATAAAAATAATAAAAAAATAACAATAAATATAACCGAAGGACGGAATTAACGATTCTTCGTTAACTTCATAGAATAGCGAAAAGTTTACCCTAAGTAAAACTTTCCAGCGTTTTATTCCACAATAAAAATTCAACTTAGTTGGAACTTAACGAGGCTGGGTGCTGCGAAGTTTAATCAATTCCATGACCGTTAAAACTGAGTGACTATGGTCGATAATTTTGTATTCTTAACCCTGAAGTTTTGGACAAGAGCTTATTGTCAAGTGTTTTGTTGGTGCCGCTCCGAATATAAAGAGTTGGGTACGGACCGTCCTTTGTATTATACTTGACATTGTCTGATGGCTGTGTCCTGTATTTTTTGCCCTTCAAGATTTATTTTAAAACAGCTGATTTATCAAAATGTTGATGCTTTCATACATAAGCAGTTCAAAATGAATCATGTTATCCACGTCTGCATATTTTTCATAAAAATATTCGTATATCTAAAACAATGAAATGGAAAATGTGACAGTAATATTATAACATTGTTAAGCGGTTAATGACTTCCTTTTGTTCATAGTCTTTGTTCAATATGAAAATCATTTATGCAGTCCATTAAAATATTCCTCGAATTTTATGCAAAAATCTCGATGATAGGGTTTACAACATTTAAATGCTCCATAGAATTTAAAATTCAATTGCTTCATAAAAATTCAAAAGGAGAAAAAAGAAAATCAGTGGGGGATTTCGATAAATTTATGATTGTATAATTACCATATTACGGCCGCAATTTAATTTATTTTTTTATAAAATTGTGGTCCTCTGACCGGCGTCAAAAACTCAATTTTCCTGCTGTTTTAATTGGACCAAATCACCAATTAACGAACTTAATTAGTGGGCTTATTTAGTATTCATTCCGTGTTTTTGACAAATAACAAATTTTATTGGCCCATCTACTTCAATTTTGCTATTCATTAGTTTGGTAATCACATTATAACCGAAAAGTATTAAGACATAAGTAATATTTAGAACCTGAATTAGTCGTAATTTTCTGTACAGACTTCATAATGCAGAACAGAAGCGTGTTAAATAAACAACTTGAAAGCACACGTGTGCGTGAAATATTCAAAAATTATTCACAAAGCGTTCCAAATACATATAGAACAAATTGTACATTCAAAAATGTATGTACTGCACTGGCAAAGGCAAACGTATCATAAGAATAAGTAACGATAAATCTGGGATAGAAATCGTGATAGTGGCGAATGTCTATGGGTGGGAAAAACTGTGTGGAATACTCGATGTGCTATCGGCTTAGTGCCAAACCGGTGCAGTGGTGTGTTTTATACCGACATATGGCGATAGCAAGGCAACTGCATCGACTGACAATTTAGATGCTCCTACTGTAGATTCCTTTATTTTATCTTTAGAATTGCTTTTATCGTATACATTTACTTTTGTGTTTACATATTTACGATTACTATTGTAATGTACATCTATATTATTTCTTGCCAATATCATAAATGTGGCATGAGTTATTGTAGGCATACTAAGTCTCCAATGCGCCAGTGTGGATGACTCAAGGCCTAACCTTCCTCGTATGAAAACAGATCCTGGCCCAGAAGTGGATTTAGTTGGTTAAAACAGATTTGACTGTTGAATTTTTGAATGGATATTTGTAAATCAATCAAACCAAAGTACTGGACGTATTTTTATTATAGTTTTGTAGCCTGTTTAAACACGTAGGTATTTTATCCCGAGAAATCTTTTTACACTGACGAAGTCGCGGGCAGTAGCTAGTTACTATATTGTTTAAGTCTCTAATAATATTATAAAGAAAATTACTTTAGTTATTTGGTTTTGAAACACAAAGCTTGTCTATTTTATACAGCACCCTTATTTAGCTTTCATGTCAGTTAGCTTCCTTTACATGCCCGCCGGCTGCAAGTAGATTAACCAACATTATGTAGAGCGTTCGTGTTTTTATAAAACAAATTATGAATTAATGTTATCAACATCAGCTATAGTTAACAACTATTATTGCTTGCCTTTCCTGTATGGCCACACATGAACATGAACATCAGTTCCTTGTTTTTCAAGTAATGGCAAAAGATTTATAGACCTAGGAGACTATGTACTCCATTTGATAATTATTTCAAAAGCCACTTAGCTGTACATTATTTTCTCCCTCAGATTAATAGTATGCAAGAACCTTCAAAATCTTCTAATTACCTTGTAAGTCCCCATTTTAACCTTTTATGAGACAAATAAGAACATTTTAAAACATATATAGAAAGTCTTTTAAAATAAACATAGCACGAGTAACACACTTTAATATTAAAAGTGGTTTTACAACTATCTAAAATCAAAATCTAAAAGCGTTGCACAAATCCATAATCTAAATCCATCATTGCAAACTCTCTCTTCAGTAGTCGCACACAGGGCTCAAAATAGTCCTTTTAGTGCATTTGCTTTGACATCACTTTAGTCCGTAGCAGATGGCGACTGCGACGTGAGATGTCGGCTAACATTAATTATATCGGGACAGTTTCTGCAGCCCGAAGCTAAATTTAGGCTCAGTTAGCTAAACTCGGTTTGTGGGAAGCCTTTATGGAAATGAAATTCTGTGAGATTTTATTACAACAGTTTACATTCAGGTGTTATGCAGCAGCTGTGGCATATAACGTGAAACACATTACGCTACGAGTTTATTTTATGATGAGGAAATAGCCGACATACCAGCTCTTGCCCGCGACTTGATTTGTCTGAAGTAGCTCAGTCCTTACTGGTATATACAACGTGCCGCTGCAATGGCTTATTTCCTTCAACGTATAGGTGCGGCATGTTGTAGATTATACACTGCTACGTTTCATTAAAAGAAGTTAAGTAGCTTTTGCGTGATGGTATAGCAAATAACTTTTGCATTTATAATATTAGTTAAAGATAGGTATTAAAAATTATTCTCAATTTGTTCTACCCTGTGCAACACTGTATTTATTTAACAGAAATAATCAATGTTTTACGATAAACCAGTAGATATAAAAACAGCTTTCGCTTCGCATCTATCTCAAAACTGCCAAGACAAATTGACAACACTAAATAAAGTTGAACATTGAACAATTCTGCACAACATAAAATAAGACAGAATGCATTCACTAAAGTGTCCAGGCTTTTGTTTGGGACGTTTCATTTCTTAAAGTGACCACTGTTCGTTCGGTTTGCGGACGAGAGAAATTGAATTTAATCGAGCATGTCGTTCTGAAATAGAAGTATTGATGGTCTGAAATATTATTTATTAATGTGATTAATCGTTTACCTAGAAGCTGATTTTTTTAGTTTTGGTGGTTCCCAAAACATATTTTGGGGCTTCGCTGCATCGGCGCCTCCATCAATGTTTACCTGAACTGTTATCATCTTTAGTAATAATCGTCGAACTAAAGGGATATGAAATCGACCTATTCCATAAAGGATACCAAGAATTACCTTATTGAAAAGTTGTAAGACAACTAATATTCCATTTAAATATCTCCTAGTGTTTCATCCACCTCGTGATAACTTGCTGTAATACTTCTTACACTAAATATTCCTCCACCACATGTCATATCGAACACAATATCTCAAACGTCACGTTTCAAGATAACTGAAACTTAAAAGTCATGTCGGTATCTGTTTACAGTTCTACTGAGTTGACACAAAAATACTTGAACGTCAACATTGTTTGTTATCTACCAAGTTTTGAGGAGGGGGTTACAATGCACACAAAATAACAGAGGGGGGAAGAAAATGTCGACATACGCGAAAATTTTGGCCGTAATTTCGAATATGTTTTCGATGTCGTTATGATTTTCCAGACGCTTGTTCGGTATTTGTAACTTAAAAATACTTGGGCAAGATTCTGTCTAGACTTGTTTGGTGGATGAGATGAAAGAGGAAGTAAGTTTTGAAAGAGATTTAATTTATGAGATCTTTGGCTTGCTTGAAATCGAAGTCGAACAATGAAAATATTAAAAAACACAGACTAAACACCATCAATGGAAAACATAAATGGAAAGTAACATGAATATAATAAGCCTTAACTTCATAAAATATAGAGCAAAAACCGATCCTCTTAATATTTTAATCATGCAAAGTGCAGCTAATAACGATCAACAGCTTAAGCTCTTCATCCGTATAAAAGCTTTTACGTTAATTCATAAAGCTACAAAACACATAATCCCACTACAAAAAAAAAACGACACACAGGCGTAATTGGTTTTCCAATTATAACACAGTTACTAACTTCCATTTGAAATAATGAACCGGCGAGCCTTAATACGATTGTAACGTCGGAACACGGACAAACACGGAATACTGCAAATCTCTCGGTTATACCACTTGCTCTTAAATGCGGGTATTTCAAATTCCAATGGAGCGTGGGCGAGTGTTCGCGTCAGCCACTAGCTTTACTCGTGGCGTTGGTTGTTAAATGTTTGGTTTGAAATGCTATGTCGTAAAGATGATTTTGTTGTGTAGTTTTGCGGACTTAATTATGTTTCTCACCTCCTTTTTGAATCATTGATGTTTAATACTATATCACTGTTGTTTTCGTGTTGCTTGTGTTGAAAAGAATCGTTTAATATCGAGTAAGTAAAACAAACCCGATAACAAAACATCCAACAAGTCAGACTCACATTTATCATTCATTCCCATTCGTCGAACAAATGGTTTCGAACACAGCATCGACAAAGTCCGCAATCAAACCGAATGTTCTTTCATTTATTACATAAAAAAAATTACCGACAATCAAATTTGAATCAAGTTTCAAAGCGTGCGCGACAATTGACAGAAATCGCGACCTCATTTTGGCTTTTATTCCCTTAATTTGCTCCACTTATTGCAGAAAAAGAACATTTTTATTCTTTCTTTGTTGCTTTTCGGTTCAATGAATTTAAAAATTTTGGTACTCGTAATATATGAGTACGTACAAAATATTCTTCCTCTTGTGTAGAAGTTGCAAATAATACTGGCGGAGTGCCCACCATCATAAATAAGTAAGTAAATGAAATGTTGATGCCGATGTTATGTAATAAAACTGGTACATGTAGATAAAATTGGGGGTTAGTATGTAAGAGAAAAATACAATATTCGTCATTGATACTCTAGCGACTTGTGTTGCAGTTATCTCGAGATCGTCAGGATGATCAAGAAATATGAGGTACCTATGCTTTTCAAAGCACAGTTACTTCTTCGAATTTGAGGGCGGTTTTTCCAAATAAACCAACAACGAATACGAAAACAGTATTTTGTTCTTCACAAAACAGAATTAGGCAAGCCTTTTGCGTGTTAAGTAAGGTGTTTAAACCGCTCTTACGTGTGAGACAGTAGTCTGCGGCTTCATAATTATATAAGTTTTTGCGGCAACACCCACCGGGGAAACATGAAGAAATGTAAGATTTACTTAATGCGGCTTTTATGTCTCCAGGATGCAATTAAAAATGTATAGTTATATCATACTTTGTAATGAGTTTTATAATGTCATGTATTTCTCATGAGTGGAGTCTTTGCGGAGGAAAATTCTGGATTATTTCGTTGAAACTAGTTTGTTGAAGGAAGCGTGGCCTCGGATACTATATTTGAGCTGTGATTAGAAAGCAGTAATAAGAATGATCTTGCTGATGATTATTTTTTTATCTTCAAATATGCCCTAAAAACATTTTGGTGTAAAATCGTTTCACCAAGCTTACTTTAACAAAATCCTGTTTCACAGAATGGAGCAATAACGTGTCTACTAGTAAACGCAAGAACAGAAAAATTCCTCTCCGTTACTCCGGGAAATTCCCAGGGAATAGGCGAACGAGGAATTCCGGGGAAGGAATGTTCCCCATTAACGCTAACTGCACCAGTACTGCCCAGTTTGGGGAGTTACTTAATTTCGCGTAAGCTCTGAGGTGTTGCTGCTACCCTGGTACAAGTTTAAGAGATTCGTAAAGCGTTTTTAGAGGCGATGACGTTTTACTTTTATGCTTTTCAGACTACTAAAAGCCTTTGCGTAGGTTTTATGTAAAGACAATGATTATTATTTAGTTTGATTTTAAAATAAAATGAGACGTCTGTAACGTATCACTTTAACTTTGTATGATCTGCGGTCTTATTTTTCTGATTGTCTACTATTTGTTTTAGGTTTAATGTAAGTAAGATATTAATCCATTTTCATTTGTGTCCCTCTGAGCAAACAGACAGTCAAAGCAAAACTCTTATTTCGTGGTCTTCTTTTTGCGTGTCCGTTCAATTAAATATTTAATTATTTTTAGTCGACAAAAGTCTCAAGTATTTTTTCTGAGTAAAATTGCGTCTCTCAAAATCCTCATTTCCTGGCATAATATTTACCTATAACAATCACGAGATTTTCCTCCTTCTACTTTTAATAGAGCGTGTTGCTATTTCATTTTATTTCTTATGATAATTTATGATACAATTTTGTTCGAGTCTTTTACACGGCGAAGTTTTGAGTAGTCTAATCGATTGAGCGTTTAAACATTTCAAACTCAAATATTTTTGCCTTTTGACTCGTCGCAGTCAAAGACAAAATTAACGAAAGTTGGTTCGAACTCTGCCGAAGTCTCGAATTCTCACATCCTTCAACCTTTCTCCGATATTGTCAAAGATAAATGAAATAAATTTTTAAACAATCCTGTTCACTGTGGTTCAAAACTTTTCCTATTACGGAAATTGTCTCTGGAGCACCACAAATTAATGACGAAGCACTTTGAATGCTGCTGCATTGGAACTTATATTGTACAAAGTTTTTAATTCCCTATTTACATGTTAGGTTCGGGATTCCCGAAGTTAAAGTTTAATGCTTGTCAGCAATTGGGTTTATTATTGCAATCCTCTTGCACCACTGTGGCTTCATTTCAGTTTGTGTCGACATGTCAGACTGAGTATAATTGTTATTTGGTCTTAAGTTGTCATCCTTTGTCGTACAATTGTTGAAACTGTGCACTGCGTTTATTTGGGTTCATTAATACTGAAGCGGAGGGGTTTGTTACTGTACCATACTTGTTTATTTACGATCGAACTCAAATATTCTTGTACACATTAATACAATATTTGTCAGTCAATCGCTTATGTGTCTTTCAACGAGGTGACATACAGACAGTCAGTTTAATTTCTTTGAAATGACATTCACTATCGACGATGAACAACAAGCATACAATACAATCGGTCCCCCTATGAAATATTAAAGACATGACAGTTGAACTCACAACACCAACACGCCACTACTTAAAGAGTTTTGCCGACAAACAACAACACAATTCTATTTCCGCTGCAAATGTTTTCCTCAAACATTCTAAACGTTGAATATTGGAACACAAGTTTCCTTGTCAAATAACACAAGCGAGTTGACAAAGAAACACCTACTCGGAACACTCATTCCCGAAAGAATTTATTTGACAGAACAAGAGCTACATATCGTGTTTTCGTTTGCTACGTCACCACGCAAAATTGTTCCACAAGTCAACGTGGTTACATTGTTCGTGAAAATTGAAAATTTTCACAGCAATGCACAAAGTGTAAGGAAATATCGTTCAGTTTATATGAAATGCCTTTTCATTTAGACGGCTTTATTTTAGCTAAATGTTGACAGCGCGCACGTTGAAATTAATTAAAATGTTAAGAAGTGTGCGTGTGTTTCCCTCTAGATGGCGTTAGTAGTATAAGGTGTGGCTTTTATACTTTCTTGAATGCTTTTAAGTAGTCTCAAGATTTCGTGAGGGGGAAAATCTGAGAGTTCTTTTTTATTCATAATAATGGAGAAATTAATAAAATTTATTTGGTATTTAACTGCCATGAGAGATAAATAATAGACTGCTATTTATTAATAACGAATAAAATTTAGTCGACTCTACAAAACTTAAGCAACCAGAATAACGTTTGTTTTTCGATTAACCTTGATTATTCCTCTCTTTGATAGGTACTTACAATAAAAATTTCGTCCTACCAATCTGTAATATCCACTAAAATATTACCATAAACATTTCTCTACAAATAATTACTAACATCCCCAAAATCCCACAAAACACATCAGTTAACTAAAATGAAAATATCATCCGAGCTCACATAAAAATAGTAATAAATAAAGTTATATCGTTTGAGAGCAGTGGACGCAATCTCATTGAGGTCCATTTTCCCCTATCGCGTAAATACGAGCCGTTTGGGAACGAAACACATATAAAACTAATATATTGTGTCATTTTTGTCCTGTTTTAAGCACATCCTTGGGCTCGCGTTCATCATAGTGGTGTATAAAATCGAAGTGAAGGCAATTACGGACACTGTTTTAGAATAATGGCCGGTGATTAGGGCCGTGCTTTAAAATCTGAAGGGTTTATAGAGGTTACTTATCTATTAGATGTCTATCGTTTGCCCTAGTTTTTCACTTATTTGTTAGGTTAAGTTCCGATTTAATACATTTGGTTTTCTGCTAAAATAGGGACTGTATTTTGTTTATCTTACAATGCTATCGATGACTGAAAGGTATCACAAATTTTAACACTTGTATATTATGGCTTGTTAACACATCGATTTACAAATAGTAATGTATTTCAATAACATGTTAACAACTATTGAAACGACAGAATAAAATGAAAACATTTTTATTCTAACAATTGCGCGTAGAAAACACAAAATGAGCCAACACAATAAACCAAAACCTAATATATTGTCACAGGGCGTAATAAAAGCACCATTCTACAAATTATACTTCAACAAAATGCAAGTGTTATTGTCGCATAACTCCCAATGTATCGCCAATCAATTTTGAACTCAGCAGCTTACGTGTTACAGTCGAAATTGGTATGAATGTTGCGAATTTTAATACCAAATAATTAACGATACAGAATTGGCAAAATGTTAGTATTATTCACCACATTTGGTGTATCGGGCCAATCCGCGCTAACGTGTTCCGTACATTACATTATTAGGGATCATTAACATTATTACGTGGCAGGATATTTGACTGCCAACTATCGCTCTGGGGCCATGCGGCTAGAGGAAAGGCCGTTGGGACGACTATTACTGCTGGCCCGCGACACAATGAGAATTTATGGGACAGAACAATGTTTCAGCTACTTTGATTATTTTAGTTTGGAGTAATACTATTTCGGTGCCAAAATTTCTGTAATTATTCGGATGGTAATGTAAAAGTTTGTGTAATTTAAAAACAACGTTATTATGATTAATAAGTTTAACAGAAAAGTGGCGTACGTAATCAACTATTGTATTAGGAAAGTTGCTACAGTAAAATTCAGTATATTAATTATACAAAAGATATCTTCAGAATAAAGAGTAGATATCCATACAAAGCTATTGCCGGCCCTTGCCCTCTATAAATCAGCCCCAAGCTTAGTGAGGCGATTCAGCAAAACGCTCTACTGACTTATAACACGAAATATATCTAACCTATATGTTACACAAGACCGATTTTGTAAAGACCTGTAAATACCAACACTGTGCATGAAATGAGAGGTCAATTTAATCTGGCCATCTTTCTAAAATTGACCAGACGTCTTGACCCGTCCTCATCATCAGTTTTGGTTGATATTTGTTAATGAAATTGAGGTTCGGGAGCTCTAGCATCGCTGGTTTTGTTCCAACCAATTTTGATATATTGGGCAGCGTATCGCGATAGGTCAATGTTGGGATTACTTGCATATATCAAGGGATATACTGGTTTGTTCGTTGTTTGTAGATAATCTGCAAATGGTTTTTCAGTAGCCGAACAATAGCCGTCAATATTGCGTATGTATTGCTGAAATTTTGAAATGAATAGAACTCATTCCGATGTTCCCGCATTTCAGTAGAATAATAAAGTGATAGCACTAGAATTTATTACTTATTGAATACACAATGCAATATTTTTAGTAGTTAAATAAAAGTGCTTACAACAATTATTTTTTAACATAAAATTCATCAGAAGTATTTTTTTGTATTCTAATTTAGGACATCAAAATGTAGCAAACAAAAGATAATACTGTAATGAGAAGTCTAAAAAACTGTCTTTGTCACACCTCCTTTGCGAGAAAGAGACAGCCAAAACTAGTTTCCCAGAAGATCCGGCCACCGTTGGAGTATAACAACCCTTTTCTAAGCAGATTTATAACTCCGGTGGGATAATAAAACTCGTTTTTCTTCCAGTACGTGCACACTTCGTAGAAATTTGTTATACGGTATAATAATCCCTGTAGCTACAGCAATCAAGGGTGGCAATCCCTCACGTTTCCAAGGCCTTATGTTCAATTCCTTTGGTTCGACGCAATTAAGTTTTATTTTGATGTTCAATAAATATAGATGTTGAAGTTAATGCTAGAGTAAATAAGGGTTTTAAAATGATGTATTGTTTTCGGTTATTGCTATCACGTACAATTTTAATTGTGTGTCAATTGAGGAATCATGGATTTTGAACAAAACCATCCATTTTATTTTTGAGCATCCTTAGTTTTGTTTTGATTCTTATAACAATTATTTAGATGTAGTCCTCACTTCCTTATAACATATTATAATTACATTCAAATGCAACTGATACATACATACTGTGCAAATGCCGTGTAGTCATCTTTTTTTATATACCAGGAATAATTGCATATTTCTCTGACATAAAGTAACTTACACTTCACTTTTACAACAAGAACTTTGTTACAACTTATTCATCACCGAAATTCGCAAATCCGATGACGTCATAATGCCAGTGAAGTGACGTCATAGATATATTTCGCCAACTTTTCTTTGTACAAGGATTAAGGAAGGATATTAATCCGGCAAGTTTGAGGGAAAGCGGATTGTGGTGCAGCGGGCTTCGTTCTTTGATATCTTTATGTTCTTTCTTGAGGGTAGTTCGAAAAAGTTTTGTTGAAGCAAGTTTTTGAATTTTTGCTTCGAGTTTTGCTTTGTATAAAAGAAACCCGTCTATACTTTCGCGAGTGACTTGCGAATTTTGATACGAGGAGCTGGCGTTGATTTTTTTATGTAAAATTCTGCAACGCCTCTTGTTTATGTCAAAATAACTAATTTTAATAATGGATATAGTATAAGTATGAAACAAAAACAATGAGATTTAATCGTTCAAAACTCAAGACTACGGCATCGAAAATAATGCTCTTCGAAAAAAATGCTTAACAATAGTAGATATTAAAAATTTTGTATTTGCTAAAAAGATAAGAAATGTAGGTACAAACATGTAAAGTAGGTACAAAAAGCTTTAAAGAAAATGGTTTTATCAGAACCAACAATTAATTTTTAAGTTTTCATAAGTGTAATTTAAATGCATAGAAATAAACAGATAACAATTTTATAACAGCATTTATGTTTATACGTGTACGAACTTCTGTTGCTAATATGAAGGTTCATGCATTATATGCATACAAAACTGTGCATGTTATAATCAGAAACATTACACCGTCGCGTCAGAATACATTTTCTTTTGATGTGATGCGAAACTTTGAAGTAGAAAACTGAATGTCAGACACACCTGTTTTCTTTATTAGTAAAGGAACTTCAAGCGAAGATTTAATATAATTACTCTACGCGAAATTTTCTAAATATGAAGATTAACGTATAAGTCAATCTCTTAAAATATGCTTGCATTAAAAATAATCCAAAGAAGAAAAATTATCACTGCAAAATCTTTTTCATAGACTACCTATGGGAAAAGTTTATATCTCAAGAAAAGACGAAATTTAAGATTTTTGAAAAAAAGTATTTTGTGAACCAGCCATGGCAATAGTTTGACAAATTTTTAGTAATGAAAATAGGTATCAAATACCTTTGAGTACAAAAATAGTAGATGACTAATGCAATATAATATAAATAGTTTTCCATTCGTGTAACTAAGTGATATTACAATACTGGCAGCTATTTTAAAACGAAGCCTATGTTAATGAAAATAGATCACAATTTTGTTTGTGTTCTAAATAGGGTAAAGCTAATTTATAGTTAGGACTAAGTAGTCAGCGATTTTAGCAAAAATCAGCAAGCAGTGCTGCAAACCAATCTATTCTAACTCAGGTTCTTGTAGATAAAAGTTACAATGTACTTGGAATATTTCAATTCACGACCAAATATTGGTATATTCCGTCGTATAAAATACAGGTGTGATAAGTTGTTACATAGTTATCAAGGTGTAGCTAGTTGTGCAACACTGTTTTCAATTGTCGCATGCAGTATTGTAGCATGCCGCAATGTAACAAAACTAAAACCAAGCGTAAAATACAAATTAAAATCGGTTCTCGTAATAAAATAAGTTCCAACGGACGTGAATACCGAACAAAATCGGTGCAAATCTAGAAATTACACAGAAATTATCATTAAAGCAACAAAACCGCTTCATTCTGCTGGCTTGCGCCACAATTTAAAAGCAGCCTGCGGTAGCATAAAATATGAACACTATTTTAGTAGCCAACGTGAAATTAGCTGGATTGTCCACTGCGAAACCTGAAATCATTTCGCTTGTCAAGCACTGAGCTGTACCGTAATGTTTGCGATTTGATTTATGTAGGCACCTTCCATTAATCTTAATGTTATAGAATGACGAAATTAGTTTGTTTGTGACACGGCGATGGATGATGCGCGGAGCTTACGTGTCGTGAAAATGAGCGTTCTATTTTGGAACATCACTGCTAAAATTAATTCTGAGGCAATGAGCACAAAGGCCATTAATATAAATATAACTATTAATAAATACTGAACAATAAAAGCGTATTTCTAGTAACACTAATTACACCGAACTAAAATATTCGTGTAGACTAACTGAACATGACTTAGAACAATAACTCAAAGCTTATAAATTACAACAATAGCCCCGATTTCCATCAAAATAATACTCTCAAACTCAGTAAATTCTTTCGCAACAAAAGCGTAATTACGAACTAAATCACAACTAAAACGCTGACTCACAAAAGATTTCTATAAAACAAAAACAAGTGTATTCGTGCTCAACGATAGTTCGGAACTACGCGATGACAAAAGCAGCTACTCTCAAAGAAGTGCTTTTGCGAAATCTTACAAAGTTATGTGATGAGCCTCTCTCCCCTCCCTAACCCTCCACTCGGCTCAGACACGACCCGTTTTTTCACAGCTCGTTTGAACTGTATGATGTTTTTCGAATAAGTTCAACTTAAGTCTAATGTTTAGGAAAATGTAATTGGATGAAAGATTGCGATTTGATTTTTGATCTTAACTTAAGTTTTACTTAACCATTTGAACTGTTATTTTTATTATCCATACATAACGCCACATGCTTCTGCTTGCATATCGATTGTCTCGCCTATTATACCCGAAATTCTAGCAAAAATATACACACCTATTATATATACACCTATTCACATAATAATATATTTATCAAAATATTTGATCCATTACTGAATGAGAATTTAAATGAGCTGTTCTTACCGTATTTTGCATCAACAAGATAAAGAAAAAAACACATTAAAGTGGAAGTTTCAACTTGTTTTGCAGCATTTTCGAACAATCGCCGTCTAACCACGGTCCATTGACCAAACCACTATCGATTTTAGATTTAGAGTGACTATTGTCTGTCTGCAGTTAAGTATAATTAGCAGTAATTAATGCACTGTCATCTCATTAAGCGCTTAGTTGATAGCTAGTACACGTATAGTGTGTTTAAAGTATCTATACTAGCATTGTTAACTTAGGTTTATCTGTTTTGGGTAAGTATTTATGGTTTAAATAGTGTTTGAGTCAATTTGTATTGTTAACCTTTTGAGTTAACTGAAACTCTGACTATCGTTATGAAGTAGATACAACAGTACATAAACATTTGTAGTGTTTATACCTACTACATGTTTATTTATTTACATGAAACACTAAAGCCCCGATTATTGGTTATAACTGGTTTATTTTCAATCGTTCACATGTCGAATCGTTAGAATGATCATACAAAGTCGAACACGTAATATCAATTGATCAGACATCGAAAGCCTATAACGCCAATACTCTGTAAGGCCTCAAATTTTAATTATTTAAAAGATAAGAAGGAAAGATGAAAAGCGATTCCCCTTGAGGCCGAAAAAATTTGAACATTTCGTTCGTCGGGCCTTTTTAAATGAATAATTCTGTGTATAATTTTTAGCAATAGATTTAAAATGCGTCATTCCTTTTGAACTCTCGTGAAATGTTACTTAGATAAGATCCTTTTGTGAATTTCTGACCTTTTTTGTGTAAATGCGTAATTGGACTATCTTTGAAACGTCTACAAAGGAATACACTTTAAGTTCGGCGAACAAATAATTCACTTCTTAGAAGTTAAACTGTTTATGTTACATTAAAAAGATATTGCCAGGAGTAATTAGTTTTATAGAACTATTCCAAAGGTAAATTCGGAGTTCGAAGTTTACGATTTGAAAGTAACACTAATTGGCTCACTTACCTGAGCTTACTTAGCGATAAATGAAACTTTGAAATAACATATAGTTGCGCTTTTATTCTCGAACCACCATTTTAATTGTTTACATCTCGTGTACATTACATACCTGAACATTTCTTTACACAACACTGTAGTTGAGTACAAATAATTAGGTATGCTTTACGTCTTACCCCGTACAATATTCCTTGGTCTTACAATGTGGTTCTTTCTCCAAATGAAACATTTGCGAGTTAACACGACGCTAAAAGTACTGTTACAGCACAAGCTGTGCTCGACCTCTAAGGTTCCACAATACATCTGAACACTAAAACTTTCGTTTCGGAACTAGCCAAGTAAGCAATATATTACGGTAAAAGGCGATCTGCAATAAACCATTAGGAAGCAACAATAAATAGTGCGGGCGCTGACCGCCCGGACTTATAGGCTCCGGTCCGAAGGCTACTCGGAGGCTTACGACTTGAACACATGTTGGCAATGTGATAAAATCCGGTATCTTTACGTACATATCTGCGAAATATTTGTTCAGTTCGCTGCTCGATATTTTTGGGGACGTATGAGAAAGTTTGATAGATATCTGATTTATTATCGCTGGAGTTTATTGGGAGAATATTTTTGAATATGTGAATTTAAATGAGTGTCAATTGACTGAACTGTTTCAGACCAAGATATATTTTGACCACAAAAATAAAATATATTCTAAGTTACAATTAGTCTAGATAACATAAAGCTTCAAATATCTATTTTCAATATAGAATTAGTTTACAAAATCGATATTCGTGTAACTTTATGAAAACAGAACACAAAACTTCTGGGTATATTTTGAATTTGATAAAGTTACAGGCTAGTCTACGCTTCCTGGAATAGTATGAACGCGAAACTTTTTGATGAAAAAATAACAAACAATATTTTATACAGTAGTTTTATTTAACTATAACTATACTCGTACATAGAAGTAGGTTGCAATATTTTACTTCACAGCTTTTTTCGGATATATCGTTTCTATTTCACAAAAATTCGCATATTATCTAATCGGTCCCTATTTCTGGTACACTTTGAAAATTAGTTGCATGTTTTAAGCGTAGATTAATGTGTAAAAGATCTATAATTACCCCCACTTGTCGCACAGTCGGGTATAAATAATATTGCGGTACGGCACATTGATATACAAAAATCTTTATTTATTACATTAAACTTTTGTCTACTTCACAAATAAGTACAAAAATAAAAGATAAGGTTTAACTGATTGAAAGAATCCATTCAACCACAAATAGAAGCATTCAAATAAAAAACCGGGGAGAAAGTACCGTCCTAATTGCTTAAAAGCCTCCGATAACCGATAATATGTTTTATTACACATCCCGTTCGCGTAAAAACTCTACCACTAAATTAGAACAAGTTAACACTCTGAGAAAACGTTTGAGAAAACGCCAGGGTCGTACTTAACAGCGATAACGGTCAATAAAAGCAATAAATTACCGAGGGGAACCGTGACCAGAGCGCTTACCACAGGGCTGGCGGATTGCTCAAAATTTGAAAGTAACGGGAATAAATTTCCTTTGTTTTAAACTTTAAACAACATGGCGGCTCAGAAGTTATACGAAAATGAGTAAATGTCATTTTTTGTATTAATAACAAAAATGTATGACAAAAACTTGTTATAAAATAACATTAAGATCATTTTTTAGTAAGGTTATCTTAGGGATATAAAAATACAACAAGAATGTTAATCGTTGAAAAATTTTCATAATTTAAACAATTCCAAAAATATTCTCAACCCTTTTTAAAGTCTGCAACCCTATTTAGCAATCTGCGATTACAGAGGGCAAACGTGAGCTCCTTGCTCATTTTACGACTACCACATGTGCCGTCGACGTCGACTCAGCGCTTTGCGTCCTACAAAATCTGTGACGAATTATTGAAGGTGACTTTACTTTATTAACCTTGTTTTTCTGTATGTAGGTGAATGGTTTATCGTACTCCAAGAAAACGGTTCAAGATTTTTTCTGCTGAGTTCACAGCTGTTTTTCCAGACGTATATTTTGATTTATTCCTCTATATTTGGTACGTTGACGTTGTCGTAAATTCGTATCTGGATAAAATCGCTCGTTCATTGCTAGATTAAAAGCATTTTATGAGGTTGTTGACTTGATCGAAGGTTGCGCTATAATAAAGCAAATAATTGTTTGGAAAAACATGTGAATACATGAATTAGTAGACTATTTACTGTGTTAAATGGATTTGCTTAATCGAGAGATGATTATGAGTAATGTTAGTTTTATTCTGTTTGTGAAACATGACTGAAGAAATATAATGGCACAAAAAAATAATGAACTAAGTTTATCTTTATCATAACGAAAGTATTTAAATGTAATTTCCATTTTCACGATAAGCATCACCTAAAATGAACGGACTAGCCAGTTCTTTAAGCCATTTCTATCGATGTTCAATAAAGATTATATTATTATTCATATCCACAGGGTCGTATTACAAGGCTCCGCCGATTTCAAGTATTCCAACACATAAATCGCAAGTTAAACTTTCGAAGTAATTTCTAAGAAATGACTTATGGATATTCACTTCAGCTTTTGAAATTTGAATTCGAATCTTTTAAGTTCAAAATTTAAAGCAATAAAACATGTATGTGCCAGTACCTTTTCGACGATTAAAAGTTTATCTTTCATTTCAAATAGAAACTTTTTAACCTCGTACAAGACTTACAGATTAGACGAACCTAGTTTTTAGTACGTAAATAGCTAATTTAATATTAATTTTCTATAAAATAATATTTTTAACGCAATATTGTTGTACAGTCTCATTTATACTTGAAGCTAAACATGGTCACATCTTAGCAAAAATAAGAATTAGTCTCTTAGATTTAGGTATTCTTAACACAATATCGAATATCATAATCTATTCTATTATTGTGACCTCGAAGACCCACTTACAACAACAAACACTGATGTTGTCAATCATGTGTACGTCCCTTTGAACATAGGCAAGCAAAACAAGAATAATTGTCATAATTCTTCCATATTTTTGTCCCAAGATCGCTCGTTACGGCCATCTATTGTGGAGCCTCGGTAGTGTAGTGGACGTTTATTGGCTAGGAACAAAGAATAATGATGATGTTTGTATTATATTACCAACAGATGGCGTTAAACAGACATTAGTGACAAAGGAGATTAAGCTTTGTTTGAATTTACGAAAACCGTTCAACGAATCTTATTTTTTAATAAATTGTGATTGAATTCAATTTTGTTTTGAAAACAGGTTAAGTTAACGGTTTCATCTTATAATCATAAACATCAGTAGCAATTTGGGTATTTTGTTTTATTTACTAAGCATACATTTGAAAATATATTCAATTCCTATTTGCGCATAAGTGTGACTAAATATTCTAAAAACCAACAAAATAAAAACGAAATTACGCGGTTAAAAATAGTTTTGTTTTATACAGTAACAAATATTTTATCTCTTTAACATCTTATTATGCAACTGTAGCCTAAATCTCCCGAATTTCTTACTACGGTAGATGTGTAAGCGAACAGAGCCAAGTACGTATATCTTTAAGACTAAGAGTTGGACCAAAGCCAATTACAACGGTTAACTGAGGCCAAGGAGCTCTGTAGGCAGAACGTAGGAAGGTGGACACTATTAATATCTTAGCTGTTTTACTCCCACGATGTTTCTTTTGATTAAATGTTGTGTTTGCTGCATTGAAACAATTTGTTGTTTCGTTTTCGGCTATAAGGTCAACTGCTGCTGTTGTTTTTGGTGCTTTAAGATAAAGTTTTTTAACTACAGGCATTATTGTATCATTATCTTTATCTTAGTTCTATTTCATTCGTACAATTCCTTATAAGTTATATATTTTTTTACGTTATTGGCTGTATCTTTTCCTATCTATATGTACGTACTTGTAATTTAATTAATTAATTATAGTAAGCAAATAATGTGAAAAGTGTTTGGCAACTGAAAAGAGACTACAGTTTCTTGTCAGTTCTTCTCACTTGCCCTTACATTTCGAACAGATAGTTGGTCATTCATTCATCAATTCTTAATTTTATTGCAGTAATTGCAAAATTGCATCATGGAAAAAACTAATGAGTTCAGCAAACACATTTATGTCGTTATTCAAAACGAAAAGAAGAAAATATACTGCTATAACTTGACCAGCACTAAAAGCAAAATCCTCAAAGCGAATGCATTTCCAAAAAAATAAAGCAAACTTGACATTTGTCGTGAACATCTAACGTTGCGACTTTACGACTTAGTGTCGTTTCCAATGTCTTTTAGTATCTGAGCTTATGAAAGGGGCGATGGCTCTGGAAATTGAATTTTCAGTTTACTCTCAGACATTTTTAAAATATCTCCTCGTGTACTGCAACATTTGTGACGCTGACAATATTTCGATGTATTTTAACACGACAAACTTAGTGATATTCAGAATTTTTGGAGCGGAAATCAGCTTGTAATGCGGGTGTCGATTTTAAAAATGTACATGGAATTATTTGGGGACTTAGAAGTCAATGCTTTGGTACTCTTTTAAAGATATTGTTGTGCAAATACGCTCGTTTGTTGCTGTTCTGGAATACTGGACATAGAAATTACTTAAAATATGTTAAGAATTTTGAATTTAAATGTTCATTCTGATAAATTATTTTTGTTTTAGATTTGAACAACAATTTAGCTAAAATGAGTCCTAAGCAAACACCACTTAAAAACTCTCGAGCACTAAAGCTTTTAAATCACCAAGCATTAAGACGACCAAAATACTAGGAGATCAGAAACATCGAGTGGGTCACGCAGTCGTCTCATATTTTACTTTTATAGGAGAAAAGGACGAATCCGTTGTTTGTGAAGGGTTGTAGTAATAGCGCCTCTGAGGAGCCTGTCTAATCCCTTTCGAGGGCGGTCTGACCTAAAATTGAAATTCTCAGCCCCTTCTAAGTGGCAATGTTTCACGAGCGCAGTCCACGTTGTAACATTAAAGTTTAAGTAATGACGGTGTTCTTTGACTCTGAATTTTCTCGTTCCTTCTGCCTTGCGATAGGTTTTATTGCGGTACGTTTTGAGATATGGCCTGGGGTGCTTAATTGCTTTGATTTACATTATTTGAGCGTAAAATCTGATATCAAAGTTTTGTGATATAAATATATCAGGAATGATAAGGGTAATAAATAACTTCAAAACAAAATGTTATTATGTTTTCGCACTAAATGTTGTCGAGTTAAAGGGACATTTTACAGCTTCCGTATGAAGTAAGTACTCATAAAAGTAGTTTAATTGAATGTGTGTAATATTTGGGAACCAATCGTTTAGGCGTTCCTTACATCACATCCGTGCGTTTATGAGTCGTAAAATTTATATTAGACCAGTAGCTACTTCTGTTGGAATAAAAACCATCATGTCTTTTGACTACCTTTATATTACTTTTCTTTCTTATAACTTTTTATGATCGTACTTTCGGATCTTGTGGTCAAGGTTGACACGATTCTGCTTAGAAATAAAATTCTGCAATAATACTCATTTATCACAGTTATGTTAAAGTATGATTATTGAATCGGATATCACTAAATAGTAAACATTAAGAGCTGATATGAGAAAATTGAATATAAGTAAAGACACACGTATCAAGCTCCATATTCGTATTTTTAAGCAATATAAATTCACCTGATATGTAAATCAATTTCAGAAGATTTCCTCTTCAATACAAAATAATTTAAGTAACAATTTTCTTATTCACTTTGAAGATATTTTGTTTTTCTTTGAATGTCTTTACGTGGTCTAAAACATTGCTCGTATACGTCTCTCGTTTTTTTATTCTTTTGTTCAAAAAACGTGTCGATTCGATTTTCTTTTGTGTAACGCTTTGCGTCTAATTTCCAAGATTTTCGGATTAGTTCCTTTTGATGTCGGAATGCTGGGTGCTTATGTTTTTTTACCATTTATACGAAACGTGTGATGTCTTTTTACAGCCAATTTGTGTAATGAATGGCAAATGTATTGAGACTGTATTGAATAGAAATTTGGAAATCTGGTATTATAAACGAAGATATAAAGAAATGTTTATTTACTGAGGCTTAATAACTTGTCGTGCTATATGCCACGCTATTTAAATAGGTTGCTGGTAGTCTAATAAACCACTGCTGTTATATATGTATTGCCACATTAACATTGAAATTTTATTTTATTCTCATACTTTGAATATTTACGTAGTTTCAAAGTTCTCAGATCTGCCTAAATTTATATTCAGAACAAAAATAATTGCATATAAATAATATATATTTAGGATTTTTTTATTCCTTTCTTCATCCCTTATTTTTATAGCGAAACACTTTCACACAAAACAAAATAATGTACCTATAAAGGCTTCTATCTTGCACTACAAACAAAACATCCGAAAACACTCATTCTCTGTATCAACTCGAAGTTATTTAATGAAATCGAATGTTTACAAAAAGTCTAAAGGAGTAACGAGGATTTAGCACCTAATTAAAGGAGTCCGTTCATTATCGGAATACCAAGGAGACAGTAATTCGTGCAAATTCAATGAATAATGGGCTAAGGCCCCTTAAGCACAGGATTTTAAGGGATCATTTGTTTATTGACCGATAATTTTGTGTAAAGACAAGCTTAGTTTAAGTAGTGATTTTAGGACAGGCTTTTACAAGTAAAAATATTTACTCTTGACAATCTA
This sequence comes from Anticarsia gemmatalis, assembly GCF_050436995.1. NCBI lineage: Eukaryota > Metazoa > Arthropoda > Insecta > Lepidoptera > Erebidae > Anticarsia > Anticarsia gemmatalis. The sequence continues at coordinate 10,684,020 of NC_134759.1, forward strand.
ATTCAAATCTACATCATTTGAATTGAATACTGGCTACATAAATTGCGACGTAGCAGCCATTTTGCTACGCAAGCCGAACTGTGTAGCCCGTTGCTACGCCGATGAGTGAATGCTATCTACGCATCTGCTACGAATGCAGACCGACGATGGTGCGGTTATTAGCTACTACGAATACTTAGATCTGCTACGAACAGGTAACTGTAGAACGCAAAAGATTTACATGTAATATACTGCTATCAAAACAAAATGATTTCGATTTATAAAAAGCACAAAATCTAATTCAAATTCAAACAAAAATAGCCTCAATCTCTGTAGACATAAGTGCTATATTGACATGAACACAAGTGGGACGAGTGAGGCGATCTTAAATAGATATTTCACACGAGTTCAGTGCACTAAGTGAGACGCGTTTGCATCACATCCTATTTTAGTACGGAGTCAGCGTTCAAAGGACTGTGACATACAGACGGCTTGTATGAGTATGTATTTGTTTTGTAAACATGACAATAAGATGTTGTTTTATGCTTGTAGCATGTTCTTATTGTAATTTACATAGACTTAACACATAGAACATAGCTTTATTCTATTCTTAACATTATGTTACAATTTATTTTATCTAAGAAACTAAAAAACGAAACTTAGCAGTTTTATAGTACTTTATAAAATGTTCGATGAACAATCATTTTAATTAAAATATAGTAGATAATATCTATACTGAGTTTCTTTCTTTCGAGCATTTATCTTTTCTATATGAAAAATGAATCACATCTATCATAATCTAATGTATTCATTACTTAAGATTATAAACTACCAAATACATAAATACATAATGTCACGCCTTTTTCCCATTGGGCTAGGTAGAGACTAGAGAGCAAAAAAATCAAACTACCAAATCTCAAAAATAATTCGTTTATACCTATCTCTATAACATTTGATAGACATTCACTACTATTCGGTCATTAAATAAACCCACTTTAAACTTAAACACCAATGTTAAAACATCCGAACGAACTAGCGCTGTGTATCATAGGCATTCTTATTCAGTGAGTGCAACGACCTCAGGTGTATAAAAATCTGCAGCAGGGGTGGCTATTGTTTGTACCTGACTTTGTATATCGGTTCAAACTGATTCCTAGTTACACTGTGTTTGTAACTTCCTTGCCGGTATTTGTATACTGTGCTTTATGAATTAGAAACGTGTAATTTTATATTTGTGGTTTGATTTGATTTGTGAACTAGGTTCATTGTTAGTGTTTGTAAAACGGGATTAGATAATCCTTATGATATTTTCTACAACTAAGCAGGAAAAATCGTTGTTTGATCTCTACCTACCCTAATACTATAAAGGCGCGATATTATGTATGTAATAAGAAAATTTAAGATTCTCTGATGCTATACCGTAAATATTATGTCTAATAGGCATCTTGGTATTTCTGAACATTTAGCACACGTCACAATGATGCATGCATGAAATTAGTCTGTTTGTTTAAACATGCTAATCTTAGCAATAAACTCGCTAATCTTATGAACTACTGAAAATTCTGTGCGGTTTGTGTCAAAAATCTGTTGATTAATGAAGGTAATAGGCCATCACGCTATGAACAATAGGAGTAAAGCAGATATAAAAAATATTTTATAAGTACAAACGGGAAGAGATACTAAATTACGTCAACCAGACCAAGATTCGGACAGCCGCTAGTATGCACAAAATCATGCAACATGAACATTTAAAAGTATAACAAAACTAGCTGACCCGCGCAACTTCGCTTGCGTCACATAAGAGAGACTGGGTCAAAATTTTCCCCGTTTTTGTAACATTTTTCACTGGTACTCTGCTCCTATTGGTCGTAGCGTGATGATATATAGCCTAAAGCCTTCCTCGATAAATGGACTATCCAACACTGAAAGAATTTTTCAAATCGGATCAGTAGTTTCTGAGATTAGCGCGTTCAAACAAACAAACAAACAAACAAACAAACAAACTCTTCAGCTTTATAATATTAGTATAGATTAAATTATATCACAGTGTCCTTGTCGTTAACTCGGTAGACAAAACAGCACGTTTTAATAAATTTGATTAAGAAACTATTCTGTCATGTCGCTAAAGTATTTTAGTTTGTATTTCAAAATATAATTACATTACGAGACAACTTTCAGACATTTTATTTATTTTGGAAGCTTAACACAATTTGTTGCTTTGAAGGAGGGCTCTAACTAACATTTCTAAGAAACAGGGTTGCAGGAAAACAGAATTTGGGGGAAAAACCCCTAGTTTTTAAACTACGTGGTTTGTGTAAACAACCAACAAACATGAGGGAAGGGGATAAAATATATTGTTTGTGATATTTGAATGGCGTTTGAATAATCAATGTTTGGGATTATCTTGACAACAATAAGAATGTCTTGGACAAGATTAAAAAATAAGTACGAGAAGAAATAGATGTTTAAAAACGATTAGTTGCGTGGGTCAAGTGCTTTTATTTATAACTATTCTGTGGCTTTTATGTCAAGACTATCTGATGTAGAAATTTATCTTAATTACCATTACTAGCGTAGGTCCAGGTGTCTGATAGTTAATCAAATTATACATCTGCTATGACGTCAGCATATGGGCTAGCTGACTTTTTTCATTAACTGTGAAACTTTCCTTAAAGTTTGTTTATTTGAAACATAGAACCTAGTGTTCGTTTGATAAATGAGAGTACAACAATTTATTAATATAACAGTTTTGACAGTAATATGTCCATATCTGCTCAGAAGTTGTACACATAACATGAATGATTGCTATTAGAGTCAGGGAAAAATCCAATAATCGTCAAAAAGAGACATTAGTACTTCACGCTACATATATTTAATCTCTGCTGTCATTCAACAAAACTCATTCGTTTTGGCGCAAACAATCATCACAAGGCATGCAAACAAATATAGCGACAAAAAAGTAGTAGGCGTCGAAAACCCATTTACAAATCCAAATAGATTTGGATTGACGTAAAAAAGGACATTTTTCGAACACAAATGTACGACGAACTATAAGTCTTGGCGAATCGTCACTCCGGGCTATATGTCTCAATAAATTGTGTTGACAGAACTAAGCTTGTAACATTGAAATGGTAGTCGTTTACTGGAAATATGAGAGGGTTGTTTTGAAAGCTCCTTGCAATTATTCTATCGTTATGCTAAGTTAACCACACATAGAAACAAATATTTGCTCTGTAAATAAAATTATAACCATTTCGTGTGGAACTGAAGAAAAACTACAACAAATATGTATTACCAGTGGAAACAAGCATAAAATAATTTTGTGAAAATGTGTTGATTTGAACTCTATAAAGGATCGAAAGAAAAGTGCACCGTAGCACATCAAAGTTATGATCACCTTAAACACCTTACGAATCAAAAAGCGAAGTGCCACCTCACACTAGGGAACAATAACCTTTTTCAATAAAAATCCTTAATATTATCTGACATTGCTTGAGACAAAAAGTAAGAAAAAAAAACATTTGCGACACGTAGCCGAAATAAAATCCGGCATTCGTCCGTCGTCAGTCGAATACAATTGGTGTCCAACAAAGTTCACGCTCCGCTGACTTTTCGCTATGGCGGCCCGATGATGTAATTAGGTACCTAGCCATATTCTGGCCCGGCTTTACAGTAATGCTGTTTTATTTTCCGGAAACTGAATATTTGCTACGTTTGTCTTGAGAGATTTTGTTGAATTTTAACTGTGAATTTAATTAATAATTTAGTTACCTACTGTTGTAAAATATGTGCTTGGATTGCTCGTTGCAAATGGGTATTCAGCCAACATAGTAAAGTTTCTATGTAACTCGTAATTCCATGGAAATTGCTACAGTCCTTAATGAATGTATGAGCAACATAAGCCATTTAAACCGAAGCAAAAACCTAGTAAAGCTCACTCGGTATAATCTCGAGGAAGGGCAATTGATGAAATCTTATCTATATTGTGACAGTGTTGATCCCGTTCGTCGGAGGGACTAATCATGAAGTATGGGCCAATAACAAAGTTCTATCCCAGTTTGGCGAAGTTAACTTTCATTAGGCCTCCTTAGGCTCGCGTTCATATAAAAACGCCAATGTAAACTTAAGTTGGATTTATCGAGTTTTGTGGATAACATTTTCTTTGGACGTTCGACTTGTTTATACTTAGGCACTAAATGTTAGAAAAACAAGACTTGTCTGTACGTTATACGTTCGCATGTTTGACAGTAAATAACATGAAACTACTATTTAGTTCGTTTAAAAAAATATCAAAACCCTAACTTATAGTTCCTATCCACTATTGTTCTGCAATATATGACAAATAAGAATAAAAATATTTACCAAATAACCTTCCATCAGTAAGTACCTTTTTAAGGTAGTTCAACTGTCTATAAATCTTCTATGTTATTTATATTCAGTTCCAATCGAATATTAAACAAACACATTGCCAAATATAACTTCGAGATATTAATTTGAAACGACTCCAAATGTTAAATAAAAAAACCTTTTTATAGCCACGAAGTTTTGCATTGTTACATGGGACTGGGTTGGGCATATCCGAATTTAACTGGCCCCAGTATTTGGCACTCTGACAAAATTATATGGCTTACCCTGCACCAAAATTTGGTTCGTCGCAAAATTATCGAAGCGAACAAAATTACCAAGAATATTTTCGCTGAATTGAACTATGGAATAATTCAGTTTTCTCTATTGTTAATTCTTTTAGTTTCTGTTAAAACGTTTTCGTCTGGCGATTGAATTCTTAGAAATTGAACGTGAAAGGTTTTTAAGGACTCAACGTCTTAAATTTTGGTGATGTCTGCTTCAATTATTTTAATAGAAGTTACCTTTTAAGACGATATTTCTTAATAAAAATATGTCAATGATTTCTAAGCTGGGTAAAATTTTGCTATTTTACTGTACAAAGGTATTGTACACAACAACCAAACATTAATTATCTAATTGGATAAGTCATTTTACTCATGCATAAGCGTGAGACTGGCTCTAATATCTCAAAACAGCACATCTATTGACACTGCACAGTCCACAACAAACGACCTGAACACAACGAACACTTAAAGTAAGTAACACGTTTACTTGCGAACTTTCAGATAAGGACGAAAGCAGGCTCGATTTAAGGACACTACAGTCTACGGCGACACAGGGACGGACTTCAGACAGCAATAAGAAAAAGAAGAATGTTGAAACAAAAGTAATTGATGCTGATTGTTATTTGATTGCAATTTGTTAGCGATTTTAAATGATCGTGTTTTTAATTGTATCGGAAGAGATTTTGTGATAAGAGAAACAGTAAAAAACAAAAATGTAGTTATGTACCTACCTAATATGTATTTTATGCATATTTTTAAATTAACAATTCCATTCATATTGCAGATTATTTCTACTACTTATTAATAAATAGATAAAAAAATACTAAAGAGCAATATTTATGCCTGAGATCACCTTGAGCTGATATTTAAAGGAGATCGGCAGATTTCGTACAGCTTAAAGTTTGTGTTGTTTCGTAACAGAATTTGTAACACTTATTAAGGGGATTAAGACACTTATTTTTATTTGGGAGTATTATTTTTAGAAGTCCGGATTAATTAGAAAGTATTTGTTTATTTAAATAATAATTTTTGGTATATGGCTTATATTTGTTGACAACTAAAGAAAAATAAAATCTCATGAGACGTCACTTTTAGTCTGACGTCTACGCATCAGCTAATTTGCTGTTATTTTGGATTGTGGTTTTGACAGCATCTGAGCAATTTAGCGAACTATCGGGGCTTCTAAAAATGGACATAGCTTTTACCTCCCAACTTTTAAAAATATAAGAATTTTAAAATAAGCTTGTGTATCATATTAGCTACCAATTAAAACAAAAAGTAAACCTAAACATGAAATTTTATAAGCTGTACGAATTCTTCATATAAACCTGCCGTTCGCCTTTCTGATATACTAATAATTAATTGAAAAGGTAGTATGGATTCATATGTACTAAGTTTGTTTCGTATAAATTACTATATAAAACTACAATAAAAGTATATAGTATGCGAATACGCACATGAAAATATTCTTGTTTGTTCCAATTTTTCTAGAAAGTGTAAAACTACGACTTGTTTAAAGGGTCATTACTTCTGCACTTTATATCTCTGTAAAACTCTTTTGACGTGCAAAGTAACACCCGAAGTGCGAAATAAAGAGTTCTTTAACTTTGCATTGTTAAAATGTAAGTTTGACTTCAACTAGATGTTTTATAGACTAGTTGTTTTTCTCTGAAACATTTTTACTTTGAAGATGAACAAAACAACGCTTGGTTATAAATCTATAATATATAAAAACTGTATTTACTCGTAAGCAACAATAAGAAACAACTGCTTGTAGGAACCAATGGCAAGAAATCAATACAATAACTAAAATCAGATGTTCACAAGAATGGCCTAGGCGTGTGTGTAATCATGCGACTTTAGAATATTTCAGTCATCGTACGCTTATGAAATTGTATTCCTTATTTTCTTCTATTTAAACAATAAAGCTTTCTATCATATCGTGCTATTCTCTTATTTTCTGCTTACGATTATATCCTACATCCATTCACCCGTACATGATGCATCAATTTCTGTACAGAACATTTATGTTGAAGTAAACTTAAAAACGTAAATTCTAAATATAAAACGCAAAATTCACTTGACAAAATTCTTCAAATTTAAAATTCTATACAAATCGTGACTCCGTCCCTGGTTGTAAAGGTGTCACCAACAAACTCTTGCTTATAACTCGGCACTCTTCTACTAACAGCTCTTAGTACATGTCTCAATGTATTTACTGTGTGCTCTCGATATTTACTATACTTTATATCTTTTATAGGATATTGAACTGTGTCGATTGTAGTTGGAAAACAGTAAGTCGGTTTAATTGTGGAAGATTAGATATTTTGTTTGTCGAAAAATTCGACGTGAAGTGCCGGTTTCACAATTTACTGATGCAGTTTTGATGTAGAAAGTGACAACTTCAATATTATTTTGGTTATTGATTTTACAAGACACCCGTTCCACTATATTTGGTTAGTTCAAACCTAAAAACTATTTAGAATAACTTTAAAATTGTGAAAAGTTAACAATCTTATATTACTCCGAATAATCTTTGAACAGACTTACTTAACATTGACAAAAATGCTTTTCAATAGACTGAAATTCACTCAATTTATTGTGAGAAATTTGAATATAAATTATTTTATTCGATTATTACCAAAAGTAAGAAATAGCCAGTCAGTTGTGGCAGTTATTTTTTTTTATGTCATATTTTGAATTATGATAATCTTAAAGTTTTTCAATCTTTACAAAACGAGACATAAACAAATATCAAACAATTCAATATACGAGATTTATTTTGTCGTATTTCTAGAACTTTCTATTATTATTCTGGTTCAGTGATTGTGTCTATACTAATTTGATTTTCCTGTCCGCAGCCGTCGATCCGATCAGTACTTTTGCTTCGGCAAACATCTATATGTTATTATGATATTTTGTATTATGTGGTTATGAGAAATTATTGTATTCTCACACATATAAGGAAAAAGATTCTTTGAAGGATTATAATTTATTTTTGTATTAAACGTTATTGCATAAATAATTATTAACGCAATACCACTACGATAGTCGCAACGATAATATGAGTGGCATTTTAGAAATCATATGTATGGTTTAACTCACTTTCAATTAAGTTTGAGTCAACAACTAATATATTCAACATCAACGTCTTCACGCATCAAATACTTAAGATCTCGTTTTACATTATATTCATACCAAATTCTTTAATTCAATTCAGCATCCAAAAATAACCTCGCCCTCCATGATCACCATAAAAATTTCAAATACATTTCATTTAAAGTAATAACGTCTCGAAAAGCAAAAATAAACGGCGGGGCAACACCTCGTTAAATAAAAAAAGAAAATATTATCGTACTCGGTATAAATTTAATATGAGGCTTATGCCTGGCTGAAGGTTAGCGGTGACGTCACCGGGAACCGACTGCCTACGCACAAATGTAAGGATGGCCCAATTAGTGTTCGAAGTTCATTGCCGAGTATCGAATACGGTGTAATCCGAATCGATAGAGCCAATTAGAGGGTGTTAGACTTGCGGTGAATGTGCTTTAATGTTGCAAGCATGTTAGTTTATGACGATTGGAACTTATAGGATTTGTGTATTGAATAATCTCCTTGTAATGACGATGTTTTGTATCGTGATAAGGCTATACAGGTTGTTAGAAGCTTCAGATAGGTCACAATGGTAAAATCGGTTGCTAAGGAATGTTACGCAGATTAAAATTTATCAATAATTAGCTTCATAATCGTTAAAGTGGATCGTTTCCTAGGATGACGATGTAAATGATCTAGTCTATTATCATAATAATGACTAAAAAAAACAGAAAATATGTAAACTAATTCGTTTACATCGTATCTGTTATTTAGTTTAAATTAATTAAGAACCTAATACCTTTGTGATTCGACTTATCGATGTCAAAAGCTAGATGTCAAATCAACTCAATTCACAACCGTTCAATCCACAACGGAAAATTATTTAAAAATTCAGAGCTCTCACACACAAAAGCAATTGGTACGAAAGTTACGTAATTCAAGTAAGGCCTTATCTCCGTGACCTTTTGTAGGCAAACGAAAAATTTTACCAAACCTACGTCTAGCACTAAAGAGTGTGTTTTACGGCAAACGCAACTGAATGGAATACAAAGTTAGATTTTCTTTAGAAATAGGTGCTGTAGTGTATCCCAATAGACATCTTCCGTATCTCCACATTTATATTCAAATATTCTACCCTTCGGTAATACTTGTTCAATGAGTGTAAGTTTTGAATTCTATTCCGTACGTTTAATATGATGAGGTGCTGTATTCGATATGAGGTTACATCATTGTACATGATTGTTACATTTTATCGTTATTGTTTTTCTAGTTCCGTTTTTAGTTCAAATATGACTATGAAATAATTATTGAATAACATTTTAATTACCATAATATAGGAATATAATTTGTTTTAGTAATTAATTTATTTTACGATAAAAGTCATGCTCGCGTGCTGATTAGCTAAAATAATAGACTAATAAACTACGTAATGTTACATTAGGGAAAACAATTTATATTTATGAAACTACCCGCAAATGTCATGCTCGCATGCTAATTATTATAAAGTCCGATATTAATATCGACACTTTCCAAAACATCATAATTACAAAACAAAAAGTCGCGTATCACCCATCAAATACAACACGTATTGCATTTTACAGCGAACAATAAGCGGCTTATTGATGTTTTATCAACACAAACGATAAAATATATGGATCCTAACACGAGCCATTGTTCAATATCATTGTCTAACACATATACTGAAAATTTTTCATCCAAAAACAATATCCGTCAGTGTGAGACCATTAAATCGTGGCCTCTAAGTGCAAATATCAGCGATGGACATTTCGGCTATAAAAAAGGCGGTTGACATGACGCATGGTCATACTCGGGAACGGTATCATACGGTGACGGACAACAGCGTCAATGTAAACTGCGCGATGTTTAAAATACGCTCGTTGGCTTGTTTTGTTTTACAGTATTTGAATTTATTTGTTGGTGCCACGTCAAATTTTATTTGAATTTACTGTTCGAAGCGGATTTCTTTCGAATAACGTTGAGTCAACATCAACAAATTGTTGTATCGAATAAGATAGATGTTCGAATTTATTTCTATCTGAACCGTGAAACGTTTGTACAAACAGCTACTTAGTACGATCTATGTATACAGCAACCTCGAAGAATCAAATCGCGAAGTGCAGTGCGACATTATGCGGCGGCACCGCATACGTAACTCCTACCTCAGTGGCTACGTGACGTGGAACGCTACCAAAATACAAAATACGTTGAGTTTCGTCTATCATAATGCAGGATGTGAAAGGGTACATGCAACAAAATAAACCGCCAAGTTCTATCTACTTGGATGGAATATTTAAAAATCTCAGTAGAAATGTGGTCGCTTTGCTTTCAAGACTCGCAATGAAATGTTTGTGAAACAAATACGATTGAAAGTAAACTGCATGCGAAGTAGTCAAATGAGGATATTAAATACACTTCTAATTTTTTTTCTGAATAATATTATTAAAATATATATTTTAGTGATATATTTTGAATTACCTTTCAATTTATGTAACGTGTTATACTTATAATTCAGCTTGTCGTATAACATTGAATAATGACTTATTAAGATATAAGTAATGTTTCACCCACAAAACTGTCTCAGAATCAATAGGCCGTAACTGCCTAACAACCTACCAATTTATCTCTCACCACAATAGACAAATCCCTATTCATCTATCAAAGCCAAATAACCTAAAAAGAGGGGAAAACAATAGTCTTTCTTACAGGAATGAATTAATCAGCGCAGTCACGATCGACAGTAACGATAGCACGAAGCAAAATATAAGTTCACGAAAGAAGTTAGTTAGGAACTTGGCCCAAGCACCGCTGGCACGAGTTAGATACCGGTCATTGGTGTTTTATACAAGTTTTTACGTTGTTCCTATTATTATCTTCTGTGAGAAATGGCGCGGGAATGATTGGATTTGTTTTACTGATACAAGTTTTGCAATCAGTCAAAATTATTGATGTACGGTTAAGTACTGATTAGTGTATGGCTCTTAAAGAGTATTCTCGTTGCGTATAGAACCGATTACTTAATGGTAAACTTAAAAAATAAGGTAAAACTCTTATTCTTTATCACCTTTTCATCGTTTTCATTCGTTTTCACCTTTGATTTTTATAATTGAAATGAAATGGATTGTATTAAATAACTATAATAATCTCTAGGTAAATAAAAACATTATTTTGAGAAAAGCCATACGTTACTGCTAGTCTGCAACTTAAATGAAATTACCGTGAATTTTCTAAACTTAAAAGGAAGGAGCAGAAGTCTGAAAAATTACTCCATCCGCCATGACATCCCATTTCGTTGAGTTTGACTTCTTGCCAAACTAAAACTGATCACCGCTCCGCACTCGGTTGTACCAGGCTGTTATAAATCATAAGAGTTATTGCAGAATTTCATTTAACCAAGTAACCCATTTGTTCTACTACTGGCTTGAGAAAATGGAACAATGTATTATGTAGTTTATACCAGTCAAAATATTTTTAAGCTCGTGATTATCTGTTTCGTTTAAGTATAAGTAAGAAATCAATAACCTATTATTCATCATCATCAAAAGGCTTCATTTATTGGCGTTTTATATGACGTAGTTTATATTGGCACTTTTTTTATTCATTCACATTGCTGCCCCTCTATATGTCGCTCAGATTAGTCGACATTTAAAATTGGCACTTAATCTTTAGTAATAGTTACCATTACCCAGCTAACTCTCCGCTACTTTTCTAAATATTCCACTGAGTTCGAGCAAAACATCAGTAAAACTATGAATTATCACAGCTCCGCAGTACCAGGCTAACATAAATCAGAGGAGCAGAATTTAATTTAACCTACTAAGCATTCTATTTGTTCGAAAGGAGGACTTGAAAGCAAAAAAAAAGCGTTGTATAGGCGAATGTTTCGCGAGACAATCTCGGGTGTTAATATAAATTTCATGAGTCAAGCTATCGCTGCGTTGCTGTTTTATTAAAAGCCCGTTGTTTAGGCTCGATTCATATTAAAGTTAATCCAGTGTCACACCGCCCCGAACGTAGGAATTTATTTATTGGTACTAGAATTTAGGTCACGTAGAGTTTTACCTAAAAAGGTTCTTATGGACTAACTGTTGAAATTGCGTTGGAGAATTGTATAATATAGAAATAACATAACACATTTTCAATAATTAAATTTAAGACCAATAACGAAAAACATATCAATCAATGTAATTATTTAAAATTATTATACTACCACTAAGAAAAGCATGACAGCGGTATTTGAAGCATCTAAAACCGCCTAAAATAAAATTAATAAAGTTATCAAAAACTGAATGGCAGTATTCAACTAATATACAAATACACTGTCCCCGATGCGATACTAACTTTAACGTAGCACGATCTTAGAAACTACAATCTCGCTACGCGTCGGTGTGAGTGGTACCCTAAAAACGGTGGGCGTAGTAGCGTAGTATTACTTATTAAAGGTTCACTGGAAAGCTAGCTCATAATTAGCCCCTAACTCTCAAGATAAACCAGTACCTATGGGGCCCATGATTCCTAAAGCAGGCCAAATTCTCCAAGTTTTACGGGAATTAATTATTAGAATATAGCTTAAGAGATGTTAATTTAAATTTTGTGTAGCAAAGTTTTATTATAAGGGCTCAGTAATATTGTATTAAGTTTATGCTTAACGATGTTCTTGACTTGCTTAATGCCAATAAAAAGGTTTAATGAATGCTTCGAGAAAATGTTTTGTTAGTATTTTGCAGTTATACTAAAGAAAGTTTCGCACTGTGCGTTAGGAAAAAATAACCAAGCTGTGTAACAAACATCCATACTAATATTATAAATGTGAAAGTAACTCCGTCTGCCTGTCTGTTACTCAATCATGCCTAAACTGAACCAAGGCTACTTTTTACCCCGGGAAAATTCAGGTCGCGGACGAAGTCGCGGGTAAAAAAAGCCAGTAATAATATAAGTGTATTTATTCTATATCCAATGAGAAAAAAGAGAAATATTCTAGAGTACCTAAGTTCTTCATACCTCAGTTATCTATATTAACTAAGCTATGTTTTAAAAAATCAATACCGAGCATTCAGTAAGAATGGACGAAAGAGAATCAAGACAAGAAATCGATAGAACATTAAATTTTTCTCTAGCTTTCATCAAGTTACGTATTTTTTCTAAATAAAATTAAAAACTAAAAATGCTCAAGGTATTTATTTTTCTCTTAATGTAATTGAAAAACTTCGCTCCAATATTTGTCTTGCATAAAAATATAGAAAAAATATATACGGGATATTAACATCTACTTATCGTTTCGCTCTACTCGTAAAAATCAACTAAGGAAAAGTTACTGTTATGTTCATAGATAAGCGTTGAGTCGGAAACTTGCCAATAGATGGCGTTAGTTGTTTGATTGTGACTGCGAGTAGTAGGATTTTGAGAAGAATTAAATGTATAAGAACGTCACTTACATAGTAATTATAACATATATGTATTAATAAGAGTAGTTACTATATTTTAAGACGTTTTTCAGAAGCCGAAAACAGTCATTTTATTACGATACTTAACTTGACTTGCCTACGAGATTCAAAATCATAAAGTTTATAATTATATTTTAGATTTTATAATTTTGAATACTGCTTAATTTACGAATATAAATGATATATTAATACTAAAGCAATATTCATTGCGTACGGTCAACTATAGTGAAAAAAATATGACAGTGGTCTTTACACTTTGACATTAAAAATACACCCAACAACAAGGTTTTTAAAGCAAAATGTAAATAAACATGAATTGATTAATAGCAAATCGTAAATGTTTTTATGCTATTACACTTATAAATAAACAACTGAGGCCTACCAGTAAGACATGGGTCCTCCTTGGTTGCGTCATCGACAGATCGAGACTTACCTGAAAAAAAAATACAATCGGTTAGAAAAAATATGCACACATACATTAAGAGGTAGTCCATATAGAGCACCCGTTTGAATAGCACCAGGGGGGCTATCACGTATCTCAGTTGACAGCAATTTGAAAGCCACTATGCTGTCCATTGTTTTCTTCCTTAGATTATAGTTATTAATACGTTACGTCAAAGCAGCAATGTACTGAATAGTGACCATAGATTTAAAGTATACTAGCTGTCAACTGAGATACGTGATAAGCCCGCTGGACGAAAAGCAACTAGTCTTGTCTAGAAAGGGCACCCATCAGTATAAGTATTTGGTAGGTGCTATTCGAACAGTAGCGCGATTTTGTGCAGTCGGTACTATCGAGTATCGTTTTGACATTTAGAATGTACTGCCAAAATATTTCCTACGACACCCGTCAGAGGCGCTGATGAGACTTTCATGCAAAATTCCTGTATGACAAGTAGGTTGTCGGTAGTCGATAGTAGTAGAGAATTGAGCTACAGGTGCTCTAGATGAACTTACCTCTACATTAAGCCCTAAGCTATGATAATGCTTATTAAATACGTAACTGTAGAGAAAATGTATCAAATAACATCCTCTGTGTCGTATACTAATATAACCATAGGACAACGTGGCCCCATTCAAAAGTTACTCTAAATTCGATTTTATTGTACACAATTCTTCAAATGAACCATGTTCGGAATTGGTATCCGGGTATTATATTCTTATTACATATATAATTAACATGACAATATTTTGTAAATGAATCATAATGAGCATTAAAATCCATTTCCCATTAAACAAACAACCTGCGAGCATTATCCACAAAAAAAAAACATAAAATCATAACATTGAACAGACTTTGATTTTGTTCGCTCCATTAACTCGAAAATACCACCGAAAAAATATATCAGCAAATCTTTTTAGCCAGAAACTGTACGAGATTCTTTTAAGCGTAACCAGAAGTATCGCTAAATATTTGTCACATCAATGACTTGATTGACAGTTCATCAATCATCAGAAAACAAGTACCCAAGACAAAGTTCGATGAAACTTGGCGAAAAAATGTGATTCTTTTCAGTAGAAAAATGGATTTTAAAAGAATACGCTTAGATGTCAAAATCTAAGATCAAGGGTTTTTTAACTTAAGACATTAAGCTAATTAGGGCTTTGAATCGATTAAGATGATTTTTCGTTCAATTTAAATTCCCTATAGAAGAACCTGATTTTCGATTGCGATTTTAGTAAGCAAATATTTTCTATACCACACGTTTGTCTGTTCATCGAATCGATTTGACGATAACCAAATTAGATGTTTTCTTACAGCATCATACCAACAATCTATACGAGAGTATGCTGAAGATTTCAATAAGTGACTATGTCGCAAACAATAAGCACGTTACTGCTTAAAGATTTGCGATAGGTTAAGAACATATATTGAGATCATCGATCTTAAACTGAATGCCTTTCTAATACATAAAGTCATTTTCTATACAACTATCATCAAGATAACGCCAATACAAATCTATGCATTTGAACGCATTCCTCCTCGCGTCGCCGACGCGCTTCATCAGCTGTTGCTGACATCTAGTTTCAGGCCATAGAAGCAAGTCTAAGCATATATTATTCTGGCAACAGCAATTCATTTACACTGATTGACATTTCAAAGCCGTCAAACGTACTGACGTATTAATACGTCATCATATTTAATTAACAACTCGATGCAACGTTGCGTAGTGTTCGCCACAAACCACATTCCATTAGTAATTGTTGTTGAATAGAAATATCTCATTTTACAAGCGGTTTCGCTACCGATAATGCTTGTGTAGGATTAATGAGTTTAAAACCATTATCTGGAGGTAATAAACCACGTAATTTGTGTTTGGAATGATTGATTTAGATTCGATGATTTTAATGGTATTTCTATAGAAAGTCAAATCATACGACGGCGATGGTGAAAACCAATTTTCAGGAAGCAATCAGCTTCACTGTATTCCCAGATTGTGAAATTACACTTAACGATTTTAGACTTGACTTATACACTTAATATTATAATGACTGAACACATTTATTACTTGATATGATGCGTACCAATAACATTCAGTTTAAGTTTAATCCAAATCGCAAATCAACCTTTACTGTCAAGTGGTTTCTCTATGAAAATCTGCAAGTTCAACGTGTACAACTAAATTTGAACCGTATATGTAGCTACATAAAGTTTTAATTCAAAAAATGTTCGTCTTCTGAACGGTGCCTCCGTCGCTTTCATGCACTCGTCAGTTATGCATTCGCTTTTACATTATAAATGAAATCATAGGGAAAAATATATTAAATACAGGTTCGCAATTCGTCCGTGATAAATCATTTTGTAGTAAGTATTTCGCTCATTTCATTCCAAGAAATGGTAGGTGAGGTTTATAATTTGAGTGCAGTTTTACTAATTTCGTGAGAATTTGATTAAAATTATTTTTATTATTTATTAAAACGGTAACACATTCATATCATATAGTTTTACATCAATTTCAAATATCAGCTCAATCGGCGTAGGCTTTTCGTTCGATGAATGAAAGTATGCGTAGCGCAGACGCCGTAACAATGCCGCAGTAAAAGGTTAAAATATTATTATAATTTCAACAATGAAATTATCAAAAATTAATAAACGCGTCTGAGCTTTTATCAAACATGTAAAATAGAAAAATGGTTAACCTAAAATACTAGGAGAGCAGAAACTGTAAGAGCAGGATCCACGTAACCAGGCGGACGATAAAGTAAAACGATAACCGGCTACTTTCCACAAAAAATCATTTTGAGTCCGTGTCCCTTTCTTGATAGAATTGTCCGTAACTCCCCGGAGCCTTCATGAGCCCTGAATTATTTCTATGAAATAACTCTTTGCCGTGCCCCAAAAATAATTGGGGAAAAAAAGAAGGAAAAAAAACCTCCTGTACAGAAACTAACCGTTCCCAAAAAGGCAATTTTACTCGCAATCATGAGAAATAACGATATTACCCCATAAACTTTCGACGTGAAACCTAAATATCTTCTCATACCTTTTTACTTCTTTACAGACATTGTTTATTTTATATACGTGGACCATTCCGACGGTCCTATGATATTTTTATTGTGAGGTGAACGAAAACGATTCTGTCCTTTCTGTTTATTGTGTTTTAAGTTTGGTGAACGGTTAGAATTTTTATGTTGAATTTTATCGTCCCATTCCGCCGGAGACTGTTCAGGTAGCAATCATTACTGGCTCTTTGAATTTCAACTAATGTTCGTGATGTTGTTACTGTATGGACTATTATGTGGTATTTTCTTTTAGAGACACTAGAGTTTGTACAACAGAAAACGACATGTAGAATGCTAATGTTGAGACCTTTCTGTATTTTGTTGCTGAGTGTCTCCTCCAATGTAATATGAAACTAGATATTGTGTTTTTCAATAATATCTCCCAAATGTTCTTTATTTTGAGTTATTTTCCACCCGATCCCTATATTCAAATTTTGTTGAAATCCTTTTATCGCGTTTACTTTACCTTAAGGTGGCGAAGCTTAAGTTAAATCTCTCAAGACTCGGATTTCATCTGATCTCTATTTGTTATTGTTCCAATAAAATATCGGGTTACTTTAATCTCTCATGTCGCCTCTATTCTGTTTTACCTACATATAAGTTTTCAGCGTGTCCATATAAGCTGGAGCTACATAAGCCACAACGAAATCAGATTTACGTAATCCAATATCATCCGAATCTTTAATATCACAAGCAAAAGTTTGGAATATAACGATGAATAATAGCCAAAGTCTGGATGCATTATACATGAGTGAGACTCATACGCGAGTAAGCTTAATAAAAATAACAAAATATGCATGTGTGTGTGTGGGATCAGTGAAACACCCGTCCTTGGCCTACTTGTGGTGTTATTGAAATCTAAAACGGGCCGTTTAGTGATGCGGCATTAAATTCTGCGAAACTTAGTGAGGCGAAATGACTCCGATCGATGCTATTGTTCCGACTATTGATGTTTATAAACAGGTAATAACCGGCTATAGTTTACTAGGGGAGCTTTATTCAAGGTCTTTCGTTTCACAAAGCATTCTCTCTCTGAGTATAGAGCATGTGTTTATAAAAAATAGGTATTAGGAAAATAAAGCTGCAAATAAAATTCCGCGAATTGTATAGGGCGAATATAGAATAAAACTGTTAAGTCGTATTTGGAAAAGAAATAATAGACACACAGGAAACATCGAACAATTTTACAGAGAAAGTGCCAATTCTGTCACATGAAAATTGCAGTAAAAATGTTGAAAATGAAAAATCGTATCAATAGATCAAAAATTGACGTGTGAATTCAAACTTAAAATCGTTCGAACACTTTGTTTTGAAATCAAACGTGCAATAGAAAGCTCGAAGCGTCGAGTGCCACAAATGTCTGTCACAAAATTTTAATATAGGAAATGGAAAAAGTTTTATGTTTCATATAAATTTTAGAGTACGTGAAATACGTACAAAATATAATTGTACCGTACCAATGATAGTGGCATAATGAAAACGTGGTTTTAATGTAATAAAAGTTATTGAAAATTGAATTCGTGAATTTGATTTTATCGAATGCCGGTTTATTATGGAAATTGTCAGAGATATGTTTTCACGTTTATTGTGATTGTGAAATTTTAACGAGATAAAAGGAATGCAGTAGCTAATATTCTTGGTAAAAACCCAAACCAAAATATTTCAATATTAATATTCTCCGTTATTTTATTTTTGAGTTATTTTGCTCTATTGGCGGCTTCCTATAGAGTTAAGGAAATTGGACTGACTTTTGCGACTGATTTATGTCTGCAAAGAGTAAAATAACATTTTTCATTGCAGACACAGCGCTACACAATAACCCACCTGATCCCTTTCTTTTAAAAAAGTACTATAAAATATATTACGAAAAAAAACTAGTTATTAAGTTAGTTATAAATATTCGTTACATCATAACGGTTACGACAGTGTCCCATCACTACTAGTTTGCCTTCCGCGGTCAGCACAAGTAACACTTATCACGGTTGAGAGGAAGCCGCGTAATAACCAACCGTTTATTTTACTTATACGCCACCAAACCCTTTTTATTTTAGCTTGATACCCTTCGAGACTTATGTCCCGTTGTTTTGGACTGAGTAACGGGTGATTTTATTTCGCACGTGTGATATTTAAAAGTTATATGTTGTAGTTTATATATTATTAAGTTTTCATAAGGAATAAACTGTTTATTTTTACAAGTGATTACTATCGGGTGCATAAAATAATATTTTAGGATTCAAAAATTCTTAGTTTTAAGCTGGATTGTAACCACTTCCTATCTATGATTTTGAAAAGAACAAAAGCAAGTCGTGAATCCTTCTTCGAATCTTTAGTTAATTAAAGAGTAGTCAAGACAACCACAGACTATTTCATGTTAAAACCAAGTTTTACAAAGAAAACCAATTGCGATGATATTTATAAATTAAACAATATGTATATAATTTGCCGTTATAAACTTTTTTTACTATCTAAACTGTACAATATTAGTCAAAATAAATGGCCAGTTGATTTGTTCTGCGGTTCTCCGATACAGTGTCGTTGATTGTCCGACGTCCAGCCATCGTCATGATACTCTGTGGTTTCACACAACTGTGACCGAGCGGTCTAACGGTTTTCATACCGAATAATTGATTCGTCAACTGTTTTTGTGCTTGTTTATTTTTGTTTTAGAATTAAATGTTTTTATTGTAATTATTGTTTTCAATAGAATTTAGTAAATTCATAAGTAAATCGCTTTTCCTTAAAGTGATACAGTGAAAGTCTTATTTTAAGTTTTAAAATATATTAAATTGATAACAATATTATACAAAACAAATTTCAAAATTTTACTTAGTAAAATGTGTAGTAATTATGGTAACTTTACTTAATTATTCTTGGCGACGAAACCATGTAACTGCCACAAACAACTGACAATACTTTTCAAACTGTCGTTCATAACTCAACCATGACAAAATTATTGCACTCTTTGCAAAAAACACTCATAGTACATTACAGCCTCGAGAAAATAGAATAAACTATTCTCTAATTAACTTTAACTGTATTCTTAAAACACCAAGTATTAACAACACTTTTACACACTCACACTTTTATAATGTGCTACCAAAATCTATTACATACGAAAAATATCAAACGAAACCAAAAATATAGCTTTAACGAAAACTTCTATACAGTGTCACCAATGATTGACATGCACACACAGGCTGTTCACGCTCTAGCATTGAGCGAACGTGTTCTAGTGGCCGGCTGACGATTTATACACTACATCACTACATAGCCGAATGGCTTTCCAAGGCTAAGCATATTAGTGACGTCATCATCAATGTATATAACATTGATGATGACGGGTTTGATTGTATTTTTTCTTTGTTTAATCGAAAAAAACGATAAGACATAGGGGTGTTTCTTTCGGTACAATTTCTTCGACACCTGAAATAACTGTGAATATTGCCTTAAATACAATTTTTTAAACAGTCTCCATTTATTTTATATTTTACAAAATATGAAAAAAAAATAATGATCTGATCTCAATAATCCCATCAGAAATTAATTTGAATTGGGTTAAATAATATTTCATCTAATGCGTGTTATCAGGTACCTTTTCAGCAGACAAATAAGTACATAGTTACAATGAAATTGCAAATGGCATGATACTGTGCATAATAATATCATTATCTTTATATATATAATTCTTCTGTAAGTGTGTCACCGAACTTCTCTTAAACGACTGGACCGATTTTGATGAAATTTTTTGTGTGTGTTCAAGGGGATCTGAGAATGGTTTAGATTCGCAAAAAAAATATATAAAATTCTCGCGTCTATTTTTCATACCCCTGAGTGACAATATATTTTTTTTAATTTACATGGCAAAACAACGTTTGCCGGGTCAGCTAGTTGACAATTTATATATTCATACATAAAATCACGCATTTTTCCCAAAGCAGAATGCAGGGGCCAGGAAAAGTAAACGAATAGATATAAATTTGAAGCAAATTCATTTGTAACATTCATTGAAATCAATATTCCTCTCGCAAAGTAGAGTCTAACAGCTGATTCGCCGCGAGAATAATCCACGATAGAGTCGATAGAGACTGTAGAAATAAACGTCTTGTTACAGACGACTCTCCCAGAGGACTGTCGGTCGATAATGTAGAGTTTGATAGTACTTGTTGAGTTGATGAAGGGTTAAAGGTTTGTGTTATATTTGCTCCATAATTGTAGAGTTAGGGTGGAGTTTAAGTGATATCATAGTAGTTATTCAAATGCGGCGTCAATACTGTATAATTTTTCATTAATATTTTGATTGTAAACACAAAATATTCCTGAAACGCACAAATTATAGAAGACCAAATGCACAAAAAATATGAGTAATTTAGTAAATAGTATAATCATAAGATCTGTGATAAAAACACAACCATCTCGATTCTGGTCTTAATAAGTGATCTATAAATCTAAGATATCTAAGGTCTGGTAACCATGTTATTGCTTTCTTACAAAAACTGTATTTCAATCTAATAGTCATTACTTGGTCTTATTTAATAACATAAATCCTCAAACCCCAAAATGTCACTTTAACAATAACAATCAAAATCAACCAAGTAGTTTTCAAGATACAACAAATAAACAAACTTACTATCTACAAACAGAACAGAACTTTAAATCCTAAACAGTAGCAAGTCTAGCTGTTCAATCAAGTAACACTAAAGCTTAGTAGATAGCTTTAATCGATTACCAAGTTCATTCAACTTTCAGTTCTATGCACTATAAAATAAGATTTAGTTTCAATAACCAAGAGTTTATGGTTGTCACTCAAGTTACTTCAAGTAGTAATATCTTCGTGCTTAGTCTTAAGAACGAAGTAAGAGTGAGGTTTAATTGAAGTTAACGGGACGTTTTGATTGCATTGTTGGTGCATTCGAATTGAAATTTTATTGCGATTTAAGTGGTACTACTGTTACTGTTGGTAGGATTTGATTGATCGTAGTGAACGAGATGAATCGTAAAAGTAAAGTGTGCTCTATGCCTATAGTTTATTGGTGTATATTATTTTGTAGAATCTAGAATTGACAAATGAAACAGTTTATTGACGTATTAGGTAATGAGTTATTTGAAATGGTTGAATTCAATGTGAAGTGTGGAGTACTTATTTACTGAAAAAAGCATTATGGCAATGGGAGTTAATGACGCTGTAAATATTATTCTATATGAGTCTATTGCTAGCTGTATCTGTACTAATATAATAATAAATTAGTTTAGATTTTTTGTTAGTCCGCAAATTAAGTTGTTACGCAATTTTTTTCAGCTATTTAGACAAAACTACTTTCACTAGGCTTTACGGAATTATTTTTAGAAATGAAATATGAATGTAAAATAAAACTCATATTCACGATTTTCATCACAAGCGTATAAAATAAAATGACAAATCAAATTGATGTCATATCGCAATATTTGAAATGAACGTTGTAGGCATATTTTCACGAAAACGGTATCGAAAAAATTGAATCAAACATATTTAATTTTTCACCTGACGAAGTAAATATTAAGTTATCAAATAACACGATTCCCGGTACAAAAAACAGTATGTAACAAATATCGATGCCGTGCAGGACTGAAATATGTAACCAAATTAAATACGGGTAAGGAAAGATGGAAATACTTTTGAAGATTATTTTATTTGTGTTGTAATTTATTGCACATTTTTTTTAGAAAAATGCGACATTTTAGTTATTGCGGTTTTATTTTTACTTGAAATAAAATCTTCCTAACAAATTCTGATCGTTGAATTATTTAACAGAGAGTTAAACATGAGTGAGTTTATTTTGAATATTACGTTTATAGAAGTAAAAGGGGATGGGAAAATATTTTTCTGAATAGCTAGTTGCTACTCAGAAAATGTCAACGGAGAGAACCTGTAGCGCATTTTTTACATTCGGTACTACTGAGAAGCGTTTGACATTTAATATTACTTGGAAAAAATCGTTCTTACGGAATCCGCTAGGTAGGTGCCCCGATCCAGGCGTTCAAAGCATACTTTCATGTTTCTGATAATATAATAAATATTTCACTTCAAGAAAGTCTCTGTCATATTACAATGAGCTCATGTTTCAAGTTACGAACTAAAAAGGATTTGATTTTAAATAAGAAGCAGTCATTTTATAGTCAAATTAATTATTTAGCAGTTGTTAAAAAAACAAAAGGTTTTATCAATTTTAGAGTTATAGGATTAAAGTTGTTTTTTTTTTATTTTTTACGGTTACGTACCTATTAATAGTGGGTGTGTTTTAAGTCCCTTCTCTTTAAGCTCTTTCTTCACAAAAAAATCACGAATATTATTTCTACGACACATTTCCCATTCCTTATTAATTTCACCTTCGTGTCAAGTCAATAATCTTTACACATTCATATGTGTTTTATTTGTTCATACCTTTTGCCCCACGGTACGGGTGAGTGGTTTTCCTCGAGAGACTTGTCAAAAGATTGGCCCCAATCTTGGATCCAATCTTACGAGTCACGAGTCAGAAGGTGGCAGAGACCAGTGACCCATAACGTGTTTTACAAAATCCGAACATACTTGAGTAAATACGAATATTCAATGCGATTTACGCGATTTCTTCACTCGCTTTGAAAGCTTTGGTTTTGTCACTTTGGTTTTAACACATAAATGAAATTCATTTGCTTGCTATATGTTGCCATTATTTTTTTTTGTGTATATATACAATCAATATCTAAAGTTTTTTTAACTTAATAGTTCGATAAATCTGACAGTATATAATAATACTTATGTATATAGCATGCTAGATTTTCAATTAGGATAACACCTTTGACCAAACTAATCATAGGGTAGGTAAATTACATTTTTCCTCACAGAACAAAAACGATACAATCATTAAAATCTGCAGTTTCTATTTCATTCTCATTTATAAAACAAATACTAGCTAAAAAATGCCTCAAATAAACGACTTGCAAAACACTGAACAAGCGACAAACGTAAGCGCAAAGAAGAAAGAAGTTCCGAGGGAAACTAAAAATAACTTTCTGTAATCAAATAGCATTCTCTTTGCATACGAGATGCGAGTCTACAAGACTTTGAAAACGAAGTGAACGTTTCTACGTACAAATAATGACTACCTGTGTTCTTTAATATTTGATTTAGAAGTTTTTATAACACAAAACGGGTAGTGTAAAGTAAATTATTAAAAGGTAGAGTAAAACCTTTTTATGTTTTGATATATCTCTTTGATGTGTCTCTGTGTTCACTTGTTATGCAATATCTTTATAGCGATTGATTTCTCAACCTATAAGAAAACTATTAAGATGAAATAATGACGGATACTTAAACTAACGATTACTTATATATACTTGTTATGTGATAGCCGAGTGATTTAAGTTGGCACCTCCCACGCAAGTGGTTGCAGGTTCGAACCCGAGGCAACACACCAATGACTTTCAAGAAGAAATAATATAAATAATTATCACTTGCTCTAACGGTGAAGGAAAACATCGTGAGGAAACCTTGCATGCCTAAAATTTGTTTATTACATTTATTGAGGGCATGCAAAGTCCACAACCCGCACTTGGCCAACGTGGTGGGCTCAAGGCCTAACCCCTTCCTCATTACGGGAGGATACCCTTGCCCAGCAGTGGGATATTAATGGGTTAGTATTTATTTCAAATGTTAAACTCTCGTTACTCGATACCGGCTGATGAGAATCGTGCCACTGAAGTAGGAGCATTCCAAGTCAATTAACATAGCAGGCTTGATACACAGGAAATTCAGTGTGCTGCCTAAGCTCTATCATCTAAAGCCATCAATCCACTTTAATTATAACGTCTCATAACAGCACTCGACGCAATTATCCATCAGTGAACGAGGTCCTTTCGGTTAGGGCTGCCGGGTTGTAGGATGTTAAAGGTTGAACGAATTTTAAGATGGCTTGTTATTTGGTCCAATTTTTTTTATGTGGGAAAATTAATATTGGTGTTTCTATTTAGTGCTTGTGTGTGTGCTGGTTATATTATTTTTTACTTTTAGCCATTTATGATAAAGTAAAACTGTTAATATGTTTTGTAAGCATCATAGAAATAATCATTTTAAAAAATGTAATTTATTTATAATGCAACTTTATTATAAAGAAGTAACACTAGGTAAATGTATTTTTCTGTGACGTATTTTATCATTCAGATATTTTGACAAATCACCCAAACTACTAATAATTTCATTAATAAAGTCACCCAATTTTTTTAAACCCTTTATCGCCATCCATATGACACAAAATCCTACATAAATCTACATCACATTTTTTCATCATCGTTCCTAACCCAACACTTGAAGCGTCTTGCCAGCCCTACAAAGAGCGTCCGCTCAAGATCCATTAATATGAGGGTCCTTCACACGTCTAGCAATTACAATGGGCTTCTTTGTCCTTCGTGACGGGTATTAATTGACAAATCGCTCGCCCTTTAATTGATGGCAAAGTCAAAAGCAGACGCACTGACAGATGGTTCGAAAGAATAGCCTGTTCCGATACAAGGAAATTGATGATTGTAATGTGCGTCGCACGTACTTTATAAAATTTGTTTATTTAGTGTCTTCTTATTATTGTCCAATATTTTTTATAGTATGGGTAGTGGTCAACCTCGTATCAAAGATGTTTATGTTCAACAAATTATTTGATAGGCATTTTGCATTTAAAAAAAAGCGTATGGAATTATAATAATTTCTCACAGACAAACTGTATAAACGCAAATGTACAAACGGTTTTGTGGGTCTTAGATTATAGGATAAGAATAATAAAAATAATAGAAATTGTTTTCTATTTTAAAATTGGTGTGATTTTATACTACAGCCAATAATTGTCATAAATCTGTATATCAGCACTCACTAACATCAATATTAAACGCACTTTCAATTAAATTCATTTAAAATAATCTCCTCAATCGGACTTCCCATTAACGTATTAACCATTTACAAAAGAACATTCATCGGCAAACGAAATAAAAACGCTCATTCGAAAACACCAATCGGAATTACGTTAAAATATTCCCGTTTCCATTAAATTTGCCGTTGACGAGTAAACATTGTTGAGCAAACGGAGACTTGAAGTTATACTTCAAACATTCGTTACATTATTCAACTTACACGGTTTTTCCGATGCAGCGTAAATAGGAAATTGAATTTGCGAACCGTTCGCGAAGTTAGCCGACCGTGTGTAGTATAAGTTGCGTATAAAATTATAAAGTGTCGCGTCTCGAATTTGCTAGCGAGTTGCATGATCAGTATGTATATATTAGTTATTGAGTGTATCAATAGAATTATAAATGAAGACAGTTATGATTTTGATAGATATTTAATGAAAATTGCTTAGTAACCTTTGCATATAATAAAGCCATGATTCTCATGTTTTTCATCTAGCTAGCTAGATCAAAAAATATAGTTTTTAAAAAAGTATATAGGCTATTGAACAACAACAACATCGAACTTTGGCCTATGGAATCGGAGTTATCGTCATAAATACGAAGAAAATAGCAAAACACAGCCAACAGAAAACAACCTACATTCTAAACGATCTTCAAAACTAAAAGTTTATGAAGTAACATTCAAGTAACTATATTAAACGTTAAAACTATAACCGAAAAACCCAAACGAATAAAATTTATCACTGAATCCCATTTCAGGTAATCACCCTGAAGTGAGCTAGGTACAGAAGGTACAATACAGGTAGAAATAGTACCTGGAAAAGTTAGGATCCTCTGCATTGTCATGGTAATATATCGAGAACCTGACTGATTGCGAACAAAACCAAGAGGTGGGAAACTTTACAACTCCTTTCTTATTCGTTTTAACTTCAACGAAGAATATATTAAAGTTATTTCAACGATTCGAGAGAGTCGATGCACGTGGAATAAAGAAATCAATAAATTGCTAGTTTATGTTCAGAAAAATAAAGTGATAAAGATTTTTAAGTGTTTTTATTACAGTTGTTTGTAAAATCTGATTAAATAACCTGCGTGCTTGAAACCGTTGATTGTCGGACTAAATGGTAGAAGTGCCTCAAGTTTGCATGTATTTTGAGATCCAAAATTAAAGTAAAGAATTAAAGTAAGTAAGGGATTTGGCAAATCCTCATGTTTAATTGCGATTTAGTATCATATGTATTCTAGTGCCGTCGCTCAAGTATCTTATACAATAAATATAATGTCAACCCGTAAATGCTTACATCGATCGATAACAATCCACGAAACATTCCCACTACATTGCCTCTTAAAACAACAAACCAGAGCCCAGAAAAGATAATGTGGAAACGATTTCCTCTACGTCATACCACCCAGACATGGCAAAATCACTACTAAACCCGTATTACCCGACCGAAACGCGTAGTCACACAAAACAGAAAAGGTTGAAACAAAAAAGGCACAATTTCCACAAAACAGTATATCACCCACAATCATTTATCAGAATATAACTAGTGGGGCGGAATGGAATACATTGGCTTGGACATTTTCGTCGTTGTACGCTTTTTGCTGGATTTTTTCGTTATTTTTTGCACAAAGCCGCCTTCTGCGGCACTATGAGTACGGCTTTGTACAAGTATTTTTCCCTTTAAATTCTGCGGATTGATTTTTTGGTCAGTTTTTTAAATTTTCTGAAATGGAAGCGGTATTCGCATCTGTGAAAGTGCGAAGTGGCTAAAAGGATATTGTCGTTTGAGTGCCAATGCCGAAAGTACATGGCAAAGAGTGGTCATGCGAAGTTTGGGATATACATGGAACTGACTGTGAGCGCAGAGTTTTACACAGTTTTTAGGGATTTCGCGTAAATATGACGTGGTAGAGCTTGTTTTAGAATGCTTTAATTTCATTTCAATAAAAATGTGTTGTTCTAATCAGATTGACAAAGTTGCCATTGATACCACCGACTAATGTCATTTGTTTAACAAAAATAGTAGATTTATTTCAATTAGAGTCAAATTAGTTCATTGTTGAAACATCACAACTATCAATAATAACATTGCAGCATTTGCTCTGCGGTCGTGACACTACTATCTCTAAGTACGTGACTTCACCGACAAGGCTCACTAACACATAAGCCAAGCGATAAAGGCACACAAACGTAGCCACATCATGTAGCCCCTTGATTGAAACGCGAATGTTCAACACATACTTAGTTGTGAAGTAAGTACCACCACTTTGTTATCCGAACCTTATTGACCTCAGCAACAAAAAAAATATCAGAAAAACACGCCTAACTTTCCCGTCCATTCGTACAAAGTTCTTGTATCGTTAGAATATCAATGTGATACAGACGAAAACTTTTCTCTTCGTTACCGTATTCTAAACGTTTTTGCGAGTTAAGGCGCGAATTTGGAGGCGAAAGTTGCAAAGTGAATTCTTGATCCGTGGTTGTCTGGAGTAGCCCGTGACCCCGCCTCGAGAAAGATTGAATTAATTATTGTGGTGGGACTGCTTCTAGCATTCAGATGTAGTTTGACTCAGTTCGAAGAAGTAAACTTGTTCAGGGAAAGGAATTAAAAGAACATGGATATTCTTAGCGATGGTCCAGGAATGCTGATAAAGAAAGCATCTTTATAAAAATCTTATCGATTTTCTTATAAAACTTTTATTTCTTTAAAGAATTTCACACACCACCGCTTCATTTTATACTTCACATTTTAAAAGCAAGTTTTTTCTAAGCCTAGCTGTCAAGAGGGCTTGAAGCCCAACCTAGCATACTACACCCGAACGGGAAAAATACTTAATTGCTTTAGCCAGCGTTGAATCTAGCCAACAAAGTTTTAGGTTTTCAAACAAACTTGATAAAACTACAATTCGCTTTTTGGCTCGTATTTTACAAGGGGAACAATCGATCGGAAATAAAATTCATTCGGTTACGTGAAACATTTTCAGTGATCACAGCCATAGCACTTTTTAACACCAGTGTACCAATATCTGTTTTTATTTATTTCGTTGTGATGGAAATGATTTTACAGTGCTAAAATGCTTTTATACCTAAATTTTCGTCCAGTATCCGCTTCTGTTGGTCGTTAATTGGGGATATTTATTATAGTTTGGCTCTATATTAAAATTCTGGAAGCAGACTCTTTAGGTTCAGGTTGTATAAAATAAAACTTAACATTTTAGTATTTACCCCGAGCGTGATCAACATTTCCTTTTCCAACTTAACCTCTATTAACTCTAAGACCTTTCTCAGACATTTTTTTATTTACAACACAACTACAAGCCAATTTAAGTTTGTACAGTCGGTACCCAAGTCTCGCTGGCCAATTTGCATCGCCCAAACGCACGTACACAACCCTTAAAACTTATCTACATTTATTGAGTTTAAGACCCTCCCGAGCCTCTGATTAGTTCCAGGTAAACAGTTTTCTGGGTTAATTTAGCTAAGAATAGCTTATCTTATTTAGGCACTTTTAACTAAATAGGCCTAACGGTAGGTCCTTGCGAAACGCCCGTTTAATACAACGATATTAATGAATTTATTCGAACTGAAGGTACGCGTATTGGATTATTAGATTTTTTTAGTTGATAAAAAAAAACATTTGAGATTGGAAATAGTGTGTTCTGTACATGCGACCAACAATAACAAAACACAATATGAATTGAAATGCTTTGACCTAATCCGTTCAGCAAATAAAAATTTCATTTTGTGACGCTAAACACTAAATTTGTATTTTTATTTTACATCTGTAGTAGTCCGAGAAATAACAAAATATCCGCCATTTTATTAGTATCTGTTACAAAACACCCACTTTCCTTCCACAACAAGTTTCTTATTGCCTTTGCTACTACATAGACTATTAAGCTAACCATCTATCCCTACATGTAATCCGTTTAATATCGCCAACCCATCCGGTAACTTAATGTCTTACGCATACTTCCCTCAGGCACAACACATTATACAATTTTGTTCTAAACAAGGGCTTTTACAAGTCATTTTAAACAACAGTAACCGGGTTCGTGTAACAGAAGGTATTATTAATTATACCCACATGGTGAAACTTTAGCCCTTGGCCGATAAGGGTTTGAGTTTACACATCAAAATCAACAACTTTGGCCAAAGGACTTTTAGTTCTTTCCAACTTTTTTCTTTAACACAACCGCTTCGCTGACTCAATATTTATTGAGGAACAAAATGTATGACGAAACTATCTAAAGTTGCTAAACAAATGTTAACTTTTGGTCAACCGAATTACTTCGGCTAGAAGGATTGTAATAATTTATCATTTATCACAATTTACTTTTAGATTTGTAGTTATTTATGTAGTTCAAGATTTAGATTTACCTTACATAAACCGTAATAGTAAAATCGTAGGTAAATAATTTTCTCTTCTTCAAAGTAATATATTATTTAAATATGACAGAATGTTTATACAGGACGAGTTTATATAGGATATTATTTTTCTAAAAGCAGAAGCCAACAAAATTCAAAATTGCTGTACAATTTAACGTTCAAAACAAAATTTCTTATAAAAATATACCCGCCAAATATTCTGCATATTAAACAGGTATTATATAATTTGCCTCTGGCGTGGTTTTGATACGTGTGGCTTCAAAAGGTGGAAAGGTTTCAGTTTACCCCTTAAGGGTTAACGTAACCGATACACGTGGACCTCCGGGACTCGAGGTCCGATATCCGAAGTTGCCAAAAATAAACTTGGCAACCATAAAGGATAGGTACACAAAACTTTACACAAAGGTAAACCTTGCATCAAAAAGAATTCGCGGTGGCAAGAGGAAACTTACGAAAAATCTATCAAGGTGCGTTTACTGTTGAATTTTAAGCGTGCTTATATATTGCTGTTGTCTTTTTCCACTGTTTTTATATAGTAATATTATTATGATACTTTCAAATTAACCTTTGCTTAAATCTTAAATAAAGATTTTTAACTTAAATGTTATGGTAGATATTTCTTTTGTATTTTAGGAAGTTAGTGTCAAGGATTTTGCCTATAATCAAGAAATAAAAATGAGGTTATTTGACGTATATATGCGTATGGGACCGCAACTCTACATAATGATAGGTTTACTTATACAAAACCAATTAAAACAAAACGTAACTAAATAATGTACAAACAAGTGTTGCCTGTGTAAGAAAAAGGAGAGGCACATAAAACATTGCCCAAACTGACGGAACTACGTGCATAGCAAGATTAAAAAGATCCGTGCCTTCAATACATGATTAAGAGAACTCACATTCAACCACTTCATCTCAAACTTAATACATAAATGTTTAAAAACCTGACCCTACGGTAGAATAACTTAATTTCTTTACAATTTTATCAACTGTAGCGCGATTCTCTACGAGGTACTTTGGTACTTTGGTACTATCGAGTATAGTGTTTACGGCGCCCGCTAGAGGCGATGATGAGATTACTTAAATTTTTTGAATAGCTCGCCGGTTGATAGTCAATGTCGCCAGTGCAGCAGTGGTAGAGAATCGCGCTGAGAGAGACCCAGAAGTGTAAAACGATATTGTTCATGAGACTAGACTGAAATCTACGGATGGTTCTACCAGCCGTAGATTAGACTTTCTCAAGTAACTTTAGAGAGAGTTTGATTTGAATGTTTTTATTACTCTCCTTGAAACATTTTACTTTGTTTTTTTTTAAACATGTTTGTTCTTTTACATTAT
This sequence comes from Anticarsia gemmatalis, assembly GCF_050436995.1. Taxonomy (NCBI): domain Eukaryota; kingdom Metazoa; phylum Arthropoda; class Insecta; order Lepidoptera; family Erebidae; genus Anticarsia; species Anticarsia gemmatalis. The sequence goes on from NC_134759.1 coordinate 10,715,333, forward strand.
TTGGTACTTAGTGACAGTATTTTCAGTGCAGGCAGAAATACATTACTTATACATTATAAAAAATATGCAGGGCATTTTTAAAAGTATTTCTAGACACATTCTCCAAAAACATTGGCCCCAATATCCCATAACACCAATTACAGAATTGGCCCAACACACCCAACATTTGGCCAAAACGGCATAAAACAAAATTTCAAAGACGTTTCCGAGAATGTTTCGAGTCTGTAGGCAAAGAGACACAACTGAAACTGAATTAGCCTCGTAGGCACTGTAAACTCGTCCTCGGAATTCGGTTTGAACGTGACAAACATAAAATTTGTTAAGTACGTGAAATATGTTGATTCCGAACGCTGTGCCGCCTGAATTTATAGACCTACAGTTTAGCTGTAGTGGCTTTTTTTGCTGATGTTTTTATAAAAATGTATTTTGTTGGAGGTATACAATTTGTAAGCTAGTGAAATATCACCAATACTGCTAATTTTCTAATGCTAAGGAAAAACGTGTTATAGTTATTTCAGATAAGTATAGTTGCTTCCTTAAAGTTGCATGAATAAACTTCACAAAGTAACATGCGAGTAACGACTAATAAAAACTATATTATGGACTACATTGACTATGCTGCTACTGATCGTTTACCGATAAGGGAATCAAAACAAACCATTGAAAAGTCATTCCGAAGCAAATAAAAATCACCGATTTATTATTCTGACAAACATAACTGATAAACTATACTCGATCCCGAGGGTAATGCCACAACAAAAGGAAAGCATTCCGTACGTATTTCGTAAATCACAAAGCCCACTCGAACTAAGCAGCGAAAATAATAACCCTTCTTTTATCGCATCCGAGGAGAAATCCTTTCAAGCAATTTGGTGAATATAACAAAATCGTAAACTAAGTTCAGCCCTTTCATTCCAAATTACGCCTCCGTGACCGAATCGCCCCTCGACAAAAAGAAAATTCCAACTTTCAATAATCAGAAACTGCAAAAACTTTTCGAATAAAACCAAAGCAATATCGTTATGCCGGCGGAAAACTTGTACTCGACATTCAAATTCCTGTACTGCGACGATATAAGGTATCTAATCGTGTAGCATCTTACTTTTACAGGAGGAGTATTAAGTTGGTTTAGGTGTTGAGAGCATTTAAAACTCTGGTAATGCTAAACAGTGGCGCAATCAGATAAATTGAGAGAAAACTTTTTGGAATGAAATTGATGGCGCGCTGGTTAGCACCATGGCCGCGGGCTCTGTGTTATTTTTTAATTAAATTTTTCATCTTTCGCGTTTGAAGATACAGATATTTCATAATTATAGCATACTAAAATACTTTTGCTCGTAATATTTTTGCGAGCAACCATTTTTTACGAAATTTAACTATTCGTATTTCAGACTCTCTTTGCTTTAACGCAATTAAATTTATTACTCTCAGACAATATCAGAAGTTCCATTCATTATAAGAAGTCACGCATCATATAAGTTAGTATTTACAGCATACATAAATAACATCCACTACTAGTTGTCACACTATCATACTTTCTGTTTATCTAAGTAAAACATGAAAAAGAAATTCAACAACTCTTGTTACCTTAACGAATACCAACTAACAGCTAAAAGTAAATCAACACTACTAATTCTCACAACCCTATCCCTAAAATCCAGTTAGAACGCGATAAAAAGCGTAACAAATAGTAACCTAACGAGGTACACATTGCACACATAGGGACGGTACAAACTAGAAACATGAGCGGGCCATTGGTCGCGGATAATGAGGGGCACCCATACTCATTTAGCTTAATTGTTATTGCCGGTTAGTGGTCTCGATGACTTTGGAGCAGCCTTATAGAGTGTTCTTAAAAAATAAGGTGAATTTGGTGATTTGGTTTATTAGTAACGGTATTTTTAGCTAAAGTGGTGGAGGAGAAAAATTGAAATGTAATGCAATTTAGTGTTGAAATTAGTATGTATTTTTAGGTAATAAAAATGGCTAATAGACTTTAGGCAATATAAATATACTTAATGCAGTACAAGTTTAATTCTTGTAAGGTGACTTTTAATAAAGGGTCGGTATTTACGTTTTAGCCGACATTAAAAAGGAGACAATTCTTGAGTGGTGATCATCATCATCATTGGCCTGTGCCCATCTATTGTAGATGATTCAAGTGGCGTCAGATAGAGGAATATTTGTAACTAGCTGACCCGCGCAACTTCGCTTGCGTCACATAAGAGAGAATGGGTCCTAATTTTCCCCGTTTTTGTAACATTTTTTATTGCTACTCTGCTCCTATTGGTCGAAGCGTGATGATATATAACCTATAACCTTTCTTAATAAATGGGCTATCTAACACTGAAAGAATTTTTCAAATCGAACACGTAGTTCCTGAGATTAGCGCGTTCAAACAAAGAAACAAACTTTTCAGCTTTATATTATAAGTAGGTATAGATGAGGGAACATCTTCGTTCGTGACTTAAAAGGCCTATGCGGGAGTGACAACCGCGATGATACTTTTGCCAATAATTCAGCCAAGATAAAAAATTACCTTAGAAAGACTAACTTATAAAAAGATTCTAAAGGCTAAAACTAAAGAAACAGACTTTAATAAAACAAAAATTATAACTACCCATAGTTTGTACAGTGATATAAAAAATCTATGCGAAAACCTAAAACTTGTAAGACCAAAGTGCTCAATAAAAGAAAAAGAATTATCGAAAACCATTTCTGGCATCTTTTTCCATTTTGCGTTCGACACGCGTTCGTAATGGCCACTAAATATCAACTGCTAAGAGTTAACCTATATAGGTTTTATTTTGTTATTTCGGATATTTAAAATTCCCTGGAAGAGTGCAGCATTTATATTTTTGGATATGGTGATACAAAATGCAATGAAGAAAGAAAATATTGCGAGTATACTGATAATTTTAAATAATGCAAAATATGGAAACGTAGGTTCATGCACATTTTAACAAGGCCAAACAATAAATTTATATTTGTATCGTTTGTAAACTACAAAATTTCAAAAACTGTTTAAACAACTCTTCAACGTTTTAACCTGCTACTTACAATTATTTAATGAACAAAGCAACAACGTCTTTTCTATCCTCAAATTTTAGAGGCTTATCTACAATAATAATTGGTTATTAAAAACGTTAGTCAAACCACGAAATCAAACTTTTTAATCCTAAATTTCATACAGCCAGTATTAAGAATCTAGAAAAACAAAAAACAGGCCGCCCACGTATCAGTCCCCGGCAACTTTGCTATTTGTATTTGGCCCCGCTGAAACTTTCATAAGGCTTCTACTACAATGTACGTTGTGAAGAACATCTCGACAGCCTTGTTTTGTTATTTGAATAATAATAAAAATTGATGAAAGTACGTGCACGGAATGTTTAAAGCAATATTAAGTAGGTTCTGCCTGCGGCTACGTTCGACTGGAAAGATTTCTTGAGGTGAACGTATCGAATATTGACTTAAAATATATATCAGGCAAATTATAAAGACCAGTTTAATGATTTAGAGATAAATGGCAGTTGAGATATCCAATGGTTGAAGTAACAGTATATTTATGAAGCTAACCGGCTCTTAACTATCTGCGTGGTTCATCAAAATGGTTGGTATGACAGACTTACAAACATTAAATCCAAAAATAGGTATTTATGTTTTTAATAGGAAAAAGGATTAGCAGAAAAATTGCGTTAGATATTTTGAAAACTGAACTAAAAATAGTTACTGTTGTTCACATAGATTTTTAGTTCATGCATTAATTACAAAAGCAATTTAATCGTTTGTCGGTGTAACGATAAACAATTTTCTGACGCGGTCTACGACTACAGTCTATAAGAATCGTATGACTATCGATAAGTAGTTCCTTGAGGTAAAAAATGTCGATAATAAAGCCCTACACGGCGTTGAAATAGCATTGAAACTTCATAAACACGCTACAGGTGGCAATGATCTATTATTCTATACGATTATCACAGTTCATCATGTCTACTCACAGTTTCCTCACTTTTTCCAACAATGTGACGTCGAACTTATATTGATTATACCTTTGGAGATTAGTCTGTGCTTCTAAAAGATTCTCATGTTATAAATAATTATTGAACCAAAAAGTTACAGTCACAGGTCAGTGGATCAGTAAATAGTGATATTAAGGTCTTAATTGCAGTATTTATAATTACGTGTGTTCTCTTCATTGATGTTTATTTTAACTTACCTGCAACAAAAGAAACATATTTGTTAGACATAATTTTATGAATAACGTAATGAAGTAGTATTGAAAGTAGTTTTGTGTTCTGTGTGTGTTTTATAATGGTATGTTAATGGTTTAAATGAATGTTGGTGTATGAAAATATAAAAAAACCAGGCAGCATATTGTTGTTAATATGAACCATTAAAAGCTTTCATCAGCTTCTGGCATTGTTATGAACTAAACAATAATGACTATTAGTTTATTTTTTGGTCAAACATCATGTACCGAATGTGTTTGATTTATAAACAAATCTTATTTCGAATAATATATTTGAAAAAATAAGTCGTTTAATTTATTTCAAACTCATGATAAGCTTGCATCCCTAAGAACCTTTTGTGTAAAAAATTGCATTCCCGACAGTAACGATATAACCAAAGTACAAAAGCACGCAAAAACTTCGCACGTCTCATAATCTTATAACAAAAAACATTTTTTAGTAAAGCCGAGGGCACACCTCACCCGTCACGTCTTAGATAATGACGTCACGGATGCTAGGCGCAAATTTGACGCACGTGTGTGCAAGGCTTAGCTTATTATAAATTTAAAGCCTCAGCTGAAAGAGGGATCGTGTATCTTAAAATGAATTTATGGTTTCACGTTAAAGTAATTTTCTTTTTTTTCGTGTAGTTGTAAAAATATTTTTCAGGTACGCTTCGAAAGATATTATTCTGAATATTAAATGTTTAAAATGAAATAGTTATTTTAACGATTGCTTAGATATTGTATAATATGAATACCAAGAATGTCTCGGCAAAATCAGCCAACGATATAAAAAAATTAACAAAGTACAAGCTCATAAATATTATACTTTTTTAACTTTAACCGTTAAAGTATTTTTTAAACAGTGGACCTCTGTCTCTTTTTGATTTAGCGAAATTGTAAACAGGTACCAATTTTATACTATAATATTAACTACCTCATATTTAATTAAAACAACGTGTGCAAACTACGATGTCAACATTATTCTTAATTATAAAATCACCTGTAAACTACACAACAACAGTAAAACATAAAACGAACTCCTTTGACTACCAGTTTTAACTTCATTAAGAATTGACCTAAAAACCGTCGTTCAACGATACCAAAATTTGCTGGAATTCTCGGCAAAGCAGATACTTTCCAAATTGCGGAGATAACAGTTAACTTGTTAATCTTTCGAGTACTGCAGTTAAATACTGCATTTACTTGGTTATTCACCGGAATATTTTAAGAGTTGTTGAAAATTGCAGTCTATTCGAAGTTTGCTGTTTGTGTAGAGTGAGTTCGTTGTGAGTAAATTAAAGTATGAATTATATTTGCTCTTAATTAGATTATATTTCTGGCCATAAGTGATTTTAGTCCTTTAACTGTCCAGAAGCACTTAATTAAGATAAAAATACGTAATACTATCAATAAAAAAATCGTAAAAGATATGAAAAAATTTTCTTGTTCGAGATCCATTTCATATTTGAGTTACGGTGGCGCTGATAAATTGAATTTATCAACGTTATTAATTTATAATGTCATTGACAGAATTCAAGGGCTCCTAATAAATTAATAACAAAGGTAGAACGATCGATCCCAGTACAACAAACAATGTAAAATTAATGTGTGTATATACGAAAGTTATTGCATCGTACCATGTTAGTAATTAATTAAAAGATTTTATCGACCAGATTGGGCTTCTCGGCGAGAGCTCGTTACACAACCGCAACCGTTGAAAATATCGGTGTCCGCAAAGTCAACAGTTCAGCATAATTGAATCGACATAGGTAATGGTTGTGATAAAGGAAGGTGGGTCGCCACCTGTAAGGGGGGTGCCACGTGCAGAAACCGTGCGAGCGAGACGCCGCGCCGCCCCTCTCTCTCGCTCTAATGGCCGACGTATACGTGTGCTTACAGGTAGCGTGGGTGCTATGCGTGGCGAGGCAGGAGACTGGCGCAACATATGTTCCACATCGAAATATATGCCACATACAGTCCCGTTATTTTGTTTCATAGGTACGTACGTAAATAGGCCTCTGTTACAAGTTTCGATTTCGATACGCCATTGTGGGGCGGCGTTTGATAACGAATTCAATCATGGGGAAGTAGGTGACGCAATTTGCGTTCATACGCCTCAAGGAAACGATCGTAAAGGGATTTTTGTTTCCCCCGATAGCACCAAAAAGGAATATCGTGATGAATTATAATTTCAACGAGTATTATTTAATCTCTATGGCTCGCACGTCGAACTCACTCGTGTCAATGTGGCTGATGTGACATCACAATATGAGTTTCATAAAATAATAAGTTTATAGTAAGTTCTTTGGTATCAAAATCAAGTAAAATGTTGTTCGAAAGTTCCACGGTACTTCTTTATTGCATTAATATTTCTCAAATGTTTACAATAGTATTCTTCTTGTTGCCGATCGTGGACATAGTTACCTTATCAAAGAATATTAGAGAATTTCGGGACAACTTTACAAAAAATGATTTGAGTTTAACATTCGGAATCCTGTATGTAATAATAATATTGAGTTACGGAATTATTAGTCCAATAAGAATATTAAATATGAACAAAATATCAAAGGCAGCACGAGAAGCAGAGACGCCGCATGAAACACTGTCACGTATCATTGAAACAACATACGCTACTAGAAACTACTTGCTTGCAGGTTTTTCACTTTTCTTCACATTAGTTATATGGAGATTATTTGACTTTATAATATTTTCAGCTAAGCTTCATGAGTTCTCCGAACTTATGTCGCATTATGATTTGATCGATATAAATTGTATCGAAGAGAAACGTGAACCTAGAGAATCAATAATTGACGAAAATTTTGAATTTGAAGACGAAGAAGAGGAGGAAAAGGGAAAGGGCTATGTTCGGTGGCCTTCAATTATAAGTTTGAATAAACAAGATAGTACGACGATAAAAGCATTTTTTAATAAAAATCCTATAAAACCTGATCAGGCAGACGGTGCCGAAGAAGAAGTCAAGGTACAGAATCCAGAAATTCAAGATAAAACTGAAGAGGTAGCTAATGTAACTATTAATACTAATACTGAAGCTGGGGTGACGGAAAGTTCACAAACGAATGACCAGTCAACATCCAACAAAAATACAATCACTACTGCTACTAACACAGAGCTGTTGGCGATCGACAACAACGAGGCAAAGAAATCTAAAAAAACAACTAAACAAAAACACGATAAGAAGAAAAATGATTAATCTATTTAGTGTACTTAACGGGTCAACGCTTTTTGCGGAATTAGTTCTGGTCATAGCACTTTTGAAGCCTTTTAGAGAACCGTGTTACATCAGAGATTATTGGGCTAGCTTTCAAGAGAGATGCGCGAGTCAAACTAAGATTGTTATAGGGGTACTCGTATTGTTACTTGTCAATGTTGGCATGGAAATAACTATGGAGAATTTTAATCATCAGTTCTTACTAAGAAAAGTACCCCGAAGTTCATTGGTCACAGAATTTTACTCAAGTAAGATATCTCTGTGCTATACTTGTTTCTTTATGTCGGTGTACGTTTTGTTCATGATTGATAGATTGATAGCTTTCATAATGAGGATTGCAAGACTATTAGAATATGAAGTGATGTGCAGACATGCAATATTGACTAAAGAGACTGGTACCCAGATGTCGAATGTTACGATAAGCACGCTCAGTTCTTTCCATCCAACGATAAGACAAGTTATTTTACCCAATGCAATTATATTTTCGAAAAAAGTGGCGAAGAAAAAAGAAAAGAAACTTATTGTATCTGGTTCAGGAGATTGATACTGAATCTGTGTTTGTGAGAATAAAATCAAACCTGCAATAAAATTGAACAATCTGCTGTGAATTTTTGTACGCACATTTCATTCTTCATAGTGTTTTCACTAAAGAGTTGCAAAAAGCTCATAAACAGACCACAGAAGAATAAAACTGTCACTACAAAACAAACGCAAATGACGTGCAGTTGTCATCAATCAATCAGAATTCAACCAATGTACTGAATTTGGAAAAGTGAAATTTAAACAAGTAAATGAAAAATGCCATAAATATATTTCTCGCCAACAGCAGTAAGATCACAAAAATGGACGTAAGCTGTATTACTTTGTCATTGTTACTTCTAATACAAATGGCCGTGATCTTAACAATGCTGAACCCCATCTACGACGTCCGTAAGATCACTAAACTCATCAATGGCTTAACCAAGGACTATAAGAGAATCTACATGTCCTTCATCATGTTTTATTTCACGTCAGTTCTCTACCTCGGCATGTATATTCCTTTGCAAAGCATCCACAAGCTGATCTTCAACACAAGTCTAAAGGAATATGACAAGTTGATTCTACTACATAGTGTGGAAAAGAACTACATCACAGCCGGATTTTCACTTTTCCTGGTCGTGGTGATCTACGGAGTAAAAGCCTTACTGTCATACACTGCAAGTCTCTCGTGCCTCACAGACAAGCAAAGCAGTCCGTTGATTGTCGAATCAAAGTCAAGAGACAATATAGTACCTGCGGAACCTTTTCTGCCAAATCTTTTACGTGTAAAGAGGTCAATTTCTTATGAAACTATATTATTTACTAACGAACTTCGAGAACAGCTCAAGAACATAATCAAAAGTGTTGAATACCCGCAACAACGGAGTACACTCTCCAGCATACTTGAGGCAAGCAACGCAAATTTATAATTGTTCTTATTACAGCTAAATAAAATTCTGGTTTAATATTTTTGTTTTATTCCAAACTATCGGTTATGCAGACTAGAATTTGGGTATTTCTCAGGCAAGGTGGGGAATATTCCAAGACACGGCTATAAAAATAAAATGCCAGTACAGAGGGAAGGGAAGAAAAATGTAGAATAGGAACGTTCGGAGTGCGAGAAAAGGGAACGTGTATACATTAGAGGGCCGAAATGTTTTCCGTTGAATTGAGTATAACGCTTGCAGGGATCCGTGTACGATCATAAACCGGAATACTTATTGATAACAGGTTGTACTGTCTGTCCACACCCCAGGTAACGTATTAATGATGATGACCATAAGTCTATTTTATTGCTTATTGTAATACAAAATTAGCTCCTATTGTTCATGATTAAAACAGTCTCAATATCTAGAATGATTCTTTATTTGACAATCTTAATAATTACCAATGAAGATAATTTATGAAATCATGAATACAGACTCGAAACATTGTAAAAGACACTCTTAGGATAAGCTACAAGTAAAAAAGTAAGTAGATACGCACGTAAAATATTTCTTAAGACTTAAAATCAGAAAAACAAGTTCATAATAGCCGCCAGTCGTCCTTGAACGGTCTATATTCCATGACAGTTTTTAGAGTGCCTTAAAAGTGCTCCGTTCAAGTCAGACTAATGACTTAAGACGACTTAATGACTGCGGAATGGGCCAATCTATTTTGATGTTTCAGGAGTGACATGCTTGGAACGTAAATTGAGGGAAGGGAATTTAAGGACTTTCTATTTTTAGGTATTGGTTGAAGTAAATGATTGGTGTAGTGTCTTTAGATTTTAAATTGCTACATATTTTTTCATTATGTGGTCTATAATGATCAAGTTTATTTCAAATGATTAGTTCAATGATTTCGGTTTACGGTAGTTCAAAATCTGTTCAGACTCACTATTTATATAAGTATGAGATAGGGTTTATAAAAAAAAATATTTTCCTCTGTGGTACAGTTTTTTAAGTTTAATCCGAATGTGCAAACAATGATTTTTTTTTACCGAAGCTACACAAAATTGGCACGTTATTTCAAAAGTTCGGATAGAACGTTAAATATTTAGCAAGCCAGAATAGTTTTACATGCAACATTGATCGCTGGCTGCGGATCTTTAAGAATCCATGCGTACATTGCTGCTGGCACTCATTCAAAACAGTCGAAGTGGTGCCAACTTTGTCAGGTGTCCGGCCACTCCCCTATAGGATTAATGCCTTGTGTTAAATTTAGAACAATTCCAAATATAGAGCGCTGTTTTATTTTTTACTTTACGATTTTTTTCGTTTGTATTTTGTTGCGTTATTATCGTATGCGAATATGTGTTATGTATGATACTATAGCCAGAGAAGGGTAGAATATACAGGTTCATGTTCTATTTGTTAAAAAAAATTACAAACTGTGTGACCAGAATGGAATCAGGGCTACAATGAGAGGCTTCTACCGAGGCCTTTGCTCAGCATTTGGACGATGAAAACTTATAATAATATTAACACCACAACTTCGTTTTAAAGGCTTAATAGATCAAAAGATGAATAATTAGAAATTCATTAAAATGTTTCATTAGTTTTTCATATTGAAAATAAATTATAGTCATTTTCATACCAGCGTTTCATAAACTCTATAACGTCTATAACACCGCTACTAATTCGAAATCAAAATACAAAAATCAAAACTACCCTCATCCATAAATCAGAGCGCACATCCCATTTATAATTACCGAACCAACATTGAGCAAAGAAACCCAAAATACGTATTTTGTGACCCTAAGGTCTCTTGGGAGACTCACGCAGTGCGCTGGATAAATATTAAAGCTCTGGCTACGTTTTAAATTGTACGAGGTAGGTAATTTCGATGTGAAATGCAGTTTTACGGTACGAACGTGACCGTGTTTTTTTGCGGTTGTATAAAATAGATTAATGTTGCCATAAGTATTTCTTTTTCGTGTGCATTTTGTAGTGGAACGACACGTCTGCAGTTTTGGCTTTGTTTTTAATTTTATGAATTGTTTGTACGTGTTTTTAAAGATTTAAAATATCATTACTATTGAAGTAAAGTAGAATATGAAACTAATCTAGAAGGCCCATTTAAGCGTTTAATATTCGTATTAAAAGCATTCAAATCGTTTAAACAATAACTTCAATTTTATCTGCCAATATGAAAATGGTACAAAAAAGTGTTTAAGCTGGATGTCTTCAGAAGTAGTTTTCTTTTTTACACACAATTTTAGTAATAAAGCCGATTTAACAAAAAGACAATCTCAAAATTTTATCATATCTCAGTTTTATGGAAACAATTTGATATGTATATGTAACAAACACCACTTCTAATCTATACTAATATAATAAAGCTGAAGAGTTTGTTTGTTTGTTTGTTTGAACGCGCTAATCTCAGGAACTACTGGTCCGATTTGAAAAATTCTTTCAGTGTTAGATAGCCCATTTATCGAGCAATATAACATCACGCTACGGTCACTAGGAGCGGAGTAGCAATGAAAAATGTTACAAAAATGGGGAAAATTTTGACCCATTCTCTTAGGTGACGCAAGCGAAGTTGCGCGGGTCAGCTAGTATATCTTAAGATGGAAGCAAATTACCGACGGACTATTTACGGTCTACCTGCCTTCAAACAGATATAATTCTAGCGCGAAAGGTAACCAATAATACATTGTTTACGTTATTGATCTGCATTACATAGTCCACTAATGATCCTCTTACTTATCACTTATGAATAACGCATTCCTGCACAGTTGCGCCTGTGATTATAGGGGTTAGGCCTTAAGTACACCATGTTCTACCAATATGGGTTGGAGACTACATTTTTTATAACCCTTTAACTATCCCATTGTATGTTTATGATGTAATAAAATATGGGGATTAAAGAGAACACGCATTTAAGAAACACTAGGCATGGTCGCAGGCTGACTGAAACAACGATTTCGGTAAACCACTGTGAATATTTTACACTAATAAACAGTTTTCTCGTGATTAAAGCACTAGCCGTAATCTAAAAACGCTACAAACATAATTCAATTCCTTAAAACAACATTGTCCAATTTCAGATAGTACTCGTAACACAAAACTCACAGAAAATGCCTTCTAAAGCCTCCAAAAGTCCACTAAAGAAGTTAAAAAAAGGTATTTACTGACCGTAATTACTGCTATCGTAGAGTATTTGCTTAAAGATTTATTTTATCCGAGCATATCCCTCGTAAGGGCTAGAAACAAACAGGAAACGGGAACTGTATTAAGTTATAAGCGGCAAGCGATTAAGGAAACACTTTAGTGAAATAATGGTTGTGTTTAATTTATTGGTTTCTTTGTTTACTGTAATGTGATTCGAATGGTTTTAGTGAGTTAGGAGATTTTATCGGTAAGAGATTTTAATTACTTTTTTAGATTGCTTGTGTGTTGAAGATTTAAGGGATAAAAAATTGTATTTGTTGCGTACTTTGTTATATACGTATGTGTGATATTAGTCTTAGAATAGTTTATAAATCAACGATCGATATGAATAACGATTTTTACTTCGTTCACTCTTATAAATTTATTCCAAAAACACTTCGTAGCAAATAAAAAGTAGCAATCAAAACAAAAACAGGGTCCGTTCTTAGAACAATCGCCAATATGATGAGTCCAAATTTCATAAGTCCAGGAAATCGAAAAATATAAAACAAAAGCAAAATGATACTATCAAAATATTACATGCTATGTATTTTTCTTGTATGTAATATTGTTCAACTGTCCAAATTGACAATTTCATTTGGCAATGGAACTCGGTCGAATAAATTACTTTTTCATTGATGCATGAATATTTGCGAAGAAAACTATGCAATAACGAGAAATTTAATGACCCTTGTAAAATTTAAAGCAGGACTGCGTTGCATAACTTATTGCTACGAAATTGGAGGCCTATTTTTATATACAAATATAACTGACAGATTGAATACTATATAAGGAAGATTGAAAGCAAACTTCTGCATAAACGTTGTTTCTCTTGACGTATTTTCGTTCATTTTTTTAATGTTAGCCATACACCTATAGTAAAAACGTATAAAAATATGCTTATTTAAGTAAATGATATTAAAACAGTATTGTGGTTTTAGAAAATGTGCTTAAATTACAGTGAGATAGAGAATACTAGGACGGAAACTACCAATTTGTGTAGAACAGAACATATTAAATTACTAAAACTAAACAATACACACTGAATGAAAAATGAAAATCAATAATATAATATTTACCTTGAACATTGCAACAAAATTAAACTGGGTATGAAACTTAAGATCAAAGTAATTCTGTTCAATACACCCACGAAATCTATAAAAATACGTGCCCGCTATTCTTTCATCACTTGACCCGCCCAACATTTTATCTCGATAAAACTTAGATATATTCTTTTCAACGAAATCCTTTGATCTAACCGTTCGAAGGTTTCTTTTTTGGGACACACACATATATACATTGTCTAAGAGGCTATTTTTCTTATTTTTATTGGGCCATCCTATATTTTTTGTGAGTCACTCACGAAATGATGATATACGAATCAAAACATTAGCGTTTGAAGTTACGGTAAATGTGATATATGATTTTACGTAGATAGAATAATATATCGGATCTATTCGTAATTAAATGAATGAACCAACTAAAACAGATTTATTTGTATTGTTATGATATCAGATCACCAGATTAACGGTATGATTTTCGATAAATCACTTTCATGATATCTAGCTTTATATTCTGTAAAAAATTATCATAGAATTGTTTTATGCAATTTATTCCTATATAAAACACTGCAAAATTATTAAAATGAATGTACAAACGTTTTTAAAACGATTTAGGACAAAGATGTAGTAAATATGTAAAATATTCTTTCAACTAATGATTTAATAATTATGACCGAATTATAAGTTTTGTTGAAAAAAAAAATACAAAATATATGTAACTATAAATAAAACATCAATCGGCAAGAACACCATTCTATATATAAATCATAAAAATAACAATATCTAAGCAGAGCCCGACCCAAAAAAGTCACGTACTGAAAAATCGCCTACAATTTGAAAAATATAGGTGTTAGTGACCTTTAACGAGGACAACTGTCGGACACGATGTGACATAGGCTTTGAAATATGCGACCTCGCGACTTACCAACCCTATTACCTTTAAAAATGTTGGTAGTAAAACATACTGTGACATCCCACTGCTGGGTAAAAGCATCCTCATAGACACCACTAGTTTTGCTATCTTACACGATCTATATATTAATTATGTACAGCAATTTTTGTATTTTTAAATATTGACTTTGGTAACATCTACCTCATTTGCCTCTAAGATCTTGTGTTTCATTTTTTTAAGTAAATAAAAAAGCTATTTCTAGGCATGAGCAATTCAGGTGATTATTAAAAATATTGAAATTATTAAAAATTCGTAAACCTGACACGATTTTGCAGGTTAACAAGTTAAACTTGACATTTCAACGCAGATTGACTAGTAAAATCAATTGTATAGAAAAAAGTCGATGTAAATCTATGAATTATAACACATACTCGTAGTTACAGGATTTTGATCGAAGGTAACTTTGTGACGTATTCCATTATTACTATACTGGGTTCTTAAAGGTTCATAAGCCCGATTTGACTGATACGCTCTTGAACTTCGCAAGTTTTTACTGGTTTTAGGTTGATAACGGTTACATAGTAACATCTGTTATCTTATAAAACTTAAAGAAATAAAAACTTTTATCATTACGCTTCACACTATGATCACCTGGCCTTAATTCCAAGATAAGTAATTAGTTAAAACAAAAAAGTATTTGGGTCAAATCTTCTTGAACTTTTGATAAAATTTTAAAAAGTACAAAGTTCTTAAGAAATACGGAACTAATTTATGACATTTCTTTAGTAGAATAATGACAAGAGATATAAAGAATTTAATATGATTTCGTGATTACATGATTCAATTTCAAACAATAAATTTTAAGATTTTTTAATTCGGTATGAGTAACTGTATTTATAAAGTCGATCAAATAGGTGCTTTGCAGTAAACGTAAACTTATAGTGCTAATAATAATAGAACTAACAAGATATTTAATCGTTAACATGACTTACTATCTTTATCATACTACAAGTACTTAAAAAAGACAAAAATACGTAGCACAATCCTTACAATATACATATATCTACATGCAATACATTTCGAGGTTAAAACACTGTCACACCTTCATGAAAGCCACGACTTGTGACTTGTATAGAAGTGTCTAAAACTAGCGAGTTTGAATAGAAGCTGTGAAAATGGCGATACAAACACTTTGAAACTACGTGTTGTTCACACGTGTCTGTTTTTTATTACTATTGCAGTGCTTTGTGTATTCGGTCGCTGTATACGAAAAATGTATATCTCTATGAAAACTGAAACGTACTGACCGATATACCGTAGCTGCGAACACTTATTGTATAAACATTAATCGGACAGTCATTGAGTGATTTCAACTGTCGAAATGTCACGTAGGTATTTGATATTCTTCAGAATTTAAATACATACATATTTATAACACAACGGGCTGCATTCCTATGTGTTATGTCATTGACTGCAAAATTTACTCACTGAATAATTAAGGCAAAATAAATGCACCAAAATAAAATTAATTACCATTTACGGTCAAACGACTTGCAAACGACGCTCATACACGTCGCTTGCCTGAAAATATAGAACCATTCTTTTGTGCCACAGACCTATTTTTAAAAAGCAGGTAAACGCCTATCGGCCTAACCTCCACCCACGTCGCCTAAATTCACAAAAAACAATTGAACAACCGATAAAATCCCGAACGCACTGATAAAAACGTACGTACAATTTTCTCGAGTTCAAAGTTTAAGTGTTTTAACCCGTGAAGTAATAGTGCTGGAAAAATCTTGGCGAAACAGCTTAATATAAGCCGTCTGTGGATAGAGGGAGACAGATATAGTGGTCCTGCTAATGGCCTGGGGCAGGCGAGCCAAAGGCACACTCGTAAATAAATGAGCGAATGTGTTTTCTTTTTTTTCTATTTTTTCTTGGCGTGGGAGCACATCAGTTGAGGAGTTAGGGGTCGGAATGGAATTGTTTTATGACTAGTTGTAACGTCGAAAGTAGGTTAGTTCTGAGTGTTTAGCTGCCGTGATGCTAGCTGTTTTAAATACGGATATACGGCTGAATATCTGGGGTTCGGGAGAGAGCCTCGTTAGTGTAGACACACGTGCTTCAATTAGTCGTAGTGATACATTTCTAAGTAGAGCAACGTATTATTGTGCAGTTTCAGGTCAAGTGCTGAACGCAATAGATTATAGTCTATCTATCGGATTTCACTTTACGCTTGAGCAGTTTTACCTGTGAGCTTGAATCCGTAAACTAATTGCTAGTAATTGGATCTTCTTTATAAAAGCGGTAACAATTTCTAGGCTGTAAGTTCAGAAGTAAGTAAACGATATAATGTTTTATTATTTATTATAGGTAAATAAATTTAACCCATTAATATCCCACTGCTGTGCAAGGTGTCCTCCCGAAATGAAAAAGGGATTAGGCCTTGCGTCCACCACGCAGGCTAAGCGGTTATCATCTTAAAATATTGAACCAAATTTTTGGCTTTTTTGTTAGTGCACACAATTTTCTATACATTAAAAGCTTGTTTGTTACATCATGTAAGTTGTCTTCAAACACACTAGAAGCAAACAAGATATTGTTGGAAAACATCACATATTGTACTGTATCTTGCGCTTAAAAGTGTACGCGAAAACTGTGTAAGACAAAATTTATCCACCCCTCCCCACCATCAGTTTATTGTAGCCATTTTCTGGCGCCCATTGTTGGGAGGGAGTTAGTTCGTGACCGTACGCCGTCGTGTATGGTGTAAGAAACGAGAGATAAGAACACTTTTATCAAGTTATTTTTAATATTAAAATACATAAATCATATTTAAGCTTATTAATTACGTTATTAAAGTTTTATTATAGTTTTCTACAACTGTGCAGAAATTGCTTTATTTTACTTTATTGCACATTAAGGGCGGCTTCCGATTTAAAGCTTCAGTTAATCAATGCTCGCTACAGTTAAGCAAGAAACGGGTATGTTTATACTCAATATGAGAATATTGAAACAACTAGACTGGACTTTAAACACCTATTGAAATAACATTACAATGCAAACGGGATTATGATAACTGCCGGTAAACAATCAAGATTATTATGTTTGACTTTATAATCGTTATTGCTCAACAATCGGCTATAAAAGATATCGAACTATGTTAAAACTATAGTACAGTAGCGCGACTCTCTACAGTCGGTAGTGTCGAGTATCGGAATTTTGACATTTAGAATGGGACATAATTTTCCCCGTTTTTGTATATACATTACATACATTTTTCGTTGCTACTCCGCTCCTAATGGCCGTAGCGTGATGTTATATAGCCTAAAGCCTTCCTCGATAAATGGTCTATCTAACACTTTAAGATCAAATCGGAACAGTAGTTCCTGAGATTAGCGCGTTCAAACAAACAAACAAACAAACAAACTCTTCAGCTTTATAATATTAGTATAGATAATATTAGTATAGATAACGCCCGTCAGAGGCGCTGATCAGATTTTCATACAAAATTTCTCGATAACAGGTCGGTTGTCGATAGTCGATACTAATTGAGAATTAAGCTACAGTTCCAAATCTGCAGTAAAATTTAAATATATTATGTCAAAACGTTACGATAAATCAAAATGAAGTCGCTATGTCTCCAAACTTACACCACCAGCCTTGTTACAAAAACGAACGCCAGCATCGTCCGAGACCCAATGTATCTGATATAACCTTAAATTATTAATGTTTATTCCAGTATTTACTTCTGTTCGCGTTCAAACTCTCAGTACGAATACAAGTATACACTTGTACCAATGTTGAGAGACTTGGAAATGATCAGATAGACTTGGAATCTGTGAGACTTGGACGCCAGATTTTTGTATATTAAGTGTTAGTTGTTTTCATTGTAAAAACTGGGTGGTACTTGTATTTTATAGACTGATTGCTTTTACCATATAGACGCGTGAGATTATAAGAGACTTGTGGTATTTGTTTCCTTGCTTGTTAGAATAGGGAGTTCTAATTTTATTAGATATTTATTTATAGGATTTTACAAATGATTCGTTAGTATTATTATTGCATTTTTTGTCTGAAGATGCTTATTTACTTAATTTATTTGACGTTATTGTTGGGCATAACGCATAATATTTGAGGAATACAGAATCAACAAATATATAAACCCTAAATATAAAATCATATAAATAAAGTAAAAAATTCAAAACGTTCTCTTTTTGGCATATTTTGCATGAAAGGCGCGTTGAAAAGACAACATGCGACCGATCGATATCCCGCCCGCGTTGACCGCCGCTTAACCTGTCTCATTCTAAAGATAGCACATTTACGCAACAGATATAGCCCGTACTCTTTGAGTTGCCGGCGGTTATTGACCATTGTCAAACTATTGTTCTTACTTAACAACTAGAAATATAACAGTACTTTTGGTTTGAAATGCGTTGAGTATTAGAGCTATTGTTGAATATTAGCTAGTAGCTTTTCTTGTAATCTTTAGTAGTTATAAAAACAAACGTACTCATGAACAAATAAACATGTTAAAAGCTTTTTATAAATGTATATTTCTCATTTTTTAAATTATCTCAATTCAAACTCAAGTCTTGTCTCGCGAAGAGTTTTACACATTTACCCATAGAAACAACGGACATAAAGTGTAACCGGACACGAAACAACATATAATGAATCATACAAATATTTGTCCCTCATAGTAATCAAACCTACGACACCCACATACAGTGGTAACAGTGTTACAACCACTTTAACCACAAACGGATGTTTCACTCATCCAAACTTCTATCACCATATTCTCTATCTCACTTCAACTCTGCCTCTCTCATCCAACCGATCGATTTCCCGCCCTCATTGACCGCCGCTTAACCTCTTGCAAATAGTGCTTACGCATCATATTTCGTTCGCTAATCTTTAGAATGTAGGTGTTCTGTTTATGTTAATTTTTGGGGGTCGAAAACAGAATATTTGCAAGGGCAACACACATTTACTTTTATGTTACGGCTTTTAACGTTAAAGTTTATTTTCGGGATAACCAGCCTGTGCACTTAGTGGTTATGTTTTTAAAACACCTACTATATTTATTGTCACCATTTTGAAAATGCCAACTAAAATTTTATTGTTAGTGTCATTTGGATTGGGTTTTTAATGTGTGGTCGTGTTAAGTACTTTTAGGAGTGCTTCGACCTTTAGAATGATTAAGATAGTTTAATGTTGTAATGCGGTGTAAATAAAAATTATAAAATTGTAAAAATATTAAATTGTACAAAATCGGTCTTTACAGGACCAGCAATTAAAATATTGTCTAAAATTAAACGAATCATTATGAAATAATAACAAACCTCTTTTTTTAGCGAAAACGTAGCAAGTTGCATTCTAAAACAAAACACTATCACAATGCTATTTAATTTTACAATCATTAAACTAGATGGCGCTAAACACAAAAATATAACAATATCAAAACCCCTCAAATAAAACTACGCACACACGCAAACCTGAGCCGAACCAACGATCACACAATCTCATACAATTTTACTTTGTTTGTTAAAACATTTGTATAAATACATCCTGTTTATCATATTTACTGTCGGTCCGGTCATAACGCATGTTGTTAAGATAGTTACAGAACGAAATATGGGACGGGGCTGTTATACAACGAGGTCAAACCATGCTCCTATTACGTATTACTTGCTTGCTTTTGTCTGTGTGCTTTCATGTATATTCTTGTGATCTTTTGACTATTATTACTTTTAATGGATGCTTGAATATTATTTAATGACAACTTCTGCTCTCAATGTTGTTTGTGTGGAAAGATTTTACCTTAACAAACAAGGATACTACATATTATCCATCCAACAACCTGTATGTGTGTTTTATCATAATTCTCGTGATAAATTTAAAATCATAATAAATAAGAAATATCGTTTATAATATTAACAAGATTATTTGATTCCATGAGGTTTTACGCAATGTAAATTGGGTACGTTGAGTTAGACGCTAAAGAACAGATACGATAACAGCATCTTATATATCCTGTCATCCCACTGCAAGGCAAGGGTCTCTTTCCAAACGAGGGGGAACCGCTTTAAAAGTAAAGTTTTAGTAAAGTGTACCAATAAACAGTAAACCAATAATGAAGTATGCTTCTTAATCACTGTTCATATCCCAACGTTATGAAGAAAGAAAACGCAGTTATCGTCAAATGCGACGATACAACGCCACTATTCATACAAGTAGCTACACTTGATTGCTGCGTGTACGTATTTGTATTGTTTTTATTTGTATAGGGTGGAGATGAGTCAATAGAGAACAAGCTCGGATCGTTTGTGATACGATCTTGACACTGGCTGGAGAGTACAGCGACGTTCATTTAGGTACGGCGTGTTTGTATGGAGACTATGACGATGTAGGTATTAACGATTGTTATATTGATCTTTTAGAGGAAAATTATTGAGGCTGACCTGATATTTTTATGCATGCAAAAGTTTGCGTGTCCCTATTTTACGTTTTAGTGACCGTGGTTATGGGGAACCGTGGTATTTGAGAGAGCTTTTTCATTCTTTGCAGAACACGATTAAAGTTTAATGTGTACTAGGATGTGGGAATTAATGCAAATATATTGTATTTTACCTTGAAATGCCAAACGTTTCGGCGTAGGTAACACTCACCGTAGTCGCAGGCGTCTAAAGTTAATCTTTTTGTGATAAATATAGATCAAAATCACTTGATTTATTTTAATAATAAGTTTACTACCAACCATATCCATACTAATCCATAATCCATACTATAAATGCGAAAGTAACTCTGTCTGTCTGTTACTCAATCACGATTAAACTACTGAAACCAATTGGCATGAAATTTGGTATGGAGATATTTTGACACCGGAGAAAGGCCATGGGCTACTTTTTACCCCGGAAAATGACGCATTCCTATGAAAAATATCAGGTGGCGGACGAAGTTACGGGTAGAAGCTAGTGATAAATAAATAGATTATTGTATTTCTGATATACCTTTGCTGTATCTATCAAGGAACATGCATGAAATGATGAGTAGGCGAGGTATATTGCGTACACATGCTCTCGTCTGCACGTGAATGCAGTCCATGTCACTTGCCCGTGGGGACAGCCAATGACCGCAGACGAGTGTGCGAGTCGTGCGGCTTCATGTTCCTATCTTATATTCACACTTTTGGAGCATAGCAACCGTTTTAATATCTGACTATCAGCTAAGTAATACCTTCTCTACAGTTATAACAGTAGGGAAATTAAATAACATTGGGAAGATTATATATCATTAGATAACAGAAACTTATATAATTTTACCGCTTATAACAAAATCTCTGTGCAATAGTCCCGAACGTAAAAAATATTCGATTTAAATTATCCCTTAACCGAGAAAATCGGACCAAACTAAGCAAAAAGGCTTTTTAGTACGTTTATCCTTGCAAGACTAGTAACCCTATAGTGGTGTAGCCCAAAAGGAGGGCACTATCTCTTCTCAATGCAACCACTTGACATAAAAAATATAAAATATCATATTCAAACACAAAATAATCCCACATTTCTAAACAAACTGATCTTAGGTCGGATAAAAGCGTCACCAAACGGACATTACTATTAACCCACCTGTTCCGCGCATCAAAAGGGTTTCGTTAACAAAGCGCCTGACAAATAGATGATTTGGGCAGCCATTGTAACTGTCAGATGACGTCACAATATGGACGGTAACTTGTCACAATTTATGTTTTCAAGTGTGTTTTTGGCGTGGTTTCTGATGGACAATGGGCAAGGCATGTGGGCTGTATCCGGCGTATATTTCACTCATCATTTATCTTCGTTTGTGTAGAAACGTATAAGTACTCGCATTAATTTATATTTTGAGATAAATTAATATTAGTACGAATTTCAAAATCATTGATTGTGGAGTAGCGTTATTTGGTTTTAGCCTACTTTGTAGGGGACCTTAAACTTAAGCTACTCACATCTACAACATATAACCTATAAATGTATCTCAAATTAATTGTAAATCTTAAGTCCAGAATAAATAATGTTCTCAATATAACGTCATTGTACCGTAAAATTCAAAAACACTTTTAAATATAGCTATTAAACCATAGATTCTAAAAGGATATTGTATTATTATGAACACAAATTCCCACTTAAATCCAGCTAACGTGGTTTAACGTCCACTCCTAAAGTTTCCCCATCGAACCACATTTTACCAACACCTCAAGGTATGGTCAGACTAAAACATTTTATTTCCACACAGTCTTTGTTTTAAACGAGAAATTTCAGAGTTTTCAGCACTTCGCTCGGCCCGCTTCCTGAAACATTCTCCCCTTAATATAAGGTAAACCTAGATAACTGAAAAGTTAAAATACAAGGTTTTTCGCGAGAATTTTTTTTAGTCTTGCTCTGTGAGCTTTTATTATATTCTGGAATGGTGGAATAGAATAAGATTGCATAAAGTTTTACGTGTAAGTTATTAGGAATTTCCGCGCTCGGTAAACTTTCAGGCTAAATCTTAAATGCAAAAATATTATAGGCATACAGTATTCACGTTCACAGACAGAAACGACATGGTATAAAATAAAATAACAACGTCATTTCACATCAAATCACGTTGTTCAAATTTATTTAAACCAAGATTTTTTAGTTATTCAACTACTTACATAATAATATATTATTTTCCTTCATTTGCAATTTAGTTTTTTATCAACAGCTATGTGCCATGAAGAATCAAATTGACACATAAATCTAACCAATACCATTTCTACTTACGCAATCAAATAATAATCAGCACATATTACATCATGGCGTATTCCGATCATAAAAGTCACAGTGATACCATCAAAAAGTCCGATCGTGTTACATAACATTATATATTTAATGATACTGGCTAATATCAATAAGTTTTACTGAGTATACTAGACTATCGATTCACATTACCGCAGGCATTACACTATGGGATGCCCATAAAATATATCATGGTGAAAAAGGCCTCATGTGGCGGTATTGGCATGGTTTAATATCTATTAGAAGCTAAAGTTGGAAATAAAAAGGTAGAATTTTGGGAAACTATATGACTACAGTTGTATCAAAGAATTCAAATGTTGGTATGTTTCTTTGAACTGCAATACTTTTGGTTTATTTCTACGAATAATGATAATAGTTATATTGCAATTATGTAAAAAGATACTTTGTATATGAAATGTAGATATTTAGTGTTTTTTTTAACAAAACAAAGAACAGCAGTTATCTAGTTTATCAAATACATATGCCGATTCAGATAGCTTTAGAACACAGAAGAAGGATAAATACAAAATCAATTTTGTTGTATAAAATTCCCAATAATTTAAAACAGCTGTACGAAAAGCACTCAACAGTCCAATTCTCATTACCCAAAAATACCGATCGTACAAAAATATTCGTCAATATTTTGTATAATTGCATTAATTGGAATCGCCACAGTCCTTACACACATGTTGAAAATTTCACGGCGACAGGTAATCCGGGGGATAAGCCCGGAGAGCGCCGCTCGGAAGATAAACAATGTTTTAATAAAAATAAAATTGCCAACGATTGTACGGATCACGCAGTTTACCATCGCGTGGGATGTGCTACAACGGGAATGCTGTTGGTTTTTACTGCTGAATTTTCGTAATATGTACTGAGGTCAGAATTCTCTGATGTGTATTCATTAATACAAACATTTTTTTCTTAAAGGTGAACCGATGTTAAAGTAAACCGTGTTTTACCGCGTATACTTTCATTTTTATTATTGATTGCAACATACAATATAATATTTTCTTGTGTAACGAGAGAAACGAAAACTATCTCTGAATGGCGAATTATTAATTATGAACTTTCTACAACCAAGTAGAAAAAGAATACATAAAACATATTTTTCTTGTACATTTCAACTGTCAAACTGCTGGTACAATACCGAATGTAGGAAAACAGGCTACTGAAGATGTATTTGATTCTTAATTCTAATTATATTTTTACAACTATTTATGTTCAAACTGACGGATAGAGTTCTATAAACCATTCAGTTTATTTCTGTATACGTAAAAGTACTACTAATACCTGAGCAAGTAAAATGATGTAACAAAAACGTACGGGGGAAGTAAAAGAGTTTCCTGATGGAAAATCCGTGTTTTGCGGGATAAAATCAAACAACGCCGACGACATTGCAAAGAAAGTTTCAATTTCAATCGCTGAGTGGAATTATTTTTGGAACAAAGTCTGTTTTTGTTTTCTAATTACGGAATCTGTTTTGTTTTGTTGCAATTGTGAGTGATTATTTTCTGGAAGTGTTTAGGTTTCTGTTGCGCTTCTTAGTTACTTATCTGTTAGTTAAAATCTATTAATCTATGAAGTATGAGTCCCCTTTTGTAATATGTGATGGGTTAAGCTTGACCTCTAGGATTTAATAAACATGAGATTATTTTCTCTGTCAAATTAGTCTAAGCTTAGGTACTTAAAAAAAGACGATTCTGTAAGGTTTCGATAGAAAACTTAATGTGTAATTGTATACTATTTGGTGTTGGTGAATGTTTATATGATTTGCTCAAAACATCTAAAGATAATATGCACAATTTTATTCCTTCAAACAATCAACGTTATTCACCAAAACATTTTTATTTTAAAAATGTAACTGTATGAAATATATGAAAATTTCGCGTTATGGTACATGTGGGTTGAAAATTAGCGAATGCAGAGACAATGTAGAGTGGGGACGGCGCATTGCACACACTTGTGCCCTTGCTAAATTATACAGTATTATACGTACGTTATGTAGAATAATTGTGGAGCTGCCTTCAATTATTTTGGTGAAACAGCCAAGATTTTCGGGGAAGTTTTGTTTATCATTGGTGTTAAGTAAGATTTCATTTGCGACTAAAGAATATTCTGGGCTAGCGCGGTAACTTTAATTCCTTCGCTGTCTATTTAGAGATTTCTGGCGTATTACACTTTACGTACGGATATACATAATTATATTGAATCACAACGTAATGGTATCGACTCTCAAGCGTAATTAATTAAGATATACCTTTTTCAAGCAAACTGACGTGGCTGCCAGGCATCATTTTCACAGCGCGGACTACGTCTATCCACGTAAGTCTCAACTGTTTTTCTTCTGTATAAAAAGTTGATTTTCTAAGCAAATAGAATTTAACCATAGTTATTTGTAACTCTTATAAAAACCCGTTTTATAAAGAGCCACTCGAAAAAAACAATTTATTTAAATACAAAGCGGTCTATATGAAAAGTGGGGTAAGTTACGCTCGTTTTAACACAGTTAGTCCATTAATCGGTTCTTTACCTCAACATTTCTGAACGAATAATAGTGAGAGATAAATGTTATTGAACGGTTGCCTACACGGGTATTCAATTAATCGCTCGCCGAAAAATTTTGTCCTTATTTAATATTGAGTATTGGAATGGGAACTTTTAGACGATATTTCTGAAGATAATGAAATTAATATTTTTATGTTCTGAATTTATAAACGTGTCGCAATATTAATGTAGCTTAAATTATTAGTAACTAATGAATAATTTTCGGTTACTAAAAACTCTGCTCCCAAATAATACCTAGTTATTCAGGTGTAAAATCTTTTCTCAGAACCCAATTACTTTTATACACTTAAATAAACATAAATATTCCATGCTAAGAGACTGAATAGCTAACCTTTATCCTAAATACCGACTAGCGTAACCGAATTCTAATTAATCCACAAGCTAACCTAAGCCACACACGAATTCTAGATCGACAACATTTAAATTTCACAAAAGAACAAGCAACCAAATAATTCTTCATAAAAAATTCAAAAACTAAAATAATATTTATCACCCAATATAGTGCAGGCGTTCATAAATTCTCGCCACGTTCGTACTAGCCGTCGCAAAGCTGTTTGGTTGTGGAATTTTGCATCCAAAGTGACTTCATAAGCTCGTCAAACTATCTTAATGTACACACTGTGGGATATAATCTGTGCATGTTTAGGGATCGAACGTTGAAGCCGTTATAGGGGAAGGAAAATGTGAACGAGGTCTTGTGAATACTTTGTTTGGTGTTCAAGTTTTGTTGGTAGGAGATTTACTGAATGGTTTGTTAGTTTATTATGTTTTTAATAAATTATTAGTAGTTGGTTCAGTGTGTATGATTGCTGTTACTGGCAATAAGATACTGTTATTTAAGGTACATATAGTTAGTACAATTATTATACAACACGTATTATTTTAGCTTGCTAATAATGTTATTGAGAAATCACTTGACTCAAACAATCTTTTGAGGACTACACATGCTATACGCAGCAGATCCGATTGCAAGAAAATGGTATCTAATGTTGTACATAGAAAAGTATGTTGCTATATTACTATAACCTATGTCTAAGATTTTAAAATAAATACATATTTTCGTGGCAATCGAAAATCGCTTTACCAAATATCTCAATGTTTCAATTATAGCGAGGAGACCTCTTCCTTAGTCACAAGATCAACTTACACGTGTCACAAATCAAGTAAACAAAACTACTGACACATAAATTATACAACATAACCTCGTAGAACTAAAGGCTTTGATGCGCCGATGATGGATCTGCCTCGGAACAAATTAATACCGGATAAGGCTTTACCGCGATCAACCCAATCGGCTGCTAGGAAATGACGTATCCGTGTTCATTTGAGAACGGAAATCGTAAACCGTTAAGCGGAAGTTTCGTTCGTTCGCGCCAATTAACGCGGCACAGCCTTCGTGGAGGCGATTGTAGATAAGGCTTATATTGTGGCTTAAGGAATGTATGGAGTAAATCAATTGGTTGTTATGTTGCCATTCCATGTGTCGGTGTTCTGGGTGATTACTTAGAATTATTGTAGTGTGGAGGTTTGTGTGTTTTTTCTTTTGTATTGCTAATTGGTTTGAACCTATAGTATTAGTTACTAGGCAACCAAAGATTCTCTTATCAGTACCTCTAGAAAAAGCGAAAAGAAATTTGATACTAATTAGTATTTTTAATAGTTTAAGACTTACAATATTATTAGAATGTGCAATTTTAATACTGTTAAAATTTTAAAGTTTATCGTAGAAAAATATAAATCTGTGTTATTTCTTATGACGTAATATGTTTCGTTACAAAACTGAAATTTCTCAAGGTGGCTTTGTGTAATGTGCCTAATGAATCAAAAACATGTATTTCATTCAATTAAATTCCTTGAAACGTACAAAAGTTCTACTTAATTCCGCATACACAAGTAACAAAAGGTTTGAATGAATGAGTGAAGTTGGATAGACAAATAGGGAGAGATTGAAGTGCCATGGGATTTAGACTCACCGAATTTGGAAGAACGAACAAACTGAGGGCAATTGAAAATTGTTCGCGAGAGTAGTGCGCTTGATTATCTGTGCTAGGGTACGAGTTTCCAGCTCGGAACGAATCTGTTCTTGGTTTTTGTGTAGTGTTTTATAAAAGATTGGTAGGGAATTTATTAAGGTTAAAGGATGTGCTCTAGGACATTGTTTATGGAAACACTGTAATAATATTTTAAAGCTATTTTATTATTTAAATTTGTAGTTGATTAGCGTGGCTCGGTTGGTAATTATTCCTAATCAAAGTATCTATTTCTTCAACATAATGCCAATTTGAACATCGCGTCTTGACAAATTACAGTCACAACTCTTTTGACGGTGGAAAAATCAACTTCATGTATCTCTTACAGAAATTTGAAGTCTGCTTGACAATTATTAGCGAAGTAATGCGATTTTCTATCGAGTAATGAACGCTTGGCATTTAAAATAAACTGAAGAAAAAATTCTAGCGAAATTATTCTGATCAGAGTTTCATACGAAATTAGTCGATGCATTCTCGATTGTCGATTCGGTAGTGGTACGAATACCGGCTATATACGTTGTCAGAAGTCGCAAACTGATTACTTTTTATTCTGCCTTAACATTATGTAACTCCTAACAAATTACATTATATTCAACTAAAAATTATTCATGTATATAACTGTGTGTTATTCAAAAAACAAGACGTAGTTAACCGAATCAAACCATCCACAATCAATGCGGTGCCAATATCTAACGTTAGTTATCTGACAAGGTTGACACGTGTCACTGTTAATATCAATAGTTAAACGGCTGTTGTGTTCCGATTGACGCTGATCTGTGTTTTGTGTAAGTGATCATGTTTGAACCACTATATATAGGTACTTTAAATATTATTTAAACAACAACCGTAGCGCCGCAGGTGTTGGGTTCGAATCCCACCCGGGACAAATCTTTGTGTGATGAGCACGAGTATTTGTTCCGAGCCTGGATGTTAATGTATCTATATAAGTATGTATTTAGAAGTATATAAGTATGTTTATCAGTTGTTTGGTTACCATAGTACAAGCTCTGCTTAGTTTGGAATCAAATGACCGTGTGTGAGTTGCCCCATAATATTTATTTATTTATTTTATCATGTTTTTAGTTGCTAATTAGTTGATTTGAAAACCTGTTATTACATAAAATTTGTTCATAATTTTGTATGATTACAGGATTTCATGCTTACGCAAACACTCACTTTACACTCTTCACTAAATTAGATACAGTTTTCGTATATAAAATTTTTGAATTAAGTCGTTAGAAAATTAAGCATTGTGTATTGATACGCACAGGCAGTAGTAAACTTTACTATTAAAAAAAACATCGTCATGCGTTGATATGATAAAAACTTGCTGTTTCAAAAATAATAGTGCTTCTATTTTTTTGGATAACTTGAAGCAAGTTGGAGTGATACTTTATTATTATAAACATTGTATGACCTTTGAATATTGAAGGTTAAAAATACAACGTAAATAAACATCACAATAAGAATGACTGGACAGAATTTAGTATGTCTACACTTCAAGAAAAACATAACTCATACTCAGCTTAATATATCTAGAAATGCAATATCACGATCCTATGATCTCATTCTTTCATACAGTTTTGTAATACATTTGATATTTATAGCATAACATTTAAAAACCTATACATTTGAAAAAACTTTCCCAGTGTAAGGTTAATTTGTAACATATTAAAATTTACAAAAAGGCGCTGACGTCAGAAATATTCTCGTAGACCATTCTTCAACTCGTAGACGCACTACGATATTACGTAGAAGTGCTACGCTCCCTGCGCTTGCTACGAAGTCGTTATCACGATTTCTTTACACAAAAATTCTGAGGATACCACTTATGAGTTTCGTAAGCGATTCGGTTGAAAACTTTAATATATGAAATGTGACGAAATACGTGGGTAGGTTGTAATTCTGGAAAATTAAAAACGTGAACAAATTATTGATTTCGCAAAAACTAGTAGTATTTTTTAACATATTTTGAGCTTTTTCATACGATTTTGGTGTTTGAAATATAATTAGGTTTTTCACGATTGAAGGACTTTGGTCTTAAAATTACTTATTCATGTTATTTCCCAATATCTCATTCTGGGAAATTAAATATGCAAATTAATTAAATCGCTACTTAATTCCAGCGAATTGCTTTGCCCTTTACTAGCAATTTTAAACAGACAACGGACTCTACAAATCAGTTTATTCAACAATATGTAGGCGTCGGCTTACCAGACCCCAACTAGCACACAAGCGCTATAACAAGCTGCACAATGGCCGGTTAAAGGATTTTTATAACGCCTTAGGCTCCTTAGTAAGAAGTAAAGTGGTTCTATAAGCGGCTACAGATCTCTTGTAGCGTCAAATAGGCCCATACTGTCCAGCTTATAGCTCGATATTGGATCTACAGTGGTCGTAAATAGTAATTATAATAGTACGTAGTATAGTAGTAATACAGGAGCGCTAAAATAAGATGAAGGTGGTATAATCGCGCTACAAGAGCTTTTTCGCAGCTTCGTGGCGCTTACCAGCTGTTGTACAGAGGTGGTTAGCGCCACGAGCGTTCGAAAAAGCTCTTGCAGCGCGATTATACCACCTTTACCTTATTTTAGCGCTACTGTGTAACGGTTATAAATGCTAACGCTCTAAATTAGTAATATGGTCGGTTTATTATGGTGTAAACTAAATATATTTTTTTAAAATGAATCATCAGTGACAAATGAGGAGACATTTTATTTTTACGGATTGGATTATTAAAATAACAAGTAGTCTATCGCTTTTATTTCTTTGTGTACGTGATATGAAAGTGCGAGTTCCAGTTTGCTGTCAATATATATGTATATTATCGTCAATATTTTCATGCGCCCTCAAAATATTCAGTTTTAAATGCAAAAATTATATAGATATGTGGATTTGGAAATTGTATTTTGAACATAAATAAGACTTTGAGGGTTACAGATAATTTAATTAGGGTTATAGGTAATAAAAAATGATTTTAATTATGTTAACGTTACCAGGCTATAGATTTATATGATCTTCAAAAGATCGTAATAACCTCAAAAAATATGTTTACCAAATGCTATAATGGCGTCTCGATCAAGCAGCTCTCAGAGTTGGTTACATCTGCTCTAGCGCCTTAAGCTGTACAAAGGCTCTAGTGTTTGCTGTTATAGACCTCAAGGTTCTGCAGTTGTGGCATAGGAGTGCTTCAATATAATTGTTTTGGTCGCACACCAGCATTTTACTCGTACTTTTAGGGGTCAGTCGTTGAATATTAAAATAGTTTGAAAATCATTTTTATTTTATTTATTTTATTTATTTTATTTATTTTATTTATTTTATTTATTTTATTTATTTTATTTATTTTATTTATTTTATTTATTTTATTTATTTTATTTATTTTATTTATTCTATTTATTCTATTTATTCTATTTATTCTATTTATTTTATTTATTTTATTTATTTTATTTATTTTATTTATTTTATTTATTTTATTTATTTTATTTATTTTATTTATTTTATTTATTTTATTTATTTTATTTATTTTATTTATTTTATTTATTTTATTTATTTTATTTATTTTATTTATTTTATTTATTTTATTTATTTTATTTATTTTATTTATTTTATTTATTTTATTTATTTTATTTATTTTATTTATTTTATTTATTTTATTTATTTTATTTATTTTATTTATTTTATTTATTTTATTTATTTTATTTATTTTATTTATTTTATTTATTTTATTTATTTTATTTATTTTATTTATTTTATTCATTTTATTTATTTTATTTATTTTATTTATTTTATTTATTTTATTTATTTTATTGACTACTATAGACTGAACCACCACTGCACCTATGTAAATATATTATGATAATAATTTTAAGCTTTAGTATAAAGGTATATTACTCGGTTATAGCGCTTTAGGTGCTTAACATAATTCTGTAATCCCCATGGCTGTAAAAATGTTTCGAATGATACCTTATACATCTATTTGCCGTACAGAAGCCATATAAATATCTGATATAACGCTCAAGGCGCTATTAAAGACCTACGCAACTCTTTTATAGATGAGTAATACACTAGCCCTAAAAAAATCTGTTATAGAACCTAAGGCATTACAAAAAGCTTATTTACGCTCTTGAGCGCTATAAGCGCAACGTATAACTCCGTTTAAACTCCTTTATCTCCTAAAGTCCCCTTATACAGTTAACGGTGTTATAGAAGATTCCATTAACTCAGTTATACTTCCCTAGGCTATCTAGCGATGCAATTACATGCTCATATATCACTATAAGTCATTAGTTTCCTACTAAACGGCTACTGTCCCGCCTAGCTGTTAAAGGGTTTTTTAAATAGCTAGTATACAACTTATAGAGAATTGTACAGCATTTGAACGACTCTTATGCAACTATCAGGCTGTATAACGACTGTATAAGCAGCTTGTGTGCTAGTTGGGACTCTATCGATCTCTACGCTCACATAACAAACCAACATAACCGTAAAACAACATCATTTTCAGCATCGATTAGCATGCCTTTCAAAGCTGAAACTATTAACAGCCAGCACAGAAACGTCCCTACGCTGAGAGTAGAGTCTATATAGAGCCGATAGCCGGTGAGCTAAATAGCTAAATGAAAATTGATTAGCCGACAGGCAGTTTTAAAATGAAATTATGAGAAATATGAGAATGGATATTGAATTGAGGTTTTGTTTTTATATTCTGAGCAGAGGCTTATACATGGTGGCCAGATATTTCTGCTGTGGTGAAAAAAATGCGGAATAAAATTAAAAATGCTATGTGTGTTACGTATTTTTTTACTTCGACTGAACATTTTTATGTAATATTTTATTTAGTCGCGTTTATAAATGCATTTCCTTTTTCTATAGACAACATGGCGTAGAAAAGAGAATTTATAATTTCCGAGCCCAAAACGGCACAAGTCAAAAAACAACGTTTCGTCACAAACACTCTCACGATAAGCCAAATGAAACGCAAAGTAAAACTCGTTGTCACAACACTAAGGGGAGGCTTCGGATCGTTTTGGGGTAAAGGGGGGATGATTTAATAAATATTCAAATAAAGGAAGAGGTCCATTGGGCTCCAACGACGGACGCAGGCCTTCCGAGGGCCAGAGGAGGCCGTATTACTGTCGATCTGCGGCGAACGTTACTACAGACGAAAACACATCGTAATTGAATAGTAATAAGGTTGCTTTTCTAATAGCGATTGGAAGGTTTTGTAACTAAAAATCGGGCGTTCATTATTTTTTACGTAACTTCGGTTGTCGATTTTTCACTTTAGTAAACAAATAATGGTACATTCATTTTACGTCTGTTAGGTTTTGTGACGTATCTGAGATGTTTCTAATTATACTACAGATAGATATTTCTTCATCATACATAATAATTAAGTAATTTGGACCGGTAACGTTCTTTAAGTCATATTTTTCTTTGAAGGAATTACTTAAAATATTCACGAAGGAGCATATTACAGGTATAAGTAGCATTACGAATTGATATTCACTATAATAACTTTAGGTAAAGTAATGAAATAAAAGAAAATTACTTTTTATTTTCCTTTATATCCTATCCCTTTATTGAAACTCTTCGCCGTAAAGAATTTTGAA
Organism: Anticarsia gemmatalis; assembly: GCF_050436995.1. NCBI lineage: Eukaryota > Metazoa > Arthropoda > Insecta > Lepidoptera > Erebidae > Anticarsia > Anticarsia gemmatalis. The sequence continues at coordinate 10,748,418 of NC_134759.1, forward strand.
GTCTTTGCTTACAAATTGTCAGTTTCTGAGGTCAATCTACATTCTTTAGAATATTTAAATCGAGTGCCAGTCAACAGCATCGATAGGTTTTAAGGCTTATGCATCGTTTTAAAGGATAAAGCCTTCGGACGATGAACATTGGCTAAACAATAGCGGAGATAAGCTGTTGAAAAAATCTCATACTTGACGGATAGCAAGTGCTAAAGGGCTTCCATTATAAAGTAAATCAAGGCTCCCTCGGCCTCAAAATAGTGAGTAAGCATTCCTATTTTTATTGACCTGATCGGTTTTTTTAAATATATTTTTAATGATAAATTGTTAGTAGAAATATCGACAAGTACTACTTATTGCTTGTCTTATTAAGTTTTCAGTTCATAAATTAATATTACTCTGTTTTTGGCATTTCATAATTTGGAATATACACGTAAAGATAAAGATAGGTTAGTACTTACAATCATGCAGTGTATTACAGTTAAAACTGGCTCTATGCAAATATATTTTCGTAGACATTTTGGTATCTTTATCTTTCTTTAAAACTAATTACTCAAAATAATTAGCAAACAAACCTTGAATACAATCTGCATTTTAACTTTAATTTCGGAAAATAAAGTGATAAATACCGAAAAACTTATTGCTCATGGAAATTGTGAATGATCTTGATTTCCCTAAGGATTCAGCTATGTATCGGTAGCTTTGACATTTGCAGAACGATACCTCACTCGACGTCAAAATATTAAAAACAAATAATATTTTTCATTGAACACAAATTTCATTATTTCATTTCTGCGTTGCCTTCCAGAATTTTCTCTAGGCTTTTACGCCACGGGAGTTTAAACTGATTTCTGAGGTGACTCTCCGTGTTATCGATGGATTAAAGAGCGTTAATTTTTGGTAACTTATAAACCTTCGCGATGCATGTTTATTGCCAGATTTTTTGCGAAAATTAACGTGGACATGGTTATAGTGCATTATAACACTATTGTTTGACGTTTTGGTGTGATTTTCTCTAGCTCTAGTCGTAAATTGTTATTTTTATTTCGCTTGATGCTGCTTGTGTCTATTAAATCAGCATACATCTTGATCCTTGACTGAATAGCTAACCCCCGGTTTCTGAGGTACATTTAGCGGAAGTTTATCTATTCAATAACGTTTTTTCATATGAGTTTAAACGCTATTGAACAGATAAACTACCGCTAAATGTACCTCAGAAACCAGCGGTAAGTCCATTATTGTACAAACAAACCAGACATGAGGATGTATGTGTAAGGGTTTTCAATAGCCTATCTTCGCTTCTGTTTAGTCAACGCTTACCTTTCTTTATCCGAAGGATTACTCCTTTAAACAAGAGTGATTGCTGAAGTATTAGTAAAGGTATATAAGAAACAAACTCACACTTAACTTTAATCATCACTGAATAAAAATCATGGTCTAACTAAAGTTTAAGGAAGACACTACTTCGGACGGCATTTTGGATGTTTTTCACCAAAATTTCTTTTAATTCTTAAGTGTGTTCTGATGACTTTGGTTTTACATTTAAATATTTCGAGTCTACTTCTACTAATTCAGCAATGTTTGAAACCAGAAATCAATTTGAACACGTGATAGTGAACATAGTGTCTTCTTACAGAATTTTCATGCGGTATCCTATTCAAATCTACTCTAAAATAATGATTTTGTAAGAAACATTACATTCTCTTTTTTGAATAACGAGCACGTCCTAACTTACCCTTATATTTGCCTACATGTCCACGTGGGAGTGATAATTATTATTTCTTATAAATTGTAATAATACAATTTCGAATAAACATTCGATTAGATTCTGACTCATATATTTCCCCAGTTACGTAGAAATGATCGAATTCCTAGACTTCAGTATGAGTCAGTCCAATTCTCATGGTAACGTTAACTTATTTTCAAATAGATACTATCAAAAAAAACTTGACACCATTAGGTCACCCAGACAGAAATGACTCATTCTCACAAATGCTACTTTCAGTAGTAAAATTTAATTTCTTAAACGACACCTAGGTTTTAGATTTTTTAGATCATTTCTGTGTCACTAATATTGGGATACCGTCTTGTATACAAGTAACCGATGCTGTAATGCTGCTAGGTGTCATGACAACATTATTTTCATGATTAGTTTGGGGGACGTTTCAACTTTAAAATAATTTAATTCTATTACTGAGTTAAATTGGGTATATTAACTCAGTTATTGCAGAATATCTTATGCGGACGATTTAAAGGCTAGCAATAATAAGCAATATTGATGTATCATGAACCACAATATTAAGGAAAACACAGCAATATGAGTCGTGATGTACACTGTTTCACTTTCGAGTTTCGTATCACTAACTACGCTTACCAAATCATCTAGAAAGCCTGTCTAACCATCACCAAACAAGCATTCGTTGCCCTAAATTCAATACTTATACGAGTAGTTCTCATTTTGTATACACAGACTATTCAACGCTAATTTTTTAGCGCGATTTCATACCATCAGTATAAAAATCTCGAATCTTCCAATACAATTAAATACTTTCAAAATACGCCAAATCCTCTAACATTTCATATATGTACTTCCATGATAGCTGCTCTGTACAAATACAGATACAAATCGCGCTACTACATAGTAAAATGGCCCTAAAATAAGTTGATTTTAAAGCACTGTAGCCATCAAAATTCAACATCATCTGAATGAAAAAGTAGCCAATCCATACGACGTCGTCTCAAAACCACCCCAGCGATGCTACCCCATATTTCATACTTTAATTTTAATATAAAATAGCCTCTGGTTCCTCGGAATAACAATTTTATTCATTACCGTTTTTTTAAAAGGAGCGTTTTTCTACTTTTTTCGTGTTACAACTTGTAACAACGTTCCGAGGGAGCTTTGAAATAATTAAGTATTTTTTGGACGAATGTTGCTAATATGGTTTCTTTGAACGGTGCTTTTTGGTTGTTATAGTTTTATCCTATTTTAGTACTATAAGATAACTTAACAGTTAGAATTTAATATGTTCAATGACTTAGCAACAAAAATCAGACTTTCCAAACTAAAAAATGGATGGTTAATTGAGTGCGTTTACGTCACAATACTATTTGCATGTTGATATAAATATTATTGTAATACTTCAATTTAATTATGTAGCGTCAGTAATCGTGTTTACTAATAACGGCAATTTAGATGTTGATACAAGAATGTATAGTGAGAAAGGAATACAGTGTTGCGTATCTGGAAAATCAGTTAATTCTTCAGAAAAAGAAGAATATGACTTTTGTAATTGTGAAATATACATACAAGATATAAAATACTGTCAATCAATTAAAACAATTACATGAGATTTTTCTTAAAAACAAATATCGATGTAGAAGCAATAAAATACATTTTTATGCTCACTACAAAGTGTATGATACCTTTGACACTAATACTAATCAGTGTTAAATTCAAATTCAGTGTAAAATAGTTTATTAATGCTAGAATGTTATTCAAAGCACTCTCCTTATAAATATAGAGAGCTAAAACCGTGCACGTAGAGTCTGAATGGTGTAGAGTAAGTGAGTGCTCTCCATACCGCGGGATTGAATTCGAACGATGACTGTGATCGGCTCTACCGAGTGTGTATGTGTCTAGTTATTTTAGTGAAAACTTTGTCTTTGTCCTTATATTTGTATATTTTTACATTTACAATAATTTGTCTGAATGAGATGGATTATGATGTGTGTTTCTTTTAGGTATTGCTGAAATGAAAATTGTTATTTTTCTTTAAAGTATGGTCGGTATAAATTTTAATTAGCCATGGAAAATGAGTGAGAATGTATTTATTTCATCTTTTTCAGTCAATATTGCTTTTAATATGGCAAAATAATATATTGAATTCATACGTTAAGTAGACAACATGTTTAAGTAATGTGATATCCATTTGAGAAATTAGCATGTAATAAAATTTCTCAAGTACATGTTTTACGATGAAATGATTAGCAAAATCAATATTTAAACATGCAGCGAGGCTCAAATATATAAGATACTTGTACACAGCCGAAGCGTTTTCTCAGAAATCTTATTTCCATAATTTAAACGGGTGTCTGAGACAACTTTGCTGAAATTTGTAATTTTTGACTTAACCTACTTTCTTGTTCTCGCGAATCGCAACGAGCTTACGCACTGAATTTATGTACGACGTCTGTAACAAGTTACGCCGGGAGATGTAATCGTAAATAAGTGTAGGAGGCCGATGGGCTATAAAGTTATGGGTTGATGTTTACGGCTAGTGGTGGGACGTCGCGTGGAGTAGCGTGGAGTAGCTCGGTGGCGTGTGGTGGCGCGTGGTGGCGTGTGGTGGCATGTGGTGGAGTGTGGTGAAGCGTGGTGGTACTTACAATGTAGCGCAAAGGGGGCACATAGCCGAGAGCGTACGAGTGGTCGCCCGCCGCTCGGCCGCGCCGCCGCGCTACCGCCGCATGGCGCCGCGCCGCCAACACGCGCGACCAGCTGCCCGCGCGCGACACCTCGCGCCCGCACGCGCGTCCACGTGCCCCGAGCCCGCCCGCGCAACCAGTCCACGTATCCCCACGCCGAACAGTCCGACTGTTGACAATTCACAACATCGTCACTATACTAAAATTCATCCAGCAAGGCCATGACACTCGTACGTTAATAATGTATGAAAACTTTCTCGTAACGCTCCCACATTGTCGCATTGCAGAAAAACGTTTCGGAGCGAGACATTAACTCGCTTTTGTCTTCCAGGGGATTTTACATGCGAGCTTATTTATTCACGTTAGCTGGGGGCTGCGTGCTCGGCCGCGGCGTGGGCTCGCTGCCGTTAAAATGGATCGTAGTCGTTCTGTATACTCACATTAGCATGCCAGCGTCGGCCTCCCGGTTATCAACTATCGTTAACGTAAACAATTGAACACATAATCATTTTGTCGAGTGGCGCGGCGCGATATCACATGCCGGTCAGACGCGGATCGAAGGAGCTCGGGCGGAGGCGCCCGGCTCGTCAGAGCATCGGCCCCGGGGGCTCGGCGCCGCAGGGCTGCCACCGCCACCACACCGTATGCGGCGTTTGCTTGCTAAATGAGCGGATTAGGTGCGCGGGGCGGAAGTGTCGGAGGCGACACGCGCGTCGTTGCCACTGCAGGCCGCCACTGAGGCGGGGCGGCCCGGGAAAGCCTCCCCGCGCCCCTCGCCGCGCCCCCGCCGACACCCTCCCGCTCCACCCCGCCCGCCATGTGCCCGGAGCGCGCTCAGCCTCTCGCCTCGCAAAGGGTTGTCGGCAAAGGGAAATTGCTACTATCGTCTTTTTGTCGTGACGACAATTGGCCGTGCTTTAGGCGGCGCTTTCTCTTTGACCGGGGCTCGGAGGTGGCTCGCTCATTGCATCTGAGAGGATATTTTATTCAGTTTTGGATCGGGAGAATTATATTAGAATTATTTTGAGTCATGTATCGGGGTCGGCGCGTTATGTAACGCCGTGCGGGTGCCATGGCCGTTCCGCAGACGCAGCGCGCCTGTCGGAATACCCCTAACGCAGCCCTTAAATTTCTAGTGAAACGTTACGAGCGAGGGCGAAGTTTGCCGAGTGTGGCCGACCGGAGGCGCCGAGCGCGACCGAGCGCGCGCCACCGGCGCCGCCCAGTCAATAAGGCCGTCTCCACTCGCCGAACAAAGACACTAACCTATAATAATTACATTTAATTAAGGATAACTGGACTATTTTGTATAATAAGCATATCGCGCTGCAGCGTTAGCAACCAGATTTTGCACTTGATTAAGGGAAATTATTTTATACGTGAAAGTCGCTTAGAGTGGCGGACACGTGGGGTGTGTAGCGCCACCTAACTACGCGCCGGAAAAACTTAGCGAGCAAACTTGATTATTTTGATACTTTCATATTTACGTTCTGATGAGAACGCGAAAAATTGAAAAGGCAAAAATAAAGGTGTGTAAATGTACGTGTTATCTGAATGTTTTGTTTATTAGTTAGAAATATTATAAGAGTTTGAACACGTGCGCGTATGTGACGTATCTGTTGTTGGGTTGTAAGTTGCACAAATAGTTTGATACCTTCACGTTCGATAGCAACAAAAACAACATTTTAATTTATTCATTATCATTAAGGTCAATTTGGGTAACTTTGAATCATTTGGGTAACAATGAACGTGGGATTGAATTTGAACTAGTTTCGATTATTTTTTCATATGAAACCAACACAATTGATAAAGGTTTATTTTAGTTTTGCAAACTTTTCATTAATCAATCATATTGATTTTTTTTACTTTTGTTTCATGGTTTTCTTTTTTATTTTTGGATGGCATTATTTCGTGTGTTCTATTTGTATTATTGTTGCTAAGTCTTCTACTTCTAAGTTATTACTACAAGTGCATAAGATCGTTGATTTCCCAGAACTTAATAGCTTAGTAATATTTGTTTATAATTACTGTGAATGCATCATATTAATTTGTAGAACAAATATTTGTCATATTCTATTGATTTATGTCTATGAGACTGTGTATGTGTACTTTAGTTAATAGTTATTGATTTAATTGGTTAATTAATTTAGCTATTATTTCTCTAGAGAGTGAGATGCGATTACGAGAATTTATATTCTTTACTTTTGGACATAGCTAGGATTTTTCTTTAAGTTAATTAATTAAGTCATTTGGATATAGGTATAGACCTATATCCAAATGACTACACTAAATATAGATTTAGGGTCGAGACTTCTTATTCAGTAACAAAAGGCGACTGCAGGAATCGTTCAAATCATTGTATTCGGTAGATTTAATTCCTCATCATTAAATTATCAAATTCTTGTCATGTAAGTTTTTATTTTGTAGGTCTCATGTAATACCGATAGAGTGAACTGTATCTCTATAACTATCGACTACCGACAACCGGCTAGTCATCGAGAATTTTGTATGAATATCTGTTCAGCACCTCTAACAGGCGTCGTACGAACTATTTTGGGAGTACGTTTTAAATGGCAAACTTTCGAGGGACAGTACCGACTGTAGATATTGCGATACTGCTGCCTAGCAATAGTAATCGACTGTCTCAACATTTTGTAAAAAGCACAAAACAATTTATTCAAAAAATTAAAAGGATTCAAAGTGGTAGGAATCGAACCCAAAATTGTGATCATGATCGTCACATCATTAAACAACAGAGCCAGTAGAATTCTAATTAAAATGAAACATTAACAAAATTTAAACAACATCACGATAAACGTGCAAAAAGTCGTTTAAAAGTTATAATAACTTCGATATAATTGAACTGCACAATTCTGTTCGAGTTGAAAACTGAAATAAAGCGCCAACGATCGCTTTACTTAGATTTCTTTACAACTAATTGATGAGAATCGCTCAGTTTAATATTGTTATAGCCAGAGGAAAAGGTTTAAATTGTAGTTTTTCTTAACGAAAGAGATTTTCAATCAAGGGTTTCCATTGTTAAAGTAAACTAGAAACTTGAAACATTTTTGTTTCAAATGGATTTTTGTGTCGTTTGTAATTGTCTGTAGTTGTAAGAAGAGGTCATTGTAGGAACTGTAAAAACACTAAATTGAGTGAGCCTGAAAATACTCTTCACAACATTTTCATACACACCAAATAGGTACTCGTACTTACGTAGCCTCTGCGACACTTAACAAATTCTTAACTACAGGAGTCTAATCGGTCACCCGTCAGTAAACTATGAGTTAAGCGACTTTTGTTGCCAGGATACCTTAGATGGGTTGCCGATTAGTAGCATTTGAGCATAAAGCATCTGAAAAGTTTCTCATTCCTTTTATAATAACAACTTGAAGAATACTTGTTCTGCCATTTCGATAACATTTTCCATACAATGACTAAATATTAATTTAAAAATTACATAGCGAGGTTTTCTAGTTTAATCAAACAACAAAACGTACATAATAAAACACAAAGCGTACAAGGAAGGTACAAGTACAAACAGTAAATGAAATAGCCATCGTTTCATATCACATTATCTGGCACACAATCTCGAAAGCCTTACACAATACACTACAATTTTTCAATTCTGCAACTCTACTACGTGTTTTTGTATTTGTACTATTGAATTGATAGTTTATTTTTGTATTCTTTATTGTGTTTACACATCTTTTCTACACAGGTATAAGGCAGAAATTCTCTGTATGTAAATAAAAATGAATCATCGAAATGTATGCAAGCGATTAAGTTTAGAACAGTCTCCGAACTGGATAATTATGTACTTTTGATGTGGTTGTAATTGCCAAGAAAAATTTTGTATGGAATCGACGCAATCCAAATTTCTGCAGAAATGGGATCTATTGGATAAAATGTTGAACTATACACCCTAAAGTTGCACAAATTTGCCACTATAAACAGTCCTTTAAGTTTTGTCAAGCCATATTAGTAGTCACTCGTATCATTCTTCATCATGATTTGACACAAGTTGAAAGACACTTAAAAAACCACGTATTCTGAAACACATTACTTAAGTAAGTAGTTATTTTTTACCAAACTTTTTAACTACACTATTTCTTTCTCAAAACCATAGTAGTATCCACAATCGCGGGATTATTGAACATATACTCGTGTATCGATCACGGCTTAACCCTAACAGGTTGGGCAGATTATCAAGCTACCTCCTAAACCCAAAACATGGTAAGATTAAATTGCTATTTAATTCCTGTTTTAATCCCGCGAACTTAATAGCAGCGCTGCGGTTGTACAGTCTTTAATACGTGTTTTTGGTTAACAATATTTTGTAGGTAGTGAAAGTTTTTTGGTACCTGTAGAGCTATTTTAGCTTGCATCTTGAGTTAATGGAGTGCAAATACGAATATGAATATTTCAAATTAAATAGTTTCCCTATTTAATTATAATAGAATCGTTAAACAGTGGAATTCAGATTTTGTTTAAATACGTAATGCTTCGATTGTCAGTACCAAATCAAACCTCCGAAACTCTTTGATTCTTTCAATAGTGTAACGGTATGACTTCTTAAGTCACGGCTACTTTTTTATGTCGGGGTCAATTTACTAATTGGGCTGAGTGTTGAGTGCATTTTTTACTTAGGCTAGAATACACACAACATCAAAAGAAAAAGTGTATCTGCCTATCTCGGTTATCTACAAAGACTTCACATAAAACAAAGCCATATATTCAGTATGAAACGCACAATTTGTAGGTAGATTACAGTCAACCAACACAATGAATGTTAGTACCGTTTGAGCGTTAAAGGATTAGGGCTGCAGCTATCGCAAGAGCACTTTAAATCTAACGGGTCGTGAATGGCCCCGCATGCCCATCAACTAGCTGTATAGCCTTTTGTCTGGGGTGAATTTTGTACGGAAATTAATAACGCGTGTGTAGTTTTACGAGTTCTTTTGAAATGTCTATCGATGAAATAGTGTAGTTTTAGTTTTACTTGTATATTTTGTTTGTAAAGGAGAGATGAGATAGTGGTGACGCTGAATAACTGTATCTATGGACTGGTTTAAGTGGGCAGGAGAACAAATGTTAATTTGAATCAAATAATTTCATTTTACAATTATTACACATGGTGGACGGTCACCATCCAGCAATAATAAAAACCACCAATAATTAATACCATTTAATAAAAAGTAAAGCAGTTACTTTCTTTATGATAAATTGTCGACCTAAATAATTTTATCAATTTATTTCTGGTGCAAGTTTAAGTCTGGGAAAACATGTAATGAATAGAAAAAAATTTGCTCAGTAGGACTTTTCAATTTTTAAAACATTTGCTTCAAAGGTATAAAATATCTTTGCCATGATATTAAAGATTCCCCATCATCTCGATTCAGTACAGAAACAAAGTAAACCCACCATCATCAGTAAATATTAGCGAAGCACCCGCAAATACACTTATTCACCAAAAGATATTTATTAATTAACTTCACTGAAATCTTTCTCAAGGAAATTATTAATTTGACTAAAGATTCTTATTGTTCGATCAGTCTCAATTTAAACTTAATTGTGAATCAAATTCACATCGGGAGGGTACACTTGAGATAAATCGTTATTTCTTAAGAGAAACAAGTGAATTGGTTTCGTGGAAGCGGGGCTCAGATGATGTTTGCCAAATTAATTGTAATGTGTTTGGTTTTCATTTAATGAATATTTTTAAAGGCATAGCAATGAGAATACGTTTTCCGAACGCCTACAATGTATTGACTTGTAACCTTTTGGGGAACATTGTAAGAATGTAGGATGGATGGATGTTTTATACACTTTCATGAAAAAAATACTCAATAGATATTCTTGAAATTATGCAGATAGCTAATTATCTGAAAAATAACAACAATATTATGATAAGATAATATAATACAATCAAGGCTTTCTGAGATTCTATGGGTGGCGTATGTACAGCATCTATACTAATATTATAAAGCTGAAGAGTTTGTTTATTTGTTCGTTGGTTTGAACGCGCTAATATCTCAGGTGGTCCTGCGAACTACTGGTGCGAATTGAAGAATTATTTTACTGTTGGATAGCCTATTTATTAAGGAAGGCTACAGGCTATATATCATCATGCTACGACTAATAGGAGCAGAGTATCAATGAAAAATGTTACACAAACGGGGAATATTATGACCTACACTTTTTTATGTGATTCTTAGTTATTTTTTCTTACGGATCAGCTAGAGTATATGTAAGAATGTAATATATGATGATAATACTTTTAACCCTTAGAAATCTACAAAATCTTAGTAGAATCTACTACGAAATAAAATCCAAACAAACAGCAATAAATACAATCAGAAGCGATTGAACAACCCTAGACTCGCATCAATATCGCTCCTGCTTCGAGTTCTCGATGAAATTACGACGTGAATTTATTTTAGAAAGTTCTAGACTTGTTTACGATGCATCCCGTGCCAGTGTTTAGAACACTAGACTTACCTAACATTTAGGTATATTGTATATTTTAATCTAGGAGGTATTAGTAAGTATCTTGTGCAGATGTATATATTTTTTAACAAGATTATTTTTTATGTTTTTGACTACTCACTGACTTCCAAAAGATGCAGCTTTGACACCTAAAAGTAAATCTGAAAGATTCAGTAGTAGAAAGCATAGAGTTTTTTCATTTTCATCACGATTCTCAATAGTTGAGATAAATTTTATTAAGATAAAAAATTTAAATGCACACAAAACATGTTATTTCACACATTTTGGACATTTCTTGACACTAAACTGAAATAACAACCCATGGTAGAATATTTTGTATTAACCTTTTGAAAAACCGTATAATACTTAAACCACCCTGATATTTTAATCCGGAACTTAACCACGATACGTTCCATTATCAAAATTTCTTTGTCATTGAGATCATAATATTTAGGTAAAGGTTTCAACAAAATAAATTACATTATGTTCTAAAACGACCGAAAATACATTATGCCTTCAAAATACGTTGTTGGTAAGAGAAATCCATTAACCTGTTAATGTTATTATGTCTTATTACAATGGTATAAGGCTTATATTCCATTACCGCACACACGGTATTCAGATCTCGTTAGTGTCATCGATACACTGTCAAACATTAGCGGGTTACTGACTATGGTGAGTGTGGTTTCGGGTTTCAATTGAGGACACTTTTTATAGGTTTATTTTAGGTAATTTCTAGCCACGTAAATGAAGTTTTGACCGTATTTTATAAATCAACATACATATTTTGACTCAATTAAACCTGGATTTTTATAGAAACAAACCTTTGTTTCTCCTTTTTTTAAAACTTTAAAACAGGAATATAATCAATCGGTGCTGGATACTAACTAAATCGTGATGGCAAATCAATGTTATTTCTTTTTTATTTCCTTACATACGTAGTATTATTCCCGAAAGTTTAGCCAAAGATGTATGAAATACACCTACGTTTCGACGTTAACAATTTTCGTCCCATGTCATGGAGGGCGTGTCTATTGTCATTAACTAAAGTAATTTGAATCAATTCTATAATAGTTATAATTTCAATAAACGATGACCAATATGGTGTTGGTGGTACAATAACCAACGTCAACAGTTCTAATTACATGGAATATTCTTGTACTAATAGACCAAATTCAACAAGACTGTCTCCAAAAATCTTGTAACATGGCCACACTATCTGTAACTGGCATACTTACAGATTGGATTCTGTCACCAGTGGGCTTTTAGCCGGGCTCCTTGCGTTTGAAACCTTAAAACTATAAAATGGTTTGTGACGTGTTATCGTTCAAACTTTAGACAGTTCGGAGTATTGACAGAGTTGAGGCAAAATCAATTTATTGACATGGTTTAGAAACCAACAATCTACGTCATGAGCTAGAGCTCATGACGTAGATTGTAATATTATTAGGAAAATTTTCTTAACATTTTAGTTTTTAGTGCAACATTTTCTTTATGATATTCTTCTCTTGTTAAGTCTATGTCGTCGCGGCTTTCAACTACGACTGTATTATTAACGTTGGCTTAAAAGCAAGTAACATAATTAATGTCATGTGTGTTAGGTTTAGTTAAAGATGCTTGTTAAGAGTTTACATTTTTAATAATACCTACCTACCTAATAAAAAGACTTTAACGTAGTGAAAGCTAAAAATCTTGCTTTATAAATTTTTCGATTAATTCAAGTTCAGGAATAAATCATTTTTCTTCAAGATTTAAATAAGTCAATAAAAAAACATAGGTACTCAATTCTAGTGCTATACTCTTCTAATTACTTTAGGTATAACGTAAGTTTAACATAAGTCTAGAACAAATTTTACTTTTAAACCAAGCATAACTATTTCATTAATAAATACTAACGCAAAGCGCAAACATTATCGCTACATTTAACACTCATAAAACTTGAACTAAACGCTACTAACAGATCCTTTGAACGGCAAAAAGGAAAGTTACCGCGGTTCGTTTTTAATCTTATATCTCCAGTATCACGTAGTGCCCGTGGAGAGTTGCCTTCATCTGTCAACACGGACAAACTTGGGATATACTCTTGTATATTTGTGGGTATATGGTGCGTGAAAATTTCATCACACTTTATGTATTATGGAAAATAGTGAGTTTCATTTTTTTTTATGTTAGGGAAGAAGAAATTAAATGGTAAAAAAATATTTTATAAGTATTATCAGAAAGTATCATTTAAGCGTTGTTGTTTTCGTACTTATTGCTTCTATTATATTAAACTAACACGATAAAAACGATTGACAAAAGGTAAAAATTAAAATGCAACTCTTGGCCAAGTTAGGAGGCTTCTTTAACTCAAGTTAACCACCTCCACATGTAAACAGTTTTAGTCAGGAAATTTTATTGTCATTTTGAACATATTCTCTACGCATGTTTTTAAATTATGACGAAATTAATCCTGTTTTCAATTCATACTCTGTGATTTTTACAAAGAAAACGATTCGTATTTACAAATAGTAGCTTCAGATATGGTAATACTTTGTACTTGAAAGCTTATTTACAGATAGTTGTCTCAAGACTTCTACTTGAGAAATTCCTTATCACAAAATATTAAGCAGGATATAAACAAAACTCGCACTTCCTTATTACATTGAAAGTAAGAGGAGAGGCCGGGACAAGCAGTTATTTGATTTGTGAAATCAATTCGTCTCCGTTGCAACGGTAACGTGATATTTCCATTACCGTTTTTATGGTGTCTGGATTCGCAAGGAATCTTTCATTGGATGAAAGTGGATTTAAAAGTGGCTCGAGATAAAACTCTGCTTGTATACAGCCTCGTGACTTAACGGAGATGATATTGGCTGGAAAGAACTGAATTAAATTCTACAAATGCTTTGTGTTGATGAAATTGTTAGCTAAGTCTAATGTTACACATTTTTATTAGGATTACATAATAGCAATGTAACTGGATAGATTCCAAGTTATGAGTAATGCGAATAATTGAAATTAAAACTATGATTTTTGTGTCATTAAGTTGAAAAAATGATCTCAATTTTCATTTCATAAATGAATAAGAGTAACTTTTATCACAAAACTTTATTTTCGAAAATTAGACATGCTAAAGTTTAACATATTTTAGTGCACAAGACACTATATTGTCATTTACAGTTCATAAAAAAATGGAAAACACTAACTCATATAAAACAAGACGTAAATATACACCTAAAACATTTCAGTTCAACATTTTAGTGTCAAAAGCCTTAAAAAGCTCTTTAAGCGACAAATGTCACCTTTTCACGGTACAACTAACGCAAAAGAAATGCATTAAGAGTATCGGAACTGACATCGTAATCCTACACTAACGGTCATTCGGTACAATTTTGCTCTAAGTGCAACATTTCAAGCAAAATGTACTGACACTTTCATAGAAATAGCTCGTTGCATTGAAAGGTAAATAGGACTTAGTAAATAGTGTCGCATTAAAAATCTTCCGGTAAAATGCGGCTGTACTGCCAAGAAAATATTTTATAACATTTTTACAAAATATTTTTTGGTATAGTGTTGTTTTAAGTATCTATTTGCAACTAACTCTTTATTTATTTAAATAGTTAGTCTCACCTGACCTTATCTTAAAAACTAATGAAACCATTTAGACACCGAATGGGTTGCAAATGTAAAATTTAAAAAACTTCAAAAATGTCCTGGCAAACCAAAAAAAAAATTTTTTTGATAATTTGAAATCTGATAATAGTCAAGAGAATTCATTCAATATTCAGTCGTTTCTTGCCTTTCCAATACCATAAGTTTTTCAACATAATTTTCAATGTCCATTGCTTTTAGCCATTAGAGTTCAAAAGTTAAACTACCTCCCAAACGTAATTAACCTTTAACCATCGTCCAATCTCAAATAAATCGTCCACCACAAAATGTAAGTCCGATACAAAATATTGGACGAAATAGAAGTCGCCCGATTGCTTTTCATTTCAGATATCCGATGCTATTATATTTATTGGTTTTAGAAAAGTAGCCTCCAGGCTGTAATATCGGGAGAATTAAGATCTACCCAGAGTTTTTGGTACTTTATTGTATTAGATTTTTGATAGAAAAGTAGATAAAGAAGTTATAGTGTTGATAACGTGAGTTTTGTGATTGTTCGAAAAGATTACCAATAGTCCATAGCTCTTAAAGAAATGTGAATGTGTGTATGTTTTGTTCATGGTAGTGTAGAGATACATAAATAACTTTGCTAAATTCGATAATATTTTGACGACTCCAATAATAATTATATTATGAATGAATAGCCGTTAAGCAATTATTTTAAGTCAGACTGATATTAAATTAAATTACAAATCTTTCTGATTGTAAAAGGGTTGCAAAGGTACCTTAGGTTACTTGGTTACCTTTGAAACGCGTTTACAACCTGAAAAAATGCCAAATTTGGCAAAGAAAAAAAAATACATTGCAAAACCCACGTGAACTTTACCAATATCTTTTTTTTATAATTTAAAGTGAAAAAAAAGGTCACAGAAGCTTTAAGCAGTACAATATTAAGTGTACTCAAAAAGTCAAGGGTATATCACTGTGATTGACAGGGTACAAAACCACAAAGTCAATGGGTGAATCAAAACTTTTATTCTATAACTTTAAACATCAACAATAACCTTACATTGCGTTTTTATGAGTTATTTATGTGTTACAAGATGAACCAATAAAAATTGAAAGAAACTTGAAAAGTTTTATAAAAAATTAAATGGTGTTTGTGTACAAGAAGATGTGATCTAATGTACTTTGAACCAGTCACCTTGAAGATAATAAGTGTTAAGGTGTTTTATACAATTTTATAGAAATATAAATCTCAAGATAATTTTAAAGCGCACTTTGTCTATGAACTGCCCTACGACTAAGGACAAGTTTTGTCCCAAAATTAGAGCAATATTACACCTTGAGTCCACTGCGGTAAACAATTTCAGGATGAGATTTACAAACAATGCAGGCCTTTAAAGACGGTTTAAAGAATTCTAAGAGCCAGCATCGCCAGTAAACAGCAATTTATATAAAAAATAACACTTTAGAAAGAGTTATCAATTTGGCAACTCTAAGATATATTTACTGTATTAGTGTCTAAACAGCCCTTAAATAGAGAAGATTTTATAAATGTGCTGCCCTAATGTTGATCGTTCAACCACTAGCATGGGAAGCAAACGTTTTATCCACGCTATATCAACCATTACATTTCAATAAATAAAAAAACATATACTAAATATCCAACATGCACTCACCAAATGTTACTAAACTGACCTAGTTCAACCACAAAATAGCAGTTGAAGTAATAAAATTTATTTTTAATATGAAAATGTATAAGTGTACTAGGGTCGCATACCAGGGTAGGAGATTTTACTGGCCGAGAGCCAATAGCACGCGGTGCTTTGCCAAGCCAGCCTGCACGGTAATGCGGGTACAGATACTGACTAGAGGATATAAGGAGGTTTTTTTACAGAACTGCTGATTGGTAGAGTACTTGCTAGTACAGTTTTTGTTAAGGCTATTTATGGCTTGATACTGTTTATTTTGTACATTGGTTTTAGATTAGCTTATAAGCTGTATAAAGCCAGTACCTCAATGACATAAACGTACTACAATTAATATGATATCGTTAAATTGTATGGTGGCAATTAATATAATCTGCACGAACTTCATTTTCCGCAGTATTAAGGGCACTTTAGTTTCAGACTATTACTTACCTACCTATCAAATAGAAGTTTTAAGAAGATTAACAAATTCATGTCCTAAAAATTAGGGTCCAAGTATATTAAAAAAAGTGCTTAGCACAACCCTAAGTAGTGGTATCATCGCTCAGAAGATTTGCAACTGCCGCGCTAGCGTAATAGATAGGGTTGACCTAACTTATATTTTAACTTCGCCGATATACGAGTAGTTTGTACATAATGGATGAGCTGAATCGACCGCTTGCCATTACTGAAATTCGGTACATCATTAAAATTGTAAAGCAGCTGCTTAGATGCGGGCAATGCCGGGTTATATTTACTATGCTTTCAATGGTAGTCTTGGATTCGTTCGCAAATGTTATGAAATAGAAACCATTTGCAAAAGATGTAGATTTTTAGCGATGACTACACTTTTAGTAGTATTAAAAGATTGGTCAATTGCTTTCATTGCTTTCGGCATTCGTATGGTGGTCAAAGCCATACACACAGCGCCATTGAAAGATGAAAAACTCCTGACACATACATAAAATATAGTAGTTTTAATTTTGAGCTGAATTTTTCCAACACCTATAAATGTTTGAATGGAGAAGAAAGCTTCAACTTCAAATTATAACAACATACTTACTACAACTATATGATAAGTAACTGCAGTATACCTATGACTTCGTCAAAAAAACGAAATTGAAAAGAGCTGCCATACCTTTATCGCCACAAAACGCTGTTAAAACAAGAAAAAATCCTTTACGCAACTCTTAGAAGACAATATAGAATTACACTACTCCCTTAAAACAAAGAATTGAATCCATATCCACTAAACTGATAAGATAATACCATCACAATGTATCACTATCATAGAACACGAGCCATTCCACGGCTGAACACACTATATTTTACTGGAAACGACAAGGAACTCAGACTGTGGTGTTTTTGTTACATGTCAGCTGAACAAAATGGATCACCATAGTAATGCTTGCCGAACAATTTATAGCTGTGCTTGGGATATTGCAGTTGAAATGAGCTGTTTATATTAATTACTTCCTTCTGACTGAATATAGACTGCTGATTAGAATACGGTAAAGATTTAGATGTAAAAACAACGTTAATAAAAAGATAGACATTTTTTGAAGGATCATGTTTTGGATGTGTTACTTGTATGAATCAATAGTGGTGGTAGAGCCCTAAGTTTTTATTCTACTTCTGACCTTAAAGGTGTTTTAATGCTTTTGACTTTAGACAATTTGTAGATCAGATATTTTTGCTTTTATAATCTAACACATTACTTTTAAGCCAAAGAAAATTATAAAACTCTAATCACATTGTCAAACGTTCACTCGACTCCCATAATAAATTCATCACAATATATTTCATTTCAATTAAATAAAGTTCCATTTGTCACGATATTAAACACCCAATCCAATATAAAACAAGCCAACCATCTGTTAAAACTTGCCACTTTAAAATTTCATCTTCCGAAACAGTTTTTGACATCCAAGAAAAATGGATCCCCTGTGGCAGTCTCTTAGGACATAGCTTATTCAAAACACGGCACTACAAAATGTTATGAAACAAGTTGACTAAGTATTTATCAGGTTCGGGAACTGCAAAGTTGTATGCTTTCTTGCGGCACGAGCGGAAAGTTCTGGATAAACTGTTTAGTGACATTGCTGTACGTCGACGTCCCCAACAAATTGTGTTAGCTGAACGTCTTGCGCCAACGGCTTGTAAACGTCGAAAATTTTGATAGGTACCACCCTTGATGCAAGAGCTAAGAAGAATTATAGAATAGATTCGTTATGTAACTTTACAAAAAATATTTGCTTTCTTTTTTTAGTTATATATATAGTTATGGGATCAAAACCAATATAATACCCAATAATTCAAAAGTTCCTTACTACACAAGGTTTTAATATTTACATAGGATGGACTCTTCCATACTGCATCACGCCTTTTATACTCAAAGGTTTAGGCAAATACATCCGAATTTTACCACTTTCATTGTTAGTCCCATGTATAATGGGCCCTAACTCCAGCATTTCACCGAAATATAGCCTTCAAGTCTTCACATTTTTCACAAATCTGTGTATAAAAATATCTAGTCTACATCCGCAGCGTGTCTTTAATGGCGCTAGTCGCAATACAATTTCGGTCAAAGAGGAAGCCTCGCTATTGACTTGGCGCATATTTTAAATGCACTCCACTGCTTCTAACTCTCGCTTTATTTATTAGGTATTTTGAAATGCTGGTATGGTGTTTTTGGTTTTTTATTTAAACTTCTGTTGTGAAAGGAGCGGTTTTAGTTATGTGGAAAATTGAAAATTAAATCGCTTAGGAGAATTAGGAACGAACTAAAGGAGTGGCCTCGAATTTTTGAGCATATATTCAATCATTTGCAGACATGGATTCTTATTTGCTATGCATTTTTCAAATTTATCCGACGATTATAGAAAACAATTAGTCCATAACGTCCATTTCGAAAACACCAATACTGCAAAATGTTTATATATTTTTGTCTTCTGATGGCTCTTGATGTACAACAAACTATACTTTACTGCTTATATTATTTATTCAAGTACAGTTTATTTTTTAATAAACCTCAGTAAGCGTTCCCATTCAGAAGGTATAAATAAAAAAAAGATCTCAAATCTCTACTCATACATTATTAAAATAGGTATGTCAGTCTTGTCGCGTTCTTGTTGACAAAATACAACTCCCTGCTTGAATACAACCTTTAGAATACCATCAACATCACTCCTATATAAATAAGTATAAGGTTTATATTCGCTTGAATGGTCGGTATAAGTTATATTTGTAAAGGTTTATTCGAATTACACCGCCCAGCTCTGAAGAGATCAATAATACGTTCAAAAAGTTGATTTGATCTACGAGGACAGAGATTTCGTGTTGAATTACAGACAAACAATTTTAATATGTACTGATGTTTGGGACATGTTTAGTATAGGAGTAGGAATTGCGCGACCGATAAGATTTGGTGAAGGCCCAAAGGCCCAAAACACCGTGGTTCAGATTCAGTACTTAAAATTATGTTAAAACGATTTTAATCTATGCTTATTTAACTTAGTATAAATTTCCACAACATTTTGAAGCATACAGACGTCCTCTAGATATGTTTGATTTTCATTAAATTACTTCGCATATTAAATTGGTAGTTGCTACGGTGTGATTTTATGTTACACTAGCTGACCGTTATACGTTGGCTGATACGTTAGCGTGTTCAAACAAACAAACAAACAAACAAACTCTTCAGCTTTATAATATTAGTATAGATTAGTATAGATTTCTATGCAAATAATGGCGATAAATCACCATTATCAATTCTTTGTTACTCGAGAGTCTACAATCCAAACATTATTAAAACGGTTGGTCGTTTTAATAATCTTTCAGACGGCCAAAAAAGTAATCATTCCTATACAACATAAACTTATAAAAATAAAATAAATAAATTTAACCCATTACTGGCCCACTGCTGGGCAAGGGTCTCCTCCCGTAATGAGGGAGAGTTTAGGCCTTGACTCCACCACGCTGGACAAGTGTGGGTTGAGGACTTTGCATGCCCTCAATAAATGTATTAAACTCATTTTAGGCATGCAAGGTTTTTTACGATGTTTTTCTTTCATCGTTGGAGCATGTGATAATTATTTCTAATACACACATAACTTCGAAAAGTCATTGGTGTGTTGCCTCGGGTTCAAATCTGCGACCACTTGCGTGGGAGTTGCAAGTTATACCACTCGGCTATCACTGCTCATAAAACATAAAAAGAAACAGAAACTAATTCAATTATTCCACGTAAGTTTATTATCTAAGAATAGTCGATACACTCGGGAGGATTGCACTATGCATATTAGAACAAGTTGAAACACCTCTGAAGGGTGTTACTTTGTTCGCAGACAATACGATGATACGATGTCTGTCAATGTACAATGATATTAGTTTAAATAAATATTGTACGTGGTTTTTTGTTTAGAAGTATTCAAGTTTTTGAACTTTACTGAATGTGATCTTTTTTGAAAGAATAACAAGGTAGATAAAAGCACACAATCACGTAGATATTAAGACATAAAGGTTTTGTACCATTCTTTATTTTGGCCCGGTAATTATGTAGGAAAAATATAAAAGTATTATACTTTTTTACCAAATAAAAAAAAAATCTACAGTGTATCGTTTTTAAAGGCACAATATGCTGTCAGACTTTCGTTACCTATAAATTGATCATTTTCAAAATACTGCAACATGCAAAAATGCTTCATTTGTCACTATATCTACAATCTTATAATAATAATCCTAAGGCCAAGATTCACCACTTTTGGAATAGTATAAGAAGGGTTATGACTTCACATTTAGACAGTATTTCAACAATACTTTATAGTGGAACAGTAAAAGTGATAAAGTAACTAGCACTTATTCGTAAGAAGGGTAGCGCGATTCTTTACAGTCGGTACTGTCGAGTATCGAAAGTTTGATATTTAGAATGTACTGCCAAAATAGTTTCTACGATGCTCGCCAGAGGCGCTGATCAGATTTTCATACAAAATTTCTCGATGACAGGTCGGTTGTCGGGAGTCGTTAGTAGTAGAGAATCGAGCTACTGATTTTCATACAAACTTTCTCTATGACAAGCCGGTTGTCGGTAGTCGATAGTAATAGAGAATCGAGCTACATATTGTCAATACTTTCTAAATGACAAACTAACTACAATATTTATTTCTGCTACAAATACTATTCCAAGTTACTATGCTGTTGCATTTCTTTAAGTAAACTATTTATAACAAGGTAAAGTTGAAAGGAAGTCGCAACAAAATTGAAACGGTTCGATGCGTGTTGGATATCAAGATATTAAAACTTGTCCGTCCAAACACCTGGAAAAGAGCCTTAAGGCCAAGACTTTCATATCGGATGTATTATTTCGTATTTAAATTTGTGTTTTGTTTGTAAAATTGTATTCGTTATTAAGTACGCATTAAAAAAATCTCATATGACGGAGAAATCGCATTAAAAACAGACAGTTGAATGTATACCCTCCTTATTTTTTTAATCATTTAAAAACAGTTCTCGTTGTGTCTGTTTGTTGAGATGAAGTCTCGATAAAAACCTTAAAAACTACTGATTGGATTTAAACTCTTCTAATTTTGTCAACATATTAAGTGATTCATGAGCCAGGTTTTTAATGTATAGATAATTTGCTACTATTTTCTCCTTTAAATATCTATGCCATACATTTTTTACTCTTGAGGAATTGCCCTTTAGAATAAAAACCAAGCAAATTATGTCAAACCATGTCTTACGAGTAAGTTGATTAACATACTTTAACCAAAATCCAGCACAGACAATCAATGAACTTTTTCAAAATAATTGATAAGTTATATTATTTATGTTAGTTATAAATTTAAAATTAAATAAATTTAACCCATTAATGTCCCACTGCTGGGCAAGGTTCTCCTCCCGTAATGAGGGAGGGGTTAGGCCTTGAGTCCACCACGCTGGCCAAGTGCGGGTTGGGGACTTTGCATGCCCTCAATAAATGTTTTAAACAAATTTTAGGCATGCAAGGTTTCCTCACGATGTTTTCCTTCACCGTTGGAGCATGTGATAATTATTTCTAATACACACATAACTTCGAAAAGTCATTGGTGTGTTGCCTCGGATTCGAACCTGCGACCACTTGCGTGGGAGGTGTCAACTTATACCACTCGGCTATCACTGCTTATTATATATTATATATATATATACATTTACTAAAAGTAAAAACAAACTAATCTCGACATCCCATTCTTTGAGTCTTAAGCTGTTACGTGAAATACTTTATATGCTAAACGTTGCACCCTCACGCATTCATATTAATTAAAATAGGCTTTTGGATGTTTTCCTCAATTCGGTTTGTATGTTTTACTTGTATGTATGAAGAAATGTGTACTGAAAAGACTTTCTGGTACAATTTGTTTCGAATCATTGGAAGGTATTTTGTGATTTTCTTTGACTTTAATATAACAGCCGTGATATTAATGATGAACTATTTTATATTCAATTTATTTATTATTGTGTCCGAAATAAGCCGTTCTCTCGTTTATCTTAAATTAAAAAAAAATCGGCCATATTTAACAAAAACCCATGAAGTTAATTTAACCATTAGTAGACACATATCTTTTTTTTCAATAATAAATTAGAGGTGTTAGGGCTTCAGTCTACTACAAGGGACTGTTGTACATGGGTTAATTATTAAGCAATCTGCAAAAAAAAATAGCCGAAATTCACGTCTTGGGCCCCAAGAAGTGTTAGTAGTGTTCATGTTATGAACCTCGCACTGGTTCATAAGTTCTAAGAAAATCATCAGTAAAATAAAATTAAGTTACATAAAGCAAAATAGTGTAGAAATATTTACTTTATATCGAAAATTACTTCAATAAATGCGTCAGGGCTGCCAGCTTTTACATTAATAGAGAATGCACTTAAGGCACTCAAGCGAATAAAAACTAGCTCCGAACATCCCTTTTAAATGACTATCGGCAAATATCTTGAATAGTATTGGAACGTGAAGGAAATAATAATAGGAGATACAACTAGTACGTTTTATTGAGTTTTTATAGATTTTTTGTGTTCTTCGTTAATACACAACTGATCAAATGGTAGATTAGATTTTAACGTCATTTAATTAAGTGATAGTAATATGTTGTTGGTTTAACAGCTTTTGTAAATAACATAATAAGAATTTAGCGGTATTTATCATTTTGAGTGGTATTTTATGTGTAGTCTGTTATTATCAAAAGTCATTATAGTACCCCGTACACAGGCTTATTTAATAAAATTACTTTGTATTTCAAATACACGGAATTATTATTAATTCTACCTTTATATTCTAGCTAAATCATATAAGACTTAATTAGACTTTCCACTAAGTTAAACTATACATACATACATACATACAAACATACATAAAATCGCACCTTCTTCCCATAGAAGTTACAAGAAAACCAACGTCAACATAGAACTTCAGATTAAATTTTTGCAAAAAATTCATTGGAAGCTGTATCTCTAAAAATGCTCCATAAAACAAATTTTCAAAGTAAATCCGTAGAACGTAGTACAAAAAAGCTCAACAAACCGAGATTAAAAGGCTCCCTCTTAAGCATGCAATATCTATTAGGTTCACGTTCTGTCACTCCCCTCACACCGGCACTCGTTAACATGGAGGTACTGCCTTATTAATTGCTGTGTAGTCTTATGTAGCTCATGTGTTTAGGCACTGGTGTATTAGGCTCACTGTTTGTGGCATATCTTTTGCAAGTTTAAGATTTGTTTGGAATGCGCTATTGGTGTTTTTTTCGATGTTGCAAATGTCCTTATTCAAACAATAAACATTTTCAAAGTAGATCCGTAGAACGTAGTACAAAAAAGCTCAACAGACCGAGATTAAAAGGCTCCCTCTTTAGCATGCAATATCTATTAGGTTCACGTTCTGTCACTCCCCTCACACCGGCACTCGTTAACATGGAGGTACTGCCTTATTGATTGCTGTGTAGTCTTATGTAGCTCATGTGTTTAGGCACTGGTGTATTAGGCTCACTGTTTGTGGCATATCTTTTGCACGTTGTAGATTTGTTTGGAACGCACAAATAATGCTAAAATTGCGAATGTCTTTACTTGAATTATAATTATAATTTATATAAGAATGGGTAATCGTAATCTTAAGTCATGTATAACAATAATATATGTTCTCGATAAGGCTGCCTGCCTTATCAAGTATTCTCTAGCACATACAAACAATAAGCCACAAACAGTTTGCTAAATAATAACCAATCCTAATGCCTGTCGGTGTGTAAACGCTTGATGAACCGACTCTACTCAATTGTGGGGCTTATTGGAAAAAGGGAGACCGTATTATGCTAATGGTATATCTTCTGCTTTAATTAAACCTTTGCAATATGATATTGAAAGGCTGTTAAATATAATTGAACAATAATTTTAAGGAGTAAATTTTAAAATAAAAATTGGTATTTTTTGTGGGGTTCCCCGGGGTGGAGGAGGTGGAGGTTATTTTGTAGTCTTCTAGGAAAAACTATAATATATTTTAAGTACATTTTACAATTTTTGAATAAATAGAGTCATCTTCTGAAAACAATTTGGCACTCTGCCCAATTTACTTACTATTGAAGACATTTACCTTATAAAAATGAAAAAAACTCACCATCACATTACTGTAGTCAGGATTCAAACTAATCAAACCTTGTAATTTGCAATTGGATACACCGTTCAAACTTCAGAGTCAATCCATTGAAGTAAATATACAAGCCATCAAAAACATTCTGTAAAAACCTCAAGTCTCGCCGTAAAAAGTTGTGAGATCTATATAATACCAAGTCGATTAATCTATTTAGTCTCTACTTAAAGGACCTGGCCATCGCATGATTTGATTATTAGTATGTATCACACTACACAGCACGACAAGAAGTTAATGCTCCTGAAATGTTAATAATGGCGAATTTGTGTTTTCTTGCGATGACCAAGTCGATCTATTTGTTTTAAAGGTATTTTTTTAAAATTAGCATGATAATAACATACGTAATAACTTAAGACAGAAGGTCCTTTAAGTAGAGACTAAATAGATTAATCGACTTGGTATTATATAGATCTCACAACTTTTTACGGCGAGACTTGAGGTTTTTACAGAATGTTTTTGATGGCATCTCACTTCTTTTTGTAGAGCGAACATAAGTCCAATTTGCATGGAAAGACTTTTTTTTTTTAATAATTCAACATATTTTCCTATGGGAATGTTGTTCAGTTTCATGGGCTAAACACCCTTACCCACCCTATACCCCCTCCCGTTATGCCTCATATAGTAGGTACCTATTTACACCTATTTATTTTATTTTCTACAGTAATAATAATTCATTAACTGCAAATGTAACCTTGTAATCTTATTCATTTATATGGGATTACAAAGTTATTGTTGCAGTTGGTGTATTTAGAAAACTGGACCGAAATTACAAAATATTACATTTTTCCCATGATTAAGACACCAAACCCTATTTGTATTCTAAATTTTAAGCTTCTAAGTCTGCTAGAAGTACCTTAGACTTTTGATGATCGGTGAGTCAGTGAGTCAGTGAGTCAGTGAATCAGTGAGTGACAAAATTCAAAATTTTAACAAGTTGTCATTCTTAAACTACTGGTTCAAATTGACTGAAATTTTAAATATACCGTGTTTATACAATGACTGATTAGTTGCTGAAAATCCAGGCTTCTTGTTTTATCCACAACGAAATTATAGGGATGTCAAAAATAGCCCGAATTGCTTCGAGAAAAGGATGTTACGGCCGTGCCGCTTTTTTTTTGCTCGACTTGCGGGGGCACTTCCGTGCCCCCAGATAAAAGCAGTACATAATTTTTACACTGTATTTTAAAACAACGTATAGTTAGTTTATTCTTTACGACTCAGCGTAACCTGCGCCGTCACTACAACTACTGGGAATATCGGTTATTTATAGTTCATGTAGTTTTAACTACGGCTGTAAATTTATATTATGACATTGACGTGTTATAAGTACGATAGAATACGTCTTTACGGTCTATTCCTTTGAGACTACATTTTATAAGATGTCTTGATATTATGCCTTTTACAATTTTGCGTTGCATGTAATATTATAAAGGAATTATCGCAATCATGCATTTCAGAGCTAGCTTGCAACTTGACGAACCAGTGACGAACCTTAAGATGGTGTTAGTTTAATAGGAGTAAGTTATCAGGATTTTAAGGCTTAGAAACATAGGCGACCGAGGGGACTAGGAGTCTAGGGGAGAAGCCTTTGCTGAGCAGTGGGAGTTGGAAACAACGCTTATATAATTTTGATTTCCAACCTCAATAACAACAAATATAATAGGCAAATCAATACACAATTCCCCAAAAAAAACATTTTGATTGATACCTCCGAGAATCGATTGTAATTCTGCCCCAATAACAAAGTCGTAACCCAATAATTGGAACACCCGTTTAAAATTTCGCCGACTGCCATAAACCAAATTGGCTATCGACCTGTCATTCGCTTATATGTGTATAAAAAACTGTATTTCAAATACAGAGTGGATCTCGCAAAACAATCAACAGATTTGCCGCAGCGTTGCAACGAATATACTTTAAGCTTACTGTCCACTAGAGCGTATTTAAAAGCATGAAACGGTATAAAAGATTCCTGTACGTGTTTGTGAATGGATTGCATTTGTGAAAGATATGAAAAGCTATGTTATTCGGTTTTATTTACATTTTATATGTAGTTTTATGTTCTGTTATGTTTATCCTTTAGCCACCTGTAGTGTAAATGCGAACTTTCGATACAAATATATAAAACAAACAGCGCCGTTCTCTGCCACTAGACAACCGTCTAGCTATCGAATTGTTTTGTAGCAAAATCAGTAGCGCCATTTTTACAGTTGGTATTGTCGAGTAACGAAAGTTTGACATTTAAAATATACTGCCAAAATAGTTCCTACAACGCCTGTTAGAGGCGCTAATCAGATTTTTATACAACATTTCTCGATAGCTAGCCGGTAGCCGATAGTCGATAGTAGTAAAGAATCGGGCTACTGATCAGCGCCTCTAGCGGGTGGAACAATTTTTGAAGTATATTTTAGCTGTCAAGCCTTTGGGACTCGATAGTATCGACTAAACAGAATCGCGCTACAAATTTCAAACTTTTAACCCTGTTGGCACATAAAATAATCACATTAAATCTACTCCTAAAACACCGTTCAAAGCAGAGAACCATCAACAAATACTACATAGACAAAATGACAAGTTATTCTTGACCTCTGACTAACGATCTCTCTCAAATGATCATCCAAATCAACACACATAAGGCAAGCTCGCATATTGTCCATACGCCCACACATCTAGCATCCACACGTTAGCATCAGAGGCCTGTGACTGGTCATTCAAACAGGATCGAAGTCAAACGGCAATCGTTTACATTACTTACCTAAATCAATGCATATAAATATTATAAAGCTGAAGAGTTTGTTTGTTTGTTTGAGCGCGCTAATCTCATGAACTACTAGACCGATTTGAAAAATTCTTTCAGTGTTAGATAGCCCATTTATCGAGAAAGGCTATAGGCTATGTACCATCGAAAAAATGTTACAAAAATGGGGAAAATTTCACCTATTCTCTCTTATATGTGACGCAAGCGAAGTTGCGCGGGTCAACTAGTCAATGCATAAATTCTCAGAAGGCAGCATCGATAATGTAATCTGACTAACACAAGCTGACTTATTAAGTCAGATTAACCTGTAATTGGAGTATTTAGACGTATCAATTGTAAATCTGATTCAACTATTAATTGTAACAATTATCTGCTATGAAACGGATACGATTAACGTTAGAATTAGTCTAGGTTCTCATGTTACGTACATTAATCATTAATGTATTTATGAGAATGTGAGAGAGATCTTGCTCTGTAATAAAAGTACTAGTTGTTCTTATTAGTATGGTATCTAGATTGTTAATAGAGATGTAGATAGGAATATTCTAGACGCTTCTAGTAATTTCCTTGTTGAATATTAATGCCTAGAACTTTTCATTTACAAATATTTCTTTTACTTGCTTTTACAAATGAGTAGAATGGTATTTAAGTATAATTTTACGTCTATATTTAGTCACCTAAAGCGCAGTTTTCTACAGTCAATACTATGGACTATTAAGTTTGTGTTTCAATTGTAGTGCAAAAATAATTCCTACGGCGCCCGCTTGAGGCGCTGATCAAGTTATCAGGCAAAAATTACTACTACTGTAGCCGGTTGTCGATAGTATAATAATTGATAGAAGTAGGAAATTGCCCTTCTGTTTACAAAAGAAAAAAACATAGCGTTAATATTTGTTACAAGACAATGTAAAGCGACCACAGGGTCGTCTCGAACGATTTTTGAATGCATCGTGTGCACAGCCGTACCAATTACTAGTGCGGCCGGTCCCCCGCGGAATATTCCCGACTGACCGGACTCCGAGCGATTTTAAATTGAATTTTTGAGAATTACGACGACAATTTTCAGAGTATTGCAGAATATACGGCACTTTAGTTGGGAAAAAATCGCAGCGGATTGTAAATGGTGGAAATTTATTTTTAAAATGCTTAATTTTGTACTTCTAAAGAAGTATTATGATTTAAAGTAGTAAACTAAAAAAAAGTGTTTTTGAGACTAAGAATAGAATAGACTAATAGAAAACTAAAAGCTACATGACCTAATTGATGTTGTTGCTTTTCAGATATTTTTCCTTGCATAAAAATGGTACCATATGACTTAATAGACGATTAATATAATTCAGGTTATTATAATAATAATTATATTGACTACAAATCAACCTTATGACCAGTCTTTACAGGTCACACGTTTATAAATACACTATCAAAGCACATAATATTTGAAACTGCAACATTGTTACAATATTTACAATATCGTCTTTGCGGTCTCGTATAATTAATTCCAACAGAAACTTGTGCAGTATTGACTTTGAATCATTGATTAACTTGAAAATGTAATCTAAACTTTGCTAGACCTTGACTCAAACTAAGTTGCTTGCACTTTGACATCACCTATAAGTGGAATATTATATCTGGAGAATATTCACAAGCAATCACGCTGTTATTTTATTATGTAACTTTCACTTGAAGCTTTCCTCACAAACATATTTTGAGTTTTATGTATGCATTTCAATAAGAACTCTGTGTGAGTTGTATGTGAGGCAGAGATAGTAAAGCTTACTAATTACTAGAATTTAAATACTCTTTGAAATTTTATGAGTTTGTCTGCTTACTTTTTGTTCTGCAATCTGACAAACGCCTCCAGCGGGCACCGTAGACACTACTTTTGAAGTAAGTACATTTAAATGTCAAGCTCTCACTACTCAAAAGTATCGACTGTAAAAATCACGCGGTATATTTGTAAAAATGAATTTCAAAAGACACACACACAATCTTTGACGAAAACAAACTGCCAAAAAATATTATCTGTTTTACCTTTACACGAGTACGTAATAGAGCCCCGTATATTTCCATATATCCACCTCCAATTTCGTAGTAAGAAGTACCTACATACGTACATTTGAAATTACGGCGCCGTCGATTCGGTGTTTGGAAAAATGGTTTTAGAAATGCACCCCTATTTCGTATTTATGTTCGCTACAGACTACCTCCATTGGGGATTTCAATTTCAAATTCTGATGCTAATTGAAGCTTACTGATTAGCATTCGTGAGATGAGGTAGTAATAGGATTTTGTGTGTTGAGTTCTTTTATTAGGAAGTTGTATAGTGTAGCGTGGATACCTGTATGATGTGCGCGAATTTGTGAGATTGCGTTGAGTTTATGAGTATTGTAGCGCCGTTACTACAGTAGAGTAAGTTGATGTTTAGAATGAATATAGTGTGTTTTATTCGGATACAAATACAAACATATTAGGCACAGAGTAAATGAATTAAGTGGTAAGGAATAAGTTTTGTGCCTAAAAATGCTGTTTTAATATCTGTGGTTGAAAAAAAGGTTATTTTTTCGATACAATGTGTGACCAATGTTGGTTTCGGATGCAGTAATTCAAAGATCTAGATTGATTGTTGGCCAAAAAAATACTTGTTACAACCAAAAAAGTACGTATTCTAAAATGTTATTTGTACAAAATTCAAAATTCTACTAAAAACGTTTGAATAAACAAATAAACAGTAACAATATGGCGGCAAGCGGGCCGGCCGTCCAATAAAATGAAATTCTTCATTCATTTCTTCGTTGTTTTTCTCAAACAAATAGTTGAACTTCTACTTGATTGTAAATATATAAAAGTAAATTTTCAACATTATTTTGTTTGGAATTTGTTCAAAGCTTTGTTAAGCTTGGCTTAATGGTTACTAGGTAAACCAAACGATCTCCTCAGATAGCGCTGTCTCGCTCTCTCTTATATAAGATGGACAGAGGATAGCATTTGTTTTCCACTCAACTTTTAACACAGAAGGATAAAATCTAATTACAGTTGTTGTAATTCCGTGAAATAATAAAAAATGACTGCTATTAAATATATGAAACTATGATTATGATAGAATTTGTCAAAGGTTCAGTGGATAGATTCTTACTCTTTTTATGATCATGATCAAGCAAAAGCGCATCGGCAACCAAAAAAAGCAACAAAAACCAAAACAAACATTAGGATCCCATAACAAATAATTTCATATTAAGCATTTTGATTTCCAGATTATTACAAACATACCAGTATTGCAATGACACGCAATTGACATTGTCAATAACTTAACTACCGCCATAGATAGTTAACAGCTACATTTCAAAGCAATCTATCACCGGTTTACGATAAGCGTCTATACTCGTGGAACAAGAAGCTCGGGAGCCACAAAGCGGTGGTCAGTATACATAACAAGGCTGAACCGATGACAGTGTTAGTTTGTATTGTAATCGTTCCTTACCGGGCAATGTTCCAATCTAGAGCTATTAGTAACGTGTTTAGACCTGACCTTTATAGGGCATCCATTTGTATTGTAGGTGCTTCGTTTCAATAAACCTTGGGATTGTACTGATACTATAGAACAAGGAGAGAATCCTGTTGTAGTTCAACTGTTGGACTTATGTCTCTTCTGGAAACTACGTCTACCATCTATATGAATATAAATTAATCACCGAAATGAATAATCATAACTTTTGAACAACTAAACAAATTTTGTGTCATTGTTTTTTTAATATTTTTGTAACTATCGTGACAAAGTTAGTGTGTAGGAGAGATGGTATCAAAATTCCCACGGGAACAGAATTAACATGAAAAAATTTAACTATAGTTACCCGGAAGAAGTCGGGTCAGTCCGCTAGTAGTAATATATAAGTATGACTTAACCAACAATCTGGACACGTTCCTAGAAGGATTTCAAGATAAGACTAAGGTCTATTAGAGAGGCCTTTGCTCAGCAGCCGACACTGTCGCAGGCTATATAAAACAATCGATTATCGGAGGCTTAGATGGTATCAGATATTATTATTCAGTGATAGTCGAATGTTCTTGAATATAGTCAAAAGGAAGAAACCTTCTACCAAGTTCATATTTAAATTCACTTTTACAAAACTTTCAGTATCTATCTGACACCTATAGGTTATTGATCATGCATCAGTGAAACCAATTTGATACCAGTTTTATAAAGTTCTCCACCCCAACGCGCTCTACCCACCCACGCAACTAAAAAGCATTGATATACGACTTTTAATACACTACGGAGCAATACAAAAGGCCATAAGTCAATACCCACACATAACTTCGTTCCGATTATCGAATCGAACGCTTAAACTTCTCTCTCGCATTTTGCATACATTCTCATGCAATAACAACCTTTGTCTGAGATCATTTCAATAATATCCCAAGTTTAATAGCAACATTTCAGACTCAAGGCAGTAATAAAATTTAACGTGTCGTTCGGAGTTTTGCGACTTCACTGAAATTTATCGCTGAAACTTTTTCAAGCGATCCATTTGTTAATCTCGGGGTGCGTATTCACGTAACATTTGAAAAATACGACGATATGTTTCGCTTTTTTGAGCTTGCGTGGTAAAGTTGTGGGTAGTTTTTGTGCTCGGATGTGTAATACAAAATGGCGATACTGTTAAGTGATTTATGGGTGTGTTAATTTTTTTGTAAAACCGCGACATTTTCGTGATGTATTTTTAATAAATGTTTATGGTTGTCGTTATCGCGACATTATTCAGAGTGCCGATTTTTTATCTATGATGGATTGGACGTGATAAATGTGTGGTCGAAAAAAGTAAAACACATTTTTATCTCATTTATATACCGAGTATTGATCCGGACTAAAATAGCATTGTATGCAACACATTATTGCGGCAGCACATTATTGTGCTTTTTGTCTCTTTATTATTTTAGAGATTTTTTATTGTTTTATCAGTTAGGATACCTACTACTTGGTCATTGGGTCAGGGTCTCTCCCCATTAAAGTTGCGGCAATAGCCCAGTCCGCCATTTCCTGGCAAAGTGAAGAATATTATTCTTTGGACCTTTCGTGTACAACCTCCGCAAGGAACCCAGTTGTCGGTCAGATTGATGAACTCAAGATCTAACCTTTACCTATTCTAGGTGATCAGTACCCAACAGTGATAAAAAGGTTAAAAAAAATTGTAACCAAAGAAATAGACCCAAAAAGACTCCCGAACAATAACATCATACGTTTCAAATTCATATAAACTCCCACAAAAGTTGACGAACAAGTAATTAGCACCACATTACAACTGAAGGTAAAATTAACACTCATTACCATCTATAACTCTTTGACTTGAAGTGAATATATTATGTATGTACGAATTGAGTTGTGAGTACGTAATTCGTTTAAGTAAGCGATCTTTTGTTGTGTTAAACGCTTTTAGTTCATAATTGTTCTTTGAATGTAATTAGAATCTTCTTATAACATAGAATATGTTTTGTTAATATTACGCTTCTTATATCGGTAGGCAGAAGCTATTAATACATCTATTTTTTGCAGTTGATACCATATAGTAGATAGCTTTCCGCCCGCGGCTTGGCCCGCGAAGAATTTCAAATCAATTTCTAAAAATCCTTTCTTAGTGCTCTTATACACTTTCTAAGGAATCTTCATGCCAAATTCCATATTTCTATGCTCATTAGTTTCGGCTATGCGTATTCTATCAGTCAGTCAGCCATTAGTCACTCAGTAATGAAAGAGTTTCATAGGGTACACATTGACTACAAGGCGAGTACCTATATTGTTTGAGGGGGAGGCCTATACTCAACAGTAGGTGGAAACGGTCCGATAATATAGATATTGTTTAATACCGAGTACGTTACCTAACACCGAATAAATTTGCTTAGAAATTAGAAAAATTCAGCAACATTTTTTATTTTAGCAGTAGCATACACTACTACTATATAGAGACTGTTGTTTATATTTGTGTACGTAAATATTACAAATGATATACTTCAGAACTGACTTTGTGTTATAAAAAGTCGATCTTTATTTACCTGTTTACCATAGAACACACTGGTTGTACGCATCGGTTGGTAACTTTGATGAGTTGCTAACTTTCAAGGATTTGAGCACTCGTATGTAGGGTGAAAGTACTTGTTAGCGACGGTGAAAAATAATAATTTTTGACGTAGATAGAAATTAAATAGCTTATAACAGTACCTCGATTCTGTACCACTATCGACTACCGACAACCGGCTAGCTATCGAAATTTTGACATTTAGAATGTACTGCCAAAATGTTTTCTACGACATCCGCCAGAGGCGCTGATCAGATTTTCATACTTCTCGATGACAGCTCGTTTGTCGGTAGTTGTAGAGAATCGGGCTACAGCTTTATCAAAATAGGTAGTTTATAAAATTCGGAATTAATGTAAATACTTTGATCGCAATCGGAAGAGATATCTGTAGCTGCATCATGCATTTTTGTTTTTGGACTTGACGTAGCTTTCATATTAACATAACTGATATATCTAAATATTACTAGCGATCTAAGAAAATATCTACTTAAATGTTAGGGATCCGCTATTTTTAGGACAATGATTTGCTACTCATTATGCGGTACGAGAACCAGTCGATCACATTGTTGTTTATAACTTACTAGCTGACCCGCGCAATTTCGCTTGCGTCACGTAAGAGAGAATGGGTCAAAATTTTCCCCGTTTTTGTAACATTTTTTATTGCTACTCTGCTCCTTTTGGTCGTAGCGTAATGGTATATAGCCTATAGCCTTCCTCGATAAATGGACTATCTAACACTGAAAGAATTTTTCAAATCGGACCAGTAGTTCCTGAGATTAGCGCGTTCAAACAAACAAACAAACAATCAATCAAACAAACAAACAAACTCTTCAGCTTTATAATATTAGTATAGATAGATCAATCATTTGCATACTACAGGACAAAAAGCATTAAAATATGCACAGATAAAATAACCAGTAGGTATTTGCTACAGTTCTAAACAAAACAATGATCACAAATTCACTTATCCAGTTTAAAACAAATCTATAAACAGAATTTCAAATAACTTTTAGTTGAATAAATTTAATCACTTGTTCCGATAACTCGTGCTTTCACCCTACCTTTGTGTATGTATGGAATTGTATGAAACTGTCACCGACGATAATAAAGGGCGAAGTTTGTACAAACAAAACCAATAAATAGGGATTTTGTTTTAAAGTAATCGTCTGTCAAACCGACGCACGTATACGGAAAGTTCTGATAAAGATTTATCGATTTAAAATTTTAAAATTGATTATGCGGATACAGATGCTTTGATGAATTTCGTTTTATTTGTGATTGGTTTGAGTTGTTTATAAACAGTTACATTAGTATTATCTACTGCTTTATCTTTATTGGAGAAACAGTCAGAGAATTAAATAGCCATCTGTCAATTCTTTGAAAGGCATAGGCATAATAACTAGTATACTCTCATATTATAGTGTATTCTTGCTTGTTGCTTCTGTTAGCACGTAAAAATCACCTACAATTTTGAACAGAACTCAGAAATTAAAACAATTGTTTAATTACTCTAATTTTTGTGCGACGAAATCATAACTGTCATGCTTGTAATCTAGTCGTAAAAATTATAGACAAAAAAATACATAGTCTCATCTCATAGTCATAAAATTGTAGACTATGTTGGCTGCTGGCTATATATTTTCATTGCTATTTGAAGTGTTTATCTAAAGAAAGCCTACAGAAATAAGGTTTTGAATCGCAATCGCGTGAAGCAATCGAGAGTTCCCCCTACTTTTAATGTTTATTTCGTCAGTGAGAAAGTTTGTGTAAGTCCATGAGCCGTGTGTAATAACGTCGTCGTGTCCTAGAGATGTTGCGGCTTAAGCCCGCCTCAGTCATACATCTCTTTAAGAAGTTATTAGCATTTTGATAAACTTATATGTTCGTGCTCAGTTCCTTTGCTTTGGTACTCGACGCTGCAAATATAGGCGACCTTGTAAACTGTTACTTTTGTAATGCAATCTAGCAATGGTAAATTCTTAAAAATATAGTAAGTATAAGTAATAAAGTAAGTTAAATAGATAGATGAGTAGCTAAATAAAATGACGTAGTGAAAAACTCTACGTTCCTAATAACTTATAATATTAAACTCAATCATTATCACTATTCATGTAGTTTTCTAAATGTCGTGAATGCCGTATGAATATGTATACGGAAATTTGCATCAAGCAAATATTTAACGATATTAACCAGTAACGAATAAGAACGTTATAGTAACTTAGTCCCAGGACATAAAACCACCGAGAAGCATTTACAAACTATGTAGTAACGTGGCACATGAAAACTAATATACCCTTTAAAATCTCGGTACAAAATACAAGACGTATATTCTAAACAGTAAACGTTATATAAATTCAAAACTATCCGAGCAAAGCTTCCAAATAATTTCCCTTGTCAAGTCAGTTGTATTTCACGGTTATATATATCCAAACTAAGTTTATAATAACAAGATATTTTCATATTTCCCGCGCGCACTAACAACGCGAAATGATGCCACGGTACAAAGTATGAAGTCTCGGACTTGGATACACTTAGGGGATGGGCTAAGTCACAAGCTTCAAGTGAGTATCAAGTATGCTGAGTTTGTAAACTAATGCTTATATCCTACTAATATTTCAAATGCCAAAGTTTGGATTTTCGTTAGGCACTTAATCACACCAAAACCACTAGATTGATTTTGTTGACAAATAAACCTTATGGTTTATTATATATAATCTGGGGTAAAAATAATCCTACATCTTATGATGTAGGATTATTTTTACCCCAGAAAATTATTTAACGTGAAAGACGTCGCAGGCCGCGACTATCTAAGATTTTACCCCCGGTTTCTGAAGTAAATTTAGAAGTAGTTTATCTATTCAATAGCGTTTAAAATCATTTAAAAATGACAGTTTCTTGTGAGTTTAACATTCTTCAAATCTGTATTAAGCATTTGCCAAAATTATGAGTTTTATGACAAAAGGTGTTTTTTAATCAATGTTGTAAACTTTAAACCGCTTGCACTTGTGTTCTACGGCACATTGTTAACAAAGTTATGCGGTGTATTCATACCAGTTTACTGGCAACTTTTAACTGGCCAGATGTGGCTCAGCCTCCCGGGGTATGAATCTGATTTGCTTTCAGATTAATACGCCAAGGGAAACTTTTTTTTTTATTTAACAACAGATGAATGTTCAAGTTCTTACCGCCTGAAAAGACTCGCGAGCGAACCTCCCAAAGTTTTACATTAAAGGAGATTTTATTCTTTTTAATTTAGTAATAAATCTAATTAAAATATTGTACACTTCGGAACTTGTGTTACCTAATTTAAGTTGCCATTTTCAAAGGAAAGTTTGAAGTAATTGAATTTGATACGGTTTTGAACAAGCGATTTTTAATTTTAGGACGCGACTTGATATAAATAAGGAAAATAAAAAGGTGTACTAGCTGCAATAAAGTAGCTTTTTGTTAGAGTGCTTTAAAAACAAATTATTCTTTCTTCTAACATACGTCAGTTTTTGGGAAAAACAAACTATTTATGCCATCAAAAACATTCTGTAAAAACCTCAAGTCTCGCCGTAAAAAGTTGTGAGATCGATATAATACCAAGTCGATTAATCTATTTAGTCTCTACTTAAAGGACCTTCTGTCTTAAGTTATTACGTATGTTATTATCATGCCAATTAAAAAAAAATACCTTTAAAACAAATAGACCGACCTGGCCATCGCATGATTTAATTATTAGTATGTATCACACTACACAGCACGACGAGAAGTTAATGCTCCTGAAATGTTAATGGCGAATTTGTGTTTTCTTGCGATGACCAAGTCGATCTAATTGTTTTAAAGGTATTTTTTTTTAAATTGGCATGATAATAACATACGTAATAACTTAAGACAGAAGGTCCTTTAAGTAGAGACTAAATAGATTAATCGACTTGGTATTATATCGATCTCACAACTTTTTACGGCGAGACTTGAGGTTTTTACAGAATGTTTTTGATGGCATCTCACTTCTTTTTGTAGAGCGAACATAAGTCCAATTTGTATGGAAAGACGTTTTTTTTTTCATAATTCAACATATTTTCCTATGGGAATGTTGTTCAGTTTCATGGGCTAAACACCCTTATCCACCCTATACCCCCTCCCCCGTTATGTCTCATATAGTAGGTACCTATTTACACCTATTTATTTTATTTTCTACTGTAATAATAATTCATTAACTGCAAATGTAACCTTGTAATCTTATACATTTATATGAGATTACAAAGTTATTGTTGCAGTTGGTGTATTTAGAAACCTGGACCGAAATTAAAAAATATTAAATTTTTCCCATGATTAAAACACTAAACCCTATTTGTATTCTAAATTTTAAGCTTCTAAGTCTGCTAGAAGTACCTTAGACTTTTGATGATCGGTGAGTCAGTGAGTCAGTGAATCAGTGAGTGACAAAATTCAAAATTTTAACAAGTTGTCATTCCTAAACTACTGGTTCAAATTGACTGAAATTTTAAATATACCGTGTTTATACAATGACTAATTAGTTGCTGAAAATCCAGGCTTCTTGTTTTATCCACAACAAAATTATAGGGGTGTCAAAAATAGCCCGAATTGCTTCGAGAAAAGGATGTTACGGCCGTGCCGCTTTTTTTTTGCTCGACTTGCGGGGGCACTTCCGTGCCCCCAGATAATGCAATAAACGATGCAAAACAACTAGGACTAACTCATAGCAAATACTTTCATAAAAACTTGCACTACTGATCTAAACTATTCTTAAATTAGACTTATATTTGTGTACATCAACCCTAAAACTATAACCTCGTCAGCGGCCATACTGGCACAAATCCATCATTCCTTTGTATATATAAACATGATATTCACAAAGTTTTGCTAGTTTGATCCTGTTAAAACTCCCCGGGAACGTTCGCGGATCGGCGAGTTTATTCGTCGATTCCACGGTCATACAACTCGTGAGCCGTAACGAGAGCATCTTAAGGTGACCAACGTTTACGAAAATATAAAGAATATTAAGAGAATTGAGACGTTTCAAAAAACATAGATTTTCAAGAAAAAGTTTTGATTGTTTCAGATATTATTATATGACCAAAAGAGACAGGACAGAGCGAAGTGGAGGAGAAAGACCATGAAGGCTGACCTCACTACCATATAGGATTCATAGCATGGAAGAGAGAGAGATATTATATCGGCCCCAAGTGAACCAACCATGACAGTCTATTAGGCGAATAGTCTTCTTCAACTAAATTAATTATCAACCTAGCCTATCTTCCAACTAGGTTGGATTCGGTTTCCAGTCTCACCGGATGCAGCTGTATACCAGTATTTTACATGGGGCCAATGACTTCTTTAAGGATTTGAATACATTTTATGATACTATCGTTATCGTTACCGTTAACGTATTAAATTAATACTACCGTGACGGTAAACTATAATAATAGTAAACTATGAACAGCAAGCAGTGATGTGCTACTGCACAAGTGCACACGTACTAATTACAACAGCGTCCTTTTTGATACGACAGCGCATTTTCACATAACGAAAAAAGGCAGTTTTTTTTACAACATCAAAAACGAAAGAGTACCACCATTTACTAAAACATTTTTATTCAAAACTTTTCTTAAATTTTAATCCACTATTAAAATTACAGCACTGGAAAAAACATAAAGACTAAATGATATTCGAGTCTGTTATTTGCTTGAAACCCTGAAAGGCAAATCTGGAAGCATGAACACAGTTTTCCTTGAGCTTGTCTTAATTAAATATGTACATCGAAGGAGTCTTATTTCTCTGTTTGCCTTTGACTAGTTCACTCGTGAAAATGCTAATGAACGCTAAATGTAGCGGCGAATGTGGCGAAATTCGACAATTGGAGACGTGAATGTTATTTAGTATTAAAATTGTTATATTCTGAGGACTGTCGCAAATAACTTGAGACTGTCATGCTGTTGCTATTGTATGATTTTGTAAAGAAAATTAAAGCTTAGTCTTTTCTATAAGTAGGTTTTGGTCTGATTTTTCCACTGCCAAATAATTTATTAATTTTCAATATTATTCCTAAAACAATATGGTTATCGGTAAAACGGTTTGGTTATCGGTTGCTAAATTCAGTCTTTATTTTTCGATTTTATCAAAATACTATAAATATTTGTCATTTCTCTTCTCTTCTTTAATACTTGTCAAACTTTATAAATAACACTTACATCACGTAAAAATACATCTCCATTTATGACCCAATTTTCTACACTTATCACATTCAACTGTCTCGAATCCACGCACTAAGCGATTAATCAGATATAGCTCGGAGCACTTTTTACACGATCCATCGACGTACCGAGAGATATATTGACTAAAACCTTGCCACCTAATGACCTGCCTAAAGCAATTGTACCTAACTTTGTGGAGCCTACAAATTTCTGATCTCCTGGTACCCCAAACCTTTCGTTGAAAAGGGTGGATGATGAATATTGAGTTGAACTAATCATGTTTTCTTGAAATTTGAGTTTAGTAAGTCAATTAACGTTTGGCTACTTGGATTATTCGGATTATCAATTTAACTGTAACATTTTTTACTGGATTATAGCAGTAAACTACTTCAATTGACCGCCTGGCAGGATAAGCAAATAAAAACATAAGAAAGAATCTTTAAAATAGTTCATTTAAGTATCAAATATAAAGTTGATATAACTAATATAACATTATGTGAACATGATTCAATTTCAAGCTGGCAAGGCATGTTGCCACAGAAAATTCTATAACTAGGTTGTGATAGAGAAAAAGTTACTTATATCTCAGAGAGATTCGAAAACGTTTTCTGCCTAAAAATATTATATAAGAAGAATATATCATCATAGAATTTACCAAAAAATCCGTCAGCTCCCCACCTCATAGTCACTCGAAGGCTAGCACGAACATGTGTGAAGTGCGTTCGGTAGTTCATACATAAAACATATGGCGCTATGAACCCAATAATATCGTGTATTGTTTGACAGAAGGCTGTATTGCCCGGAATTATGATAAACAGGGCCTTACGGACGCAACGTTAAGGCTTTCAAGTGGTATTAACTATGGATTTTCTTTTCGGTTATGGGAATGGGTTAAAATGTATATCCAGAGCATTGTTATAAAAGCAAAAGTCGGTCTCTATTTCATTTTACAGCTAAACTCCTGATTTAGGCAACTGTTATTTTTGTGTTATAATATTTATTTGACATAAATTACGAGTCCAAGTGCAGCGCAAGTGAAACCAAGGCTCGGTTTTCGAGAATTACATTTTAACGTGTAATGTGGTGGTATAGTTCTGTTACTGGATGCCGTAAAAAATCTCTCTAATTTTATCACAATAGCCATGTGTGAGTTGACCAAAGATATTGCGATTGCAAGTAAAATAAAGCAAAAAAGCGTACTGATTACAAGATAAACGCTCACAAATATCCGTATAACAATGCATACATTAAACCGTACAATATAACTCGAATATCTCAAGATCCAAGATTACGTCGTTGCAAACATCGGGGTAACATCGGCCTAAGGCCAAGATAAATTATCCTTAAGGACGATTTAACCTACTGCGACACTGAACGCAGTATTTATTGCGTTTCCTCCAAATTGCCGGTTTTTTTCCGAAACTCGTGTGCCCTTATTGTTTTTAGGGTGCGCATAAATTAAAAATTTAATGGATGTGAGCTTGGAAGTGTTGCATTAATCCTTATTATGGGAGTGTTTTAAGCTACATATTTGTTGTTGTTTTGGAACGCACGAGAATGCACAAGACTTCAAAGTACAAGCCAACTATAGTTTAACATAAAATATAATAGAGTTTTGTTTATGAAGTTTGTATGAATGGATCAAGAATATTATTCACTTTTCACCTAATAAAAATCAATGTGACCCACAGATAGCCCGGATAGTTAACATAAGATTTTTCAAAACAGGATTTAAATGCGGGCAGTATATTCCTGTAAAAATATGCTTTTAGTCATATAAGATTATGTAAAAATTTAATTTAAGAAAAGACTTTAAATTAAATTAAATTAAATAAACTGTACTTTAAGTAAACATGTGTATAACTTCATTTGAAATTCTATATGTGTACGATACAGATAGTCTGAAACTAGGCTAAACCTTGTTTTGAAGACTTGGGCCCTAAACTAAATATTTTTATGACTTAGGTCAGCTTAGGAGCTAGAAATATGATACAAGTTCCCTACTAACCAGTGAAAGGTTGTTTGTTTTATGATTCTATCTTCATAATATTTACCGAGATAGAGGAGGTCTTTTTCTTAGTATTAAAATGTAAAAACGATGTTCTAACAATTATAATTGAACCTAATTACTATCCCACATAGGACAGGAATTTCCTTTCGAAATAAGAGGGTAGTTGGCCTTAAGTATACATTGGCTCAAAGCGCTAAGGGATTTGTATTCTATAAAATTGTATTATTTTAGTACAAAAAGTTTATAGTTTGAAGAAACACAGGCTTGCAAGTTTCGTGATTTATTTCTTAAACCGTTAAAATATATGTTGCATAAGTTGCAATCCTTATTTGATTGCGTAAAAGACGAAAGTTTTCCTCAACAATCACAACTCTTAACAAAAAGACTAACATTCTAAAAAGACTATTAAAACAGCTCTAATATTTACAAAAAGTGAACGTCGTTTCACAAGCAGGATGCAGGTGCATCGTCTGCCTCCGATGCGCCATTACTCGGCCCACCGGCTCCCATCCTTAACAAATTGAATTATTCCCAAGCAGAGATACCTCGCGTGTTTGTACTTTTATGTTTTAGTAGGAAATATGGTTATTTTATTACTGTTAAAGAGTATTTGCTCGAGTGATTGAATGGGTTGGTAATGTGCTTGTGTTATTATATAAAAGAGAATCTTAAGAGGTATTTTTATTTTTTTGTTGTTTTGATTCGTGTGTGTTTTTGTTTCAAGGTAGTAATATAAGGTTATATTTAAAGTTTTTAAGTACAATTTAAAAAAATCTCGAAATTTTGTATTATCAACGACTCCAAAATATTAGAATTAGTAATGTAGATCTCTGCTTAAACAGGGACTGTCTTAATAATAAACGATGCATAAGCGCTAATAAGCTATACAGTATTTTGTTTCTGTATTAAATTTCATTGAAAATTACAAAATAATGTACAACTAGAACTTACACGACGTTTCTTAGTACAGCAGTAACTTAATACTGGAAACAGTTAAATACACTAATTGGAGCAAGACATTCGAAGAATCACATTCGCTGTTCTGAAGCAAATTAATCTGAACCTCGGAACTACTAAAAGACATACAAGCTATCTTAAACAATGTACAGCGGTGAGGAAAACAGTCAGAAAATACCCGTGCATGATATAAATCAACGCACAGTGTCTGTGAGCGCGACGGAGCCCGCATTGCGGTGGCGTGGCTTAAATGCACACACACCGTGTCACCAAACCCACTGCATATATATTATCATCAAGAGAATGCAACTAACTAACTGGCATACGGTGAGAGAGGACGGCGAACTAATGGACCTTTTTTTAGAGACTACTCCAGAAGTAACACAATGTAATATAGTACTGCTATTTTCTTTCACTATCAACTATTAACAATCGGCTAGCTATCGACAATTTATTTGTTTGAAAAAGGTGATCAGCGCCCACAGTGGGTGCTTTAGAAGCTAACTTTACAGCAGATTTACTGTATGTGACTGTAGACAGGACAGGTATAACGCAGAGACTTTTACAAAACATTAAACTAAAACTCAAAGTACTTTTAGATCCCAAACAATAAATTATAGATTACACAAATATCCGTTGTGTGGGAATTGAAATCACGATGTCTGCGCTTTGTTAAGGCCGCTCTGATGTTCTTATTAGCGGATTCAAAATTGTTTTTAAATGTTTTTATCAAGTCTTAACAATAAAAGAACGAAAAAAAAAGGATCATAGTGCCGTCTGATTCGTCGCTATTTCATATCAACATTAAAGAATCTTATTCATTTTAATTAAGAAAGATTTTAACACATTTCAATGATTAAAAAGATAAGTACTGTCCCAACAAAGAAGAGCGTACGACCAACTAATTAAGGTAACATGTTTACCACACATCAGTACAGTAAACCACATGAACTTTTAAACAGCATTCTGAAATTATTCACCGCAGCCCTCCGCTTTTTAATTTCATTTCCTAGCGACAAAATTCAACCTCAAATAGTATTAAAATTAACCAGCATTCATTCGGTTTGTGGATATTCTCGATTTATTCCACCTTTTGAAACGAATGTGTTAAGTCATTTCTAACGCTTTTTTTTTAACTACACACTTTTTGAGGATTTTTCAACGGTTTGTAATAAGCTGATATACGAAAGGATACAAGATGGAAAAGTGTAGTGCAAAAACATGAAGGAGAGCAAAGTGGAGGAGAAAGATACGAAAGACTGACCCTACTACCATG
Source organism: Anticarsia gemmatalis (assembly GCF_050436995.1). Taxonomy (NCBI): domain Eukaryota; kingdom Metazoa; phylum Arthropoda; class Insecta; order Lepidoptera; family Erebidae; genus Anticarsia; species Anticarsia gemmatalis. The sequence continues at coordinate 10,792,549 of NC_134759.1, forward strand.
AACGATTCATAGCATGGAAGAGAGAGAGAGGGAGAGAATATGAAAAGATATCTTAAACAAATATATTAAGAACACACATAACCGCTAAAATGAGTCTTAATGCTATGGAAATTCATATTGACAAAATTTAAGTGGATCGCTAAAATTTTATCGTAACATTAAAACGAATACATAGTTTTACAATAGAAGAACAAAACAAAATCAAACATAAAAATTTAAGCATGAGACCCCGAACGCAAAAATCCAACGCTTTCGGGGAGTGCTTTCTGCAAAAGTGTACACACTACTCACTTCATAGGTCAATAACCTCTCGCAATAATCTCCAACCAAACATCCAGCTAATTATCTCAACTATCATATCAAACGGCAAAACAGGACAAGTATTAAATAATTAATTATCTTCACCTCCATTTATAATTGATATACATTTCAGCGGTCCGAGTGAATTTATCTAGTTGACAGATTGCCTAATGCGTTATGTAATTAGATGAAATACGGTTAATCCTGTCAATTATATTAAGTGTCTGATGTTTGGGTGTTTATTGATTTATTTTCAAAGTTTTCGATGATGGGATTATGATCTTTTAAAGTATTCCAACAAAAATTAAGTACAATTATACGTTCGCGCTTTATCAAATTGGAAATTATCGTGACAAACTTAGGAAAGTACTTATTACCTTCCCTAGTTTTTAGTAAGTGTATCTTCTCGTTGTTTAATGTCTTTTAATATGATGTTTAATTAAATATGAGCATTTTAAAAAAGAACAATATCATAAGCTGTTTGCTTCATCACTCTTTTCCTATCTTGCTTAATTAACTGCTAATCCTTTATTTGTTTTCATTTAATTTATTGTTTTGAGATAAAGTCAACAATAAAACTAACCAATTCATCTCCAACATCTTAAATTTCACTAACTAAAAGTAAAATCACATTCCACTATGTCTTTGAAACAGTCCAACCATCTGCGTACCTTTGAAAAGTTCCATAACACTGGAATACGTATGCAAGTGGCAATAAAACGTTACACACAAAGTGAGAGCGGCAAACATCCTTAAATACACTGGCGAGCAAAAGTTTCGTCAATTACCAACTCGGAATTTTGCTAAACTCGATTCTGCAAGTCGAAGATCGAACCGCTCCTTAGCCGTAATTAGGCAAAGTTAAGGCTCCGTACATATGGAACGACATGTTTTTCTCTCAAATAACGTGTTTCTTTAATACCATGTTTACGCTACTTAGGAAAAACGTAGCTGTATTGAAAAGCTGTCTCCTTATCACGTCATATTCAGATCATAAGTCCGTGGTGAGTGGTAGTTATAGAAGATATTTAAGATTATTAAACCTTTCGAGTCGATTCAAATTCGAAAATAAACTGAAGAATATTTAAGCACACTTACTAATTAGAATTAATTTACTACAAAAAATAACATTTTATCACGTTTTGAAAATTTATTTATATTCAAACTGCAACGATTCAGCTATATTAATTTCAGGTAAAAGTCATACAAGAGTTCATTGGCCATTGGCACGAATATATTCACGGAAATAATATTCGATAGTATTAATTGTTCTCGGAACAGATAAAATTCCGGAATGTCAATACTGAAACATAAAATTGCTTTTGTAATAAATAGTATAGTTTATGTATTGGTTTAATGTTTGATAGGCAATATTTGATAGATAAAACACCTTGCAGGTTAAATAATCATATCATATTTTTTAGTTTATTAAAGCAACACCTTAAGATATTCTTTTACCAAAAGCTCTTACATACCCTCAAGAAAAAAAAACTTGAGCTACAAACTGTTCTTATGTATTAATCTCAATAAACTGTATGCGTATCAATTTTCATAAAAATCCATTCACTACTTTTAGCGCGATATAGTAACAAACAAACATATAAAATCTCACATTTTTATCATTAGTAAGATTCCTCATCGCAAACAACTAAAGCTAAAAACACAACACAAAAAAAAACAATTTTATTGCCGCCCACAACGCGATCAATTTACCGTCTAATCAACGCGTAACGCACGACTAATTCCCGGACAGCCGCTAAACGCACAGTGCGTTCAAACCTTAAGCTTCTTAACAAACTCGTGCGTTATTCATGAGCCAGGTGGCTCCTATGTGCTACAGTTTTTTGTATGTATAATTTTATTTTACGCCTGCTCGCGAGTATAATTTCGCCGTATTTAAATGAGCGTAGGTATATTTTGTTTCGTATTCGCTGTGTTTATTTTTAGTGTGGATGTGTAAGGTGCGTTTTGTTGGGTTTACCAGTTGTGTGAAATATGTGTCTATTGTTGGTAGTCGGAAATTATGCAAATGAGTGATATACACTAGATTCCTGGCTAATTAATCATTTAGGGCCAATTTTCATCGTCGCATATTATTTATGGAATAATTTAGAATTTTTCTACAAACTAACATTTAACTGTGTTTGTTATTGTTTTTCTGTCATCGTCTAGTAAGGTAAATCGAAATAAATAATTTTACTTAATACGAAAGATTAATCTTACAAATTATAAATAATATTGGTCAAGACATTGCGCCCCTACTGGTCCCTTTTAAAAAAGGGCTTCATACATAATCTAAATAAATCGATACAACGCGTTTATTATAGTCTTTCATGCATAAAACAAGGGGCAAAAACTAATAAGAGTTTAGTCGACACCTTGACGACGGTTGTGATATTATGATAAATAGAGCACCCTTGTCAGACGAAGGCAACAAACGTTGGAGCCGAGCGCCTTTGGATATGGTACAATACATATTACTGAATAAAGTTTTCAGTAGAAAATGTACGACACGCGGCATGTTTAAGCGGAATTCTACTTATATTATAAATGTGAAAGTTTTCATATATGAATGCGTGATTGTTTGTTACTCATTTTGTTTAAATTAGACCTAGATTAACATAAGATACTTTCACCACGTGAAATATTTCCTTAAAAACGAAATCGATTCTTATCATTTACTTACTATTATAGTTATCTTAACTAATCAAATAAAACGATATAAACGAAAGATTTTTCACTTGGTTTATTGAACGTGTTGCGGTGCAGGTCACATTAGGTAATACGAGATCTATGTATAATTATTGCAAACGTTATTTGCTTAGTTATATATTTTCAAAAATCTAAAATAATAGGGCGTGACTCGGCGTGAGCCTATTGCTATATACCGGGCACGTTACCAAACTCCGAGCTAATATTTTTCTGAACCTGTAACTGCACTGCTGAGCAGATCTCTTCCCGAACAAGTCATAGGCCTTGAGTCCACCATGCTGACCAAATGCGGGATGAGGACTTTCCATGCCCTCAAAATTCATTTTAAGCCAGAAAATAATCTCGCTAAGAACTAGTTTAGCATATTATAATATTCGTGACTCTTGGGTTGAACTCGCTTGTAGGAAACTATCGCCGGTGGAGATTAAAACTTGAATAATATATCGCGCTGTTTCACGGATGAATGTGAGCACATAAATAATAATATTGACGTACTGTCGCCGCCTTGTTATACTTGCCCTATTATGTATCAGTGCTTGCTTAGTTAGAAATTAAAATTGATTTGGAAAACCAATTTAATAATATTTGGAAAACGTTATTCTATAACAAAATCTATGCATTTCATGAGTTTTTATTCCATAGGTCAATTTTTACATTGGCTAATTGCGATTTGAGCAGGAGCGCGATTCTGAATACTTAGTTGATACCCAGAGTTTAACAGTTAAAATGTCCTACAAAAATAGCTCCTGCAGCATCTGCTAGAGGCGCTGATCAGATTGACATCAAAAGTTTCTCGATAGCTAGCCAGTTCTCGATAGCCGATAGTAGTAGATAATCGCCATATACAAGATATATAAATCTCAAGTTCATTTCTTCTTGAGTAATGCAAAAACGATTTGCCAATCCTGGAAAAAAATAACTAATTCATTACCTAGACTTAACTTTAGTTCAAAAATATTTCACAAAATGCGCTTTGTGTACTGGCTGTGGTCTCTAACGAAAATTATTATATCTTCTATATAGTTCAATTCAGTGTTCAATTCGTAAGAGGAAACACATAATAGCACAGTCAAAGTTCACCCAATAAGCTTCCAAAATCCTCAATTATAATCTCGAAGCAGAGCAGTTTCCGATAAATAGAGATATGATTGCTTCCATTTACTGGAGATGAACAGAAATGTCCTCTGTGCATTTGTGTTTATCCCTCGAGGACCCCTTCATTAGATTCTATACGAAGTTTCTGTAATAACTCATGTTGTTATAGTATTTCGCTTTCGTTTCCTTTTGCTTTAGTGTTCCATCTGTGTTATAACTTTTTAACTTTCGCGTTACATGTATAGTATAATATGTACAGAATTGTATATTGTCTAATATTGCACGGGAATTATTTAAATCCTATGATAGATGCGTCCATTTTACGTACACGTATTAGACAATTTAGCATCTCTAGGTTTATATATATTTTTTTAATTTTAAGTATATTTATGTAAACATTTTATTTAATTAATTCGCTCACTTTAAAGCATGGGTGGTGTGACAATTATCAGTATATAGCAAACCAATTTCTTGATGGCAACTTTTTCTAAAATGGTGAATGCTATTTACGTCACGCCTGCTTTGTTATAATTCCTGAAGAAGTGTCCACCTGAAAATACCTGCAGGTGCTTCTAGTCCTGCATTTGGTTAAAGTTAACTAGCTTCTAAAAATATCCTAAAGAAAGCCAGAAGTAGCCAATATCTTAGACCAAATAACCTGAAAGTTCTTACAGCAAATTGAAAGTCTGGCGTTATTTGCATTCATTCTGTGGGACTTTTGTCGCGGAGGTGTCACGGCAAACACTGTACAATGTCTGACACCACTCTAAGTATTGCATTTCAGTTTTATTTTCTAGCAGTGGAAATACCTTACTTCAGTAGCTATTGGAAGAAATTAAACTGAACTCAAACTTTGGTTTTTTAAGAAACAATGTTTTTTTCGTGTAAAAAATAGTTGTCAAAAAAACTCCTTATAAAAACTTAAAATGTACATATTATTATAACGACGATTAAAATGGATTTGCTGATTTCACTATCAAGAAGAATATTTTTTATCAGTCTCCAAAATATTATATTGTGAACATTAGATTTGTTAATTTTCTCCTATATTGAAAAACATGAAAACATAACACAGCCAGACTGACAGTTAAACCGCCGCATTTGTAATATTACTATACAGAATTTAGACTTAGAATGTGTTATTTTATGTATGTATAATTTTAACTTACTCTTAATGAAATAAACTATGATTAACATAGCACCCACAATTAATAAGCTTTTTACCTAATTCTACATCTGCACAGTACTTCAATAATCTCCCACGAAAACCTCTTAACAGATCGAAGCACATTTTATTACATCCCGTCTCTCGGCCTAGGGTTTAATATTTCAGACGGATTCGACTCCCAGCGAGGATATCGAGTAGTGTCCCTACACTCCGATATATGATACTCTCTACAATATCGTCTTCTGATGGATAAAGTACTACAATTTTTGTGTTTTATTAGCTATAGTTATATTAAATTTTAATGTATTTTTGAAAGAATTCATTGAGTGCTATTACACCGATCTAGAAGGTGCACTAAATTGCGGGTCCCGGCGGTCATTTTCAATCTTTGACAGTCTTTACTAGTAGTAAGAAGCTTAAAAACTTGAACACTAGTGTTTCCAAGAGGTCAGCAGCATCCGGTGTGACTGGAAGTCGGTCCAATTTGGTTAGAAGAAAGGTTAGCCTGATGGAAACATTACAGAATTTGCTGATATTCGGAGATAATGTAATTTGCTTTAGTAAAGTAATTTTAGCAGAGCAGTGATAGCCGAGTGGTATAAGTTGACACCTCCCACGCAAGTGGTTGCAGGTTCGAACCCAAGGCAACACACCAATGACTTTTCGAAGTTATGTGTGTATTAGAAATAATTGTCACATGCTCCAACGGTGAAGGAAAACATCGTGAGGAAACCTTGCATGCCTAAAATTTGTTTAATACATTTATTGAGGGCATGCAAAGTCCCCAACCCGCACTTGGCCAGCGTGGTGGACTCAAGGCCTAACCCCTCCCTCATTACGGGAGGAGACCCTTGCCCAGCAGTGGGACAGTAATGGGTTAAATTTATTATTTATTTATTAAAGTAATTTAGACTCATGTCTAAAGTTTGTTTCAGTTGCCATTTTTTTATTTAATTATAAATAAAATATTCTGGAAAATTTCTTTTACGTAACTACTATTGCAGAACACAGCATAAACCATTCATAATGAATGCCGTTCCTTTTCATACAAACAAATTTAATCGCGCTGCACTACAGGCAACATCTAGAGTTCATTAAACAAACAAAGTCTGAGGTCCCTTGAGGTCTCTGACGCGACGAAACACCGCTCATTTCTCTACATTTACAAAATAAACTTTTGTTTTGGGGGGTCCTCACGACCCCGATGTACCGCTACCTTCGGCCAGCTGCCCCTGTTTATGTGTTTAGGAAAATCTAGTTATATTTGGTTATAACGAATTTAGAATTTTATTGGTGGCCAGGATTTTGAAGTTGATTGCATATCCAATTTAGCAAAAGAGGTCCACATGTCCTGTGCGTTGTTATGTGAAATGTGCCTTTTTTAAATTAATTCTCACTCATTTGTGAATTGGTTGCATTTTAACCTTACTTTAAAAGAATAGTAAGTAATAATGAATATACTCTTTTAATCTTAATTTGCAAATGGCTATAGACCTATGTATAAACCAGTTGTGGTAGAAGGTCTTTAATTATTTACTGCAAGTTGGAGGACGATGAAAGAGTTTTAATTAGGTACTCGTCATCGTTTATTGCCATAAGTACTCAAAAAAATATATGAACTTTAATTAAGCAAATGACTCCATTCATTTCTAAATTAACACGAGCCAAAATTCAGTAGAACAAAGATTTGTAAGAAATCACAGTTAACAAGACCTAACTTACACAGTTATACAGTCAGAACTATAAACAAAATTAAATATTCAACACAATTATGACACTTGAAACAAAAACACGAAACTTTCGCACAAACTCTTACTCAAGAACATCCGAACAACATCCGCTATAAAGTTAAGCAAAAGATCTGCAATGTATAACGAATTTAAACAAATGCAAACGTCACTGTACTTGACTGTAGAAACTTACAAATTGAATTATAAGTTTATATTAGGTCGGGGAAAAAGCCTTTTCGCATTAAAATATGTATGAACTTGTAATAAAATTTCTTTGGCTTCAAGAATCACAAATGAAAACACGGTTCATTAGTATATTTTTTGTGTAGAGAGATTTTATTACAAGTTTATACATACTATAATGCGAAAAGACTTTCGCCGACCTAATACATACATAGTTTCGCGCTTGTTATACTCGAAAGTGTAGGCACAGATGTATAAAATATATGTCCTACGTTATTCTCATGTAATCAAAGGCTTGACTATTGCCACGTGCGTTATGTAACTCCGAGGTACTGATTAGATTTTTTTAAGGTACTCCTATAGAGAACATTTCAATATAAATTAAATTGATTGCTAAATTATAACTGCACTTTTCTATGGAATCGAACCGAAAACTTTGTGATCAACACCACCGAATACACTTCCGCCGGGACCACAAAGATAGTCCGTGATATAGGTAATTCAAAATGTACGTTCTTACATACAAAGTCCCGCATTGCACCAATAGTATACCTTCAGGGCTAAAACCGCGAGAGATCAGTGATTAATCGGTTGCGATTTAATTTTGAAATTAAAGTATCAAGATTTAGGGATTAGAGCGGAAGATGGACGGCTAAGTTTTGATGCAAAACATGAAACAAATGATAAATACAAGTTTGGTTTGTGGAATAAAAAAACACGAAGGTATTTTTAAAATATAAAGACAAATAAACTTACCTTAAATTTCCTTAGTAATTAGTCGGTTGCGATTTAATTTTGAAATAAAGTATCAAGTTATTAAGGATGCTTGTACGGAATACCAATTTCATTAATTTCCTGCTATAAAGCATGAAAGAAACAATGAATAGTTTGTAAAATAAAAAAGGCGTAGTTATTTTCAAAATGTAAGGATAAACAAACTTACCTTAGTTTTCCTTTGACCTCGTCAGTTCGGTAAAGCACCACTTATTTTAATTGTGTTAGGGGTTCCTCTGTAGGATAACATGATTATGTTGAATGTTCCATACTGCTCCTTAAAGACTGATCAGGTCGAAATGTATGTAAGGATATTTTACAAACATATTTGTAAAAAATATCACACTGTCACGATTTTGTGTCTCTTAAATAAAAGATCGTAGCAATCTAGACATCTGTCGTTACAATTTGTAGTAAATCTACAATTGTCTGCAACAACATGTTTAAAATTCCTGTATCATAGTGTGAAATCTGTCACGTAACAAAACTCACACGTCTCATACTTTTAAATGTACGTATTTACAGATGTCAACAACATTGAAGTCAAAGAACCTTCATTATTTATACACGTGCACGACTAACACTAACGCGATAACGATACAAATTCAACACATTTTTATGTACCCACATTCCAATGAAATTTTTTATGAACGTCATAAATAAATTGCATTTTGCGGTTAATATTCTAAATTAGAATAATAAAAGGCTTCATTGTACGACATCTTTGTATATTACCGAACACAAAACGCGCCATAAATTCATGTTTGTACAATACAAACAGTCGTAAAGCCAAACATCATAAAAATTACAAATAAATCATAATATATTTTCGTTGAAAGATTTATAGGGATGAACTGTGAGTATGTAGGGCACGAAGGGACTTCCCATCATCGCCTTGATCCCCTTCTCCACAACAAATAAAAATAAATCCTATATTTTACTACGCAATCAAAACATAATCCCGAAATTCGAAAACACACTAAATCCCGCAAGTCCATAAACTCACTGACGAGTCAATTCCGTCGCGACAAAAACGTAACGACAATTCTACATTTGAAAAATGCGAAAACTTTTTCGTTTAAGTTTCCAAACTCCCGCGTTTTATGTTCACATTACCGACAAACCTTTTTCGTGCTCGAAACGCGGTACGTACTTACAAGTGATCTCACTTTCAGTCACTACGTATTTTATACGGTTCAACTATAAAATTTCTAATTTTGAGGGCGACTGGTTCGTTTCGAGATCTCCTCTTAAAGCTGCTGCGGTCCTGGTAGATGTAATATTTGATGTGAAGCAATTATTGGGCGCCTCGTTGGTAAGAGCTTATTGCTTCAAGTCGCAGCTTCTGTAATATTCGTTCATTTTAAACGTACTTAATAATTTCATAGCAGCTCCAAGGTACTTTAATAATTTTACATTCATGTTCGTATATTCGTGTCAAGAGCTTCACTAACTCGGATGATGTACTTTTCCCCTCTGAAAGGCCTACGTTTATTACAGCTTGCGTTACTTCCGTCAACCCTGCGTATCTAAACACGCAGTCGTCCCTAACATTTGAAATTTAATTGGTCGCAACGCCATCTATTATTACTAGGGAGCCACTAAACATGTAGAAAGACATGAATGGACCAGCACGCATGCGTACTACGCATCGATCCGGGATACCAACACTGTAAATAATCTATTCCGCGACAAAAAATCGCGTTCCATGTAAAATACTTCAAATTCTGGTCATATAATTTCAAGATATTTCTTATAAAGTTGTCTAATAAAAATATAGTGTACCGGGCGGCCATAAATAAAGTGGAATATCCTCACGATGAGTCGTATAAAAACGGGGAAACTCAAAGTTTCAAACAGATATTACAAAGAAAATTTTATTATTAAACGTCAATGAGCCGTCGTTTCGGCGATACCAAATATTTCATTCCACCAATAAAATTTTATTCGGAGTCGGCGCAGTGACGCCATGTTTTCGCCGTTTTCCCGCCAGTAGAGGCGCCACGATCGCTGCAGCCTCTCGGGCGGTGCTGTCAAAATTATATTTACGAAAAATTGCTATAATTGTATCTATTATCGATATCTAATGATTGTAAATAGATTTTCCGAGTATTGAACTAGTGTTTTACCTTTTGAAAGTATTGATTTTGTGTATATTTCTGGTTTGAAATCTAACCTAAATTGTTGCGTCGGTGGTGTATGGTGACAATAATCGGAGTGTTATTGCAAGATGTCTCGGACATTTGCCGTATTTCTATTTGTTTTTGGCGTTTGTTACTGTAACCCAGATGCGAAGAGACTGTACGATGATCTACTGAGTAACTATAATAGACTGATACGGCCCGTTGATAAGAACAATAACACAGTGCTGGTGAAACTCGGCCTAAGGCTGTCACAACTGATTGATCTAGTGAGTAGCTCTTACTTAATATTGTTCTTTACTAAGCAGAAGAAAGAAACAAGCAGAAATCAAAGTTGATGAAGACTTTTGAGTGCGATTAGTAACGAAATACTTTTTGATTGATGAGATTCGCGTTTGTTTTTTCTTGTGCCTATTTAATTTGTTCTTAAGCGTAACAGTACTACATCATTGTCAATACTTATTTATATAAACAAGCTAGGCCAAAGCCATACGTTTATGTTCATGTTTAACACATTCAACATAATTATCATATTTTTTAGACACGTGCGTCCATATGCAATTACCTAATTCATTTCATACTGCAACCATGTTATAATCAAACCAACCAACAATTACTGAGAAAAATGGACAAGATTCTATATCATCTTTTTGTAATTACAGTACTAAGACGACCTAGTTTTAGTTTCACTATTATAAGTGTTTTTCAACCTAGATGAATAAACGAATTGATTTTCAGTATTGAAGGGTTAACATAGGGTTCTTAATAGGCTATTTCATGTAACCATGACAACGGCAGCTGAATAGACTCCTGGGGTACGAAGGGAGCTCGATATGTAAACAGTAGTAACCTATTTAAAGGCGCGCGCAGGGCTGTTCCGACCCTTTCTCACTGAGCAGTAGCTGATAGCTCACTTGCTTAGTTTGTTTTATTTTATCTTCCTATACTCGCATGGTGAAATGTTTGTAGCTAAAATAATTATTTGTCCGACTATTGTATTGGCTTTAGGAATAGCTGTAGAGGAATGATTTTAAAAAGTGATTTTAAGTCACTTAATAAATTATTCCAAACTATGCAGATAGTTACCAAATAATTGATAAACATACTTAGATATGTACTTCTAAAAACATACTTATATAGATACATTAACAACCAGGCTCGGAATAGATACTCATTACTGAAGCATTTGCGGCGCTACAGTTATTACGGGAAGATGACCACGTTAACCACTCGTTTCTAAGCTTCTTGGTGCTTAATTAGTTATAAATTACAGCAATCAAGTAATTACTGAGGTCTATATAAGGATAGAACATCGTTTCATAATAAGCCCACTACTAAATTAGGAGATAAATAACACCAATAATACCGAAGTTATATGAAATCGTGCCATTTATTGATAAAGGTGATAACACGCAACATTTTCAAATATAAACAAAAACTAAATCATTGCTAAGACAAACAACTTGATTTGATGTTATTTAAAAACTATGCCCAACATTTTCACTTTTCTTGTTTCGTGGAAGTTTAAAAATAACATTAATAAAATTGTATGAACTTATTACTAGCCTCCTATCGAAGGAGCTTATTCTTTGAGAAAAGAACTTACATTGCTGGATATCGAAAAGCTCTCTACAGCATGTATAAATTCAGTAATAAGAGTTATAGCTATAACGTTAACAATTACGCTATATATATATATATATAAACAATTCAACCGATCATTTAAAAGAATTTAATTCATAGAAAGAAACGTCACTTGATAATACATCGACACTTAGACAAACTAGGTTTATACTACAAAATAGATATAATATTTAACTAGACACGCTTAAAAGGAGGCACGAAAACGAAGAAAACAAATGTTGCTTCTATTTTACATTTTCGCTGAGTTTGCGGGTCCCGTACGTTTCACATAAATGTGAATGACCGTTAGAAGACAGCAATCCATAAACGCTTGATCAACCGTAACCATGGTAACCGCGGGTTAACAGGTGCTTAGATGTGGACGACCCCCATGGGCCTACTTAAACATTTGAAAAGGGATTAAGCCTGCAAACAAGCAAATTTAAGAATCCTGTTTGTTTGGGATTGGCCACAACTGGCCGCACGGATTAAAGAAATTTTCAATTGTAAAGGTGAACCGTTTTCACTTAAAAACTGTTTAAACAGAGACTCTTAAGGCAAACGAAACTACTAACAATTAGTATGTAAGCTGCTTTGCACGCAAATTGGTTCTAAGCATCTTGGCTATTTGGAGAGCTAACGTAGTTAATTGCATAGCACCTTGTAGCACATGCGTAGCAAATGCGTAGCACGTGCTACAAGGTGCTACGCAGTGTGTTAACCGTCACACAATACACGTAGCTGGCGCACTGGAGACGTGCTAGAGTATATAGCTTCTCATAGGAAATTAGTTTGTAAAACTGGACGACTTCTGATCACGAGATCACGGGTACAACAGCGTTATAGCCTTTTCCTAATTGACATTAGAGATTAGATTAGGCAAATTACAAGCTCGTTCCACATGTGACTATAATTTTAAATGGCGAAATTTGGTACACCTCTGCCTATCTTAAGAGAAAAACAGGGGTGATGTTATGTATGTACATAATGTATGCTTGTAAAAAATATTCTTATCATCATTGTAAATACAAACGTGTTAAAAAAATTGCCACAAACTGAACATTGTTTTTAAAATCAGTGTACAAATATGTTTACAGCCGATCTTAATAAAATTACTACAACAGTTGGAGTGAGCGTCATTCACCAACCAGTAACTGCCACTATAAAACGCGATAAAACACACTTTTTACTCGCTTCTTTTTATTTTTACTTCAATAACCTTTTAATGAGTATCGGTAATGTTTGTTTTATAGTAAGTTGAATGAATTAATAGTAAGGTTGAACACTTTTCTTATTGTTTAAAGTAACGAATAACATCAATACTTACGCACTGTTGTTTTGCTATAGTAGCTCGATTCTCTACCACTATCGACTACTGACAACCGGCTAACTATCGAGAAATTTTGTATGACAATCTGATTAGCGCCTCTAACGGGCGTCATATGCAGTATTTTGGCAAAGTATTTTAAATGTCAAGCTGTCGATACCCCGACTGTACAGAATCGTGCTGCTGAATGCCTATTGTGTATTTCAGATTAGAGCTAGGGTCGTAGTGTACGTAATAACCGCTGAAGGAAACCATTAAATGCATACACAGTATAATGTAGCACAAAATCCTTTTGATACCAACCACTTAGCAACGGAGGTTCTCATAAAAATTAAAATTCAGCAAAAGATCCCAATTATCATAATAAAACTACCGAGAAATCTACAGCGAAAAATTCTTAAAAGTCTCATTAAAAATGTATTCGGAGGTATAATAGGATAAAAGGTAGAACTATTACCATTTAAATTACGTTGAAGTTAGGCGAGCGAATTCCTCGCGTTACAGTTTGTGTTACCTACAGTAAGTTTGGTTCAGGAATGTTAAGTATGGGTACAAAGCGCTGGCTGTACCCTACGATGTATCGTTTTTAGAGAACGTGAAATTTGTCGTATGTTCGTCTTTGTAAGCGTTTTGCTTCATTGGTACAGGCTTGTTTGTAAAGGTGACTATACAAAGGCCTTCGTAAAGGTTTCTTACAACAGCTTACATATATAATACAAGTAATGCGATTAAGAGTTTTTTACAAGCATATCCAAGGCTTATGATGCTGCGCTTTACAGAAATTTCATTGATGCATATAAAAAGTCACTTATAACGTTACAGTCAATTTAAAAAATCATTAAATCATTCGGGAATAAATACCGTTAGTTGACGTTTATATACGTCAAATAAAACCTCAGTTCAATATGCATGTATATGTTACTGTAAAAGCCCGAACTCTGGCAAATCCTAAGATTTTCCGGTAAAACCTAAGATTTACCAACTCTCAATGGTAAAAGTCCGAACAAGCCGGAGTTTAAAAACTATGTTACGGTATATAAAAAAATCCTCCTTCATAACTATGTTTATAACTATTTCACAGTATAATTATATACTGTGACATAGTTATAAAGAAGGAGTTTTGGGCACAGCGACATGGGTAGGTTAGGTCAGAAGGCTAAGGTGGGAGCGAGCGAAGCGAAGCTCCAACCTTAGCTGCAATAAAACTCAGAACAAAACTTGCAAGATAGATAGAGCTTGTTAGCAAACAAATTCCAGACGTATGTTAACACAAGCATAATAATGCTACAGATGGGGAACTTGTATCTTGTGCAAGTCTCAACTAGCTAAAGCAGATCTTGCGCTATTATTTTGACACTGAACCATCGGTTTATAAACAGCAATTTTGACTGTCGCTGTATCTAGAGTTTATTTATTTAAATTAAATCATTATTTTCGTAAATTAATTACATCAATTATTGTTATTAAAGAGGTATGCTTATTCCAATAGCAGTTATGCACATTCTTCAATGGATCGGAGTTCGACGGTAATAGTCTTTTTTACTTTTCTCAATATTTCATATAATAATGTTATGTTACATTGATAAAGTGATATACATCACGATTCCGGAATGAGATGATTCGTCGGTCGTTACTTTTACAAACAAAAAGTAGGAAGAACATAAAATGATAGTACAGCACATAAAAACAGAATGAACCCTTTCACCACTACAAATTTCCGGTGTTAGTACAGAGAATTTTTATTTGCGCATAACCTAGTCGCTAACGACTTCAGTTGTAAAGGGTCCTTAATTGAAATAAAATTGACGTTTACAGGCCGCGCGGGGGACTCTTAATTGCTATGCAGTCCGCCACGTAAGCCGTTCTCGATCGTTCTGGTCGCTCCTCGGGCGTTCTCGGCAACTCTCGGTAGTTGTCGGCTCGTGGCCGGTCCAAACCAGTTTTATGCCGTTTTTATGACTCAGCCATTCAGAGCGGAGTTTGCGTGCCTGAAATGTTTTGGAAATTGGTTTGATCTCCTCGTTCGAAGTATTTTTGGTTTTCGTGAAAGTTTAATACGTGCGAGAATGCTAGATGGAACGGGATAAACGTTGTTCGGACGTTGTTGTATAAAAATTGTTGCTACAAAAATGTGGAAAAGCTCGTTCTCAATAAAGATGAAAGATATTTTTCGTTTTGGTTTCTCCTCATGTTTTCTTTTAAAGGAAATACATATCGTGTATTTATCAAAAGGAAATTTTTAGAAGAGTTTGTTGCTGGTGAAATTTTTATGTCATGGAAAAAATAACGGTTTTTTAAACTTTAAAATCTAAAACAACTGATTCAATGCTTTTACTTTTATATTTTATTATCTACAGTTACAAGCAATAGCATCTATACAATCAAGTTTTAGTGTCAATATATCGTAGTTCTATAACAAACTCATACATAACAAAGTAGATAAATATCACTTGAACAATCAAATACCTTCCCTTTCAACAGCAGAAACTGTTGACAATACGACAAACAATTTTGTGTAAGCGGAACACGTTTTACAGAAATGACAACAGTATAACGTTAAACGATGTCTGGATGTGCGTTGTAAAATACCTAGTTACCGACGGATCACCTCCGACCCAGGGAGAGTACATACTACTGCGATTGATTTGAAAAAATATTGTATACCAGTAGCGCGATTCTCTACTACTATCGACTATCGACATCGGTTAGCTATCGTAAATTTTGTATGAAAATATGATCAGCGCTTCTAGTGGGCGTAGTGGACACTATTTTTGCATTACACTTTTTAATATCAAACTGTCGATGCCCGTTAGTGACGACTTTAGACAATCGCGCAGTAGTGTGATCTGCATTCGGTACTATCGAGTATCAAGCGTTAAAGTGTGTTTCAGAATTCATTTCTTCGGTACTTACTGGTGGCGGTTGTCCATAGCCGATATTAGTAGGAAAAAGCCGCTAAGATACGAAAAATAGATGATTATTAAGAGTGTGGCTCAGTAGATTTATAGTTAAATACCTAATATAAAACATAAAACTATTCAATCAAGGATAGAATATCAGCATATTCTTCTACTGCATTCGGACTACTCTTTACTCAACGCGACTACCTACAGATCCACTGAATTGAGTCGTAAAAGGCAGCTGTAAATAAATTATTAACTACAAACTAAATAAAACTCTTTTATTACAAAAAGAAACGTCTATTTTTGGAGCTTTCCTTTAAAAAGTACGGACTAGTTGACCCACTGGATGTGCTTGGATGTAATTTAAAAAGGTCTTGTATTTATACATATGTTAACATATATAGGGTCTGTTTCACAGCTTATGGATATAAGTGTCTGATATGGCTATCAGATAATGTCAGCAAAGGTGTGAAAGTAACTGTCAAAGATCCACCTGACAAACTAACCGATAATTATTCAGAACGAGTAAAACCGGCCATTAATTGTCGTATAATTTTAGATCACGGAATCTGGAAGTATAAAAGTTATGTTACTTTTAAAAACGTTTTCGTAGTGTTTCACAGTACTGTTGCATGTTATGTGATTTAAAAATTTTGAAGGATAAATCGGTATCGTTTGTAGCTGCCTTATTTCCCAGGAGATTAAAAGCCAAAGCCGGAGCTTTTGCTAAAAGATGAAGCCGCATTTTTAGCGTTTCGTACCAAAATATTTTGTTGCGAACGGAAAATCTAGCTATTTATTTTATTTTAGAAAAATGTTGGATGAAATAGAGTGTGGGAATGTGCATACAGTTTTAAAGAAAACAAAATACATACATTTATCAAAGGGAATTTCAATTACGTATAACTTTATATGAATTGAAACGTCGTCTGTACAACGCAGGAATGAATTAGTTCTAAATAAATTTGAATAAAAACAATGGGTTGATGTTTTCTCATGTGCAAAAGTAGAGGAGAAAAACTACAATAATACTAACATATATAATAATCTTAGTACACATAAACCCTACACAAAACATGTTTACACCATTCAAGTTGCAAACATAATAAAATGCCTACAATAACAGTCCACTATCCACACAAGACAACACACGAAAATCAACCATATCTCGTTTCTCTAAGCTCCAATTTGCCTTGGAGACGATATAAAGGAGATTACACACTTGCATTCAGCGATGTCCATTCCACTTCATGCATGATTCTACACATGATCTGCGTGGTACTCCTTAGTACAGTACTCGGGAATATTCATTGACTACTAGTACCAGTTCTTACATTAATTCGCTTGTATATTTCGGAGTAAGTTGAGCTTATGTGTAGTGCAACTTTATTGCTCCGTGTGTAATAGGAATTATGTTTTATGAGTAGATTAGAGTGGGACACAATTTTGTTTATATGAGGGCAACGTGAGTATCCTTACAATTAATACAGTTTTGGAAAATGTAAGTAAAACCATCACATTGGAAACTTAATTGAAAAATTAATTTAATATATTTTCGACTCATGCTCCACTAATATCAATTGTTTATTTATAGTGTATAATTCCACAACATCAATTCCCTGCCTAAAATTTTACAGTTATCAATAAATTTTGAAATAATAAAGCTATTTTTTAAATCCCGATTTAACATTTAGAATCGCTAGCTACGTGTTCTTTTAAGTTTCTTCTATTGATTATGGCAAATTAGTTTTTGTTATTGCTCGTTTTTATGAAATATTGAAACCAATCCTAGAGCTTAATTTCCAAATGAATGGTTCCATTCAAGTTTAATGTCAGTAAAATTCATATGCACACGTCAGGTGACCTTTCAGAACATTAGCAGTTAGAACCTTCATCCTGTTAATTCCATTTACTTGATGGCTTCCGTTAATAGATATTGTTACTGCTCTCAACGTTTTAGAAGTCGTTACGGTGTCTTATACCGGCTGTAGGAGGTAAACGAATGAAGTAAGCACTCCTTATTACTTATGTTCGCCTGGTACCTACTACCGGTACGTATTATGGAATGTTCAACGCTAAAATAAATGTTTTTTTGTCTGTTAATTATTATTATAAATTTAAAAATCTTTTTATCCCAGTAATGTCCCACAACTGGGCATTGGTCACCTCCCAGAATGAGGGAGAGTTTAGGCCTTGATTCCATCACGCTGACCGAGTGCGGGTTGGGGTTGGTAATTAGCCTAATTAATATTCCTTAAAAAACAACGAAAACTTACAATGTCTTTAATGAGGAGCCACACGGATTTATAATTAGATATGTAAACATAAAATACGTGCCATAAAGTTACGATAATGTTAAGATATAAGTACTATACTATTCCAGTGAAACTAACATTTCATTCTAGTCCAATTAGTAACCCCTGACAATGAATGACGTCATAATAACCATCGGCAAACCTAAGGCAGGCAAGTTATAGCAACGTTATTCTAAGCTCAAACGCCACAATGTTCTACATGACAAAATGATACCCTCAATTATACGACGTCTTTACGAAACCTTATGTCCATATACCTTCCGTACAAGTCTTACCTCTGTCTTACTCCTAATACCCTAGTACCCTCGAAACCTTTAGTAGAATAGCATTTATAACGATTACGTAAAGTAGGATATGTGAACTGTAGTACGGGTAAAGATTTGGATCTTGAATTATTAGCTAAATTTGCTCTAAGGGATTCTGAAAGTGAGAATTTCCTCTTGGTACGTGATCCTTTGAATAGAAGTCGTTTTGTTAATCTCGGAACAAATATATAGACGTTATTTTATTTCAGTTTGTTTTTGTTTCTACGGTTTTATACGGGTTTGTTTGTATATTCTAGTTAAAGAAGGATTTAGTGGAGCCGATCTTAAAAGCGTTAAAATAAGCTCTAATTAGACTTACACTCACCTTGATATATTTACGCCTTAACTCATTATTAATGCTATTTTTTTTGACACACCATTTTTTTAATAACGCGATCTCATTATATCTATATGCTTTGTATATATGAAAATATTTAACACAAATATGTTAGCAATGATAATCTTAACCGAAGCCATAGCGATGAGTACTTTGCCCATGTACCCCAATATACGGTATTGCGTCAACACACAGCAGAAGCAAGTAAAGCACACAAAGACACTTGCCATAAAAACTAATCTCTTACAAAATAGCGGGTATTACGCCTACATTGTCATAAATCAGTGAACAAACGGTGTAAAGTTGGTATTCTGCACCACAGCGCCATTCAGTGTGATGGGACGGTTACTGGCAAACAGCCAACTTGCGACAATCGATTTACATAACTTGAATGAACGATCAAAAATCTATTTAAACTTAGTTCTGCTTGTGTGGATGATTGGATAGATTATGATTGTTAGGATTATTAAATAAAATAATTTATTTCCAAATTAGTTTAATAATAATAGTTTATATTCACACGGTGAATACGTCTTCTATAAATATAAAATAAGGGAATTGCGGAGCTGTATTTTGAGCCAAAGTTTAAAATATTTTATTTTAATTATGTACCATTAAATATCCCCAAAAGATTATATGCTTGATGCTATGATTACGACTTTTCAAAGTCGAAAGACTTGTTAGTTATTACAGTATATTTTTTTCAATTATTAAACGAACTTTCTCAATTGTTTCAGAATCTGAAAGATCAAATTCTGACGACGAACGTCTGGCTTGAACACGTAAGTTAATCTTCATATTTATTTTACCTGACTGCGCGGCGAAAAAGAGAGTCATATATTATTAATTGATGTTCAATTTTTACTTCGCAAGTATATTTTTCAGATATAAATTATTAACCATTGTAATAGTAACTTACGTCAACAACTTGATCGTTCCCAAAGCTACAACGCTTCTGTGCAATTGTGATTAACCACGATAAACATTGCAATCTTAACACAGTATTTAAGCATACTCATATAAATAACAATTCCTCACACATTCTTTAACAACATATGCTCGTACTTTTGTCGTAGGAGTGGGAGGATCACAAGTTCAAATGGGACCCGTTGGAGTACGGTGGACAGAAGGAACTGTACGTGCCCTCAGAACACATCTGGTTGCCTGACATCGTGCTTTATAACAAGTAAGTCTCACTTTATTGTTTTTTGTCTTAGGTACTGTAAGAGTTTGAGATATTTATAGTCTCGAGCAAAATCATTTCTACAATAATAGTGTCTCAATGCCGATGCAGTAATGCCAAAGCTCATTTAAACAAAACACATTCCAATTAGGAACCTCTACGTTTTCTTAATTGGCTTACTAGTCAATTTAATCTCTGCATCGCCCCAAGGTAGACTGGCAGAAAATGCTTTTGGCATTAATACAAATTTTGTATAGGAAGTTTAAATAAATAAATACGTGTAAAGATTGCCATTCACGATTAAGTTTGCAGCGTAAGACAAATTTGCAGCGAACGGACGAACCGCGTTTTATTGGTAGCCACGTCGCATCTATACGTCTATCAATATGCATATTAATACGCATGCCTTCAGCACATTGCCACGTAAGCAGCAAAAATATGAACAACCAACCAAAAAATATTTTCTAATTACAAAACACATTTCTCAAACAATTAAGCTTCTATAGCAATAACTGCAGTTAATTCGCTACACGTCTAAATAACTGTAAACAAGTCACAAACCGAGGCAGTAATATTTTAATCAAGAACAAGCGTCGGTAAAGCTGTACGCAATTATGGCACACAAGTTGGCTGGTACAACAATGCAATTTGGTGTGGGCTAATGTCCGAATGTTCGCCGGCCAAGTTTAGATGCCGTGCAGTTGTAGTGCTCGGTGGGCGGACTGTTTGTGGCAGAGTTAGAGCAAGCCCGCACTGGTATCTTCTTTATCACTTAATAAGAGTGACAAAACAGTCATGGTAACAAAAGTCACCAATGCGCGCTTTTATAAAATTACGAGTGTTGTAGATTTTGTTGTACCATACCATCATATTTTTTAACTATGAGTATTGTTGCATTAGATGTCTCGGCTTATGTACATACATCAAATTAATTTATAATATAATCACGCTGTCAGTCAAATTGTCTGCCGTGTTCCTAACCCATAAATAAATATTATATACTATGTTATGTAGACGGTTGTCCAAACCATATAAGTTTTTGATCTGAACTGCTCCCGTCCGCTTCGTACCTTTCAATGGAAGGAGTTTTTAAGAAGCTTGAAGCCTTTCCTCGTGTTTAGTAAGCCTTATGAGAACACAACCTTAACGTCCGAACGTTAGCTAACTTTAGTTAGTGCAGAAATTAATTCGCTAAACGCCATATCGGATGGCGGTCGTTCGCGACGTGTTACACAGTTATAGTTCAGAATTAGTTATCAGATACGTTGTAAAGGTATCGGTATAACGAGTTTTCAAACTGTTAAATGATTGGGTAGTTTTATATTTAAGTAGCTGCCACGCGAGACTCCTTTCGCGTGGCTTGATATAGCGGATTGACTACCGACAATCGGCTAGCTATCGAAATTTTGACATTTAGAATGTACTGCCAAAATGTTTCCTACGACGCCCGTCAGAGGCACTGATTAGTTTTCATACAAAATTTCTCGATGACAGGTCAGTCGTCGGTAGTCGATAGTAGTAGAGAATCGAGCTACTGTTTATTAAAATCAATTTATTCCGAGAATTAATTGTATTATATGTAAAACGTAATCTGTTTCTACCTGTGGACTAAACTGCATGTAAGACTATTTGGTAGGTTTAGTATGTAACAGTAACAATCATCTTACTAATATTGTAACTAGTAAAACGATCGGTGAATTGACTAACTTGTGCGGTCAGTCCTTGCAGAGATGTAATAGTGTTTAAACGTTCAGAGGCTAGATTTTTCAACATATTTGTCTTAAAGCTGCGAAAGACAGCGATGTCATAATTAAACTAGGTTTGCGGACACATTGCTTGCTTAGTTTTATAAAAAAGTTACGTCTAAAAGTATATTATGATCCTTCAGTATAAAAAAAGCTTTGTCAATAGAAACTTTCTTTCTTCTCTTCTCTTCTGCTTTTGTCAAGAAGCCAACATGTTTGCCAATAAATTTATTATTAGTAGGTGAGGTAGAATAGTGTACAACCTGCGTCATATCAATATTTAATGTGAAGTCGTTACAAATTCTAGGTTACTACTCAGGAAATCTTGTAAAAGTCTTTTCAAATAAACGCGAGTTCTGACACATATTCAATGCAGTAGGTGTGCTTGTATTTTTATCCTCATTTAAATTACTTAGATATACAAAATTGACTCTGTATGACTATTAATTTTTCACACCTAAACGGCTAAACAAATTTGCAAACAGTTATAAGGTAGTTATATATAGGGATATATATGTAAAGGGATAGCAATTAGCATTCTTTAATCACTGCCATAGAAAAGGCGTGATTTGGTATATGTACGCAATTTTAAGTTCTGCTGTTGTTGTTGTAGTTGCAGAATCTCCAGCAACAATCTTCTCCAACATTAACTCGCAATGCAGAATGCCTACCGCATAAAGCAAAACTAATAGTAGGATAATTCTGGTTTGTTCAAAGCTTCATTAGATTTATTTCTAACCTTTTAGAACTTGATATTTTACCAGAAAATGGAGAACCTGTATATTATTCACTAGCATACCCGCGCAACTTCGCTTGCGTCACACAAGAGACTCATAATTTTTCTCGTTTATGTAATATTTTTCACTGATACTATGCTCCTATTGGTCGTAGCGTGATGATATATATATATAGCCCATAGCCTTTCTCGATAAATGGGCTATCTACCACTGAAATAATTTTTGAAATCGGACCCTACTGGTCCGATTTCAAAAATTCCCGAGATTAGCGCGTTCAAACAAACAAACAAACTCTTCAGCTTTATAATATAGATTAGTATAAATAGAATAGATAACCTGTTAAACCATGACGTCAGTTGTCCATAAAGTGAAGTTGCCTGACAATTTTAAGATCATATATTATCATCCAGTCTTTCGTAACATAGCGTAGCATAGTTCGATGTTATATGGGTACCCTATCGACCCAATGTTGGTACATAAATCATACGTCCCACTTAGATACGGGGATCTCGATAGCTTGTGTACTTTGTTTTGTCGTGGATCCTCGCCAAAAATGTAATCGCACGGCTGCGTACGTTTTCAAATTATTCGTGTCGTAATTTGTTGAGACTTAGATCAGATCAGAAAAATATCTAAGATTTTGTGAATAAAATATTCATGTCGCCTTTAAAATATCTTGTTTTTTACTTTTAACTTGAAACAAACAAACATACTTTAACTATTATGATTACGATTAGAATTCGAAGTGGTCGCCAAGACCGAAATCGGTCGGAGAGTATCATCGTATTATCAGTTATACGAGCTCATTATATTAGTGGTTCCAAAATTATGTCATGTAGTCTTATATTGTAACCTTACCACTAACCACACGATAAGAAAAAGAAGACCTTTGAATATAATATAAAGACGTGTTCATAATTTTACCTTCAAAAACTTTGACTTGATACTGGTAGAATACTGCTCAGTTTGTACCACAACCTCTTTTTCAGTTGCCATGACAACTCGCGATAATAAAGACACAAAATACGCAACGTATCAAGTTAATTGATTGCGTTGAATATCGACAAGAAAGCGTTCGGGAATGATACATCATGTTGTGTCAAAACAAGCCGGCGGACGATTAATCATCGCACGAATGAGACGCACGTGCGACTAATCTTACGCTGTGTCGACCGTATGAACACGGCTTAAGTATTGAGAATGTGGAGAGATTTTGTTGTTCAATGGTTGAACAATCAACAACGTGTACTTGTAAGAAGTTTAACCAGGTTTAATCATTTTTTTTGCTCATTATATATGTAATAGAGTACGGTAATTCAGGCTTATACACAATTTACCTTGGAATGCCTGAAGTATCGATGCAGCTTGCACTTGACAGTAAGTCGGCCTGCGACCACTGCCATTTAAATGCGTCTTCGAGATATTTACCTTATTTTATTGTTTAAAACAGTACTCATGTTTGGGTTTTGGAAGGTACCTATTAGAATCTGTCAAATATTATTTTGCCCGATTGCAGCGCTTTTTTAGATATTTTTTAATATAATTATCATATTTTAGCTACTTCACAATTGAAATTTTTGGGCACATATTACGAATCGACCGAGACATGGCGAGAATTTGATCTTATTAATATGTGGGGACTATAGAATAGTGAAAAAATAAGAATTAAAAATTAATCTTTTTTATATCTTATTTAAACTCGGAACCTTCAAAAATTAATATTATTATCAAGGAGAAAATCATTCCGATCCAATTTTTTTTTAATTTAAAATTGGCCATTGCATTCTTCACGGCTTGGAACATCGTGCGAGTTTTCTTTAAGCATTGCTAGTCAAAAATAAGCTGAGTCAGCACGTTCCGTTGCGCTGTTGTCTTGCGTCGGGTCATTGAACCAATGTTCACGTATCAGCTGCCTTTTGATAGGTTTATGGTGGCTGTCATAAATCCGGTCACGCACTACAGTTCCTCTGTGTATAATGTTCCATAATATATGAATGTGTGTAAATTACGACGAAACGAGTGTGTTGCAGGCGTGTTCTCTTTAGATGCTTAAATAATATTTGATATAGATCGTTTTTTTTATTTAAGAAATTTTACTCCTTTCGGCATACATAATAAGTTCAAATAATGTCAAGAGCGATGTGCGAATTTACTTTTGATGTTTTTATTTGCAATACTGTTTTGGATATTTTATGACTATAAAGTCTTACAGCACAACGCAAAAAAACTAATTACTAAATTAACTTTACTGAAAACTTTAACGGTGACAATATATACGATCTGACACATCCGCTGTCCCAGTTCGTGTAATAATCTCTATTACCGGGAACCTGTACTGTCATCGACTTTTTAAGCTCATAAATATACTGTAAAACTACTGTAGGGACCTCGACGCGAGCAATTTCACTAAAACAAACCCGTATTACCATATTGGCCCCATTTCTCAAGCGACGTGCAATATAATTTTGTTTGTGTTCTCTATTGAAGGCATCGACCGGGTGACATAGCTGCCTTGTGCATGCAGTCATTTTCCAACGAAAGTCCAAACGCTTTTAGCATATATTTGAGGTATTCGTAACGTTCTGCTGCAGCAGCATTTTTCTATAAAATTTTGTTATTTTAGGTACGGGTTTTTTAGAAACATAATTTTATAGAGCTTCGTGTAGATCTTTGACAATATGAAGAATTCTAAAGTTTCAGTTTTCTTAATACTACCGTCAGCAATTGCCAGTTTATAACAATGTTCAACGTAGTGCTGCTACCAAGGTGCAAGTAGACAATAAACACTTAGGGAATGTTACTGTCTCTATAACAAAAATAATAACACTCCGTAATACACATTCTTCATACATACTTAATTCATATTTACACAACTCAGACCTAGAACTCATTCATTTAAAAGACAACTCATTTAAAAAGACAACTCTCGCACTAAGAATTGCTCCTGTGTCGCGGGGACTTTTACAAGCATACAACCAACGGACACAAAGTACAACCAGACCCGAAACAATTATTTATACCGCACAAATAATCGATCCCTGTGGGAATCGAACCCGCAACCTCCCAACACAAAGGTAGCGGGCGGCGTGGCGACCTAAACCGCTGCGCCACAGAGACAGTCAACTATCAGAACTAAGCAATTAAACGCTCTTATTTAAGAAAATAACTTGCATAAGCATCAAAAACTGATCTAACTTTCTTTTCCCACTAGTGCGGACGGTGAATACGTAGTAACAACGATGACGAAAGCGGTACTGCATCACACTGGCAAGGTGCTGTGGACTCCTCCAGCCATCTTCAAGTCTTCCTGCGAGATCGACGTCAGATACTTCCCCTTTGACCAGCAGACTTGCTTCTTGAAGTTCGGTTCCTGGAGTTATGATGGAGATCAGGTAAGACACATTATAATTTATGTCAATATAATGTTATGGTGGTATGTTGGCAGTCGTTTCATGGGAAATCTTAATTCAGCTGGGTTTTCTTATACATTGTCAGCATCGTTGATAACTATACCTGTAGCAAATATTTAACGCGTGGCCAGTACGTCGCTAAGGCTTGCGTCTTCGCTGCTCACGGACCTTCCCGAGCGACTGCCACTGCCATCAAACATATTCAAGTCGGATCATTGTTTATTTCTCTACTGCTACATACCTACTTACTGCAGAGCTATGGGCTATAAGCTTCTTCCAGTTCCCACCATTCATCAATGTTTCGTTCCGCTCATGCCCACT
This sequence comes from Anticarsia gemmatalis, assembly GCF_050436995.1. Taxonomy (NCBI): domain Eukaryota; kingdom Metazoa; phylum Arthropoda; class Insecta; order Lepidoptera; family Erebidae; genus Anticarsia; species Anticarsia gemmatalis. Next base: position 10,818,858 of record NC_134759.1, read on the forward strand.
TTCGTTTCTAAGTAACGCAATTGGTTTAAAGAAAAAAATGATACTTCAAGCGATAGGTCCATTTTAAGTTTTTAAGTCAAGTACACAAATAAAATTTAGAGTGGTAAATTTTGTTGTTAAATTAATCACCCAAAAGAGTATCTATAAATTGGATTATGATACTAATTAGATATGGAAATTAGACTTAATTTGAAATTGATCAATTTAATTCATTTATTATATTATTATCGCTAAAAGGACAATAAAAGGCATTGTGAGATTAGGTATAATGTAAATTATCCTTCAACCATTAGTTAATTGAAATTACTTCAAATTTATAGCAGATCAAAGAAATTAATGGACTCCTTTTTCATTTATTTTGGAAGGGAAACTTAATTAGATTATCAAGTAATCTTAAAGAAAGAATATTTTCCAATATGTATTTTATTATTATATTTATATTATATTAAAAGAATATTGAAACAAGATCAGGATCCTAAAAAAACTTGATTTCTAAAGAAAATATACAATGGTTCGACCAAAACTATTTTCGCATAGAAAAAACTCTCCGTAATCTTCGAATCAATTAATTAAACCCGTAATTTTTCAAAACGTTGCTTTGGCACCGTTCATTTTATGCAAACGTGTTTGGCAATGGTGATAATACAATTATTATCACTATTGCCATACGCGTTTGTATAATATTAAATCTAAATCATCATCATTACTTAAAATCATCTAAAAAGTTACAAGAACAAAATATTTTAAAATAAAGTCACTCCAAACAAATCCCTGGCAATCTCCGCTTCCACCCCCGCAATATCATTTGCTGATTCCGTGAGAATATTGATTCAATATCCTAATCCAATAATACTTATTTCCTGGAAACCAAAGGTGAAAGAAACTCGGTGAATGTCAATGTTCTTACAATTACAATATCGAAATTACCTTTGGAAAAAGTGTGACACTTTTCCTATTTGATTTTCAAAGCTGATTTTATGTTTATTTAATGCTGAAATCAGAAATCAGAATGACATTAATTCTGACATTTAACAAAGCAGTGATTTTTTTTACATAAAATAGTAAAAGTACCAAATGTGTGATATTAAATTGATATAGACGTTGGGCCTTTATCCGCTCTTCTCATAATCATTGCAAAACAAACACACACACACACACACACATACATATTGGCTACCATCATTCAGTTAAAGCTTTCATTTAATGAAAGCACTGACTAGTAAAAGCAGTGTCATTTCTATGGAAACGACATTGTTTTTCGTGCTGGCCCTCGATCCATAAATTCAATTTTAAAGACTCTAGTTCAAAAGCAACAACTAATAATGATCTTCTCTCCATAGATTGACTTGAAGCACATCAACCAGAAGAAAGGTGACATGGTGGACGTGGGCATTGACCTTCGAGAATACTATCCTTCAGTAGAATGGGACATCCTTGGCGTACCGGCAGAGAGGCACGAGAGATACTACCCGTGTTGTCAGGAACCTTATCCAGGTTAGTATTCATCATAGATATTGTCGTCATAAAAGTCTTTTGGAAGTGTTCAGCAGCGCGGTTCTCTATTTCTATCGAATATCGACAAACCGGCTTGCTATCGACAAATTTTGCTTGAAAACCTAATCAGCGCCCTTAACAGATGCTCTTGGTACTAATTTTTGATGCATTAAGCCCCGGTTTCTGAGATACATTTAGCGGTAATTTCTCTATTCAATAGCGCTTGAAACTCATGCAAAAAAAAACTTTATCGTATAGATAAACTACCGCTCAATGTATTTAGAAACCGGGGGTAAGAATGCCAAACTCTCAATACGCGATACTTGCGACTGTAGAAAACTACATTTTTTTTTTGACTTTGTACTTTTAAAATCATTATATTTGTAAACGCTTTAAAGTTCTCAATAGAAAAAGCGTTTCAATAAGAACATAATCAAGGAGAACAAGTAAACAAATTACTTGTTACAAAGTTTGATCGGTTATGTGTTGAAACTTGCTGATACGATGAACTTCACCAAGTGTTATTTCTCCTATGAATACAAGTTTTTAGAGATATTACTACGAACTCATGTTAAAATCTGGTAGATTTATTACCCACTGGTTGATATGTGTGGCCTTAGTTGTATGAATAATTATGAGCAAGACAAAAATGTATACGTACAGTTTGAAATAGGACATAATTTTGTTTTTTGTAAAAAGATCTACTCTACATTTGGCTAATGATTTTGAAAGAAGGCCTATAGCGAAAATAGTAAATCGAAATGTATGTTTTTGTTTATATGTTTTCACACATAAACTGCGAATACATATTTTAATAGCATTTTAATTTTGAATAATATTTGCTAAATAAATTGGCAATCCACTGCACAAATAAAACAGTTCAAATTACAAAACCACATTTCAGCATTCATTCTCAAATAAAAAACATGTCCAAAATTGTATGAAAACATTCCTCTTCTATCATTTAATTGCCTCCAGTACAAAGCACATCGCGATAAAATCCCCTATTTTTATACCAATCAAGATCTTGGCAGAACAAATCTTGACTTAAGAACCATCTTCTAAGACAAGGCAATCCTTTTATTTCCTTTCCACCACACAAAGCTAATCTGGGAACGTTGTAAATTACGACAAAACGACGAAAACTCTTATCTATGCAAAATTAGTGAGTTTTACTGCCGTCGGGAACAGGTTAAGCGGTTGTTTTGCTAATACCCGAGTGGCTCCCTGAATGCTGATCGTGGTTCTACCCACTAATTTGTCACTTGTGTACTAAATTTGTTGGTTTTGAGGTGGATTACAATCTTGAAAGTTGTATATAATTATTACTTTTTATTGTTAATTAAATTAGCAAAAAATGGGATACCAATACATCGGCGCAGATACTAATATCGCTTGCAATGTTCTCAATCACTCTAATCAATAACTCTATTGGAATTTGTCCCTTATAAGAATATTATTGTAAATTTATTAGGAAACATCTAAAGGAATGTGAATGTATTTTCATTTTAAACTTTAGAAACTAGACATTATTCATGTGCTTATTAACTGCCATTTAAAAAACGTAGAAGCACACACAACCTTTTATATTAACTTTCTGCTCATCAACACATTCACAGACAATCTTCCTTAACAAAAATTTATAAGAATATCACAATAATAAAGTATCACATCCTAAGAAAGCTAAAATAGCAAACTGCTTGATTCGCGCCATAACAATTGGCTATAAGTGCATAAAGACGGAGGCCTGAATAGGCTGTAAGTGGCCACTTGAATGCCTTTGTCCGGTCAAGCTCTTTATATCCTTATAGCCACCGACACTTGGGCTTCTCTAATGAATATTGCAACTAAAAGATAGTCTGTTTTTGTTGCTTTTTTGGTAGTTTGCGGTGCTGTTTTTTGTAAAGTCTATTGTGAGTTGTAATTGTAATTTTTAAGTTCCATTTAGAATTTTTACTTATGTAAAATTAACTCAATAAAATTCCTTGCCAACATTGAACTTTTTTTATGAAGATTTTTCAATTTTTCATATACTTACATACTTTTGGACACAAGTCATTTTACACATTTGCTTCGGGACTCTAGTAATTTTAATTGACAGATTAGCCATAGCCACCTTAGTTAACTACACAAAGCCTTACTTTTCAATAAAATTCAACCGTGTGACGTCACAGCATACAAAATCTCCATGCACATTATAATGTACTCTTTAACGACGTAGTCATAAACCCCTGGTACCTCAGATATTTATAGCGTAAACTTGATAAAGCAAAACTATCATCTGACACGTTAATCCAACTTTTTCACGATGAGCTCCATAAAATATCGTCGTATATTTTATAGCGATTCACTCTTCGTTCAGTTTATCAACTAGATTGATATTCTAGGTCTTGACTAGGTGTCAAATAACAAGGAAATATTTTATAGTGAAATCTTTAAATCATTTGCTAATTATGGTAATAAGAAATAAAGGACAATCGTGGGAAGGACTTTACAATGTCTACTGTTTAAGCTTTGTTTTAATTATGACGAGAAATTAACTAAGAGCAATTTGAAAAAGTATTGTTTTTTTTTATGCCAGGATTATATTCGCCCTAACGTATAAACATAGGTGTCTCGGGCAAATAATCAGAAGAAATTATTCATTTTTCTCACGATCTTGAAAAAATACCAGGATACAAGAAAAATAAAAGAGGTATTATAAACCAAATCCAGTCGTTGCTATTCACAATACAGGCCTGATTCACATTGATCTACAATCTGACGTCAGCCAGCCACAGAATACATAATTTCGCTTACAACGCTCGCCATTTAACAGCCGTATATTTCACGTTTAGATAAACACATTTGGAGGTCCATAATGACACCCCTTTCATTTCTGCTTAACGACCCACAGGAGATTTCGAACCTTTTTTCTCGTGGATACATTTTCACGGGCTACACCTCCAAGCTTGTTTGATTAATTTTTTTATTATGAGGTCAAATGGTTTTAATTTGGACGAGTTACGGCTATCAAATTCTTTAACGGTTTGTGTTTTTGTTATTAATATCCGTTTATAGTGATTTATAAGTTTTTCTTGGTGCTTTCAGTTTAGAGAACGCTACACAGTTTTGTTAATGCTGGTTATAAACAGTCTTAGCTAAGCAATAACAAGTGTTCAACATAATAAAACTAAGAAAAGAAATACATGAAGTAATTTCCGGGTGTGTTTCTTCTGCATTTATGGAACTTTTTGGAAAAACTGTTGTTACGCAGGAAACTAAAAACAGAACTACTCGTTACATCTTTTCCGACAGTACCTCATATAAAAAATTTAAGAGGTTCCATTCAAATACCTAATCTTAACTATCATCTATACTAATATTATAAAGCTGAAGAGTTTGTTTGTTTGATTGTTTGAACGCGCTAATCTCAAGAACTACTGGTCCGATTTGAAAAATCAATCAGTGTTAGATAATCCATTTATCGAGGAAGGTTATAGGCTATATATCATCACGCTACGACCAATAGGAGCAGAGAAGCAATAAAAAATGTTACAAAAACGGGGAAAGTCTTGACCCATTCTCTCTTATGTGACGCAAGCGAAGTTGCGCGTGTCAGCTAGTCTAATATGATCTTGAGCAGCTACAGAAACTGTTATATATAAAATACCAATGGTTGATAAGTTGATACGTAAGTTTCATAACTGTGCTGGTCATTGTGTCAGCTTATAAAAATTCCGGACACACACACAACCTTTCTTAGTCCGGAATAAATCATAACTAACGTGAAGGCAATTTTTTTTATTATTTTGATCAAATGTATCATGTTTATTTTGATCGTTTGAGATTTCTCTTGTTTTACAGTTTTCGTTTTAGTTCTCTGTTTGATCGGATATTGATTTGTTGAGTATTTCTTTTACGGTGTTATAAACACCCGAAGCTATTTTTTTGAGTGTTTGTTATAAATAGACTATTAAAAATCTTCTGGCCATGTACGTAAATGGAGCTCCACTATCAGTTACCATATAATTATATAAAAAAATAGCTTTATACGATACTAGTTAAGCAAACAAAAATTTTGACCTAACACTTTTTCTACAATATATTCAAAACATATGCTGTAAATTCTACGTCTTCTATGATTTATGTTGTTAAGAATTATGACTACTAATCAGCAAAAAATACAAATATACAAAGCATAAGAACAGGAAGATAATGGCTTCTATATAAAAGTCCCCTTGCATCTGCAGACCAAATTACGAACAAGATAACAAATGCAGTTCCCCTACAAAAGACTCACGTAATGACTCGTCATGATAATATTCTACACAATGACTAACGCTCAATTAACATCCTAATTTCCCCCTCAAGACCTCCCCTCCTTTGCAATAAAGATAAACTGACTTTCTTCTACTGCGCCAGAATTATGGTGCCATAGCAAACTCTAACGCATTGTCAAAATTGCATGGAATGTTGAAAATAGACAGGAATAATGACTGTTATTAGTGTTTAAAAACCATAAAAAGAAAGATGTTTAAAAGCATCATTTTAATAGTTATGGTGTATGTTGACTAAATAACAAGCCAAATTAAAGCTATGTAACATTTTCTTATTCTACAAAAAATAGTATCGTGTAATATCCTGATCTGCATGCATATAAAAACGAACTCCTAGTGTAGTGAAATTCGCTTCTAAATACACAAAACAAATCTTTGATTAGATCCAAAATTACGATTGTAATCTTAGAATTATTACACGGCAATTTGGTACATAATTGTAACATCTTCAATAACTAGTTAAATCTAAGCAATTTGCTGAAAGCCCTCTGTCTGTAATTACTACCGGCTCTTAACTGTGGAGTCGCCGGCGTCAAATTAGAAATCCCCTTCGATTCTTTGATGATAATTGTTGGTGTTTTACTGCCAAATTTTGTTATAAAATAGATGAATTCGTGGAATTTTGTCGGTTTATCTTTTGGTTGATTATGGCTCAAAATATTATAATTAATATTACGTGGAACCGTGTTCTTTTGGAGCTGTATTTTAATTAGCTGGCGGAATACGTTATTAAATATCTTAAAGCAAAGAATTTTCGTACAAGAAGTCTTGTATGAATTAAGCTGTAAAAGTAAAGATATCAAATTAGTCTCTCCTATATGATTTTTTCAACAAAGTGATCCATTTTCTAATAAGAAATTTCGTTGCACTGTTTTTTCCCGTTTATCCGCCGCTAACATGTTTCCCTTTTAGCTCCCTCTTATATTTATCGAACGTCCCACAATAAACAAGTCGTATACACATACTTACATATTAAAATACCAACAAAAACCTCGGAGCGCAAACAAATCGGTCAACGAAGGAGTTTATCTTTCTGTAACACTCACCATTCTTAGAGAAAACCTCATTCAGTTCGGTAAGTGACCGTAACTTGCTCTCGTCTAGACAATAAGATACCTCACAAAGACTGAAATTAAATCCTTTGTCTGTTTCTATGTCTTCTGACAAATAGAAGTTTTTATAAAGACATCCTATTTCGTTGTTGTAAACATTTTTAGGTATTTTTTTTATGCGAGATATACAAGCTTTTATAGTGTGGCTATTAGTAATATGACTAACGTATGTTGTTGCATACTATGCACTTAGATAAAAGGTTTGCTACTAATACATATTTGAATTTAATCTCAAACTTTATCTGAATAGTAAGCTCATCTACATAAGAGTTAAACTCAGCTTTTATATCATTAGCATTTTTATGTTCATCATCTAAATAGTTAAAAAAGTTAGGTATTTCAAAACAAAAGCTAGCCGCCTTAATACTTTTTGTTCCGCACTAAGCCCTGTCACTCCCAGGATCGAGATAAATCTGACGACACTTTAAAGACTTGCCAAGACGTAAGTGCTTTTCAGAAACAAAAAATACAATCGCTTTAAGACCATAACCGTTTGTTGTCACGCTATAAGGAAAACAAATGTATAGAAAAAACCTTTCCCTATAATGAAGAATCCATTTGATTTCAAATACATCAGGTTAATGGTTAGTCTTTGATAAGTTTGCCCATTTACTCGAACTTTAACAGAATTTAAGAGAAAGTAATGTGTATTGATTCCCAATTTGTCATATTTACTGCTTAGAAACTGGATTTCTGATTCCTTTATGAAGATTGATCACTTTTGGTTTAGAAGATGATGCTTAGTTTTCCTAAAGCTATAAAAAGGGCAATATTCTTTTAAGAAGAATTGATAAACATTTCCTTAAAGTCATTAAATTGATAAACATTTATTACACCTGTATAGTCTTAGCGTAGTAGTAGTTTATTCGAATTACGAGGATAACGGAGCTTTCTACTTTAGTAATTCCCATTAGAATATTCTAATTTGTTACTCGAACTTTTGATTATAAGACCCGTTTCCTATGTTTACACTGAAACGACGAAGCATTGTTAAATTGTATACTTCACAGTTCGGTTTATAAAATATATTATAAAAATACATTTGTTTCAGATATCTTCTTCAACATCACACTGAGAAGGAAAACTCTATTCTACACCGTAAATCTTATCGTACCTTGCGTAGGAATATCATATCTCTCAGTCTTAGTATTCTACCTACCAGCTGACTCAGGAGAAAAGATTGCATTAAGCATTTCCATATTACTGTCGCAAACTATGTTCTTCTTGCTAATATCCGAAATTATTCCATCCACCTCACTTGCATTACCATTGCTCGGCAAGTACCTACTATTCACTATGTTGTTAGTAGGATTGTCAGTAGTAATCACCATTGTAATCCTCAATGTACATTACCGCAAGCCAAGTACTCATAAAATGGCTCCTTGGGTTAGAACATTCTTTATAACAAAACTACCAAAGCTACTTCTGATGAGGGTACCTAAAGATTTGTTAAGAGATCTGGCTGCGCAGAAGATAGCAGGAAGAAGTATGAAGAAGAATAAATTTAAAGATGCTTTGGCTGCCGCTGAACAGACAAACTCCAATGCTTCAAGTCCTGATTCGTTACGTCATCACCTGCCTGGAGGATGCAACGGACTGCATTCAACTACTGCAACAAACAGGTATGTGAAATTCAATAGGCTTTATTCATCATTTTTATAACACGATATTATTCGGTAACACGGAGGAGCTCGATATGTCTCAGATAGTCACTCATTCACAGAATTACCTCGGCAAACGTAGCTTAACCTCAGAGATCGATCCGCGCGGCTGCTGTCAACTAAGCCACGAGCTCCTGGCCCTCCTCTTTTTCCGTCCTGACTGAATAGCAATCTTTTCTATGCTTTTCTTCACCAGGTTTAGCGGCCTAGTCGGTGCTCTAGGCAGTTTGGGAGCTGGCTACAACGGTCTACCTTCAGTGATGTCAGGTTTAGACGATTCCCTAAGTGACGTGGCTCCTCGGAAAAAATACCCTTTCGAGCTGGAAAAGGCGATTCACAACGTTATGTTCATCCAACACCACATGCAAAGGCAGGATGAGTTCAATGCGGCAAGTATTCAATCTCATTTTTATTTTATTTTATCGTATGGTTAGTGATCGACCCAGTGTCAAAGTTCTTCAAACCGCCTGAAAGGCTTTTGATATGGCTTAACGACTGTTATCTTAAATGACAAAAAACCGGAAGCGACTTTTAACGTGCCCTCTGTAGCACGGAGACGCTTCGTTTCAATGTCACCATGCAGTTACCCATCTATGGAATGACTGCGCCAATAGTTGATTAACCCATAGATAATATACGAATCAGTGAGCGCGACTGTCTATGAGCATCTAGAATAAAAATTAACAAGATCATTAGTCTCATTAGCAGTTTGCGCTAAAACCAGAGAACTTGATAAATATTGTAGCATATTATTTATTTTAATATTTAGTGATAAATTTGCTGTCCGCCACTGTTCATTAATTACGTCACTGAGAAGTGGTACTTGCAGCGTAATTAACTTCAGCAGAACTTAAATAACTTGAAAACTGCGCTTGGAAATTTTCGTCTTTATAATATCAAATATCACAGTCCGCATTGAGGTAGCGTCTTATCTTAGTTTAAAAGTTATCTCTCGTTGCTTTAAATTCTTTATAAAGAAAGAGATTATAAACTACATCTGCAATTTTACATTGGTAAGATAAATTCTATACAGTACTGTTAGACACTAGACTAATAGTAGTCTTAGGCTTGTTTCACACATATCGATTCGGCATTAATCGGCCTAGCTGGACAGTGAAACCGAAGTAACCGATATGTAGATGAACCCGAACGGCACAAGTCGACCGAATATGTGTGAAGCAAGCCCTATAAAGACATATTAAAGTCTTTTTTGAGTATTTATAGTTGTATTGAAATATTGATGTCTTATTTTCGAAAACAGGAGGATCAAGACTGGGGCTTCGTGGCTATGGTGCTCGATCGGCTGTTTCTTTGGATCTTCACCATCGCTTCCATCGTAGGAACTTTTGCCATCCTTTGCGAAGCTCCGTCTCTCTATGATGATACCAAGCCCATTGATATGATGCTATCTTCAGTAGCCCAGCAACAGTTCCTGCCTGTTGATAGCGGTGACCCTTAAATACAGCAATGGTGTTCCCCAAGGAAGTGTATTGGGGACAACACAGGTTTGATGCAATGTGAAGTTGAAGATTTTGTAAGGAGACAACTGGAATGAAACGTAAAAGTATCGAATTAATTGTTTTCCTAATGTTTGTTAAATATCAATGCGAATTTAATTAGATTCTCTTGCTAAAATTTTACAACGCTAGTACCTATTATACTAAAGCCAAATATTATTGCGAAACATATACCTACGTGAAATATGAACTGTAACCTTTGTTATAGTTATTAGGTAATTATTTCTCTCTAGACAATAGATAATTACGAATATTTAATAAACATCACAACTGTCTATAAACACAAAAAGGGTTCGGATATCAAAACTTTCGACTGATAGTCGTGAAAATTTAAAACACCAAAGTATCTTCTAGTTACTAATAAAATATGAATTTTCCTTTTAATATTCTTTAAAACTTGATCATTAATATAATTAGGTGTTATAAAAGCCAAAATAGGCTGTGAATTGTATCGTAACGCTGTTATGTAAGTAAGTTAAGGTTTCAAGTAATAAGTTAGTGTTAAACTTGGTTGGAGTAGACGAGGGTAATAAATTGTTCTTTTTCCAGTTTGATACGGTACACTTATAAATTATTGTCTTATCTTAAAGGTTTTAGCGAAGTTTAGATAACGTTTTAAAAGAAGCGTCTGTTTTCAAGAGCTTCGTGGACCGATGTTTTTGTTCGGCTAGAATTTTTCGTGCCAACGCTGTCTTGCAATGTTAGAATTTTAAAATGTAGCAACCGCCAAAATTGGGAGAGGGACACGTAAAAGTGGAATGTGGACTGAAAACCACTCATAATGAAGGTAGCCGACATGAGAATGACACTAGTTTTAAAGATGTCACTGGTTTTGAGGCAGCCAAAAAGAAAAGTTAGTCTTCCGACATGAACAGAAATACAAGTGCAAAATGGTAACACGAGACAGATCGGTTCTCTGTTGAAGTTTCATCTAACGTCGAGTGATGTAATTTTATATTTCGAAAAAGAAAACGAATAACAAGTACTTAAAGATAAGAACATAGAGTGATGGAAAAAGGTTTGTTGCCAAATCAGTTTGTTAGGCGAAGTGTTTTGGACGTACATTTTCTTTTAAAAAATATGGCTGTGTTAGTAATAAATTCGTTGTAGTTAATATAATCATATAACTCATTAGGGTAAAGTGATAATAATAGTGTACTATTATAGCCATTTACTAGATGTATTGTAATCCTATTCATATCGAAACGAAATGTTTCTTTTTGGAATGTTAATATAATTGTTTTTTCTCTGTACGTCTGCTATCCCTGATAGGTTTTATTTCATCTTTTTATTTGCCTCTTCAAAGGTCAAGGGCACGTTCAAGGTCATCGTTAATTGAATTTTGATCAATTTTTGCATATTTATTCTTTGATGTATTTTGTGAGTAATCGAACAGGAAAACACCAATTTACTGTACCTATGCAACATGTAATTTTTTTTGTTCGTTTTGATAGTGCACAAATATCTATACTTAATATTATAAAGCTGAAGAGTTTGTCTGTTTATTTGTTTGAACGCGCTAATCTCAGAAACTACTGGTCCGATTTGAAAAATTTTTTCAGTGTTGGATAGCCCAGTTATCGAGGAAGGCTATATAACATCACGCTACAGTCATTAGGAGCGGAGTAATAACGGAGTAAAACGGGGAAAATTTTGACTCATTCTCTTAAGTGACGCAAGCGAAGTTGCGCGGGTCAGCTAGTATTAAATAAAAATGTTTGTAGGAAATTATTTCAAACATTCAAACATCAAATAAATTTTAATTCTGGTTCTTAGTCGGCATTAAATCAAAATCGACCTTCTGTATTAGACACAGTACTTCATTATACATCCTTCGGAAAAAAGAAGAAAGCAATGTTACCCAACACTTCCTGTTTCAAAATTCGACCTTTATTCGACCATTTCGACCCTTGTCAAAGTAGCCCAGCGTTCAAGAATTTGTGCACTATCAAAGGGTATCACCATAAGTCTTTGCCAAAATAAACAGTGTAGTGAAATTAGTCTTTAAGCTGTATAAGTTAAGTTTAATGAACTTTGTAGCCGTTCTACGTAAACTAAATCTGTTTATTGTGTAAACTCTCTACTAATAAATTGCCGAACTATGTTTTTATTTATTTTGAATTCCGCATCCCTTGTTGGTATAGGCTAATGAATTACCTACGTCATACTTGAAATATTTTGCCTAGTTTGATAAGGGTTCGATTCCCTGATAAGCCGGACTTGTAGTTACTGTAAAACTACCCGCATCCAAATAGCAATTAATATGGAATAGATAGATATATTGATACATTTGAAACATGAAACGTTTCAAGTCTAGAATAGTGGTTACTTTTTGTTTGAATAACGATAAACACAAATAACAATGCCAATTGCCATATTATGGTTATGGTTACTGGCCAGAGTGGCCTGCAACATGACCAGGTTGCCATATACTGGTCAATTTAACATTATAATCACTCTTTATATTACATGCTCACTCAAAAAATTTAAGCCAAGCCACGAATTAAAAAATAATTCTTAAGTGAATTTTAATTCACTAATTTGATCACGAATACACCAAGACCCACAAAACTGCTTTCGAAATGTTTGCCATGGTAACGGTCCATTGCGCGTTTAAAGTGTAAAAAATTATGACGGTGCATGCTCGCCGTTCAGTGTATGCAAATGACGTCGATAGATCCTGCTACCAACGAACTACCTGCCTGTGAAAAGAGTATTAGATTCATAGCTTTATTACATAGAGGGTGAGGATTTTACGAGGTAAGAGTAAAAGCTTCTTTAAACAAGGATGTAAAATAACAACACAATAAAATTACTGATTAATATTAAGTTCCCGCATTGAATGAAAATTACGATGACTAACTCGTAAAAAAAATTGTATGTATGTGCAAAAGTTAGGTAACATTTAGTTTCCGTACAAATAGAAGACATGATATACCTTATTAATGACCAGAATTATGGGAAAGTAGTTGGTTTTTAAAGTTTATGTAGAATTATAATATTATAATAGATATAAAAACGTTAAATTGCAAGCAATGTTTTCGATATCTATGAAATTTTTTCCTACATTATTTTCTTTCCACTTAAATTTTTCAATCGTTCAAAAATATTGACTGTGGCACCAACGTTTCAACCTAATATATTCCGTACCCCTCTAAAGACTTACACAAACTAGAGAATTCCGCTTGCCGTTTTTCCACAGATACCAAAAGCAGCTCGGTAGTTTAGGAGCTATTTACTCCTTTCCTGAATAATTCATGTCCACACTGACCGATCGCCGTTCGATTCCCGCCAGCTACTGACTTCCCAATAAGTAATTTAGCAATTCAATTAGCTAGGAGTTTTATAAAAGTCTTTAAAATTACAGCGTTTGAAGTGTCCCGAGACTCAGTTGCGTTTATCCCGTCGTAAAATTAACATTTTAGGCGGGGTTGAGGAAACGGGTGGGTTTCACAGAATAAATAAAATAGGTAACGTCTAGAACATAAAAAGTGCAGTGTAAGTATTGTTGTGAGTGTTGTTCGATCTTGTTTCAGACATGGAATAATGGTTGGTGATGATGACAACAACCGAAAAAATCTTTTAATATCTAAACGTTATCAAACAAAAGGTATAGATTGCGTGTAATCAGACGTGTGTTCAATTTATTGTGTAACAAAACTGTTTGTCTAATAGCTTTGGTGCCTGGATGATATAAAAACGAAAGTGACTTAAACGTTGATGGGAACATATTCTGATACAATTTTATAGTTCTTAAAGTTTCATCTCATCGCTCTATGACAGTTCTTATAACATTCTTTTGATTCACAAACAAGACAATAACTCTACCAAATACACCATGAGGTGAATAACCTCACAAAATAAATAAAATATAACACGAACAGTTAAAACGAAAGCTACTAAATTCGATGTTGCTTTGTACACTCGTTAAACGAAACTGCAACTAAAACTACCAACAAATAACCGACAGAGGGCGTTACTAAATGCAGTAAATTCTCAAATCGCTCCACGTCGCCGCTTGTTTCAAGACCATTGCCGTACATCGACAAAGGAGTTTTAAAGATCTCAATAGAAGAAAATGCAGTTTGCTTTTACTGTACCCTACATATAGAAGCTAAATTTCTAGTAAATAGTTATCAACCTGAAAGCTTTTATCTGTACTAATATAATAAAAAAGTTTAACAGCGCTAGTTTCTGAAACTTTGAGTCGTATTTAAAAGATATTTTTGTACGTATGATAGTCAAATAACCGTATACAAAAAGGAAAGAATAAAGTACAGTTTGTGTTTATGAAGAACAGTAGGAAACAAATTTTAATAACTATTCATAGTACTTAAGGCTCGTCCCCCGTTCGGAAGATCCTTGCCGAGGAGTCGGACAGTGATATAACATATTTAGGTTCTTATTTCGTTTACATATTAAACAACATGGATTCAAATGTCATAAATTCAAAAAAAAATAAGCTTCATTTTTATAAAATCCTTTGCCTTCTTTTTTAATCTTGAGGAAAAAGTGCTTATTGAGGGAGATAAGGACAATGCGGCTTTGTCAAAATCGGTTAAGCTTTTTAAATCCTCTGATTGCGTCCAGCGGTTGAAATTTAGTTTAGATGTTACTGAACAAAGAGTTTTATAATATTTTATGCCACGGTTAAAGCATTAGCAGCAGATTGGTCTAAAACTTAAAGCGATACACAAATTAATGACATTTTACGTGAGGTGTCTTCGAAACGATTTAATTACTACTATTTCACTACTACCATGGCGGAGTATGGCACAGGACAGACTGGTTTGAATGGAAAGAAGTGAGTACTTTGCTCAGCAGTGGGACACATAAAGGGCTAATAAAAAAGACTAGTTACTAAGTCAAGAAATACATTTAAAAGAAGTAATTACCTATAACTCTTTATTTTAAGGCATCCCAAAAACAATTGCCAATCTACTCACAGCAAAAATTTATAAAACGACAGAACCAACAAAACGCTCAGTCAAATTCACTAACCAAAAACCCTTAATTATTCCCATTCAGTGGAAGTGCTGTGTGAATCTAAACAAATATTTTTCAATGTCAGCCTCCCGTCACCGGCAATAGCGATTAAAAACAGCCTCGCTCGCTACATGTGACTGGCAACTTTCCAAACTGATACCAAGTGCTCCATGGTTTTTGTGAACAACTTTTGCAACGATCTGCGGTAGGGTTACAACTTATAAAGATGACTTGTTTTGATGTTATTTATTTAGTTTTTATACGTCTAGAGAGTTACGGTTTTGTTTTTAAATTTAATATTTTAATTTTTGTTTTTTTTTTTGATGAATTAATATATAATTATATATACCTAGTTTAATTTGGTAATCAATTACAGAAACGACTCAAAGTAAGTATGAACCGAAATAATCAGTATTACCTTATTAATATTTAGTAAGTATAATAAAGTAATATTTGAGAATAATATGCTCAGGAACTCCAATTTTTGGTTAACAATACTCAAAATGCATATGTAAAAAAAGCAGTCCGCATGTTTGTTGACATACCACTTCCGCATCTAATTGCGAAAATAAACAAAATCAAACTGAACATCGGAACGATGCCACGGCGCGGCTTTTTTTTTCAGAATGGCGCACTCAGAGTCTAGTTCAAACAGACTGGGAGACTCCATTAATATCTCTGCGGAACGTGTGCGGAATCCCAAGTTGGGATCTAAGTATTTTTAAATGTACAATTGTCGAAAGAGATTGTATAGAAATCACGTAACGCATTTTTTATGGATTTTTAACAGGCGTTTTCGTCTTTTGTGTGTGAAGAATTGTGTCTCATAGAATATGTAAAGAAAAAAAACTATAATTTAATTATTGGTAGAGATTGCTTTTATCGTCACTTCTTACGGATTAAATTTGTTAAAAATAGCACGGTGAGCTAAGTAAAATTTAAAATTCTCCAAGCTACCCTTTACCTAATTGCTACTTCTTTGAACTAACTACCCTAGTACCAGGGGATCATAGCAAGCTAGAGGTTCGATTCTATGTACTTCATTACTTGTTATTAAATTTGTCAGTCCAAGCGCGAATTAGCTGCCACCCCACTTGACGTTAATAAACATTGCGGACGAACCAAAGTAGTTTGAGCTTCCGATCCTGCCAATTACACAGCGCTCTCCTTCAAGATCCAAGGACTGAAAGGGAGTGAGGGAGGTCTTGTTAGACTGGTGGCAATTTTCCACTAGTTTCTGGAGTGCGATCATCTTGAAAGTTTTATCTCTGCAATGGTAGAACTTCGAGCGACTAGCGACGGTTTGGTGTAAACTTAATTTGACAAATCTATGTGTAATATCAGTTTCTGAATAATATATTCGCTTAACGTAACTTCCTATGAACTTTTGTTACAAATTTGCAAACCTCAAAGTTGGGGGTCAAAAGTTTTTGTTGCTATTGTTTGTGATTGGGTGACCACGGCCGTTGAAATGATATTAATGGAAACTGTTTTCTATGAATATGTACTAGATAAAGTTTTGTAGACTTTGTATCAGTGTTTTGTCCCCGTTTTATCGCAAAAGCTTCCCTATGTTATGATAGTCGTATCAGTTAAATGTATGACCTAATTTAAAGCTTTAAATTTCGTGATGAGTATTAAATAATGTAGACTTTTTCTTAAAACAAAATCTATAAGATAAGCTCTAATAAGTATAGAAAAGCAGTTCCGTTCAAAAAACAAATTATATACCACTCTGATCATAAATTATATAATTATTTGAACCAATGTGACATTGTCACAAATTTCATAAATAAAACGTAATTCTCATAATACAAACAAACCCTAATCTTTTCGTGAAAGTCGACGACTTTGAAAAGTCAAACAAACAACTTATATTTACGATAGCAAAAACGTTGTAGTTATAAAAAAAAGTACTAGGAGTGTATAAGACAGCGGCTGGTCGCCAGCCCACTATCGCTAAGTTGGCGATAAAGTGCGAATAACTCAAGCCCGCCTCGGCAAACTTTGCAGAGTGACAGACACGACCGAGAATAATCTCTTAAGTTTTAGTTCATCGCCTACCATAGACTCAGCTTGACGTATAGACGCCGTAAATTGTCAAAAGCAACTGATAAAACTCTACAATTGTTGCTATTACATGAAATACTACTGCGACTAAGATAAATGCGTCGTTGTATCTTTGAGAACGAAAAGAACTTTGCGGTAATTTTGTCGTGCAATCTTACAAAACTTTAAACAGAGCATAGTTCATTAGTAACTCTTATTCTTAGATACTAGCAGCACAGTAAAGATAACTTTGACAAATTACAGAAAAAGAGTATTATGTATCTTCCTACATAAAGATATAGGCCTTCTTTTTTCTATAATCATTTGCTACCATGGCATTAATTAGGCACAATCAACGTGAGTGCTATCAATAAACTCACAAATAATAATTTTATTGCACTACACAACACGAACTGCAACAAAGACATAACCATTATTCTAAACTTCTAATACCAGGAGGACATAAAACGCAAGAGTTACGCTCCAATTAGGCGTAGTTTCATGTTCAAACACCGAAGGGCAAAAATTATAACGGATTAACGGGGACCGGTGGTGTGGCAAACATGGCACCACATCTGCAATTCAATTCAATACTCAGTTAAATTGCTTCTAGCTTTGTACTGGCAACATTGAATTATTTGCCAGCTGTTATAAACTGCCCATAAACTATATTATATGACAGATTTATTTATGAATAAATTTCCCCGTTTCGACTGTGGGTTCGGTATTTATTTTGAGATAGTTCCTTATAGTGAACTCCAGTCAATAAACGGGTGTGGTATTGGATTTCAAATTGTTTTCAGTATTAAATCTCAGTTGATATAAAATTATTTTGAATGTTAATTAAATATATCTTGCGGAACTTTCGTAAAAAACAATTATAACAAAAGATTTTGTGTGGATCTATACTAAGATGTAAATAAATCTGTTATGCTTAATTGTTTCTCTTGAATGCTATACTCATTTCATTTAATATATTTTCTTGCATGTTATATCGTTCTAAACTATCGCTTAGATATTTATGATTATAATATAAACATGCAATCTAATATGTCATTATGACCTTTTATTCAAGTAATCATAGTTAGTAAAGTAACAAACCCAAAACATCTTCGGTAATTACAATAACAACCCGAAACTTTGATAGCCGATAATAATTAACACTAAACGTCAAAATTGAGTTGGGCAACTTCGACACGGGGCATGTTTACAAGATCTTTTGGTACTACAATAACAAACTGAAGTAGCAGAAACCAGGATCAAATCCCAAGTCTAATAAATATGCCAATGATTTGCCATCCAATTCGGCCGACTACAAAATCTTTCCGATGGGAGCTGTGCATTAGCATATATCTTCTACAACCTTCGTATTGCTGTTCGACATCCAATTGCCATGGAAAAATCACCTTTAGTGGTTAAACAATAAAATACATTAACATTTTTTGTAAAATAAATTAAAATTTGCTAAGGTTATTCCTGAGGTTGAATAGGAACAATCCCTCAAAAGAGCTCACCTCTTTGAATGAAACTTGTGAACGGAAGTTTGTCTTAACTCCTCTTAATTTATGCGTTTCGCGTTTAATTTTGTACGGGACGGAATGAATTTGATTTTCAATAGAAGACAATGCGGCGTCCTGTATAAACTGACGATAGTTTACTTTCTCCGAGTACTGAAGCCCTGGTACTCTGCTTAATTAAATTGTTTTTGTTCTAATATACATAAAAATAGGATTTGCTAATTTCACAATCTTTTTACAATAATCTGCAGAGCGACATCGTAAAGAAAACAATATCGTTAACCGCTGTTAAACTACAAATCTTATCTGAATTAATGTCTGCTCACACAAGCTTATGAAGTTTTTTTTTCCAATACAAAAATATAATGCAACATTTAAATACCAAAACCCGCTGAACTCCGAACATTTAATAATTCAACAACCGATAAGCCGTGATATCTCTCTATGCACACAGTTTCATAGATATTCAGCGCTTCTTTTCAGTTTAAAACACATTTATCACGGATCTGTCCTAGCTCGAGAAAACGTTATTTTAGTTCGTAGTAAAATGTGAATTTTTCTTCTCTGGGTAATCGTGCGCGTTGAGCGATTATGAAATTATTATACTCCTTGAATGTGTGATGCCTTAGTATAAGGATTCTATTCTTTATAGAAACTTAAAGTTGTTGTACAAGTGGCCAAAAAAAAAAATTCTAGGTTTGAGGATTTTTGTGTGTTCGTAAAAATATTGCTCATGCGAAAGAAATAATAAGTAGATTTAAGAAATAATCATGCTTTACCAAGCTAGCCGCAGACATAGTAGATTGTTTATGTATTTTATATTTTAAAACAATGAACACAGACTATCAAAATATTCATTGTAGCTACCTAAAATGTCGTTTCACAAGAGTATATCAAACGCGCTAAGTTACGAAGCGCTCTAAGACTATTTCTTTGATGTGAACGTACAACACATTTTCAGAATACCACAAATTTTAGAGCAAATTATGTTAGAATAGTTCCTTTTGCGACTATTATCGTCTCGCTGTTTGAGAACGAGTGAAGCATGGTGTTGTGACCGTAGTTTACGGCATGAGGTGTGAAACTAGGCTAAAGTTTTTTAAAGTGTTAGAAGACATGTTATTTAGTAATTTCACAACTTCGGTATCAACATATTTCTTTTGACATAAGTAGAATGAAAATTTATTGCAATTTCTCACTTTAAAGTCTAAGAAAAATAGCAACAGTATTGTTTTGGGTTTTGGAAATAACGCACAAATAAGATAATAGTAGACAGAGACCAGAAAACGCCACTTAATACGATACTTACAAACTTCCTTTGCTTCATTTTTAATCCATACATAATTGTCGAAAATAGCTTTTAAAAAAACATTTGTTTTTTTCAAATACATAAAATATCTATAACACACATAACAAAAATAAATGACTGAGATTTTTTTGTCGTCCCACTACGCAAAATTGAGCTCATCCTATCGTGAATGATCATCTTTGTACACCTTTATCATTAAGTTTGAGACATTATCTTTAACGGTGTAAACAGATCATTAACGAAGGTCCTTTAAAAGTAGATATTAGTCTTTAGCACGACCGATAATGATGATAGGGTGACCTTTCTAAGGGATTCTATGGCTTTTGCCTATTGTATGGTGAGGGATTATGAGTTGCGATAGGATATAATTGATTTCCAATGGACTACCTTGGATAATAACCGTGTTCCTTCAATCGCAGTAGTTTTCAATTCAAAGGCATGAAAGTATTTAAATAGAAGAATGATATAAGATGGCCGTGTTTGTATAAAATCCCATACACAACTCGCAATTCTAGTAGCGTGACAGCCATCTTGAACTTCAGACCACTTCGAGGCGAGAGTATATTTAATTTTCGAGACTTTCTTATGTTGACGTTGCTTCCAATAAAACGAAATTATCATTAATAGGTACCAGGGTCACATGAAACCAAGGAGCTCCAAATGAAATCTCTATCAAGGCACATCCTAACGTAATCACAGAGTATTCGTATTCACACCATCTCGGCCGGAAATGACGTTGGAGCCCTTCGATTAGGAAACCGATTTTCTGCCTTCTTCATATTAAGCACACGTAAAACCTCTTTTATAAGGATACAATCGGAACACACGCTCAAATGGAGCGTATAGCCTGGATTGACGTTTATATTTTGGTGGATATTATGGCCTAAATAACGTGGTAGCCTGATTTTGCTTTAACCATTTAATGGGAACAACTATATTCCAAATTATAAATACCTTTAGATGTATAATTGGGCACGATAAAAGTATCGGATAAGCATCAACGATTACTTGATTGACGATATCATTAAACAAAGATTCAAAACGCAAAACCATCTTTTCAAAAATTTTCTTAGTTGGAGAAACACAAATGTTTGTTCTAAATCGTCAAAAATAAAGTATTTTTCCATCCAACTGCGCAATTTAAAACCGAAAAATTCGCTTTATTATCCCCGTTACCGCTGTACTGGTGTTGATAAATGTTAGGGTTGGTGGTCTGTCAAATGTGCGGGCTAGCCTGAACCGTGCGGGACAAATAATCTGGATTATAGTGGCCACCCCGGAATATATGAGCTTGTTGTGGGTACTGATGTTGTATATTACCGGGGACGTTAGTTCAACCGTTTGGCGGATTTTGCTGTGCTTATTTTTGTAGCTCTACTTGCAATGGAAGCAATTTTGCGGTAATTTTTAGCATGTATTGTAAACATTATTCATTATTAAAAAGTACAGGCAAACTAAATTTACCTATAAAATTTTGATTTACCTCTTTTTGTCATACCCATTTGCAATCAACAATGAAAATATTCCAATTCAGTTTCGAGGCGATGTTTAATTTTCTGATAATGTTTTTGAACTTGGCGGATCAAAGGTTGATAAAAACCTCGTCATACGTTGGTAGATTTCTATTGCAATTCACGCATAATATGATATTAAACATTGTAACTTTCCCGTTCCAAAACAATTTCCTCTAGCAATTTTAACCCATTAACTTGTAACATCAAGTTAATTTAGTACATAAACTAATTTCACGTAATTCCAAAACCGTGTAATAAAAGAATCTATCTAATAAACAGGGAGAGTTTTTCCTCAATTAACTGACCATTGCACCGCTCCCGTAAGGGCTAGCCGAGCGCGCCATTACCGTTTTATTGCCATTTATTCTAACGCACCTAATCTTACAGCAGTCTAACGTTTTACGTTGGGGAAACGAGCCGTGTTTTGTAATTGTTTAGGCATTTCTGATACCCTGGTATGTTTGGGAGTTTTTGGTAATAAATCATATTAGTATTTTTAAGGAAAGGTATGTATGTGAAATCAATAAATATTTCGACACATCTAAGCGTATTAACATTAAATTATCATGATTTGTTTAAAAATAACATAACCTGAACTTAAGAAAATCGCCGCAATTAATGGTACATAGTATTAGTAAAAAAACTAGAGGTCTTATGCATGGACAAAAAAAATAACGGCAATTTAGGTAAAAAAGCATAATAAACATTAAAAACTGTAAATAATTAAAAATATATATTGATTCTCTAAAATATACGATCTCAGACATGTAATTTATTTGTTACATTTTTTGTTTAACTTTTCTTTGAACTACTAAATACCGAGTCAATTTAAAACAAAGTGCTCAACCTTACAGCAAAATAATCCAATAATTCCTAGAAAACGTTTTAGACTGAACAAGATACCTAAAAGCCTAGAAAATTCGCCCACAAATATGCTAATACAGGGCACATTTAAACAAAATCCGCATGACGTCAGACGCTCTAGTTATATTCCACAATTTATATTTTGTTCATTATAAACAGTAGCCCTAAGGCGACTTCATAAAGGGAGCTACATCTCCCTTTGTACGCTCCCCGTGTTATTACGGTTCGTTTACCGGTTTTTACCGGTTTTACCGGCTGTGTACGTCGATGACGTTACGGTTTTAATGTTATTTGTGGGGTAATAGTTCTTTTTTGTTTGGGTAAATTGTTTGTGAAAGGTGGGGTGTTTTCCCGTTTAGTGTGTGTTGTGGAAGTGTATGGTAATTTGGTTTTCTTTAACACAATTTCATCCCTTTATATGTGGACGGTTAGATCATTGCTGTTTTATGTTTTGTCTTTTTCTTTGTTGTGCATATTCTCTAACGAGAGGAAAGGAACTAGACTATGACATGTAAAAAGCCAGTTATTTCGTCATCACAGTTTTAAAACTTTGATCCACAAGTACCAGGGGTCTATAAAGAGCAGCAGATGTTTAATCAATCAAACGTACCTTTGCCTAGCATCAATCGACTTATTCCCAAACATATCAATATCGTGAACAAACTAAACCAGAAAAAAAACTACGTCTATAAGAGAAAATACGTAAGTTTTCTAAGAAATTTTCTCCCAATCAGCCGCTGGCTGCGATGTCGTACGAATAACGTCGGTTTATCAGTAACGACTAATGAACTGAGTGTCGCGAACAAAAATGTGAGATGAAAGTTGCGGACAAATATTATGAGGTTAAGATGAATAAATATTTACTGTATGATAAGTTCGTAATATTATATCCAATGTATCAGACGTTTAGGTATGAATAAAAGAAAGTTATAAAAATATATGTGTTATTAATGAACGAACTAAATTGTTTATTTGTCATTTAGACATGATTGTTTTGAAAATAATAACTGTTTGGACATTGCAACTTTATAGTTGAATCAAGTAAATGGCTCAAAAACAAGAATTCATAGCTATTCGTTCAAATTATTGATTAAGAATGCCCAATATATCGTGTTAAACCTAATATTCTATGCGTTATAACGTCCAATATTTTTTCATCTTCAACCAATCTAGCTTAGACTAAGTCTGAATTCCTACACAACTCCTTAGAAACTATCCAAGAAACAACGCTGATGGAACACATAAAATTGATAGCAGGATTTGTCCGACCGTTTTGTATGAAGCACGGCCTTACCAGTGACGTCATAAGTTATCGTAATCGCACTATTCGTTTAAGAGATGGGTAAACATATTGGAGACTTGTAAGCCTTTTTAGAGCTGTTTTTATAGTGGTAATATGTCTTACGTAAAGGGATTTCGAATACTGCGTGCTATGAAAATTAAACGATTTGCTTGGGCTCGCTTGTCTGAGTAAAATATGATACTAATTTATTTACACACATAATCCATTAAATTTAAAAACGATGATGTCTAAAATATACTTGTTTCACGTTACTTAAACTCAGTCTATTGCCAGTTAAATCTTAAATTCGAACAAATGTTCACGTTCTATTTTCAAATTTAAGTATAGACACTTTACACATATGGAAATATTTAAAAATGGAACATGTGCAAGTGGGATAAATTTACATGAAAGAAAATAAAAAAGCGAGATGGCATTTGTTTCATTAGTTCGTCTTAATAATTTATTTGCGCTATTTTATTTATTACACTAACACAAATTCAAGTTTTAAACTAATTTGTGTATACGTTATTCCTGCTAACTTCTGCTACCCTAGTACACTCATTACGGACTTCTAAGAAACAAGAGCTTTTCAAAACGTAAGATTAATTCATAAAGTTTACTGGTTTGCTAATAGTATAGTCAATTAAGCCCTCCATCAGGACTATTACTTGAAGTGATTTTAGTTAGCAAGAGCCTTAATGACTTGCTAAGTTTGTAAGACCGGACGCTGGACAGTAACAACTGTTAAAGATTAATGTTCTAGTCAGAGGTCATTTTCAGACGGGAAGCAAAAAAAGTCTTATTGAACGCCTAAGAACAGGTGAGCAGCATATTATATCATCATAAGTTAATTTCTTTATTATTTGTACTTATATATTTCTGAAATAGACATAAAATCACGCCTTCTTCCCATGGGAGTAGGGAGAGATTAGAGAACGCCACTTGATACGAACCTTACAAAATTCCTTTGTTCCATTCACATCCATACTTCTTGTCATACAGGACTGCCGGTTACGAGTACTACGCACCTGACCATACTACGCATCATGTATGTTTAGATTTAAAAGTAATATCACATTATAGTAAAACGTAATTTTAGTAACACATAAAATGTATTAATATCGCACATTAAAATGACCGCGGAAATGAAAATTGAAACCAAAAATCATAACTAAAATATGAACTAACTAATGACCACATACTATGTCAAAGGTTCAAATTACGTGGCAAATATAAACGCTAAATTATTGGCTAATTTAATTTCAATATTAGTTTACAGTTCATATTTTAGCTTCAACGATTTGTTAAACAATGCAATCAATTTTCCCGGAGTTTATGTCCGGGCTGGATTTTTGGTTATAAAAGAGAATCGATCATATATTCATTCAACAGTCCAAAATCGAATGTATTATATGCAACTATACTCCTATTTCTAATGTAGAGTCAAGTTTAGGAAAACAAAATTAAATATTAAAAAGTAATTACGTGCTGATAGTAGTCAAAGTTGAAAAAGCTTTTACAGAATAAACCTACACAACAGCAAATTGCAACAGCACACATTCAAAACTAAATAAACGGCATCCCTACGGAAAGTCAAAGCAGCCACTCATACGAAATATTGCGAGCAACACTTGAAACTCCTTACAACAGTGTGAACTGGTCCTCACAAACTTTCCCTACCTGAGAAATGGCGCTACTCTTCAACTTCGGGATTCAAAATAGAAGAGACATGTGTGCGTTTATGTGCTCCTAGTATTTTGATGTAAGTAGTGTAATATGCAATTTAGAAAAGGGCTCTTTCTTTGCAAGTAGGAAAGTTACTGTTTATTTGCACGTTTGTCATACGTTAGTTAATAATAAAGTTTTACGTTATCTTATTAATTTTGGTGATATTTTGAGGATGCGATTGGTTCAAAACAACGCCAAACGTTATAATTACTTAAGTTAAAACTAGGTATTTATTATGCCTTATAGATTTATTGTTACTACCATTACCTGACCAAAAACAAGTATTTTTTTTTTGCGATACATAAAAATATACATACGCATTTAACAATAACTAGGTATTTACCTTATCTCTCTACTGAAATACGGCGAACATAAATGTATCCCCTAATAATGATGAAACTGCTTGTTATTCGTTATATCTTCGAGAGTCCATTGAACTCCAAACTTTTCTTGTTAAGGCCCAACTGCAAGAGTATAACAGGGCCTCTTCGCTATCATGATAGCCTGGTAACTCGGCAAACTGATAATGGAGATTTTATATATTTAAAAAAACAAGTTCCAACAAAAATTAGGACCAAATTCAAACTCAGTAAATGACTTTTCTGAAGTTGAAAAACAAAGTTCAATTCTATCTTATATTAATGAAATTGCTAATTATTTTTATCTGCACTGCGTTCTAAGCTTAGATTCATTATATTTTTTTACGGCATATTTAATTACAAACCTTTACAATAATTTCACCTAAAAGCTACCAGATTCAAAAAGTTTTATAAAATTTTAACTTAATCAACAATTTCTTCAAAATTATTCTGTTCCTACACACTGTGTTTACTGCACAATATTCTAACACTTGGACGACATAAAAACTCGAATTCTCGCAATGAAGAACGGAAATCGCAGAAAATAAAAAATCAAGCAGTATAAAGCTGGTTCACACTTACATATCTGTTTTGTTACATCAACGGCGCACATCACTCCGCTTGACTTTGCCAAAATAATCACAATAAAAGCAAAAATCCATCAGCGTAGTTGCATTTCACGTTCGTCGTCTGGCGTCACAATCCGACGCGATTATAGAGATTTCCACTTTGCGCGAAACTTGAAAATCTCGACAAAAACCCGTACCGACGTTATCTTTGGGGCATCTCGAATTGTTTTCGCTTGCGGCTTATCTCTGTCCTTTGTGTTGGTTATAAATTCGTTTTCCTTGCTTTCCACCAAGCTCCCACAATACCATTTCTGTAGATTACCTCTCCTTTTATTTGGGATATCAATTTTGGTTGTGCCTTTTTTCGTTGTGGATCGCGTGTTGACATCGTGATAACGCGTTATCCGGCCCTTTGCGAGAATATGATAAGTATATTGTTAATTACGTGATAAATATTCGAGGCCAGAGGCTAATTGTTTTATATTTTCCCGGTGCGCTGGCGTTGGCTTTTACGCTGATAATGCACAGGCTTGTTATCGTTAAACGAATAAACGTGTTGTCATTGTCACTCACAATAATGTCGGCTTAATTAACTTTTAAATTATTTTTAGACTATGTCCATCATTTATGATTTATTAATGCGGATGTAGCAAAGCATAAACAAGCAAATAAATGTGTTATTTTAGACAGCGTATGCACAATACTGATGTTTCTTTCAAACATAATGAAACAAAAAGATTTTTAGTTGCTACAAATTCATTAGATCTACTCAAAACGAGAGCCAAACTAATCCAATACTAAACTTCAACACAAACAACAAATCTATTAACTAATAATTCCGTTTATCAACCACAAAACAGACCAGCAAAACCAAAAATTATCATTCATAATTGGGTACATACAGCAGATTTGAAACGCTAATATGGCGACTGGCCGTAATCATTGAATTTATGACCACAATAGTGAAATCAGGCTGGCATTAATGGCAATAGCCGAGCAAGCCTGTATCGGAGCCATTGCCAGAATTCTAATGTAACAGTGTGAATGCAAACAACGGGCCGAAACACGCGATATGTGTGTACTAATCATTTTGGACACATACTTTGGATGGTTTGGCATTTCTGTGAACGGTATTGTTTTAGAATTGCTAGTTTGTGTGTGAACTACAACTGAAATGTAACATTCAATCACCATTCTCTAGTGTTTCTACAATAAGGTTCAACGGGCTTTTACCGATTTAGTTTCGTATAAATTACATACCTGCGTATGAAACAGGATGCCTAGACAGAGAAATGAACAGCTAAATGTGGATGATATTTTTCCATTTAACAATGTAAATTACAATAGATGATTAGTCTAACGCTAAACATTGAGTACATAACGAAAGTTTTAGATACCATTGGCATAATTCAATAGATATTGAAAAGCCCACCCCCAGCTCGGGAACTCGTAACTTATAACGTACATTGACAATAACATAATCAATTACCAAACACCCCTTACAGTCTATGCAACCCTGGTACATACGTGCTGATGTAACAGCGTAATGTGTAGGCGAGAAAGACGATAGCCACCGGCGAGGTATGCACGGCAGTCCGGATGACATCGTTAAGATAGTGCGACGACAATGTATGGCGGTGTCTGGACTCTGAGAAATGCCGCCTGAGGTAAAGCAACTAAAACAGGCGAGAACTATACGTTTGTTAGCTGTTTAGATAGGGAATCGAAGCGGTAATGTATCACTGTTCAACAATACATTTTTGGATATACGTACTTCTGAATATATTTGTTTATTGTTTCAGTAGTAGTTGGTAAGATTTGTTTTGAAGAGCTATTGATAATGATTTTATCTTTTTTTTAAAATTATCTTATGCTGACAACTCAAGCGTCTGTGCATTTGAAATTAAAGAAAATCTTTTCTTTGAAGAGTGTACCTAACACTTAATTTCATGATAACAAGTAAAATAAAGCAAGACTGCCAAATAATTTTTGAACACGACATTTTAACCACTAAAATACTATATACTGCATCATATTAGTAGCATAATACCAACATATTGGGCCAAACTTTGGGCAACAAATTAATCACAAATATGACGTGATTGTATTGAAATATTTCCGCGACACCGCTTACGAATTGTTGGAGCCAACAACGGTCTACTCGACGTCAAACTCATAATCGCTGCCA
Organism: Anticarsia gemmatalis; assembly: GCF_050436995.1. Taxonomy (NCBI): domain Eukaryota; kingdom Metazoa; phylum Arthropoda; class Insecta; order Lepidoptera; family Erebidae; genus Anticarsia; species Anticarsia gemmatalis. The sequence continues at coordinate 10,847,329 of NC_134759.1, forward strand.
CGAATTTGGTCGTTATAATATCCGAAACTTAACGTGCGGGCTACAATAGATATAAGAAATTGTGGATGTTCCGATAGTGAATTTATTTATTTTTAACTTTATACAAGAAGCTCACAAAAGCGATTACCTTCTATGTTAACAGTAATAATGCGAAATCTTGCCTGTCAGTCTGTTATGCTAACAAGGCTAAACCAGTAAACCGATTATGATGAAATTTAGCATGGAGATAGATGAAAACCTTGGATTTAACATAGGCTTATTTAAAAAGAGACCTCTAAGTTGTTCAAATAGGGGTTGAAACTCACGCATTAGGAACCTATCGGGTCAGCTATCACAATATAAATATTTATAGTATTCTCACACTGATAATGAAAACCGCAGAGTATTTTTTCTGAGGGCACAAACTGATTGAGTAATAACCGCCATTAATGTCGACGTGGTAAGAGTTCAGCTTAATGACTGACACGGTTATTAACGTTTAAGTCGTTATTTAAACACATTGCGGCTTTTTGACGTTTCGCAGATATTTAAAATTGAAGGAGATAATGTGGGTGAAAGTTGAGTTATTTTCTGAGATTGAAGCATTGATAGTAACTTCCATTGTTTAAACTAAAATACATAAATAAAAACACGAAAGCCCGGACTCACTAGAACATTTTAAGCTTCAGAAGCCGTTAGCACCGTAATATTATAATTACCAAATTAACTGGTGTCTAGCTCCTAAAGTTCTAAAAACACTACAAATACATACGGACCAACGCATTAGGGCACTTAAAAAATACAATACCTTTGAAAACTAAAATCTATTAAATTTAAGCTGTCAGGCATGCAAACTATAAGCACACTATATGCACACTATATGCACACTATATGCACGCTATATGCACACTATATGTACACTATATGCACACTAGGCATAAACGCCAAACTCACAAATTTGGGCATTCAATATCGGGCTTTCTAGAACACAAATATTCTATTGCCACATCCTCACTATTATTAAATGTATAACAAGACAGTAGGCACTCGAGCACCGCCATAGTTCTGCAGTTATCTCACACCGCATTGTGACATTAGTTTTAGTTTAGTCAGCTCTATTAGGCTCTACACTACACTAACGTATAAACAATGGATACTATTTATTTTGTTGTTATGTGTTTTAATACAATGGAAACGTTTTTTGTTTTGTTAAATCGTCTGCCTCCGTGGCGCGCAGAGGCTACCATACCGCTACCATTGCGTCGGGAGGTCGTGGCTTCGACTCCCGCATGGAACAATTATTTATGCTATCCACAAATAGTTGTTTCGGGTCTGGTTGTACTTTGTGCCCGTTGTTTGTAATTTGTTACGGCCGGTACTGTCAAGTAGTGTAATCTTGACATATAAAATGTGCTTGAATATTAATTACCACGGCACCTGCCAAGGATATTAATCAAGTTGTATTACAAAATGTGTCATTAGTAATAGTCGATAGTCGACAGAAGTAAGAAATCGTCCCTCAGTAATTTTCCGATCACTGCTGGGAATATACTTTTCCTGATATAGATTTTTGGATCATAATTAAGAGTCATTGAACGTTTAAACACCATTTCAGTAAATCAAACTGTAGCTACACTACGTATGCTTAAAGTTGCGAGTTCTGTACCAACTTTTATACCTCAGGTCATACATCAAAGTATAAATACAATTATGAGCGCAAATAGCATACAAAAAGTACCGAGACCTTTAGACAAGATGAATGCGGCTGTCCTCCCACGCACTGAAGCAACTTACATTATTATATGTATACTTACAAGCAATGATGTTTTGAGGACGATTCGTTACATGACCACCTCTGTAACGCGTAGTGTATTTGACTGCTGACATGAAGTCCCGGGTTCGATTTCGAATGCTCGGTGTTTGGTCCCGTGTAATACAGTGCGAGCTTATTCCCCAGCACCTAGCAATAGTCTCGCCCCCTATCACATGAGACTTATAAATAAATGGTAAAACGCAAGTGTATTTCATACACCTCTGGCTTCGGGTATAACAACCGTGATATTATGTATGCATGAAACAACAGATTAACTTTTTTTTCAGAGGTGTATGAAATACACCCACATTTCGCCGTTAACAATTTAAATCGATACCAATTTAATAGCGAGTAACTAACGTTTCATAAACAAAAACAAATTAATTAATTCCCGTATCCTATTATATACTAAACCTGCAACGCGAAAGTTTAAAACTTATGAAAAAACAATTTTCAAATGTTTGCATATTTTTGCTCGTAACTGTAGCAACTACGGACAGACGCCCACGGGATAAGCAACAGTTCTATTTAAAGAATTCAAGGACTGTTGCATGCACCTTCTTTGACCGTTTGAAAGTTAAAAATAGCCTTTCTAATTTTGCATTCAAGGTTACCTTGTGCTTTTTTTAGAATTGCATCAACTTTTCAGCTTATATTTTCTCTTTTAAGTGTATAAACACATAATTGAATATCTCTGTTATGTATTAAATGTTTTCACGTAACTGTATTAAAAAAAAAACGTAATTCGATTGTGCGATTCTAAATACCCCAATATATGAAATGTAGACTTACTTTGTCACAATACATAGTCAAAGTCAGATGATGTAATGATTGCTAGTTAGTAGTAACTTTTTATAAGAGCAAAAGATACATCAAGTGAAGTGAATACATGAAGTGACCCTTTAATTTCTCGATAGTAATGGACACTATAGTATAATGCTTATTTCAATACACCGTCCCACTGCTGGGCAAGGGTCTTCTCCCAAACGAGAGAGGCTATGAGTCCAGGCCAATTTAAAGGTACAAAAAGCGTTTTTGTTCTCAAAGTCCTTTCCTATCCTATATAATTACTTACATATAGACGCATATAGACGTAATGTATTATAGTCATTGAAATAAATGCAATATACGCATTTCAACGGCCAGTTGACATTGCAGACAGCAATTCATTACGATTCCATGCGACGATACCATTTAATTGAATTGACTACCACTCGATTATATCTATGTATAGAAAGATGATAGTAACAAATTGAAGAGACTTGTGTGTCTATATGGTAGTATTTTTCACATACATACTATATATTACGCCTTTTATAACCAAAAGTGTAGGTATGTATGAAATACGCTCACATTTCGCCATTTACATTGTTAGTCCCATGTGATAAGGTGCTTGATTATTGCCCTCTAAGTTATCAAACTCAGAGTTACTATTAAATTAGAAAAAATCACTGTCTTCATGGCCAAAAAAACCGCCACAATATATGTTATTATTTAACAATCAAAGGAATTAGCCAAGATATAACTGAGACTGTAAGTTGAAATTCAACAAAAATCTGATTAGAAGCATCCTCTAAAAGTGAATGGGCCAATCAAGACGTACACAACTCCAACTAAAATCTAAAAGGTTTTTCGTCACCCAATCAGCCTTTCTGAGTTACCTCTAAAAATCAAGCAAAACCATTTGGAAAGCTAAAGCGATTGGAAATAAACTCTACGTTTTCCCGTCCACTTTCGCGCGGGATTATCTCCGGGGATTTTAAATCCCGAAACGAATCCCGGCACCCACGAACACCGTATCGACGATTTTCCAATAACTGATTGGTCATAATTGGCGAGCTCGTTATTCAGCGACAAAATATTGTCGGAATAAATTACATACGTGATTTTAAGTTCATTGGCATTCCAGCTTATGATTTTCGCTCACTTTTATGTGGTTAGTAAATACCTCATAAAGTTGTTTTGACTTTTGGGTTCAATATACCCATTTCTGATTAAGATTGACTCGGTTATGATGTCTACAAAATAGAAACATGTTACTTTAGCCTAATAGTGAACAAGTTGTGGCAACATTTCTTAGTGGATCAATCAATCATGTACTGTAATTGAATATTACGATTAAGAAGATAGACTAACTGTATTTTTTTTAAAGAAACAATCCAATTCAATGTTAGTTACTTTAACAAAAATACCTATCAAATAATATTTATTCGTTAAACAGATCGGTGAAGGTCGATGTTCTATCGGATCCTTTATATATATCTATTATGGCTCTAATCTCACACATCAAAAAAAAATACAATATCTATGCGTTTTTAAAACTAACCCTCATATTCATAAAAATATATGAAGTTATGAAAGACTTATAAAGAGTTTGGTCACTCCTTAGCAAAGTGAAAAAGAGAAAACATATTATAGTATAGTATTTTAACTAAAATAGGTTTATAGTGTGTTATGTTATTCATAAGAATAAGAGGGTAAGAAGATTGGGTTCTCAATAATATATAAGGTTTATCCAACGTGTTAAATACAAAATTGATAATAATATAGATAAACGAGCAGAATTACAAAGTGATACAATTACTAAATGTATTTACCACGAACTCATATTAAAATGTGACAAGTTACAAATGAATGTGTGTTACCACGTTGATTTATAATTATTATATGCGGACGTTTCAGGTCATTATGTTTCATGCGCTTAATTTTGTAACAAATTACAAATACGGAACTGCGAAAATACACACAGTCATACATGATACATTAAATTTGAGGCAAACATATCAGTTGCAGAATAAACGATAGGACTAAAAACTATTTTGTAATAAAAATACTTTTAACGTTTTCTATTGAATGGTAAGTTAAAATTCAATAAAAAATGCATCTAGACTTCCCAGTTAACTAAGTTTCTTCACTCTTTCCATCACAATGTATTCAATCTAGTATTGATTAAATCGTGGGTACTAGGGCGTCAGGTTCTCAAAGAACTAACACGGCACATTGCCTGCATTATGAACGCTTTACAAGCCAAGTTCCACACTTAACTCGGTCCACTCAGTTTCATGGGCGCGCAACAAGTGCTTTCCATAATTGAACACACCTGCTCTGCTGTTGTTATGTTCTCCTAGTACGCTGATGTATTGCTTTAGTGATTTTCGTAAAACTCACTATAGATTAATCCTGATGATTTTTACGAATTCCCGATTTTACAAATCAATCGAGTAACTTTGCACATAAATAAATTAACTACTTTAATAAATATGTATAGCAAACAATATTAACTATAATAATATGTTTAGCGATTAACTAAACGTATCTATAAGTTGCAAAGTAACAAAACGTATCCTTAAATTAGTACCTTATCGTCTTTGATCAAATAAAACTAACAAATTACTTTACTCATAATTCAAAGTGGCATGTTGGTATTGAGTTAGTTGTGCTTTAAAACACATTAGAAAGACCGAATTAAATCAATTACTTCTCGAAGACAAGATAAATACGAGGTTCTTAGAACTAAAAATGGCACAATTTAATCACGTTGCGTTACCAGCTCGTACACTTTACTGGAAATTGTAAGTAATCTCTCTTTGTTACCGCTATATCCGTATATACCGGGACTTGATAGGATATCGAACAAATGCTCACTCGCTCTGCGGACAAATTGCCGAGCTTATCCGGGTACGAAGTGGATCTATTATGTGACATTTTGCTGTGACGTTTATCACGATGAACATATTATTTTGTTAGCAGCTAGGCTATCTATTGTGGATCATAAATAGACAGGAGATGAGGCCTTATTTACGGCCATTTAGTTTCATAGTGGACTGGAAACGGTTGAAGTGAAACTAATCGGTTTGGAATAAACGCGTATATCAATGTGATTTGCGAACATTCGAACAGAACAGTGCTAGTTAATACTGATTTCTGAGAACATTCCATCATAGTGTGACGTAATCTTCAGCATTAAACCTCTCCAGTGAATCAGAATTGAAGCTAGTCGTATAGCTCAAGCTTATGCATTGAATATTGTTTTAGGAAGTTTATGTTTGTACCCAAAATAAATCCTGGCCAACTCAAAAGTTAATAAACAGTTTATTGAAACAGTAATTTTAAAAGTGAAGCAACAACTAAAGTGTGCCTTGTCTAACACTACTAACTTTTTGTAAAAACTAAAGCTTGCACCTTCACAGCAGCTACAAAAAAACGCCTCATTGTTTCTCCCAAGATCGATAACTAAGCGGAAAAAAATAAACAAGACAGACTTGAAGTGAAGTAGATAGGAGCGCTTCAGTATTACATTTACTAGGATAGCAGCAAGTAGAAGGATTTGTACTAATCTGGCTACGATGGTACCATTTGTCTCGCCAATGCGATGTTCAGCGGATAGCTTGCATTGAATTATAGGCGGTATCCATTCGTGCGTTAGTGTGTGTAATTTACAGAAGTTTATTGTAAATTAATTTCGGCTGTACTTTAGGGCTTAGTTTGGTCTAGGATTAAGTAAGAAAATACTTATTAAGTATTTGTTACAACGGTGAAAGAAGACATTGTGATGTTTAAACCTTCCAACGACAAAAAATATAATAGTTTGACGCATTTTTGAAGACATGCATAGTCGAATCCAACAATTGGCCAGTGTAGTAGACTTCTGGACATAGGACACTTAACCGCTCCCTCAACAGTAGAATAGTAATGTTTTAAAAAAAAGTTTTTGGTCATTCAAAAGTCTTTTTTACTTATACGACACAAATATAGCTAAATCAGACTACCACAGGGGAAGACATAGTAAAGACATAATCATAATACAATATTTAAAGTTATAATACAAAAGTATTTAAAAGCCGCCAACTTTCCCTAGAATAGAATGCATTGGTTAACCTCAATGTTCTGGCTAGAAGAGTATTACCACTGATGCGGTCTTCAAAAGGATTTAGATTGTCCAGATGCAAATGTGCCAGTGCTAGAAAGACATTAAGAACTATTTAAAAAGTTATTTACTTTTCTTTTTTGTATCCCAGTTTCTGAAAAATAAGGTAAGAGTTAAATAGTTTTGACTCTACTAAACAATTATATTGTTAACCGATTTAATAACTTGAGATGGTCTCCATTCGTCTTTAATTTCTTTTTTTGTGTGAGATAGATTCTACTTTTTTATATTGCTCGACAAGCTTTTTGCGACTGAAGAACACTACTGGCTTACTAATAATTAAACATCAAAAAAGCTCTCATTATTTGTACAGTGTTTTGACCTTTTCACTCATACGCTTCAGTTTTAAAATTTATTGAAATGCGCGGAACAGTATACAACTAATCAGAGTGTACACGTACCTCATTAGTGAGACAGATAGTATTTTATTTAAATTTTTATGGAGTATCGGCTACTACCAGCCAGTGCTTAGTCACATGCTGAATAAGCACTGGCTGGCATATAATATACAGAATATATAAATATATATTAAAAACAGAGAATGAAAATTTTATTTAGTAAGTTTTCATTTTATTTACTATTAAGTACATAAACATTTTCTACCAAAGTTCTATCGTAGATTTTAAATTATTTACAATACAATAAAGCTTCGTAAATAATTCAAAACCAATGTGAAACATTTAAAACAAGACGACATGATAATCAGGTATTCGGCACGTTGTTCTCTCGGCTCAGAAGTAAATTGCTCATGAATAGCTCATAAAATGAAAAGTACAAACAATAAAACTAGTCCCACTCTAACAGAGGATATCTAAGGACGTAGGCTTAACTTGGCACACTGTTACACCGTAATGCAACAGAATTTAATAAGATCATATTCTCGAACGTTCGGAAGCAAGACGAGCATTTGGAATTTTGTTATGACAGTTTTTATTTGTTTAAAATAACTCACTACTTATAAATTCTTTTTATATTCTATTTAATTTCTTACCTAAATTACTTCTACTTACAACGAGTTGTTACTTAATAAAGTTAAGCACACAAGTGCAAGGGTGCAAGATACCAAAAGTTTTTTCATTCGTTAAATTTAATTTTTTAATTACGATATTCACAATCACACCGCTTAAAATATTTCACCTTATAATACATACAAACTTCGTCAGCTGGGTTTGGCTTTTTTTAAATATTTTTATAGTTTAGTGTTAGTAGTAAGCACCTAATTAGTAGATTATATAGTATTAGTAGATGGCTTGTTAGTGGTAAGCAGTTTAGCGTAGTTTGTTGTAGCCATGTACGAGAAAATAACTTCAAGAAGTCAAAAAGCTATAAACAAGTATTAAAACAAGACTACTGTTACACCACTGTGTAAGGCGCATCCTGCCTTACAGTAATCTTCCATTTGAGGGAGCGATTTGTCCACAAGACAGATAGTAGCATGCTCACACAAGAGCTGCACTCTGTATTGCTTACTAACTATCACTTTCAAACATTCTATTTTGCACACAATACACTGGTTTTAGTTTAAATTGTTGGTAAAAACTGTTACACTAGTGTTTAAGTATAACATCTGCTTCTCAAATGTAGGTAATTATTTACTGTAAAATCAAATAAACCTCTGTGTATTGCCCATTTCTTTCCGCTTCTTAACAAAGTCTTGATTCAAAAATGTTATCAACCATTTACCGATCAAAAACTTTCATAAAAATGAATAGTTGGATTAACTTTCTAATAATAATAACTATCACATAATATTATAATGCAACGGGTCTTAGGGGCGATTGTTTCAGTTTTCAATCGCACTTAGGACTCGTCGTATAATATAATGTGTACACTGTACAAATAGCGAGAGTTTAAGATATTTTTTTTATAACACGAGCACACAGACAATAGACATCAACAAAATGTGGTCAATACATTCATATCATAGCAATACAAGTAATAAACTTAATAATATAAATATATCATGCATCGTACAACCAAAACCAATGCTGGCATAAAAAATATGCAGATCTGGGAAAGACAACGTCCGATTACAGAGAATGAGAGAATTTATGCGTCGTAAAAAAAGAATAATAAATGAGAACCCGCCCTTCATGTTACGTCACCATGCTCCGAGGCTGCTTCATCAACTGAATTTTTATTGAACATGAGATCTGCGCGAGTGTGCAGTAAGTATTCTTAGAAGTATTAAGGAATTAAATTCGCTTGGTTTACAGTGGCTGTTCTTGTTAAACTATTTTTTGTGAAAGAATAATAAAGTTTATTATAAAACTGGACTTAAAACTAAAATATATTTTTGTTAGTTTTTACGTATCGGGATTACGTAACGCGAAGTTATTTCTATTTGGATTTTATCAGAATCGTACTCTTTAAATATCATTAAAAAGCTGCAGAAGAATTTACGTAATCAACTAATTAAAAAGCGAAAAGTTGAATAAAACAGGAAAAAGGCAACAAAACAAGAAATGAAAATTAAATCAAAAACCCGCACCGAAATAAAATTTGACCACTTAAACAAAAATCCGACATGTAAATATTATGCAAACGAACGAAAAAGAAAAAAAATATATCAAAAAAAAGTTTTCTAATATGGAAATGTGACCATCAACACGTGTTCGCGAAAAAAAATGCAAATCATGGTAAGTAAGGCGACCTAAAACTCGTTTTTATGGGAAGTCATAAATTACGGGACGCGAGCGAAGCCGGGGCACATAAACATTGCTATTACACATGGTACCCTTAAAAGTCTGGGACAGGACATTTTTTGACCTCACGAATCATGTTTATTCATGTAAGAAGGGATCTTTTAAAACCAAGAGTAATAGGATTGATAGGATTGGAAGGGATGTAGATTTTTATTGTTTTTTTTCGTATTTAATGCAATGTAAGTGAATTGTTTTAAATTATAAACATTATCTTGAATGTACTCAACAAAAGCAGCCACATCAGTCAGCTCGTGACCACGGTCGTTGTAATGCGATCGAAACGTCGGGTGAACATATAAGGTATTCTAACCTTTAATTTTCAATCGCGATTAAGACCCGTTACAATATAATATTATGTGTACAAGTCGCGACAGTTTAAAATCGTTAATACTCAACAAAAACTATAATTAATAATGACCTTCTTCAACAAAGTCTGTTTCTATTGTATTTGAAAAGCTCTTAGAGCAACTTTGGTATGTGACGTTGTTTATATCTATCATACTGTGGTCACTATAGAAGAAAAGTTTACTTAGAACTTAAAGTTTCTAAAAATTGACGTCTACTTGCTATCCAAAAAAAATATTTGTTTTTTTATTTATAAATCAAAATGTTTTGAATTAATTCACCCATTCACTTTGTATTATATATTTTCACCGAATAAGGATGCATGTAAAAATGCGATTTATGAGATTCGAATCTATAACCTCTCAACTGCAAATCAATCATTAGTCACTGGAAATAATTTCATCTTGAACTCCATAATCTCCCACCCGACTGTGATACATGTCAGAAATAAATTACAATCCTCATCATCAATTGCTGAATAGTCGTAAGATATGAACATTAGATCAAGTACATAGATTGACATACGTCAATACACCTAACTTGTCAATTCATCACTAACAAGCCAATATTTTATTGATTAGACAGTAAACCATAAGTGATAGCGTAATCTCTAGCAACGCTAAAGCTAATATTCCTCAAGTGAGATATTATTTTCTACTAGCTTCGGGTGGAGACTTTCTTAGGATAAAAACTATCGTACGATGTACCAAATTTCATCAAAATTGGTTCGGTAGTTTATGTGTCGTAGAGTAACAAACATCCATTCATACATCCAATTTTTCACATTTACATTATTGGTAACTAATGAGTTTATGCGATAAACTATACTCGGTACCATCGTATTGACAGTTTAAAGTTACTTTAAAAGATAATTAAACCCATACATACATATTATGCTCGAGCCTTGATTACTTTTTGTATGTACCATAACTTTACACAAATCTATAGTAGTAAGGAACCGCCCTTCTGATCAGAGTCAAAGTTGTACGTGAATGGAGCAACCAAATAGAACTAAACTATATTTAAACTACTAAGGCGTTATTACTCGGTATAATTATTGTTCAAGCTTATATACAACGCACACTGCATACATGTGATGCGTATTTAATACTCTAACCTACTTATTTAATACTATTACCGGTGCAAAAGGTATCCTATGTGTTACATAGATAAATCCAGGTTAAAAAAAAAAATTAAATGTACTCAAAAGATTGGTAAAATTTACTAAGAAACATCTACTAACCTTATACATTCATAACAACAGGATAGCTTTCTCAACTATTTTTGACTCCTGAGGTGTCACCAGCCACAATATTTTTCACTAATATCAAAACTATCAAATCAATGTCGTTCTCATTAATCTAACGGACGAAGACAAATGTTTTATATAAGACTTTATGCCACGGTCTGTCAAATACACGTTTTTTTCTCATCAACTCCGACCATACAGAATGAATTGATCAAAGTCGGACAACTTAGATTAAGTTCTGTTAAGTTATTAAAGGGCAGTAAGGAGCGTTATTGGCGCAAATGTACTTTGATACTTGAGACTTAGCTTGACAGTCACTAGAAAAGAAAATATTTCGGTTCTGTGTAACAAGGTGTTCGGATGTGAATGAAATATAAGAAGTTTATAAGGATCGTACCATGTAGCGCTCTATGGTCTCTGCCGAATCTTATAAGAAGAAGAAACATAGAAGGCGTGATTTAAAGCATGTTTGTACGTATCTCCCAACTAGATGGTCATTTAACTATGGCAGAGCTGCAGTGAATGAAACAAGCGAAAAGCCGTTTGCAGTTGCGTACTGAGTGGAACATCTATTACTCAAAAGTAGTACAAAGTAGACTAAATTAATAGGTCTGCAACTTGGAACCTTGAAACCTGTGCGTTAATGTTAATATTACCGCGATATTTTTTAACAGCCCGGAGCTTGGTAATATGCCAATCACTCGCCCCAATGAAACACATGTAACCGATATGAAATTTGCGAACATTACACTCGACAATACGTTCCAATAAAATTGAAGGGGTATTTTAAAATTACATTACAATCCCAAACTCAACTACTCTAGACTTCACATATACGAAAACACTGAAATTCACGATCGAATAAACGCTATTACTCCGGTCAATTTAGACATTTGACCCACGACAAATTCAGGGGAAGCTGAAAATTCTTAAAATTGTTTAAATTATAATTATAAACATTGGCTTAAAAGTCCCAACCGATCCCATGTAAGGAAAAAAATTTAGCGGGGTAATAAGGTCCAAAAAATGAGTTTTTCGCGATTTTCTTGAAAACGGTAAGTTTTATCGCAAAATTACCCCAGACATAATTTGTAGATCAGGGAATTTCCTATAAAAAAGGTATCAATAATTTTTTCCCTAAAAGCCACCGCTTCTGAGATATAACGATGCAAAACCTCTGGAAAAGGATTATGTATTGAGAACCATTCCAAAAGTTTTCGTAAGTCTTAAGCATCTTTTTTTACTCGTGAATCACTTGCATCAACATGCTGCTCGGTCGTATCCATCCTAACATTAGCCAGATCTTCTAATTTTTCACAAACTGTATTCATTGCATGCATACTATAAACCCATTTACTTATGACACTCTGTTTTGTGCTTCTTCCTCGAGCAATACCTCCATCTGTCATCATAGACTGCTCAATTACCATGTCCGTTGAAGTGCCACAGCTTAATTTGTCTGAACGTCTCACAGTGAAGAATCCTTCTGAAATTTTTTTATAGACTTCAGGATCTATGAAATTCTCTAATTGTAGCATATCCTGCAAGTATAGGTGTGCAGACTTAGCATACGGAAAATGTCCAGACGCGTGAAAGTAAGGAAGCATTTCTTTGACGCAGTTTAAATGAGCTTTCCAATCCCCCATACGTTCAGCTCTTAAAAACTCTTTAAGAATTGAAACCATATAAAAATATTGAATCCAAAGTTTCGCTGTTGGTCCTCGTTCCTCATAATCCTTAAGTTTTTGATTCAGTTTATTAAGTAAAGCTCCAGATATTTCATCATTTTCAATATCATTGTATGAAAAAATTTTATCTACTATATTTTCGATATTAATTATTAAATCAGCATCCATGATGTCATCGATTTCAACTTCTTTTAATATTATAATTGCTAAAGCAAGTTGAAGTAGTGTATGAGTGTATTATGACGCTCGCAATTTTTTGCATCGTTATATCTCAGAAGCGGTGGCTTTTAGGGAAAAAATTATTGATACCTTTTTTATAGGAAATTCCCTGATCTACAAATTATGTCTGGGGTAATTTTGCGATAAAACTTACCGTTTTCAAGAAAATCGCGAAAAACTCATTTTTTGGACCTTATTACCCCGCTAAATTTTTTTCCTTACATGGGATCGGTTGGGACTTTTAAGACAATGTTTATAATTATAATTTAAACAATTTTAAGAATTTTCAGCTTCCCCTGAATTTGTCGTGGGTTTACTGATTTTTTGGTCTAATTTGACCGGACTATATACGCTTAAAATCAACATTTAATTGCAAATAATAATAAGACAATAGACATTAACAGGCCCATTTTCACCTTCGCAAAGACATGTCTATTAATTAAATATCTAACAAAATAACAATACGCTGACGATCTAATCAAGACGCCTTACATAATAAACGTCGAATTTACTAACTTAAACACCTTTACATGCACAACACACATAACCAACCTTAAGAGTAAGTACATAAGGTTTATATTCCTGTGTTCCCAGCTAGGCTCTTTTATGTGCCACCTACAGTAATAAAGACTGTGTAACGATGTTCGTAAAGAGTCCACTTCGATTAAAGTAAAAGTAATAAATGACCTTAGTAAGTTCCGATTAGGGTTTTAAAACGTCATGTAACAATTGTAAGGTTATTGGACGGGATCTGCGTTTTATGGGTGATATTTTTTAATTTGAAATCGACTTTATGTCAATGGAAACGGCGAAGTAAGGAGAAATTATTCGACATTATCGGAAACGTTTGTTTTGATTGTATCGATTGAACGTCAAATAGTGGAGAGAGTTCAGCGTTTGACGTCACATTCGAGCAGTTTCTCTTGTAGCATTCCATGATACATGTGACGAAATGCTAGAACATCAATAAGTTACAATGCACTTAAATTATAAGATCTTGAGTCGTTGCCCAAGACTTCCTCTTATGAATTAGCACATCTACATATCATTGGTCGTAAATCCAGTGTCCTTGAGACTTTACTCAAAAACTAGGTATAATACATCAAGTTTTCTTTATCAACTATACCCAAAATCTACCGCGGGCTCGTCCCGAACCTTGTATGATTTCACTCGAGGGATATGATAAGGCGTTCTGTGCAAAACATGGAAGTTTTTTCACAATATTTATTCGTGTCACTGGGAACAACAACAAAACAGTCGCCTTGTTTTCTCCGCAGCCTGCACAAACTTCCCAACTCATGACAAACTGCCTTAAGTTCAATCAGAATTCACAAACCTGAAACCGCCCTTATATTTACACTGCATGATTTTCAACTGCACGTTAGATGCCAAGGTTAACGCGATTACCTCGGTGCAATCATTGAGCCGCGTTTGGTGGGTTCAAATCCCACCCGGCACAAATATTTGTGTGATGAACACGAGTATCTGTTCTGAGCCTGGGAGTCATTTTGTAGTTTAGTAGTTATACATATAAGTATGTATTTAAAAGTATATAAGTATGTTTGTCAGTTGTTTGGTTACCATGGTACAAGCTTTGCTTAGTTTGGAATCAGACGACCGTGTGTGACTTGTCAAATGATATTTTTTTTATTTTAGTTACATTCAGTGATGCCTGCATTCTGACGTCAAAACGTCGTGAACTAAACTGGAACAGGGCAATAAAACAAAGTATTTTTGCTTTTTTACTTTTCATCTCGCCTGAGCCATATTTCGTGGGAGGCGGACCATTGATTGGCTGTCAAGTCCAAAACACAATACATCGTAGCCAATAACAAGAGGAAAGTCCTTTATTGTAGCGAGACGTAAAAAGACGAACGTTGACATTTTCGTAAGAGAACAAGCGATGAGAGGTGGCGCGATTGCTTAGCGATTTACTAAACATACGTATATAATTGGTATCTATTAGATGTTATCCTGATGCTACCTTACCTCCTATACACCTCTCACACCATTATGTCTATACCTTAATTTTATCCTAGTCTAATACTATCTCAGCTCCTCTAAGGGAACTGCTATCCAGACGATATCATGATCTATCCAGGCCCAATTCCAATCCATTTATACAAAGCACTCTACTTAGCTTTAATTTAGACATACTTCTAACTATATACTTATTACTTCGTAAATAAAATAAATTACTCAAATAATTTTATCGTAAGTACTATAAACTAAAAAGATTTTGTTACTCAGTATATAAATGTTATAATTTTAATTATTTCCATAACAATGCTACTAAACAAAACACTGTATCACACACCTCTGTAACAGCTGAAAGGCCTGAAAGCTAACAACTGGCCTACTAATTAGATCCTAATTATGTATTTCACCCACGGAGGCCGTTACCCATGTCTTTTCTTTTAGTCCCCTGCCAAAATCCTACATTCATGACATTTTGTCATTCAACCGACGAAAACTTCACAAAACCTTCATTATTCTTCTTTTGTATGGTTTACGTCATTTTCGTGTAAAATATTTTTATTTTAATAATTACAAAAAATACGCACTCGTACTCCTTGTCGAGAAAAATAAACAGTGAATTTATTTACCTTCATAGTCAAACAGTTTTTATTATATTTTCATTAAATTAATATGTTTACTTAACATAAAACATCTTGGCCAAACGTATTCTGAAGCCTATGTTTCAAACAGAAAAACTCGATAACACAAGAATGGTAAGCAAATCAAACCCAAGTTAAGGTGGCTATCACCATATTTTTTTTTTGTATAAGCTACGTGACCTTCACTATACCTACGTATATTTTGTATAAACAACTCCAAAAAAAAGTTATTTTCGCCGAAAAAACTGTAACAGCTGTCCTCTGGGTGATCATGAAGGCCAGTCACAAAATCAACAACGCAGGTCACGGTTAAAAAGCACATTAATACGACGGCGCGAATTATCAAACGGTATCCTTGTTGTTCGTTGGCTTATTAAAGTTAAGCGAGGGTTAATATTTAATCCGAGTTGCGCACAAATGCCGCCGGGGGCGCTAATGTATGCGGCGTCACGGCTCGCGCACTGTACGGGTTGGGATAAATGCGCAGCCTCTTACACCGTGTTGTAATCTGAGACTGGATTATCGATCGATTTGGTCTAAAAATGTTACATGTGATTTTTCGTATGATGAGTGTGGGTCATAACAATAATAAAGCCGTAAAACAATACATAATAAAAAAACCTTTCAGACTAAATTAGCTGAAAACTTTCAAGAACAAGCTACGTTAGACATAAAGGAAATATTTTTTAAGAGCTCAACATTGTAGGTTGTATTTTATTGTTATATTGTATTTATTTGTGCATTACTACAGTATAAATCTAAGTTTTTACATTGAACGTCCAACATTGTTTAGTTCCATATATACTGCTCAACTAGCATAACAAAAGAATCATCAATCGCTTCAGAAAAAAATGTGGTGACCACAAAAACACACGCTACGGTGTGACATCAAGCAACACGGCGTACAAGCCAACGAGTTACTTACTACTTAACGCGTATCATGCGTTCAAAGTTAAGGTAAGTGCTCGCCAAAACTTTTTGAATGTGTTCAGCCTTTATTATACACGGCAACACTAAAACCTCTCGTATAAACTTGTACACTTCAACTGGCTGTTAAATATATGCCTTAGTTTGATAACCATAACCTAGACGTACTGATTACTTTTGTAAGTGTAATTAAAAAGTAATCATTTTCGAAGTGACAGTAATCAAAATGTTAGTAGATGTAGGTGGCGCTAGTGAGGCGGCGGTTAAGTGAGAAAATGACAGGTATGTTGTAACATTATCAGTCTTTAGAGCAGAATGATTTTATAGCGCTTTAGAGATTTTATAATCCACAAACAACATAGGATATAAATTCTGAATAATAGTATATAAGGTTGTAAACTACAAAATAGCTAAATCACAAGAAATTTATGTTGCAATGCTTGTTAGGATTGATATTATTCTTAATTCTTATAGGTATCAATAGAATAACGTGCTTAGAGACATCGTATTTCAGGTTAAAAATACTTCAAAACAGTAGGTACCTAAAATAAAAAAGGTAAGCTTTACTGAACTAAGTCCTTTATTTCAGCAGTCACCCTAGCGGCCAGACCCGACAGCAAGTACACGACTTTTACAGAATCAAAGTAATAACGCTCATTATTCCCTTCCACAAAACTAATAAAGTACAAAGCAAAGGAAATCCCTTAGGAGAATAACACATTTATTTGTAAGAAAAATAAAGCTGGCCATAAAGGGAGCGACACGTCGCGACACGACCGCACTCTTCCATTTGGCCGGCAAATTGCGACTTTACGTGACCTACGACAAACTGAACACGTGACGTACGCGCGTTCGTGCCCGTGAATGGTAGGTTTTATAACCGTAAATATGTACTGCGGACTGACATAATACCTAAGTTAGTATGCGGAACTTTGTTTATGCGGTATATTTGATACTAGACTTTGTAGGAGCCTTTCGACCTTACATCTGTACCTAAGTTTATAACATATTTTCTAGTCTTTAAAGACTGAAACATTATCATTTAGGTACCAATTAATATTTTACATTTAATTTATATACATATACTACACTCACTGCGCAGCGCAGGAATGCTACGTAACTGTAGAAGGCCTGCAGTCAACTTTATTCACTGCAGGCTTTTTTTATAAAGAATAGTTTTTTGGCTTAATTTATCACACCTTTCAGTTTAGATAGAAGCAAAGAAAGGCGCCGCTCTTTGCAGAAGCAAAGAGCGACACCTTAATTCACAAAGAATTGATAACACATCACAACCGATGAAAGTTGCAACGAGAAACGAGTTACATATTCTGCACCTAAGAACTCCAACTAGAGAATTTCCTCACGTACTTAAAATAAACTTGGTGTTCAGTCCACCAGTAAATAGCGACACAACTACGTTGGTAGTTGACACTCGTACCAAGTTCCAACTTGTCGGGTCCACGCCATCAAGTATTTAACAAGTTTCCGTGAAAGAATAGTCAACAGGTGTCCCCTGAGAGCGCGGGGACTAGAAAATATTAACAATATGCCACTTCTACTACTTTGTTGTTATGCTCGCCTGGTATCATGCATTTTAAATAGTTGCAGAGTTTATTTTTTACATAATGCGGTGCGGGTTAATGTACCCGATGAAAGGCGAAAAGATTTTTCTCCTATTGAAAACTGTACGGCTCTGTAAGAACCACAGGTACTAATGTTTTCATACTCACAATTACTTATCTTCACCATAAAGGTCCAAAGTTGATTTCAGGCAAAAGCCCAGTTTAATAAGCATCTAAAACTTTCGCATTAATAACATTAGTGGTTACTCAATAATAACATGCTCAGTACCAATCAAACCCTTATTAGTAAGTTCCTTCAAAATAATCCACCCATCCCTCATAATTTCATTACAGGCCTGAACAAATTCACGACCTTCTAAGTTTTAAACACATGGACGCATCTTTACGCGCGCGTTAACGTTAACTTTAATCTGACAAACGCTCATAAATCACATAATAACGTAATAACGTCCTAGTGACGCTTGCGACTCGTCTTTATTGCCTGTAACATTTGACGCGCATTTTAATACATTTTGAAGTACTATTTAAATGAAGTGTCGGGAAGAAATGTATAGTGGTTGAGAAGTCATGAACCTGTTACAATGTTGGTACGAAATCCATATTAAAACCAAAACCATGCCACAATTCGGTGCTTTAATGTTAAACATATCTACTGCAGTAGCCCGATTCTCTACAACTATCAAGTACCGACAACCGGCTAGCTATCGAGAAATTTTGCATGTCAATCAGATCGCAGCACCTGCAGCGGACGTCGTAGGAGCAATTTTTCGATACATTTGAAATGTTAAACTCGATGGTAACGATTGTAGAGAATCGCACTACGCTTGCTTTTGATACAGTATCGTGTTTTCTATGTTTCTGACTATACATATTTGCCAAAGTTCATAAGGTTCAGTGCATCAGGAACATTAGAGTAGGTTTTAAGCTCCCAAATAAAACTCGTTTTAAAATGTTCTAACAAAATACTCTATCACTCTATTTAAATATACTCAAAAGTCTTGCATTTGAAGTTTTGTAAACTTGAGAAAATCTTAATAAGCCATCTGGATTGATTGAGTAGGAGCGCAGAGGCTTTCATGTGCAAATCCTATGGAGATTAGAGCTCGCTCCCTACCTTCGACTCGTTGGGTTAATGCATAAATGTTTTAAACCGATTTTGTCTATATTCGATCCAGAAAATGTTTGGTAAAATTGGACCAAAACATCGATTTATAAAAGCCTAAATGACGAAACCACGGTACCGTATATGTGAGTCCTGTTATTCAGTGTCAAAATGTATATAGACTGTCTGATTTTCAAAATCGTCACTATTAATGAATATAGTGAAATTACTTACTACTGTATATTATCTTGGAAGTCAATATACAATGACTGCAAATTATTTGCTAGCTAATAATGATTATTACTTTAATATTTTTATACAAAAACGTACGATTGGAAATATGACAGCGTAAATATATTTTTAAACCCGACTGTGCCCGTCTCGGCAAAATCTATTATATCACGGTCAGTTCTAAAAAACGTTTGCTCTTTATGAGCAATAGTAACGCAAGATTGATAATTTCAAATAATGTGTAAGAAAGTAACCTTTGTTTGTTAATCATATAGGTAAATCAAAGAGTAACATAAGCATTTAAAAGGTTTAAAAATAAAAATATTATTACTGACAACACAAAAGAAAAACACATTTATGAAGTTTTTTTAACTACAAATAGCGCAACTTGTCTGCACTATAACATTACTTATAATGTCTTGCACTTTTCAAAGATGAACGTTTTTATTTAACTCATAATTAATGGTCCCACGGCAATTTGCCGCGACCGTGGCCACGACTCAAAGGAAAATGAACAGGAAATATGTTTTCCTAACGATTTCCCCTTTACCAGGGCACCATAAAGGATGAAGAGTTTTTTGTCTTTAATAAAGATATCAGAAATTCTTCAATTAGGATAACGAGGATAACTTTTTATGTCTCGGGAGCGCATACAGTAAAATATAATTGTGATGTTGAGATATCTGAACGGTAATGACGTCATAAGTTGTTTCGAGTTATGGTTTTGTTATGGTACATTTAAGATGAATGAACAAAAAGACTTCCAGTTCATAATATGGTTTAAAGATTGCATAAAATAGTCACTTACTGGGAACTTGCAATCTTATTATTGCATCTTTCTAGTGCTTTTTTATCAACTTGACTATACTTTCGACGTTTTAAAATTCACCTTAAAATATTCCTTTGTAAGGATAGTAACAAGTGGCGTTTTCAGGTCCTATAGGAAAAAGTACCCAAGTTATATTATGTACGTATGAAATTTACCGCAGTGTTACTGTTTACTGCAGTGATTCCAAACAACCAAGCTAGTTTTATCTAACACTTAAGCAAAGCACGATAAGAAATCCTAACTCAAATCTGAGATTTACGGTGTGAATGTAAAACTCTCAAAATTTAAACGCAGGAAGATTGTCCGGTAATAAAACCTCCCCGTACTTCCGTCCCTTCTAGTCTCTATAGAAATAAGCAATTACAAAGACAATTAAAATTTTAATTGCTAATTGCCTTACCATAAAGCCATCGTATTTTTCTTTACATTAACCGTGAAACAGTCACAGGTGACTAAGCTTTTAAGCTGAATAAATGATTTTTCAGTTTGCTGGCAGCCATAAACGCGGTTATCTTTGCTTAAGTACGCAATAGACTTATTTAATCTATGGTAATACAGTTTGAAAGGACCATTCTACAAACGATTAGTAGAAAGATAAAGGACATTCTATTTTTAAATTTATTTACCTTTATTTAGTTAACATTTTTAATTAGCCAATTTTAAGGTATTTTACTAGCTATGCTATGACAATGTTAGTAATTCGAGCACAGCAATTTTTGAATTTTGAATGAAATCCTCACGAACCAAAATATTCCAAACAAAATGTTAATGCGCATCGACGTTTTTGTTCATAAATATTTAATCCGACAACTCCTTGTTTTTATTCTATCCTGGTATTTGCACAACGTGACGTAACAGCCGACAAGACACAATCGCTGTTTGTCCAGCTAATGCCGCGCACACACGAGCGATTTACCTACGTTATACAAACGCATGCGTAGTGCGCGCACGCCCTTATCTATTTACCTGCAAATATTTGTAGAGGGAGCTTGATTTTCAGTATTTCTCCATGAATGCTTGTATGGGAGTTACTTTGTTGACGGGGTCAAGATGTGTATTCCGTTTAATGTTTATCAGAGTATTTTGTATTGATCTCTCTTCATTTGTTGTATTTTAGCTTTGTTTTATTTAATCTATATGCATATACTGATCACGGATATGATTCTTATACATACACTACACTTTTTTTCTTTTGTAGTTGGTAGAGTCAAAGACATTACAATATTTCTACTATTGTGTACATTTCTTCACAGATTCTAAACAATTCGTGTAGGTAACGTAAAGTTCCCAGCAGACAAGACTAAAAAAAGATTATTTTCCAATTTAAAAGTCCGAGTTATAGATCAAATATTTTACCAGTCGAAACAAAATATTACTCCATCGAGTCATTACAAAAAGCAATTTATGCACAAAATTAACAGTGATCATCATAAACGAAATTGCAACCAACATTTCCCTTTGCTTTGAGTTCAAAAACGGCTCATTTAGTTTCTCGCAGGCAATGTACTTCATCGCACGATATGTTCCCAGTAAACGTTTACAATCAAAGCCCGTGCTTGTTGTCACAGAGCTTTTGTAGTCAACGCAAAGTGCTCACTCGTCGGTTGACACAATCGGTATCTTTACACCCCTACTGTTTCAAATAAACGCTACCTACTTAGTAGAGAGAACTAGTTATAACATTTTCGGGGGTTTTATCAGTTTTCATGTATTGGCAAATTAGCGAGCTAATCTATTGATCTATCAATATTTACGTAAGATTTAGATTACAGTAAAAGCACGTTAAATATTATTGACGAAACTCAATGGATAGTATCTTATAAGTTGCCTGCATTGATTTTAAAAAACGAGATAATCGATAAAACTTGAATAGATGCTAATCAATACAAAGTCTTTGGTCTCAGAGTAATAAACACTTAAATATGAGTGATTACCTATTTACAATCTCTGCTCACCCTACTTCATTAACATCCATACATATTATAATTTAGAAAGTCGTGTAATTCCAGCAGAAACCGTATGCAGAAACCACACTCAACTTATTCTATTCAAACTCAAGCAGTTCCTCGAAATTTTACCTAGAATCTCCCAACTCTCACATAACAGAGGAAATAAACACGACGACATGACCAGGACAACAGAGAATATGAGGTGGTTAGCGAACCACTCATAAAAGATGTGCAACCGCGCGACCCAAACTTTGCTCTCTGCACTTATCAAGACATATCGCCTGGGTCCGTGGACACACGGACTACATGATTTGATAGCAAAAGATTGGAATACCAAACAAAGTATTTGTTGTCTATGTTTTATATCAATAAATCCAGACATTTGTATTTTATGAAAAATATATCATATTATGCTTCTGAAGACCGTACCGAATGAATAATGTCTACTCCCTCGCAAAAGAAATACTATTTTATTCATATCAATTTATTTTATTTAAGTGATACATATTTTTTTAAATTAAAGCGATGAGGATGTAAATTTTTTTGAGCACAGTAATTAAAACCTTAGTTGAAAAGCTCTATAACAATATAAACATTTCACAGCTAGTCATAAAGTTAGCAAGATGTTATTAGGTAACCATGTCGAACGGAACCTAATCCCAAAATCAACAACACATGTATTCCACGATCCCAACGTCCGTATGTGTATTCCCGCTGAAGGTACGTCGTCATATTTCGCAGACATTATACAGCATCGGCTAAAAGCCTTTGCATACGAAAGTTGTGCGGCCCCCGGCGCTCCTGGTACCTAGTACGTAGGTAATGGGATTCTTAGTAACCCCACTTTGTTTAGCAGATGAACACCTTAGGCAATTATGACTCTCATGTGTTTATTATGCCCTGGTAAGATTGTCGTCAGCGTTGTATATTTAGGTCACCTGATTCTGCTTTCGTTAGTTATTGATAAAACTTTACTAATTTAGGACTTCATTCAACGTTACTTTATGAGTTCATAAGTTTAAGATTTAATAATTCAAGATTTTTCTTCACGGTAGACTACAATCCAACTACACTTCTATGAAAGGTCTGAGAAACTAACAACGTAGCATAACTTCATAATTTTCTTTCGTTCAACATCGAACCAATATTTTTTTATAGCGCGATGGTTAAAGATACAATATTGCAGTCTACCCATAACTAAAAACTATCACCTGAATTATCCATTTGATTTTCTGGCATTCTTTGAACTTGTTCACTTTAAGCACAAATTGAATTTTACCATTCAATCACTCAGTTAATTTTCTGGATGAAAATAATCATATCAAATATGTTACAGACAGACATACATGTTCCAAGAAATTTGCTATCCACGAACTGTCACGAACTTTAATCTTTCCTTCCGCACCATTAGGAACTAATCGAGAAAACTGCGGCTCAGCCAACCATCTAACTCAGATCCCTTTAATTATCCCATTATAGTCAGCGTGGTCGAAAATTGTTAAGATTAAGAGCGCGATGAGGGGTCTTTGTGAATTGGACGTGAAGGTTATATAGGCTCAGAGCTGGGCTAGTTATATGTACGTAGATTATCTGTGTGATTCATGTGTAGCTGTTAGAGCTGAATAAAATATCTGAAAGTGCAAAAAGACATCATAAGACTCTATCACATAGGTAGACTAGTCTTAATAGCCAGAGTTTAGAATAGTCTACATCCTTTTTTACCAACATTTTATGGTCCGCTGCCTCTTTACTAGGAAAATAAATCCTATTTATCATTTGGCCTTGGACCTGCTAAAGCCAACACAAAAAAAAATTCGAGCGTCTGCTACGAAACGAGTACAGAACCAGTTGGGACCCTATGTGGACCTACAAGAATGAAAATTTCATGTTCATAATGTTTGTTATGTAGTTGTTTTATCATTCCTTTCAATGCCTCACTAAAGGATCCTTAACAGTCCACCACTTCGTTTTCTAGTTAAATTTAGGTTTATTTCATCCATGAACAATTCTAAGTAATCTGACAAAGAAAAACGTAGCAAAACCTTTTATAAAAATGTTTCGCTAATATTTCTAGCTAAAAATTAATTATCCGTGCTAAATATCTAGTAAGATGGACATTTCTTAGAAATTTCTGATCGATTAGTTCCGAATATCCCTCTATTTCGAATACTGTGTTATTTATTAAATCCTATTAAGCTAATTATTCCTAGAAAAATGTTTAGGAACTTTTTGAAAGATTCTTCTTCGAATAATTTATTGGAAAAGATCATTTGATGTACAGTGTCGTACAGTGTTAGGAAAATCTGAAAAGACAAAATAAAATTAGTCTTCAAACAAAGATATCTTACAACTAAAAAAATAGGCCTAGGTAGTGACATGCTCTTTATTGTATATTTGTATCAATACTAAAAGTAGCTCATTCATCTATGCCTCATCATTTCTCCCATATTCTCCATACCTACGAAACGAAACTGGAATTTTATTATAATTAAAAAAAAAGATAAATCCACTTTATACATACACTTTTAAAAAGTTAAATGTTACGATTATCACTGTTAAAAAACGTTACAGCCAAAGCAGAAAAAAAAGCCGTTCAAAAAAGTAAAATCGCAACATTCCAGCCTTTGAAACGTTTTTGAATGATTTAAAATAGAGCAACGTGTATAAAATAGAATCTATACGAGTTTAAAATAAATATCTGGTGTGTAGTTTGTGACGCGGGCGGGTCAACAACGTGACACAAAACTGAATAAAATGAATCATGCTACAGTGACGGTGGATACCAGTGAGTGTTATGACGTATTGATTTTTAGGAAGCCCTTTTTGAGGGCAAATATTTAAAATATTGGAAACTTATTGGGGCTTTCAGTTTATCGGATATAGATGAACAGTTTTAAATGGTAGTCCTTTTATATTGAGGAATAAACGTGAATAGTCATTGACCATGATGATGAATTACATCTATATATTAATACGTGAGGCTAAAACTTTGCGCTCTTTTTTACGAAAAATGCGCACGCAGAAGTATGAAAAAATAACATACGTTTGATTCTGGACCAGAACCCGTTGACATGACAAGTGCTCAACGTGTAGCTTGATAATGCGCTTTTACAACTACATGTTATGCTTCATACTCTCTCTTTTTAAACTATATCTATCTCATTCTTCCCGAAACTATGAACCAGGAAGCAGCTATAGTAAATATGCGAGGTATAAATAAATAGGTGAGCGCAATATCGTTTGGATTGCGCCCAGTGACATGGGTCGACACCCTCGTCCGGTGGCTGTTAATTTTGCTTGTCGACTGTACCTCGCTTCAAGGGACGGGCTTCAGCGATCAACGACCATTATGAGCACAAGTAATTGATGTAGTTTTATGTGATAATTATAGTGCTGATGTAGTGACATGGAGACAATTTTAATCGAGAAGACACAAACGTAGTCAATGTATAGTATTGTACGTGCCTTTAAGCGTCTTGCGGGTCTATTAGTAATGAAGATTGTTGACAAAGATTCTTTATATTCTACATTATGTATTACGTCAGTCATGCTATGGATTCTCCCTAAGCGGTACCAACAAAGACATTTAACTACGAATCGAAGTAGCAAAAGCTACCTCTACTACTCTGTGTACCTGATGTTTACTAATTAAAGACCAGTCATTACGGATCAAATTGATATCATATTTGATAGTAAAATCGTCCATAATTGTAACTATATGATTAAATTCGATGGAAATATTAACAAAAATAAATATTATAAACAGTATAAACGAATATAATTACTATTTTAAACTCTCGCGACTTGTACAAACTTCTAACCTTTAATTTTCAATCGCGATTAAGACCCGTTACATTGTAATATTAAATATAATTTCTGTTTAGACTGCACGGAAGTTAACCACAAGATTAATTAACGAAACTGTGTCAAACAAGGAACTGTTGCTTGATTGGGGTAGTGTACATGCGCCCTAATAATGACTTATAAGCTACTTCATGATGTTTAAGTAGATTTTAGTTGTAGCTCTTTGAAGAGATTTTTGGGGATACTTACTGACTTAGCGAAAACAATTACTACTACTAACTACTAATAAACTATAAATCATATTGGTAATATTAAGAAGTGATTAAAAGTACGGCTCAGAGATACTTGCCAGCTCTTCTGATTAACTTTACCTTCCTAACCGATATTAACTTTGACAACCACCACTAACACTATTGATAACCATGAATAATGTTCTATAGTACTTAAATCTAAGATAGATATTATTTACAGTTTCGTTAACCTCCAATGATTAGAAACCTTGTCGATCAGCAAGTAAAACAACCCTTGGCGCGAATATTACAAAGATGGGTGAGCGTTTAGTTTTTTCCGTATAATAGATCATTTATTAAAATACTCTCCAGTGAACTTAAACGTTTCTAAAATCCCAAAACATCCTTAGCAGTAGCTCAATTCTCTACTACTATCGACTTCCGACAACCGAACTGTCATCGAGAAATTTTGTATGAAAATCTGATGCGCCTCTGACGAGTGTCGTAGGAAACATGTTGGCAGTACATTCTAAATGTCAAATGTCGATAGCTAGCCGGTTGTCGGTAGTCGATAGTGGTAGAGAATCGAGGTACAGAACAATATAGTTTTCAAACGAAAAATTTGATTTCATAAAACAAAAAAGTAAATTAATAAATCCGACTTTTGAAGCTGAAACTTCAATTTGTGATATTGGTTGTCCCCCACTATAAATTGAAACCGCCTCTCGTTTGTGTTCAGTTGAAATAATAAAAAACCTTGTTGCTCCGCGGACGAGCGGTCCATCGCTTTGTAAAACTAACGACATAGAATAGATTTCATTTGTTTGAAAGTGAATTTTTATATCTATTTATATGACTACTTATTGTTTTTTTCAAAAATTATCTTGCAAGTCCTTTGGGATATGGCACAGGATGGACAGATTTGGAAGGAAAGAGGGGAGGCCAGCATTGGGCATTGCCCAGAGCTTGGGCACATAAAGCGCTAATATAAAAAAAAAGTTGTTAAAAGGGGACATATCCGCTTTTGTGGAAAAGCAGGTGAAAGTGTTGACCGAAATAAATACATGTGCAACATTTTTACGTAATTATACATATTTCATTATTTCATGAAATTAACATTAGATTGGAAATAAATTATCTACATTTCATTAGTAGAGTCACAAACATGTTCATAGACATATTTTTACAACTCTGCATGTAGAAAGAGTGTTAGTAATCATATTTTTGTCCAATCATCAGAATTAGTTCGTAATTTTATCGGTTATTTGATATCACATTCACTTCAATGCCTGCATTATAATACTCAGTGTAACCTTCAAAATACTATCTACAAAGTCATTCCAATCCATCCACGTAATCTCTCATCGCTTTATAATTCAGATAACATAATTACTAAGCTTCACGGTACATTGGGCGCGAACAAAACCTCCCTTATTACAGCCTTTGTTATAGACATTATCAATATCTGTAATGGCGACAACTTTTTCCCTTTATTAGTTTGCAAGTGTTAGCTCAGGTGGCGAAGGAATCGGCACGAATTATAAATCGTAATAAAAATCTATCAGGTCTGGGGGGCGCTATCACGTATCTCAGTTGACAACTTTTAGAAAACCGCTATGACGGTTCAAAAAACGACGAAACACTTCGAGAACAAGTAGATAGGCCCTTGCGCTTCGCTTGGTTCGTCTTGTACTGCCACCAGAATATGCTGCACATTGGTTTATCTCGCAGATTATAGTAAAAAACACGTTAGTAGTTAGTTACACAATGTACTGATCAGTGCCAATCAATTTGATTTACAATAGTCGATAGAGATACGTGATACGCATACTATAAATAAGTTAAGGAAATTATATATGAAGACATTTTAATTTAAAATAATGAAAGGTTAATACGAATAATGTAAACAGAGCTTTGGTCTCCGATATGAATAAGTTTAGTCTAAACTTACACTTGCATATCAAAGACTAATATAATCTCAAATCACTCAATACAACGAACTACTGCAAATAATGGGGATACAATTATGAACTAGTTACAAGTAATTATATTAAATTATTTACTACATAATTACAAATAAGGAAGCTTTATGATGTATTAATTAATAGCAAAGAAGCAATATTGTTAATCCTTTGTGTTTGCATTTCGACATTATTTCCTCAAAGCTTAAGTTACGTTGTTCCAACCATGAAATCAATATTATTGTAACAAATACAAACTTAATTCTATAGCTAATAGAGTAGAAGCAGTTTAGATATCGTTTAGAGGGATGATAGATCACAATATTAACCAAAATTACAAAGTATAGACAACAATAAAAATGTCCAACATGTATAGAGACGCGGTCATGAGCTAGTGAAATTAGAAAATGATGACACCATGTTTACGTTTCACAATATTTTGGAGTACTTTGTCTTTGTAAATACGTTACTTTGAGCGAGTATTTCCTTAACCCGAATTAAGCAAGTGTATTATCTGTTGCGACGAATAATTCAAATTACAATTAAGCGGCCCATAAACAACCCAAACACCATGGTTTTCTAAAACACCGTGAACAAAACACAGTATTGTTAAACTTTCCCCTCCGAGTTTAATTCCAATATAATTATCTTGGACCGTTTTGAAGCATACGAAAACAATTTTGGGAGACTGCAACACGATTTATAAAGTACGTACCAAAATGTAAAGAGCAACTTTTGAAAATTATCGCCGGAGTTCTCGACATAAAGTTCCTCGAACGAATTAAGTAGAAATGGGCGGGTTTTGAAAAATATACGTTCCACTTGAGTTTTGGGACCTCCGCAAAATGGTTTTGTTATCTCAGTTATTATTAAATATGGCTCTAAAGCCGGTAAAGTTTATTAAACTAAAATATGGAATGGCTGGAATAATGTTTCGTTTGAAAGGTTCGGCCATATCTTAGTTAATATGAGAGCCTAGTAGTGTCGAGGTGATGACACGGCTCAAGTACCTTAATAGCTTCCTTATTCGGATAATTTTCTACTCATTAACACGCTATTACTATTTAAATAGGTGTTAAAACGTGTAAGTATTCTCATAAAATATATTTGAAACATTAAAGTACATAATGAATTACATAATTGGACTCTATTAACGTCTCTTTCAAATAACAGAAGGTTGAACATTTTTAAACATTTTAGTAATGCGTCAGCATTCTTTCTTAACCTTAAACAAGTCATGAAAGATTATAAATAATTTCTTAAAGAATTCCCGAAAGATTTCCGCAACAACTTACTCTAATTTTAACCCTTTAACTAATCGTAATTAAAAAAATATAGCACCATAACGAAATGAGGCAAAACAAAGCAGTAATATTTCTACAGAAGTCAATTTTATTAAGGAACGAGCCCAAATTTTAATATTGTACCGAGTTAACGCAATGTAATTATCCAACACAATTTACGGCGCGCTCAAATTGCGCTAATCTGACAAAAAGGCTGACCTTAAAAATATAGCCTAGGCCGGAATATTTCACCAAGAAAAATGTAATAACAAAAACAATATCAGAGGAATCCTTCAAACGAAGCGATAAAGTACAGAGCTGATTATCGTTGGGCGTCAACTGACGTCATAATTCATTTTTTTTCTCGGCGGCAGCTCGTTAATTCGCTCTTGGAACAAAATGAGGCTATTTGAGCCTCTCCGAGGAACATAACAACGTAATTCTATAGAAGTAACTGACTTGCGAGAAACATAGAGGGTTTTTATTTACCGACGACTTAATAAATAAAGGGCGACGGGCTGCGTGAGCTGTTTTGTGGAGATGATTCTGCTCAATATCGAGCCTTAGATGACTCAATTAATGTATAGACGATTATGAAACTACTTTATATTTATAGGAAATACCGGCAAAAATGTATTACATTTCATCTCATGAATGCTACAACATTATAACATATTAATAAATGTTATATTAAGCAGGGCTATAATAATTTTATTGGCGTATAAATGTGAGCGATAAAAATGCACTTACTTAACTGTATCGTCGCATCCCGTACGTCGTTCCCTTTCACTCGTGTATGAAGATAGATCGTAATTATCGTAATATTCCAATAAAACGGAACGACAGTGAAATTCCTGTATAGCTCAAAGACTGGTGAACGATATTGACATTCACGAAATATATTTAACTTTTCAAATACACAAACATAATTATCACGCCTTAACATGAAGATGTAGGCAGAGTTGAACGAAATACGCGTTTCGCCATTAACAATGTTAGTTCCATGTATTAGGGGGCGAGTTTAAGCCATCAATTTTTAAATATGCAACTTGTTCGTATAGTTTTACGTATCTCATACATTTATTTCAGTAATCATCAACTAATTACCTTATTAACTGTACTATATTGATAGAACTGTACATAGATTAACAGACATATAGTTGGTAAATCCATCAGAATATTATGTTAAGCCGATTACGGACATATTACACGTAATACCTCAGAGTAACAGATACTGTGCATAATCATCGGCAACTTACCGACTTACCGTAACTAATAATATAATAGTTAATTTCTTTGTCAATGTTTACTATTTAATAAGAAAATATTGATTTTTAATCTGTAACTGCAATACAGTGATAAACAAATCTACTGGAAAGCACTCCGGTACTCAGAGAGGTTCATAACAAAAAATACATGGTTAATATTTCACTTTTCCTTAAATTTTGGTTTCATTTACTATTTTTTTTTTTTTTTTTTTTTTTTTTTTTTTTTTTTTTTTTTTTCTCGTTTTTTCTGTTAACAATTTCTCAGAGACTACCCGTAGTTAGGAAGATAAGGTTATAGACGTCCATGACTCTTAGAGCACGTAAAGCCGTCGTCCTGCCCCTATCTCTCACTGGTCGTGTTAGTTATCCGTCCTACCGCGCTATGAAAGTGAAGGGATAAAAAGTGTACCTGTGTATCATATACACACTTGGACACTATAAACACTGGCCTTCGTAGCCAAATATCGACCAGTTAGCGCGATTCTGTACAGTCGGTACTGTCGAGTATCGAAATTTTGACATTTAGAATGTACTGCCAAAATATTTCCTACGACACCCGCCAGAGGCACTGATCAGATTTTCATACAAAATTTTTCGATGACAGGTCGGTTGTCGGTTGTCAATAGTAGTAGAGAATCGAGCTA
Organism: Anticarsia gemmatalis; assembly: GCF_050436995.1. Classification (NCBI taxonomy): domain Eukaryota; kingdom Metazoa; phylum Arthropoda; class Insecta; order Lepidoptera; family Erebidae; genus Anticarsia; species Anticarsia gemmatalis. Next base: position 10,878,683 of record NC_134759.1, read on the forward strand.
CCGGACGACATTAATATTATAATCGTTTACAATCTATTCAAAATTGCATATCGAAACCAAATCATTAAAAACTCTTTCAAACTCGCGTTGTTTAAATTAACGTCTTCTGTCAGAGGTGTGACGTCACCTGACACCTCTGTCCAATCAGAGAACGCAATGATAAATGACTATGACCATACTGAGCAGCTCCTTGATAAATGAAAGCGATATTATCAAATTAAATACAGATTTGTTAAATTACGATTGATATTTGAAGTGAAAATTGATTTTTTGACTGGTTTCTTTGTCTGAATGTTGAGAATGAGAAAGTGGTGATGAAATTTATATTTTTCAACAGTAATTTTTCCGTGTTGAATCATTTACTATCATTTTTAACCTCTTCACGGAATCTGAGATAAGTAATTTTTTATATTTCCATTAGTAGTTTGGCATGTAGTTTTGAACAACTGTAAAAACTAGATTTGTTATAATTCTTTAAACACTTCACGGAATGATATAACGGATAAATAATGTAGCGTTATTTTACTATCAGTAGTTTTGCATATAGTTTTACGACTATAGTAATTTAACATGCCTCTTATATTATGAACTAAACGACGTAATATTAAAAGCATTGAACACAAGCACAAACAACGTTGACCATCCTTTAACCAACAAATACAAATCTTCTGCAAATAAATTACAGAACAAACTCAACATCAAAAGCTTCAATTTACTACAGTAACTGTATCTAGAAAACATAAAACGAACGCAATATCGCAGCCGACTCAATAATAAAGTTTTAAAAGTATAATAACCGCACGTACACCCCTCCACCTGAGAAGTTGTAGTACCAAGAGTTCTCTTGAACAATCAACGACCACTCCAAACAATTAACAAGCTAGTATCGTGCCATCGACTCGCTTTCCTCATTCGATGAGATACCTATAATTGTGTTCTGTTTACGATATACAAGTGCTACTCGAATACAATTGCACTTGTTATAAAACGTTGATCTTTGAGTGATCGTTTTGTGTCAAGTTTGTAAGGTAAGGAAGTCATTGTGAAATTTTTGGTAGAGACTGGTTGGGAGTAGACTCTTAGACTTACAATGAGAGAGCTAGCATCAAAAGAACGGTGGTTAAAATAGTGTCTAGAAACATTATGGGCAGATTATGGAAAAATTAAGAGTTTGTATGTGTTTGAAGATCACACGAATATTTGTCACATAACAGCTCGGTTTTATTTGTATCCGTCGCATTTGCTGCGTATTGCCATCTGTTCGTCTGATGCTTCTAATTGGTATAATTATAGCACGCATAAAACACTAGTTGCTTTGAACCACCTGGCTTTATATTCTACAGCATTGTTAGCTGAGATACTCAATTTCAGTGTTTCAAATATTTTAACAATAAAACCCCAGAACAAAGCTCCAAACTCACGTAATTTCTATTCCAACATCGGCCATAAACAAAATGTAAAAAGTAGCAAGTCCTTTTAAACCCACAACTCACTCGAAGTTCCCGATGAGAAAGGATAGTTCGTATCGAACACGTCGCACGTATATCGACTAAAATAATCTTGTTTCTTTGTACAAAGGCCCTTTTGAACAAAACAGTCACTACTCTAAGTGCATTTTATTCCGCCAGACCCTTTGAGAAAGTCCTGGGATGGCTGGAACGATGACCAAATTGATAGACCCCCGGGAGACGTTTCTAAATGCGTTCACCGTCATATTTTCTGTATGCGTAAAGACGGGCGGGGGTTCTAAACACACTGGTTGGTCGTCAGTATACAGTCGTCCGCGAGAATTGGTTAAAATTCAATTATTCGTCCCCATTATTCGCGTACTCAAAGTTTGGAGTAGGGCCGGACCACTTAGGGCGTTTCGTTCATGTCGAGTGCCTTGCTCTGATTCGGTTTAATCTAACTTTAATACAAGCTTTTATGCTACAAGTTGTGTAACAGAATTGGTGAACATAAATGTAGGCTCTAGAAATAACTAAATTACGTTTCCTTTTTCATATATGCCTTACTTGTGACCTCTCGTGATACAATTGTTATCAGAAACACGATTCAACTTCTTATCAACTCAAACCACTTGATCAACGTTTCTATGAACATTAAATATGTCAATATTTATCTCACATTCTCTACTTGAAGACAAATCAATCCCTTGAATATCAGTCTATACAAGATCAGTTTAACTTAGTTATCTGGAATTTTCGTTTAATTTTCTTGCAACAGTTACCCATCCAGTCCCTGCGTTGTACATGCTTAACTTTGCCTATAGATCGATACGGTCACGGCCTCAATCCTCACAAAAGATATTGTCACATATATCCGTGTTATTGTTAGTAAATAGTGAATATCCCCAATTCTTATTATTTCAATTTGTCTTCCTCTATTATATTTTCGTTGGAGCCTTTTCCTTAAGGGCTGGCGACACGTTCGCACGCATGGCTTGGCCGCACAATTTTCCTCTACGAAAACTATAACGTAACCCATATCGAAATACAATTCTCATATAAAATTCCTCAGATGTGGAATACTGCTTTGTAAGGCATTGAGAAGTGTTGTTTTTCAACCTGTCTGGATGTAACTAAAACAAGCCGACAAAGTCGCCACGTGACGGAAATTTCAATGAAATTAAAAAGCTAAATAACACATTAACTCAGTTTCTGTATTAAATTGTACTAAAATATTGGTATTTGAGTCTACTACATCAAAGTCAGTAAATACTAATTCTTAGGTTAACCTATACTCTGCAATTCCGGGTCGGTAGCCGTCTTGGCACCCCTTCAAAAAACAGTTCATAGAACTCGTAGGCAGCCTCTCTCGTTTTCCAAACTAAACATCACTTTAAACCTTATTAAACGAACGCAGTATTTTAAACATCCAGTAACAAGACGCCTCGACTCGCGAACTTACACAAAAGACATCAAGTTTTGACTCGGATCCAAAGTTGGGAATCTTAACGTCGGATGCAGCTTGAAATCCGTAGTTTTGTCGCGCTATTCCCACCCTCTTGTACAGGGGTGGGAAACCTGTACGTGAAAAATGTTGTTGATACATCAATAACAGAACTGTACTTTAATAGTTTGGTATTATATTTTACAGTCCTCAGTTCAACTTCAAGTAAATTCCATAAGTAATTGATAAACGACTGAGAATTTATCAAAAAATAAAATAAAATTTGAATAACTTTTCTGTAACTCTGAGTATTTATATAAACGTAAGTTTCTTTTCTTAATAATTCTACTAAAAAAGATCTTTTCGATAAAAAAACTTAAATATACAACATAAAAATTTAAAAATAATCTCACAACATTTACAACACATCTTATAAAACACAACCATCTAAAAACGTGAATGTTGAGCACCCCTGCGCCTTACTCCTGTGATATTAATATTTGATGTGCTAATATAGATCCTTGTTACGTAGATGCGGTTAGCAGTGACGATCGTCACCGCTGTGTGATCGCGTGTCTCCTGTGAATAATTTAATCATGACATATTTACTGTCTGTATATTATGTTTCGTTTGATAGTCGACAACCGTTTGAAGATTGTGGTTACATTTTTGGGATATATTTCCCGACACTAATGAGGTGTAGAGAGTATTGGATTATAGTACAATTAATTATTTGTGTCATGAGCATGTATTTAGAAGTATATACCATATAAGTAGGTTCGTCAGTCATTTGGTTACCATAGTACAATCTTTGCTTAGTTTGGAATCAAATGACCATGTGTGAGTTGTCCAATGATATACTGGGCTCTTCTCTCACTTAAACTTTAGATAAATACCATAAGTATCGAAATCTATTAAGGCATATGGGAAAGAGAGGGTTAAAGAATATCATCATAGTCCACATTTTGGCACTGTTATAAACTTAAACATGAAAGAAAAGGAACACGATTTTTGACTTTTAATTAACATTTAAGAGCCTCAAACATTTTCTATACCTCTAAATAATTTTCATTTTCATCTGTCTTCCCAACATCCAACATGACCTCAAACACAAAAAGGTATTACAATTTAACCGCAATTCTATTATAAATTCCGTAACTATTCTTCTATTGTGACCCCAAATTCTAATACTGTCTAAATTGTGAGATGTCAAGTCACAATCACTGGGCCCCATCTGCCCTTCGTGTTCTAGCCCTATATACATATCATCACTACATAGTATATAGCAAAGTCGCTTCTCTCGTCTGTATTTATTTCTGTATGTATGCTTGTATCTTTAAAACTACACAACGGATTTTGATGCAGTTTTTTTAAATAGGTAGAATGATTCAAGAGAAACGTTTATATGTATGAATAACATACTTAATATATTAAAAAACCACTGATAATTTTATAATTACTAATGCAAAGTTTTAAACACATTTTTTGCGCTTATATTACAAACGTCTGCTAAAACTCGACGAGACAGATCAAAATCGATCATTCCCCAGCGGGTTAGAATTGATAGTTAAAAGTGAATATTTATTTTTCCTATGATATACGCGAGTGACGCCGCACGGGTCCACTAGTTACATATATACGTAACGTCTTGTGTCCCAACTTTCCGGAGCCCACTGACCCTGCCGACATTCTAATCGGGCCTCCAAAATACCGTTTTTTTCTTCCCTGCATTTGCCATTCATCTTTTGTGTTTAAGGGACTAAAGGTCGGATTAGTTTTGTTTGTATTTTAGATATTGTGGTGTAACTATTGGCTTCTTATTCAGGAAGAATCTATACTAATATTATAAAGCTGAAGAGTTTGTTTGTTTGAACACGTTAATCTCAGGAACAACCGGCCCGATTTGGAAAATTCGGCCTTTCATAGAGGAAGGCTACAAGCTATGTATCATCACGATACGTCCAATAGGAGCAGAGTACCAATAAAAAATGTTACAAAAACGGGTAAAATCATGACCCATTCTCTCTTATGTGACGGAAGCAAAGTCGCGTGGGTCAGCTAGTAATGTATAAATGGACAATATCTACTACCATCGTCATTCTTAGCTTTACAAAACTCACTGCATAAGCTTCTGCTTGAAAGTCTCACAACCAGTCTTGCCAAAGGATATCGTATTATAGTCCAGGTAACTTGGTTGTGGAGGTCCGATAGGCAGTCTTTCCTTGTGAAATATTAGTATTTAACTGCATCTGGTGAGACTGGAAGCCGACATAGTTGGAAAAAAAGCTTGGCTGATAATAATTTGATATGCTCCTGTTTAAGTCAATCACCCCTATTCTAAAATACATAAGTTTATCAATAAATGCTGGATTCGCTTACCAGTCTATTAATACACCTTGATGTAATAGAAGCTCGTTTAATTGCCAAGTATAATTTAGATTTGTTGAACAGAAAACTCAATTACACTTTTCCCGGTTTGAAGACTTGAAAAGAGTTAGCGACCCTAAACCCTCAATTAGTTCTGAATCATTTTTACACCCTTTCATCTCAAAGGTTATTTGAAATTTAAATAAATCGGAGTGGATAAATGTATCTCTTACTAATCCATACTAATATTATGAATGCTAGTCTAAATCAGTTTATTTGTCATGCTTAACTTATTATTATATGTATGTATAATGAACTAATTAAGGAGTATACACATCATCATTACCAATGCATTTACTTAGAAATTAAGGAAGGACCTAAACTAACTTTAAGCTAGCTTAACTTTTAGCTAAGATGGTAACTCTAATGATGGCTTTTTTAATCTGATTTAGATCTGTGAGTAATTAGAGTTAGGTTAACAGCGAAAATAATGCAAACAGTAGCTCGATTTTCTACTACTATCGACTACCGTCAACCGACCTGTCATCGAGAAAAATTGTATGAAAATCTGATCAGCGCCTCTGACGGGTGTCGTAGGAAACATTTTGGCAGTACATTCTAAATGTCAAATGTCGATAGCTAGCCGGTTGTCGGTAGTCGATAGTGGTAGAGAATCGAGGTACTGGCAACGGATTCTTCCAACGCCTTTAAAATTTACAGTAAAGTCGAAAGTTCTTTGTAGACAAATTCGCCACTTACCTCCAAATTTTAAATCACACAAAGTATTTTGAACGCCATAAAGCCAAACGCTTATGGTATCGACATCAAGCATCAAACAACCCTACTGGCCATAAAACCGGCTCTTTCTTTAACCAAGTAGGGTTTAAATCAACCGGCTGTCTGCACCACACGGACGAAACCAAGCTGAACCGACTTGGATTTTATTAAACCTGGAGAGAACAAATGTAATGCAAGCGCTGCGGTTTATAATTTAAAGTTTAATTATTTTTAGATGTGATCTTGAAGTGGAATTGGTTTGCGATTATTGTGGTACAGTTTACAATAGTTTAAGAGAAATGTTAGTACAATATAGTAAGCTTTGAGAGAGATATGTTTGATAATATAATGTAGTAAACTTTAATGTTTATGTGAAGTAATTACCAGTAATTACTCTCGGTACAATTTTATCAGGTCAGTGCCTCGATTCTCTACTACTATCGACTACCGACAACCGACCTGTCATCGAGAAATTTTATATGAAAATGTGATCAGCGCCTCTGACGGGTGTGGTAGGAAATATTTTGGCAGTACATTCTAAATGTCAAAATGTCGATAGCTAGCCGGTTGTCGGTAGTCGATAGTGTTAGAGAATCGAGGCACTGGTTCTAGTATTTAGATAACACTAGTTTGTTCAATTCAATCATTGATCAATTACCAACATACTTCACGTTAGGTACTCGAGATCTGGGTAACTATATTAAAACGTCCCAAATATTTGCTTCGTAACAAAATCAAACCTACGGCCACCGTACGCCTAAGCAACACGCTATCCTCTGTGCAGCGTACGGCATCGAAACCGAAAATAATAAGGGCCTAAACTTTTGAAAAGTAACTGAAATCGGCACAAAATACTTATAATAAAAACAATGCAAACCAATGCAAAGTCTACAATATTCACAATGCACGGTAACTTTTATGTAATACAAGCTTATAACGCGGAGGCACTCGCGTGGAATTTAAGTTTCCACGCCCATTGATCCGGTGTAAACGTGATTGAACAACAAAGGGTTTAATATTTGGTACTTATGTGCGTGCAGTCGTATATAGCGGGCTTTTTAATCGGACTATTTGACCTTACCAATGACTTTAGGGTCAATGATCGAAACTGAGTTATCTTTAAAATAATGTATAACTAGTATCTGCAGTACTTGTATTGTTCTAAGATTTTATTTGAGATTTTTTATTGTAACATCCTATGCAATTCCAAAGTAACTTAACAACCGGTGATATTTTTTTATGTACACAGATTATATACCTTTAACAGGATGATAATAATAAATTATAATTTAATATTTTTTGTGTATGCTGGGCTATCCTATAATTGAAGAAGCATTCAGTTTTAAATATTAATTATATGTACATACATGCTTTTTTGGAAATGTACAACAGTAAATAAATAGTAATAAACAAGGGTAGATAAGGTCTAAATGCACCAAATGATTTAAATATTTTGTTCCGAGTTGGAATCGAACCCACACTACTAAACGCGGTGATATCAGCGATATCACCGTTCCCAGGTCTCTGACGTCACCAATAATTTAAACAACTGAAAATACAATTTCGTGCTCTTGAAAATATATTTTTGTGAAAGAATGTCATCATTATTCTTACATGCCATTAATTTTAATGAAATACACACAGCTTTTATTCATCATGTGTCAATATATTTGAATAAAATGATTGATCGTCGATTTTAAAATAAGATAATTATAATAGCATTCATCCTATTGTTACGTTTTAAATATGAAAACTTATTGTTAAATGTTACTTTATTTATATTTTCGGATAAATTCTCAGGCTTTGTACTGATAATATTAATTAAATGTATTTATTTCTGTTGTCTGATAATTTTATTCCAGGTATAACTTTATATGATGACTTTTGATATAAATAAAATATTATACGAGGATTTTTATGAGCGTTAAACTACCTATATCAGAAAAAAAGCAATGGTTAATGAAAATAATTTATATGAATAGTAATCAAATAGTAAAACAACATGGGCATTTTTTATATTACGACAAAATTACAACGACAAATTACAGAATACATTTGTCTAATATTTCTTCCATCTTTAACACAATTTATTTATCTCATAATCCAGGCCACACAATTGTCTCGATCCAGTCAATAAAACTGGACACCCTAGTGTACACTCCAGGTGAATTAGGAAGCCCGCAGCCAATGCCGAACGCTGTGGCACCAAGAATATAATGCATAGATCCTTGAGTCGTTATCGGTAGAGGTATTTTTACTTGAAGTGGACCTCCGGAATCTCCCTGGAAAATAATTATTAAGTTTAAGCCGGCAAGCTGTACAATAATTGTCACGTTAATACCGGCCACTTGGATAGTGCTGAGCACTATGCGTTAGTTTCGTGTGGACATTCGACTGACGGAAATTAAAGTAAAGTACAACAATTACTTGTAGATTATCACGGATGTATTACATTCCAAATTAGCCCCAAACAAGAAGGAAGATCTTTGTTGTAAGCTTTGTGTCTTCATTAAAAACTCAAAGAGAGCGATCGTAGCGAGATAAAATTTAATAAAATCAATGATTAACGGTTTTGTCGAAACGTGTCGATGGCACGATGTTTGCGACAAAAAGAAATCATGCCCAAGGCAATCATGCTGTAGACTTTAAAATAAAGTTATCAATAATAAGCCGTCAACGGGTCAGCGACTTTGTTATGCAAAGTTCATGTAGAGAACTAATTCGAAAAGTTATATTACCTGACAAGCATCAACTCCCCCAGTCAACTTGCCAGCACAGATCTGATGATCTTGAAGTCCACACCAGTTCCTATTGCACGAACGGTGAAGTAGTTTGTCGCATTTCTCTGAATCAATCAGGTCAACGTGTGCGTATAGAAGTTCATCTGACGTCTTATGCGAACCTAGTCGAGAAAATTGTAAATTAGATTAACGCAAACGCATGCCATTGACTATAGATATTTAGAGAACTTAAAAATTTCATATATAATAAGATAATAGTGACCTCCGGTTCGGCACGTTTGGTCCATTATTTATCGAACAACAAAAGACCGGCTCTTCTCACTTGTTCTACTTGGGTTCATCTCATATTCGGTTTTGCCACCCAGCTGGATTTCTTTCCAGTTTACACTTGGGTCTATGTGCACAGGCAATCAGAAGGTAAACTGGAGCCTGTATATCTTACTTTTGAACTACTGATAACTTTTTTGTTTTCTTGACAGCAAAATAAAAATCCTCACCTGACTCCACAACACCCCATCCAGCGACCTCAGCCTCACCATGATGCAACGTAAAGTTATCTTTACTCCACAAACAACCAGGTTGTACATTCATAAGGAATACCACTTCACTGCCCAGCTCCATCAGTGCTATATCATTGTACTGCTTAGGTGATTTGTAGTTTGGGTGTGGTATGATCCTGATTATGTCTTTGTCGTTGTGGAGTATGTTCTGGGAAAAGAAGAATTGCATGCAAGTATGTGATCAATTAAGTAAGAATGTTTTATAAATAGTCGTGTTCTTAAATTATGGAACTAAGCAAAGTTGTAGTATTACTTTCTTTATCATGAACTAGCTGACCCGCGCAACTTCGCTTGCGTCACCTAAGAGAATGGGTCAAAATTTTCCCCGTTTTTGTAACATTTTTCGTTGCTACTCCGCTCCTAATGACCGTAGCGTGATGTTATATAGCCTATAGCCTTCCTCGATAAATGGGCTATCTACCACTGAATCTCTCTTTTCAAATCGGACCAGTAGTTCCTGAGATTAGCGCGTTCAAACAAACAAACAAACAATCAAACAAACAAACTCTTCAGCTTTATAATATTAGTATAGATTTGACGATAACGTTAAAGTAATCTTGAAGTAAAACAATTGATTAATTTTTTATTCTCGAATTATTTATACACCAGAAAGTAATTATTGCGCAATAATGACTTTCTTTTCCTTAAGAATTAAACGCCGAATAATGTATTTAACGCAGTACTTACAGTATCTTCTATATTAGTCACTCCAAATCGTATTATCTTGGGAACAACGTCAGCAATGGTGGTATCTCGTGAGCTTGCCCTTGAACAATGTGCAGCAGTAAGTACAAACTTGGGACTGATCAGGGCACTCCCACACATGAACTTCCACGTTCCGACAGCTGCCTTCCAACCTATGGCGCCCTGGTAATTAAAAATATAATATGAAAATTATATACACTGACGACTGCTCAGTACCAGTGTATAAAATTCCGAAGTTTTATTATGACCATACATTTCTATTATGCCAGAATTAGCTTGTGTTATTTACCATATTAGGAAAAACTCCAGGAAAAGTAAATGTACCTCCTATCATATACAATGTTTTGCCTTGTCTTCTCGTTTTACCTGAAAAATATAAGCGAATGCGAATTATAAGCGTTGTTCTAAAACTTCCGTATTATAAATTTAGCGATAATATAACGTCACACAACAGGGCGTTATTAAAAATCTGTGTAGCCCAATCTTATACACACATTCAGTTTCCCTTCGATCCTTGTCATCTCTGACCTTTAGCTGCCAAATGTATTCGTAACATTCTGTAACAAATTAAGATTCTTCAAGAATTATTCAAAGTAGCATTTTCAATCCACTCAAAACTCAGGCTTTTTATTTAAACCACTGATACTACTCACTGACTTCACTGATTCTCCTACCAGGCGCCCTGAAGTTTGCAAGAGGTGGATTGTAAGGTGCACAAGGATCGTCGATGTCTATACCAGAAGTAGGTTTCGTTGACGGTGTAGGCGTTGGTTTCAAGGTGGTCTGAGGATTACGGGGATCATGACCCCAAATCCAATTGTGGTCTTCCTGAAAATGTTACCAGACATTGCAATAACACGGCTTTCATGTAACACAAATTGCGGAATACGGCGCTTACCTCCGAATCTGGTGATTTCCATTGTGCAGTAGATAATTGAATCATATAGGCTGTAACACATAATAACAAAAAAAATACATTAAAATAAATGATAATTCTATATTCTTGGAGCCTTTTTATAGATCTAGATGAAATCTTACACATTCTCTATAATAGCATAGTCTTATTACAAGGCCAGTTTCTGAGGTGCATTTTAAATTAGGTCTCAATTTCACAAAAAAACTTACCAAAGAAACAAAACAATAAATAACACTTCATGGCAGAAACATTCACACACACTGAAATTACAAAAATATTGCTTATGGAAAATTAACGACTCTTTGATCAATAATAGTTTATCAAAATAATTTTATTGATTTTATAATTATGACGTAAAACGACTAATAGTCGTTCTCATAACTGTATCAATAGTTAATAATAATTAAATCCATTATTTTATAATATTGATATCACAAACTATTTATACTAATTTAAATTTGATTGTTAACGCAATAACGAGTTAATTAGTTTATCACCTGCCCTGGTGTTTGTCTCTGAGGGTTTTATATTTTATTGTTAAATTGACTAAATTGATCTGGTTATAATATTATTTACACTTTGGTATAGATATAAAAACAACGGCGCATAAATTTAAAATATCCAAATAGTAGGTATTATAAACTGAAATGGTTTTCATGCAAATCAATTCGACAAACAATTCGGTATTCCACAGACTTCTAGTGTTAGCAAAAATATGCCGATTTCCTAATGAACATTCATATTCTTTTAAAAAACAGTACGTTTGAAGTTCTCTACCAATCATCATTCGGAAATGTTTACTGTTATATCTACTTAGTTTTCTCAATCTAACCACTAACGTCATGCAAAACAAAGAAAATACTTTGTTCTTTTATCAGTCTTTATTCAAATAACTGTTACATATACAAGTTTAACATTACAATCAAGGCCAAACAATCTTCTCAATCCAGTCCACAAAACTGGACACTCTGGTATACACGCCCGGTAGATCAGGGAGAGCACAGCCAATGCCGAATGACGTCACGCCAACTATGTAGTGCATGCTGCCTTGGTCTGAGATCGGTAGAGGAATCTTCACTGATAGAGGCCCACCTGAATCACCCTGTGAAATAAAATTATGTAAATTATTAAAAGTCTTGTTTTTGGAGACAATTTCAATATTTTAAATTCAGAAAGCGGGTTTTAATATGGTTGTAAAGTATTTTTGATGGCGTATGTACTTTGATAGCGTTATTTAGTAGACTTACTGCAAATGCTTTCAAAACTTGTTGTTCCAGCTTATCAACCATAGGGACTAACAACAACTATAAAAAATACATCCTTATGCGAGGCAGAAAGTAGGCCTTGAGTCCATCACGCAGTCCAAGTACGGGAAGGAAACAAAATTAAATATGCAACCAATTTTTTTCTTCAGTCATATGGCTGCATTCAGGCTTCAGGTCACGAAAAAGTTCATAGGTACCATTTTTTTTTTATTTCCAAATATTCGCAATACCTGGCAAGCATCAACTCCTCCATTAAGTTTGCCAGCGCACACCTGATGATCTTGGAGCCCGCACCAGTTTCTGTGACACCACGTACTGAGCAGGTCGTCACATTTTGTAAAGCTTATGATATCTACTGACGCAGCGAGCAGTTTCGAAGACGTCTGCTGGGCACCTGTTGCGTAATAAAAAGAAAATGTCATTGCATTGCAGTTATTGAAATTAAAAGCTCATATGCATAAACACTGTGTGATTGGAGAATACTGAAAATAGTGGTAAAAGTAGTGATAGAATGAATGAATTTACAGAAGAATTAATTTACCCTGGCGTCAGAAAAAACGAAATTTCGAAGAAGTTAGAAGACAATAAAAGAAAGTTAGAAGTTTGAAGATTTGATCAATTTCTTCTGCTCCACTTTCATTTGTGATTAAAATACTCTTTGATGGTACAACATTCTTATACCAGAGAGGTCATATTAGGCCAATCTAGCACTCACCTGACTGAGTGACTCCCCACCCAGTGACTTCAGCTTTTGTACTGTAAGTAGAGAAGTTCCGCTGCGTCCACAAGCAAGCCGGCTGGATGTCCACCGAGAAGACCACGTCACGGGCTAGCTCCATGAGCGCAATGTCGAAGTACTGCTTCGGTGAATTGTAATTAGGATGTGCTATGATTTTGATGATGTCTACGTCATAAGGGGCGGGACCGACGTGTTCTTTCTAAATAATATAATATTATTGATTAGTATGTACAGTCTTCTTTTAAAGATCATATTTGCTATTTTTGTTATTTACCGTTTGTGATAAGAACTTAATTTTTGGACAACTCAATCAGAATATAATTGATTTTGAGGTCAAGAAGCAAACTATCCTAGCTAAAGATAGCTGTAGATAAAGTCAATACATCATTCTGAAATAAAACAACGTTGTTAATAGTGAGAAAAATATCCTGCAGCGTAGGATTGCGTTTAAATAATTATTAATTTGGTTTACGGTTTTTATTAGCATGTATGTATAACCACAACGGCTATGCGCACATTTTAAATTTGAATTTGAAAAAATTGTAGACAAGCTTTCTGAAAGTATCTGAATTATCACAACACAATAATATCAACTTACACCATCACCAATATCTTTATTCCCAAGCCTGACGATCTTAGGCTCCACATCAGCAAGAGTAGTGTCTCTCTGAGACGCACGGGTGCAATGAGCAGCCGTTAGAACAAACTTGGAGCTGATCAGTGAAGACCCACATAGGAACTTCCAACCACCTGTTACTGCTTTCCAACCTATTGCACCCTGAAATTATAAGTTATGATAAATATGTAGTTCGAATTATTGTATTACATTACCTCTCCGTATTTCTGTTACTTCTAGGATGATCAGAGTAGCTATCGCGTAACTCAGTTGACAACTATTTGAAAGCCAATATGCTGTAGGTGCATTGTTTTCTTTCTTTGATTATAGTGATTAACACATTACGTCAAAGCAGCAATGTACTGAATAGTGACAATGAAATTGCATACACTAGTTGTCAACTGGGATACATGATAAGCACCTAGAAAAAGAAATACAGAAAATTCTTGTAAATCCAAAACATCACTAGTACATTTAATACGTATGTGACAAATCTGAACACTTTTTGGATAAATTCATTCTTTGCAATATTAAACAATCCTCGCCTTGATAAAGAAACCTCCAAACAGGCCAATAAGTGACTTCAAAGTAAAATAAAGCTTTAAAATTACCATGTGCGGATACTGTCCACGTTCAGTAGAATGACCTCCGATGACACCCACAACTGGAGAAGATAAGAAAATACCTGTAACAGGGATGACATTTGTAAACTGTTGTTTTTAAGTCATTGATTGAAATTGGCTCGGTTTACTACTACTTACATTCTTGTTTCCTTTGCACTTTGTCTTCTCTAAGTTTCAGCTGCCAAATGTACTCGTAGCATTCTGTGATATAAAGTCACCATATTTCAAACTATACAAAGAATATTGAAGTTCTAACATCCAATCTCTTAGTACGGCTAAAGGTGAACTTAATACCCAAAGTATCTAAAAATATTCAAATGTAATGTTGAAGCAAAAATCGGATTAATAAAATAGTATTAACCGTTTCATAACCGCTGGATAACTAGTAGATAGCTTATCATCTTAAAACTTAGATAATATGCAAATGTATCATGCTGATGCTTACTGGCTTCACTTATGAGCCTACCAGGCGCCCTGAAGTCTGGTAGAGGTGGATTGTATGGCGCACAAGGGTCATTCTTCGAATCGTCAGGAGCACGAATAAATCGATGATGCGGCTCAAGAGCATCCTTATGTCTGATAAAATGATGATTATGAGGTAACTGAAATTGATTTGGAAATAAATAAATTAGTACCTGTTTTGACAAGTGCCATATGGTACTAAGAAACTAAAGTCACTTACTCTGTCGTGACCACGAATCTCCCGATCGAGATGCACCTAAAAGGGTACAGAGACAGTTTCTTTAGATAATTAATCTATGTTAAAAATACATTGTTATTTCGTTGATCAAAAGCACACAAAAAAGCTAGAACTAATAATTGCATTTCATTTATCTTACCCCTGACGACGCGGGATGAGGCCATTGTCCACTTGATAATTGTATCACAGTAACTGGAAAATGATATTAACACATCAACACAAATTATATAACTGAAACATTAACTCAAAGTTTCATTAAATATTTAATTCGAAAACACTGTAAATACCAAACACCATCAAAAGACTCTAGCACTACTACTAACTACTGAAAAAGCTTTAAAGATATCTTCATACCCAAAACCTGAAGCCACAAACACTTTTACTAAAGAGTACCTACTCTGATATTTTCTTAAACATATTTTATAATACGGCTCACCTATTAAATACAGAATAAAAATTATAAACTTATTCATTGTACCAGCCAACAGTACTATCAAAATTCGAACTCTTCAAATTCATGTACTCCTGGTAACTATTAAAACGATTATGAACGTAAAATCATTACGACCGGCATTAGTTTTAGGCTAAAATAATTAACTAATTGGTTGGTAATTATTGATGGGATATGATAGATATCCAAGCGTTGGCACTTTCCGGGATTAAAATTTTAAGCTATGAGTTTTTAAATGACACTAAATAAAAAGTCATTAACAGTGTAAATCGTATATACCCAATATTTTGTACACCAAAATGCATATATTAAATCACTCCATAGGGGAGGCAGAGTCCATATCACGCCACTTTGTACGTTTCTTACAAGCTTTCCTTGCTTCATTCACATAAATTGTGTTAGATAGCTAATTTCATTACAAATTCTAATAATTTTCTAATATCTTTTTTATATTCCTATCCGAAATTTTTACCTAATTAATGGCTAGCGTAGTGATACGTAATGTCCTTTAGTCTTAATTGAATGAGTACTGCTTAATACGTCTATCGATTAGGTGTTTCTAAGAAATGCTGATTCATTCTAGTCACCTTTTAGTTTTGGAATAGAGAATTAGGCTGAAGTTGCATGGACTGGTTTCCTAACTCTGAATCAATTAATAAAGTTTAAACAAAACCCATACATATCTTCGTTATCGTTAAGTGAACTATCACAAAACAAAACTCGAAAAAAAAGCAGCTTACCTTAAAGGTCGTTGACCTTTTCAATTCACTCCACATAAACTCTATAAGAATGCCGACAGAACTTGCTTCTAACCCTATAAAAGGCAAATGTACATAAAATAAGGCGATACTGCACCGAGCATACGGTACAAACAGTTGGTAACATCCTGTAACATGTAGTAAAAACCAGTAACCGGCCCACGAGAATTATTTCTCAATCGGGACCCTAACATGAATAACTTAGAGGACTTGCCTCATCAAATATAGATCGGCGTTTTTCGCTGGGGAACGATGCCTTTTTGACCGCGGCAGAGTTGCGAACACCTCCTTATTGGTTATGTTTTTCTAGTACTGACAGACGACGATTAGCTTGTTCACTGAAGATTTATATTCTGATTTCCTTGTTATCAAAACATTCTTGATTGAAATAAAATTTATTTTTTGACACTTGCAAGCAACCACAATGATATCTGCTTATTTAAAAAAGCATGCAGCATACATCTCCTAAAGGTATGAAATGCCTATATTTATTACATAAGCTATTACCAGACCAAATTTCATATTAAGAGAAACTTTGTCAAAGCAGCCTCTCTTATGGTAACTACTAAGGCATCATAATACTATAAACTCATGTAGACCCAAATATTAACTGATAGAAAACAATAGGTAAGTATAGCTTTTTACTCGGCAACTAATGTACTAAAAGTTAGTAACGTTATTTAGAAGAAAACAAGTATAAAGTTATAAAAAAATACCGTAACAATAGTTTTCCATTATATAAAGAGTATATTGAAGGTTTATTTGTGAGGACACGAGTACGCGACGCCGGTCATACGGGTGTATCCGACAATTCGGGCGCAGTGGAAAGTGGCGGGCTGCGTGTATGAAAACAAACGGCTACTACGTGTTTAGCCTCATGTGAAGAACGTCGAAGATGCTGGATATGGTATTTTCAAGTGATACACGCTTTTCTCCTACTTCTTATTTACTGATGTCGGATTTGCAAAAACAGGAAACGTTACGAAGTTTTTTGATCGAGGTAAGACTAGAGAAAACCTTAAAAGATGAAATGAAATACCAACTCCGCTGCTGGATACGATGTTTCTTTCAAAAAGATAGAGTAGTGAAGCCTTTATCTACCACAACAGTTTGGCCAGGATGGTAGAAAAAGGTTTTGGATCCTTTCAAGAACTGCCCAAGAAAAATCTATTGCAGTATGAGATAGGTTAAGATAGACCATAAATGGCAAATCGCAAGACATTTTTGCTAAACCTTGTTGAAGAATTTATGAATATCGAGAATTCCTATCAGATTTGTTATACATTACCGCTAAATAAATAATAAAGAAAACATATAAACACTCATAATTAAGATTAAAAAGACATAGCGAAATATAATAACATACTTAATATGAAGTGATAACGTTCGTGCCATAAACTCATTAAGTGATAATAAATGGCCGCCGTAAACAATTACCGTGGCGCGTAATAGCGAAGACATGCGTAAGCCTAATTATTACGGCTATGTACTTCATTAACACGTGACATTAAGAAAACCAGAAGCGGAAAATAATTGCCTCTGTTTTATATTCAGGGCAAATCTTTACTTTGAACTTAGTTCTTAGGAGCCGATACTTTTAAGAAAGAAATTGCCATCGTTTGATACCTAATTCCTAAAATTATCTGTTCGTCCAAATCGGTTCAGTAGTTTAGCGTGGAAGCCTTTACAGACACACTTTTGGATTTTTAGTAATAAATTTATTCTGCGTAGTATGGATTTTAAACTAGATAAGAATGAGTTTATTTTCCATTAAAGTTCGATAGAAACTGACCAACTTCGCAATTTGTTTCAGCAACGCAACAAGTACAGAATTACATAGCAAGAACTCACTTAAAGAACTTATACCAGTTGGTAAATGATAGAAAGTAATTATCACGTCATAATACTTAATATGTCATGAGTTAGGCATTTAAAAGTTCAGGTACCTAACTGACGGGATGCAGCAGTCTTTACGGAACAAAATAAATTGAAATTCTTTATAATAATCAAAATCTTACCGATTTCCATATCCAGTGAACTTTTGACATAACTGTGCCAGATTGTCGCGAAACTCTTCCAATTAATTAAAATTCTTATTGAGTTTTAAGACAGTTTATCGCATAGCATTCCTCTGTAAGAAAACCGCTCCCATAGCTCGAGCAGTTGAACTATGCAAGTGCTGTGCAAACATAAAGAATATATCATAACTTTCGCGCTGTATGTTTGTCATAAAATAAAATATTTACGGCATTAACGCAATCACTAGTTAACTTGAAATGCCTGACATTTGGGTTCAGAATGCATTAGCCGTGATTGATCAAAAATATTGTAATCATCGTGAGAAAACCTTGTGTTAATTCTTGAATGAATACAAAATCCTTAACCCTACTTTACTCGGTGGAATCAAAACCCTCTCTCATTCCAAGATGCGACAATTCAGCAGTGGTACTAAGAGTCGCTTCCCTTCTGCTACCGACTATCAAAAGCTAATGAAAATCCGATCAGCGCCTCTAGCGAGCTCCACAGGAACTATATTAGGATTACATTTTAAATGTCAACCTCTCGATTACCAACAGTACCAATGGAAAATCGCGCTACAGTATTTTCTACAGTCAAAGAGTGTTTTATACCATATCTGTGATTTCTTTCGTCAAGTAATCGTCCAAGTAAAGCCCGCACAGTTGATCTCACGCAAAGCTAGCTTGTTTAGACTATTGCATGTGTAACTAGCTATTTTATATGTCGACCTCATTGCGTATTCAGTAGGGCCCGACGGATTCTCCACAAAAATAGAAAGTAACATGCCATTTACTTAAATTCCTTCTTATCTTGGTTATATCATTATGTTGTTATAGACTTTTTGGAATAAGATTTTTAGAGTAAATTAGTAATAGAAATAATGTAACTGTAGTATTCAAAACCTAAGAATTGTTGTGCCAAACATACTATACACATTAGAAATTATTTTGTTACATAAACACCTGTATAACAGTTTCATTTTGAAATGCCATATTTAATTTCTAAAAATAGTATAACATTACTCATTGTTGAACTGGCTTGATAGGTAACATAAGGAAATCGTCGCTCAGTTAGGAGTATTTACTAGTAATACTAAACTTAAATAAGTGCCTTTCTAAAACGCATCATCAACACAAAAAGGTGTAATCAAACTCCATTACCGACTAAATTAACTAAACATAAAGTTAAAATAACTGTTGCAGAAGAGAAGACGCAACTCTAACAAACTTCTGTTTTATCTCAACTCATTTAAAGTGGCGTGATCCAATAAAACCTATCGCCACCTGAAACTTTCTTATTGCCAATAAGGTAAGGGCGATAATTGCGCAACAAATAAAACACTCCTACTGTCCGGCTGTAAGGGCGGTTATAGACTTACAGACAAACTACCTTATAGAATAGAATAGTAAATCTACCATTTTTTTAATTGTAACAATTATTATGGCATAAGTAGTGTAGCTAAGATTAAGGTACACTTTTTATTAGGTGAGGAGACCGAGAGCGAGAGATTGGTGAACGATCCGTGGGTGAATCAACGCTCAGTAGAATTCGATCTGCGAGTGCCTCCAAACTTATAAATTAGTTACCTACTTACATATCAGTCGTTACTGTTTTAAACGTAATTAAGACATTTTCTGCTTTTATACTTCTAAGAAGCAATTTTTTTCAAAGCTCTTTTTCGGAGCACGACTTTAACACTAAGTTTTCCATCGGCAAAACAAATACATAATAACAAAATACTCTATTAATCTTGTGCTAAGAGTTACTACGTCATAACCTGTCTGTCGTAAGTAGCAACTAATAGTACCCTCGGGAGGGCAGGCGTTCCGAATATGAGATCCGACCATTATTAATTATTTGCGCGGTACGATAAATGACTACCATCGCTTTTTGGCCACGATATAATCTGGTAAAAGGGGAATTAAAAAATCGATAAAAAGATGTTGCTGATCCTTTATAACTTTTTCTACAAAAACTCTCGCACTAAGAAACGGTAAAACGTTGCGGCAACATTTACAAACGTTCAAATAACAGACACAAAGTTCAACCCGAATCAACTATTTGTGGTTTGCACAAATATTTGTTCCGTGTGGAAATCGTACCAACGGACTCCCGACGCCGTGCTACCATGCCGTGTCGTAGCGACCACCTTAACCATTTAACGTCGCGGAGGCCGCCTAAGCAAATTATGCAAGTAATAATACCCACTATTTTAGCATTTAAAAAAGCCGTTCAATGTGACAACGTCTTTACAATGAGACTAAAACAATGAAGCCGAAACTTCCGAAGCAGGATCAGAATAAGTTTTTTCTAATTAGAATCCGATGAATTGGCCCTTTCCCATTTTGCTCGAATCTATTCGGCTTGGGGTCGCCAAATGTCACGGAATTCGATGGATTATCCGGATATTGGAAGCACTTGAGGTCTTTTTCTAATTCTGAAAGAGATCGGATTGGAAATTGCTGCACCAACTGCTACTCAAAAAGAAACGAATGGATTTTGTTCCTACGTATACATGTTGATCATTAGAGACAAATGATTTTAAAAAGTTTGAAGTCGACAAAACATTATACATTGATAGTAAATAAGAAACCAGGAAGGAGGAGCTCGTGGCTTAGTTTACAACAGCCGCGCGGATCGATCTCTGAGGTTAAGCCATGCTTGCCGAGGTTGATTTGTGGATGGGTGACCATCTTATACATATCGAGTTCCTCCGTGTTTCGGAAGGCACGTTAAATTGTGGGTCCCGGCTGTCATTTTCGAAGATCTTTGACAGTCGTTAACAGTAGTCAGAAGCTTGAAAGTCTGACAACCAGTCTTACCGAAGGGTATCGTGTTATCCCAGGTGACTGGGTTGCGGAGGTCAGATAGGCAGTCACTCTATGTAAAACACTGATATTCAGCTGCATCCGGTGAGAATGGAAAGCCGACTCCAACATAGCTTGGAAGAAAGGCTAAGCTGATATATATAGTAAATAAGAAACCAATGCCTTAAATTAGGTGCATCACGACTAATTAAAAAACAAATACAGCCACTACATCCAGAATTATTTTCATCTAGCGGCCGTTATTACAAATATACACATAACGGACACAAACAACCACCAGACCCGAAAGAATTACTGTGGAAGCATTGCTCCATTCACGAACATGACGACCATCTCCATCAGAGACTTGGCGTCCTCTCACTGCTGGTATATATTATGTACGTCTTCATACGTCTTTCATATTTCTGGACGTGACTAGTCATAGAAAAGTATAGTCTGTTGTTTAGCCTGCTTTTTCCATTTGTGTCCCTTCTTTGACAGTTCTCTGGGGACCCTATCACGACTGGAGTGGCGAAGTAATTAGTGACTTCGTTTTCTAATGAAATTCTATAGAAGTGGTGCGTTTCTTTCTTATTTTACATACGGACCGTTGATGAGATTTCGGATAGTTTGTTTAGGCGCCTGTCCAAAGGGCAATGGTGAAGTTTGACCTTTGCGGTTACAAAGTTTTGATAGAATAGATTTTCGGAATTTGTTTGATCGTCGTGTCAACTGTGATGTAGGTATAGTGGATGTCTTTTAAACGGGTTGTATAAATTGTTTTCATTATCATGTTTTTAGATTTTACAAGCTACGAATATCAATTGCATATTTTTTCTAAGTTAAATTGACATGTATGCGAATATATTGTTGTAAATTAATCAGTACCATTTACATATTGTTACATATTCCATCAATATAAATCCAATCTACATACTCAAAGTAAAATTGGACATAAAACTTGAAAAAGATACCCAAAAACCTAACCGAATAACCCTTGAAAAGAAAGGTGACACACTTGTTTGTACAACACGAACAAAAAACAGTGGCATTATAGAGAAAATAATGCGAGCTCTATTGTAATTTTAGAGGGCGAATAAATAAAATTATTACACTTCAATAACAAGTGAAATGGGACAGTTATAGGCTGTTATTGGATATTTATCTGCGCCCGAATGGGGGAAGAATACTAATACTTTTTGGCGCATACGGCAACCGTACTGTAACTTACTGAGTATAATTATAAACGATACGTGTGGGACTTTTATTGGAAGTGACGATTTGAAACTATTTATACTAATATCCTTATATTCTTAAGAGGAAACCTTTTTTCGATGGTGGCATTTTTTTCAAAATCGTATAGTCTTCAAAGTGAGTGTCGTTTCGTAGTAAATAATTAAAATCCACTCTAGAAAGTGTATATTTCGCTCTCATCAAAGCGACTGAACCGATTATGATAAAACTCGGTAGGGTGATAGATTTTATTATTATCGCGAAGGGAATAAAAAAGCGACACGAACGGAGCTGGGGGCATAACCTTGTTACATTATAAAATAATAATGATTTATTGCACTCATTTGTTTTGGTTACTATGCAAATGAATCTCCCTTAAATATCCCAGAATCCTCCCTAAACAAAACATACCGAAAGCATAAATACAACCAAATCGTGTCTCCGATATAACGGTAACGTGAAAGCGTTGTCACACGTCATTAGACTGAATACAAATCGGTAGTCGACATCCCGTAGTAAGAGAATCCACCCTTCCTTGTGTCTAACAAGTTCTTGATGACACACTACTGCCTTAGTACATAGCGAATTATCGGTATCTTGGAGGAAAAGAGACTTGAATGCGTAAAATGCTTAATTTTTCTTTTCGTATTCTTTTCCCAGGTCAGACAAAGAGGTACTTACTGGTCTGTATCTAATTTACATTAGATTATTCACAACAGTAGTTCGGAGTTTGGTAACGTTTCTGGTATATGGCTCTGCTTAGTGTGGAATCAAATGACCGTGTGTGAGTTGTCCAATCATATTTATTTATTTATTTATTTAATATACCTCATAATGGGACAAACAATGTCAATGGCAAAACGCTTGTGTATTTCATACACGTCTGTCAACACCTTTAAATATAACAGGCGTGTTGTATATATGTTACTGTAAAAGCCCGATCTGTGGTAAATCCTAAGATTTTCCGGTAAAACCTAAGATTTACCAACACTCAATGGTAAAAGTCCGAATAAGCCAGAGTTTAAAAACTATGTTACGATATATAAAAAACACCTCCTTCATTACTATGTTTATAACTATTTCACGGAATAATTATTTTTTATTCGGAGCTTTTTTATAACCAACCAGTAGGAGGAGCCCCGCGAAGCGGGGCTCCGGCGACATCTCGACATCATCAAGTGAATATAGGTAAATACACATACATTTTAAAATAATTTTTAATTTCATCGCATTTACGATGACATGCTTGAATATTGTTTATATGTGTATAAATCGCAGTATTAAAACCCTAATAAGAGAGCAATTCCAAAAAAATATATAACATAACAATGTGTTCAACACATCTGTTGTCTAACAGTACTAGTAACATCTAGATCAGCATAACCTAACAGTTGAATGGAAATGGAGGCTTCAATTCGCTTCAGACCACAGAGCCGTAGTGCCATCGGAACCATTCGCCGCAAAGTTTATTGGAACATTCACAGATAGAGAGTCAAAGGGCCGTGCGGTTTGTCCGTAGATTGTAACTAACCTGAACTTGATTGTCAAACAACTGGTCAATACTAGCAGCCAAGATATTCCAATAAGAATTTCTGGGCGGGTTTTGATATAGAAAACAGAAGTTTTGATTATATATCCTTCAAAGTTTTAGTTTTAGTCTGGTCCGACGGCATTTGTACGATCGCCGGTAGGCTGGATGAAGAAAACCAAGGTCTGAGTAACGTGGCACACTCTAGGGGAGGCCTATGTTCAGTAGTGGAAAGTTATAGGCTGATGATTCAATGATGATTGAAGGTTTTTTTTAGAGCTTGAGTTAGTTAGCTTTACAGTGGCAGTGCAATGCTAGAGATTCGAAGCAGGCTTAAAACCCTCTTTATTGTAAACTGTTTATGTTTTGAAAAATGTAATTGATACTTTTGCAACTTCCTTTATGTATTTTCTGAGTAGAAGTCTAGGAATAGTATTACTCTTAATATTGATTTTTTATCTATTAATTACGACACACTCGTAATGCCTAAAGATGTACGCAGAGACATATGGAATACACCTACTTTTAGTCCTCTAAAATGTTAGCTCCATTTACACGTGCCCCGTGTAATATAACACGTTACCAAATCTTTGCATAGTTTTGGAGATTTTATTAACAACGAATACCTAATTGTTTCTTTACAGGTGTCTGTTCACATAGATCATTTGACATAAAATCGAGAAGCTTACTTAACTCGCACTCGAAGACATTTGACATGATTGAGAGTTAAGTGAGGAGTGCATAGAGAGTGCGGTGTTGACTGCTGGTGGCTGCAACCTCATTACGAGCCGAGTGCTTCGAACACTCACACTGTGCCAGGTGACAAATGTGGAGGATACTGGACGAGGAGTGAGAGAACAGCGAGTAGACGATTTTTGAGATTTTTTTTTTCGGAATCCAAAAATTAATATTTTTCAGTATATTCTCAGTATGGGTTACATGCAGTGTTTAAAGAAATTGAATAATTAATTATCATAATAATATATGCAATGTCCGTAACAGGTAAACGTTACATCATGAATAGTGTAACTGATGAATATAATTTCGTGTCACAACAACTTTTAAAATCACACTTAACGGAAGCAAACTTTACCTAGATGTGAAACGTACCTACATGGATACTTTGTGTTGTATTAAACTAAAATACCAGAGGACATCGAACCTAGGACCCTGAAGGGTTAGCGACGGACGTAGTCAGGGTAAAAACTATTTGCTATAATTATCATCAAATCGCTTTATCTTACGTCTTACACCAAGATTCGCGTTACGGTTGCAAGTTTAGCTCAAACTGCGAATACCTTAGTAATACAACGCCGCAGAACTCTGTTTTGAATGCAACAAATCCACTCAGGTAGGTTCACCACAATGGCAAACACAAATAACTGGGAATTGCTACGTAACTAACCTGAATTTGCAAGTATATTACATTTCAGGTGAAATTTAATTTTAAATAAGGTCAGTTTAAATAGTATTGCCGTTTTAATAGAAATTTAGTATCGCAAATTTGAGACAACAACAAAATTAAATTTTCTAAGTAAGTCCTATAACTACTAAATGATGAATACAGACCAATGATTAAATATAAACCACTTTACTAACCCTAAAGGGGGAAGAACCAAACAACAAAAGAAAAAATATCGGCAACACGTCAAAGACGTATTCAAACTGCCTATGAATTCCTCTCTCGTTTAAAGGAAAGGTCCCGCAGTCCTGTGTTTAAGAATCAATGATCTAAATTTGCTCAGAAAAAAGACACACTGACGGAACCGTTATAAGGTAATCATAAACTCTGTATCATTATGAATTCTTTGATTTAATCTACTTAAGTTCTGAAACAAAAGTTAACTTTTATTGTCGCACTAATAAACGTTGTGTAAGCTATGATTACTTATACAGTGTTTTCACTTTCAATCAATTTTGAAACTGTGATGAAAGAAAATGATAAAACATTGCATCTTATAGGTAATACATACAATACAATAATATATATATAATACAACAATAATACATACAATAATATACTATAAATATAATATACCTGATTACCTGCAACTATCGGAACAAGGTTTGGTATGGGATCGATAAGATCAAAATTTCCACGAGAATGGGATCAACCTGACAAAACCGTACTACACCCGCTGATTACTTATAAATATAAGCTTATACGACGTTTATTAATAAAACAGTTAGATTTTTCATCCCATTTCATAGTCACCGTAGTCCCGTTGATTTGCATTAAAGTCGCTCGTTGTTTGCTGCAAAATGTCTCGGAAATACAACAATTTGTGGACATAGTACGCATTTTCGTCTGTTTATGAGTTTAGTTACAATTAAAGCGATGCATAACCTCATTTGTGTTTCAAACTGCGCTATTATGAACAAAATGTGCTTTTGTAATGTCAAGCAAATTAATAGAACTTTATCATTATGATTATAAAACTACCTCTGTGGCGCAGTTGGTGGTGTATCCGACTACTGATCATAAGGTCTCAGGTTCGTTTTCCCGGTCAGTACTTTTATGTGCAATTTATTATGCTTTTGTGTTTTTGTCCCAGTATCTTTTTTTGTTAACCTCGCCAGAAAAAAATAAAGTCTACTAGTGTACATCATTCGTCTCATTTCTAACCATTTATTAACACTTAACTAAACGTATACATTAAACACGACAAGTGCTTGCAACAAACAACCTTTTCAATTCCCCACAAGCTCCAATCACGAAACCCAGCCACGATTTAACCAATACACCCAAATCAAAGACATTCAAAACGGTGCCGACACTACCGAACCCAATCTTAAGGTAACTTTATACTGAACTAGTTATATAAAGCTATATGTTGGAGGAGTAAATCTATACTTTAGTAGCACGATTCTTTACCACTATCGACTACCGACAACCGGCTAGCTATCGAAATTTTGACATTTAGAATGTACTGCCAAAATATTTCCTACGACGCCCGTCAGAGGCGCTGATCAGATTTTCATACAAAATTTCTCAATGACAGGTCGGTTTCAAAATTTCTCGACAGCTAGCTTGTTGTCGGTAGTCGATAGTAGTAGAGAATCCAGCTACAGTAGCGCGATTCTTTACCACTATCGACTACCGACAACAAGCTAGCTGTCGAGAAATTTTGTATGACAATTAGTTCAGTGCCTCTAGCGGGCGTCGTAAATACAATTTTTGCAGTACATTTTTAATGTCAAACTCTCGATACTCGATAGTGCCGACTGTACAGAATCGTGCTATCGTTCTATACTATCGTTTTATTATACTTAAATGTAAAAATGTGTTTGTTATCTCAAGTGAAAATGTCTGAACCTTATTAAATGTAGAAAATTGTCCCGCCATGCAATTTTTTAAATCAATGTTTTTAACAAATGAAAAATGATGGCCTTCCATTGGAGAAAAAAAAAACATAGATAAAATTACGCCTTTTTCTAATTACCAAAGAACGCCACTTGATACGATCCTTAATCAAAAGAGACCAATTCGCCGCAACTCTCGCTCTCGATTCGCGTATTTCGCGAACGCTTCGTCTGCAAGAAGCGTGAACTTCGCGCGTATTTGGAACTTGCGCGAAGCTTCTGGACGCAATGTATGAGCGCCCAGTATATCGGTAACGCGCGAACGAATTTGCACGAATCAATTCGTGGTGAATTCGTCCCTTCTGGACATGGTCCCGACTTCCATTGCTTAAGCCAATTATTAAGAGAAATACGCACTTGACCTTACGAAATATCCAATTACTTAATTATAAGTTACTGACCATACAACATATCTTAGTAAAATTGGCTTCACACTAAATCTCACAATTAAAAAGACTGAAACAGAAGCGACCATTCGACTACAAAATCAATGTACATAGGCCTTTATTCAAATACGGTAAAAGCTCGCGGTAAACCCTACCTATATATTTTCTGTATATTTAAGTAAATATACGTATATTTACCCTACACTCAGATGCCATTAGTACGTAACGGAATAGAGTAGAGCGATTGAAGCAATTTACGCCTATTGCGAACCTCCGCTGTGTACTGAGACGGTGCAATTTACATTTTTTTCACTGTGAAATGTTTCAAGGAACTGTAGTCTAGATGTGCTGGTGGAATGGCTTTTTGTTGAAATTTTCGTAGCCACTGTTCTGAGAAGAGTACGTTTAATGTAATGTGTTAAAAACGTAAAAATAACTGTGACTCGTTCTGAACTATATCTTGTTCAGAACGAGTCACAGTTCTTAGAGCAGAGACGATACCATACTACCATAGCAGGATAGCCTACTTCCGCGTAATCCGACAGCCGGCAAAACTCACTATTATGTACTTATGAGTTTTAACAACTTGGACTAAATATCTTAAATTTAAATATCGATACTGATACTGGAAACAACTAACTACTGAGTAATGGTATGGGAAATGGTAGGTATGAGAAATACTTAATTCATCATACATACACACATAAAAACAGTCATTCTTCTCATTGTGATAGTGAACCAAAAACGCCACTGGCTTCGTTCTTTACAAACTTCCCTTGTTACATTAATATTCCCATACACTTTAGTATAATAACACACCTTTTATAGTAAATAATTTGTACGAAGAAAAAGCCTTAATATATTGATTTAACCAACTTACTTATTGACTTACAGATATTATCGTATTTATTCACTTCCAAAATATATAAACAGCGAACAACATCGTCAGCCAGCAATTAGCTTAAAACTTACAGTAAATATTTGACAAGAGATTTGCTTTGACAAAATCAGCCGCGATTAAATGCAAGTCACTCAATCAGACGCTTGATACTCCGGCTAAAACTAAGTTAAGCCGAGTCACTGCGAGCTGACGGCCACATGTTGCCAAATGTTGGCCCAAAGTTTGACTCGACTGGAAGATTTAACTTCTATACTGCTGCTGAAATAACTGAACAGGTTTGAGTAAGAAATTATAATGTTTGTGGGCTTCAACTGACTGGAAAAAGCCGTAAATTATAATTCACTCGTATTCCTTCATGCTTATTTTTACAATCATTTTCAAACTGCATTACGTGCAAACATATTTTCCTTTAAAAATTCCATCAATATTCAATATGTTTTCGCTTTAAGTCGTTTCAAATTAAGATTTTAATTTTAAACAAAATTGAATTTTCCGTTAAGCTCACCTGCGATGTAGCTGCATCTGATCGCGTCCGGCAACAACCAGATTAATTTATGCAAATGAGCCAATATCTATACCAATATTATGCGAGATTACATCCAATATTGGAGCAAATCGTTGCCGAACTCCACGCGGAGCATCGTGGCATTACGAACGAACCGCGCGGTAATTTCGCCGCTCTGCCATTTTGCGGGCCGCCTAATTGCAAAACTGTCATGGCAACGACGCAGGCCCGCATTCCCGTGCGCTCACAAGATTTACACTGAATGCCTGAATACCGCCCTGTGTCTTTGCTGAAATCTAGCCGCCTTTAAGCACTTGCGAAGGAATTTCACCAGGATAATTTAAGGGTAAATGTGATTTTTAGCGCAGATATTCTTTGTTGTGCGTTTACGGTATTTCCTTTGTGTTACAAGCGGCTGTTCTTAATGTAACATTTTCGTATTATTTACTTACGCTGAAAATACATTTTAAAACTGATTTATAACACAGATGTAACGTTAATTAATTTTAAGGTTCTATTAGTCTGCCATAATTCAAACAGTGTGTCCAAGACAAAGTATGTTGCCAAAAGACATAAACAAAACACACACAGTTCTTCAATAATTTCTTACTTAAACTACAAATACACTTACGAATACTATAATCAGCATAGCTTAGCATCATCAAATACACACTAAATAAGTGATTCAGTTTACCAAAATGTCCAGAACGATCATTTTCCAATAACACCCAGAATTCACTTCCAATAAAACTCAAATAGTGTTGCAAAAATGCACTCAGCGAAATACGAATAATAAAAATATGAGTGCATAAGCAATAAGCATATTTATTATAGGATTGTCTGACATATTTCGAATCGTTTCCAATTCGAATTCAATCCGAGTAATGCGTTACGCCCGGATCATATTGAAAAATATTTTGCTCAACAAGTTGACTGGATCCTGAACGAACTGAATACTACGTTAGATATGAATAAAATTCTCTTTTGAAAATGCTCGCAGTTGTCTATTAAAAGTGTAGTGTTCGATCGAGACTTTTAGAAAGATTAACTTTAATTGTTTCAGATTTCTTCTGTTCTCTTCGTAAGCATTTACTAGTGATATAAATTCATTTGACTCTAGTATACTTTAGAATAAATTGCTAAACGTGAGATATCATCAGACATAATAATAATATGGTAGTATTTGAGGGTAGTTAAGAGCATGACGGCTTAAAAATGTTTCTTTCGTGCAATGTTGTAATAGAATAAAAAAAGGGTGACTAGGATCAAAACCTACACAAAAAATAGTAGCAGAAACCTTCGACAAACTACTGTTTTTACATCCCCACCACATAAACGTATCAATTTTCCCACGACTACACATAAAAACTAACAATAAAATGTTATCTAATCCGATACAGTACCAGGGATACATAAAACGTTAGGAATAATAAATAAACAAAAAAAAACCGCGTCCCATGTACCGGGTACTAGCCTACCAGGCGGGTATAAAATTCGTTCTATCACGCACACATACAAATGTAGGGTTGTATAGTTGCCTTTCGTTATTATAGCACATTTCAAAGTTAGTGAAGCCCCCTGCAGGAAGGAAGTGGCAAACGAGCGTCGTCACTTCCGATGTTCTTTCAGCAATTGCAACTAAAGTTTTGTGTCAAACGTAATTACTCTATTGCCTTTTCTGACGCCCTCGGACCCATTAGGAATTGTGTCATCTCTTTGTAGTGAACCGTTTTGTGAGGAGATCTTTTCATTTAGACTTCAGAGACGTTGGACGCTACGTACAGCTACGACAGTGAATGTGCCCGTTTTTGTGCACGTTTAAATAAGTGGACTCTTTATTTACTTTCTTATAAACTCTACTTATGTCACACTGAACAAAAATACTGAATAAAAATAAGCTACATACTTCAATATAATGCATACATAAAATGGTTCGGAGATAACCCAAAAGAATACCTACTTTTTTAAAGTATTTTAAAAATAGTCGTTCTGTCTATCCTTGTACAAATAAGCGTCATTTTACGTATGTATGTCCGCATGTATTTATGTATGTACCAGGTACCTACTATGTATGTATGCATGCATTTAAATATAGCTAGCTACACATTTAAAACAATGTTTTCACAAACTATACTATGGTAAATAAGACTGTCACCATATTCCGAAAGGATAAACATTAAAATAAAACGCAATGTATAATACAGGGTTTATATCTAGGTGAACTATGATTCCATGTTCTGGCCAAAGTTTTCCTCTGCGAGGGCAGTCTAGGCTATTCTAATATATAATTTTAATGTCGCAGCGGTATTACAGCCAAGATTTAGATAAATGAGGGATTCAGGTGTTGGAATATCCACTGTTAAGAGAACCTATGCACTTAGAATCGTAACACAATGCTCGTGTTTTGAAAAACTGTTTGGTAGCAGTTTTTGGTCACACACGTCATAATTCACCTAAATGAAGATATAATTAAAAGACACAAAACTTTCTGTTGAGACTATGTATGACTTCTATTTATCAGGTAGGTACAGTTTGACCAAAGATTTAGTATCAGATTTACGGATGACAACATTTTATATAATACAAAACATATCTAAATGTAGTGAGAAAGTCCAGAAGAATAAATTAAATTGTTTCCAACAATTGTCCCACTTTACGTCAACGAAGGAATCTTTATCCACGGGTCAAGCATCAAGGAAATTAAATTACGTTGAAACTCTCTGTCTTATGCAATTCCAACGATTGGTATCCCTACTGCCCTCTTACGACATAACATATTTAGTCCAAGCTTAACTTTCTCGTAGAGATTCCGCAAATTCCTGGCCCGTATCCAATACTCAGTTCCGATAAAATGTAATAGTTTTAGTTTACAAAAAAAACGCATTACACTAGAAAATAAACTTCAGGTTTAAGCATCCGACTAAAACTTGGCCAGTTTCGGAACAAAAACATGGAAATTGTTAAAAGTTTCATTTATATTGGTTTAGTTATTAAGTAAGGCAGCTGTACTATCATTATACTCTGGAAGAGTTTGCAGCAAACAGACTTGAGCATAAATATGTACAGTCAATTATATTATTCGAACTTTAGTTTACGTAATAATTAGTTCTACAAAGTTATTATTATATCCACTGACCGGTGAAATCAATGAGCTTCAATTAGTATAATTATTAATTTACCATATAGTGATGTTATAAGTCATTATTTCAGGAATAAAAACCTTGTGTACTAATGGACCCATTATGAATATTAACTTATTATTGACCAGAAATTAACAAATATTAGGATATTTTCGTAGTTGAACGGAATCATTACCTATCATCACGGAACGAATTTTTATTTTTAACGTATAGACTATTAAAATTTATAATATATTATTATGTTAATATTTTTATGGTGTCTGTGGTATTTATATTACTATGGCCGATTTCAAATAGCAAGGACATGAAAAACTACCTAGTAAACGTTAAAACTATTTTTAGTATAACTCTTAATTAATAACAACAAAGTTTGGGTCCCCGTTGTTTGTGAAATTTGTTCTATGGTATTTTCAGTACTAGGGGAACACAACTCACTAGGAGTAAGTCTTGTAAATAGATCACATTCTAAGTATAAAATATCTAATGGCACTAGTAAGTACTAGTTTAGTTAGTATAACTATTAACCGAATATTTTATGTTCTTTTTCTTTTGCTTTTCTCTTTCTCCGTGACATAGCCTATCACTATTCCAATATTATCTAAAATACATAAGTGGCTTTTTTCAACAAACAAATAAAATAAAAGGTTTTTTCTTTCAAACGGATAGTTAAAAGAATGAACTAAACATGTTTCACATATGATGTTTAACTCCTCAATCAAGTTAGATGTTTTCTTATATTCGGCTAAATGACGTAAGCTCAGACGTCATTCACCCGAATATACTCCAAAAGAAAACATCTAACTTGATTGAGGAGTTACACATCATAAATCTATACATACAGATTAAAACTAAATCCCCCAAACATTGGCCAACGGATCGTAGCAATATTTCAAAATATTTGACTTAATAAATCGTACACTGCATCTTAAGATTTGGCAACGAGCCCCCACAGGTCTTAAGACATGCATTCCTATAACCGAAGCTTATAACTCAAGTGATATCGTACATCAAACGTGTGGAATTGGAACTATGCCCTGTATAATATAACGATAAGGGAATTAGGACTGAATTTGAAATTCACTATGACCTGAAAACAATGCAATGAACATTTGTTATCATTTTTCTTTCATAATATTATATTAACTTGATTTTATTACGCTTTAAAATTTTAAAAAAATATTATGAGCTTTGAACTGTTTCGTTGAATGATTATTATCAGTTATGTTATTACACGAGAATGATCACGAACATGCATGCTACCTTGGATTGCTAGACGATTCGGCGCAGGTAACATAGGCCGGGGCCGCAAGTATTTACAAGCTGACTCGCAATTCGCCGTTACTATTTTTCGTAATAAGGCCTATATTTTTTCCTTAGCCCATATGGTTGTTCCACAGCCTTTACAGGTTGCTGCAAAATGATCGGCGGCCTACTCAAGTAAAATGTTTTGGAATTTAATTACGAATAAGCATTCTGGCAAAAAATCTGGATTAAGATTCATATACGAGTAAGAACACAAACACCAAAAATAAAATTGACTCATTTTTGTCAATTTCGGGAAACATAAGCAAAAGTGTAGTTAACAGGCGCTTATAGCCAGTTGCGCTCACCGGTCGGTAAACGATCTGTGGGTTAGGCAACCGTTGGCGTGGTCATTCTATAGATGGGTGACCGCATAGTGGTATTTGAACTGGGCGTCTCCGTGCTTCGGAGGGCACATAAAAAGTCGGTCCCGGTTGTTATCTACTAAGATAACAGTCGTTAAGCCATGTCAAAGGCCTTTCGGGCGGCTTGAACAACTTTGACATTAGGTTGACTACTAACCATACGATAAGAGAAAGAGTTAACAGATTCCCATTAAGAAACAATATTTCCATCCACAAACATCTTGTTATCCATCAATTCTCTATGAAACAAAGAGTGTGCAGTTTTCGAGACAGCTTTATCGTCCGAGTCACAATGAAACGCCGCAATACATTTCACTCGAGTGCACCTTCAAGTTTTAATGTTGTCCTGGTACCTCATGCCAGATCTCAGCAATAACTGTATTATGTGAGATGGAAACTTTCACATGCTTAGGAAAGCTCTAAAATTGATTCTGACTGAATTCTTATAATGTTTAAAAAACTGTGGAAACTCAAATATGATGTATGTTGAAGCTAAGCATTTTCTGGGGATCATAGCCCAACAATGGACTCTACCACTGTCGGGGCTAGGTATAGGTAAAGCCAAATTTCGAAACACTAAACAAACAATATAAATCTAGTTTATTTCATTGCACTTTTATTAAATGGATTTATTTGCATCATAGAATGGATGGATGACTCGATAAAACATCAATGTCATCACATTTTTCCCAAACACAATAACCATATAGAGTTTGAATAGTAAACAATAGAAAACTCCGCATCACGGTCCGTAGTAAGGGCTAGGCTGCGATTGTGTTTAAATAATAAATGTTTGGCGACTCCACGACTCTAAGTTTGGGTCGTTAAAGCCAGCCCGGTCATCCGAGCCTGACTACGTGACGTTTGAAAGGTTAATAAATTATGTGATGCAAATATCAAGCGGTCGTTTCATCCCACCTATGTACAAGGAGCGGTCAATGAGTTGACATGATCGGTTCTAAATCTACGTACAAATATGTGATAGACTTGTATTTCGCAATTCGTTTGCCGCTCGATTAATTGGTAATGGATTGAAAGCTTTGTGGAGTCATTAATTTGATTCTGAATTGCAATTATGCATGTCACAAACACGAGTTAACAGCTAGATTAATTTGTAATCATTTTAGCGCTGGATTGAAAACTTTGACATAATACTGACTGTCCGATCCTTTTTTCGTTATAAAACACTATGGCTTTTTTCACCTTCTAGTTAGATGAAACAGCAAGAAGAACACTACTATAGAAAATATTTTTTTATTTGACACGCAGTACGCAATTTCTACCAATTCAATTACCTTGTAAATTAAGATATTAATAGAAACCCTTAGTCTATCAGCATCACTATCTTATAAAAGTATTAATTTTATAAACGACCCATTAATACTTTTCTAATACTTTTCATATAATAAGCGTACTAAAAAATCCTCCTTTCTAAAAGGCAATATTCAAAATGTACCAAATATAATTATTCACATATGCAGTTACATGACTGGCATTATCCCGCGGTTTACATCACCACAATATTTGCAAAGCACTGACGTGATCGGCTCGTATCGACGTATTATATTGAATTAGTTAGTCCGTTAAGCTCTGTAATTACATTAGATAATAAATTACATGACACTAAACTAAGCTCGTTCGGTTTTGATACATTTGTTGAAATATTAATCACGTAGATTTTAGCTGTGGTTTTGTTAGTTGTCTATATAATATTACTTTTAATAGCACGCGACTATTTCTCAATCGGGTACGGGTCTCCATATGTCTATAATAGAATGTCGATAAGGTCTATCTGTTGCGTCATCTCATTATAACGTAGATTAAGAAAGTCTTATTTAGAATTCTATTCGCAATATCCTGTGTGAAATATAGTTATAAATTAAAAGCTGAATTCAGCCGAAGTTTGAGCTAATATAAAATATAATAATAAAAAAAAGGTTACAGAAATTACTCAACCAAAATAATCATTTTACATCCCACACTACTCTCATTTTATGTCCAAATCATTGCCTTAAAGTTTCGAAAACAGATATATGTATAAAATTACTATATACGTCTGTAACATAATCAAAAGTTCGTCGCATAGTCAATACCCCATGTCCACTGACGGCTTAATGAGCCGACGTCACTCGGTCAACTCCCAGCATTTTTCCAATAACTATCCCACACGCCCCATTTACTTTCAAACGGAATCATTCAGTTCATTTTATTGTAGAATAGTTATACAGAAATTCATTCAATTTTATCAGTGATTAAAGTTTACATTATTATATTCAAAGTCTAGATGTCCAGATATTGTGTGTCATTTTCCCGAGAATTTTCCCAAGGTGTTTCACACCTTAATTAGGTTTAACACCTTAATCAGAACATACATCATATCTTATACTTAATATTAATCACTTCTTCATCATTCATTCACATAAGATACTTCAAAACTCACATAATGCCTAATTTCTACAAACAACCACGAACTCATCCACCTAACACTGCGATAATTGGCAAGATTCCACCAGCCCACAAAACAAATATGATTGGTCAGAACGAGGCTACTTTACACAAACATTAAAGCATTACCTCGTCAATTGATCGTACATTCCCCATTCCGTCACGGTCCCCATGTAACGCAAAAAGCATCGCTACCCCCCGGTCATCCCAATATCTTGATACACACGGATAAATCGTCGGCCGTGACAAGAATCACTGATGCCAAGATAAAACTCGGATCAAACTAGCCCCTTACTATCCGTGAGCTATTGTATTGCGAATCGGAACGTGCGCGAAACACGTTAAAACTGTGATGTATGTGGAAGATGGAAAAGTAATTCCGAAGTACAGTTTGGGTTTTAGTTTCGTTATGATGTGTCGGTATTGAGTGTTGACGATGAAATATTGGGTGAAATGTCACGATAATCTTAGACGAGTTAAGCTCAGAATATATGACTTGGGGCGTTTTCTTTTGAAATTATTATTTGGCTTGTTACTATGTTGTTCGATTAGAACAATACTATCGTAAACATAACTATTTGATCGTGGGGGTTTCTCAGCTAAAATGGATACTCTGTATTTAAAATTCATTTGTAAGAGTTAGTTTACCATCAATGCTTCGCTCAATTACAGACCACACCTTTTTAACAGCCTTAAAATTACGTCTTGTTCCAATAAAGTCGCTGAAACCCAAAGAACGTCACGTGCTACAAGCATCTTGCACATTCAAAATTTCAGCCAATTTATTAAAAATTCAAAACAAACCACACAAATCAGTATAAAATCCTGCTTAAAGAATTCAAAGTGTATACTTTATCGATGGGGTTGATATACGCGCCCCCGGTGACACGTTACAATGTACCCACAAACACCCCCCAACGGAATTCACCACTTAAGGAGAAGACCCCCAGGAATTTCACTTTTTAAAAGGCATTTTTGGTACAAGTATTCGGTTTCCTTATCGGTGAATTTTGATGTTGCTTTTGAAAATAATGTCGGTAGCAATTAAGTTTAAGGTTAATTGACTACATTAGTATGTTTTAAAAGTTTCCTTTAGTTTAGGCTTAATAAATTTACTTTGGCAAATAAAGTAGACGCCAAAATGAAGAAAGAAGAATAAGAAAATTACGAAAATTATAGTCTTAATAGATTACCAACTACTAGGCTCAAAAGGATACTGCAGTTACTTAATGTTAATGAAATAATATGCTTAATTTTTCCACATTATTATTATGATTCTCGAACTCATACATTTTTCGTAAACAGTTAACACATAAAATAAAAGCCATGACACGGAAGCTCCTCCCTTAACCATTCGCAATATTTGACAGTGGCTTCGTTCGAACGGTACAGACGGAAACCGTCACGAGCAACGTTTGTTTCACACAACCAGTTTAATTAGAACAAATACGTATATTCATGTATATGATATTTAATAGAAAACCGAGCTTAATATATTCATGAAATATTTCTTTACGACAATATTTTTTTATCCTAAAACCAGACAGGCCTTTAGTTACATCAAATTCTAAATTACGCCATTATTTATCAAAAGGTAGGCAATAAAATTTGCAGTAGACAAAACTCGTGGACACTCTTCACAATATTTAAAATATTAGAGAATATGAAAAATGTTAATTAATTAGAATTATCTATTACAATTTACATTATAAATGAACATATGAATAGTAAAAAAGATATATTTATCAATATTTATAGTATTCATGTCCAATCACACAATTACTTTGCACTTTGTGCTTTTATTTCAAAACGCTTAATACAATCTACCACTTTAAGCCCAAGTACCACACAATTATTATACCGTAGAATCCTTCCTCAAAGCGAACCGAGAACAGACATCACAATTAAGATGCGGCGAACATGAAATCAGATTAGGATGCGTGGCTGACGACAAAAATGTCAAGATAACTTCACAAACAGACGGTACTCAAGGAATAAATGCAAATACGAATAATGGGTGCTGCTTAAAGAAGAGTAAAGCAAGTAATAAGCTCGCTCTCTGATGTTTTTCTTAAAGGAATATAGTTTGTAGGGTTGAACTCAAGTGTATAATTAAACTACTGCTTCAAGTAACCGTGAGTTCGCTTCTATTAATTTATTCATAAATGACTAGGTTCTGTTTGTGCTGTCGCGTTGAGATTTAATGTTATTTGTACAGAAAACGGTTACCTGAATCGTCTGACTTACAACGAAATATTAACTGTTTGCCAAACTACACGAAGCTTGTCTGTCATTTTTATTCTATGTTTCGATGTTATAATACCTTATGTAGCTCATAGTATTATCAATATTATTAACACAAAATATATCCTTAGAAACGATAGCACAAAACTGTTGATCCTTTAAAACAGAATCTTATACACTACATAAGACAATTCGGTTGATAACTAAGTGGACCTACAAGTGTACACTTGGGGCCACTTTACTTTTTAAGTCACCCCAGCGTAAAATATTCGCGTAAAAGAAGCAATGTAATTACTAACGGTAGAGGTTTTTTGGCCCAAAGTAGGATTTTAATTATTTTTTGTTTTAGATAAAGCTGCGATTGCAGCTGTAAAGCAGATTTTATGATACGGAAAGTCGTTTGTGAGGCTCTTGCCTTTAGAATTTAGAGAATATTTTCGGTACTGGCTGATTGTTTGATGATATCATTATGTTATAAAGGATTTATTGTTTTTATTTACGGTCTAAGAAGTGGAAGCCGCAGCTGTGAAAGTCAAATGGTAAGATGAGTTGATGATAATGAAGTATTTCAGAAAAATCTTGGCTATAATATCCCAGTATTAGATCGATCGGTGATTTCAACAAATCATAATGATTGATGTTACCGGACGAATGCTATCATGTAATACCTATATATAGGACTATATAGGAATTCTTCAAGACAGGATAAAATGTAAAAAGCAGTACCTACATCCCACAGCCTCTGATTTCATTTGATTCTTCTTAGCGTTATTAAATAATTTACGAAGCACGCTGCCTGCGTTAAAGTCAGGCGAAACTTAAAAATAATATCTCATTTACAATGCCATTACAAGCGGGAAATACTTCTCATTGCTATTAAAACTTTTATTTATCTGAACGGTAAAACTGCTCCTTAAACAGTTAAAAGACTAACTTGAATTGCGTCTTTTAAAAACTTTACTTAAGTTGTTCAACTTTAGGTTTATTTTTAAGGAAAACTATGTCCTTAATCTTTTCTTGGGCGGGCTTTTGTAATATTTTCCCTCAATACAGTCGCGTACAATAAAAACGAACCAACATTTTCTGATATTTACGAGAACTTCGTCAGTTCGTGGGGACAAACTCGAGACGGACTTATAAAACTCTCGATCCCAAACTACTAACAAGTAAAATAGTGGAAGAAAGGAATATGAAAACAATCAAATTGAAATAACCGTTGTTTTAAATGAGTTTGTGCCGTCAAATGGACTGCAAATCGTATCATTCTAGGCTTTTGCCATGTTTTTTATTAATAATTCTATTGTTGTAGAAATGCTAAAATATCTATGTTGGTTACTTTGTTGTGCCTAATTTTATAAAACAACTAGCTATTGCCCGCGACTTCGTTCGCGTAGTTTGTGACTTAGGACCGAATTTTCATACAAACTTCACACCCCCTATTTCATCACTTTGGGTTCGAATTGATCAAAATACTTGCTTAGCAGATGCCTTCGTCATAACATCTACCTGCATGCCAAATTTCAGCCCGATCCGTGTAATGGTTTGGACTGAGCGTTGATATATCACTATGTCAGTTAGTGACCTTTAAGTTTAACATAATAAGATTCTATTGCGGTAGAAATGCGTAAAAATTAATGTGGTTACTTTGTTTTCTAATTTTATAAAACAAGGTTAGGGCAACGACATGGAAATCATTTTTCTTACATAAAAAACATAACTAACTCTGCAGCATTTATGTAATTGTGCCGCAAACAAACTTACTCTCAGCCTAGTCCAGAGTCTCACTATACCGTATCTCATGTAGTATGATTATAGTTAGAGTACACCATTACCTCAGACCTCAGTAATACCGGTGTATATCCATTATTAACACTGTCATACTGCTGACAATCTGGACACTAAACCAAGTTATAGTGACAGCTTTCATGTGCATATTGTACATTGCGTAATAGATTTAAATCTATGTATGTATATCAATTTAGCTAAACTATATAGTGTGTGTACTATGTAGCTGTCATAAGTTATGCAGTTTAGTACTTAGTCAAGTTAAGCACACATGTTAGAATATCTTCTTATCTTATCAAAGATAACCACCGGCACCTGGTACTAAATCTAGAGTTTAGGAAATTATGGATTTTTTAATTCAACTAGTAATTTAATATTGCATTCGTTGATAAGTAAAACTACCCATGAGTATGAAGTTTCTCCTCTCTCTATACATTATTTTCAAGAGTCGTTACCATTCATGCTAATAATACCAGGCAAACAGAATACGGTCGAAGGTTAATCTTGCCGCACATTCACACGATACATTTACGTCGAAATGATTGAGTTACCGAGCAAGCGAGAGGGAATACAAGCATTACATGGGTCCGACATAAATAACAAGAACACCTTTATCAAATAACCAGCGGAGTAATATTCCGCCGGTTCATTAACTAATTTATTCTTGAGAAAGTCCCGGTTATCCGGAGTAGTCTGCAAGAAACAAAACTAATGGCGTCGGCAACACGAGAGCCAAGAGCAGTCGCGAGGGTGTGTGCCATGACACGTACAACAGCGGTTTACAACTTGGAATATATACCCTGACGTGTGATATAACACACTTGAAAGAACTGTCCTCGTTCCGGATTTCCTGTCTAAGAAAAAAATTGCCTATTAATTTCTTTTGTCGGAGCAACTTACCTGAAAAATTGATTACTAAACATATTTATTTAACTTTGAACAAGTACAATAGTTAATCGTTTTTCTTATACGGAGTTTTCAAAAAGTATCACATAAGACAACACAATTTAAAGGTCATCCAATTGAAAAATTGGAAACGAAATGAGGCCACGTACCTATCCGAAGCAAAGAAGGGCTTGCGAAAAGTTTATCTTAGGGTCATTACGAAATCGTACATATCCTATAACATGTAGTTTAACAAGCATCAAATAAACTAACAGTCGCTAACTTTCAGCACTTGAGTCGCGTAATAATTTATGGACGGAAGCCGGGACGGGGACGGCAATTAGCCGGCGCGTAACGAACCCGTGAAATAAATATCATTTCGTGATTAATGCGTCGGTCTGATAAATATCTTGTTATTATTCATTGGTGGACACGACGCTGACCGATCGACTGATACAAGTGGGTTTAGAACTACATAGTTTTAGCACATTTTTCAGATAGATTTAACGGTTTTGCGGCTTTGCTATCAAAACAGTGCCTGACGTCACTCTAGCCACTGTGTTTTGATATAATGTAAGTTACAAGCAGTATGAAACACGTTGCTCAAACAAAATATACCCAAAAGTATAAGCTCCGAGTGAAAGTCTACTTGCAGTAATGAAAACCAGTATTAAGTGTGTAATAAATTACCGTTTGACAGAGGCTTCGCCTAAGTGAACAAAAACAAAAACCTAATACTTATCCTCAGGTTATAAGAAGTCATGAAGCCTTGAAAACGTACACGCAGACAGAGCTACTTTTACAATTGTAAGGATAGAACTAGTTCAAGTTCCAAAAGTACTGCAACAGGGTAATTTAGACATTCGCCTACGACCTACATAGTAGTGTGTCACTTTGTTCGATACGTGAGGTTGGCTTCCACCCAGCTTGTGATAACAACGGCTGAGGTTACCCGTGATATGCCAACGAGATTTTGATTGCGCCATATGCGAAAATAATGGCGGCGACGACGTTAAACTCTCAGCCTTAGGATAAAAGTTTTCGCCAAATTTTGCATGTGACAAAGCCCTTGATGGGCAATTTTGGATGGTTTACATAAGTGCTACATATTATATTAGACATTAAAGTCATTTTGATTTATTAACTTGCATTTGAGTTTGTATCTACTTAAGTTACAAGACTTGATACATGCTTGATACATATGAAGAAGAGAGATGCCGCAAAGTATGTCATATCGGAGTTAGTGCAGCATATAAGTGTGGGCAATCTAATCTAGCCATAACCATTTAGAGGGTACAACATCCCTTAATCATCACTTACCCCCGGTTTCTGAGTACATTTAGCGGTAGTTTATCTATTCAATAGCGTTTTTGTTATATGAGTTTTAACACTATTGAATAGATAAACTCTATGTACAAAAAGGTACATTGCATCATTCATAGTAAGTTTGTATTTACGACAAAGTAAATGTTGACATTTTACCTGAGCACGATATTGCAGTACTTCATTAATGTTGATAATAATCAATGACTATTCAAAGTTTTATGAAACCAAAATATACTTTCATAAATACATGAAACGTGTTCAAAGCGCTGGCAATCAGGTAGCGACTTGAAAGTTATTCTAAAGTTGGTCCCCGGCTGCGATCCAGATACACTCGTTCAACGGAAACTCACTGAAATTGTATAAATTGTATTACGTTACGATTCGTTTTCTACTTAGAAATACTTACCAGATTACCGGAATCACTTTTTATTACTTATGTGGTGAGTTTGTTTTGAGTATGTTAGGAAAAATATACCTAAAACATAAAAGATATGCATTTTTTTTTAAATAACATAAATATATTAAATTACACCAACAACAAGCACTTCTTGATGTTTTTTTCCGACTATTTTTTTGTGCAAGCCTTAACAAAATAAAATTTCCTTACACACATTTTTCGGATAGATACTTTAGGTACTCCCACTTTGCTTAATTTTCTAGGAAATTTTGAAAACCAACCTGGCTTAATCAGGTAGAGAGAGAAAACTTGGTCAAAAATCGTTAGCAGTATGAGAGTAGCTAAAGATGACCCACTCAGAAATACTATTTTCTAGACAATATATGTATAGTTTAACTATTTCCGTTGCCAAAAATGGTGATCACAGCTATATACCCAAGACCGTTAATTGGAAAAGCCCCATGTTCAGCAGCTAATAATTCAGGAGTGTTCGGAAATTAACGGGCCCAATGTAATTGCCTACCACTGATTGTATTCGCATTACGGCTCTTATAGTTGATGTTCATTTCGACAAATGGCTCCGAAACTATGAATGTTTGTGCCTTGATTTATAACTGATAGCAAATAATTGTTTCGATGTAACAATTGTTAAGTTGTATTTCAATAGAATTTGAAACCCGTATGCGTATAATTCAGATGTTTATTACAATAGGTACGTTCATATGTATATGTTGCCATTCCGAAGTCATATCTCTAGATACAGGTATCTACCTAAAGAACTAACTAAAAAGTTTTATTAGAACTGGTAAAACTAAATTATTTAACATCGAAAGATTCTCTACATATAATAATTTCAAAAACATTTAAATATAAATCTCATCATTTTTAAATCGACCTCTACACTTACTGACTACAGTAGGCAAACAGACTAAGCACACCTAAAAGAAAAGCTAACACAAAATCAATTTTTGCAGAAGTCCTGATTTCCACAAGTTGCCGGCGGTACTGGCGTCTTGCCAACCGGCTTCGTATAGGTTCAGCCTCTAAAATGCATCCCCATTAGGGCGCCCTCGACGGATCTTTAGATCTCTCCGACCGTATAAACTATGCTAGTTTCCTTCGCTAACATTTTTAACAAGTAAGAGTTCAACAAATCTGTAAGTTTATCTCCGTTTCTAGAGCAGCATAAGTAGTAGAATTTAGTATGTGTATAATTTCGTTTAGTGAACAAGCTATTTTTAAAGATAGTCTAGTTATCTCTTACTTAGAATGATGTTTTTTTAGAAACGAAAACTGAAACAAACAGGACAGTTTCGAGATTCTAGATTAGAACCAGCGTAGCGTTAGTTTCTTGTTTTCTTATCCTTATCGTGATACCACAGTAAAGTAATATTGAACCCAAATGCATTATTTACTAATCACGCATAAGGTAGATAAACTAATAATGATGAACGGTAATTGTATCGAAAAAGCAAAGCCTAGTAAGTAACATTTCAAGGTTGAATAGAGTACCTACACACTACACAGTTTATTTAAATGCAACGTAAGCAAAAGAACAGAATTTTGAAGACAAAATTGTTGAAGCGTCTGATTTCTCCATCGACGATTCCGATTGAGTCGGATTGTGCAAATATTTAATACAATTTGATTTTGTAGCAAAATACTCGGACAAATACCGCGGTGGCGGACTTATTTGAGAAACGCGGCCGGATTCCGGCTTATTGGTAGAGTTTTTTAATTAAGTATCGCTGCATAAAGCACTTCGTTTATTTAGCGATAACTACCGATGTTGCTGAGATCTTATTTGTACTAGTTTTCTGATAGACAATCAAGTAGAGGTATACCTGTTATTTTAAGTGTTTAGGTAATATGTGCTACAAACGTTGACTTTTATCAGACATAAATGCGTGGACAGTTTTTTGACATAGTTTGTTAAGTAAGATTGTCAATTCTAATACTTAGGTACTTC
This sequence comes from Anticarsia gemmatalis, assembly GCF_050436995.1. NCBI lineage: Eukaryota > Metazoa > Arthropoda > Insecta > Lepidoptera > Erebidae > Anticarsia > Anticarsia gemmatalis. The sequence goes on from NC_134759.1 coordinate 10,923,393, forward strand.
ATTTTCACTGCTAATCCTAGGTTGCCTACCTACTGGAAATAGGCTCTAAAAGTGTAAATGACGTCGATTACAATGGAGTAGTATCATCACAGTAATAATAGCCATTACAAATATTAAATTATAACAGTGAACGGCACTCAGGCTAATCGTTAAACTTTAAATGGATTACAATGAAATGGATGAGTTTAGTCCAGCACAAAGTTTTACAACTGCTATGAATACATAGCCTATTTATACCCTACTAATAAAACTACTATTTTTGACACACTAAAATATTGTTGAATTGCTTATGCATTCTCTGTAGCTTCTTGTAAAGACTTGAATATAACATAAGATAATACGATTCATGTATGACCAAAAGAAACCAAAACTCTTTTAGTTTCAATGCAAAGGTAGATCCAGAACAAAAGGTTTTCATTGAGCACAGGAGCATGACAAGATTATTTTAATATAACAAAAACATATTTGCCTGACAACTCAAGCAAGCCATTAAGCATTGCAATACGTATCTGTGGGTGTATCTATCACGTCTCATTACGTAGGTATTATATGTGTATGACCCTACAGTTGTATATGAGAAGGTACCTAGGAAATTACAATTAAATATAATGTGTTTGTCGCCGATTCCTTAAAAATAGCACAAAAATTTACGCAACCGCTTTCGGCTCGTAACTTTTTTTTCCAACAAATTTGCGTCTTCCACCGATATCCTTGACCGTTTTAATGTAGAGGAAGGGGGTAATATTTTAAACGCACTAATAGGATCTAGGAGGTCACATAATTCTAGCCTGAATGGATAAAGCTGAAGTAAGTAGGTCGTAGCAATAAAACCCAACAATCACATTGTAAAACAATTTATTTTTATTTCGTCTATAACTTGCGTAATGTCTAACAATAGCGATAGTCGTTGCGTACACTAGATACTTAGTTTTATCTAGACAGATTCTGAAAGGCTAAGGCTAGAAAGTGGTGAAATTTAGAATTTTGAACTGTGAACTAACAATATCTTCTGTAGTCCTGGTATCAAACAATATTTTTCTTTTATAACTCATAAGGGGAAAAGTGTTTTATTATTACTTTATTTCAATTATTTTCAACTGTAGTATTTTGACTTAAAAAAAATCCTATATTTATAATTTTTATTACTTCTCTTCAAAATGTTGTAAGGTACCAGGAACACAGATACAAATAGAAGTTTAATGATTAAGGTAATATTAACAACTTCACAGATTAAGTCTAAACGCTATTTGTCCAATTATCAACTCTGTGGCTATTAAGTATTATCATAAGACTGAAACCAGGTTTCAGGAAGTTCTATTACTTTACCTATCAAATAAAATAGGTTATTGCGATAGAGCTGGCGAGAAAGGATGACTATGCAGGGTTTAGTTAACGTGTTTATTTCCTGATTTTCGAATGATAAACATAATATTACGCATGAGTTGTAATTACTATATCTGGTATCATAAATAATATTCTGTATAAACTGTTCCTTTATGACTTCTAGATTTTGAAGAATCAAATATTACCAAGCCAGGTTTTACTTATTCAGACGATACAAACGTACACGCACGTATACGTAAAATGTACGTACGAAGCGTTTGCTTTACAAAGAAAAAATATGCAGTACTGACCTCGTCGTTTCTATATTAACCATTGTTAGATATAAAATTATGTTTTTCCTATCATAGTTAACTTTATTCGACAATGACTATGAAAAATTGAGCCTACGCTGTTTCGAATCAGGAAATAAGCACTCTATCTCTGCTTCTAAAACTCAGTGCAATAAAACCACTAAATACAGATTATTTCTGTACATTGTGAAGCTAAGATTACTCGAGCGATAAAAAAATATGCATCAGTTAATACTATATTTAATTTTATATGATACAGTCATACATTCGATTGCAGATTTCCATACATTTTACATACATACTTTACAGTTATTAAGGTAAGGTTACATTACAACCACTTCCTTACACCCGTGTTATAACCCAGGTAACTGGGCTGTGGAGGTTAGATAGGCAGTCGCTCCATGCAAAATACTGGTATTCAGCTGCATCTAATTCGTCTGGAAGCCGACTCCAACATAGTTGGAAGAAATGCTAGGCTGATTCTTTTTATCTTTGATTCAGTATAATCAAATCAATTGGCACTTTGAAATATCCTATTCACTTCTCAATGGCTAATATAACCATACCTTAAGGATCCATTACGATTCACATTATTTCTAGAGATTTACTTTATAGAATTCATAATTATAAACATGAATACATAGATGTTTTAACTATCAACAAGTAAGGATCCTGTATCATAATAATAGATTTATTATTATAATAAAAATTATTATTAAATCACACTCGTATACACACACTTTCTTAAGCTTAGCGAAACATATTGACTGTTATTTAAGATTAAACGTCATATTTTATAATTATTTGTTGTAACATTTGATTTTTTAAAATATTCAAGGCCAATATAAAAATGATTTTTGAACGCCAATGTAGATGTTAATATGATAATTATTTAGATAAGGACAAATTTTAACTTATAAGCATACTTTTTACTCTTTTAAATAGTCAATCTGTCTATGATAATAATATTTGAACCAGAGATAGTATTTTTTATTTGACTTAATTTCAAAATACATGTACTGATAATCCTATAACATTCACGGCTAGTTTCATCACTTAAGGATAAGAGGCTGATAGCGTATCTGATAGGTAAAGTGACAGCAAATGTATGAACAATATCATCACTCCATTTGGACTAACCGAAACTTATCCAGAAGTGAAACTTCTGCTTTTTGTGGTAAAAACATGCTTATAAATTAAAATGTCGCTAGTGAATACATAATTAAAATACGGGAATTAACGCAAACACGTATTTTACTGGCGACTTATGTCACCGTGACTGTTTTATCACTCTTATCAAATATTTGGCCGGGAAAAAAAGGCTATTCGCATTATAATATGTATGAACTTGCAAGAAAATGTCTTTGGCTTCAAGAATCACAAATGAGTACACGATTCATTAGGTTTCTTTCAGTGAGCTCGTGGGGTACACAAATATCGCTTTTTTGTGGAGAGAAAAGATTTTATTACAAGTTCATACATACTATAATACGAAAAGACTTTTTCCCCGACCTACTATATGGAGTATCACCCAATTGTCACGTTATAACGTGCTCACATTGCCACGATTATGAATTGACTTGATTGAAAGAGTGATAGACGATATAGTCACGGTGACCAAAATCACTAGCGCGCTTGCTCTTAGTCACATCCTTTTCGTCAAAATACATGCAGAATCTTACATAATACATACGTAAATGTATGGCGTTCAAAACGTTCGATATTTAGTCGTTATAAATTGCCGTTAAATTAATACATGAATATCCTACAAGTAAATTAGTAGTAGTGTGTGCAATATAATCTATGTTTCTAGCTCTAAATGTTATGTTTTTGCTCTCTATCTTTTACCTCACCTTGTTTAAAGGGTATTTGGAGATCTCACGTAGTAAGGTTTCCGTCTCATTACTAGTTATCATACTTCGACAAAAGATGGTAGGAGACGTGGTGGCCACGTTTACTTTCAATATAATTAAGCTATTGGTGCAGTAACAACCATAATATGTAATTGAAATTACGCAAAGGCTGAAAGTTGAAAAATCGCCATATGATTGTTGTTTGTTTGTTTTCCATCTTAGAACTATAGATTCCCTGACTTTTAAATGGTGTGCGTGGGGCCCAAGCCAAGGCCTAGAGGACCATATAGGCAGTTTTATAAAATAAAGATTTAATGTGACACAATATTTCTGTCCTGAGTTAATGAGAGATGATTAGATCCCCGAATCCATTTTTGAAATATGTTTTCAGTCTGTTTAAGGAAGCCCTTATTGTATTATCAAACAAAAAAATCCCGTAAATTGGTGTTTGTAGTTAAGTCTAAGATACTTATAGATACTAAAAATTATAGATAATTATCAGTTTTAAGATAAAATGGAGAACAAAAACATAACACTTTTCGAGGCATCAGTAAACAAAATACCTCCTATATTTAAAGCTATAGAATAGGAAAATGTAATTATATTACATATACACATAGTTCAGATATTTATTATGATAAAGACTTATATATCGAACAAAATGATACGAGGAAAATAAAAATAACTTCATTTATGTTTAATTCAAATACTTTAATACTGTCTTACTAAAAAACGAGACGAAAAACGAAATGGTTGGTTAACTTTGAGTCTTTTTCACTCATAAATAGTCTCAATCAAGTATGACTGATTTATGTCTCATATAGAGTCAACGTTAGAGGTCAACCAGATCTTAAAATTGTTCAACAAGCCAAAGACCTTCGATGTGGATCAACGACAACTATCGGGACTTTTTGCATGCCCTGCGAAGCACGGAGACGCCCAGCTAACATATGAATAACGAGCCACTTCTCAATGGAATGGCCGCGCTTAGGTTGCTTAACCCACTAACTGTTTACCAACCGATTATCGTAGCTATAAGCGCCTCGGTATGATTGAAAAAGACACAAAACAGATTCTAATACAACTTTCAAGTAACTTTATTAATAAAACAGTATCAATTGTAGAAATAAAGATCATTTACATTATACATATTAGTAAAAGCAGTAGAAATGACAAACAGTCACGTTGTTTCAAGTCGATGTTAAAAGGTAATTGATCGTCCAATAATGAGATGTAAAAGATTATTTATATCGATATAAAGTATCAAGTAGTGGAAGTATTATAGGCTTACAACGCACTGCGCTTTGTCTCACACGAACTAGTTTTGGTTTAAAAAAAATTGGATTTTTGGTATACTCTTAAATTTTCAGTCTATGTAATTTAAAGGCCTTAAGAGATGAGGACTTGCGGTGGAGAAATGATAGCCAGACTTAACAAAATTAATCGTGGATAAATAATATCTCGGCAAATTACTACTGCTGCTGAAATAGTTTTTAGTTATCGCCCCGCATTTTTTTTTATTCCTTCCTTTGCTAGGTCTATTTAGGGAGGGGTTAGGCCTTTAGTTTACCGCGCTAGCCAAGTGTGCATGGTTAGGGATTTTGTATGCCCTTAAGAAATGCGTTAAACAATTTACACGTACGCAAATTATAATTAATCGTGTAACGTAGTGATGGTACAAAACACAGTGCGTCTGCAGCCATGTACATGCAAATTTCAAACGTTAAATACTTTAAAAATAAGTGTTACAAAATGTACAAATATAAACATCAACTCTTTCGAGTTTATAACACGATGGGATAGATAAGCATTGTTACAATAACTTCTGTAGTATAATGAAGTTTAATGAATATACTTTTAAAATTAATACACAATTTTTCGATGAAATTGTTTTATTTCGTTGAAGTTCTGTATAGTTGATAGTAACTAATGGTTTTAATACTTTGTCGTACGTAAATTGCGTGCACGCGTATACGTGCTCTTTATTAGCGCTTTTTCACTCAGTTTATACACTTTTCTTTTAATCATTTTAACACTTACAAACTGTTACATAACTCATTTTGGTTTCAGTATCGGTTTTTCTATTATACAGACTTTAATACCTCAATCTAGCGTTTCAATACCTAAGCAAAAAAAAACACACTTTCTGATTGTAGGCAGTGATGAGTAGATAGTATAAGGGTATTTCATAACACTTCATTTTACTACAGATCATAAGTTTATAATTAATCGTGGTAGTGTATTTACAAGGGGATGTATTCTCGTATCTGTTGTAACGTCTCTCGGTCGGTGGACTGTATCAGACGGTCGAAGGTTTCCGCTCCCACTTGGCTCTTTAGGGTCTCCAACTGAAAGAAACGTTTTATTTTTTTAAATGTGTTAGCAAAATGCTTGTTTTTTTGTTAGAAAAGGCGTGGACAAGAAAATAACACGGCAAATGATACAGACTTTAATTGACATCTGATTTAGAATAAAACATTGATGTCTTAAATAAAGAAATGTATTTAAGCTGAGAATGATACATGTGTGCTATAATAAAATACCATTTATTTCGCTTAGATGGATTTGTGACGTGCATGCTTGTTCATAGAAACTTACTTATAGATGCTCTCTACGCTCGACATATTATCTATTATTTACTATCCTACTTACTTGATACACAAACTGACATTGATATAACAATCCATACTAGTCCATACTAGTATTATAAATGCGAAAGTAACTCTGCCGTCTGTCTGACTGTATGTCTGTTACACAATCACGCCTGCTGAGTCAACTACTGGGTCAATTTGCATGAAATTTGGTGTGGAGATATTTTAATAACAGAGAATTGACAAAAAAACGGGGGAAAATGTCACCCGTTCTCTCTAATGTGACGCAAGCGAAGTTGCGCGGGTCAGCCAGTAGCTAATATAACAAGGACACCTACAACAAATGTAAAACCTGTAAGATATATTACCTGGTGGTGTATAACAGCACGTAAATCAATCGCATGTGCAGGATGTGCGGCCACCAGCCTCCGCCGACGTTGTTCATGCGGCAGGTCGCGACTGTCCCCCGCGCCGCCCGCGCCCCCCGCGCCCCAGCGAGCCGCGCCGCCACGACCTTCGAGAGGAGACGCTGGCCTCGAGCCTGGTGGCGCTAGTAGACCGCTGAGGTAAAATAGATTTAGTTAAATTCTACCAAAGTGTGGGTAAAGCAATGTTAAGCATTGTTCTAGACACATATTGCCGATATTATTGATATTTGAGTTAAGAGTATCCAGGCTCTGGTAGACACTTGTAGAGGTACTTTAGGCAATCGAAAAGCAGTGTCCGAGACTTTCGGCTGAACAACTTTGACGTTTCTTGTCGTGAATGTTAGATGTTTGAAACATTGGTATATTTAGATTCCAAGAATTTGCATTAGACAATTTCATGAAGAACATTTCAAGAAAGAATTTTTCAATATTGAATCTAAATAATACTTAAGTAAGCAATAGAAATCTAGAAAACATACGCCGTAAAATAAACAGCACGCATATAGAAATCGTCGTAAAAATATATAATAGGTTTAATAGTATGTGCATACTGAGCAGTTATAGCATAGTTGGGGTGCATAAGTTTTACCATGCCCCCCAACGTCTAGAGTAGCAAAGGAGGGGATGACACAAAGGATCAGAAATGGTCGATGTGTCAGCCAAGCATTAACTGGCACCCCCACCCCTAAGATAAGATAGTATGTGCATACTCACTCTATATAGCTGCCGTTGTCCTCGGCCTTCATGACGTCATTCAGCACTTCGGTCAAGTTCATCAGTATGGCTGAGAAGCGTTGTAACACTGTCGCGTTCTGCGTCGTCAGTAACGCTGCTAGACCCAAACCTGGTCGAAAGAAAATTTAGGACTTAGATATTTTTCAATCCATTTTGAGCAAAAACGTGTACAATTAACGGCAGAGACAACTAGCCAGCGATATAGCATTAAGAATGGAATCACGAAAGGCCGAATATTAGATTTTATTTTTATATTTCCGATTATTTATTAGGTCGAATACCGCCTTAAAAAAATAAAATAAATACATTAACAGAAATGGACACAATCCCACAATAGATTAATTAGGCAAAAGACCATAAAGAATTATCATCAGACCTTTACCTAGCTGAGCAAGGTACCAGTAACAGTAACAATTTAACATATAATAATCATATACTTATAAAAAAATGTTTTAAGTTCATAAAATAACTTCTAGACTTACAAGTAGAATACTATATTTTATCTAACAAGTAAACAAAACTCAACTCACCAACAACTTTCCACCTCTCAACTTGCGTGATGAGGTTCATCTTCTCGGTCCAGACGTGCAACAATCTGTTCAGCACTTTGGCCGGGTCGGAGTCGTATTCCGCTACACCGTTAGACGCTTCTTGTACCGCCTTGTAGAATAGATCCGTTGATAGCAGTATGACTCTTGATACTAGAGATAGCTGGACTGATAGGACCATTGGGAGGTCGTCGCCTTCTAGTAGACAGCTGCGAAGGAAAAAAAATAGTGTTTATTATTTATGAAATTTATTCTATAATGTTAAGAGGTAGAGTGGTAGTGGTGTTTAAACGTGAGCTAAAATTTTACAGGCTACTAGGTTTCCCTAATTTCTTTTGAAATATTCTTATACAGTCCGGAGATTTGTAGCATTCCCGGTGTATGCCAGCACGCCCCGATATAATAATATATGTGACAAAAATTACAAAGACCGCAGGCAACGTTTAATATTTCGAGCATAACTGGTACTATAACAAATTGTAATATTGTTAGCTTTTTAAACCGCGAAAAAAAGCATTACATACTCTAAAGACTTGAAAACCTTATTATCGAATTAATTGTCAGTTTTGTTATCCTGGATCTCGAAGGACATTTAAGCCAAAGATTAATATAAAAACCAAAATTATACTCACTGTATAGCCCTAATCAGAATCGGCCAAATAACCTTAATACCAAGGAAGGCGTTTCTCTCAGGGAAGCTGACGCTGATGCATATCTCTGCCATCTTCAGCACAGTGATCACTCCTTCGGTCCGCATGTCACTGAGCATGTCTTCCAGGAGCGCCATGCACTTGCCGCCCGCGTTCGATAGAAACTCCTCCGGACATAGCAGAGTGTACGCTTGCATTATGTACACTACTATTCGTAGGTGTTCTGATGATTGTTCTGTGAACGATTTTAGAATGGTCAGGAATAAATCATCACTTTGTACGTAGAATCTATACTAATATTATAAAGCTGAAGAGTTTGTTTGTTTGATTGTTTGTTTGTTTGTTTGTTTGTTACAAAGCAGGAAAAATTTTGACCCATTGTCTCTTATGTGAAGAAGAAAGAAGTTGCGCGGGTCAGCTAGTCGTACATAATATGACTATGAAACATATAACTTTGTATTTATGCTTTTACGAAAAAAGTATTGTAAAGAATCGAAACCTTCAGAGGTAAGTTGTTTTGAAGCACACAATATTAAAATAGTAAAAAAATCAAATACATGTGGGATGGGGTATCCAAACGTAAGGAGAAACCTGTAAGATGTTTGAAAGTGTTGTTGTACAGAAACGAATGAGCGAGGCTCAAATTCCTGAGTTTGGTGAGGAGAGACGCATGGACAGATGGAAGATAAAAGGCGAAGACGTGGAAAAACGATGACCAAATTTTTCTTAAAGACGAAGGTGACGAAGTTTACTTTAAACCTCAAATAACTCCTAGACGTACCTACATACATATATAATTTTTAATAGTTATTACAGTAAACACAATAAAGGTAAGTTAGTACTACTCACCCAATATAGGATATAAATTATCAGCCAGCTGCAACATAGGCGCGTCAGCAGCGGTGGACGTCTCCAGTATGGCGAGCCACAGCTCCAGCGCGTCCTCTAACAGGTACACGTGCGCCGGCTCCGATAACTTGGTGGACTCGTTCACTACGTTCAGCATCCACGGCCGGATGTTCGGTGGACATTCGCATACCGCCTGGAGAATGACATTGGTATTTAGAATGTGCTAGAATCTTGCTGACAAACTGAATTACTAGAGTATATCTTTAGATTTTTTTAAGGAAATGTTTGAAACAAAGGTGCAATATTATTTGGACGTAGTTATGAAACAACGTTCCAATCCACAAGGTGGTCAAAATTGAGTTTTTGAGCCCAAGTTAGGTATTTTGGATCGTCCTATCTAGTGGTGAAGACACTGTCTCTTTTACGACAATAACTACTGAAATAATTACACGGTCTAAATGATAAAACGTACCAAAAGATCTAATTGTAATCGTATAACGTGACATTACATTTGGATCGTACTATTTTTATTTGTTTTGGACTGAATGCAATAGAAAATATTTAATGTTGTTTTTTTGTCGACAGTTTTTTTGACAATTGTTCTTGTCGTGCAGGTGGGCCGATAATTTAGCTTGCCCTAGCCGCGCGACTAGTGCTATACGCTATACACTATACATACAAGTCATGTGTAGTTCGTGAACGAAAGACAAAATTGAACTAGTTCATTGAGCAAAGAGCAACGAATTTTTCGTTCAGTTCTATATAGATACAGTACCTTAAGCAGGTGCACGAGTGCGGAGAGTGCGGCGGCCCGCAACATGTTGTGCGCGGCTTGCGCGGCGTGCGCCCACAGCTGCGGCAGGTACGAGAACAGCGCGCCCGTGCCGCCGCCGCGCGCCACGCACGCGCCGCAGCGCTCCATCACGTACGACACCACGTGCAGCACGTGCATCTTCGTGTCGCATTCCTCCGACTCCACCTAGGATACCACCAAACGTTTAAACATATGCACTCATGCTCGATAGCAGCATTTCGAACCAAAACCGAAGATTTTACACAGAAATTTGCGGTGCACCTTCCAACCTTACAAAGTCGCCCAAGAATGCAGTTTAATTTTAAAAAACTAAGTAGCCCCGCGCATTTGGCCGCTGGTCGCGACCTGAGCGCACAGTTAATTCAATTCAGCGTTCAGCAAAATTTATGTTTAAGAAGAAATTGCCGCTGAACGCTGCGAGAACCGCGTGCTTGCAAACAGATACTTAAGCGTCACGCTTTGAAGTACCGTACATTTGCTATCGAGCTACTCGTTAAAAAACCCTGCAGAGAATCGAGTATCGATAACTTGACATTTAACTTGAATCAAAACAGCAAAAATATTCGTTCTGAAAATTTGTTTTAATTGGCAAATGGCAAAATTAAATCAAATAAAATATAATTGGCAAGAATTGTGTATATAAACTTATTATTATTTTAAACATTATATCGTTGTATATAAAAAATAATCCTATAAAGTAGCCTAACGCAGACTAAAATTATTACTTAAGACTTTAAACACAAAAAAAATAATCTATTTCTTCTGCCTTCTAGCAGGCAAAGGAAACAATATCCTACAGCCTCGACTTGCTAAATATCTATTTGGATTATTAAAATATTTTAATAAAACTTTTTTTTTTTAAATATTCTATTCCGAAATTTGAATTTGAATCGCCTCAATGTGCGTTCCAGGAAATGAAATATTATTTATTACGATTGATATTATTTTATTGGTTGGTAGAAAACGGCCCCTTTGCAGAACAAAGTTCTGACAAAAATACGCTAAGGGCGCTGATCAATTTTTCATACAAAATTCTCGGTAGCTAGTTGGTTGTTGATAGTCCATGAATCGCGATATAGGTGTATTTACTTGGTCGCGTGTTTGGTCGCGAGAGGCGTCAGAGGCAATTTGTTTAAGGTGGTCGCGCGGTCCATAACCGGCCAACAACGACTGCTGCGTAATAAGCGCAATTGCATACAAATGGGCGTATGTTTTAGGCCGCGTAAATGCACGAGGGCACTTACAGTCACCCTGAGCACAATCTTCACTAAACTTTGTAACGCAGGACACTTAAATGTTCAGTTACTATGCAGTGTATAGAGTAATTTACACTTGGAAATGAATGAAGCTCAACTCACTTTTTAATCACTTCTTTCTCTGACCAAAATATAGCAAAGCAACACTAAAACAAAAATCAAAACTGCTACCAAAACTAGTGGAAAACTTTAACAGCACTACATCTTTCTTATCCAGGACTGTAAAGAACACAAATCTAACTAAAACTAAACAATAAATCTAGGATACTAAAACATCACATCCAAGTCACACTTACCAGGAGCTCATAAAGTGCAGCAATTGCGTGATGCGCGTACGGCGCGAACTGTTCTACGTCGAAGTTGAAGTCGTCAATCGTGCTCTTGAGAGCTTCAGCAGCGGCAAGTTTGACGGCCGCGTCTTCGTCCTTGCGGGTTAAAGGTTCGAGTAATGCCTCGTACATTGCTGGCCGGAGAGACTGTGATGCACGGACACCGGCCCATTGTCCTGGTAAATAATAAGCAAGTAAAAAAGAAATTAAATGATTGATTGATTCAAGGCCCCCCTCGCATTCTGGTAGGAAGACTTTGCCAGTAGTAAATTTTATAAAAGATTGTGTGTACTTACCAATAAGTTGACATACTCGTCTCCTTATAATTCTGTAGTTATTGTCTTTGATTTTCAACTCCTGGTTTAACACATTCGTGAACCACTCGTCAAAGTCAACCTGTAGAAAAAATATTAATTGTAATTTCCGAGCACATACACACACAAGTATAAAATTCGAAATGGGGTTATCCTTTTGCCATTTATATTCAGGATATATACTTTAGGAAATAATTTAAATATAGCTATAAACTTTCAATAGTTCTCTAATCCATACTAATATTATAAATGCGAAAGTAACTCTGTCTGTCTGTCTGTCTGCTACTCAATCACGCCTAAACTACTGAACCAATTTGCATGAAATTTGGTATGGAGATATTTTGATACCCGAGAAAGGACATAGGCAACTTTTTACCCCGGGAAAATGACGCATTTCCCGGGAAAATTCAGGTGGCGATCGAAGTCGCGAATAATCAATATTATGACATTAAATTAACAAAATTCTGTTGTCATGGCAACTGTTTTAATGGCGGATATGCCTCAGCGCGACTTCGTTATAATAAATAATTTTAATGTTATATATAAATAATTTAGAGAATATTTTTCGTGAAAAAAAAGCATATTTTATATCATCACGCTACGACCAATAGGAGCAGAGTAACAGTAAAAAAGTGTTACAAAAACGTGGAAAATTCTGACCCATTCTCTCTTATGTGACGCAAGCGAAGTTGCGCGGGTCAGCTAGTAAAAAATAAGGTATTAGTATTCAACTTACATCATCATAAAGCTCGAACGCGGCAAGTCTGACCGCGTTATACACCGCGTCCTTCTTCAATATAGCGTTAAGATCGTCCGGCAGTATCGGCGTCTGTTGTAGAGAAGCCAGCAGTCGGACCAGCTCCGGCGTCAATGTCTCACGTTGGAATTGAAATAGCTCCGTGAATAACGCTTCTGTGCATGGCTAGAAGAAAAGAAAGACATTGTAAAATTCTCATAGCAATAGATTTTAAATTACAATTTTAGCACTGTTCCTATGGCGTATTCGTTGTGTAGTTAACCTTCAGGCAAGAGATAGAATCCGTGATCGAAACTTAAGGAGTTTTCTGAGTTTTAGGTACTGTGAAAAAATTGGCGAATTGGGGTTGAGGTCATAGACCTAATGCGTTGAATAGTTGCGTCAGTTCTGCCCCTGACTTTTCGGGGATGGTGTCAATACCGGCCTACTGAACTATGGAAGTGAGAGTATAGAGAGTGTATCTTTCTATAGTGCAAATATACCCTAAACCAGCTTAAATTACCCTCTATAAATAAAAAAGCTGAGAACCCTTGGCTATAGTAAAATTTAAACTAAGGGCTTTAAGACAAAATAGGTTTGAAACGCAATAAAAATAGAAAGGTGTCGAAGTAAAACACCCTCAATATGTAAGTAAATAAGTTATAAAAAAAGCATACCCTCAAACTATACTTCCAAGATTCACCCGCTTCATCAGTCGCAAAGCTCTCAGGCTCGGCGTCCCACAACGCGAGGTCATCGGCACTGAGTAAGAAGTAATGCGTCACTAGGTGGCGACACATGTGACATAGTGTGTTCTCGTTCAGCACTTGCATCTTCATTTGATGAGCTTGGAGGGTCACTGGAGACAAGATACAGAGTTTATACTAATAAGAGCTTAAAATTTTATTTACTTGCTATGTCAGTCAGTAATTTTTAGGCGTTCAAAGCTGAATTTAACAAGCAAAATTGATAATTTATAGTTTTCTTAAATGACAAATCATTGGGTAAGGTTTAATGTAATGTTAACAATGTTTTTAAAATTTAAGTAAAAAAAGTGTGTTCAGCCGCAATGCAATTCAAAACTGTAATATGTTTATCAGTTAAACAGAGACTTAATTCAAGAATATATCGAATATGAACTTAAATATCTTTTAAGGACATAAAAAGGGACCTAATTTATAAGGTATCTGATGAAAATGATTATTATATCATATTATTTCAACACTTACTAGGCTCCTTAATCTGTTCAACATCTCCCTTCGGCGGCTTATACTCGACACACTGTAATATCCCCTTCACTATATTGAGGCACTGTATCGTGAACCTTTCATAGATCAACGCCATACCCTGTTCAGTGAAGCAGTAGTACAGCGCGAACTCTAATGAAGGCCTAATGAGAGGTACGTAGGAGAACGGTTGGCAGCTAAGAACTCCCAACGCGACTTTGGTAAGATGTATTATGAATTTCTCGCAGAGCTCCAACGGGTATATGCCTCTGCCTTTTAGGAGCTTTCCTGAAACAAATATTCTATATGAATAAATGATTTTATGAAGCAAGTCAGTTAATGGTTTCAACCCTATATCAATGAATTTTCAAAGTTGCAGTTGTATTAGGAATAGTTATCTATCACTGGTTACGTATGAGACCACAACTAAATGACACAAAGAACCTGTTACAGAATAATGTTGTAAAATTACCAGTATAGGTAAAATTAAAGGTAACTGCACTGCAATATGAGACAATCATTATGGACTATCTATACAAACAGAAAGAACAATCCACAAAACAAAATGAGTTATAGACATAAGCCTAACAAAGTTAACAATTATTATTTGATGTCTCATTATTAAATTTTTTGTGAGTGTACTTACTGCATTCCAAACTCGTCTTAGCGCGGTCAAACACGATGTTCAAGAAGGCCATAGCATCCTGACTCTCATGTGCCTTCTTCAGTCCAAACACAGTAAGTTTCCTCAACATCCTGAGACATAACAGCGCTTTCTCCAAGTTCTCTGTTATCAGTTCCGTGGAAGCCCCTTGCTGGATGAAACGGAGAAACCTTTCTGTGTTCTCATGCCACAGATTTAGGATCATGTTGTATATTGTGTTTGTTACATCCTGTAGATAAAAGAAAAGATATTTGTGATATTGCAGATGAATTTATCCATCTTAAGAGTTAACAACACACTCTGTATAACACCAAAAATTAAAAGCACACTTTAGAAAAATGTATTCATTACTTCAATTTTCATAGTAATTTCTGCGTGAATGATGAATGAAATAATAAAAACGTAAAATTTTAATAAATTGTCTTCAATTCTAACAGAAGAGGATACTTTATAACTTTAAATCTGAAAAACTAACTAGTTACTCACCTTTGGTTCAGTAATTTCTCACATTAGACACAAACCCTGTATGGTATCATTCTTTTTAACAAAATATAGGTACAGCAGTTGTTTCCTACATACTTATAGACAAACCCATAAATTATCACTCACACTTTAAATATGAAATAATTCCCTATTTTACAAACCTGGAATGTCCTACGATCTCCAACAAGTCTCTTGGAAGCCAAAGCCTTGATAACATGGTGGAGGATCAGCAAGGATCTGTGCTGCACCACCGGCTGTGGATCACTTACTGCTCCTATGAGGTAAGGTATTAGATTTGACCAGTATGTCGGCGCGTCGAACCTGCGTTAACAAAGAACATTGAATCAATACACCAAGTTATAACACTTACATCTAGAAAATGTAGGCATTGGCTTCATATGAAAACCTAACAATATAAAAAGTGCTCAAGAGTACCTACTTCTAAGGCATCTGGGCATAGACATTAACCTAGTATTAGGTATGACCATAGGATCACAATAAGCCAACTCAAACATAGTTGGTAGAAAGGCTAGACTGATGGATTGATTTAAGCATCACAACAATATTGAATTATTTATCAATCAGTGCAAACAGCATGTTATTCTTCCTGTTTCAAAAATCTTTATAACATAAAAGTAGCTGTCAGCCCAATTCCAGGTTAATTTATACTACATCTAACTAGACTAACACATGGTACATTTGTATATAAAAAGAAGAAAATTTTATAAAAGTACCTTGCAATCTTCGAAATCAGAACGGCAACCTGAGTAGCGATCTGTGAGACAGGCTCAGTGAGGATATTCCTGGTCATTAACCCCTCCTTCAGCTTGAGTCTCTCTGCATCGCTGATGGCGTGTGGAGCATTACGTCGCCAGTAACGGTCCACACCGTTCTTGAAGCACATCACTGCCAGCCATCGGACATTTACGTCGATTGAGTGGTTTGAGAGGATGTCCTATAAAGAATGAAAAACTTGTTGTTTACAAGCAAAGAACACTATCGTAATCTATATTAATATTATAAAGCTGAAGAGTTTGTTTGTTTGTGTGTTTGAACGCGCTAATCTCAGGAACTGCTGGTCCGATTTGAAAAAATATTTCAGTGTTAGATAGCCCATTTATCGAGGAAGGCTATAGGCTATATATCATCACGCTACGACCAATAGGAGCAGAGTACCAGTAAAAAATGTTACAAAAACGTGGAAAAATTTCACCCATTCTCTCTAATGTGACGCAAGTTGCGCAGGGCAGCTAGTCAAGAATAATGCTGCCTCTCTGGACTGGAGTAAGACCACTGAGTTGAGAAGTGGAGATTGCAGATATCACCAAACTTCTGCTCTACTTTAATGTGTTCAATACTAAAAGTTCAATTCATCTCAAAATATCCTTTATTTCGTAAACTTCTTACAAAGTGTTTAAAATAGTCATCACATTGTATTTTTTTTTGTCTAGTTCTCTGCACAGTGCTGCAGGGATTTTACCTTTAGGTACATTGCTCTCTAAAATGCTTTTGAGAGTATTTTGACATATTTTAATACTCTTCAGAGTTTCAAGTGATGCAAATCTATGCATATATGCATAAATGAACTGGGCAGAATTTCATATATCCATCGGCTCACAGACCACTTTTGAAATGTTTGACTAAAATGTACTAATGTAGCCAGTATTAATTGCATGAAATTTGTGGTCTTTGTCTTAATAATATGTAACAGGGGGTTTGAGTTTTAAAAACCCTCTTTCAAAGATCCCAAGGCAACCACACTAACAAACAAAACTCTGGCAAATGTCCAACAACCTGCATTGGACTAGTATGGTGGATTAGGGTGTAATCCCCTTATTATAATTAAAAATTTAACTTTCAATATAGCAAAACATTATAATAGCCATACCAGCAGCACAGAATAGAAGCCAGGTTCTATCTCCCATTCTTGCAGTTTCTTCTCGGCTGGCTTCAACACCTCCGTGTCCTGACTTGTGGCACGGTTCAAGGTGTCTAACACCAGCGCATAAATGTTAGGGTCCATGGTTGGTGATCAACTGTTAAAAGAAAAAATAATAACAGTTACATTTAAAATATAAACAAAGAAAGGTATTATTTTCAGTTATTGAAGAAATTGCTTTGAGTCAAATTACTTATTAGTTAATACATGTCCATTAAACATACATTCTCAATTTTTTTAATACATTTGGTTGCAAATGCATTTTTTCTAAATTTTCAAGGGGATAATGATTAGAAGTTGAACTGCAGTACTTAGCCCATGCATTATAGCAGCACTTTACAGGACTTTATTGTATAAGCAGATTATCATGTAAATGTATTGGCTATGGACAGATTAAAAAAAATGAAGGATACATGCATTCAGCATTAAATGGCATATGTTATGAATACTTTCGGACGAATTTTATACACTATATTCAAAATAAACTCACTGTCGGCGTGTTACTTTAGTTTAAACAAACCAATACATGTTTTACATCAATTTTACTCCATCACATAAGATAATGACATATGATGTAGAGTTTAGTTGTTCCTATTAATCAAAATGGGGTCACCGCAAAACTTTTTTTACAAAAAATATGGAAGTATAGATCTTTGCAAAATTTTTTTGCAACTGCATAGAAACGTAATCTCAAATATTAGTTATACACGTATCCCGACAATGACCAGGCCACTAGACAGTGAATAAGAACGAATGTAGCATAATCATCATAAAATATTAAGAACAATCAGCGCTGTTACGAGATAAATCAAACAAACTCACTTTTCACCCTGAAAAGCCAAAGGGCATAACATAACCTATGGCAATTTACGTACAACTCACTAATCAAAAGAAACTACCGAACATCACGCTTATTTAAGCTCAAAATTAACGAAAACATAAAATTTACTACCAAACAAGACGATCGAACAGTTTTAATATGCGAATCATGCCGAATACCGATCGGAAAAATTACCACGAACGAAATTCCGATTTTCAATAATACGAAATGTCATTCAGTTGTCAGTGTCATGCAATTTCGTTCAGAAATGGGTGCACTGTGCAGTCTTCCAACGGTTAACCATGGGGTCACCCAAAGTGATAATAATATAATAATGTTCAAAATACTAAAGGCATACTCTTACATGTGTTGTTTTTTAATTTTTTTATGTTTGAGATACGTTTTTAGTAATCTAATGAACTACGAGATTGTAGGCACCTACTACATTAATCATCTTTTAGTTGATAATAAATATTCTGAAGCTTCTCTAGATACCTGAATATTGTCAACTAGGCACAATCCTAATCTTATCAGCATTATATTTAACTATTTACTTAAGTATGTCATGAGCGAAATGTTATCATTATGTAACTTCTACAAAATCAAAATAATACCTGCTGTTAATCATTATAACAATTTGGGAAAGATTATCTTCTGTCATCACAGTTATCGCGTTAACTTATCGGAGTTATCAAAATGCCGATAGTGGACGTAATTATTTTCATGTAGAACACGAAGTAATTTATTTTGCTGTGGTGGTCTTAATTTTTTACCATGACATGGACGAATTGCACCATTATTTTGAACAGTGATTCCACTGGAAGTTTTTATACTGGTGATATTGTGACAGGAAACATTGTATTGGAACTGAAAAAAGACCAAAAAATCCAACGTAATATTTTCTAAATATTTTGTACCTACTAATTAAAGAATGGCTAATCCTTAAAAATGTTTTTGGAAGTTATGATTACAGACTATTAAGTTTATTATTTAAATATGTACTCGCCAATATCCCCAAGCCCCTGTTTCTATATAAATACTGTCTTCAAATACAGTACTTACTCAACTCTTGTCCAGGAATACAACTTAAACAATTATTAAAGATAGATAATAAGTATGAAAGTTTGATCATGAAAACCTTCGCCTCCATAACAGTAATAGTCGATTTCGATATTTCAGGTATTGATTTCAAAGTTGTCGGAATATGCAAAGCACAATGGTCCAGATCTTCACCGACAATTCCATATATTAAAATTTACTCTGAGAAAAGAAAAGTGCTGAGTATCACTATATCAGATATATTTAAAGAAATTTTACACGGTAAGATCACCTCACTGTTTTCTTTAACAACCACCATATGGTAGCTATTTTTCCATTTTCGTAAGTATGAAAAAAGAAGGCAATGCGTGGCGAATACACACTTCAGAAAACTTATATTTGGAATAAATTTATTCTCTTCTTAATTTCAGGTAACACAATACGAGCTGGAGTTTATCAGTATCCGTTTCACTTTGCTTTACCCAGCGATTTACCGTCCACATTCGAAAGCTCAATAGCCAAAACTACGTATTATATTAAAGTCAAGAGTAAGCCCGCGTATAAACTGCGCAAAATAGTCAATTTTAATGTCTTAGGAAATATAAATTTAAATCACGTAGATGATATGTTGGTGAGTTCAGTAAATAGCTTCGAAGCTTAATTTTCAAAATAATATTAATTGATTTAAACTCATCATGTAAGCAATTTCTCCTCTACCGATACTGAATTATTATTGTAACCCCCAGATGCCATGTTTTCACGAGTTCAAAAAAGAATTTCGCAATTCTGGCACTTTTGGATTATCCATCAGAACATATCAAGCATTTGCACCAAAACAAACAGTGCCTTTTGAAGTAACGATCAATAATGAAAAAAAAGTAAGGATTTATAAAATAAATATAACATTAATACAGGTTAGTATTAAAAATAATGCCACTACATTATTGCAACGAAGCGAAATATAAATTATTTTTATTTACGTTAATATTCAATTTCAGAAAATTCGATACACAGTATCCTCGGGATATGCTGACGAAGAGAGAAAAATGTGTAAAGTTGAACATAAAAAGTTTTCACATAATATAGCGGAGATTTGTTATATTCATATGGAAATACCGCAAATAATACCATCTAGTCTAAACATAAGAGAGCCTATGATAGATATTTCATACATATTTCGAGTAAGTTATTTTCGGAAATATACTTTCGTTAGCTT
Organism: Anticarsia gemmatalis; assembly: GCF_050436995.1. Lineage (NCBI taxonomy): Eukaryota > Metazoa > Arthropoda > Insecta > Lepidoptera > Erebidae > Anticarsia > Anticarsia gemmatalis. The sequence goes on from NC_134759.1 coordinate 10,943,516, forward strand.
TTTTAACCTACCTTTTTAATGATATTTTTGTTTGTTTTCAGATCGAAGTAATATTTCCTTTTCATTTTACGCTACAAAAAGAAATACCAGTCACTGTGTCGACCGCACCAGTCATTCACTCAGAATTTTAATAAATATTTAAAATTTAAATATAATATTTATTTTCTATCCCCAACGACACCTCCCTCTAGTAGGTACTTACATTGTTAAACAACACTTCAAAATGTTACAAAATGTTATAGGTACAGACCTACACTACCTACCCAGAAAAGCATTCTGAAAGCGATTTCAAAAATCGATTTCAGAATGCTTATCAAACACGATGCACTCGTAGGTGAACGAAAATATTATACTGCTTACTTTGTATTATTAAGTATTTACAATACAAACACATAATCTGGTTGTTTAATTGAACATTGGTATGCAAGCTAAACACTAAGGTCTACATAGACATACAAACGTAATTATAATAAGGTAGGTACCTAAATAGTGCCAGAAATCATGTTGACACTGTAGATTTTGGGTAAAATCATGGATCTGAAGTGAAAAGTACGGATTTAGATGATTGAGAAAAAGAAAAATTGATCCAAAATCATCTTTGTCTACGTAGATAGCAAATTTATTTTAAATGCTTTGTTTTAGTGCTGGCTGTTCACTAATTAAGGAACATTGTAAATAAGTACAGTAGCTCTACCATGAGTTGGCGTAGTTAAATCATCTTACTTAACTAGAGTAGTTAACGTGAGAACGCAACTACAACAGTGGGCTTAAATGTTCGTACCATGAGTTGTTTTGACGTTAACTACTCTCGTTATAGTTAAAACTATATCATTCGTAGTAAGATTTTTAATCTGTGGTTTTGCGACATAATGTCAACATTCAATCTGTAACTTGACTAAGCTTGAGTGTTGTAGTTCTATCTCCTTCTATTCACATAAGACAGACAGAGAGAAAATACGACACACGTTTCAAATTGATATGGTAGTATTAACCAACAAAAATAAGAAGTCGTCGCTTACATTATAATTTGGGACATTTTCGTGTATTTTTGATTTTGTGTTATTGCTTTTTGTTTATTGTCAGCCGGGGACAAAAGAAAACACCTCAGTTACGTTTTAGTGCTAGTGCAAGGATTCTAATTAACAACTAATTTTATTTTCATCTTTGTTTAAATAATCCTCTTTCCAGCCGCGTCCTAGGAAACTTTATGAACATGTTTGCAAAAACTGCATGGTTTAAAGCTGAAGTAACTTTTACAATGATCACCCTTGTGGCCTCTGGGGGAAAATGGTTCGCCTCCCCAACAACACGCTGATACAAATACATACATACAAATCAAAGGTAAGCTTAACAGGCTTACCTTTGATGCTAATGAAACTCTTTGAGATGATTTTAAACCCGTGTGTTGACATAATAAATCACAAAATTCTATAAACACTTCTTTGTTAGTCGATATAGTTTTTAAACTTTGTTTTACAATTATTGAGAGATTGAGGGGATTTCCACTTAATTCCCGCATACCACTTTGAAATGTCTTTGTTCACGTCGTTCATCTTTGAATGCAGCAGTTTCAAACATATCACAACCAATATTTGTTCTATCGAACATTTTTTAATGGAAAATAACTTCAATAATTTGTAAAACAATACGCTCTCACGAAGCTAAAAGTCGGTGAGTGCCGTAACTACTATAGTAATAGTTCGTTACTACAGCATCTGTCAAATTCGTAACTCATGGTACCATTATCGTACGGAATGAATGAACGACAAAGCCAATCTACATTCACTGTTGTTTAATTTAACTACACGTTACTAACTATGGCAACTCATGGTAGCAATGTTGGTACCTTAACTATCCGCTAGAGGCGCTGTTCGAGTTTTCATACATTTTTTTAACTACAGTGTCTGCGGGAGACTATAGTTGCCAACTCATGGTAGAGCTACAGATGGCGTTAGTACTCACAAACCATTCATACTATTTTCAGTTATTACGGCACGGACGTTGTAAAATAAATTACTTGAAAATATCATATTATAATACTAGCTGAGTAATTTAAAGCTTTAATATTTTATATTGAATCTTATTTCAAAATAATATAAGGTTACAAAACGTGCACTTTAGATATATTTTAAAGTAGCAACATTTTATATTGTGCTGCCACCTCTCGTCATTCATACGTTGCAAGAAATTGAATATTTTTATTTACTATTAATGGTATTTTCGCATAAAAGTGATAAATCTAGCTAAAATATCGTGTAATAAATATAATTACATTTATTTACACTTAATATAAAACGGTTATTAAATTTGCTGCACAAAAATTAGGAGTAAATCTTAAAAGTATTATTTTGACTACTTCCTCTTTCCATGACTTTTTTTTGAGAAAGCGGAAATGGTTGGTCCGCCATAATCATTCGTGTGGGTCTGTGCTTGTGTGGTTTGGTTGTCTTTACCGGTGCCAACCATTATTTTTAATTAGTAGTAAGTTATGCGTATGAATCCAGACATGGACGATGATGAGAAGGGGTGAGTGTATTTTTATCTATTTTTGGTGTGGTTAAAGACTATCTACGACTTGCCAACTATAATAGGTCAAACTGGCATGTTCGCTTGGTGTGTCGCATTTCACGGATAGCCAGCAGGGCTTGTGAGGTAGCGTTACGTGCAGCATTCAGTGTGTTGAAAACATGCTAATTGTTATGATATGTCTAATCTATTGCAGCATACGTAAACTAAAACAGTTACGGAGCTTCATATTTTCAATTAGCCTTTTACTTTATACCGGCTAGCGGGCACCGACCCCAAGCCTCGCCGTGCGACTTGCGTGGTACGATCATGGCAGCTATTACTTTCCCATGCTAGATTTTCTTCAATTGTTACTCAATTTGTTTGCCTAATATCGGCTTATGAATAGTTTATATAACTGTACTCCTTGTTCCAAAGCTGTTGATGTGGAAACGTCGCAATATGCAAAATTAACCTTTCTGTGACTAATCACTGCTTTCTCTTATCGGCAATTTCGCGCTAGGTTGATGTGAGCTATACATTCCGTTTAAGTTGTGGAAATTTTGGGTGGCGAATTGTTAATGAGGTTATTAGATCAATGCTCGAAGTGCCGCGTAGCGCGATCTCATTTACCTACAAGACGCGAAACGTGCTGATTCATTTGCATATGGTTACTTGCGTCGTCGAAATTATGTTCATAAACAGTTTTCGTCGAAAGCTTACTCCGATGAATGTTATTTTAGCGTAAACACGTCGAGGGCGGTCGCGTAGACGCGCCAATCATATAGATACCTATACTATAAACTCCACCTAATAGCTCAATTCTGATACAGAAGCGGAAATGTGCATGTTCAAGGAATATTCTGTCCCTTTCATTTCTATACAGAAATAAAGCGGATAGTAATAAAACGGGATAAATAATACAAATCTTTGTCCTAAACATCGTTAGTTGTTGTCTATTGTGTTGTTATCCCATAGACATTGCTTCCTGAGCTTTAGCCTAACTAAAAGTTAAGATGTGGCATTGAGGTTATATCTGTAACAGTCAGCATGAGCATATCTATGACCTGAGTGAAGTGAATGGTTACTTTCACCAATCTTGTTAAATGTGCTTGCTAAGCATTGTATTGTTACTATACAACTATACACACATATGTTCAACTTGCCAAAAGTTCTAAGTAATATAGTTATTTTAACTAATAGGATAAAAGGGTACTGATTAGATAAAACTGTTATTCCTTACACAGTCATTGAAATATTTTAAAAAGCTAGGGTATTATGAGTCATTTAAAATATTTGTGTAAGCATGACACATAGATTTGATATAGCAAAAATTCCTGCTATGCTTATTAGCTGTGTGTTAACTTCATTAAAACATTACATTTATAACTAAGCATATTACCTATATATTATTAGTTTGACATACTCTCACACTCATATCTCATTTAAGCATTTTGCATTTAGTTTAATTGGGCATGATGATTTATAAAGCCAAAATAACTACATTCTTGACTAGTAATGGACAGTTTGCCACTCAAATTGGTAATACAATTGTAGATAGTTTTGAACCAGTCCTTATCATAAATAAAATGAGTATTTAATGCAGATAGTGACTAACAAGTAGGTTTTTGGGTCATTTATTCTCAGTATATAATCTTGTCAATTTAATACTTAAGTAATATACACTAAATAGGCCACATTTATAAATTTTAAGATCAATGTTGAATTATGAAAATAAAGGAGCTGGCATCACACAATATTTGTTCATTGCTATTTTAATTACTTAATTACTTGGGTATTTACGGTTTCATTCTTCAATAAGTTCAGAATTTGAACTGTGCAAGGTTATTTACCTTATACAAAAACACTTGATAATGTGGACTATCATGTTATGATGTCATAATGATTCACTTTAAAGCAATCTTATTTTTATAAATACTTGTGACTTTAGATTTGTCCTTTGTTTTATTTACTCCATTTTATTATTTAGCCGAATGACAAAAATATAAAACCCTAAAAGATTAGATGGAAATAATGGAAATATTTTGCATTGCAAGTTGCAATTTAGTGTATTAACAATATTTATTATCTGAGATGAAAGGAGATTTTAAAAAATAAACCTGTATCTAGAATCCTAGATAGTTCATTGACATTAAGCTGACAGACTTGAAAAAAAATCTACTCAGGTTAGCATATTTGTCTGTCTTTAATGAGGCGGGGGTTACATTTCCACAATAATTAGAGCTATTCTTATTGCTAAAGTAATACAGTCTGAATAATTTGAGAATTTTAAACATAGTGTGTATAATAGTATGTTTAAACAAATATGAAACACACTTCCCACTCTGAATTATTAACCCTGCATCTGGGAAAAGTCAAACCTAGGAAAACATTATCAACGTTTCGCTCTCAATATAAAAACCATCTATTCTAATTTTATATTAAACATAGCTGGCCATAGCCAATCTTTTAGCAATTAGATTTCATTCTGAATGAATGCTAACTAGGTACAGTAACTAAAAAAAAATGCACTGAAGACTATTACTATTACTTTCTCTGGTATTCTCTCAGCTGTCTCGAGTGAGATGAGTAACGCAAATCACACACTTGTTGACGTATTATCTCCGCAAAACATATCCGCTTTCATAGAAAAGATTGTCAAAGATTTCAACAAATTCCTAGTCTTACTTGATTTTTTTTACAAGACCAGTATAATATCTGAATGTTCCCCTTTTGATCTAGAAAACTGTTCGTCGGTGGTCTGTCATGGGAGACATCCCAGGAGAACTTGCAGCGGTACTTCTCGAGGTACGGCGATGTGATCGACTGCGTTGTGATGAAAAACAGCGAGTCGGGACGGTCCAGGGGCTTTGGCTTCGTGACCTTCGCTGAGCCGGCACTCGTGAACGTCGTGCTGCAGAATGGACCCCATCAACTTGATGGCAGGTAAGGAAAACAGCTGAATAACTATAAGGTCGCTGTAATTAATTCTATATAAGAAACCACGTAAAATAGTCCAAAGATCTATTTTGCTATGAACTGTAACATGAAAACTGAAAGGCTTGTAATATTTCAGTAAAGGATATCTCACGTAGGTGTCTTATAATCTCTCAACTCCCACTGACTCCTCTGAATAAATCGTTTACTGAAATAATTAAGTTATCGCATTTGATGATGAACTAGACTAAAATATAACACGTTCTCAAAATTAACTTGGCCTATTAGTAATAGTAGACATAAGAAGGTACCGTTATCTGCGCGAATAGCTACATTTAGCCACGGTAGGTTTTTTGTTACATTGTTTCTACTTTTGAATACTATTGTTATCTTGCTTTTGTGTTTTACACAAGAAATATGTCACACGTGAAAATGATTTCAGATTAAGTACCAGAAATATTTTGGATCCGTATTATTTTGGTCAGGAACACTTAAATAGAGTGTTCGATCCTACTAGATTATTCAACGCAATGTTACTAAAACAGTCAACCTTGGCCTCTGAACGCCGCGGACAAAAATACCTGACATGTCATTTCGCACTTGTCAGTCTTACATGATTTATGTCATTAACGGTTACTAATACAACAGAATTTAATCCAGAGAAATCTTTCTACCACACAATGTTGCAGCTACAAATAATTGTGACCCAATTCTTGTAACAGAAATAAACCGTATGTATGGCCTTACTCAAACTCCGACATTGGTTCACCTGTCACATTATAGATTTTCACTCTTATTTTTACTTTATTCAAGTGCAGAGGTTAAATCAACTCCGGTCGTGACTATCATACTAAAAATTGATCCTTCCAAAAGATTCTTGAGTATAATTTTCTACCATGAACAATAAAATTCCATAATGACTTGATTCGAGAAATTTTCGAGGTCGAGTTTAATGTACCTATCTACATAACTTTGTGCGATAGTTTGCTTCGTGCACAAGCGCCATTACTGAAATTATTCGCAATTTTGAAAGCCAAATTTATTCGATGGCTCATTAAGAATTTCAGAAAGTACCAAAATGTTGAATTCGTTCTACATGCACCTAGGTAATATAGGTATTTAGTTCAGTTGTTGTCATCTATAGATTCTAAGATAACGTGTCGATACATATATCTCTTATCGACGTTTTTTTACCGTTGTCTCCAGTTGAAATAATAATATATAGCATTTCTCTATTTGTCGTCGTCGATGGGAATTATAAGGTAGTCCTACAGTCCACATCCAGGCAGTGCCCTCAGCTTAATCTGCTGTTGGTACGTTCAGATGTTTGTGGGAAATTAATGCAAATTAGCATATACTCCTTATTCCCATGAATGAGAGAGTCTACAAGGTTTGCGACAAGTTTTATAACACGCTTTACACTGTGAACCTGAATTTACTTGCCATTTAAGTAGCTGCATAAATAATAACTATTATTGGTAAATTTATTTTCCTCATGGCAATCTGTCACCATGGCGTCAACAAGATGGCGGCCCAGATCAGATAAAGATTTTAAACGAAAAATTTGTCCTGCGGTAACATTTTACTTCATAAAAATAATCTTAAAAGTCACGGTTTTCTCTTGGCATGTCCAATTATAATAAATAAGGCACCCCTAGAGGTAGGTAATGGAGACAAGGTAACGAAAATAGGATTATTATACAAAGTGGACGATTCCATTGTCATCCTACACATAGTTGCTATGCCAAAAAAAAGACAAGTTTTTGTTAACGCTACCTAACGGCTTAGGAATTCATTATTTTATTAATTTATGTAACAGCTGATTTTATGGGTTTTGTGAACTGTTCCTAAATGAGATATAATTTCGAATTAGTTGTCTTCTTTAAAAATGTAACTTTGCCAAACAACTATTTATTTCGCAATGAAAATAAAAAAATATGCAAGTAATATGGCGTATAGATAATATCAGGGGCCGAAACAGGTCAGTAAAGTCAGTAAAAGTCAGTATTTTTGGACCTGGTCAGTAAAAGTCAGTATTTTAGAAAATCGGTCAGTATTGTCAGTATTTTTCCAAACTCACACACGTTTTTTTTTGGTTTTCCTTTGCTGTTGGCCAATCTTACATTCTCGATTTGCCCAGTAATCATATCAGAGGGCTGCTTTGGATGCACGATATTATGTTGATGATCTGCGTAATATATATGTTACTGTAAAAGCCCGAACAGTGGTAAATCCTAAGATTTTAAGGTAAAACCTAAGATTTACCAACTCTCAATGGTAAAAGTCCGAACAAGCCGGAGTTTAAAAACTGTAACATATTATTATACAGTATATACAAAACTCCTTCTTCATAACTATGTAACGGTATAATTATATACCGTAACATAGTTATAAAGAAGGAGTTTTGGGCAAAGCGACATGGGTAAGTTAGGTTAGAAGGCTGAGGTGGGAGCTTCGCTTCGCTCGCTCCCACTTTAGCCTTTGTCGTTATTTTTTTTTAAACCACCCAGCAGGAATGCAATGCAATGTAGGAAAGCACCCCGCGAAGCGGGGCTCCGGCGACATCTCGACATCATCAAGTGAATAGAGGTAAAAGTTCGAAATAAAAGAATTGTTCGGACTTTTACCATTGAGTTATACAATATGAATTATACAATATGAGCAAATCTTAGGTTATACTGGAAAATCTTAGGATTTACCACAGTTCGGGCTTTTACAGTAACATATACATGTATTGAAGCATCACATGACTTCAATAGAACAGCAAATTAAAATTTACTATTTTTTTGAAATCAATATTTTTGAAGTGAAAATTCTTTAGCGCCGTTGCGCACTTTTGCGAAACTTCGTAAGACCTGATTGAAAACTCGTAAGACCTGATTGAAAATTCGTAAGACCTGATTGAAAATTCGTAAGACCTGATTGAAAACTCGTAAGACCTGATTGAAAACTCGTAAGACCTGATTGAAAACTCGTAAGACCTGATTGAAATTTCGTAAGACCTGATTGAAAACTCGTAAGACCTGATTGAAAACTCGTAAGACCTGATTGAAATTTCGTAAGACCTGATTGAAAACTCGTAAGACCTGATTGAAATTTCGTAAGACCTGATTGAAAACTCGTAAGACCTGATTGAAAACTCGTAAGACCTGATTGAAAACTTTATTAACAAAGCTTTTTATTTAACACACTAAAAAGGCGATGCTGGCTGACTACGGGGATGGTGGAGACCAATAACCGAAAATAAGCTTTTTAACAGTCTTAAAAAAAGGATTTTGACTTCTCAATTCGACTGTATTTTTTATTATTTCACACCATTCACCTGAAAAACGGTTTAGAAATGGTCTGTATTTGGTCAGTATTTTTGAATTTTTGGTCAGTAAAATCAGTATTTTCGACCTCGGAACTTGTTTCGGCCCCTGTAATATACACAAAGAGCAAATATTACAAAACGGGGATCTGAATTTGCATTACAATCGATTGCTGTTAAAAAAAAGTTTGCAATAATTTATATTGTTCAGTTTTTTATTTTTTATATTGTTTAGTTCAAACATGAATCCCGCCATATTGTTGTACGCGGAGGGTAACAAACTCGACATTCACTATGAAATGAATGTAGAAATTGTAAAATGACCATTATGTTAATTTTATCGCATTCGTGTTGTAAAAATTTTGGGTCAACATTATGTTAATGGTTACAATTCTTTTGAAAGAATCTGAAGAATAGTACTGAGGTAATTTTTAATAGGCGTTAAAGCCGTACCCCGTCTGCTTCGAAGTTACGCTGTTAAATAAACGGCTTAGCAATATAATTCATTCACAATCCTTCAACTTAGCGATAATAATTATGTAGAGGGGGGTGCCCTTTTTATGCAGTTAGTATGTATGTATGCAGTGTTGAATGCGAAACCTTTTTCTTTCCATTACTAGACGTCTGCCTGCGGTTGCACTCATCTAAATAGAATAAATAATTTTCTTTGTTTTACTTCAACTATCAAATAGAAAATTATAAATATCCGTTCTTTCCTGTAAAGTTAAACTGTAAAGTAACATGAACAATCAACTCACTTTTTCTTTATCGAATAAAGCTAACGATGAATCTCCAAACAATCCTTTGAACTCTCGCCTTTAGGAATTCTACACTTATCATTCGCTAATCACCTCAACTAAATGAATAAAACGCTCAACACGATTGTCTGGTATTTGAAATCGGGGTCACCAAGTAACAATAGGAATTTAAGTCTTTTAGAAACAATCGATATATTTATTGTGATTGTACGATATACTTCTTATCAATAATTATTTGGTATCTCAAATAAAACGCAATAAAATAATAAATCTTCCATATAAGCTATTTGCAATGTGTCAATAAATATACAACTTATCGTATGTCTAGTTAAAACGTATTTGTTGGTATTGAACATAAAAAACAAACTCGTATCGAATACGTAATTCGACTGATGAAAACAAGTGATATATAGTGATGTTATTTTATTTATTCTGATACATATTACTAGGATTTCATAATGATTCGTAGAAATATCGGATATTGCGGAAAACGTTGCGCTGGGAATTCCATATGCATGGAGGCTTTGTTTTAGTTAAAAATAAAAATCAGTAAAATTTTCCTGTTTATCTTTTAATAGTAGACTTCATATTTTACACATTAAAACAATAATTTTCCCGCAATAAACCAATTCACATAAAATATACTATTTAGGAGAAAAGAAAATTTCTATACCGCACTCAAATAATTTTCCTTATTATATTTCTTAATAAAGTTGCGTACAGTACAGTTAGTTCATTAAAATATAATCTAATCATATTCCCAAGCGGAAGCGTAACAAATTAATTTATTGACGAGTAAACATTTTTATTAACATAATACAAGGAAAAATAATATTTGGCTTGTTGTTTTTATACTTACATTCACCATATTATTAAAGAAAAGTTATATTTTTTTACTTGTTTCTTCGTAAAAGGTAAACAAGAAACCTCTTAAAGTTATTTATTACTGAACTTTTTGCACGATGAATTTAATTATGTTTTAGCTCAGCAACATTTCTTTCGAGGCAAAACACGTTGCGGTTTTCGCATTATTTTATTTTTACGTAACGATAGATTCGAATATTTACGAGTTAGTTTAAAAATGGATTAAGTATTCATATTTTGTAAGTGTCGTTTATTAATAACGCAAATAGCACATTTTGTGTGACAAAGTATTATCTTGTATGACGCATTAAGGCTATCGCGAACGCATGCGTGACCCGACCTATCTTTACGAAATGAACACAAGATGTTAATTCCCAAATTACAGCATGAAAGATGCACATGTTGACCAAATTTTTATTTTATCAGGACCATTGACCCGAAGCCGTGCAACCCTCGCACGCTGCAGAAGCCGAAGCGCGGTGGCGGTTACCCCAAGGTGTTCCTTGGCGGTCTACCATCTAACGTCACCGAGACCGACCTGCGAGTGTTCTTCGGACGCTACGGCAAAGTCATGGAAGTAGTCATCATGTACGATCAGGAGAAAAAGAAGTCTCGAGGTAAATAACTGACTTTCTTATTAATTTCCTGTATAATTTTGTAAAGTTAATTTATTTTTTTAAGTATTTATTTATACACACAGTTGCATTCACTATTACAGACACATCTAATTCGATAGACGTAACATGAATTAACCAATATAGAAGTACATATAAGTATTGTCTGAGCAGGTGATATATTGTAATATGGATGTAAAGTAAGATATTAAAGTGGGCTCGACATTGATAACTTGGTTACCGAAGACATTATCGTGGTTTGTTGTTATACTTAGGTGATTAAAACGCCAGTAGATTACAGTGTGTAAGTGTTGGAAATTCCTATTTTTATCAGCGAAATGCTCGGTGAACCAAATTGCACAACAATTTCATATTCAGAGGTCTGTTGGAGACTGATGTTTGTGAAATTGAACCTGTGCTTGATGGATTGCACAATGATTTACAACATATTGAACTATATGTATGATTCATACAACTAAGACTTGTTCTCTTATGAAACGAAAAAACATATTATAGTAATTTTAGAAACAAGGTATATTTTTGAAATACTTGTAGGAAGTATCCACATCCAGGCAGCGCCGCTAGTGTTAATACTGTCGGTGCGTTCAGTGTTAGTGGTACATTGACACGCAAATTAGCATATACTCATTGTTCCCATGAGCAGTAGAGTCTACAAGGTTTGCGACAAGACACTTGTAACTGTTTCATTCATACTCGGCTTGAGCTGTAAATGGCTGCTCTATAGAGAAATAACTGCATATTCATTGACTGATTGACTTTTAATCGTCATTCGTATAGTTTCATGGTAAACAAGAATTGATAGACAATAAAAGCCATGAATTAGTTGTGATAGTCTTTCATATGTTATAATGAGCATATTCCGTTAATAATGCAATTTCGAGAATTAGACAATGGAACGAAGTAGTTGCGACAGTCATCAGGTCATTGACATGATGTAATCTCACACATTCGATCTATTTTTACAAGAGAAAAAGCGACTTTCACAGTAACACGAGCTGAAGCAATCGAAATGATACGACCTCGGTCGAGTGAAAGGTGTCACCCTTCGACTATAACAAACGGTTTACGACTTGGTTAATTTGTAAGGTCCGTGTGTTCATAGGGTTGTTGGTAATCACATTCTAAAACGTCATTAGTACATTTAATTAAAGGAACATTGAAAAAGTACACTGTTGCTATGCGGATGTCAATTGTTAGAATCGACTCGCGATGATGTCTATAAATGTTCTTTTGAGTAGAGTTAACTCAAGTTGCTCAGTATTTACAATTTAGGTATTGGTTTACAAATGATGATATGTAGGGGAAACAAGTCTAATTCTCCCGTTTCTTTACATTAGCCGAGTCTGGGCTGGTTATGGGAACTTTTCAATTAAACAATATCTTGTATGCTTTATTTAGCCTTGTAACAATGAAACAGTTAATTAATAAGGTACAATTTGGTCAATAAACATCTGTGAGATTTAAGACTGGTTTTCTATACATACTTGGCTACTAATAATGTATTCGATCATTATAGGCTTTGGTTTCCTGTCGTTCGAGGACGAGATTTCCGTTGAGAGGGTCACTCAGGAGCATTTCATCAACCTCAACGGCAAACAGGTATGTAAACTATTTTCGTAGCCGACTCTCTAAAAACATTGTTTGTTTGCCAAATGTTTTTTTGTATAGAAAACTATCGTAAACAAAGATAACGAATAAGAATGTATGTAATCATCGCCAATGTTTCGTTGAACTCTCGTCACCGCCACCGCCATTCATTTGAAACATTAAGTACGCGTCTTAAAAATATAAATTACGTGACACGATTTTTACAATAATAACTTAGTTTTATGACTGCTTATCAAGAACACGTGTCAATAACAGGACTTAGCGCCATTTTATATATAATGTTTTCAATCCTTATATTTAGATGTTAGTTTTATGCATTTTGAATGGTAGTCTCACTTAGCATGGAGCTAGTTAAATAGAAGCACAAACTGATCATAAAGCGTATAACTTATAGTAAGAGTTAAGGAAAATCGATAATAACAAAATGGCGACGTAGGTGGAGATCAAGCGCGCCGAGCCTCGCGACGGCTCTGGCAAGTTGGGCTCCGGAGCTAGCGGCATGGGCGGCGGAGCGCTCAGCGCGCCCGGCGATGCGCCTCAAGCCGGCCAGTGGGGACCCCCTGCCGCCGCGCCCATCAACATGATCCAGGGTCATAACGGCCAGATGGGAGGACCACCCATCAACATGCCCATGGCCGGCCCTAACATCATGCAAGGGTAAGTTACTACTTATTACAGGATTCAATGTAGACACGTTCTCCTGTGACATGAAAATGTCTTTGTTGTAAAGAGTTACACTTCGTACAAGAGATTGAAGTCGTTAGATAGACAAAATAAACTTCTTTGTGTTAGAGATAAAATGTTTTCAATGGTGCAGATATTGTAATTGTAAGGAATGAATTGATAATAATAATCCAAAGGTCCACTTGACTGTTACAAGTGATAAATCAGTCCAATGACTCGTTCACATGACTCACGCTTGTTTACTTTTCATTGAAGTATGAAGACACAATTACTACTTGGATTGTCTTATTTCTGTAATTCTGTAACCTCAGTTGTAAATATCCACATCCAGGCAGCGCCGCTAGTGTTAATACTGCCGGTGCGTTCAGTGTTAGTGGTACATTGACAGCAAATTAGCATATACTCATTGTTCCCATGAATAGTAGAGTCTACAAGGTTTGCGACATGTCTATTTTGATATCATCTCGGAAAGTCGTTCGATAAATAGTTTTGCGTTATATCCTGCATATGTGAGGTGTCTGATAATATGTGCCCCGTAGGTACCAAGGCTGGGGAACTTCCCCGGGGCAGACGTCGTACGCCGGGTACGGCGCGGCGGGCGCGGGCGCGGGCCCGGGCAACTACCAGGGCTGGGGCGCGCCGCCCGCCCCGCAGGCGCCGCCGCACGCCCCGGCCTGGCCCGCCACCAACAACTACACGCAGCACACGCAGCCACCCGCGCAGGGCTACGGCAGCTATGGTACGTACTTCGCATCCTCCACCAGCTCGACTCGATCGACTCTGACCGACCTCACTACCACGACTTCGCCTGACCTGACCGGTGACTGCCTAAGAGACCGACCTGACTGACTGCAGTCACTGCCTGCGAGACGATGCATCCTTACATTGTAAATGATAAAATTGCTAATTTACTGTTTTGCTCTCATTGAGAACTATGATAAGCAATTGTGTGCATGATCAAAGCTACAGACTTAAGCGACGGACCATGTCTTCAGAAGCCATGTCGACGGACTTCGTGCTACGGACTGCATTAAGTTTGCATGTTTGCTGTTTGAATTATTTTGCTTACAGTTCAGTAGATATTTTATTCGTTATTTGTTTTTTTTGGCGGATAGAGACTATTATAGGTCAGTAAGGACGAGGTCAATAGTTTTAGATATTGTTTAATGAGCGAATAATCCGAACAGTAAGTTTGCGGGCGTAATGCAGTCTTTTGTGTACATATCTTATGATAAAACGTACGAGCTGTCGAGTTCGCTAGCGTTGTTAACCGCTTGACCGACAATAGTGAAGTAATTTAGTTATTATCTTCTTCACGTTCTGTTAAACTATTGCAATTTACATGACGGATTGACGATCGATCTATTTGGATAAGGGGAAACGACACCCACTGGAAGAGATGGGGTTCTGTTCTTAATCAAACAACATACATTCAATATGCTACATACACTGACATATGAAGGAATGTATGAAATATAATATATCTAAAGTAACTCGAGATATATAACGATGTTCATATTGAGAGAGATGGACTCACGTAGACTCTGTATGTGTACAGCTAACTACAGCTCGGCGCCGGCGGGCGCGTCGGCTGGCGGTAGCTGGACCAACTGGAATATGCCTCAGAACTCCAACTCTACCGGCTCCGGTGAGTTCACCAGATACCTTCATACACCACCAGCTAGGACGGGAATGTACACATTTATTAAACTTGCGTTCGGATGACGGTAGCTCTGCCCGCGGCTTCGACGGTCACGTTACGATCGAATACTATAGGTTCCCTCGTTCATGATTTTGTTCAGCTTAGTTACGTTAGTGCGTAGGATTCGAGTCAACTAAGGTCTCACCATCTAGGGTGTCTTAAAAAAGTCGTTACACTCGGCTCTCGTTAGCGAATTTTTCGTTAGATGTGAACATTCCACGTCGAGCTTCTTCTCTATCGGGGAAAGATCGCGTTCTCCTCTTAACGAATCGTACACGTCAGTACCCACAAACGAGTGCCGCGTAGGGTCGAACAGATCGAATGATTAATTAGTGCGCTAGTTAAGATACATTCGCATGCTCGCACTGGTGGAGAGCGCGCAGTAGCAGTGAGGTCTGTGTGCAGGCTCGTACGTGCCGCTGTCGGAGGGCGGCGAGATGTACGGGCGCGGCGGCGGCGCGGGCGGCGGGGCGGGCGCGCCGGCGCTCACGGGCGCGCTGAGCTCGGCGGCGCTGTCCAAGTCGTCGTCGGCCGACTACTCCACGTACCAGCAGTACCCGCCCGCCTACCAGCAGGACCAGGTACACGCACGACCCTAGACACGCGCACCACACACGCGTCACACGCGTCATACACGCACCGCACGCCTTCTATTTGAGATTCTAAACGCTTCGATATTCCCATATTTTTACATTTGATGTCTTCATTTAAACATAGGGGGAAAGATCACCCTTTAAATCTCGAATAGAATTCTGTGCCGGGTGGAACGAACTCTGTGAGTATGATCGATTAAACGAAATTAATAAGTAATTTACTCTAGCCCGGTTGGTCGATCATATTCGCTTCCAATATGATAGTATTATGATACCTATTATACCGATTGACTCGCTTTCGTACATGCGATTCTGATAAAGTACCGTTAAAACCGGTAAATCACGAATAGCTCACAACATTTTTGTATGTCAGTCTACCGTGTAATTTGTTGATTTCAATTTGGTTGAAATGTTATCCACTAACTATTGAATTAATGTCATCAGTATCGCATCTACTTAGAATTTATATAGGATAAATATTTTGATATTTTTTAATTTCTTGAATAATTAAAACCGAATCACAGCCGAACAATTTTTAATTCTAATACATTTTCAATTTTATTTATCTTGGCTTATATGTTATTATACTGGGCCTCTCCCATAAATAAAGGCATCAACTACAGGAAAATGTTTCTCAGTTTTGGTTCGGAATGTCCATAAATATACAGTAACTTAGAGGATGTGTTTATCTATTTATTTCAATAGCAACAGTATTTGTTTCAAAGACAAGAAGCAATCAAGGAAAAAAAATATGATTTATCATTTAACATAAACACATCCTTTAATGCTTTACCTAGCATGAGCCATTAGGTTTAAAGCTGAGGTGTTGGTGCGCCGGTATGCTAAATGCAACACATTGCAATATTGGGTGGACGAGGTACAGAAATACATTTTTATCATATTACAAGACTGCTTGGAAAACACTACCTTTTATGTTTTTAACCTGTCTTTAAACAGTTCTTTATTAAATTTTGCGCAGTCAATAACAACAACGTAAAAATGTGTTTGAAATCCTCTCGTTGTAAAGTTCATGCTTCTGCCTACGTAAAATATTTGCCTTACCCACATTGACATAGCGTCGTGTTGCGTTGTTCAGCATTACATACAGTTTCACAGTATTATAGTCTTGTTTATGCGGGCTTGTTCATAGTTTTTATTTACCTAGAATTTTCTACTCTAGTTACTATATTTAACTGTATTTATAAAGTTGGAACGTTGAAAACTGACACTTTTCAACATATGGTGCAGTCATGATTATGACTGATGTGGAACATTTTGTATGATGATGAATGTGAAATTTTTTCTCACCGATTGCAGACTAGTTAGTCCGATCGGATTTTTTATGCTCTGAAAGAGCGAGTTGAGATTTTACCTGGTATTCAATGAAATGTTCGTATGAATGGAGCATTCATGACAACCGACGTTTTTCAATAACTGGGAACTTAAATAAGTATAAAGGCCCGTCATAACAAGCCGTAACAATAAGTCAAGACGCGCGAGCTGTGTCAGTGGGTCGCGAGAAATAGCTAACAATACAGCTCGATTGAGATCTAACGGAGAAGCGGCGACGACATACACATATTAACTATTGATGTATAGCATCGCCGTCCAACCGTACTGAATGAGATGCACAGATATTGGATGAAACCTTTTGTTTTTTTCTTTCATCTTTTATATTTTTCATCCAATATCTAAGTCGCAAACAATTTTTTTAACCTTCTCTTGGATGCCACCACACCTTTGTTTGAATAACTTTTTTATTCTTAATTTTTTTTTCGTATGTCCAAGGCAAGGTTTGTTTTCATACTTTGAGTTACACGAAAGTACAGCCAAGTTGACGACGTTTTTATTTTTTTATTTTGCTCATCACCTCGGGGCTTGCATCCTTCCTTCCAAACTCCTTTCCCCTAAGCTTTACTCTATGATTTTATCCTGCATCTACCTTCGTATATGTATGGCGTGGTAATGGTGTGTTTGAAAGCATGAACGACTCTTTAAGTCCCTCTGTCAGTAAAGAAATGGACACGAATGGTTGTGAAAGTCTCAGAAAGAAAATTAGTACTTCTACATAATTCAATTTGGTTGTACTTGAATTAGAGTTGTTTGCGATCTGAGAATGAATGGAAGTCAATGACCGGTGACGTACTTGGTGAGCGAGTGATATTCAGCGAAAACATTGCTCCACGCGAACAAAGGATTCGCGTAAAAAGTGCAGCATGAGTTTATACTATAGAGCCATTAGATTGCCACCCTTGCATCCGTGTGCTGTGTTCCAAATGCTTGTTTATATCACGACAATGTCATACGCGGCGACGACGAAGTCCACTTGTCTGCATGTTTTCAGTGGCGAGATTAATGTGCGATGTCTTTTTGATTTTCCGAGCTATGCTGCGGTTCATAAAGAGAATGAAAGACGCGGCGCAGTACACGGCCGCGTCCTCGTGGCTATTCTTGACTCGCACCGCTATCCATAGTGAAAAATCAAGAAGATTAGTGTTGTTATCGAGTTTCGCTGAAGGTCTCTCATCACCGACCTCCACCCGTCTCCTTTCCCGCCTCCTGTCCGCTCCTGTCCTCCTTTCGCCTAAACTTTCATCTCGCCCTTGGGGATAGTCACACGCTTTCGCCCGGTCCATCTTCACGCGCTGCGCTACTTACATAAACCTGCTAAAAGATCCAGTTGAATTGTGGCGAGTGGGACTTTATTGTCTTGTTCTTCTTTTCCAGTTGGTCGATCAGGGCCCACAAGAGTGGCTCCTCCAGAAAGACAATTAGAGATAAGGGCGGGTATCGGATGAGGGAATGTCGCGAAACACTGGGGATTTCTCACTATGGACGGTCGGTTGTTGCGACGATAACGCGCTCATCATAAAGGCATCGCACCGCACTAGATATAAGCTTACCCTTAGTTCCGTTCGATATTCATATAATATTGCATTTTGTAGCCGTGCGAGATGATTCAATCGCCTTGTTTCATCTCAACACTTGTAAATTGGCATTTAAAGTACAAATTAGTAAAATTTGGATTTTCTCATATTGTTACAGGTTCATTAATAGTTAATTTTAACGATAAAAATAATATTAAGAGCTGTACTTTAAGTGTTCAGAGATGAGAGTTCGTCTATTCCGTTAACGTAACCAGAGTACATTATTTACCAAACTATGTCATAAACCATCCGTCATGGAGCATCCGCGCCCGCGGCCCGTCTCCACGCGACTCGGCGAGCAGGCGGAGCGCCTCCATGCTCCATGACCGGTCGCTCGTCGCCCTCGGCTCGGCCTCGCTCGGCTAGAGTCTCTCGAGAGCTATATTTTTGTACCGAGTAGAGGAGGCAGAGGCGGGGCGGGGGCGGCGGGCGCGTGTGTAACGTGTGCTCCTGCGGCACCTAGGGCTCGTCGTACGGCGGCGGCGCGTCGCGCGCGTACCAAGCCGCCTCCGACTACCACGCCTCGCACTCCGCGCCCGCCGCGCAGCCGCCAGGTGTGCACGCGCACCCGCACCACGCGCCCAAACACTTCAACGCCAACGAGTTTAACAAGGAGTGGCCGGCCGCGTAGGCGCCGCCCCCGCACTCCACCCCACACGCCACACCACACACCACCCACACACACGCTCTGACACACGCGACCGCAGTGTGGTTAACTACAGTCCTATCGCTCACATTGATATACACATAATTCTTTTCTAAAGGTACGTAGAGGTAGGTAGAGTGATTTCTGTAGTTTGTTACGCTGCGACAGACGCACGGCAGACGTCGACTCCCGTCCAGTACGCACTCGTCCGTAGCATTAGTACCTTGACGCTTGTGTGACCGGACCGAGACTCGTTCGATGTAGTTGTAGAATTCGCTTGACGTATTGACGTATCACCGAGGCGAGTGCGTGCTCGACCGGCCGACGATCTCTCGACCGGTTGCATTCGATCGACTCCATCTATCGATTCTATCTTAGTCGATGTGACACGACGACTAGAGAGGATAGTGAGGATAATTAGTGTATAATTGTTTTGTTAAAGTATGCTCCCGACAAATGCGACGTTTTGAATTAACATTGTAAAATTTCCCTTTAAGATTTAGAGTAGTTTGAGTGTTTTTGGATTTCACGAACAAAACGACATGAAATGTGAAAATCTGCTTAATATAATTACAACAATGCAACAATTAATATTTAAAATAACAGACTAAAGTAATGATAAATTAAAATTAAATTTTGCATGCAATTATCTAAAGCCTAGTTTAGGCGTTTATGTAATAATTAATTAAAGTCACCGACGACTGCATTAACACAAACCCACACGCGTAAGTAAGCGTTATTTTTAATAATTAAAAATAAAAAAATAGTTTAACAATAACATTGAAACTATTAGATGTTAAAACTCTTTGTCTACTAATTTGATAAGGTACTCCCACATTTTCGCAACTTTTGGCACTCAGCCGTCTCTGAACGCTATTTGTGAACGAATGATATTAAAACACTCGATTAGGCACCGTTCACACTGGTGGTGAACTCATCTCGTCGTGGCTCACGCACGACTAACCCAGAAGTTTTCGCGACCCCCTCTTCTAAAGCTGAACGACGCTGTATATCGCGTGTACAACGATTGTACACATTTTTATTAACTTTGCTTTTAATCTTTTTGGATGTGGGTTTTTTTGTGAAAGATTAATTTTTACTTGACACATTTCGAATGTTTTAATATTTGTTTCGGATATATTGTAGTAGTGATTTCTTTTAATAATGTCGTGTACGTACCAGCCGCGAGAGGCGCGGGGCGCCCGCCGCCCGCTCCAGCCGCTCGCCCGCGTGACGCACATTTGACAGACACTGTTAAACAAGGCCAATTTAGGGAAAATGACCTAAAAGAACTTAACTTAAGCTAATAACTTGTATAAATATTTGGTATATATATCGGTATGTATGTTTAATGTTAGAATTTTGGTTATTTACCACACACTAGAGTTAGGAAACGGTAGGCATGTAATGAGATAATTATGTGTTAATATTAAACAAAACATAGTGACTGAACGTGATTTTAAATATTTTTAATAATTCCCGTTTTTAAAAAGGGAACAATTCTGTATAAATATTCGTAATTTTAATTTGTTTCTTATATGCATTTTAGTTTTTTATCGCAATTTTTAAGTTGATACTATTATTATATGGAATTTATACTTTAATGAATTAAATTTACCTGCCAAATTGTTAACGAGCAAACGATATTGTCGTATGTGTTAAGTAATGACGCTCAAGCATTTAGGATATAGATGTTCGGTACGTAGCCGCACGCCGCGGCGCCGGCGCTCTCGCGTCCAGCACCCCTCGCGCCCACACCAATACATTTGTACATATATATACTTACTTGTGTGTAAAGCATAATTTTAATCGATTCTCTCGTCACATAGTTTTAAAGTTTTAATTTATGTGATTGCCAAATATTTTTAAAACTGTATAGAGCTTTCGACGGCCGCTACGGCCGGTATGTTAGTCGTATCATAATATGTACCCGACGCGGGCAATCGCCGCGCGGCCGCCCCGCCCCGTTACAAAGTGAGTTATAATTTAAAATAACATTGTTAGATTAAATTTAATGTTAGTCCTTTACTGTACTATATCGCTCAATCGTTTGACCGATCGACTGATTAAAATTTTAGTGATAAGCTAAGTAATTAATCGCGGGGCAGAGTGGCGGCCGCGAGCCGGTCGCCCCGGCGCGCGGGCCACTTCGCGCGCGGCGTCTCGACCATTATTTGTTGTAATTATCTTAGAGTTTACGGACCTACTGATAGACTGCCCGACGCCCGACACGGGAGTTGTTCCTTTAATTTTAAATAATAGAACCGCGCCGAGACGCGCTCGATAAGATTTGTTAATAAATGTTTTAAATAGACGAATTGTTGATGATTACATTGAATGCATAATTTGATCGTTAGAATAGGGTTATTTAAGATCGCTCCATAAGTAAAGTATAATTTATCTATTGAGGAATATTGTGAGGTGTATAAGCAAATTTTATAAGTGACTAGCGCGGTCCGGGGCGAGGGGTGCGGTGTCCCAAATTAACGGTTAAAACATAGTAAAGAAAACGCCTTTTACATTGTGATGTTCATAGTTAACGCGCATACATTTCTTATAGCTCTTTAATATAAATAACAGACTCGACTGAGACTCAAACTGTATGTAGGAAAGTGAAACTCGTACCTTATAACAATATAATGAAATAAAATAATATTAAATAACTAATCGACGTCGGTGCCTGACTGCCCATTAGGTTACGTGTAGATGTGCCGCTTTGTACCGCTTCGTTTACTCTTCGTTCCTATGTTAGTTAGGTTAATTTGTCTCGATTCATTCCTGGTTAATTTTATCGTACTCAACATAGGTAGTCGTTCGTCCGGTGTCATTCGTGTCGCTTTTAATTTAATATACAATTTGCATTTGTTCGCACTAACCCCGCACGCCGGCTCTCTGTACTAGTCGGTCGAGAGTCGTTCGCACCTGTACGATCGCGCGACCCCTTCCCCATGTGCCCTTGTCCCCTCGGCGATCTTTAGTTCGCATAATATTATAATAAATACATGATCTTCCATATTTTCAGTTACGTTATATTACTGTAGGTTTAATGTACAACCACCGATGATACGAACGAAATTGTTCACATCTGTTTTAATATTAGGAAACGATGCCTTACAAAAAGTTAAGTGAATATAGAGATGATTTATATTATGTTATTTTCAGTGATAATGATTAGCACTAAGGTGTTAGACACGGGTTCGGCCCCGCACTCACAAACCTTTGGAACAATTTAAGAACTTAGTTTGTAATGTACCAACGTGGCAATCTTCTTATTAACATAAAGAATATAATTTATTTAATAAAGTATAATATGTATTAGAAATTTTAGATTTACTCAACATTAAACTTAGTGCAAATTATTGTGAAAAAATCAATTGAGACTATTTATATGGGTTTTAATTATTATTATATAGGAGAAGAGCATTAAATATTGGATGAATTTATTAATTAAAAATAGTTAGCAAAATACAAATACGATAAGACTCGTTAGAGGCTCGTCTGTCAAATGTGGTGTTCACTCGTGCGCGCTTGCGCTCCCCGTCTCTACTGCGGTCCTGTGTGTGATGTGTCTCCCGCCCCACTCCCGCACTCACGGCTACACCTATCTATATGTGTAACTATCTACGTATTGTACGTATGTACGTATCTACTACGTGTACGCATGTCGCAACACTCATACACACGTTCTATCCCCGTTTTATGCTATGTTACAGTCCGTGAGTGACGACACTTGCATCCTTTGCATTTTAATATTACACTCGGTAATATCGACATAAGATATGCAGCTGTATCTTAAAAATAATGTTTATGAAATAATATTTTAATCATGGCTTAACTGTAGTACTGTTGCGTAGTTAACCTTTCGACTCTTGTTTGTATTACTTTATATTATAGTGTACGCGGTTTTTATATGTGTATGTTTATTCAGTAGTATATAAAGGAAACAATGTTTTGTGTAAAAGTGTATTTTGGTATAATGATAAAAGTAACGTTAGCCGTCGCAGCACGGCGCTGCTCGCGCATGCGGGCGGGCGCGCTCGCGTGCCGTGCTAGTATTCATTAAATATATTTATCATCGTAATTGACTAATTATACAAGACCCCTAGTGTTAAACGTTAGATTAGCAGCCGACTCATGTTTAAGTTCACTGTCTACTCGTCTTATATAAAATTAATTCATTTGCATTTAAATGTATATCAAAGGAAGGCAGCAGCCCTCCCTATTAACTGTAGTCTTTTCGAAACTTATTTTAAAAACAATGCAGGTATTATTAAATATAAAACCTCATATTTATACTAGAATTTAATATAAATGTAATTATTGATCCCGAGTAAAATAAATTTCACGGGCTTTACAATTAATTATAACATTAATTATTATAAAACCTAGGGCAAGTTGTTATTTATTTCTGTTTTAATTAAAATTTTGATGTTGATTATTTTTTAAACTATTTTTTCTTTATAGTAAATAAAAGTACATAATTCTCGATCGATTAGAAACAAAATTGTTAGGTGAACTATCGACTGATGTACAATATTTAAAGTAATGTTTACTTACAACAGTACCTATATAAGTTTTAATTTACCCCGCCCCACTACGGGACGGCTATATTTATACACACTTGTATTAATTTCCTAAAATGTAATTAATTGGAAGCGGCGACCGCGACCGAGCCACAAACTAAGCATGTTACAATTGTAAGACTATTATCTAGATTTGTTATAATCTTGTAATGTGTAAACTACTATACTTAGCCCTAACGTGCTGATATTGGGTGAAGCCTAGCGGGGCGCGCGCGCGGCGCGACGGGACTGCGTGGCCGCGAGCGCGTGACGTCACGCGTCGCGCTCGTCACCCACGTCACACTCGTCACTCCGGCCGCACGCACGGCCCGTCGCGCCGCGCACGCGCTCCATATAAGTTTACTTTATGTTCGTATAAAAAGGAAAATTATGATAGACTTAACACGTGCGTCCTTATTGTTTCTTTTTTACGATGATTACCTAATGATAATTAGTTAATTACGGTTTTAATTATTAATTTTAACCGAAGCACTAAAGTAAGACGAGAAGCTTGTACGCGATGATTTAATTGATGTAATAAGTGCTATCACACATAACACTGAGGTCTTTCGGAGTAGAAATTATGCATTATTCATATTAGGTATTTTGGGTATATATATTTAGTGTTAGATTTAACTGGTAACATAAGTATGTAGTTTATAATGTAATGGAAAGAAATAAACACTTTTGTCGTAGTTTCCTATTATTAAGCTTCTTCTATCTTAATGGATTAAGTAATTACTACTGGTTGATTAATAAAAATATTAATATTACCACTGCAAATATTTGAGATATCTTATGATGAAATATATATCTACTTTAAGGACATTATAAAACGTAGATAATTAAAAGAAATCAAAAATTTCAAAATACCACTGGCATTTTTAATGTTCTTACACACACCCCTTACTTTTAAGTGAAACATCCTAGAAATAGAATGACATTAGTTATCATAATTTTTGTTTTTATAGTGACGATACAGTAAACTGTCACGTAGTACCCATAATAGTCTTACACTAACAGAAATAAAACTAACACGAGACTGAGACGGAACTAGAATGCCGTTTCCATTAATTATATTGTCTATATATAATATTCAATATAATTATTATATTATACACTATCCTGTGCACAAGTAACACTACTCACACGGTAACGTAAATGTTTTACCTGACTATTTCTCCTTCCTATCCCTTTTCACGCACACTTTTGCACTTGAAGCTTATACTGTGATGTTGAATCCTAAAATAAGTGTGCAGAAATATCCATAGGGCCATGAATTTTAGTTACTGCATTACATTTTATCATGAAATTATTTGTCATCATATTATTAAATCATATTTTCATTACAAATAGTTTCAATCAAGACAACAGCTTCTGTATACACTTATTTTGGATCATCAACGTCACTATTAGCAGTATACTGACTAGATATCTGAATGTATGGCAGAGGGTGATGGTGTGGGCAGTAGCGCCGGCAGTCCCAAGTATATGAACGTGCCACAGATGTCTGACGCCATAGGAACACCGCCACAGGTTCATGAGCCTCATGTTACTAGAGAAAACATTCGTATAATAAGTACAAAGTAAAGCTCCTCGTGTCTCATGTTATCCTGGTAGTAGACTGATGACAGATCGACAGACTTAAAACTAAGAAATTTTTAAAATCAGTTAGACTACCCTACTAGATAGTCAGTTAGTGAGGCACAGCTAAGATATAACTTTTAGGACCATGGACACAAGCATTCGAAAACTACATGTCACTTTCGTCTTTTGCTTATCACACAAGGTATCAAACTCACTACACTATAATTAAATACCTTGTGATCTGTTTACGAGTGGTTGTGTTAATGGTCTTTTTCTGACTGCATCGCTACAGTGCATAGTAAAGTCAACGAGCTCATTCCGACAGGTCCCCATGATGTACTGCGGGGGCATGGTATCACCACAGCCATCGTTCTGTAATGTGTCTGACATATCAGCGTCGGTCTCAGGTTCCTTTCCTTACCTATCCTTTGTCCATCATCCATCTAACCTTGTACAGTAACCCGACATGTAGCTATCAGTATAGACATTATTAGAAACTCACGAAAGAATCAATATAATGGAAAATGGCGTTTTGTTTGACAACCTAGGATTGATATTTGGAGGCATTTTATGATGTAGTTAGTACCTACTTATTAAATATTAGGATACACTGCTGTGTTATGTGGTTCTTTTGACTGATTGCATATAATAATTATGTCCAATTTAAGTGTGATCACATAAGTTGCAGTATGTCCTAATGTTTAGTTAGAAATAATTTTATACCCTAAAGCCCTGGTGAGTGGAAACTGGTGCGTGGTGCGGGTAAGTTCCATTTTTTATTACTTATTTAAAAATTCAATATTTTGCATCCTTATAATCATTGGTTATAGTTGAATTGCTTTGAAATATTGCTATGAAACAAGTGTTATTCCCTGGCGCAATAATAAATATGATTTTGTGGTGACAGGTGATGACTATGAGTACACCGGTGGCTCCGGCGACGGCTACCAACGGTCATCGAAGCGGAGCTACCATGGCTCCTCGTCAGGCGGCACTGCCTCTGCATCATCCTACCATCCCTATCGGCGTTAACGAATAGCCCGATCGGCAGTATCCTACGTATACATGCCAGCCTGGTAACTCGGTTACTCTACGTATCAATGTTTGTTAGTCTACGAGGGTTTTTTTTACTTGCATTCCGGTTCCATATAGTTTATATTTTATACTGTAACTAGGGTTAGAAAGTCGCATAGCAACTTATCTTGTAAGCGCAGCAGTCAACCGTCGCCCACTAGATGTCGCTACAGGGCGGGCTGACTTTAATTTTAACTTGATTTTAAACATTTGGACATAAATAATAATAAGTCACTCGCAGCTTTACTTAAAGTTTGTAAGTTATGTATACAAATTAGGTTAAATATTCTATAACATGCGAAACTCCGTTTATTAACAAACATTGTCGTATATTTTACTTGTAAAATATTATTATATCTTTTTTCTACGAACGCAATCATTGAGTTTGTAAATTGTTTTTAACTGAAGCGGTTTATAAGTTGTGTTCATCTTATTGATTTCGGTTTTTTTGATTACATTTACTTGTGACGTGACTTTTTTGACTTATGTATAATCGACAGACATCAGAGTAGCAGATAGGTGAGATGCGTGTTTCGTCATTGACTTAAAAACTTGATGAAATGGTGAAGAGGGGCGGACCTTATAAACCGTTTTAACAATTATTAAGTTAGTAGAATAGTTTTCTTTTGGATATTTTTGTGAAGTCTTCTGGGTTGATTGGACGTCACTATCCAGTGAGCTTTTATTTGTAACTGAAAATTCTCAGTTGTAACTCAATTAATTAATTATGATTTAGAGCATTTTACTACATCAATAGTTCCCAAATTCTGTAATATTTTAATAGCGTCTGCTCTATTATTATCATGATTCAAATTTAGCCATAAGAAGTAAAATATGCGAGTATTGTGTCTCTTCCGTCTAATTGATTTATTCTAATGTAACTCTTGTATTATAAATTTTGCTCAACGTTTCTCCGTCAGTTTTTGGGAATCAATTTTTATCTCTTAAATACGTAAGTTTAATGTATTTACAAAAATGTTTTGGGGTATTATTGTATGAGATACCACCGTTACGATGTCCGGATGAAATATAATCCCCTCTCTAGAAACTAATTAAATTGACTTATTTTTTAAATATTTACTACTAGACTAGGATAGCCGACCATGCAGCATGGTTAACAAATTATCTGTGACTTGAAAAAATCATGTTCGTAACATAGGTATTATTGTTAATAAGGGGCATTTATGACTAAATTCGAAAATTTCCTTCGATTGCTGGTCAAATGGACTTTGGTTACATGTTATAATGAGAGATGAATTCACTTAGTGTGTTCGTTAAGTTGGTAATGTTTGACGTTCAACTTCTAAAACATTTCTGTTCACGATGTTCTCTCTTAACTCGTGTATTTTTGTTTACCTGAATAAAAATACTAATTATTTTAAGTTTTATTTAAATTTACTCACAAGACTGTCTACATATCCTTCGCTACTGTTACTCTTAGATCTAATTACTTGATAAACGATACAGGTATTTTAAATTAATAGACGTACGGTTTTTTTATAGTAATCTTGTTTTTATTTTTGAATCATTTTAAATTACATTTTATAACGCAAGTAGGTAGGCCATGTTAATATTTAAATAATGTACGATTAAAATTTAATGACATTGGGTAAGTACAATCGAAAATAGATCAGAAGTTTAAAATGTATGTAATTAAAATTAATGTTTATAATTTATAACGATGTAATATAAAATAGAATTTAATGTACATTATTATAATTATTATAAATCGTTTAAAGTTACACCGATGGACAGGTATACATTAGGTCAGATGATTTAATATAGAAATTACATCTAGATATACTTATCTATTATTTAATATTAGGCTCTAAAATTAAGAGGTCATGATACTTTAGCACGCATGAATTATAATTAGTTTAGCAGTTCTATACTCTGGACCATAGAGATAATGATAGCCACCTACACTTTACACCTAAGTTATATGATTTTGGCTTACATTTTTATATTAAACGTGTTCTTTATAATAAATTAGTGTTACGGAAAATTCTTATGTAGAGAATCGTCTAAATAAATTGTGTAAATTTAATTTCCACATTATTTTATTCGAATCTTACACTAGGATAATTTAATCTTAATATCAATGGACAGACAAATTTTTATACAATTTAATTATTATTATGTTTTACAATTAGTTTATCTTGAATTAATAATTAACGCGCGTAATGCGTTTCCTTCCTTAATTACAAAAGCGATTGTGGATGTGCATATTTATAACGTGAGGACTATAATCCTACATTGAATGGAATAAATTGTGCCATATTATTCTGGGTGTGGGTTCTTACAAGCGGACCAGGTAAGGCACTAGGACAGAGAAGCCGTAATTTACAATTGATGATACTAATGTATTTATAGGAATTGACCAAATTGTTCCATCGTAGAAAGGCCACGAATTGGATGGGGCCCTTTTTGACCTCAATTTTGATGACAAGAATACACATACACTCTATTCTGAGCAAGCAACATTGATTTATAAAAAGCGTAACATTGATAAATATGCACAATTTAAGCAGACAACTATTTGCTCTTAGAAAAAAGTTGAAATACTGAATTGCTTTGGTAATATTTCGCCCATCTCTGTCTTATGAAAGTACACAAAAAGCTTTCAAATATGTTTTTGAGAAATAGAAATATCTTTAAAAACGTTGAGTTTAAGCGGTCGAATTTTCAAAGTATTATATTTGACGTGCGACAAGAAAATTCGACCGTTCACTTAACTCGAGATCAAAAATTATTTCAATTTAGATAAATCCGGCAAAGCAGAGACCGGTCTAGTGAGTGCGGTGGTGAGTCGCACAGTGGCCGTATTTCATGGGGCGTTGGATGAATGGCGGCGCGCCGTGCAGTTGACGCAGTCGCAGGGGCGCGGCGCCGCGTCCTCGGGCAGGTGCGCGTGCGCAGCGCGGTAACAGAGCTCGCGGTAACGCGCACACCCTGACAAACGAAATAGTTTGTTACTGAAATAGTACAGATTATAAAAAAATAATCGCAACTGTTTCTGATTATCAGCGCCAAGATCCATTTCAGACATTACCTACTGTGATATGGATCTCTTTTTAAAGTAATGATGGAAATACCTAATAGCCTCGACGAGATCCAGGATATGCTACAACATCATTAAAACACCTGGTTATTATGCAAGTTGATGTCTTGGGTTCGATTCCTGAATCGGATTATTAGTGCTAAAAATAAAAAATCTCTACATTTGGAACTACTATGGCAAGTAAAAGAATAATATATACCGGTTGGTGGTAAAGCGAGCCTGGTGTCTGCAGCGAAGCCACGTTGCGCCAGCCGGTCGAGGAGTGTGCTGGCCGACCATCACCGCGCACTGTCGTGCTCAACGCCTGGATAAAAACCACGAAATTAATATCTAATAATATGGCCTAGGTACTTCAAATCTGACGCAACTAGGCAGGCACCTATTGCTTCCTAACCGATTTGGTACCTACCTAGGTATTTATCTACTCAATAATAACAAATATTTGTTCTGTAATCGAACCCACAAACAGTTGCTATCAGTTAGATATTTTTGCACACTAACCAAAATAATGTACCTACCTACGTACTTACCAAAACTTAATGGACTTTTTATGACTAAAAACCAGTCAAACAAATGCAATCTTTAGGCGCTGGCAAGCTGGCACGTTAAGACAAGAGGATATTCGTCCGTTGTTCTAGTTAAAATAAAAGTTTCATACAAAAGCTGTCTGAATACAATACCTTCATTAGCGGCTGGCGAGTGTCCGCCGGACTTATCGTCGGTGCGCGGCGTCGTCGAGCCCGACAGGGAATGATCCTGCAACGTGTTGAGAACAATGAGCTGCAATTTACTATTTTCTGATGATGGATTTGAAAGGAAATGTGGAAAATTATGATAAGTATGGCGGTAATTATTGGTCAAGCGTAGGTACAAGTTATAGTTTAACCTTTCTTTACTTATTTTATGCATACTTACACTTCCTAGGTTTTATATGTATTTTATGCAAAAACCATTAATTCAGGTGCCTATGAAACAAACGAAAACCATTCGTAGTCAATACCTAGGTAGGTAGGTAGGTACAACGAAAATAGGTACCTACCTATATTCATGAACTCTAAGTAGGTAGCTATTGTACCCATGTAACCATCCACATACCAATATCTAATTTGGAACTTATATTTTTTCCAATAAGCTCGATAGGTTCAGTTGAACCCATATAAGCTCACACATCACAAAAATAATGATATCGGTTCAGAATGTATCAGTTTTGCCCTCAATTTTAGTCATTTGGGAGAACGTTGAGATCGATAGAACCCAAGGGAATAAAATTACATTGGCTTTGATGACGTTAGGCATGAATACCGACACAAACGTTATCCAGTGACCGGCGACCTACTGTGATAAGGGTTGACAAATATTTTATGTACGCCTAATATTTTCTGACAGCTTACAAAGTGATGAAAGTGTAATTTAGGTCAATCCCCGAGCTGAGGCGTCTTTTAATAAGTAGGTATCATTATTTATCCAAGAAACAAAGTTATAGCTAGCTATAGGTATTTTTGCGGTAGAAACCTACGAGTAATTTTTATTCCGAGAATTAATAAATAGGTAGGTACGTTTTTAATCGTCATAACGACAAACTTACCTATCTGTTAACGACGCGTTACAGCCATAAAGATGTGACTTATATTTTTACAATATACGGTAGCCTTAATGTTAGTGATTTTATTTTAGGTAGGTACTCACTCACTACTCATATTCTACAAGTTTCATCATTCTGGAGCTACCTAACTCGACAAGAACTTAGTACAAAAAGTAACTAACGGCTTTAACTATACTAGCTTCCAAGTTACATCATAGGTACCTACCTACCTTAATCCGGATCACGAATACAATTTGAATCAGAGATTGATCCATAAACAAGGTTTAAGACGCCGTTTGCTTCTGCAAACTTTACCGTTCAATCCAATAAGTTCTATGCTCGATGTAACAGCCCTCGTTTGAAAGCAAATTGAATAATTTCACACGCGACTCGGGACCGTTGAAACGAAGAGAGCACTTGTGAACCTCATAATATTATGGTAAGTGGAAGAGGAATGGAAAAGCAAGCATTTTTGAGAGGGAACCTCCGAGGTCTTAATTAAACATAGACGGCCTTGCTAGGTCGTCGAGCTATTTTTAAAAGCTCAATTGTTTGAATGGAAGTATCGAGTTCTGCCAATTAAGCGATTCGTTATGAATAAATTGTTTCTCTTTAGTAATGTTTAAAGGTAGATAAATTATTGCCGTTTCTGCTTTTAACTGCCTCGATATTTTACCATTCAAGTCTGTCTTTTATAGTTATTTGGGTCGTAAGACTGCCTGAATTATAATTTATGGCATCATTTAGGTTCAACTTAGGAGCAGGTAAGCTATATTTCTATAAAGGTTTGATATAGGATTTATTATGATGCGTTATGTTCCATACACAGAAGCATTATGTCATTCCATAACCAAAAAAAATCACTAAAATAAGTAGATTACATTATTCACAACAGTACCTATTATCCATAAAATATCTTTACCCAATAGTTCAACCAGGCACACAAAGCAAAGCCTAATCAATATTCTTCCGATCGCTACGTTAAAAGGAATAAATCGAAAAGTCGTGTCCATAACAGTTGGGATTCAGTAAAGAGTGGTTCAACAACACGTCGACCGGTGAAATCGAATGAAACGGCCCAGGAAATTGATATCAAGCCGGGAAATTGGCGTGAGCCTGAGCGAACGGAAACTGACAACTTTGAAATTTAAATTACGGTAGACAGGTGCAAAAGAGTTTGGACCAAAATTAGAACGTTGCATTTTAACTGTTGTGTCGATTTTACATTAAATCACGCTAACTTCTAGAATAAAATAGGTTAAAAATTAATATATTTGATTGGAACACTACAAGTTCTAAAAAGTAGGAAGCTATTATCTTCTGGCGGGACAGTCCCACATAATCAACCCTGTATTCCACCCAGAGTGTAGGTGCATGCCTAATGCATTACCCACGTAAAAAGTGTATAGGTACGCTCCGGCCGATTTGAGAACCTCCTCCTTTTTGAAGTAAGTAGGTTAATAATCAACCGAAATTCTAACTGTAATTTCAGTAACTATCGAAACTATTAGTATCAGGGAATTTTGTTAGCTAAAAGTTATTTCATACTAACGGTTGTTGCTTTCAAAACAATTTAGAATTGTCTATTGATGTAGAGTTACATGATCCAATTTGGGGAGGACGGTGAGCTTGATTGTATTACGTTACACGCCTTTTCAAGGCTTCAATTTACCAATAAATGTCAAACTAAACTAGCACACATATGTGAAAGCGTTAGACTGGATTTTAAGATAGGTAGGTAGGTACTAGGTAATAGAGCTGCAGCCAGCACGAGAGGAAAAATGAATTATAAATTTTGCTAACACGTGCAGAATAAGGTCCAATACAAAAATAATTCAACATGTCAAGTTAAAAATTCCAAAGCACTCACAACTTCACCGAGTGATCCGAACCAAATTGAAAATAAAAGCTGATTCTCGGTACATAGAAATTTATTCTAAAAACATTTCAATAAAAACGTAAGAGGAATCACTCGAGTCACGCTCGAATGTGTTCTAAAGAGCTTCATATTTTTATTATATTAAGATTTTTCGTCGAAAGCGCCCTTGGTTTGTGAAAACAAGTCGGTGCTTAGAAATAATCCCGTGAGTGAGGTTGGTTTTAGTAAAGCCTGAGGGCGTTTTGCTTAGAGATGGTTCTATCTAACGTTTATTTTGATTATCAACTACGGTTCAGCCTGAGGTCAGATCCTGTTACGTTACGAAACATTTTCAAGAACATAACTCGCTTTCTTAGAAAAATATGAGGGTAGGTAATCTTTTTTCTAGACTTGTTTTTCAGTACTTGCAAGAGTGAGGTATCATGTTTAGTTTGCCAGTAGAATATGCGCAGGTTCTCAGTGAACTAGGACAAACCTTTCAAAAAATGTTTTGTGTAAATAAGAGACTCCGACTGTTGATAAAAGTTCCTTTGTATAAAATGTGTGACCTTTTTTCGGCACCCATTTTTGCGTCGTTTGCGCCATGATGCATTATTTCTTATGAAAACACTTCAGTGCCTACTCTACCTTATTCTTAGGTAGAACTTCTAAAGAAAATGTGGAAAAATAATGCTAAAAGCTCAGGTCTTACGAACTTTGTTTATGAATACTTACAAGCAAGTTGGTCTCCCGAAAACATGAATAATAGGTATGTTTTTAAAGACCGTATATTTTTCTTTGAGCTTTACTTTTATTTCAAAGATAATATGTCAAAATCAGAACACTTTTTGACTCCAATAAAGAACCTATATAGATATTTTTTACATAAGACATAAATCGGATCAATACAACTAACACTTTTCGAGTCCAAATATCAAACAATAGATCACAAAAACAGCAAGACTGGAATTGAAAGTTCGTAATAAACCATGAAACAATAACAACATAGATTGTATAACAATACCTACATAGTTATTATATTCACATAAACCCGAGCGAACTTGTACCTAATGATGCATAATCCGCAGCACTGAACGCGTAGCACAATCGTTTGTACGGATTAAACCATTGTTGTAGCAGTTTACTTCAAGTGAGTTTGTTTCTATTGTTACTGCTGGATTAAGTGTTCGAGAATCGTTTGCGAGACTGTCGTAACATTATAGTAGTACTATAGTTTTCTGATACAGTTACGACTATTACCGCACATTGTAGAATTGTATTGACAATCCTCTGATTTGTCCTAATACAGGTATCCAGACTGAAATAAAACTTTTACAAACTTTATTTTTAACCTACCCTTTTTGCTAGCAAATTGGTAAGTAAATTTTCCGAAAGGAGGTATGTATGTATATTGTATAATCAGAGAAATCTTACGGGTTCAAAAAAGTTTTCCCCCCCACTTATTGCTTGTAAGCATTCGTATGCCTACGACTATTAGGGCGTTGATTTTCTTCGTCAAAATTATTTCTTTACAGAAATATAACTTACGACTCTGATTATTTTCAGTCTGGTTTAAAACATTCCATTTTACAGCAGGTCAGCTTCAAAAGTTATAAACCAATAACAATGTTCTGGTCACGTAAAGGCCGGGGACTAACTCGATAGTCCCGGTCAAATCCCGCCCGTTACTGCTATCTAATTGTTCACGACGTGACGGTTTAATGTCGTTTACAACCCTTTACAGTTGGAGACTCGAGGCTTCTCAGCCTGTAATCTTATTAAACAAAGTGTTAAGCAACTTTGTAGTGAAAGATTTAGTTCTTACCCTTAGTGAGTATCAAATAGCATAACATGGTATTTTGACAGTTGTTTTAATACATTTGCTGTCATTTATCAAGGAAATAATATGCTATTTGATACTTATAACTACATAGCTGCTGTGAAACGGACACTGAACAGTTTGAAACTTTAAATATACGATTGTATGAAACATCAAGTGTGTAAACGTACATGGTCGTGTCGATAATTCTTGAAACAAATGAAAGAAAGAAAGAAAGGAGAAGAAAGAGTTATAGAGAGAACAGAAAGAAAGTCGGTGTTGATTACATGACGGCTAAAAAAATAATTGAAAATAAAATTCAGTAAACAGCGATTAAACCCAAACAGAATACTTACTATAATAATGTTAGAAGATTGATAGATAAGCGAACTATAAAAAAAGGCGAACTGCCTTGAATGATTTTCCAATAATTAAAACGCGCAACGCTTGATCTAAAAAGGATTTCTTGCTGACGTTGATTGAAAATCAATTCGTTTATTGCCTTTTGATCTTAAGTACTAAGTCGGACAGCTGAAGTTAGAAATAGATTTCAAAAGTTTCAGACCTTTAAGTAAATTAGGTAGCAAAAACTACTTGATAATATTATTGATATTGGATGTGCTTCAAAGAGGCTTTAAATCTATTATCCGATTTATGAAATGGACGTGAATAGTGCTTTAGTAAAATCCGTTACGCAGTGAAGCCTGTCAAACGATTGATTCAGTTCTGAACTGGACTAGTTAGATTTACAGTTTGCTAATTAAACTGATATGTCAAATGGGACATGTGATTTATTACAATTGTTTTAGTTACGTTTTAGAATTTGAAGTAAAATTCTTTTGGGCCAATTTTTTTGGGTCCTTTAGAGTCGGTGATGATGAACAAAAGTTTGGTATTAAAATAATTTTACCAACGATTGCGGTTAAAAGAATTATTAATTCAAAAACCCACGTAATCGATCTGAAGCTTTTTAAAAGCTCTTAGAAACCAGACTTAATATCCTTCTAATATTGTAATTGGGAATGGACTTATCTTCAGAACATTTTATGTAAACGATTTTCTTAGAATCATCGCTATTTTGATTCTGAGTAGCATTCATTTCTATAATTAATTCGTGGCAACGATAGCCAGCAAATTAGTTAATACTTATGTTTTTGTGAACCTTATGTTTATATATTTGTCCACAATATTTACTTATATATATGTTCTATACCATTGTCCCACGCTAGGTGGGGTCGGCACAACATGTCTTCCTCCTCCACTCATCCCTTTCAGCCGTCAACTCTGTACTCACCCCTTTCTTGTTCATATCCTCTTTCACACAATCCATCCATCTCTTTTTTGGTCTTCCTCTACTTACATGTCCGCTTACATTCATATTCATCACTCGTCTCGTAACATGGCTTTCTTCTCTTCTCATGACATGTCCATACCATGATAGCCTCCTACTCTCTAGTTTTTCTGTGACTGCCGCAACTTTTAAACTTCCTCGAATGTACTCATTCCTTATCCTATCCACTCTTGTCACACCGCACATCCACCTTAGCATTCTCATTTCATTTACATGCATCTTTCTTTCATTCGTCTTTTTCATTGCCCAACACTCAGATCCGTATATGACAACAGGTCTGATGACCGTTTTGTAGATTTTCCCCTTGAGCTTAAGAGGCATTTTGGGGTCACACGTTGTACCAGAGACCTGTCGCCATTTCATCCAGCCAGCATTTATCCTATTATTCACGTCTCGGTCAATTTCGCCGTCGCTCTGAATGAGGGAGCCAAGGTACTTAAAATCGGAGCATACTGGCAGGGAAACGCCATTTAGAGCAATGGGGGAGAAATTTGAGGGACCACCAAAGTCGCAGTAAAGGTGCTCGGTCTTAGTTCGGCTGATCTTTAGTCCAACCTTCTCCAACCTCTCCCGCCATTGCTCGAGTCTGCTCTGTACTCCGGCTGCATCTTCTCCAACAAGTACAATGTCGTCGGCGAACAACATGCACCAAGGTGCCTCTCGTTGGATTTCGGCGGTTAAAGCGTCCAAGACAAGAAGAAACAGAAATGGGCTTAAAGCCGACCCTTGGTGCAAGCCTACAGCCACACTGAACTTGTCAGTTAACCCAGCTTCGGACCGGACGTGAGTACTAGCACTTTCATACATCGAACATACAATCCTTACATACTTCTCAGGCAGATTCTTCTTTCTCAAAGCCCACCACAAAACTTTACGAGGCACTCGGTCATAGGCTTTTTCAAGGTCGATGAAGACCATGTGCAGGTTTTTATGCGCATGTTTAAATTTTTCGCACAACTGGCGTAATGCGAATATTGCGTCTGTTGTGCCCCGTCCTGGCATAAAACCAAATTGGTTTTGGGTTACCTCGCACTCTTCTCTTATCTGGGGGCACGGAAGTGCCCCCGCAAGTCGAGCAAAAAAAAAGCGGCACGGCCGTAACATCCTTTTCTCGAAGCAATTCGGGCTATTTTTGACACCCCTATAATTTCGTTGTGGATAAAACAAGAAGCCTGGATTTTCAGCAACTAATCAGTCATTGTATAAACACGGTATATTTAAAATTTCAGTCAATTTGAACCAGTAGTTTAAGAATGACAACTTGTTAAAATTTTGAATTTTGTCACTCACTGATTCACTGACTCACTGACTCACCGATCATCAAAAGTCTAAGGTACTTCTAGCAGACTTAGAAGCTTAAAATTTAGAATACAAATAGGGTTTAGTGTCTTAATCATGGGAAAAATTCAATATTTTCTAATTTCGGTCAAGTTTTCTAAATACACCAACTGCAACAATAACTTTGTAATCCCATATAAATGTATAAGATTACAAGGTTACATTTGCAGTTAATGAATTAAATTATTATTTCTGTAGAAAATAAAATAAATAGGTGTAAATATGTATCTACTATATGAGACATAACGGGAGGGGGTATAGGGTGGGTAAGGGTGCTTAGCCCATCAAACTGAACAACATTCCCATAGGAAAATATGTTGAATTATGAAAAAAATACGGTTTTCCATACAAATTGGACTTATGTTTGCTCTATTCGCTCTACAAAAAGAAGTGAGATGCCATCAAAAACATTCTGTAAAAACCTCAAGTCTCGCCGTAAAAAGTTGTGAGATCTATATAATACCAAGTCGATTAATCTATTTAGTCTCTACTTAAAGGACCTTCTGTCTTAAGTTATTACGTATGTTATTATCATGCCAATTTAAAAAAAATACCTTTAAAACAAATAGATCGACTTGGTCATCGCAAGAAAACACAAATTCGCCATTAACATTTCAGGAGCATTAACTTCTCGTCGTGCTGTGTAGTGTGATACATACTAATAATCAAATCATTCTTCTTTCTATCACTTTCTCCCAAATTTTCATACTATGTGACATGAGCTTTATTCCTCGGTAGTTGTTACATTCTTGTGCATCCCCTTTGTTTTTGTAAATAGGCACCAGTGTACTGTTGCACCACTCATCTGGTATAATCTCTTCCTGTAACAACTTGTTGAAGAATAAAGTCAGCCACTTGCATCCATCCTCTTTCAGAAACTTCCATACTTCAGATGGTATGCCATCTGGACCAACTGCTCTGCCGTTTTTCATGCTCATTACAGCCTTTCTTACTTCATCTATACTTACTTTCCTTATCATTCCTAAGTTCCTCGGTACTTCTTCTATTTCCTTGCTCCAATCATTCTCTTCATTCATTAACTTTTCAAAATACAACTTCCAGCGTCCTTTTATATCCTCATCGGCAGTTAAAACTTTTCCACTCTCATCTTTAATGCATTTTATTTTCGTAATGTCCCTTCCATTAATTTCTCTAGCTTTAGCTAACCGGTATAATTGCTTTTGTCCTTGGGGAGTTTCTAAGGATTTATATAGGTTGTCTTGGACTTTGCCCCTTGCAATAGCCACAGCTTTCTTAGCTTGTTTCTTACTTTCATTATACACCTTGCGTTTTTCCTCTCTCATAATGGGGTTACATATGTCCACACTTTTCCAGTCTTTAAATGCATCCTTCTTCTCTTTCAGTGCCCTTTGTACCTCTTCATTCCACCACCATGTATCTTTATCAATCATTCTTTTCCCTTTGCTCTCACCAAAAACATTCGTCGCCACACTCCTTACACAAGAAGCCATTTCATTCCAGCATTCATTAGCGGATTTCTTCCGTATATCATCTTCCATGTCTATCATCTTTTCTGTCACTCTCTTCTGGAATTCATCCGCACATTCTTTCTTTTCTAACATAAACCATTTCGTTTTCGGTAGAGGTTTTGGTCTACTTATCGCTGTTTTCAGTTTTATACATATCTTTAGGAGCATTAACCTATGTTGGGACACAAGTGGCTCCCCAGGTATGACTTTGCAGTCCTTGGCCGTGCTGAAGCTATTCCTTCTGAGCAAGAAGTAGTCGATCTGTGTGCTATGCGGACCACTTTTGTAAGTGATAAGATGTTGGTCCAATTTTTGAAAAAAGGTGTTTGCTATGGCCAGGTCAAAAGCAGAAGCAGCTTCTAGCAGTGTTTCCCCTTCACGGTTCCGTTGACCAAAACCCCACCCCCCATGTATTCTTTCATACCCTACATTCGCTCTCCCTACATGTCCATTAAAATCACCTCCTATGTAGATTTCTTCACTCTGTGGGATACTCATTACTACCATATCAAATTCCTGCCAAAACTTGTCTTTCACTACTTCATCACATCCCACTTGAGGCGCATATACACTCATAACATTTAGCACTACATCTTTTATCATAACTTTTACTAACATAATTCGATCATTCACTCTCTTTACGTCCGTCACGCATTCTTTCAGTTTTCTATCTAACACCACACCCACTCCATTCCTTTTACCATCACTTCCAGTATAATAAAATTTATATCCTTCTCCAATCTCTCTAGCTTTCGTGCCTTTCCACTTCGTCTCTTGCAAACATGCTACATGTATTCGCCTCCTGTTTAAAACATCGGCAAGCTCTCTACCTCTTCCAGTCATCGTTCCTACATTCCAACTCGCAATCCTCATTTTTACATCGCCACGGACTCGCTTCTTACGTTGCATCCGTCCCTGATGCAACAACCCTCGTCCATTTCTCGCAGGCGCCGGGTGCTGCGCTTGCGCGTCGCCTCGGGGGAACGCCCTAGTCCTATCGCATCTTTCATACATTGAATCCATGTTGAAGGGATTTGGCTGATATTTTTATAACCGGCCGCCTGCCTGACGTCAACCCTCCTTGGGAATCCTACGGTACAACGGGAGTATGGGAGGAAAATTGAGGTAGTGGTGAAGGATGCGGGGTAGTGGTTGAGGAATATGGGATGAAGGTAGGGGGGGGGGGGGACTGGACACTGCAGCTGCGGAGGGGAGAATGGGTAGGAGCTGCAGTGGCTCGGGTAGGACGGGATCGCATGCCCGTATGCCTCTTTCCTATGGTCGGACAGATCCATAGGTCGAGGCACCCCTGGCCTTACTATTTACTTAATAAGCTCTTATTCGAAGCATTACGGTACAAATGTTTGCTGCTAGCGAATTGGGAATGTTTTCGACACTATTTGGCTAAATTATTATACTTGTCAAATTATAGAAATGGATACTGTATCACTATAGGTTAAATAGGTCTCTACATTTTATTAAATGGTTTTTGTTTAATAGCAATAACATACGAGTCTGAGCAAAGAAATAAATCACGTAGCTATTGGTCAGCACTTTGAAAGTAATCCCATTACAAGTTATTGAAAACATGGTTTTCCTTTCTTCATAAATGTGTCTGGAAAACAGAAAATAACTATTTCGCTATGGTGATCTAAAAGTTACTATATAAAATGGTATTCGTAATAGGAAAGCATAAAAGATAGGAAGGAGATAGTCGCTTGCTCGCTTAGCCTCGGAACAGGTTTAAAACTTTTGCCATAAGGATTTACTGTGCTTTGAGTTTCTTTGTATAACCGTTTCGTTATTGCTTTCTTGTTTACCGTTTCATAGTAGGTGCCGTTTGATTCAGTTACGTCGTTAACCTCTGACTGTTTTCTGCCTGCCTGGTACGTTAATCCGATGAAGGCAAAAAAAAGATTGGCATCGAAAGTGAAAGTTGTTTGGAACTTTTGAATATAATACGACGAAGCGATAAAAAAATTGTTGGCGTGCAAAATTAATATTAAGGTTTACTTAACTTTTATAATAAACAAAATGTTTTAATAGGTTTTGTACTTTTAAAGTTGTGTTACACTAAATTAGGTGCTTTAATGTTGTACCGTAGTATGTCGGATGTTTAACGTATTCAGGTGCCGTGAATACAAATAGACTAATAAAAGTTGTCAATAATGTACCCGACACACAAAAAATAATGTTAATATATGTATAATAAGTCATACCTGATGAAAGTCCAAGTTGGCAGTAGCGGTC
The DNA here is from genome assembly GCF_050436995.1 of Anticarsia gemmatalis. Lineage (NCBI taxonomy): Eukaryota > Metazoa > Arthropoda > Insecta > Lepidoptera > Erebidae > Anticarsia > Anticarsia gemmatalis. The sequence continues at coordinate 10,984,657 of NC_134759.1, forward strand.
AGTAGATCCAGTATAGCGGAGAAGGATCCTCGCGCCGCTCTCCTGAAGCCCTCGGGTGGAGACTCCGCTGCGCCGCCAGCCACGCTCACCGGCGACTGCGACCACTGTGGTAATAGGCACATACGTATTGAAAATAATTATGAAGAGGCCGTACTCTGACATGGTGGAGGAGCCCAGTTTTTATGGTGAAGTGAGAAAGGGACACCGCTAGAAAATGTACCTATACAATTTTATCCCTTTTTAACGAAAATCTTGGATTGCTGTATCATGTCAGAGTATGGCACCAAGACTAATTTCCTGCAATTGTAATTTGAGTTGTTCTACGAGTTGGAACGAAAGTTTCAGTTTTCATAAATGTTCAGGAGCAAGGTCTACGCTCATAGATAGGTAAAAAGAGGGCGCATTGATAATCCAAAATTTTTATTACCTTCAAAGTATTCTATGCTGATCTATAAAAAGTAAATGCATGTTTAAACTACTTACTTATTTAACTAGATTTGTACCTATATTTTTAAGTTATATACCTAAGGCGAACCTAGGGCGAACCTTATTCTTAGTCAAGATTAACGTTTAAAAATCTACGTTCTACATTTTGCTACATACAGATGAGCCGACACATCCATACATTGCAGGTGGGTTCGTGTTGTGGAGTTGAGGCCGCTTGACAAACTTTCACATATGAATGTGTAATGAAATCCTAAGCAAACTGCCGCTCAGTTCGCCTCACACAAGTCAAACTCTATTAGCTGTACAAACGTTGGAAACATTATATCATTCTATTGGATTTCGTATTAAATAACAATTTTAGGAATGAATTTGATTTTAATTTCGTTTTTGATAACTTGCCAAGTCTTTTAAAAAATCATTTAACATTATTTTATGCCACTATTGGACAATTCCCTCCTATAATGGATGAAAGTTTTAAAATGTATAAACATGCTTTTTTATATTTCTAAGTTAAAGTGAAAATCCCACGATTTTGAATTTAAAAGCAATAAGTATCAATTTAAATGTGTTTTAACATAACTTTAAAACATAACTTTAAATGTGTTTTAACTCATGTCAACTTTTGCATGAGAGTGTGGCTCCCAAGAGGGACAAGTACGAGTATAATATATTATCTTTCGATACGATCTGCAGAAAAGAAAACTTAAAATTGCTTTCAGATAGCCCAAAGCTTGCTTAAAGCAACATGTGCCTATCCATATTGCTCATTTACTTTTAGACGTCATGTAATAGCTAAGTCTGATACTGGTAACTGGCGGTCCTGTGTAACAATATGTATGAATCTGAATAAAGCAAAGGAAGATTGTACGGATCGTACCAAGTGACGTTCCCTAAACTGGTCTCTGAGACCAGACCTGACCAGAGAATGGGAAAAAGACGTGATATTTTGTATGTATGGATGTTTGTATTTATTCTACTTTATTTACTTTTACAAGTAATCGTTAAGCAGAAATTGCTGATAACAATAGTTGTGATATGATTTGACATAATGATGCATCACATTAACATTTTTATTTTATATCTAATCTTATAATGTGCTCTTGACTATGTTGATTTACGATTAGATAGAAGTGTTCGCAATTGTTGTGCTTGCATTGGCATTTTAAACATACCTACTTACATTTTATTTTTATTCGTGCTTGAATGGGGAAACTAACTTTTATGTGGAAGAGCCACCCAAAAGTCTCCCTATAGCGTAAAAATAATTGTAGCCTACCTTCTGCCTGCGATTTTGATGGATATACCTACTGAAGTAAAAAGAATATTATATACTAATGCCAAAAATAAAGCACCTGTGCATAGTTTAATAAAATCATTTTAGGCTATTTATAATAACAGAATAACTCTCGTATTATGCATTTATCCAAAACAATAGTATAATTTGAAGAATCGTTTCAAATTAAATGCACTTAAAATTTCTTAAATATCATCCTACAATTTTGTAAGTATTAGTGCAAATTTGCGTGATAGGTATGTCAGTATGACTGGAAAATGAATGGTATGTCTACAATTTCACCAAATTGATTTCATTGTATTAAAGTAATATGAGCAAAATGTCAATATTGAAATATATTTCCACGTAATTTGGGATGAAAGGTAAAATAATTGTGTTTGCACAGTAATTAATTTTATTTGATTGATAAATTAATAACGTTTAATTAACCTGTATTGCTTATATCAAAATTATTATTATTGCCAGGCGGTGTCGAGTTAACTAGCTACAAAATTATATGAAAATGAATGACTAACTGTGTTGCTAAGGGCAAATCTTTTGGTACAAACGGCTGGATTCAATCTTCAAAATATTGATACTAATTTTTTTCTAATATTATTATGTGCTCGTTCAAGTTCGAAGAAGGTTCTGATGAGGACAAAAGTTGGAAAGATTGCTATGAATATAAAACAATGCATTTCTGACAGCTACATATGTAAAATTAAGTGTCAAAATTAGAAAAAGCATTTATTAGAATAAAATATAGAGTTATATAAATATAGCCAAAATAATGAGCATCAATTATGTACATCTTTCTAAATTTAAACCTGTTTTTTGGTCTCTGCCTGCTTCTATTGGAAAAAGGCGTGACAGTGTTTATTTATGTTCCGTGTAACGCGAAAACAACCAAATCGGGAAACCACTAGGCTTCTTTACATAATAAAACCTAGATTTCATTCCCTGAAAAAAAAAAACAGTTTATAGCTATATTCAATTCTATTCCCAAACGTCCGAATAAACTAGACTATCAAAAATCTATAGTTTATTTATCAATTCCAACATCAATTCATCTCTTAATATTCCCGCAGTTGTGTAAATATCAATTTCAGATGAATTGAACTATTTCCCAAAACTGTTGTCGAGTGGTTGAAACTATCTATTGCGATAATTTCCCGAGGGATGGCACTGATGGTTGACAAATAGTTTTATGTCGCTGTTACTGTCAAATAACAATAACGGGTGGCAAGTTTTGGTCAATAGCTTGTTGTTTTAAAGGTCTGGTGTGGGCTTTATTTGGTTATGTTAAACAATGCAATGGTAGAAGATTATTGGTATTTTAAATAGAATTATATAATACATACCAAGTGTTACTAATTATTGCATGCCGTGTGACGGCCAGATTACTTTGACATCTTAACTAAGATATCTAAACAATGTATGTTGCAATAAAAAAAAGCTTTTTGAAATTGAATTTGATGATATCTTTAATTAAATTTACTATGACGATCTTCGGAGACAATTTAAGAGTCTACCCAATATTCGATGATGTTGTAAATGACTTTTAACGAAGCAGATGTTATAGATATATTTGAAAATAGTAGAACATAAGGTAACACAAAATAAATCAAATATTATGACATTTATCATCATCAAAAATATTAGCAGTAGATATAAGTAAGTACTTTGGGTACTTGTAAAGTATTCATTTCGTGAAAAAAAATATCTTTTAGTTGTAAACTCCTTGCGAGCCTTTAAGTACGGCCTTATTAGGAAAATTTAAGAGAGCCCAGCCTGCTCACAAAGTTTTTGACAGGCATAAAATATATTTTCTTATTTCACTGAAAGAGGTATGCTATAATAAACACAATACCGTAATATGTACTATGTACTGTTAATACGTTAAGAGTATTTTTTACATTTTATCAATACAGGAAATTATGTGTTCCCATTTAAGACCAACTACGTATAAAGCAGATTTGTACATGAGTAATTCATTTTAATCGTGTCGCGTGTATTATGTTATTCTACACTCGGCCATGCGAATAACAACAACAGGCTGTGTTTACACTATTATTCATTATTGCACGATAAACTGTTATTGTATTTACCTACATGCTTTGTTTTGACATTATCAAGTTATCAACGCATATTGTAGGCTTTTCAATGTAGAGCAAAGCAAATTATTACTGTAATTAAAATATTTGTTACGATATATTTTTAGTTTTTATTTTATTCGGCTGGTATTAGAAAGAAAAGATTTGGAGGTAATATTATACAGGTTACTTAAATAATGTGATAGCCGTTAGATATGTATGCTGCTTCTCAAAATTATTCTTGCTCAGTAACATCGGTGATATAATAATAATAACATAGCGTGATCCAATCGTTTCTACCTAACGTTTACAGGTACACGGCGTACAGTTTGCAATTTGTATTATGCAATAGCTGTGAATGTACCAGGAGAGCAGAGCCGGCGCGGAGGTCGTGCTTTTCAATAATTCAGTGGACCTGAGCCTGCTGCCTGATTCTGTACTACAAGAGCAGATACTTGTTGTAGTTTATGTGTTCCTGGCTATTGTTAAAGAAAATAGAGAACTATTTTTAACCAAGCCTTGAAATTGAAGTAGAAGCTATTTTAAAGAGAAGGGAGGTTATTCATTTTATGCAAACGATACAATGCTTGTATTAGGTAAATATTAGTATGTTAGTTAAAAATATTTTACTTTTATACCGGCTTATGTTATATACTGACTAATATTTACGTTAGGAATGCCAACTAATTAAATTGAAATACAGGCAGGCTTACAATGTTAGTTTACGAGTCCATTACTGCTTACTACCTATTGTGCTTATCTAGATGTAAACCTCAAACGAATTGCTTTCGAATCATAAAACAAAGTTTGTAAAGAATTTTCTTTGTATGTTCATAATAATTTTTAGATTGTTATCGTTATTTTTCGTTTGCGTAAGCGTGAGCCCCAATTTATGATTGGATTAAAAATTTATCGGTCTCCGTAAATTAATTTTGTGAATTATTTTGTATTATTTCTACTTTATAATGTTATGGGTCAAATATTTTGTTGGTAGAAGTAGCCAGTTTTTCTTTTGAATTTAACTGAATACCACGCATTTAAAACGATTAACTCCCGGTTTCTGAGTACATTTAGTGGTGGTTTATCTATTCAATAGCGTCTTTTATATGAGTTTTAACGCCATTGAAAAGACCGCTAAATGTACCTCAGAGACTGGGGATAAGTTACTTAAAAAATAGCCTTAGTATCTTTGTAAGGTAGGTATTATATTATTATATTGTAGGTAAATCTCCTTAGTCATTTTGGGAATGTTAAGTCAGGGTTTGCTAATAAATCATTCTTATTATGTATTCACACAATCAATAGTCATACATTTTCTTTGGCTTCCCTTCTTGTGATCATTTCCCCGTACTATAATTGCAACAAAAGATTCACTACTTGTATGGAGAGTTCTCGGAACGGTCTAAGAGTAAACATTATCTGTTCTTCGCAGAATATAATTAGGAGTTCATGAGAAATAGAGTCCATTTCTACTAAATTGTAGAGTAGCAAGATATTTCCTATGCATTTAGATTTGTGACAACTATTTTATGAACACCATCTTATTGAGAAACCAATCGAAATTTAATTTTGTTGTGCTACTTTCAGAACGGTTTTTAACGTAACAAACAATTATAATAAAAAAATATTCAGAATCCGGCTGTTCCCACGAAAGATACTTTGCAATCAAAAATATGAAGCAAACAAAGACCTCATCCAACTTAAATATTCAAAACAAATTGTATCAATAATTTATAAAATTCAGCTTGAATCTGGAGGCACGGAAGTGCCCCCGCAAGTCGAGCAAAAAAAAAGCGGCACGGCCGTAACATCCTTTTCTCGAAGCGATTCGGGCTATTTTTGACAACCCTATAATTTCGTTGTGGATAAAACAAGAACAAGAAGCCTAGATTTTCAGCAACTAATTAGTCATTGTATAAACACGGTATATTTAAAATTTCAGTCAATTTGAAGCAGTAGTTTAAGAATGACAACTTGTTAAAATTTTGAATTTTGTCACTCACTGATTCACTGACTCACTGACTCACTGACTCACCGATCATCAAAAGTCTAAGGTTCTTCTAGCAGACTTAGAAGCTTAAAATTTAGAATACAAATAGGGTTTAGTGTCTTAATCATGGGAAAAATGTAATATTTCCTAATTTCGGTCCAGTTTTCTAAATACACCAACTGCAACAATAACTTTGTAATCCCATATAAATGTATAAGATTACAAGGTTACATTTGCAGTTAATGAATTATTATTACTGTAGAAAATAAAATAAATAGGTGTAAATAGGTACCTACTATATAAGGCATAGCGGGAGGGGGTATAGGGTGGGTAAGGGTGTTAAGCCCATGAAACTGAACAACATTCCCATAGGAAAATATGTTGAATTATGAAAAAAAAACGTCTTTCCATACAAATTGGACTTATGTTCGCTCTACAAAAAGAAGTGAGATGCCATCAAAAACATTCTGTAAAAACCTCAAGTCTCGCCGTAAAAAGTTGTGAGATCTATATAATACCAAATCGATTAATCTATTTAGTCTCTACTTAAAGGACCTTCTGTCTTAAGTTATTACGTATGTTATTATCATGCCAATTAAAAAAAAAATACCTTTAAAACAAATAGGTCGACTTGGTCATCGCAAGAAAACACAAATTCGCCATTAACATTTCAGGAGCATTAACTTCTCTTCGTGCTGTGTAGTGTGATACATACTAATAATTAAATCATGCGATGGCCAGGTCGGTCTATTGGTTTTAAAGGTATTTTTTTAAATTGGCATGATAATAACATACGTAATAACTTAAGACAGAAGGTCCTTTAAGTAGAGACTAAATAGATTAATCGATTTGGTATTATATAGATCTCACAACTTTTTACGGCGAGACTTGAGGTTTTTACAGAATGTTTTTGATGGCATCAAATATTACGCGTTCGATGCAAATTCCATTGAAATGTGATTGTTTGCAATCGAATATCAACGTGTTTCCATTTATGCTAGCCTGGTATACGAAGCAGCGATACGTATGAATATATAAATTGTACGTATGAGTTGCAATAAAAAAATATTTCAATAGTAGTACAAACTCGTATGTAAATAATAAATACATTATTTTATTTTATCTCAATCTTGACTTATACATCTGATTTCTGATTTTTATAGACTGCGAACTTTCTACAAATTGGCTGAAAACATTTGATTAAAAGACTCAGGATAAGATAAGATTATCAGATAAAAAGCATCTTTAAATATCCCAGAGTATTTTAGGCACAAGATAAAAATAATGTTATTTATATTATGACAATTACTTACACAATAAAGTATAGCAATTCAATAAGATTTTCAGTGAAGGTTTAGCTGTAACGCTAGTCGTTCGTTGTTTGTTAGAAATATGCTGATAAGACGTACTCGTACATAAACTATTACAATTTTACAAGGTACTAATAGAAATGGTAAAATATAAATGTAAGGTATATCCCTCAGGAATAGATAGCGTGATGTTTTTCCTAATTTATATTTAGTCCAGTTGATATTTATAGGGAGCGCGCCTCGAGACCGACTTTCATATAAAATTTAAATAAGGTTATCCACCCTTTAGACTTGAAACTGTCCTTCCGACCGGCAAGAGTTTCTGTAGTACAGTAGTATTGATAGTTGAATTATTTAGCCACTTTTACGATAAGCTGAACAATCAATTACATACACAAATCTGTGTTAGACCTAACGTGCTCTTTGTGAAACTTACAACAATTTTTATCATAAAAATCAATACCCACCGACAATTGATAAATTTTAATGTATAGAACAACGAATCATACATAGCTTCTAAGTAGAGATGTATTTGCTTTATTGCAATGTGGAAAAATTACTTACGACTAAAATATTAACAAGTATATAATACCATAATAATATCATACGAAAACGCAAACTTTGAAATTGTATGGTTGCTAAGCAAATACTATAGCACTATACTATACTTATACATTTGCAAAAAACCGTATGTCAACAGATTGCGTCATTATTGTTAGAACGACGATATTACAGTTATCAGTGGGAGGACAATATGACATTATCAACTTGCCTTTCTAGAATGTTAATTGAGTGACGTCACTACTGTGTAGGAGGAGATAACAGGTTTGGATCGAGTATTTTGACAACGTAGTCAAGCGGGGATATAGCTCAGTGGTAGAGCATTCGACTGCAGATCGAGAGGTCCCCGGTTCAAACCCGGGTGTCCCCTTTCAATTGGTATTTTTGTCCAGGGTTTTTGTGAATTTCTAGATATTTTTACCTGATCTGTGAGTGCTGGGTCGGCGCCGTGTGCTAATAGTAGCTCAACGATGTCGTTTGCGTCAGCCGCGCATGCTGCGTGTAGCGCCGATGAACCAACCTGAACAAATACAAGATATTATTATTTTTTTATGAAAATTACTATAGTATAATATGCGAATTTTGTGTGTTTAGTTGTTTTTTCAATGCATTGTAGGCCTTGTACGGGCTTTATAAAAAGAAAATTTGATTTATGTATAACAAGCAAAGATATTTTGATTAGATGCTTTCTATCCTAGTTTAATATGTAACATTAGTCGCTACCCTTATGTTCTCTACATAAGGGTACTACTAAATGTGGGTGACCAATTTCAAGTAAAAGTCAATAACTGTTTTAATATGGTCCCTAGAGTAAATAATAAAATAATTTATCATTTAAAGATGTAAATGAAATACCTGCGTTCCGTGAATAGCAATGGAACGTCCATTAATTATATTTTCGGAAGAACTGAGAAAAATGGCGCCTCGGAAATAAGCAGTCACGTTTTTGTTTTTATTTTGCTCTCGCCATTGTTGAGCCTTCTCATTATCAGATTTGTAATATTTTAAAAGAGTAATTCTGGCGATGAAAATATTTTTATTAACAAAGTATACTCTACAATTCCTTTCCTTTCAAATTATTACCCATTTTTTGTGAGTTTTAGCGTATATTTAGCGGTTTTAGAATATCTTGCTATATTTGTATATTTGTATCGATTTGCCTTGCCTATTAGTATGTTGTCGATAGAGAAATTAGTCTCAGTTCAATTTGTTTTAATTATCGCTAGAATCGTCAATGGAACAGATATACGTTATCACTAAAACTGCCTTTTCAACTACCTTTAACCTACCTATAGTTACAAAGACGAGCAAGCGAAGCTATTTTTAAATAACGAAGAAACAATGTTTCCTCTCAAACTGCGAATTTCAAAATTAAAACCTCCGTTGATGCGAAAACAAAACCTTATAAAAAGATAACTCACATTGTTTTGTAGATGAACATTGGCGCCGAATGCAAGCAGATGTTCTACGATGCCTCGGCAACCTTGGGCACAAGCCATTTGCAATGCCGTCACTCCGTTCTACAACAAAATAAACCTTACTTCCATCACAATAAGAGTCATTGATCCTCAGCAAATATAAACAGCACCCAGTATTAAGCGTGGATGTTTTATTCATAATATTTTGCCTTCTGTAATTGCCCTCTTTGTGTGAATGACAAATTAATATGATATGGGTGTATTATATTTACCATATAACCTTTATGAGTTAATTAGATGGTGATTTTTGTAATTTATATTTATAGAGGTGTGGTGTAGATAGTGGCTCTTAGTTATTTTAGTAGGTTCTATATCGAGAAATGTAAAATGGCCAACTTTGAGCCGAGTATAGCCCGGCGCTCATTATTGGCATAGGCAAGTAGGTAAAAGGATCCTTCGATTTATTTTGTTATAAATAAATGCAATCCCACAAACACTATCTGAAAACTATGTCCAGCCTAAAGGACTCCTCGACACTCTTAAGGCAGCTAAGAAATAAAGACTCATACGCCATCTTTTTTTCTATCGGCCGGAATCAGGTACAATCTCATTTCAGATACCAGGCAATCAATCATAAACTCACGTTGTCAACAGCATCGACATGGCACTCAGCGTCCAGTAGCACTCGCACCAGTTCCGTATGTCGGTGTACAGCGGCCAGGTGCAGTGGAGTACGTCCTGAGTTATCACTGGCTTCCTTTGAAGCGCCTTTAGATATTAGGAATGCAGCAGTTGAGGAGTGTCCGCCTTCGCAAGCCACGTGGAGGGCTGTTCGTCCCACCTGTAGAAATAAAGATTTTTGAAGAGAAAGTTTATATGATAGTTTAAGATTAAGTCTCAATTATGATGAAAGTCAAATAGGTTAATTTAAGGTAAGGCCTTAATTCCCTGAGTTTTAAGATCGAACTAAGTGTTGCCGACATTGAAAAACTGACGAAGTAAAAAAAAAAATTTAAAATGGGCTATAGGACAAAAAACTTTGTAAGCATTATAAGTCGAAAGGAAACCTACTGGAAATAACTTAAAGTATAGAATATTTACTAATAAAATCATCAAATACGTTTACAAGATCTTTTAACATCAAAGTGAAAGCTATACGACTAAAAAACAATAAAAACATCCTGGAAACTTCCTTACAAATGAAAAAACCTCATGAAAAGTTCTCAAAGTAAGTCGAGTATTGAATAAGTGCTTTACTCAGTGAAGCATGCCTGTATTTCTAGCTTTACCGAAGCTAGTTAGATCTGAGCAGTCAGCCGGAATTAATAGCTAGAGTAGAAATTATCGGATCTTTCCGCTTTATACGATACAGGAAGTGCATTAGGATATTAAGTCGATAAAGGCTGGACTAGTGAAAGAACAGATAAATGGAATGCGAAGATAAAAACTGTAATAGAGTTTATAAACAGAAAATAATACTTACTTATTAGTATGTACAGGCAAAAAATAAATGCTTATCTTTTTATGCGAATATCTATCTTTTTAGGGATTTATTTTTATTTTTGCATCATCGTTTTAAACCAAAAAATAAAGTGAAGTCACGATCCTACAACATTTTCAAAATTTTGAATACAAGTGCTAACTCAAGTAAATTAATTTGCGATCTACATAATATGTATATGATTACCCCTTCAATGTAAGCAAAACGCATTCCTTTTTAATCTTTGTCATCTAGAAAATTCTACCTACTCCTCACATTACTAGTTTCCAAATATATCTAAGTGATATCATTTTCAATTTCCTGCAGCGATGCGTATAGCAAAGCAACGGCGATATAAACCGAACATATTTCTTTCACTTTTTACTGAACTCGATATAAAACATGACAATTATTCACGCGTCGCATTATTATCAGTGCTCGGTGACGCGAAGGCTCCGTATGATTGATTGTCCATGCGTGATGTGATAAAATTCTCCATACGTTAAGATAATATTGAAGGAAGGTATTGGAAAGGTTCGTTTTTGTTCTAATATTTACTTTTTTTATGTCTTTTGTTTGGAGTTAACTAAGCCTTAAAGATTTTTTATATTATCCTAGTTGAATACGTATATACTCGTTGCTATTCTTGGTACTTACTATGTTGTTACAAAAAAATAACACAAAAGCATAATATGCATTGTTTTAACACGTACCTATAATAATTATGTCGTAACCTGAGCGAACTGAGTCGGTACAATGTTGTACCACCTGTCTGTAGTGTGTCACTTGGTACTAGGAAAACATAACGTATAAGGCATTGTGATGTTAGGTAAGTAACAAACACATTATTAGCACAGGTAGTATAGAGATATTTTACCTGCACCCCGCCCACCCAGATATTTTGTCACACAAAACATTGGTTGTTCGTGTAGTAGTGTTAAAACCTCCATAATATAAAAATATTGTCCCATTTGTCACCATTACAGTCGACTGAACATAAACAATCCTTTTATGCTTCTCCTAAACAACACAAGACAGTGAAGAATTTGCGGAAAATAGACCAATATCGAATTATAAGGGTTCTTCTGAAGCCCGACAAATCGGTTTATCCAGCTTCACCTATGTCAAAAAGCAATATACGATATTATGATAACAGAAGGAAAAGAAAAAGTTTACGAATGTTAACTAAATATAGATAGAGCATTTTATTTTTAAATGTTTTTCGTGTTCATGTCGATCGATAGTCAACTTCAATTGTCAAGAGTCGCCGGAACCCGATGTTGTTCCACAATCAGACTGTGTTTGCTCTCTCGTGCGTGATTAAGAGCCTCTACACAGAATAACAGTCCTCTGTGACCACGCGCATCAGATGACAAGTGGGAGGATGGGAGACCGTAATTGCTAGTACTAGGGTGACATAGCCTTATTGGAGTTCTGTCTGTTTCAGCACCAATTTCGTGTTGATTTTCGACGCCGTTGTTTGGTTTACGCGAGTGCTTTGTTTTGACGTGTTCGGTTTCGGCGCCGATTTTATACATTTTGGTCTAACAGTACCATGTTATGCTTGCCTAGTACCTGGCACACTAAATAGTTCTAAATCAAGGTTAGGCTTAGTTTACGTGTGGATTTTAGTGAAAAGGAAATAGACAAATATTTTGTGCGAAATGACTGTATGTGGATATGTCAATAATAGTTTTTTCATAATAACACTTGTCATTTAATTATAAATTTTCCTTCATCCAGTGTATTCCCATAGCGAACTTAGTAATAATGTAATATCCTTAGTACATAATACAAAGAAGTATGTTTACCTATCTTAGTTATTTCTAAGAGCTAGACAACATTCTGATTAGCTCTCTGCCTACTGTAACAGTATCGATTCTATCTTTATTAATAAACAGTGCTCGGCTATTACTCCGATCCGCTACAAAACGAACGAGAGTTATCTCAAATGCTTTGCATTCTTTTCATCGAATACAATGGTGGCCTCACTGATTAAGGATTGCTGTTTCAAAACGAGAGTTTATTGTTCCATTTTCAATGCAAAACATCTACCTTGACTACTAGGAGTTCATGACTTTGAAAGAGGTTATTAAATGCTTCAAGGTAAAACCTTAAAACCGTAAGAAATTAAAGCATTATTTGCCATTTCTCATTGAACAATGTTGTTGGAAGTAAAATATTTGTATTCCACGAAATGTCATGTTCGGGTTTATGTTAGAGACGTGTTTTCCCTCAATCCCATGGATTAGCCGATCAAATCACATCGTGTGTAGCTTGTAATCTTCTAATCCTACACATGCTTGTTGATTATCCTATATGTAAGCCGTAGATATTATGTAGAGCAATGTTAAGAGTACATACGTATGTGTATTTATTCGTGTTGACCCTTAAAAGTTATTTCTAGTCCGATCCCATTTCGTCGCATCTATTTTTAACCATTGCTCCTATTTTTATATTCTATCAAAAAACTAAAAGCGTTTCATTTTATTTGTTGAATCGATTGCTACTAGACAGACAGACAGAGTTACTTTCGCATTTATAATATTAGTATGGATGGTTTGTTTACTTTTCATAAGTTACGAAGGTTATAAAATAAGTGTTAAGGAATACTTATGTATTAATTTATAGATTTTTATTTAAGGTCAAGCAATTCGAAAACAGTCGTTACACTGAAGAAATCTTTACTTAAACATAGAAGTTAAAGAAATTGAATAATGTAATTCTGTTTTTGCCTAGAGATAGGTAATCTTCTTACGCTCGTTCACGCCATTTGCGGACTTACACAAATCCGATAAGCTGTTGTCGAAACTTAGTCGAAACCAGTTAACCTTTCTGTTATCCTAACCAGGGAAATATGTAACTGAAGGCAGCTTTGAAATTGCGTGATGTAATTTTTGTTTTTCTTGTTAAGTGCCTGTGAGTTGGTGCCAGATTTTCCTTAACAACTAAACTGAATAAATCTCAATTTTGTAGTGCGAATTATGTGTTCCATTTATATTTTTACTAGCTGACCCGCGCAACTTCGCTTGCGTCACATAAGAGAGAATGGGTCAAAATTTTCCCCGTTTTTGTAACATTTTTCGTTGCTACTCCGCTCCTATTGGTTGTAGCGTGATGAAATATAGCCTATAACCTTCCTCGATAAATGGACTATCTAACACTGAAAGAATTTTTCAAATCGGACCAGTAGTTCCTGAGATTAGCGCGTTCAAACAAACAAACAAACAAACAAACAAACAAACAAACAAACAAACTCTTCCGCTTTATAATATTAGTATAGATTTTAAATAGTCAGTATCGTTAGTAGCCTATCATTTTAAAATGTTCTCTCTAATATGCTTCATTCAATTATTGTAAACTACTTTGCACTTATTATGTCCTAGTACTGTGAAAATAATTAATAATAATAATATTATGCAATTATGACGTATTTATTGTTACTATTAGACCTAATAAATCGATGACAAGTTTATTTACACACATTCATCTTTGGATTTGAATTTATTGGTTATTTTGTTTTGTTGTACTGGAATTCAGTGCAACAAAACAATATGATTTAATTAATGCCTTTCTTCCCCATTATTTCCACTATCAATTACACCTTTTAGGTATATAAAACCTAGTTAGCAACATTACAAAAAACTCTTCCAAACTTGGAGCAAAACTAAAAAAGTTCGTAATACAATTTTATCTAACTTTTTCACGTAGCTGCGCGTGTAAAACTGTGTGTAGTGGCATGTGTAACCTAGTTTTTCATCAATTTTGCGGTCTCTGTTAGAGAGAGATTTGTAAGTTACAAACAAAACCTAGCGTACCTACAATGTATGTACGAGTGTCTGTTTAAAAAGATAAATATTCACGACCTTTACGAAGGTTTTCGGTTCAATTCTTGGGTCAAAAAATTGAGAATACATTGTTCTGTTAAAAAAATGCCAATCGGGAAATAATTGCAAATTGGCAGGCTCCGTTTATGCCAATTTGTTCACCCCTATTGCCCTATGATATAAATTGTATTTAACTCTTGTCCTTCCGGGAAATCAGGTGTGTAAAAATAACATAGATAATACGTGTTTAACGTTGAGTAATCTCGTATTAAACCGGTGTATTTAGTAAATGATTCAAAGCTCTATGCATGAATAGCGGCTCACTAATAATTTAGCGAACCGTAATGAGGTTTGCATGAACTAGTAATACTAAGTAATTATTTGCACACATCATGAATATATCCAAACTATGTAATATTGTATATTGAAAGAGATACAGAGGGTATTTCATAATTGAAACTTCAGACAGTATTTATGTACCTAATTTTTGTATTGAATACAATTATAACAAGATTGTTGTCCTCCCGAACCGTAAAAGAAGGATAAAAGTGATATTTTGTCTTTCTTAAGGCATCTACTTGTTATTGTATTTAAAATAATTTCCAACACAAGTAGGCAATATTATATGGAAATAGAAAAATATATACTATTCTTCGTTACTGAAAAGTAATATTATCTACTAATACGGATAACTTGTGTCATACATTTAATTTCAAACATACTCGTTCCTAGAAATTATTACTTATGAAATGCCATAGTTGCACGCGTTTGCGTTGCAAAACAATTTCGAATTTCTCGGAAACGGAGAACAGTTAAATTAAAATGTCAGCAACCAATTCTGTATGACATTTATATTACTAGGACTGCAGAAAAGCAAAGGAGTTTTAATAAAATTGTTCACTGCATTATGAAGTCATTTTCGTGAAATCGGTAGCGACAATTAAATAACCTTAATAAGTTATTGGTCGAATTTCGACAGGTTGACGTCTCTAAATAGGAAATAGATGGTTGCCATTACTAACTAAAAAGGTCCAGAACATAACAGCATTTCCTTTCACAGCCAAAACGATGGCTGCAAACTTATCAAACACTCATTAAAAACTTTACAACTTATAACTACCTCCGACTTTACGATTTGTTATATTAATGTAGGTACAGATTCTCGCAATACCTCAAGCTTTTATTTTTAAATACATTTGTTTCATTAAATTAAATGAATCTGTGTTATTTATTCATGTATCTAATTAACCTTCCTTGTTTATTGTTTGCATTCAGATTTGTCATTGAGCATTGTCAAATGTACTAGGGCAACATAAAGGACGAGGAAAACTTTTAAAACAACTTGATGAGCTTCCTATTGATTTGTACAGTCATCAATGTATCTATTAAAATAAAATTATGAATGTCCATGTTTTATGATACTGGGTAATCAAACTGTGATTTAGTTAAAAGCTTGAAAGGCAGTGTTGGTGTGTAATGTAAAATTCTTCAAGTCCATTAATGTCGAACAAAAAAGGTTAACATTTTATTGTGTTACCGCAAATCGGAGCGGGCGAGCTGCGATGATTCAATTTGCTATCTAATTTACCTCCCGGGGTATCCCTCGGGCAATAAATAACTATATTTTCGTCTCGTTCGTTTTATTTTGCATGACAACTTTCTTAACATGAACTTGATATGAGTAGCTTAGATTTAATATATCAAGATTTATTACACATGTCTGATTTACAAATATTTAATATTATTTTGTTTCAATCAGTCTAATTGGAATAAAATATTAGATAAACAATTTCTTATAACACGAACAAAGCATAATTTAAAATACTCACTAAAAGTATTTAGTTCTAACCTCAATCCGCAGTTAAGGATCTTTAATATAGAGAGACGGTTGAAATAAAATAAGCCGCGACGAAATCCTAAAACAATTACGTTTACTTCAATCATCATTATCATCTGGGAACTTCACGGCTCGCTGCGAATTTCTTCCATTTGTGAGTATTTATGCTGCCCTAGTAGATACACAGTTTTGCAAAAGGTATGTCTGTAGATAGGTATTAAATACTTTTGCGAACATAATAACCGACTTTTTAAAAATAGCATTTTGTGAAAACATTAATATTTTGAATGGGTAACAAACGAACGAATTTAAGTAAACGGTCAACGTATCAGGTGGCAATCCATTCGATTTTTTGTATCGCAACATGTTGTCTAAATGCAATGACAAAGGGTGTTAAATCCTACCTCATTGACAAGTGGTACGTATTGAAGAAAAACACAGTTTTTGCTCAAGAGCACTTGCGGGAACAAGCTAGAGTAATACAAGTGCTAAGGTTATACTGTTTCGGTGGCTGGTAGGTTAATCGCGGGATTATTACACAGATGGACGATTTCGTCCATCCGCCTACCGTAATCCCATTTTGCTTCACCCACGGAATGTATTAAATATTCTTTTTGGGTGGTGTTGCTGAATTTTGGCGGCAAATAACGGTAAATTGCTTTGGATCTAGGTAATATTAAGGTCTTTTTTCATGCCGCAAAATTATTAAGCCCTCAGTACAAACCTTCAAAAGTAACAAAGAGAGATAAGGGCACCAATACGGGTACTTCTCAGTACGGTGTTGACGTTAGCTCTCAATTATTACATAAAATTTGTCTAATGTGGCACAAAAAATATTAACATGTAAAAATATTTTGAATGCAAAGTCTAAACCAGTTTTTAACAAGCATGGCGGCCTCAACGCTGAATTCCTCTCATTTTGGAAGGAGACCCTTGCCCAGCAGTGGGAAGGTAATTAGTGTCTTTTTTTAATTTATGGTCGTTTACTGCAACTCAAATATAACGCAACGGCATAGTAGTAGTGATTCCCAGATAATATTAAAATACAAATATGGAACTTAAAAGTTTTATTAAAAGTCCTCATTAACTCGCAGAAATGCACACCCGAGATTTTATAAATAAATCATGCCTATATTTCTGCATCGCAATTTCTCGTCGCTTATTACATCGTGATATGAAGCCGGAGTGATTGGTCTCGAGTACGTATCTATTTCATTAACTGATCGATATCATGGTTCACTTCAGGCCGTAATGAGCCGTGATTCGTTTGTGGAGTATACCGACACTGTGTATCAACATTCATATTGCTAAATATATTTTACAACGTAGTAGAGATTAATTGCTTTTACAGTTAATTATGATGGGTAGTGACACGTGATCATGTGGGAAAAATAGAGTTTATACATAAGTTTCTGAAAGTAAAACTTTGTCCTGTAAAAAGAGAAAAGGAACTTGCTGATGGGCTCACATTTCCACGTTAATAATTCGCTCCGGTTTCGCATGTTTTAAACAGTTATTTGACAAAAAAACCTTTACAACTTTTACATATAACCTCCTCTTGAATTACCCTTTCCATTAAAAAAACCGTATCAAAATTCGTTGCGAAGTTTTAAAGATTTTATCATACATACATATAGGGACAGATGCGGGAAGCGACATTGCTTGCTATGTAGCGTTATAGTATGCATTTATTCTTTATTATTATTTATTCTTTTAATCCTTTTAATTAGTCGTTAACAATTCATTCGCGAGTAGGAGATCAAACTAGTGGACTAGTATAACTGCTTACATCGTCAAAGACAAAATACCTAAACATTATAAAAACATGCCACATTAAACAGTTCAATAACATCTCAGAATGAACAAGGTCAAACCACAATAATATTGTTTCCAAAAACGGCTCCTGTTCTCCGGATGCTTGCGTATAACCAATTAATCGATACAGGTACCATCTGACATTTATGATTGAATTGTATTCATAACGGTTATTGGAAAATACCTTATTTGTTTCCCGAAAAAAAGTTTCGTACTGTTCATATATCAAAGGTCGTTGATCAAATTATACGGCTGTTTTCTGTTTGCATAAAGATTAATATTATGGATTTTATTTTACTATATTGAAATAGAACGTATTGACTACCTCCGTGGCACTGTGGCGTAGGTCGCGACCATTGTGTCGGTAGGACGTGGGTTCGATACCCACACGGAACAATTATTTGTTTAAGTGCGATCCACAAATAATTGTTTCGTTTTCGGTTGTACTTAATGTAACAGTAACATTAAGTGCGGGAGTTGTCTTTAAAAAAAAATGAACAAAACCACGTCTCCTCTTTTATTCCAATGAAAAACAAAGAATCTGAGAATTTCAATTTCTAACAAAGAAGTTACCTATCTAGTCCGGTCAAATTAGACCAAAAAATCAGTAAACCCATGACAAATTCAGGGGAAGCTGAAAATTCTTAAAATTGTTTAAATTATAATTATAAACATTGTCTTAAAAGTCCCAACCGATCCCATGTAAGGAAAAAATTTTAGCGGGGTAATAAGGACCAAAAAATGAGTTTTTCGCGATTTTCTTGAAAACGGTAAGGTTTATCGCAAAATTACCCCCGACATAATTTGTAGATCAGGGAATTTCCTATAAAAAAGGTATCAATAATTTTTTCCCTAAAAGCCACCGCTTCTGAGATATAACGATGCAAAAAATTGCGAGCGTCATAATACACTCATACACTACTTCAACTTGCTTTAGCAATTATAATATTAAAAGAAGTTGAAATCGATGACATCATGGATGCTGATTTAATAATTAATATCGAAAATATAGTAGATATTTTTTTTTCATACAATGATATTGAAAATGATGAAATATCTGGAGCTTTACTTAATAAACTGAATCAAAAACTTAAGGATTATGAGGAACGAGGACCAACAGCGAAACTTTGGATTCAATATTTTTATATGGTTTCAATTCTTAAAGAGTTTTTAAGAGCTGAACGTATGGGGGATTGGAAAGCTCATTTAAACTGCGTCAAAGAAATGCTTCCTTACTTTCACGCGTCTGGACATTTTCCGTATGCTAAGTCTGCACACCTATACTTGCAGGATATGCTACAATTAGAGAATTTCATAGATCCTGAAGTCTATAAAAAAATTTCAGAAGGATTCTTCACTGTGAGACGTTCAGACAAATTAAGCTGTGGCACTTCAACGGACATGGTAATTGAGCAGCCTATGATGAAAGCTATGAAGACAGATGGAGGTATTGCTCGAGGAAGAAGCACAAAACAGGGTGTCATAAGTAAATGGGTTTATATGCATATAGGGTATAGTATGCATGCAATG
Organism: Anticarsia gemmatalis; assembly: GCF_050436995.1. Classification (NCBI taxonomy): domain Eukaryota; kingdom Metazoa; phylum Arthropoda; class Insecta; order Lepidoptera; family Erebidae; genus Anticarsia; species Anticarsia gemmatalis. The sequence goes on from NC_134759.1 coordinate 11,004,238, forward strand.
AATACAGTTTGTGAAAAATTAGAAGATCTGGCTAATGTTAGGATGGATACGACCGAGCAGCATGTTGATGCAAGTGATTCACGAGTAAAAAAAGATGCTAAAGACTTACGAAAACTTTTGGAATGGTTCTCAATACATAATCCTTTTCCAGAGGTTTTGCATCGTTATATCTCAGAAGCGGTGCCTTTAAGGAAAAAAAATATTGATACCTTTTTTATAGGAAATTCTCTGATCTACAAATTATGTCGGGGGTAATTTTGCGATAAAACTTACCGTTTTCAAGAAAATTGCGAAAAACTCATTTTTTGGACCTTTTTACCCCGCGAAAATTTTTTCCTTACATGGGATCGGTTGGGACTTTTAAGACAATGTTTATAATTATAATTTAAACAATTTTAAGAATTTTCAGCTTCCCCTGAATTTGTCGTGGGTCAAATGTCTAAATTGACCGGAGTAATCTTACGCAGATCTAGAAATCGAATAGTAATGTTAGCCGGCTTGCAGTTTTCATTCCATTTGCATTTTAGAATAAAAACCATACCCTTCTTTTCTTTTATTTCCATTACCAAAATAGTTTTCTCTTTATCCAAACTATAAATGTTTTGTATAGCTTAGTACCGTTAAAGGCAAGGGACTTCAATTATCAGAATTTATGGTCTTAACGAGAATCGGTAATGGCCTAATAATTTAATCCTTACTACCTTTGTGCCACCTCACTGTACCTTATAGGAGAAGGAATGTATTGGTATTGTATTTTGCAGAAAAGGTGGAACGATTTTTTCTGACCTGCTAACGTTTATACTACCCTGGTACTTAAATGTCGAAAACTGAGACGTCATTTGAAGCTAGTGACGTTTTTAATAAAACGCAGTCTTTATTAACGTAAGATTGAGTGAAAAAAATGGTTCACCCTTGTTTGGTATAACAACGTTTTGTCGAAAATCGCTCCGGCGAATTTTAGTTACAATAAAGTCATTACGTATAATTATTCATTTGACCGAATAATTAATTGGCAGATTTTTATTTAGCATATTTATTTCTTTGAAATAATGTCATTTGACCGAATTTTCAAAAGTACTAGTTTTATTTAAACGAATGTTTTACTCAACTAATAATGATTTAGTCGAAAGATCGTATCGAATATTAAGTTCATTATTAATTCGTTTCCTTTCATCTATAATATAAAAATAAGTCGGGTTTTCCTTCCTGACGCTATAACTCCAGAACGCACGAACCGATTGCCACGGTTTTGCATTCGTTGGAAAGGTCCGGGCTCCGTGAGGTTTGTAGCAAACAAAATTCAGGGAAAATTTCACCGACCTCCACGCGGGCGGGGCCGCGGGCGACCGCTAGTTGTCTATATTATAATTGAATATTCGATAAAATACATGTTATACCACCTGAACATTACATCAAATGAACATTATACCTTTTGATCAATAGCGCAAATGTTGTTATCGCAAATAAATATTCGATGAAATGAAAATTATGTTAATCGATATTATACAAATTGATTATTTTCTTAAACGTTGTTCGAATTAGTAACATTACATCAAAAGTTGTTATACCAAACAAGGGTGAACCGAAAAAAATAGCGCTTCTCTATATTGATGTATTTAAAATAAAATGCTACACACATAAGAGTCAAATAAAAGAAGACCCCACGGTCCGTTAGAATGTTTGTTTTCAAACTTTCATTCACCCTCCACGGGCCACAAGCTTTTTACCGGACACATGATTACTACGGTCTGCTTCTAAGAATTCCCAAACTGAAACTCAATATTAAACGGATTTTACTCTGAATTGTATTTACCCAAAGAACTAGTTTCAAAACTGTTAGAATGGAAACGATTTCATTTCCGTTCGCTCTATTCCAGTCCTGCTGCAGTTGACGTGAACTTATTTGTATTTTTTATGCTCGAAGTATAATGGAATATAGTCGACATTTGTTTAAAAATATCACGTAAAAGTAATAATCGATGATATGATAGAAGTAGAAACAAAATAAAACCAGAAGAAATTTTCTAAATTTCTTCTGGTTTTATTAAAATCTGATTCCAAAGTCCACCAAATTGCAATCCATTAATCAAACAGCAAGCAAGTTGGCTTGTTCGTCAGTCGAACCCTATTTCAAGTGGCTTCGCGTAAAAGTTGTGCTAAGTATACTCGTAAATTGGTACGCCGACATAGTTGCAGGAAATTGTTTCCAAACTTTCAATAAGTTTTACGAACAGGGTTCCGTGACCATCAATCATGATGGATTTAAGAACATACGTTGCTAAATTAATATAAATACCTACTTTCTGATTAAACTATGTCAACAACCAATCACAATACAATAATATGTAAATCCCCACCAAGCGGCTACGTAGCGCCGAGTAATGAAATACGAACTCAATACCTAAATAAAGGTTTTAAACACATCTACCTCTTTGCTCTACATGAATGCCTGGTAATAAATATATTTAAATCAGTCGGTATTTGTTATAATATATTATAATAATATAACTTTATACAAACATAAGTAAGTATATTATATAAATACCTGAATTTGTCGAGTCTTCATAATTTATATACTATTCGAACTCAGGCGCTTCAACGATTTTGACGAAGCCTATGCTTTTGTACCTACTTGCGTAATTAAAATTTTCATTTATTTATATTTTTATTTGGGAAACGGGGTCATTATTATTATTATTAATGGAACCTCTACTAATGGACAACCAAAATCACTTTACAATCATTCAAATACATTTAGTACAAACTTTATTTTATCAAAACATAATAGCATTGTATTCTAGGTTAAGTTTAAATTACAACTGAACTTTGTCTTTTGTTTTGTTCTGGTTTTAATTTGAAACAGTGTTTCAAAATTCTGTATTTGACAAATGTATTTTGATATTTAACTTAGGAGTTTGGATTTGTAATTTTTGACTGATATAAAATAAATTATGTAGAGAAGATATTCGTTGACATATTGTTTATATATAAATAATTATTAACAAATTACCAAGTATTCCATACATATAATAAATATGACAGGTAAAACTACCAGGGTAACATAAGAATAGGGAGATTTTTTATAATTGGTCGCATTTTATGTCCACTATGTCCAGTATTACTTACCTTATTAACGGCGTCAATGTAAGCGCCTTTTTGAAGCAGAAGCTCAACAAGCGTGGTATGTCCAGCTCTTGCAGCCAATGCGAGGGGTGCATCTCCTGCTGCGTCACTACTTTGTACTGTGGCCCCAAGAGACACGGCATAAGCGGCCACGTCCAAAGAACCGCGAGCACACGCACATTGGAGAATGTCGTTGTGTTTCTGTTGACAAACATCTTGGTATTTATGTGAGCTTGGTAGTTTCGTTAGGTCAGGGTTATTTTTTCGCATTCATCAATATTTATGCTCAATGAAGACATCTGGCAGGCTCACATCAGAATTTACATTGATTGATAAATTAAAACATTTTATTATCTAGGATACAAATTTCAGTAGTAGTTAGGTTTAGTATCAGAAAAAAAATATCAGAAGATTTGGGACACCCTACTTTTAAGTAATTTTATTACTCTTTGAAGGCGATGAGTACATTGTTGGAAAGCTTAAGGGCCAGTTTCACAACTATTGGATAAGTATCGGATAACCTGTCTGCTAGATAAAGTGACAACCAATGCGTGAAAACATATATCAAATTTGCACCTAATAAGGCTACTTTTTCAGAAGCAGTAAAACCGGGACGACCTAGGTGATAAATCCGATACTCATTAAGCTACGTACCTATTCATGCAACATTTCAAATATTAGAACATATTGAGTTTTAAGCTCCAACTATTATAATTGATTATGGTTAATCAACTATCTCTATTTTACGCGACAGGTTCATTAGGGAATAGTAATTTTCAATCTAGTCTAGTGAACTGGAATATTTTAATTAGCTATTGTATTCCTATTTCATCGCATCACAGCATTATTAGGTTAATATATTATAGGCACAAAATCTTCATTATTTTAGGATACATACATATACAATATCACGCCTGTACGAAGGTGCAGGCAAGGGCGTATGAAATACACTCACGTTTCGCCATTAACAATGTTAGACCCATGTAATAGTAGCTTGTTACCATAAACTTATTTATTCTAAGAATAGCATTTTAATCGTTAATGCATTTTTTCTTTTATATATAACTATAGTTATTTATTCTTAAAAAGCTCGTTTTTATGACGAATATTGTCTCCTCAGGCTAAAAATAAAACCTCTTAAATCTCAAGGAAAAAGTACTCTACATTTTCTTCAACCCGCACTTGACCGTTCCAATAATAGTACGGTACCCTCTCATTTTCAAGGAAAAGGATACTTGGGCCTATCAAAAGACAGTTTATAAGAAAAATAATGATATTATTTTAGTGTATATTTTCATAACGTTTTAAACCTTAGGTTAGATATTGAAACTGGCTTTAGACTGGCTTTATTTATAATTGTAGACAATTAGGGCAACAGTAGACACCTATTATAATTAATTCGAATTAATTATTGTTTGGCTTTTTCAGTTTTCGAAATGATTAAGGTAATGACGGTTTCGGCTCCTGTAAGCATAGTTTAGAAATAAAATCCGGATGTTTTAAGATATTTATAAATTAAATCCTTTAGGTGCGTGGTACTACGCACTAGTTACTAGTTATTATAACCAGCGGTCCTGTATGACAAGATGTATGGATGTGAATGAACCAAGGGAAGTTTGTCAGGATCGTACCAAATGACGTTCTTTGGTCGCTGCCTACCCCTGAACAAAACGCGATTTTATATATGTATGTAAGTTTAGTTAATTTATATTTAAATGTTATATGTAATTAGTTAGTAAATCACTTTACTAAACGACCTAGAACTATGCTTAATTGCATGTGTACGTGTTAATTTAAACGACTTGCTCAATCAGCTTTAAAGTAAACATAGTCTAGATTTTTTACTAGCTCGCATTATTGTACTGTTACTTTTAGTTTATATCTAATCAACATTCTGACAGAGGTCAATGGTACCCAATTTTAAATTGCAATTTGTTTTAGCCACACTAAGGTCAATCTTCAAAGTTTTAATGCAAACCTTTGGTATTTTAATCTTGCCAGACTTGTTATATTATGAAAATCGGAATCTTTTTGGTTAAAATTGGATTGAAATTAAATTCTCTACGTAGTTTATCAACACATAAAAGTGACATAAAATTGCATACTTTGTTGGTGGCGGCAAGGCAAGCTCCTGCCCTGACCAGTGTCTTCACAGCATCCAAGTGTCCGTGCCAAGCTGCCATTAAAAGAGGCCGCATACCAAACTGAAACAATACTCCATTTTACTCCTCCCTTGTTATAAAACCCTGGTACAGAAAGACAAAGAAACATATAAAACTCTCGTTTTTAATAAATAAGCAGGCATAATAATAAAAATGGATACTAAAACCTTTTTACGTTATCATTATACCAAGCGTATAAAGCCACAGGGGACGTGTGGAATACGTTTTTCGGTTACGATTCGTTTAGGAAGTAAAATAAATTATTCACAAGTAAATTACCTTATCAGCTGCTTCTATGTCGCATTTGGCTTCAATGAGTAAGTTGATTATCTCTACATTCCCTCTGCTAGCGGCCCAGTGGATCGGCGCTCTACCGTACTGAGAAAAACAAACAAAAGTCTCATACTAAAATTTCGTTTTGATAAAACAAATAATAGAGGTAATATCGTGTTAATCATGTAAGTAAGCAATTTCCTCTGATATCGTAACCAAGATTCCTTTGTGCGTATTTCTCGCAATTCTCGGGAATTAATCCGAAATAAGCCTGTTTTCCAATTTATTGTACGTCACCGCGGATCATGTCGAAGGCAGAGATTAGCGCTTCAACACAATGAACAAACAAATACATACGTATTCCAATTAAGTTACCCACAAAAGCGAAAACAATGCTCTTATGTTGATGTGGTATACATTATTTTTAGAATGTAAAGTAAAAATAAGCCTTTGCGGTTGCCATGAGAATGAGATTCACTGACTTTTGGACAAAAAGCTAAAAATGGATGACAATGTTGATACGAAATATATTGTGGTAGGACTCAATTAGTGTAAAGAAAACCACCGAGTTTTATTGTGCTGTAAGCAAATAATTATTAGGTTTGTAAAAGAGATTTTTTAATACGACATTAACAGTAGCTCTACCATGAGTTGGCGTAGTTAAATCATCTTACTTAACTAGAGTAGTTAACGTGAGAACGCAACTACAACAGTGGGCTTAAATGTTCGTACCATGAGTTGTGTTGACGTTAACTACTCTCGTTATAGTTAAAACTTTATCATTCGTAGTAAGATTTTTAATCTGTGGTTTTGCGACATAATGTCAACATTCAATCTGTAACTTGACTAAGCTTGAGTGTTGTAGTTCTATCTCCTTCTATTCACATAAGACAGACAGAGAGAAAATACGACACACGTTTGAAATTGATATGGTAGTATTAACCAACAAAAATAAGAAGTCGTCGCTTACATATAATTTGGGACGTTTTCGTGTATTTTTGATTTTGTGTTATTGCTTTTTGTTTATTGTCAGCCGGGGACAAAAGAAAACACCTCAGTTACGTTTTAGTGCTAGTGCAAGGGTTCTAATTAACAACTAATTTTATTTTCATCTTTGTTTAAATAATCCTCTTTCCTGCCGCGTCCTAGGAAACTTTATGAACATGTTTGCAAAAACTGCATGGTTTAAAGCTGAAGTAACTTTTACAATGATCACCCTTGTGGCCTCTTGGGAAAAAATGGTTCGCCTCCCCAACAACACGCTGATACAATATACATACATACAAATCAAAGGTAAGCTTAACAGGCTTACCTTTGATGCTAATGAAACTCTTTGAAATGATTTTAAACCCGTGTGTTGACATAATAAATCACAAAATTCTATAAACACTTCTTTGTTAGTCGATATAGTTTTGTAAACTTTGTTTTACAATTATTGAGAGATTGAGGGGATTTCCACTTAATTCCCGCATACCACTTTGAAATGTCTTTGTTCACGTCGTTCATCTTTGAATGCAGCAGTTTCAAACATATCACAACCAATATTTGTTCTATCGAACATTTTTTAATGGAAAATAACTTCAATTATTTGTAAAACAATACGCTCTCACGAAGCTAAAAGTCGGTGAGTGCCGTAACTACTATAGTAATAGTTCGTTACTACAGCATCTGTCAAATTCGTAACTCATGGTACCATTATCGTACGGAAAGAATGAACGACAAAGCCAATCTACATTCACTGTTGTTTAATTTAACTACACGTTACTAACTATGGCAACTCATGGTAGCAATGTTGGTACCTTAACTATCCGCTAGAGGCGCTGTTCGAGTTTTCATACATTTTTTCAACTACAGTGTCTGCGGGAGACTATAGTTGCCAACTCATGGTAGAGCTACAGGAAGAGGAATCTTCAGGTGTATAGAACAGAATTTTTCTGCCTATCCTATACAAATCAAAGCCATTGTTACAAAATAAGTTTGTCACAAGTACCAGGACAACATAATGTACAAGAACAGTTATACTCACATTGTTTCTGCAATTGACATCTGTGGGTCGTTCCAATGCTTCACGGACCGCGGCTGGTTCGTTCTTGATTACAGCTTCATGTAGTAGCAAATCATTTTGTTGGATACGAGTACGTGTTTCTGCCATCTGAGGACAAAGAGAACTAATGAGTATTTAAGATTCGTTTTTTTTTGGAGTGTACATTAAAAATTTACGAGTTATTCCCTATCTCTAGCTTTAAAACTCTCATACCATTTGGTTTTTTCTCATACATTTATAACAGTCTCTGATGATTTTTTAAAATGTAAACAAAAGATTCTGAAGCAATCTTTTAGGATTAAGTACCTCACGTAAAAACAAATATTTAAGACTTTCTCAATTTGTCATAACTTTGCGGGAGGGAAGAATTATCAATACTTTTAAAGTGCTTGGGCGAGCTACTCAGTAATAAACGATATTTTTTCGATCTAAAACGATTCCAGACACATAAAATCTTACGATAAATAGTTTTTAGAACGATTTAGTCTGGATTCATATGATTCCAACAGAAAAGTGGTTATTTGTACGACGGAAAAAGGAACTGGATAATGATTTACAGGTATGGTAACTACATACATATATTATATTATATCGGACACCAGTTGCTTATGTAAATCCGAGACACATCTTCCTAAATATGTGCTAACGAATATACGCGTTTAATCATTAGTTCAGTACGACTTAGCTTATTGCAAATAAATCCTTATAACACAAATAAATAATACAAAAATCCGCTAAAAGGAAAGACAATAAAGCGAATGTTTCAATCACATGCTTATAGGCTCGGTTATCCTCAATTGATCCCGCAACGTGCGTCGAATGATAACCGGAGACGCGTATGTTCCGAATAACATTACTCAATATACAAGCTCTTCACGTTCATAATGTCCTGGTAGGGATAACTACTGAATTAAGAGGGGGCGTTCGAAATGGATACATAAATCACCATGTCATACACACATAATTATGATTTATTGTTATTCAGGTTTAATGCATTGTAATCTGATAATTAATTATGTAAATCAATTTTAGTTTTCGTAAAAGCTTTCATTCATTGCTGGACATGTTATGTAATTAATGCTGCAGGATTGTGTCAAGTATTCAAATATATCACACAACAAAAGATAATCTTTTCGTTAAGTAATCAAGGTAGGATTATTACTTTTTGATTTCTTTTTACTCATTGCTGTCCCACTTTTCAACATTACGTCCACCGTTACCTTGCATGTAAAAAGCATAGTCGTGTTCAAAGTTTTTACGATAAAAACAACTCATACTTGACAATGGTTCAGTGGCAGACCCGAGAGATTCCTGTGCCTAACCGTGCATGTACTGCGTGCTCCATTTTTCACAAGCGTTATGTATTATTCATGGCTTCACACTGCTCTGTTTACGTGTTCATAGATGTTTGATATGTTCAGAGGTTTTCACGGTATGTTGGCATCGAGGTCAGACAACACCAAAAGATGATATAACATTAATTTACAAATTAAAAAAGCCCTGTATGCCAAAAATTTCCGTTATCAAACTTTCGTTCCCCCATTTTGCTAGAGTACGGCAAGGTAAAGGTTCTTTTGTATTTTAATAGTGCACTTGGCCTTTTCTGTTTCAAACTATTAATGTTAACAAAACCGGTTTTTTAAGGTTACGGAGCGGATCTGTGTTGTTAGTAAGTAAGCTCTGTAAAGGGTCAAAATGTATGTAGTCAATTACATACAGGAAAAGGAGGTAACGGTAATTAAAATGTTTCTGCTATTATTCCTTTTACCCTTCCTATAATAATGAATTCTGCAAGGTATCAAAGTCTCAACTCAATATCAAGTTACTGAAGCTTGCTTTACTTTGCATACAAAGTCGCTAGCAAAGTTTTTTCTTCACGGTATTCATGAGCCATCGACTAGGCTGTCATAACCAGAAAGGAGCTTAACGAGCTCTCCGGAGTAGCAGAGTACAGAGTGCCTAGGCTCTTTGAATACACAATCTAACTATTAAATTATACCAGGCTAAAAATTACTCGTATTCAAATATAGGTTCGAGTTTCAAATGTACGTTGTAGATGGCCAGTTATTTAACCTTTTTGTTTGGCTATTGTTTTAATTTCTCTTTTTGTATTGTTTCTCGTTTTTTCGGCCATTGTTATTGCCAATATTGATGTAGCACGTTTGTTTAGGCTCTCGAATTTTAATGAAAATTCGTCTTTGTTTTATTTTAAATAGAAACAATGAAATAACGAACTGTTCATTTTTATATACAATCAGTAGTACATATTTTTATTTTTGGATGAAATCTAAAATATTTGACGAAATTTTATCAGGCCCTTGAAACTCATTAGCAGCCTTAATTAGCATATCGTGACTAATCCACAGTACTTTTACAAGCTTTATCGTAACTTCGTTAACATTACATTACTTAAACATATTTAATGATAAAAAATTGAACAAGGGAAAACAAAGCGAAACTGCTCGGAATTTCTATAACAAGGTACATATCAAATATTTTTTTATTATAATCGAGAACATTCTTTAATATTAAGTTTGTTAGCTCAATAAGCGATAAACAAACCACAAGGCGAATTGGTGAAGAATCTATCAATAACTTGCATTAAACTCGAAATACCCTATGAGATAAATTGATCATATTTCCGTTGAAATATTTTTGCACAACCCTTTATGTCGATCTTCGTAGAAACATATCAATATGAGTTGCCGAATATATTTGTTTGAGTATTACTTTCTAGAAATTCGCTTTTCGTAGAATATGTATTTCTGCAATATTTGATGCCTTCAAAATATACTTACGGAAAAAGCGTCATAAATTTATTGATCTATGGTAATTCCCAAATAGTTTTACCTCTACCATAGTTGTTTAAAACAGTAATAACCTAATATATGCTTCTCATAACTTCTGTTGTCCTAGTAGTTCATGTATCTCATTACGAATAAACTGATTGATGCATCATCTCGTGTCATCCTCAATACACATTGTCGCATGTTAATTATTATTGGTTGAAAATTTTGATGATTTTTTTTTATTTTAATTGTATTTTATTGACCAATAAGCATCTTTACAATATTGTGGGCGTGTTAATTGATCTAGAAATAAAATACTGTAGGTTCTAAATAAGGCAATACCGGCTTGTAACATGTTACCCAGAAATAGCTATTTCCGCGTATTGTTCGGAAACTCTACATAAAAACAAACTACTCTTCATCATTCCTATTGTCCTGGTAATACATGTATCTCTTTATAAATAAACTGGCGCATGGCGTAAGAAATCGGATATTATTGATGACATTTCGCTGCACTAATGGCTCTTAGAAGCTCTGTAACTGGATATCAGTGCTTCTCTTTAATTTTGTTAGACAGCCGTTTAAGTGGCTTTTAGCCGAAGGTAGAAGCACCTTGGAAGTCGGTTTTGGACTTATAATGTACATAGTTGCTCTTGACATTAAACTCAAATTAATCTACGATTTTAATTTCGATATTTTTGTACTTTTTGATGAACTAAACTGCTTGTGACGTAATTTGTTTATGTTAATTCGATTGTCGTATTACAGCGTCGAAAGCAAAAACCACAAACTGATGACACCTTAATTAATTTGTATTTACCACAATGTCCAATTACTGGTAATTACTTCGCAGAATCATGTTCTCCTGGTAGTACTGATTTTCATTTAATACATAAATAATTATAGCAAACAAAATAGGCGGAATTTTCTTCATGTTCTAACTAACCTCAGAAAATTAAGAAAGACGTATCATGAACTATTTACTGCTTGTACATTATTCATTTGACCTGTTAACTGTGCTATTACTTATTAAGTAGGGCGAGAAACCGATCTTAGTTTCGTATTTTCTCAGTTACCTCGTAGACGAGAACATTCCTTAAAGTTGCCAACTAATTATGCGGTAAGATGAATACTAAATCATGTGAGGCAGAGCTTGGTTATTAAGGCTTTTTGCTCTGGTCGTATGTGTTAATCACTACGCGAGGAGCGCAAGAAGTAATAAGTTAAGCTAAACTTAATAAAAGTTAGTCGCTACGTCTAGTCTTAGAAGCACAATGTTTGTGTCCATTTTAATTAAGTAGCTCTGTTTATGTGGTAAAATAATAAGATATCGTTATCGTTTTTCAAATGAACTCTTCAACTTAAGTTTTTAGTAGTTATTAATTAGGTTTTTTTGTTAGTTTCACTTACATTTAAGATACTTACTGCTCTCTTTGGTCTAATATTCTGCCGGCCTACAAAACTCCTTTTAGTAAAAATTTTCTAAACGCCATGACCTGCATGCCTGGACAGGCAAAAAGATGAGTTACGTATTTCTGAAAGCCAGGCCTATATACAAATTTGGATTACCAGGGCGACATACCTTGTTAACAGTCTCAGTTTAATTTACGAATACTTCAGGTAGGTAAGTTTTGAAATACGAGTACTATTTATACCTACATAAGTGATATTAAATTCCCGTTTAATTTATGAAGTTTCGTCGATGAACTATTCAAACAACATCTGCTTCATTTGGCAGGTGGATGCTAAATTTGCATTTCAATATTACGCCTAAACTAATAGCAAATTTCAGTATTTTCATCCGTACTATTATTGTGTTTGGCATATTATTGTTCTATCTTAGTTGAAATAGGAGTTGAAAATGAATAATAATATAATATCATCATAATTTCAAAGTATAAAAAGTATTTATTAAATACTATTTCATATTCGAACGAGGGTTTCGTGTTACATACATTTATTATACATCAGAAGATATTATTTATTTTGTACCAGGCACTCATATGTTTAGAAGAGTTTAGACGTACAGAGGGCTCGCATAGCGAAAGCTTAGTTTCTTCGCTTTATGCTGGGGCTACATTAGCGAGCGAAGATTCGTATGGTGTTGGCGCGACAAAAACATCGTGTTCGGGTATGGGCGATGTTCTTGTCTACATTAAGGCAGGCGAAGATTCGTGTCGAGTTGACGCGATGCATCGTGCCTTGTGCTATAAAATTGAATGAATTCTAACACTTTTTCGTTACTCCACTCCATAGTGTAAAAAATTAAATGCACGTCCGTCTCGCTTCAAAGTCTGGACAACACTGAATTGACGTAGATGTAGCCACCTAAGCGAATATTGGCGCGACAAATCCCTTTGATTCGCGCCAGTTTACCGACAGCTCCTCGATACTACATCGTCTTCGCCCGAATACAACGCGATGACACGATGAACCCGGCCACATTCATCGCGTTAACACGAATATTCGCCATAGCCCGCTAATGTAGCCCCAGCATTAGGTTATATTGACATAGCTCCCTTTGAGCTTTGAGACGTCTTGTATATATCTCTATCAAAGTAAAATATTTGGTATTTGTGATAACAGCTGAAGCAATAATTTTGTAGCATAAAGAAGTAGGTATATTATATTGTATTAGAAATCACCGTCAGCCAAGCTTTTCTTCCAACTATGTTGGGGTCGGCTTTCAGTCTCAAGAGATACAGCTGAGTACTAGTATTTTCCATAGATCAACTGTCTATTGGACCTCCACAACCCAGTTACCTGTGTTCTAATACGATATCCCTCGGTAAGACTGGTTGTCGGACTTTCAAGCTTCTGACTACTCGTAGCAACTGTAAAAGATCTTTGAAAATGACATGGTAATGAATTATTAGGAAATATTCCGGAGAGGAATAAAAATGTATTGCGAGTGTTTAGAACTTCGAATCAAAGCAGACGCCAAAAGCTTGTAAACAAATAAGTTTTCAAATTGTCTAAATTTATAAATAATAATAATTTTTATTAAAGCCAGAATCATACTGTCTTACAAAGTTTAATCGCTAGAATGAGAATAGTTCAATAGAAGGATAAAACAATGGAAACTGATATTGTCGAAGTTCTCCAGGGGTTAAGCGGCTCTCATTGCCTATGAATATAATTGTACTATTAATGAATAGAAACCGTTTGTACTAGGGTATAATAATTTAGAGGAATTCTCCATGACAACGGGATAGAAACTAAATCCGTTTGCTTGACACTTTTATTGGAAGTAATAGACGAGATTAATAAGTTTTAAAAATTCGCATTTTATGGTACAATTAATGACAACAGGTTCGCACCCTATTACATTGCATTGAAATTGTTAATGGCGAACCGAGGGTGTATTTCTTACAACTCTGCCTTCACCTTTGGGTATAATGTATTATATGGACTGCTTCTGTGGCGCAGTGGTTAAGTCCACCACGCCGCTACCATTGCGTCGGGACGTCGTGGGTTCGATTCCCACACGGAACAATTATTTGTACGATCCACAAATAGTTGTATGTTTGTAAAAATCCCCCCGACACAAGAGCAATTCTTAGTACGGGAGTTGTGTTAAAAAAAATACACATTTATGTATGTAGTTATGTATGTATGTATCTATACAAAGTACTACTTCCTAAGGTATCTATTTTGTCTACGCACTAAGAAACAGTCGTATTTCAATTAGTACCGAGATTACATGGAGTATATTAGTTGGTTTCAATTTAATTTAAACGCAATATACTTTAGCGTAATTGCTGTATGATGAATTTGGTTTATATAATAATATGGTTGAAGGTAACACAGTTGTGACACAATTAAGGTAACAATAATTTACAAAGGCACATTTGTATACGGGTATATTTAAAACGGGGCTTTAACGCGATAACAATTTTAAGGTAGCTATCTAATTTATTTGTTGCCCGACGTTTCGATCAAATTACATCGACCGTGGTCATGGGCTGACTTACTGACCCGGGCTACTTATGAATGTTCAAATTTAAGTTAGAAATGACCAATAGTAATCATAACTTTAAACTCTCGCGTTGCATGTTTAATGTACTATCGAACAAACTGAATCATGACCCACCATGTGCTCATTTTCTAAAATACGTCTATATACACGTAGGTCGAAATTCGCTTGAACCTACGTTTCCTTGGTAATGAATTTGTTATCTGTCATTATTGCGACAAATCTTTGGGCGTCCATTATAGGAAATAATGTAACTATAAAAATTAAAATAATATAGGGTAACCAGTATAGTTATTACCCGGTTAAGGAATTTATACACCATTATGGTCAATAGTATTCTAATAGTACTCTTTTATAAACGCAACTTAAATATTCTTTCTAAAGGAACATCAATCATTTGTTTCAATAACTTTGTAAACTATAAATAAATTACTAATAAAAAACGACTTCTTAAATCACAGTAATTGTCCACCTAATTTTAAAACTTAACGAAAGAAGTAACCAGTATTCTAAAAGTGATATAGATATATTGCAATTAATTTGAACTGGTTACTGTAGAAATTAAAATAAACGTATTATTGCTGAACGTTGGCAATCACTGTATGCTGGGCAATGACTATAATGGTTACCCTAATCGAAACGTTTCACAGATTTCTAAATGACGTGCTATTTGACATTTGACACAAATATATTTTTTCGTTGTGAAAAGAGTTTAGACTATTAACATTCTAGATTCAAATTAAGAGTGATTTATCGAAAACGTATCTAGTACTGTGCTAACAAAGGTCAAAGTTGTCTGTACTCGTAGATACATCATAACACAGTCGTATTCATGTTTAAAACGTCCTAAGTGCAACTATGACAATAGAGATGATATTCTTACTGTTTTGACGGTTTCAAGCGAATTGTCGGCAAAATGGGTCATGATTCAGTTGGTTCGATAGTACCTATAATAGAATACGGGAATTAATGCGACCACGCATTTTACCTTAAAATATCTAACGTTTCGTTGAGTGCAACGTGGGCCGAAAGTTAGAAATTTTGAGATATATAAGAGTGCTCGCGTTAATGCCTATATTCTATTATATACATGACCAATATTATTTTCAGAACTTTGCTGGAACCGGGTATCGAACCGGAGACCTCCTAATCAGCAGCTGGATTCACTAGCGACCGCGCCTCACAGGCTGTACTTACTATATTTACGTATACAGTAGATATACGCACGAGTAATTAAATATTTAGCACGTGACACTCGGAATTTAACTTCTGTGAACCAAGTGTGGGTAAAGTCTTAATTTGACGCCGAATACGATGTTCTAAAAGCGGTATTGTTTTATTGCTTTAAGCTCTGAAAATGTGAGCTTACGACGGAAATAGGAGACATAAGGGATGAAAAGCGTGAATGAGTGAAACATGAATAATGTAAATGTTAGTTTGCAAGTGGAATAACGTGTTTAATTAATAATTGTGGTCATTAGCAGTGCGATTATGGACAAAAACAGCCACATTGATCGATGACGACTATTATTTTAGACTAGCGGTTACTGAGATTAGCGCGTTCAAACAAATAAACTATTCAGCTTTATAATATTAGTATAGATGTCCGAAAGAAGTATGGGCATAACAGTACAGTTTTGCTTTAAAAATAATAAAGATAGAACAAGCGTAGGTAGACGTATTAAAATATTCTTCACAATTAAGACGTACGAGTAAATTATATAAAAAGTACATAAGCTATGTAAAACAAAATTAATAAGTCTAGCCTTTACATAATACAAAATTATTTAATGAACAACTATATTTCGAAAACTATGAGTCTAGGGTTTCACATTAATGAAAACATACTGCTAAGAAGCCTATTATAGTACTGACATTTAAGTTTCAACCCACGACATAATTAAGAAGGTTTTGTACTAAAACAGTACATAATGTATATTATATATCTACCTACGTATAGTCTAACATCTCTTTGACTTATCTGTCAATATTTGTGTTACATATTTATAGTAGTTCAGCTCAAAGCTTTGATAGTTTACGCGTGCCTTTTGACATCTTTGATAGAGAAATAGGAATTGTTTATGTTAATGTTATTTTTATATATAAGTTTGAGTCTAGAATATTTAAATATAGGTCTTGGCGATTTCATGAAAAGTTTAGATTTAATAGAAAGGTAATTGAGTAAGTTAAGTGTAAGGCAAAGTACTTTAAAGTCACGATTGTAAGTTGTAAATACGACTTTTTTGATACAATTTACAGTTGAGTACAATTTTTGGTAAAACATGTCATACAGTAGAGCAATTTCAATTATATAGTAGAAGTTGAAGAGCTTACGGCTTTAACTATTTATTTCGGGCTTAATATACTGCTAGCTGTTAGATATACCTATAGCAAATACATATCATTTTACACAAAAGCAAACATTTAGTAAAATCAAGTTAGTCTACAAAATAATAATAGTGGCAAGTCTTAGTGTTATCTCCATACCTAACTCCCTGGTACTTTTCCGAAGAACTTGTTGAAGATACTCTTAATCTATGTTTGTAGTTAATATTGATCGAGACATGACACAGTGCGTCATCCAGCCACGAAGCCGGAGGCTGTGGGACACATGACATCTTGCTACGTTGCAACTATGTCATGCGTGAGATTTGACATCGTTGCATCGTGTTCCGTTTACACTGGAATTCCGATATACCAATGAATTTATGTATCTATTCCGCAATATTTTATCTTTCTTATTCTCACGACTAAATTTAGAAATTAAGACTAAATGAAATTACGATGAAGTGGTGTTCAATAGTGTTTTCCCTACTTTAGATGTCATAGTGTCTCATAATGAAGACAGCATAATACTATTTTAGGTTCCTAAAAATTTAGGATAATTTTAGTATTTGGTCGTTGATAATAAAAGAAAATAAATCGTAACGAAATGTTCTAGAAACAATTGATATGATAGCTAACCGTTGAAGCAAAATAAAACATTACATACACATAGATCGTATGTTTGTTGCATTAATTTATGAGTGTTAGGTACTAGGCTACTATGAGCAAGAAGTAGGTACTTCACTACTACTTCAGTACCTACATTTGGTAAAATAATACAGAAGATAGAGGGTTAATATGAAGCCTTATTTTAATTCACCGCAAATGTCATACGTAGAGTTTCTGTTCTCTCGTATACAGTTCAGCTATTTGGCATTCAGGCCCGGAATTTCCGGACGTGTGTGGCCGGAATTCAGCGCTAATAATGTAATAGTTTCGAGAGATCCGGGATTATACCTCGCTTAGCATCTTCTCGTATGGTCTCTCTATTTAATATAGCAAGGAAGGCAATACTATAATAATGTCATACACATAAAATTTTATATTCCGACTAATGAGACTTTTCTATACATAACATACTACCAGGATATTAGAAATCGAGAGCAGTGTACCTATTGTTTCATGTGAATCGAACGAAGGGCTTCTTCTGTTCGAATAAAGTTTTAAATGTCCCGTGCAAAGTGTCAACTCTGCCTCTACTTTGATGAATAATATTTAAATTTTATTCAAAAACAAATATTTTAATTCATAATTATAAAATGAACAATGGAACATCTAGTTATTTTAAAGAAATTACGAAATTAATTAACGTGTGTTCATCTTTTTGTAAAGAGATACATTAGCTACCAGGACAACATAACTAGCAAGAAGCATTTTATATGTGTTTCATAGCTACTCCTTGAAACTCCTTCCTATTTGTCATAGGAATTACCACCTATTATTATTACAGCCAAATATGGAAATATAACAATAGTTTAATTTTATACTCAATATTTTCCGCATATTATTCGCAATTTTATTGTAACACGAAGTTTACTGTAATAAACAAAGTTTTGCGTCTTGTTATGTACGAGTACTATAATTGAGACAAAATTAGACTAGGTATAAGATTTAAAATAAAGCATTTATTTTTATAGTTCACTAGATTTTGACATCAATTTACAACAAGCATCATCAAACTATATGTACGTGTGCAATCAAGAGTAGAGACTAACCGAATTGAAACGATTGATTGATTGGCAGACAGACAATCAACGTATAGCCTAAAAGCCTGGAAATCTAGAACAGAGACTGAAACATTTAACGCTATGGATGTGTTCGACTTCGACAAAAAGATTTGTATATCCAGTGAAATAGGAAAAGACTTTATACACTAAGATCTGCATGGACTATTCTTAGTGATGATAAGAATAAGACAGTGTTTAAATCCATACTTTTCATTTTTGGATTTTTTTCAGCGATTCTGAAAAGTTCCCACTATACTCATATTGTATTTTATTACTATTTTATATATAGCCAGCGAGCAGAACCTTTTTTCGGAGAACATGTTAAAAAGCTGTTTCCAAAAATGTCTGACTGGTTGGTGTAAATTAAAACCTCTTTCTTTTATAAACTCGAAGTAATTTTATCACATACACGAGATTCGCAATTTCCTCACGTAATGATCGCAAATGAAAGTAAACCGTGTTAGGAAGTAATAAGATTGGATTTTCTGTAGCAGTCGTGTGGAATGGTTCTAGTAAAAATTTATTACTGGTGCCCGAGTTTTAATCAAGGGAAGATTGGTATTCTGAGTCAGTGTAAAATCTTGTAATATACTGATAATAGGAATAAATTAAATAAACTTAAAATATACTATGCTATTGTAAAGATAATAAAGCAGGAAAACAGTATTTTACGCCGTAAGTATCAGTTTTTTGCAGTGATAGCCGAGTGGTTTAAGTTGGCACCTCCCAAGCGAGAGTTCGACGGTTTGAACCCGAGAATACACAGCAGTGACTTTTCGAAGTTATGTGTGTATTAGAAATAATTATCACCTGTTCTAACGGTGTATGCATGCCTCAAATGTATTTAATTTATTTCGTGAAGGCATGCAAAGCCCCCAACCCGCAGTTGACCACCGTGGTGGACTCAAGTCCTCGCTCGTTCCGGAGAGAACTTTATATTTAGGCATTGTCCAACAGTGGGACAGTCACGGGTTTCAATAATGTTTTTTATTACTAAATTACATTACTTAAATAAGTAACTACCGAGTTTGTATTTTGAGAACATCTAAGGATGGGTTTTCTACTGACCAGGCACCTTGTCAAACTACAGGCAAGGATACTAACAACTTCCTAACTGAAAACTTGATAGAACTTTGTCCAATCCGCAAATTGAAGTCGAGTACATCGTTACTTGCATACTGCTTGATAACTTAGTCACCTAGTTAACTAACTGTTCTTGTGGTAATCTCCGAGGAGAATAATATTTTGGCTTTAAATTATTGCAATTCCTGAAATAGATAAACAATCGTATCTGACTGATACCGTCCTCCTATTGCTTTTAAATCATAATCACATAAGGATTATGTGACTGTAAATGCAAAAAACTGATATTTATAAATGCGAAGTTTTATAAAAGCGAGTGTTTCAGTATGCCTGGACATAATTTTGTTACTTTTTCACAAGAATAAAAAACAACTGGACTTAATATTGGTTCACCGATTGCTCATAATCTAAATTAATGCAAATAATTAGTTTTAACCTCAGGAAATCTTTTTACACCGAAGAAGTCGCGGGCAGAAGCTAAAAATAAGAACTATGAGTTGATTTAAAAGAGGCCTTTTTGTAATCTTGCAAAAAAACGAGTAATAATGACGTTACTGCATGTCAGATGGCAAATCAAATGATAACACGCATATTGAAGCGAATACAAAAGCTCCAATAGCATTTTATATGTTTAAAATAACTCATTACATATTGTATACTTAAACGACATTCAAGTACAAAACATAAAAGTGTATGCAATCGATATCACTAATGGGTTGAAACTCACTCTGTTTTTGTTTTAATTATGAAGCCTACTAAAAGCTTTGCAGGCTCCATTGTTAATTGGATTACGTTTTAATGATGTCCATGTTTTTCATTATAACTTTTTATTACATAATTTTTATATCCGCTACGCTTAAAAGGAAGTTTACAAATTAGTTCCTTGTGGTTTTAAAAAAATTTGAAAAAATAATTTACTCGAATCTTTTTAATTATATTAATGAAATAACTTAAAAATGTCTAATCCTTTGATCATTGCCCAGCAGTCGGACGGTGAGGGGTTAAGATTATTTTTATTATTTTACTGTAAAAATGATCTTTTAAAGTCACTTAAACAATTTTCTGCAAATTTCTTATGGCACATAAAGCAGTATACCGAATAACGCAGCCAAAAGTAAGTAGTAGGAACAACGACCTCAACTTCCAAAGAATACCATTATCACTCATTGTTTAGCAAAGGTCTTGAGTTTGTATCCCGAGAATTTCTCAGCAGACAATCTGGCCTGATTCGGGTTTAAAATTCGGCCGTCAGCTATTGTCGCACTTATTACCCCTGTTCTATTAAAAAGTTAAGTATGAGAAACGATCACTTATCACTTGCTCTAACGGTGAAGGAAAACATCGTGATAAAACGTAACTCAAGGACTAACTCAAATCCTTGCCCACCTAGTGCTAAAGAATATAATAGGTCGGCGAAAAAGTCTTTTCGCATGATAGTATGTATGAACTTGTAATAAAATCTTTTCTCTACACAAAAAAGCTAAATATTTGGGTAGCTCACGAGCACACTGAAAGAAACCTAATGTACCGTGTACTTATTCGTGATTCTTGAAGCCAAAGAGATTTTATTATAAGTTCATACTTACTGTAGTGCGAAAAGACTTTTTCCCCGACCTAATACTAAAAGTACCACAAAATTACTGAGTATGATAGTCTTCAATAACAGCTTTTAGGCACCATTACTTGCTTCACCTTCAGAATATTAACAAGTGCCTTTAGTATTCACTGAACGTAGTCTCGGACTTAGACCGTAATTGAGAAATTAGGTACGATTTCAGGTTCGCTTTAGTTACTGCCTTTAAGTCTAGGTTATTTATTGAGATAGATATAATATTGGTAGAAGTAAAATGTTGTCTGGTTTGTTATGCTCACTTTCTCCAGTAAGTTGATTGTATAAAAGGTATCATAAATGTTACATTTAAATTAAGTGTTTTTAAAGTATTTTGTAACTTAGAACTCTTGTTTTATAGGCAGAACGAAAACGCGCAGAAAATTCACCGCGAGGTAGACTCAAAATGAAGTCTGCTTTTATATTATGAAGGTTTTAAATCATAAAAGTAAAAGAATATACCACAACAACAGCTAAAAAAGTATTCAAATTTTATGACGAAATAATGTCTAAAAATGGCAACACTGCCGCAATAAATTAACCTGCGAGGCTCTCAGGAGTACGATTTCGTGAATTTTTCAATAAAGCACGCTTGTCCATCGTGAAATGAAGCGAAAACCTTGCAGTCGTAATTTACGTTTATATGCGAAATAAAAATGTTAATATTTTCTTTCCCCTTTGCAGGAATTCGAATTACATTTCTCGTTTTTCTGTTTGTGCTTCACACCTGCATTTTTGCTTCTTTGAAATGTATCTCCGTTCTTATTAAGTTTATTTCGTTTATGCACGATTTTAATGAAAAAAGTTTTTGAGAATTTTCTTTAAGGTTATACAATTTTTTGATAACATAATACGAATTAACATTTTCATCTACAATATAGTAACATTAAACCTCAATATTAAACGCCTGTCTGTTTCTAAGTGTAAAATCTAAAGCTGATTCGACCTAAAGCAAGCCAAAAAGTAGATTAAAATGAACGTGTAGTCCTAACTCAACAAATATTTCATTGAAGTCGTATATGTTCTAAAATGTACGGACCAATTTGAGCCGGACAGATGAACATATTGCTCAGATGTAGGTACAGCGTGTAGGCCAGACGTAGTACTCCAACAATTTATCTACCTCGAAATATGACTATGTCTGACGTAGGCTCGGCGTTCTGGCGAAAATTCGAACTGTAACTGAAATACGTTAGGTATATGTCAATGAGTTTAATTGTTACGTTGAGATATATGCAATCGACACTCTATCTGGCTAGTTTTTTGTTTCAATTTTGAGTAATAATATTATAAAATGATGTTAAATTATTGCAAAATCAATATCAACACAGTAGCTCGATTTTCTACTACTATCACCTACCGGTAACCGCCTAGCTGTCGAGTAATTTTACACGAACATCTGTTTAGCGCCTCTACCGGGCTCCGTAAGAACTATTTTGGCAGTAAATTTTAAATGTCGAGCTCTTGATACTCGACAGTACAGGCTATACAGAATTGCGCTAAAGATATGTTTATCACTACACAATAGCGAATAAAAACAAGAATAACTGCTTTATACCCGCATAAATAGATATCTATTTACTAAAACGGAGAATGTTTTTGTTTTTTTGTCAGTGAACTGTTATTGTTATTTTGAGAATAAATATTCTTTAAACCTAAAACGGAGAAATTAAATTCACTAAGATCAGACTTAGTTTCAAATCTCTTTAAACACTAAAACGGCACGCGCGTATTAACTAAAAATAACGAACGTTTACCTCAAAAACTAAACCTTTCGCTGACATTAACTTTGAACTTTAATTACCCTTTCAATAACATTAAACAAACACATCAAACTCAATCAATGCTTTTATCAAAAATGATGTTTAAAAGTAGATATTAAGATTTATGAAAGCCAAAGAAGCCTTTTAGCGAGATTGAAAAGTTATATAAAGAAAATCGTTATGTAAAAGATGAAGAATCCATTGAAGTAGTGATCATATTCTTATTATTATAACAAGCTGTGTTATTAATAACTTACTGTATTACAAAAATAGATACTTGATATTATTATGATGATGCAGATCGTGGGAAACTATTGAAATCAAATGGGCGGACTTTGCACAGATTGTTTCAACAATCGAAAATCATCATCATAGTTCAGCTGAAAGCTTAATTAATGATTTAAAGCCTTCCTCTTGCTGCATCACTTTGTCTATTTGATAAAAACCGTATAAAATTCCGTTCACTAGTTTCCTAAAACAACGCGCATAGACAGACTGCTATTGTAGGTACTAACTGTAAAAATGTATATCGGTCCAGAATCTTAATCAAAGAAAATTGTTATTTATTATTCCGAAAAATGCATTTGCAGCCGTCAATGTTTATTTTCACACAGGATGCAATAATATTCGTCGCAATATCCTTCATCCCTTACGCTTTTAAATGATCAGTTTGTTACAATATGTATCAAAGAATACATTACTAAGTTCCTTGGGATTTGAGTACAAATAATGTTACATTTACATACGATACTGGGACGATGTTAATATTTAATGACATTTCTTTGTGACTATCATATCCGACATTTGTGCTAAGGACAAAGAAATTAAATCCCTGATGTATAAAAAAAACATCTATACCTTTCTTTTGCCCTGGTATGTAGGTTTAAATAAATTAAGATTTTTCTAAGATGTAAGCAAGAAAATAATATTTGTGTTTATTTATTCAGTATAAAGAGCTGGTTTTCAACACCGTATTTTTGGTACCTAGACCACTGACACAATTATTTACTTCTAAATGCATACTTATACAGATACATTTACAACCAGTCTCAGATGCTCAAATGCTCATCACACAAAATGTTTGTCTTAGGTGGGACTCGAACCCACCAAGTGGCGCTATGGTTATTGCGGGGAAATCGAACCCCCTCATGATCAGCAGTTCAATTCACTATCAAACAGGGGCAATTCTGTTCATGTTATATAATTCTCATAATTCTATATTCTAAAGCTGTTACAACATTTTTGAAACCTTATTCCCTTGATGTTCATCCATTAATCCATTCTGTCATCATTTCATTAGTATCAAACAAGCTAAAAAGCCTTTCTGTGTTTTGTTATATTTTTACCATTCTAAAATTGGTATATTCGCTTTTAAAACCCAAAAAATCTTGTGCTCTTTGAAAAGCTTTTTGCTATTTATAGATTATTTCTTTTACCTCAATAGTCCGATTGTCTCTTTGTGTATAAACCATTGTTGAGCATAGACCGGGTTTGAATTTCGGTCCAGCATGCGTATTGTGTATTTCAATTGACAAATAGAGTACGTAAAATTTATTGCTGCTTTGACGTGTCTCATAAATTAAGGGAGAAATCAATGTACAGCAAAATGACTTTTAAATACTTATAAACTGATATTTGTACACAAAAACAGCCTTCCAGGTAAAGAAGTAATGGGTTTCCCAATTTTTTGTTGAAATTTATTACATCTTATTTGCATCTTATTACATGACCTTTTTTATATCATACACAATGTCGGATGGAACGAGTTTAAAAATACATATATATTTATCCTCCAACTTTATCTAAGTTGTTATTATTTATAGTTAAAAGAATAATCTAGTGACCTGTAAATATAGGTGCACTCTGACGAGCTTTTACATAAATAGTCCTGACTTTATTCATAATATTGTCTAAAAAGCCTTGCTCAAAGAGGTGTAAACTTAACACACAATGTCCTTCTTATTTTACAACTCATTTTGTGTCTTAGACATTTAAATATAAGCAAATAAGGGCAATAATAATGTCCTTTTTAGTTGTATTTACGTCTTATTTAAAAAAAAAACTTATAGGTAAACAAATAAGGTAACTTTTTTTAGTTAAGCTTCGTAAAAATTTGATTCAGACTATTAAAAATCCGGAATGTTTTAAGTACTCTAAAATACGACCATCATTCGATTTCCATTTATATATCTTTATAGAAGTTTAAAGTACTTTCATTTAAAACGTAGAGTCCGATCTAAAAACATACCATTTATCCAAGTCAGTTCAGTTCAGTGGAGTTCTACTGGTCTGGACGTAATCTTTTTGCTTTGTCACAGAGAAATAAATGAAACGGAGACATTGTTCCACTATTTAGTTTTTGTTAATAGTAACCAATGCATTTTGCTGGCCAACCGAATAACTATTTAAAATTATATTGTGGTAAGCAGCGCCCCCTCTTCAAAAAATATTTGATGTCAAACGCGTGCCACTTTACAGACAGGTCCATACGATTCTAGAGAATATGCAATATACTTTTATGTACAGCAAATCACTCAAATTTTAACAGATGATAGGCAAAAGTGCCGTTATCATCAATTCCGAGAAATCAGCACCAATTTACAAAATGGATCTCGGTTATTACGAAATTCGCATCATCGAATTCGATTTTTCCGGGAACAATCTTATTATGCTGGTACCTATTTAAGTTCTGTAAGCCACAAACGCTAATTTTATATGCTAAATTAAACAATTTCCTAGAAATAGCATAGAATTCTCGTTACATGCAAATGTGGAAAGACGGAAGCTTGAAAATTGCATACCGGGAGCACAGAGATTCACAGAGGTCGCGGCAGCTGTGCCGTGTAAATAATAGTAAGTTACCGCACGCTGGGACCGGCTGGGATAAATAACCCTTTGTATATTTACTGTAGGATTATATTTTGCTCATTTTGTGTGTATATTCTGACCCTAAAGTCTTGTTATTTCAACAAACATGTTGAATTGGAATCTATGAAACGCTTATTAACTTTTACATCAAGTTAAACTTGTTTATCGTTTTAATAATATTCTTGCATATTTGTCTATTTAGAAGAAGTTCTGTTTTAAAACATTCGCATTGCATGTTTATATTGTCTATTATACGGGAATACGCGAACATGCATTTTACTGTCATGGCGTCAGCTTATTACCACAGCCTGTATAATTAGCGCCAAAATAAAAAGCAATACAAGTTTAAACTAATATAATATTTACGTGAATAACGTTTATAAACAGTAATATTATATTTTAAACCAGAACACAGTTATGAGATTTTTAATTATTCTTGTGAAAGCTTGTTGGCAGAGTTATTATTGTTGACCTGCAAACGTAAACAACTCGATATTACTTTATACAACTTTAGTAGAATAATTCAAAGCTGCTTTTCTATTTATTTCGGAAGTTTGACCAAATAATAAATTCTACTTTATTATTTCAACTGGCTGGCCAGAAATCGCATCGCAGAAACCATAGTACATCCCTTCTCAGAGTTATCACCCTGCTATGTTTTGTTTAAATCGGGCCTACCGTTTTCCAAACGAAAAAAGGATTATACAAACGAACAAACACAACTTGACGGCCTTCGTGGTCACTACTCTACTACCAGAGCAGTGAAAGGTCGAGGGTTCGAATTCCACTAAGAACAAATGTTTGCGCGATATACAAATAGTTGTATCGGGTCTGGTTGAACTTTGTGCCCGTTGCTACACGTTTGTGAAATCCCCGTGAAACAAGAGCAATTCTTAGTACGGGAGTTATCTTTTATAAAAAAACACTGCCAAATTGTGCATAGTACAATATTATTTGAAAATTCTGAAGTTCCATTTTGTAGTGAAAGACATCGGCTATTCAAAGCCGCTGTGATCCAACTGTGGAGTAGAGGACAACTGATCCAGAGATTATAGGCTCGTGTCCCGGGTCGGTAAATTGCCGAAATACGAAAGGATTTTCAGTTTGTAAATCTAGGTGTTCGGTGGGTTTACGGTTCTTTACCTACATGATACATGCACCATACCCTAAACTAGGTGTACAATACGCCTCCCTATAAACTAATATTGTTTTATTTATATCGTTTCATCTCTTTTAATTCGCTGAGTTAAATAAAAGACGTAACCTATAACCTATGTTTAATAACACTAGATTGTTCTATTTTGCCATGAAAGCCTTCTAGTCCGACATACGCATTTAAAATTTAAGTATGCATACTATGACACTATATACATCAAAAGCGAAACGTTTTCGTGTAAGCTAAAATGTTTCAATCTGTTGAGCTCTGAAATTTTAACACTTAAATGCATGCGATAATGGAAATGTACCGCAGAAATTTTAATGGACCGCACTACATTTGACATAAATTATGAACGTACACCACAAACGGAAAAGCTTAATTGTTTTGTGGTATCTAAATATAGTTTTGTGTTTTCATAAACAGCTATTAGAGAAAGCTTCATTAGGAATGAGTGGAAATAACTACATTTTCTCTACCTAGAGAGTTTTGCCGCAATTTTATGTATTTTAATGATCTACGTATTTTTTAACTATCTATAAGTCTTTGGATTCTGCAACCAAATGATTTGCATTAAGGAAGTTCTACAAATTCTGGGTTTAAGGTAAAAACTGTTGCTGATAACTTTTGTATGTGCTAAATTCTTAAGTAAATATTTATGTAGGAAACACATGCAAAAGTTAATTTCATGACTTAAATTTGTAATATTCGTTATTTCGTGTAACAATAATAAAACTTTTACTTACTACCGTTAAAACGAATGTTACTTACATACCAAAAAATATTGACTACAACCTACATAGGTACATTACTCCTTGCTGTGAATAAACTATACTTACTCATTTGCAACAATCTCTACCATCTTCATACCAATATTCGTAACCTTGTACCAGTCGTCGGTAATTATTCATAAGTGTAAGCGTACCTTCATAGTGAAGGGTTAGTAATCGTAGTTTGTTGAGTCGTCAGGTGGGAACAAACCCTTGTCCCTAATAAGGTTTAATCGTCGGCTCCAGGGACTAAGGTTCATTTACGGAAACGGAAACTATTACGAGTATTGCGTCGTATGTGTCTCATATTAACGTATTATTATTTTATTTACGTCTCTGTCTCTGCCAATACCGTATGTATGTAGAATAACCGCAATATGTGTGTAGAATTTTGACGGTATAAAGTGGGTAATAATGATAAATGTTAAATATTAACACAGTTTTTTTTTTATTTGATATCCTCCGATTGTCCTATCACATGTGTGATCGAATGATCATGAGTATAATTCAATAGATAATAGATTAAAATTATTGAGATTAAGATATAATTCTCCCACATAATACCTTTTAGAGCGTATAAGAAAAACCAAATTTTAAACAGAAAACTATGATGCAACACTGATTGAGTTCGACTCACGAAAACAGCAAATGCAGATGAAACATTCCTTTCCCATTAATCCAGTATCGATTTTTTTCGATACACGTGTCATGCAAATCAAAATGTTCGGCGCAAAGGCTGTTATATTCCTGAGATTACACAATATACCAACAAAGCTATGGACGACCAAACAAAAGTTTCGCGGTAATACCAAAATTATCCCGACCACGTTTCCGATACATGGAAAAAAGGGTCAAACAATATCCAATTTCTCTTCAAAATTCCACATGTATAGGAATTATTAATACTGCTATTATCACAGGGGTCTGTTCAGCCGGTTTGACCTCCATAACGGTGTGTCATTAGGTCGTAATAACCAGACCCACAGCTTAATAGCCTGCGAAGTGTGATGAATGGCTAATTGAAGGAAACTCATTATTGGTTTTCAATAATGAAATCTTTTAGCGAATTCCGGGGTCTTGTTCTCTTACAGGAACATCTGAACAGTTTTGAATGAAAATGCGAAAATACGTATATCTTAATTTTAATGTATAGATGAAAGATGAAGGTCACATTTTTCTAAGTGCGATAAATCGAATACGTTTAACTGAGAAATTCTGTCTAGTAGCTCAAAATTGAGAAGTATTTTAGTGAAGGCAAAGGGCACTCCAAACTTTTATCGCCACATACGAAATGATGATGCTCAAATTAAGAAAGCTATTTCTTGTATTTGCGATATTCATAATGTTAATTTATATCTAATTATTTGCTTCAAAACTCTAACGGAGAAAAACATTTCCAGCAAATATTTCTTATCTCAGAAACTTGGAAGTGATATGAAAAGTTTTATATCTCGTTTAAAGTTTCACCTTACGAAGTGATAATGTCGCGATAAAGTTTTATGAGAGGAAAACTTTAATTTGTAGCCGTCAGGAAAGGTATAATTGGATAACAATCTTACATATAGATTTTTATTCTTAGAAAAACGTTGTTGCTGAAAGTAATTGTAACTAAGGCACATTATATTTATTATTTATTATAAGCCCGTATCGTCCCACTGCTGGGCAAAGGCCTCCCCCAAAGATTTCCATTGTAGCCTATCTCCGGCGGTCTGATACCATTCTGGTGTGAAGGTGTCCAGCTCGTCTCTCCATCTTTTATGGGGTCTACCGCGTCGCCGTCTCCCAGTTGGCGGGGTCCACTTTGTCGCTATTTTGGCCCATGAGTCATCCGGCATTCGACATACGTGGCCCACCCAGTTCCATTTCAGTTTAGCGGCCGTTTGAGCTGCGTCTGCTATTTTTCTGCTATTTATAGGCACATTATATTAGCAAACTAATTTTCCTTGACTTTCAGACGGCATTGCTAACAACTTGAGAACTTGTAAAATTGTCACGTAATAATTTAAAGTATACATATATATGTACATCTCTGAAGTATGAGCAGTTATTGAAGTGTATTTTTTGCCGAAAAGCGTGAAAGACGGACAAAATTGACAGTTGTTTCTACTTTCACATAAATATAATTAGAATCTACCTATACATAACATAGGTATATTGCGAACATGAGAACGTATAAATATGTTACGGGAACTTACGTAGATTTTGAGAAAATATGTATATAAGTCATCGATATTTATGTAATTAATCCCTCTGTGAGTGAAATATTTTACAAACAGTATCGAATTCGTTTTCAAATTCAACGTAATTGCATGTAAAGCCTGTCGGATCTCGAATTAATTTGGAAACAAAAACAGTATTGAAACTAATTGTACGTATTGAATTACAGCGATGCCGAACGCATCAGAATACAATTTATTATGAATAAAACAAGGGATTTTAAAATAATGGATATTTAATATATTGCGAAACAGTTTTTTTTTACTTTCTCATTATCATAATCTGGATTTCATATAATGTCTACATTAGAGATGTTTTTTAAACCCCTACCTATAGTATCTAAACGACATCGTGTCCACCATAGCAAATGCATTACGGAGTCAAATTTAAATTATCAGTATCTTTTTCCACTATAATTAACTACCACTATAGTTAAAACCCGTCAAAGTTTTAGGAACTATTTATCAGTTTCCATAAACCAAACCAATCGTATAATACCTACCTATATATGAAGTTTCCTCTAATAAGTGAATAATTTTGGGACAAAAAAAGAATAGGTCCTTAAACTTTAACAATTAATTTAATACGATACATCTGATTGGTTTACTACAGAAGGGAGATCGTAACAAATAAGGAAGGTTATCCAGGAAATATTCAAATATATGAAAGAACATTAAAACTAATTGCGGAGCTCAAAGTCGCGCGGAAATCTCATCGGAATCTAATTTATTTTCATTTTCACCTGTACCTTTTTACCTACTGTATGTAATTTAATATTTTACTTGGAACAAACATCTAGAGGAGTTCGTGGCTAAGTAACAACAGCCTGATCGATCTCTCAGGTCAAGCTACGCTTACTAAGGTTGGTTTGAGGATGGGTGACCATGACCATATTTTACATACCGAATTTCAGAAGGCACGTTACATTATGCGTCCCGACTGTCATTTCTAAAGATCTTTGGCAGTCGTTACCAGCAATCGAAAAGCTTGAAAGTCTAGCAATCAATCTGACTCCAACATAGTTGAAAGAAAGTTTAGACTGATGATGATTAATGATAAACTTCTGGTTTTAGAAAAGAGGAAAAGAACCTTTATGGTCTGAACTGTAGTGTGTGTTACTGCATTTCATAGTGCTTAGTTTACTTAGGTTTAATTTCTGGGTCGTGAACAAGACTGTAGATTTTTTTACCTTTTACAAAGTTTATATTACAAATATTCTCCATAACTATTCGGAGTTTAGTTACAGTCATGTTCGGTATAAGGACTGCTTTATATGTTAGTTAAGTTATACATAAAACAAATAACAAAAAACCTATATTACATAATTTATTATTAAAGTTAAATGAAAAAGTATATACCTATATCACCACACCTGAGGTCAAACTACAAAAAGTTACATTCACTAATATTTGTTTGTTTGTACAAATATTACGACCGTACGTCGTGTTAGATTAAAATCAGAGTTCTGAGGTAGTTTCAGGCAACTTTTTGTGTATTTTGTATGTCATTATGAATTAGTTTGTGGTAGTTTTATAACTGGCTTGTGTGTATATTTATTTGTCAATATAACTGATTAAATATTGTGGTATATAAATGTTATTAGCGTATTGCCATGCAGCACTTTATGACAATAATAATGTACATTAAACGTTTTACACTATAGTGTATTTAATTTATCGTTTTATACAGTGTGGCGGAATAGTTATTCTACTCCACAAAAACCATAGTACTGCATAAAGAGAGTTCGAATCTTTATTACGTGTATAGGATGAACATGGGGTTTGAGAGTGAACCAATGCATGTGGGAAGTTCAAATATATCGGCCTAGTAGTTTTATAAATGCGAAAGTTTGGTAGGATAGATATGTGTATGTAAGATTCACTCTTTCACGTAAAACCTACTGAACGGATTTTAATGAGTTCAAAGTTCCGAGCAGAAACTACATTTATATAATTTTAAAATATAAAAGTTATATTCGAAGCCATGGGACGATTCTACCATTAGAACAACCTATACATAAAAATAAGCAAATTTACACGTATCATACTTTTCAAATAAACCCCGCATCCCATTCCCACAGTTAGTTACATGTCTGTTGACACACAACGCGCATAATTCTCACGTAAGCCTCCAAAGCCTTTGATATTTAAAGTTGAAAAATGAAACTTGCTGACTCAACGCGGGAGTATGCGAGAGTGAACGAAATACGAATATGTGCTAAGCTTCTTATAACAACGTGCTTATAAGAGTTGTGTTGCAGTTTCGTTTGTTTATGTAAGAGTAAGGTTTCATTCATAGAGATAAATAAATAAATAAATTTAACCCATTACTGTCCCACTGCTGGGCAAGGGTCTCCTCCCGTAACGAGGGAGGGGTTAGGCCTTGAGTCCACCACGCTGGCCAAATGCGGGTTGGGGAAAGTGCGGGTTGAGGACTTTGCATGCCCTCAATAAATGTATTAAACAAATTTTAGGCATGCAAGGTTTCCTCACGATGTTTTCCTTCACCGTTGGAGCATGTGACAATTATTTCTAATACACACATAACTTCGAAAAGTCATTGGTGTGTTAGAGATAAGTAATGTAAACCCTTCTTCATCTTCAAGATCGACTTCCTTTATCTAACATCATCAACCGATAAACTATAGAAAATTTATTTGCGAAAAACTGATCAGCGCCCCTAGTATGTCCTAAAGGAACTATTTTTGTGTCAAGTTATTTCCAACTGTGAAAATGTTGAGAGTTATGAGTGAAGGAAAACATGCCACAGAGGGGTGATTACGTCCTGCTATCGACTAATGTCTACCAGCTAGCTATCAACAAATTTTGTATGAAAATCCGATCAGTGCCCCTAACGGATTTTCGTAGAACTATTTACCCCAAGTAATTTTAAATATCAAACGCTAGTTGTACCACGCACGTCCAAGATTTCATGCGCGCAATGGTAATAATTTTATTTCTCATTTTGTTTGTTCTAAAAACTAGTCTTATATTATTTCAATTATGTTTTTTACGTATTCTATGATATGAAAGCATAATAATAAGGTCCCCAGTGTCTACAAGATGATATATAAGTAATATAATAGACATAAAACATAATATACTGTATTATTACGAATCACAATAAAGTATCAATTTATTTGATTTATCTGAGTACTTCTCTATTGAATAAAATAAATATTTACTTTATGTATAAGAATTGATAAAAGGATCCTTGAGGGACTAAAGAAAGATGGACAGAAAAATAAAATATGCTTTCTTATTTTGTCTGAAATGAAAATGTAATTGTAATACTTCGCTTATTATTGTGATTGACAAATCTTTGATGAACTGATTTTTATAAATACGTTTCCTGTTCACAATACAAACATCTATCGAATTTTATATATTAGTTGGGTTAACTTAAACTACACTGGTTAATTACAATGGTAGATTTAATAATTTTAACTTGGATCATCCCTTGGATCATAGTGTCAAAACCATGTCCGAGTCCTTTGGAATTATTAATGTCAGTCGTAGTATGGTCTAATTCTGGCATAAGTAATCTAAATCATGTGCGATAAATTGTCATAAAAAAAAAATTGTGCTTTTAATGTTCCGTTTTGGTTTTTTTTTTAAGAGACAACTCTCGTACTTTGAATTGCTCTTGTGTCGCGGGGACTTTTAACAAACATACAAACAACGGACACAAAGTACAACCAGACCCGAAACAATGACTTGTGGATCGCACAAATAATTGTTCCGTGTGGGAATCGAACCCACGACCTACCGACGCAGTGGTATCGGCTTGGCGACCTAAACCACTACGCCACGGAGGATGATGGAAAAATATTATAGGAATAAAGATTCTGAATAATTTGAAAATATAGACTGTTTTTAAACAATTTCACATTTCAACAAGGTAATAAAATAGCACACGTTCCTGTTTCTATAAGCCGGAAATCACAATTTCCTGTTTCCGTGCGAAGGAAATGGCTCTTATTAGACTTGACTTTGAAAAGGAAGAGTTTCTGAAACATTTTGTACCTACAGGTTTTACAGGCTCTCGCGAGAATTAGCCTGAAAATATGACTTTTTTGCAGTATTATAAACTATAATATATAAAGCACATTGCCCGCCATTGCAACTAACCCACTGCTGGGCGATGGTTTCCTCCGGGAATGGGAAAGGGGTCAAGTGTTTTGCGATGTACATTTACACCTACGCATTAAGCGATGGTAAGGACCACCATGGCGACCATTGCAACCGCACCACCGCCTGAGGGTTAATAAGAAATATTACTAAAATGAAGATAAAATACGACTTAAATACTTACTGTGGTATGAAATAGTCAATACAAACTTTAATATACACAATTAATAAAAGTACACCTGGTGTGCTCAATTTTTCTTTTATTTTGTTATAGTCCTCAGGCGGTGTAACGAAAAAACTTGATTACGCCGTAATTTACGGAGAAGTCTTTTTACGTTTTATAATAAATATGAACATTTAGTCATAATTATAAAAATAAGTTTTGTTTATACAGTAAATGAAAATGTATTACTTTGTAATTTATTTGTGGGTTACAAATTTTGTTATCGGTTTTACACAAAAAGCATTTTTAGACCTATGGCTATACAATGCTGGGAAGGGTGTTTTGCCGGACGAGAGAAGAGTTAGGCCTTGAGACCACCATGCTGGCCACGTGCCGGTTGTGGACTCTGCATACCAATAAGGGATTGAATTCACAGATCACACACCTACAAAGAATCAAGTATATTATTTCCGTAATTTTATGTCTAAAGCTCTTTAAATATAAACGAAAACTTCAACAAACATATTCTATATAAAAAGCTCTACGACCTCATTTAAGAAAAAGATCTTAAAACGTTCCTCCTGTTTTAAGTAAATAACTCAACTGTAAAGTGAAACCACGGCGTTTGAAACACTCGCACCGCCTCGAGCGAGACACGAGACGTAAACAAACAACACTGACAACATCAACAGATCAACATCAACGGAAAACGTTTCTCGAAAACATCAGACAAAATCTGTTAAAAAATACCATAAAAATGTTTTAGAAAACATGAAATAGGTATAACAAAATGTTTAAAAAACATGTTACCTTTACATAAAACAAATAACTATTCTGACAGTTCGTTATCAACACATCATCATCAACAGAAAATGTTTGACAAAAACATCAAACAAATCGAGAAAAATGTTTTAGAAAACATTGTATAGACAAAACAAGAAACTATTCTGGCAGTTCATCAACAACAAATCAATATAAGAATGTACATGTACTATATTAACATGATATCGGATAAATGTTTTACAAAACATACAATCAAAACAAAAGCGAAAGAAAATCAAATGTTTTATTGAAACGTCAAACAAAACCATATGAACGTAATCTTAAAATTATGAGTTAATGTATAATAAGATAATAAGACGTTTCCATTAGAATGTAGTAGTGGAGGTCTTTGAGTCAAATATTATTTCGATATCTATGTAGTTCTCAAAAAACAGAGCGAAAAAAACGAACTGGGCAGAAGGCAGACAAGCTTTGTAAAACCCCTTTTTATTATTAACAGAGGTCAATCTGACCAAAAAAGCGGGCACTTTCCATTGCTTTAAAACAACTGAAAACTCACAAAAACATTAAGTAAATAAAAAAGATATTTTCTCTTACCTTTCCAACTGTTCAAACAA
Organism: Anticarsia gemmatalis; assembly: GCF_050436995.1. Classification (NCBI taxonomy): domain Eukaryota; kingdom Metazoa; phylum Arthropoda; class Insecta; order Lepidoptera; family Erebidae; genus Anticarsia; species Anticarsia gemmatalis. The sequence continues at coordinate 11,039,816 of NC_134759.1, forward strand.
AGGTATCTTGATAAATAAAACCACTTTTACTTTCGAAATAAATCACGAATACAACTTTCATAGGGTACTTTAATTTAATATTAAACACATCGAGACCAAACTTCGTAGAAGGCGCGGCTACGAAACAGCGGGCGGTCTACGCCGTAGCTCGCGGCCGACTGAAGAGGCGACCTGTAGCATCGTAGAGCTACGACTCGCTTCATAAAGCTTAGTGCACACTGTGTGTTTAAAGTTACGTATTCACTTTAAAAACTGCTGCACTAGATTGGGAACACTTTCACCTACTGACCGCGAAAGTTAGTTTTAAAGAGAGTTGTGAACTTGTACTGTACTATTTATAGTCACTGCGTTTAGCACTTCAGCGCAGTTATGAAACCTAAATAGTTGAAGATAGACAGCTTAATATAATCTTTCAAATCACTTTTAAAACAAGGTAATATTATTAAAAACATTAGATTCCCAAATTCGAATGAAAAAAACTGTGTAAATAAATAACGCATAAATATTTGTGTTTTGTGTGAAAACGACAACGAAAAACGACTTTTTGAACGACACTGATCAACATTTATAACATAACAATGAATCAATAATTAGGAGGTGTATTTATGGAGTCTTTAAAACGAACACAATAGCACGACATTCCCAATACAACTGAATGACCTAAGAACACAAGTGCCAGTGTATCCACACGTCGCCTCGTTATTGATGAATGAGAACGGAAATAACACGAGTCCGCCGTAACAAGTTTATTTCCTCTCACCGTGTGTGCTGACCCTAACACATCTGCTCTCAGTTGCTCTCATCTGCTCTCAGTTTGGGAGCAAACACAGAATTAGATACAGTATCTATAGGAAGTCCTATTTCCCGTGATAGCGACGGAAATCGAAAAAAAGCAGTCTGCTTATCAGGTATTTTGTAGTAACTTGAAAATATTCGTCGTTCTTTTGTTCAATAACTTAGTGGGGAGCCTTGTAAGCAAGGTATGCGGCTGCCGAAGGTACAAAAACTTTAAAATTTAGAGCATCGGTAACTCACAGGCTTATCCCGGTTGTCTGTCTGATATAGTACTTTATTTTGGAAACACACAGAAATATTAATATTAGTCTACATATGTTTAGTCGCTCCCAAGTGTCTTTTCCTCTTAAAAATATTTTTCTTCAATAATAAACGGTCACTTTAGCCGTATGTCAAATATATTACCTACTTTTAAATCTATACTAATATTATAAAGCTGCAGAGTTTGTCTGTTTGATTGTTTGTTTGAACGCGCTAATCTCAGGAACTTACTGGTCCGATTTGAAAAATTCTTTCAGTGTTAGATAGCTCATTTATCGAGGTAGGCTATAGGCTATATTTCATCACGCTACGACTAATAGGAGCAGAGTACAAGTAAGAAATGTTACAAAAACGGGGAAAATTTTGACCCATTCTCTCTTATGTGACGCAAGCGAAGTTGCGCGGGTCAGCTAGTTGTGCATAAAGTGTGATGATATATTGACGAAGTGTCAATCACGCTCACAAAAATGTTGAAAATATTTTTTAAAATGTTCTGATCAAAAAATAAAGTGAGTCCCTGCAAATATTTGTAGCAAAAGTATTGATTTAACACTGCAAACAGAAGCTGCAATTTAAACAAAAATAGAAGTCGAACGAAGTATATTAAAATTATATGTTATGTTGTTGCGTTTTGACAACAATAAAAAGGCCTGAATAAGAAACATTACTACTTCTACTAAGCAACAAAATACTATTACTAAACAACAAACAAATCATATTTCACGTCCAAACAAAAGTTTCAACCTCACACAAATACCGAACCAATTTCTATCAAAATTTTCCATCTAGCTACAACACATAAATACCTTCTTACCCACAAATAAAACTATCATTCGCAACTGTCTCTATCAGAAGCAATATTGGAACAAAGTATTGCGATAGTATATAGCTTACAATTAAAACAAAGCGGTCACGCGCCTGCCGACGACAGGCCAGTTATTACAGGATATCGCGCACCGTTGATTACAGACAAAATTAAGATGTCTACGTGTTCGCTCTTATTTATATCAAGTTATTATTCGAATACTCGTTCTATGTATTTGTTATTGAAAGAGTAATAGTACTTTCGAAGCAATACAGATACTTGATTTGTCAGAATCCATACTAATATTATAAATGCGAAAGTAACTCTGTCTGTCTGTCTGTTACTCAATCACGCCTAAACTACTGAACCAATTTGCATGAAATTTGGTATGGGGATATTTTGAAAAGGAGCAGAGTACCAGTAAAAATGTTTCAAAAACGGGGAAAAATTTCACCCATTCTCTCTTATTGGACGCAAGCGAAGTTGCGCGGGTCAGCGAGTAGGATATACAACATGCAAGAAAAAACTCGCGGGCGAAAGCTAGTCGTTTAAACAAACACATACGCCATATAAAGACATTCAAGATAACTTAACGTAAGTTCTAATACACATTAAGGTCAACCTCAGTATACATTTACAATATTTGCGGTCTCATGTGACTATTATTTGCGGACGAAGGGTCGAGATTTATAGCCTTAATTATGCTTCAACTTATATCATAAACACAAAGTTTGGAGGAGTTTTTTGGAGCAACTATTAGAACTGGTTTTGTGGGTGAAATACTCGGAAACTTTGACATGTATTTTGTATAGTTTCGTAATTAAAGCGTAAAAAGGGATCAACCTCAGAAGAAGAGGTTATTATTGAATTTCCGTTTATATATTTTTAGTTTGTCGTTTTAAACATATCTCTAGTCTCAAAACCTTCACGAAATTTCGCTATCTTTATCTTAAGTAATTAATACAAGCGCTTACAAAAACTTAAGATTTTGTTGCTTATATTAACTACAGCACTAATTACTGCTACAACTCTGTTGCTTAAAACAATGGCTAGCCCATTTTCTTTTATAAAACCGAGACAATCATTTCAAATATTACTATGCAGCTACCAAACAAAAATGATCTATGAAAACCGAAAGCTTTCCCTAAGTTACAAAACACGTATATTTCATTTTATCACAATGCTACAGTCCAATACGCGTCATACACGACAGTCGTCAGGACACATCGCTCAAACGTAAATCATTCACCCGTGTAACAACCGTACGATGAAAAAATACACAATTTGCGACGCAGTTATCCGTTTGTTTTCATAACGAGCAATTTAAATGGATTTCCACTGAGTTTTGTTTGTCCGGTGATCGGTAGCCGGGTATTTTTGTTTAAAAGGTCAGTATATAATACCTGGTATATATAACAGGGGATTGGGCAAAGGTTAATTGTGAGTAATTGTATGAAATATGTATTGTCTGCTTTGTTTGTTCTGTTGTGCGAGTAGTATATCACAATTTGATTTGAATTCAACAGGATTACTAAATAAAAGACTTTTTAACTGAGTTTTGGTGCCTGGTGAAACCAATTCTCTATTATGTACAGGAACGAGTCGTTTTTCTATGGATATTACTTCTGTACAATTGTAGAGCGTCTTTCCAGGCATTCAAGCTTGTGCCTATAGTTTTATTAATTTTAAATCAAATTACTATTACTTGTTCTACGCAATTTTCGTTCATCATTAAACTTTTAAAGATAAAATCTACTATTCTCTACTTTACTTAAAAAGTGAATGTATTTGATACTCTTCATTACATTAGTAAGTATTAACGTTTTGTAAGTAATAGTTAAACTGGAATCAAATGAGCGGTGTTTCGGTCTATTCAAGCGTAAAAGATTAGTGAAAGGCGATCCAAAGGGTTTGTAATATAAATAGAAGTACTCAAAGAGATGGTCTTGGACGTATGGGACATAGATTGAAAATACTTTAAGAACTGAACTACCTGATAAATGTGATTTAGGGATATTTACTAGACGACTTTTGCAAAGTTTGTTGATTAGTTTCCTATGAGCATTTTATTCTATTTCCTATCAGTTTACACGTTAAAGCTAGTCCTGGTAAAAGATTTGTAAATGTTGGATTAAATTTTCTGATCGGTTACACTGTTTCCTATTTGGTTAAGTAGTTTGTGCGTAAAAACCGTGACCGACAGACATATAATATTAATTGCGTAACACATGACCGGTATCTGTTATAATATTTGAATGCATACATACATAAGTACATACAACAGAGAATGTAATTTTTGTAGATTTCAAAAAGTAAATTTTAATAAGGACACGAAAGCACAAAAATAATTGAGCGTAATTGAAATAAAGTTCAACACATCTGCTATTTATTTGACTTGAAATCATAATTTAACAGTAGCGCTATTTATAAAATGAAACCGTTGAACAATTCACATAAGTTGATCAAAAATTATTCACGCCTTTTCTATAAATAAGTTCGTTTAACTAAGAAAGCTTTATTCAATTACTTAGTCCTAAGTTGTCAGCTCTGCAACTTAAATATAGTCGTTGAAAGTTAACTTTAAAACGTCCCAGGTAAAATAAAAAGCTTGGAAGTGTTAGAAGCCACAAGACTAAGAATAATTAATCTTCCGTTAACTACATGCCTCTCGCTTGGACGATACGAAGAGCTATCAATAGATATAGAGATAGAGAATATTATAAAGGAGTTGACTAAGGTTGTTGAACTTGGAAACTAAGAATGTTGAGACTTAAGAACTGTCGAAGCATAATAATTTGCAATAGATCTAATAACGCTATTGAATTTTCGTTGTCAGCGTGAAATCACGATTCGGAGACACTTCTAAATTATAATAGCGTCAGTCTGTATAAATATGAAGTTAACTTAATTTGTCTAAAGATATAAATGTATTTTTTTGAAACTCTTGCGCAACTTGAGGAAGACGCTTATTTAATGTATATTATTCTTATTTGAGGGTATGGATTAGCCCTAACCGCGTCCTTAAAGCTACTGCTCAGTGCTTTGATCGTTACTACTTGAATTGTTGAATGATTCATGTACTGCCAAATAGATGATCTCAATATTTTTTGTTTATTAATATTATTTTTCTGTATTTTTCATTTTTATGTGTATGATCGTTTATCGTCGAAACAAATGACTTATTTATCATTTATTTCCTTAGTATTAAGCGATCGCTGCATCTAGCTTTCGTAAAGTGACTAAATCGCCGATCAGATTTTCGATCTCCCTGTGAGAACATATACTTGCAAAAACACTTGGTAAAACAAAGGGTAAAGCTTGAATACGCCTCGCCGCTATTACAGTTTCTATGCAATGTAAACCTAGGACATTTATCTATACACTAGCTGACCCGCGCAACTTCGCTTGCGTCACTTAAGAGAGAATGGGTCATAATTTTCCCCGTTTTTGTAATATTTTTTACTGGTACTCAGCTCCTATTGGTCGTAGCGTGATGATATATAGCCTATAGCCTTCCTCGATAAATGGGCTATCTAACACTGAAAGAATTTTTCAAATCGGACCAGTAAGTTCCTGAGATTAGCGCGTTCAAACAAACAAACAAACAATCAAACAAACAAACTCTTCAGCTTTATAATATTAGTATAGATAAATACCATCTACCAGATATTGATAAAGCCTTGCAACTGGTGAATTCTCTATCTTATCTACCGTTGTGTACAGTTCACCGCATCGCTCTCAGTTCCCCAGGAAGTTCCGATGGATTAACTAGAGTATAGAGATGCAAGCATTGATAATACTCAGTACCAATATTCAATATAAGCCTGTATTCTCGGATATTCATCACAATGGCGCATCTATAGGTATGTTGCGTTTAGGTAGCTTTGTGTTTTGGTTAGGTTCAACTTGGTTATTTGCGTTTGTATTCGTTGTGTTGTTTTAATAGAGTTATCGATACTGAACTGTAGAATTGACAAATAATAACTCAAAAATCAAATGATAATTATTTCTTTACCGCTCCCTTGTGAAATATTCGTGTAAAAATACTTTGTTTAGATGGATTTCTTCGGTCCTTTTTTTAGAGGACTTTCTAAGTGTATATCCATTTGTCAAATGAACTTTTTTCCTAAATTAAAAATGGCATTAAGTGTAAATGACTTTTTTCTTTGACGAAAACAAAAGTCTCATTAAGTTAACCTTGTTTTTCATACTCTACATCATAATTACAATAAAAGCCGTAATTGTAACTGCGTTACGAGATTGACACTAGATTTATCACCCTTTATTCCACCAATTCGTCGCATTTACCATTTTATGTATTAAATATTGACTACCCGATAGTTTCACGAATATTTACCACTTAATCTACCACAATACAGTTGAAAAGTACTTAAAATCTTTAAAAGATATCGCTGAACTTGTGACAGAATACCGAACATATATTTTCAACCGAACCCCCGAAAATTCTGTAGTAAATATTGTCCGTGTCAAGTATTAAGGTGTGTACACAACGTAGAGGGGTAGTACAGAATGTACAGTGTAGAGCCGAGTGGGGGACAGTTATATCCTTCGTATCACACAATAACGCTCGCACGTGAGCCTTGACGACGGTCAGCCTCCACTCACGACGCTTTTGTTTTTACCTCGTAACCGAATATCTTGTGAAATATGCCTTCTTTACATGTAACGATAACAAATTAACATGTTCACTTTACTTTTACATATTAGTAGTCATTTAACTGAATAATTACGTGCAAACGTCTTATTTATCGCGTAGTGGTACTAGTGAAAGTCTATAATTAATTCATTATATATACCTCTGATAAATTTAAATCAGTTGCACATAAAAGACATTGTACCACGGACGGCTATGGGTACCAATACGCAAGCTGAATTGTGAGCCATCTGTTACCACTGCAAAGCAAGGTTGGCATTACCGCATTATTATATATATATCCTTACAATATTTTATAATAATCCTATAATGAGATATATAAATATCTTGTTCATCACAGTCTATGCCGGAGTCGTGTCGTCTCCTGTGAAAGGTTTTTTTTCCCAGAATTTACGGCAAAAAGTTGTGTACAATGTACAACCGACATTCGATATAATATAAATTGATATGACGTTGTCCAAAGGCTTTTTGTTCGTGTTGAGATTATTAGGCCGCCAGTATAAAATAGAGTAATAAAATAAATAAGAATTAAAATTATTATTACATAAAATAAAAATTGTTGGTTCTTGGGATTGTGATCCATTATTGTATGGACAGGAAAATAACCTTCTAATAGGCGTTAATTGAGGAAAACACGGCAAAAATTACTGAGAAAACAATGTTGTATCTTTTTAATTGTATTTTCAGAGATTTTTAGAATTCTACATTTCTCTTGCTTCTTTTTATTAAATTCATTTTTAATATCAGAAATGAATCTTTTATTTTTATATATTTAGCTTTATATAAAATTAAATTCTCTAACTTAAAAATATGTTTGTATTTTGCTTCCCGTCAGCCATTGTTGGTAATATCGAATCTTCTTTGATTTTCTGAAAACATAACAGTATTTTCGCCATACAGTATTTCCAGGTAAAAATTATTTTACTTGGAAATAAATACTCTATAGTGTATTCACCAGAATTTTGTTCAAAGAGAATTGTAAAAGAATTAATTATGACAACGCTTTATTTTTGTAGTCACTTTTCTGTATTTTGTTTATGAGAGGTTCTTAAAAAAAAAAATTAAATTCAAGCTTTTACAAATTTCATAACATGGTATTCTTTTAGAAAATAAAAATACGTAAGTATTCAATTAATTAAACGAAAATTAAAAACTCCATAAACTTACTTCAAATGAAATTTATTCATTCAAAACGTTGAATTACATAACTTAAAGCTCAGCAAGTACCAGGGTATTATAACAATATAAGAGGTTTTAAACTCGTTGGATACTGAGAGCGGCTCAAGAAACAAACATTTAGAACAAGCTCGTGCGTTGTTAACTCGAAACATATAACTTGTTCATCATAACATTATTATATGAAACTTGTACAATACACGTGTATGTAGAATGTATATTAATTAGTTGGTGGTTTATTCTGATATATTATTAATAGCTTCCTACAACTCGTGCGGAATTATTTCAATATTGACAATACGAAATTTGGAACTACAATTTATTAATATTAGGAATACTTGCTTTGTTCATCTGGTTTTCTATACCACTTGCAAGTTTTTAAACTAAACAGAGTTTCGTTAATATGATAGGGTACGTAATAACCGGAGATTTAAAACAAAAGAGAGGAGGCATTAGCCCAGCAGTGAGACATGCAATTGGTTATTTAAAAAAACCTGAATCTTTTAATTTAGAATACGGGTATTAACGCGAACACGCATTTTAAATAAGTGTGCTGTTTTGGCGCAGGTTGCACTGGCCGTGGTCGCAGGCTGACTCTCTGAACATAAACCGTAGCTGTAAATACATAGGGGATTTAAACCACGACCTTTGGACGTCCAAAGCCTTACAATCGAATTACTAGCGTTGGATAAATTTAACCCAATTATTACATTGCAGCGCGTCACTTTTGCTTCATGCGTTTATACGTAGGCAATATTTTGCTTAAAACCTTGAAATCTTTATTGATTGAATGTAGTTATTTAATGTTTATAGTCGCTTTAGTATTTATGAGCAATAAATTTTGTTTTCGATAGGTACGTGTTTAATAGTCCGTGAAGATCTAAGATGATATTAATTCATTTATTGCTCTTTAACTACTTCATAGCGTGTTATATTTGGCGATTATTGTTCAAAATAAAAATTTCGAAACTACATACGCTGTCTATTACCTACAGCGAGATATTATTTTGTTTCAAATAGAGATTATTTAATATTTTATTTTAGAGAACACTCTTGGTAAAGGTTTTGTCGTTTAGATGTTAAATCCCCGACTACTAGGTCGTTTATAACTTTTAAACTCTCGCGTTGCATGTTATATGGGAATTAACGCGAACACGCATTTTACCTTAAAATGCCACACGTTTCGGCGCAGGTTGCACTCGCCGTGGTCGCAGGCTGACCAGGCAGTCACTCGCCGTGGTCGCAGGCTGACCAGGCAGTCACTCGCCGTGGTCGCAGGCTGACCAGGCAGGCACTCGCCGTGGTCGCAGGCTGACCAGGCAGGCACTCGCCGTGGTCGCAGGCTGACCAGGCAAGCACTCGCCATGGTCGCAGGCTGACCAGGCAGGCACTCGCCGTGGTCGCAGGCTGACTAGGCAGTCACGGCAATGGGAGTAGACCTATTGCCGTTCATCGGGCGTAAATTGGACAAAAATTAAAAATAGCAAAACCTGGATCTAATTCGTACTACTCTGTCTAGTCTGGCTACACCATACATGATTAACAGACGTGATTTATGAATGTCAAAATCGGAAAATCCAGCAAACACAACTAGTATTAACACTCCTAACAAAATCCACAACCCATCTCATTTTCACACCCATATCGTGTGTCGATAGCAGTCCATGATGTATCGTTGGAAATATACTGTAACGTGATAATATTGATTAATAGGCGGTGTATCGAGACTGATTGATTACTTCAGAGACGTGATACGAGGTTATTAGGGCGCGTGGATACGTCTATCAGATGCAACCAGGGGCGAAATTAAGAGGGAAGAAATTCTGGGTAAAGGAGCATGGATTGATGTGTGGTTTTTTGCACATTTGGCGAGCTAAATTGGGGTTCTCGTTCAATTTCACTTTATTAAGTTTAATATTAGGTAGTTTCTGCTAAAATAATTGCAATGTGATCCACTCTCCGTACGTGTGACGATTTTTGGAAATAAATACAGAATTATGTACCTACTTACTTGTTTTAAAAACTAAATTTCTCTCTTATATTTATATTCTAGTCTTGTTTCGCCGGATTTGTGGCAAACATACAAATCAATTACTACCGAATACGACGCAATAAATATGTTATTACGTGAATCATACAACCTTTTTATTCTGAGTCAAAATCGAACCTACAACACCCGCACGCATCGATAGCGCTCCGATGACTACCTTGACAACTATACCACGAGATAAATTTAGTTTTGAATATTCTTTTCCTTAGGAATATTACGATCTGATCGTTTAATAACCAGCTAATAGTATTATTCCACTCGTTTAGCGCAAAACTATCCAATTTGGAGCAAATTGAACACAAACATTGTAAGTCGCAAACAATTTTCAATATCACGGCTCACTGTCTCTTGGAAGCCAATTCTATTACAAATTGATTATTAGAATAGTTATACACAGACCGGGATGATTTTATCTGTACCCGTATTCAATTGATTGTTAACTTTGGGGTTGAATGTTGATTTACGTGATAACTTCGGCCTTTGAAACACGCCAAATATAACATCGTACAAAAAATGTTATGCGGTTAGATTATATTATATTTTAGATATTTTTTTTCCACTTATAGACATCTTTCCACTTGTATCAAACATGTTCGTCACATCTTTAAAGTGTGCCACATTGCGATGGCATGAGGTTTGTCAGCTCACTGTATCAACGTAATTTTAAAAGAAGCAAATTTACATATCCAAATTTTTCGAAATATATCCAGACGGACAGAACCACACTTAACATCCTTATTTTCCTCCTAGAATTAGCAGAATTGCAACAAAATCCACATTTAAAACCGTTTTTTCTTCTAAACCGGTACAGTACAGCATATATCTACAGTCGTCTTTACAACAACACATTACGATCATTTGCATAGCGATACGAATGTATTACACACATATACATACGTATAACGTAACGTCTCTGTAGTGGCAATGATGCATTAAATTGAGCTCTGTGGCCTTAGGGTCTATGACTCTACGTGTTAGGTTAGAGGTCAGGGAGCTTAGACCTTGGTGTAATAGTTATGTTATATTATTATATTTATTATATGTAGTATAAGTTTATTTATAGCATCTGAGTAACGGTATCAGTGGAGTGAAATAGTTGATTAATAGTATTGGTATGTTCGAACTGCCAAAAAATTTTTTTATCAGATGACGAAGTAGTTTTTGTATCGTTCATGTCCCACTGCGCAGGTCTCCTACCGAATGAGGGTAGGGTTAGGCCTTGAGTCCATCGCCGAGGGTTATCGGTGGGCTGAGTCCGGCTCATCAGCATGTAGAGAAATAGGATGCTAAGTTTTCTTCCCGAATTAAAGAGTTAAGAGAATGCTTTGCGTTTATTGCAGTCATTCTTTCAAACAAGGAAGCGTTTGAGAAGGTTGAAAAGATACACAAATGGTATAAATCCCACTTAAATAAGTCTAAACATAACCGACTCGACCACATTTACAACCACCAATTAAACTGACACTTACTCCTTCATAGTTAACCTTCCTTGTTCACCAACAACGTCATCACCTGACTGGACAGAAACCTTTTAAATCATTAAAATCCCTCAAAAGATGCTTCCTCGTTTATAGCAACGATAAAGAGAGACGAAACCGAGGAACTTTATAGTCTCGTCAAAAGTCAGGAGATCGTAACCTTTGACATGCATTTCAGAAAGGTTTGCGGACGTTGTCCACATAAGCAACTAAAAATCAACCTTACTTTGTGTTGCGTAAGGATTTTTTACTGAACGATTAAATTAAATCATAGGTAAATGTAACTGAAACCATTTTCAAAGCAACTGTGTTGTTGCTGGCGGTAAAGGTTTACCAATAGGTTAAATCGATTGTATTTTTTTTTCTCCAAAATACATATTTGTGTAAAAATCTATGAAGCTTAAGTTAAGAACGTAGAGTAGTAGTACACAAAAAAAAATATGACTACATCAATACATTAGTCAAATCATAATCAGAATTAATGCTCGTTTGCAATTAAAATGTTAAATTTTAAGTAGGTAATAAAACAACATACAAAAATTATATTTCTTTATATTGTAAAAATAATTACGCATATTTTAAATTTATCCCATCAAATGACCTTCTCAAACATTTTTTGTATCACAAGCTTAACCTTATGCATAAATAAATACATTAGTTAAGGCACTCGTTCCGTGTTGAGCAATAACAATAATAGTCTTACTTCCTATATAGTTGTATCACATAAGGAACTTTATGTACCCTCTGCTATGTACTACTATCTCCACTTAGTGTAGCGATCCACCTGCCGAACCTTAAGTGACGGGAGGTACGTAAATTCGTCGTTACTTTGGGTGATATGCCTTATGGAACTCAAATAACATAGAAACGGTATCGGACAGAGAGTTCGGCGCCGAATATTGCGCAATTGTGTCACTAAACTTTAGGCCTTAAAATGGTTTTAAATACCGTACGATAGTTTTATAAAAAAAAGAGGGCATTACCCATCAAATCTTAAAAAATATTATCGTATAATATTAGGTCGGGGAAGAAGATTTTATTACAAGTTCATACATACTATAATGCGAAAAGAATTTTACTTATTTTTGAAAAAAAATCCCCTAAAAAAAATGCGTAACAGTGATAAGTGAGTTATTTATTTTGTAATTCAGTTTAACTATTTTTTTTAATTTGTGCAACAACAATTACAATGTAAGTTAATATCAGTGTTACAATGCAAGATCTAGTAAAAACTCATAATAAAAAATGTAAAAAAATAATAGATACTAAATATATCATTGCGATAGTCATACTTCGACAGGGACAATTGAAATTAATTATTATGATTGTGTACTTAAACTATGACAAAACCTAACCAAATATATACACATTGGTAACTTTGTGCTTAAATAATAACATTTATTAATTAATGCTTAATGATAATAACCACCTTTAAAAGCATTAAATGCTTTTGCTATAATTTTGTGATGAGTTAAAAATCACAGCCCGATCCCTTATGTATAATTCGTTAGTTACATTATGAACTATGACTGAAAAATCTTATACATTTCGACTTAACAATATAGTAGATGTGCTGTGACCGACAAACAAAATAATATTTTATAACAACGAAGCCAATGCATCATTACTTCGTTTTTCCATGCTTAGGTTTTAAAAATTAAGGTAATCTAGCTCTATCTGTCTCTCTGGTCAATGTTCAAGGCTTCACTATCACTTAATAATTTATTACTCCACTACTCGCCATAGTTGTTAGATAGCCCACCTTTGTCATTAACGTAGCTATCCGTTAAAAAAATATATTTCCAAATCTGACCAGTAACTGCAATCATACAAACAACAAAAAGTTTATTGTATTCGTTGATTTCGAGCACAAAACTCTTTAAATCTATTCTTTCATTAAATACCCAATTTGCTTCATCTCTTTATCAAACTGTTCGTTTCTGTACTTCTTAACCTTACTTAACCAGACGCCGAAGCTTGCCGAACTTCTGCAAGTGCCTCCGTACCTTGGAGGAAGGCACTCCAAGTCTATATGCTGGTGGAGGGACTTGAGGTCGTTGCCGTGGAAGTGTATCCGGTCCCAGGCGTCCCGCGGTATGAACTTCTTGAAGAGGTAGAAGAATGTGTTGAGGATCCAGGAGTAGTTGATTATGTGGCAGGATCGCAGGCGCCCTGGTACTGCTACCTGTTGAAAAAGGACGTTTTATTAAGATTGAGATGAGAGGTCAGTTGCAGTCTTTAATTAACTAGGCTTATTTAAGTTTTGCAAAAGCCATCATTTAGCCTGTGTTCTTATCCGAAATTAAGATTGGAAATATTCGGTTTTAAGATAACTCACTGGTCCACTATCTGACGTACATATATCTACGCCGAAAATAATACTATAATTAAAAGTTTCTCTCATATCAAGCAGAACATTAAATTGCAAAGTATAGTCCGAATGACCTATTAAAAGAATTAAGGCTCAATATTTTTTTATTCACGAGAGTTTATATTAACATCAAATCAGAGTTAGCGATTTTGGATATAGGTGTCGCCAAACAACTTGAACACAAGTAGTTATTTTAGAAAGCAAACTAAACGTAGACCCAGTGCGGAGGACTCTCGGTTGACTGTTCTACCAAACAAGCGATCGAAGCGCTATGCGCTATAGCCCTAGCCGTCGCGCTCTGTTATTCTTTCAAAGCGGACCTAGAAATCGTTCCTTATGATATAGCGAATTTGTTCAAGTTATTTGGCGGCAACTGTACCTTAGTCCTCTAAATAGGCATAACTATAATAAAATATGTCAGTCTACATAATATGTAGTCCTCAATTAGTATAACTTAGTACGCGCGTCACTCATCGCCTTGTGAATAGTAGTGAGACAATCATTGTGCATTCTCACGGCGCGGTGACGTGCTCTCAAGAATGTAATTTGTTTACATGACTGTGCCATTATGTTAGTACATAGTCTATTTATATCTAGGTTCATGGCACATTATAACACAGGTGAAGAAAATAAATGGTCAGTTTTCTTTTAAAAGGAAATAATATAGGAAAACGTTTCTTAAACGTAGATACATTCAGATTTTTATAGGGATAACGATAAAAATCCCCCTTCATAACGATAAAAATCTACTTTCCCACATACTATCTCCAACAATATATTTTTTTAGTAGCGTGACCAAAATCTGATTTGTTATTGAAATTGTTATAAAATAATTAAATAACACTAAATACTAAGCAAACAAATAGGTTCAAACCAAAAATGTTGCCTAGGAACGATCACTAGCATTTCTGCAATTATTGCTTACCTAATTTACATAAATCTATCAAAGTCGTTAAGTTTCAATTAGTAAGAATTTGCTTTAAAAAGCCTCTATAATTTTGATTTATCTGAGTTACAATGTAAGTAATAGCTAGATTAATATTGCTTCGTCCTTGCATCAAACTAATAATTTGCAACATAATTGCAATAACGGCTAAACAAATCACTGTCCATTCAAAAGAATTTTGTAATGGAACACATAGCATAGATTAGATTTAGATTTGCTCTTTAACCAGAAATGTGTTCAAATCTACTAATATTTGCTGCTTTAACAAACGCTGATAAATTTAAGTCTTTTACTGGAACTTATCCGTGCACGAAGTCTCTTATTACAATGTTGTTGCTGGAAACGAAAATATGTATCTCCTTAACCAGATGTGTTTCATGACCCAAATACACTTATTAGTAGCGTACCCCAGAAACAAAGGAAAATCAGTACTAAAAGTCAACTCACCCCCATCAAACAAACGATTTGGTACGCGACGGTTGGTGTCAATGTGGCCACATGCCTCAGTGTGATGCCCTCAAGGTCTACGAGGACGGTGGTGCCGATGACCTGCAGTTTTGGCTGCCTCACTCCAATCTCCATCATCGCCATACCAGCCTTGACTAGCTCTTCCACTGGAAACTCGTTTGGGTCCCACATTCCTGAAATCAATAAGGGTTATAGAAACTATTTTAATTTTTTGAAATCCTTTTGTATTCATACAAAGCGAGGAAAATCATAGTTAAAGCCTTCTTAAACTTGAAAATTATTCAATTTCGTCATTATAATTAAAAAATAATACTAACAAGAAATATTTAATCATTCATTATCTCAAAGAGTTTCGCGGAAGGACATTTATATAATTTGGAAAATAGACTGTAGGTTTGTTTGTCTTACCAAATCTAAATATAGATAGCCGTCCAATATCTGGTCGATCGAGCATAGTGCCTTCGTATGCATCCTTAACTTTGATGAGGTCCCAAAGGTCTACTCCCTTGTATAAGTGCTCGTACTGCTCTCTGAATGCGCAGTAACGAACTAACTGTGGAAGAAAGAAAACTTTTATAAATCTCTTTAATCGTATGCTGTCCTGGTACACACGTGTGCTACTAGTATGTGTAATCCTACGGCTTGAATTAAGTATTCCTAGAAAATTATATCGATAGTACCTATAATCATCTTACTGACATTATATACTTTCGCTATATACCTACTACATGGAAATAATAGTATATAATATGGATTACGAATAGAAGCAGAGATATACTGCATAATTTGTATTCTTCAATACTAGGAACATTTTTTTACCTGCATGCCTATTATAATACCATGTAAATATAATGAACAAAATTCTCTGTTAAAACTATAATATATTTTCGGACCCAATTTCCATGAAAACTCATTTATCACGTGAACCGTAATCAATTAAACATTTATCCGTGAAAATAATAAAGCATAGATCGTGGACGTTCCCAGGGGTGTCATTAAACACAATGATGAAGATTAAATGATGGTCTTAGTATAGGGAAGCAATGTCCTTGCTTGTAACAGATTTTTTATATTTTTCTTCTTCTTATCGTATGGTCAACCTAGTGTCAGTCGTTCAAGCCGCCCGAAGGCCTTGACATGGCTTAACGACTGTTACCTTAGTAGATAACAGCCGGGACCGACTTTTTACGTGCCCTCCGAAGCACGGAGACGCCCAGTTCAAATACCACTATGCGGTCACCCATCTATGGGATGACCGCGCTAACGGTTGCTTAACCCACAGATCGTTGACCGACCGGTGAGCATAACTGGCTATGGGCGCCTTTTTTTATTTATTCTTTCCCAGTCACTTAAATTTTACGGACGTACGGATAAAAATAATTTTGATAGCTCTGCATGCACTGGGTAAGCACTTCGGCGCCAACAAATCCTTGCAATTTTTTCTATAAATTTTATTGGTGCCTGCCCGAAATAGAAAAACAAATTAAACAAGATATTTACCAGTCTATGTGCCCTAGGTACTGTAAAGTTTCTGACTCGTAGAAATTTCAATAAAAACTCATCATCCATTCTGTAAGGGAAGCATTCTTCTCGATCTGAAACAACAAATATTGTAGTTATTACAAATTTACATAAAAAATAACATACAAACAAAGCCTTATTGAGGGCATCCATTTTTATTTTTTGGATAATTTTGAAGTGAGGAGTATTTTTGTAATATGTAACATTTCAAAAGGGTATCAATCAACTCACACACGGTCATCTGATTCCAAACTAAGCAGAGCTTGCTCTATAGTAACCAGATAACTGATAAACATACTTATATTGTATTATTTACAAAATTGGAACGTTCTAAAAATGCACAAATATTTTCAGTGTAACTTTAGATAAAAATATTTCTGATTTATAATATTTTGTCTATAGTCTACTTGTTTATATACTGCACTGTGTAATGTTCTAGGTACATCTAAGTATACCTCAAGTTCTTGACTATAAATTATTTACTTTACCCACAAATAAATAACTGTAAGTCTCGTAGCTCCATTATTTCACAGCACATAAACGTAAATTCTCTCGTAATAATATAAATATAAGAATATTTTATGTTCAATTATGCCTCGACACGGATACCTTCCTTGTTCAAGACGTATTTTCACGTCAGAGAATATCTTCATGAAAATTCATAGAAACTTTGTTTTAAATATTTATGTTTCTTTCTAATTGATGTTGCTATGTTAATTGATTATGTACATTTATCAATGAATAAAGTTTATTTAGTTAAGTTAAAAAACATATAGTTTCCTTCAGTTTCAGTTCAGTTTTTTAATTAAAAAACTACTATAGTTCTTGTTTAGGGGAACTTTGACAAACATACAAAAAACGGAAGTAAATATGTTACGTGTATAATATATATTGTGATGCAATATTTTTCTGATCGCATCGATATTTATTTCGTGTGGGAACTGAACCAGATTTAGCAATACTCTTTTATTTTACCAATCATGTTTAAACGGTTAAAATGATAATTTTACGTCCGTAATCCCCAAATTCTATCAAACAATTTATATCATAAACTACTAATAACGATTTACTCAAGCTTGGATTCGAATACACGCTTCACCAAGCATCGCTGATAATATTGCGACAAACTGTCACATTGCACGTCAAAAGAAACAATGGTAATGCGATTGATTGATGTCTTATATTTTACAACTTATTGTTTATCCTCACAAAATAAATATTTACTTTAACAGGAAAACTATTCACAATAATTATTAACATAGGTTGACAACCGGTATTAAAATATTGAGCAAAAAGTTCTGCATTTAATTATAATAAGAAACAGAAAACGTGTTATAACACGTGACTAAAAGCTGTAAAAACTTACATCTATTTATTTTATTTTTATAAAAAAGATTTCCTGTCACGTTTGTCTTTTTAAGCTTTGCTTTTTTGTAGCGATATACTCGTATCAAAGTGAATCTGTATTGTAATTTATGCAGTCCTAAGCGATAAAGAGCGCCCACTAATAATCGTAAACTATATATCAACAGAAACTCATTAAAATAATAATCAACCACTAGCTCGATTCTCTACCTTTATCGACTACCGACAACCAGCTACCTATTATGAAATATTTCATGAAAATCTAATAAGCACTTCTAGCAGGCTCCGTAAGAACTATTTTGGCAGTAATGTATAATAAATAGAATACGGGAATATTTTGGCAGTATCTTTCAAATGTCAAATTTTCGATACTCGACTGAACCGACTGTAGAGAATTGCGCTACTGGGCATTGAAGCTAAAATCTAATGATAACTCAATTACAAAACCTACTATGAGTAGCACCATAGAGTTATGTGAGTCTTACCTAATATCATTTTTCTAAACTCCGTTATCGCTGCCCCCCTGGTATGTTGGTGTTCGTTGCATAGTTCCTCTGCTAACTCTAATAGTTCCGGGCTCTCCTCAGTGTTCAGCTCGGCTTCGAAGCCGATTTCTAGGAAACACTCGTACATTATGATGCCCTAGTATTAACACCTGGAAAGATAGAAACATAGTTTAATTAAACCTGGTTTAATAATAATTAATGCTTACTAATATAATATTTATTTTTAAAAACAATATGTCCGTATATTTATTTTTTATATTCACATAAAAGACCTGGGTATTAATGAAATTTAGCTCACAGATAATTTGAAACCTGATCTTACGGTTGCAACTAAAGGCTCGAGAACGCCTAGATCAATTATTGTCGAGTTAAAATGTATCCCTTATACAAACTGTTTTTTATATGACTTTAAACGCTATCGCTAGATGTACCCCAGAAACGGTAACTTAATGATCATTTTTCAGTCTTTCAAACACTTCGGAGGGAATATCAACAATCATCAAAGTTAAAATAAGATAACGAACTCCCCAAATACGTAAAAAGACCCTAATGGTACAGAACAAAGTCGAGGCTATCACCCAGTTTCATTTGCATTGGAATACAGTCTCGTTTAATCACCACTTACAGCCAGTCCAACTGGTTTGAGCCAAAGTCCACGGCTAACTGTACAACTGTTACTGCACTTACGTTTAAGTGTCACTTATCCGTTCACGTAATCAGTTCCATGTTATGTAAGTACAGTATTACGTGATTATATTAAAATTGATAAAGGATATCAATATTACAAGTAGGCTGGTAAGAATTGCAGAATATAAAGTATAATAATTAAGGTGGTCGCCACGCCATCAGTGCATCGAGAGATTGTGGGTTCGATTCCCACACGGAACAAATAATTGTGCGATCCACAAACATTTGTTTCGAGTCTGGTTGTACTTGACGTCCGTTGTTTGTATGCTTGTAGGAGACTCTGCGACACAAGAGCAATTCTTAGTGCGGGAGTTGTCGTTTTTAAGTTTCCCTTCATTACTTCTCGGTTAGATTCAATTACTAGTAAATACTATAAGTAGCGTACAAGCGAGTAAAAATTATCAGATTCGCATTTAAGATTCTAAAAGTGACTACCTCAGTGTCACGGTCGGTAGAGTAGCCGAGTTCTAAAGCCGGATTCGATGCCCGGTCAGGCAAAGTATTATTGGTAATTTCTAATTTATCTTAGTCCGAGTATGTATCACAATAGTAGCTTGAAATTTGTTAACGTGCCCTGAATATCGCAATAGGCTTGTCCTCTATAACATGGGAGTAACATTGTTAATGACGAAACGTGGATGTATTTTAAACACCTTTGCCTAAATCTTCTGGTACAATATATTATTACGGCCATAATATTACGTATGTGTCTATGTATGTAAATATATGTTGTTGCTGAAATAATTTAATTTTAGTAATCGCATCTAGAGTAGTTCCCAGACTTCAATCGGCCATTGTTTTAGAAAAATAAACACCCAAACATAAATTCACACTGCCTTTAAAGCTAATTCAAATTAATTATATAATATTATTTACATAGAATGACCACTTAGAATAAATCCTTATTTTTATTATGTTATTTAACTACTCATATACCAATTATTATTTTCAGAATCACGTTAAAACATCAAAAAATATAAATAAATATTAAATTCAAAATAATTATAGTAAATTACCCTGAGACTGGTTTTTACTGAGGTCTAATTTCGTTGTTTAAATTCGTACATGAATCAGGCAAATTTCCCATAGAGGAAGGCATAGCCTAGAAAACGAAATTCTTAATAAATGATTGCCTGACAATATTTAAAATACCTTTACAGATAACGTTCTGTTGAGCTTAAAGTCGATCCACAGGGTCAATGAACTCGCTGAAGAGAAAGAGCATAACTAATTCAGTGATTATCAAATTGCTGGCGTAAGCTTGTTCTGAATCTAAAAGACAGCTTCATAGACGTATACGTAAATCTCCAAATACAAGTTTCAGATTGCATATACTAGAACACAGCAAATACAAAAATAGATTTATAGATAGAAGTTAGTTAAGTTGTAATACGTTTATTAATACGACTTTTTAATACTTCGGCTCCTTCATTGAACATAACGAAATAAATATTAAAAATTATAACTTTTACTGCTATATAGTAAATTAAAAAAAACAATTGTAAAAAGACAATACTTAGACAATACTTTCCGTGGTGTTACACCGTGGTCCTAAGCTTCAAGCAAATGGACACTTTATATAAATAAATTTAAAAATAGTTCTCAAATACAATATCCTAGCATAACTTGAAAATTTTGTCACTCTTTCAACACTAAAGCTCAGCGGCCTTCGAACAGCCTAAAACTTTACATAATTTTAAAGACTATAACACACGTCTTTACTCGCGTTTTTAATATTAGCTAATCATATACGCCATATATTTATA
The DNA here is from genome assembly GCF_050436995.1 of Anticarsia gemmatalis. Classification (NCBI taxonomy): domain Eukaryota; kingdom Metazoa; phylum Arthropoda; class Insecta; order Lepidoptera; family Erebidae; genus Anticarsia; species Anticarsia gemmatalis. The sequence goes on from NC_134759.1 coordinate 11,060,686, forward strand.
CCTAATAAATATTTATATTAGCGTTTATTTATTATGAGGAAGGAAATATTGATAAACTATGCATGATTTTATCTTCAATGATTCCGGAAAATAATAAATTGAATTAATTTCGGCGAAGTGGTTCAGTGGTCAATATTACTGAGAAATACGAGACCTTTAAAGACAGTCATGCTTATTTCTGATAGGAAAGATTAATTAAAGAACAGGGATGGGCAACAGCTTCGACGGGTATTTCATGTAGTCAATCGTAACGAAGGGTAAATTAAGTTATAAATTTCAATTTTAGGTTTTTATACAGGTATGCAATTAACTTATAATAGAAGATCCAAGTAGTGATCAATAGTGATCTTAGATCGTTGTTAGGGTAAGGGCCCGTTCCCACTATGTCGTGACGACAGATAATCGTGTAGTTTGAGGTGTCGTGGCTTATATGTTTAAATGGAGGAGTTCACATTATAGAACAACACGACCTGCTGTCGACGACTGATTATCGTGAGAGTGGGGCCGGCTAGATACGACAGTCACTAAACAAAAAAAATGTTGACGACAAACAATCGTTGTAATGGGAGCAGCTTAAGACGACAGTCGTCCAACGATAAATTAATCGTTACGACATAGTGGGAACCTTATGTTTAGATTTTAGAAGCAATAAAATCGGCCTATGCTTACTTGAGATTTAGCTAAAATGTTTAAAATTCACATAACTAATTTCATAAATATTATGAAGCAGAAAACACAAAAAACTGCAACCACTAAAACAATGTGATTTTATTAAAATCACTTTAAGTTGTTGCTAAACATGTTTTGCGACTTTGTATGCTAGACATTATGCAGATTTTTATTTACAACAATTATACGAGTGACCTACGACAACAATTTCCTATTACTCCGACTCATTAAGCATGTTGCAGTCTATCACTACCCATACAATTCAGTAAAGAAAAACATCAGTCACTTGTAAGCTGTTTGTATAAAGTCTGCTTTATTACGATACGCATTTAAATGCTGCTTGTCACTATAATTTAGAGAATTGCAATCGCTAGGCATATATTGTATTTTTTATGTGTATAGAAAGCAAAGAAAAATCTGTGCTAATCTAGACTGGTTTGTAAGTTTTCGTTAAGCAACAGGCCCCATGCAAAAGCGATTTCGTAGTATACATTTTATGAATATTAGAACCACCCAAATAAAATATGAAAATGTCTATTTATGGCGTACAACTAAAATAATTCACCTATTTAATCTAAAAGGATAACAGTACAAAAGGCATTTCAATGAATCAAATCTTTCATAATCCATGAATATTTCACACAGGAAAACCTACGAGAAGATTACTGTACAATAATAATTTATTATCTCAGGTCAAGTCAGGTCTGACAGTCACGTGTAACATAATCGCGTCTAGATCACTATCTGTTCCTAGACTTTAGAAAATTGACGTAATTGTGCTACGTGTATCGACGATGTATTTTGAAATGTTGTAGTCGGTTTGCGTAATAAGAATAAATTTCTGGGCAATCGTACAAATACAGCACTGCTTCGGGCCCTTTACTTAGATTTGGTAAATATAATTACAGGAAATATTTACTTCTTTTGTTAGTACCGTTGATTGATTGAACATGGCAATTAGCCATGTTCAATCATTTACTCCTTCATCAGTCAGTTTTAATGAGCTTGTATAAAACGAAATTAAAAAATGGAAGTTCTCGAAATCCTTTACACATTCTTAGTTATATACATTTTAAAAATCATACTTTCTTTCCATAGGAGTAGGCAGGGACCTGAGGCCACGCAATGTTCATATAAAATGTAACAGTCCATAATGCAACAATATGACACGGAAACGTGACCCAAAATATCATAATCAAGGAGCGATTTTGAAAGTAATAAATCAATAATACAATTAACATATTAAATACTAAAAGTAAAATAAAGTTACATAACTTAATAAAAGTTGTGCAATCACCATTCTATCGATGCATCGTTGCGAAATTTAAAAAAGCTCCACGTAAATTCGTTTTACAAAAGTGCTCTTCACTTTTATGAAATCCGTGTATAAAATACAGCGACATTGCGGTTAAAAGGTTGCACTTACAGGGAAACTTTATTTTCTAAACTGCATACAACGATGTACTTTCGCTTCTACTTTTCATAACTTAATTTCGGTAAATTGCTTCTGAAGACATGAATAAAAAAACAAGCAATATCTGTGAAATCCTTAGTATGATGTTTTTTTCGAAGCTGAAATAGTCTGTAAATAGAGAGCTCAATTCAAATATCAGTCTGGGGGACTCGAGTAACAAATAAGGTATCGTAATATATAAAATTCTCATCGTGTTTGAGATCCGTTTAGCAATTTAGCATTATGCCGCGATAGTTCAAAATCTTTAAGTCTGGGAAAGTTGAGTTTTTGAAACAAAGTGTAAAAAGTAATTTTACGCCAAAATTATCAATGTATTATTATAAATACTTACCGAAGCTGATAATAATAACAAAATGTACGTCATTGAATCTGTTTACATGAGACGAGAGGTCAAGCCCGAACTGTGATAATAAACCCTTTTCTTATTTTACTTGTTTGTTTTGTGGCAAAGGTGCTAAGTGCCTCAAAAATTTAAGGTCTACTGCGTGTCATTTTAAAGGTAAACAAACAGGAAACCCGCCACCTATAAGAAGAAGAAGGCTCTGTATATCATCAAAGAACAGCAAAATCGTTTATTGTAATGGTGGTAATTCCACAATACGTTCCTACATAATCAATAGTTAATCGTTAAATGGTGCCAATATGTCCTAATTAATTCCAATCATTAGCCTAATTACTTAACTAATTGATTGACATCAAGACCGCAAAAATCTAAATACCAGTTTGTATAGAAATATGTGACGGACTGACTAACTATGTAGATAAAGTTAGTAATAATTTGCTAATACAATCTAAATGTTACTAACGTTTTTGTCCACTAGCCAAAAGAGAGGTAACTTCTCATGATAAGAAAAACATACTCTATTATTTGATAGTGAGATATAGATAAATATGGTTTTTAGTTGCTGTTTCTGTCTGAATATTTACACAGTTGATTAACCTGTCCAAGAGGTATTTTTAATTTTATGGTGTTTTCAACTTATTGTCGTCCTTCACCAGGTACCATAACCATATGTATGTATATTTATAGATATTTAATGGACTCTCAGAGTTTAACATAAAACCAGTTTTACTCTTTGACAAAGTTTCTTTCTATTTTTATAAAATAAATAATTAATGGGAAGGCTACACGCTATTGAACTCTACACTATGTACCAATTCAACTACGAACTACAAATACGAAATATTCACTACAGACGTGTTTAACAGCTATTAGATTTTAATAAAAACTCCTCGGTATTACCTAAAGCTGGTCATTCTACATTTCCTAATAAAAAATCGCGTTTTTAACATCCAAGACTCACCCACCCAAATACATATTAATATATAGCGGTTGTAACATAAAGTTATATTACCGGGTACTTTTTTATAGAGTTTTAATAAACTTCATAAAAAAATACTGTGACTAACAATTCACGCATTCTTCTTTCTTGAAGCTTACGACAGAATCGAATTTGATTGAATCAGATTCGAACTAATATCAAATCGTCCTATTAAATTAAATTTATTATTTTAAACTCTTCAAAAATTTAAATACCCAATCAGTTTATTTTAAGCCAGCATTCAATCAAACTAGTTTAGAATTTAAGAGCTCGATTTGACATTAGCTCGAATAAAATTCAATCGAATTTGACTCATGTTAGGAGTAAATCGACTATCGACAAACGAAAAAAATAATATATGAAAACCTAATCAGCATCTATCAGTAGCCCTAGGAACTTTAACACTACATTTTAAATGTCAAACTCTCGATACTCGATAGTACTGACTATAGAGAATCGCGCTACAGACTGATTACGTCGAGGTCGGCCACTTGTTATTAAATTCAACAACGATAAAACATGATGTCAAGGAATATCCTTAACTTTTGACTGACAGTAATTAAAGTAGTTAACTTTCACCTACTGATCTAAAAAATACTACTTTTTGCGCGATTTTATTACAGACATCATTACTAGTTTTAATTTCGTCTGACAATTTTTAAAAATATTTGACATGGATTTTTTTTTTCTACACAAATAAAATATTAGCACAGTAAACGAAGAAAGATACATCCAGTTTAAGTAATTTTTACAATCTTTTTTGCGTGAAAGACTAACAAATACACAAACATCCGTCCCCACAAACCTTAGCATTAATATATATTATTAATAGAATGTAATCCTAATCAATTAGCTATGTGCTAATTAATAACTATCAATTACATTGTGATTGATAATTACGCCACTTGTAAGTATAAGCAATTAATTACAATATAGGCACCTACTTCTACAACAAATAAAATAAATGATTAAAGTGATGAACAAACAAGTACTTAAACTACAGTTATAGACCCATTACAATAATCAGGACATAACTAAGATTTATTTTACTAGCTTTTCGCCCCGACTTAGCCCGCGCGGCAATTTATCACCTTCTTGGGGGGGATTTCCTAAAATCTTCTCTTAGTACTCCTTTACAGTTTCTTAGGAACCTTCATACCAAATTTTAACTTTCTACGATCAGTAGATTCGGCTGTGCGTTGTTATCAATCAGTCACTCAAGAACGGAAGAGTTTTATATAGAGGTGTAATGATGATTGATTGGTACTTACATTTAAATAAGGCTTTTAAAACACACAAAGTATGGGCTTTTTTATATATATTTAAAAAAGGTGCACAAATAAAACATTTTACACTTTAAAATATTGTAACTTTAACGCTAATAAGCTATTGCCTTCTTGTCGTCAACGCGCCATCGGATGAACAAAAGCAGATCAACGGCTTCATCACACCGAATCGAATCTTATAGGCCAAGTGTCAGTGTCAGCTAACGGAGTTTTGATCTTAGGTTGATGATTAACCGTCATTGGACGGGCGCTGATATCGTACGGATATACGCTGATATTGTACGGGGAGTAGGGTATGTATGTATGTGTATTGTATATATTTGTATTTGAGACTTAAGCCACTGATCGACGGACGAGTAAGACCGCGGTTTTATGGCTCGTCGGTAAAGCTCGCCGGTGTATCATTGCAAAATCACGGTTTTAAATACCGCCGAGCCTGGCTCGCGGCTCGTCGTCGTGCTATATTTTTTACTCGGCTTGCCTTTTTTCAATCCAACTTTTAACCCAAACTTTAGGGCGTTTTCTATTTTTTTTTCATAACTGCGTAATATCCTATGGCGAGATAACACAAGGCTTCAGACTCGGAACAAGACATGTTTGCGACTGTTTTGCTTGCTAATCGATCAGCACCAACGAGCCGCGAGCCAGGTTCGTCGGTATTTAAAACCGCGGTCTTACTCGTCCGTCGATCAGTGGCTTTAGAAGTAAAAATATTTGCCGGCGTGTATGGCGCAGTCGGTAGTGTTGACTCCGATCCGACTGTTGATTACGAGGTGCCGGGTCCGATATCCGGACCGGGTTATGTGCTGTTGGTATATTCAAATTTATATAAGCACGTTTCTCAATTATAGTAACAATAATGGCTATAGGCTCGCCCTCTGGTACATGGGACTAACATTTTTGATAGCGAAACATACCTTCTTAACTCCGATATAACACGGGTGATATTGTGTATGTATGTACACAATAATATGACGTATCTATAAGAATACGTGATACGATGATAGGAGCAACGAAATCAGCGATCACTTTCAAATATACCAAACATGCCGACGAATAAGTTTCGTCATTTGTTTCTCATATTTTAAAATGTCGATGCCCTCTTTGTGGTCGTTCTTGATATAAAAAATAACCAGTTATGTATAATCTCCTTACACACATTTTGGTCGATATTTCAAAATAAACACGTGAGTTTTTATTATAACGGTAACGTGACTATTGGAATTTCCATGTTAAAGGTGACGCTTCTCGACTAAGTAGTCGTTTTTGATCTAAAAAGGTTTTATGCCCTGCGTCATGGGGTAATCCTTGCTATGATTTTTACATAACAATATACATAGTGTCTACACGTATGTATGGGAACCATAAACAGATTTTTCTTGTCTAAAACTATCTTCTTATGATATATTATTTATCTTATATATGTTATATATGAAAATGAATCACCAAATGTGATGCCAGGCGCAAAATTCAAATTCAATTCATTGTTTTTGTAACAGACAGAAAAAAACAAAAATGCGTAGGAACGTCGTGAGCAGAGCTGCGCAGGTCAGCTAGTATATATTTTATATATTTGTAGTAAATATATAGTAAGCTATGCTCGTAAAGTTTCCTGAAATACAAAAATCAATGTCCTACGCAGGATTACAACTTATTACCAAATCTATCTTTACCTATGGTACCAGGGACTCATAAACATCGACGTTTACTCCATCACCTATACGTGTCGTATTGATTACGAACAAAAGGATTGGAATGAGTAATGATGAGCAACAAACAACAAGACATGCATACGCATGCTCGACCTGCGCCTGCATACATGAATAACAAAATGTTTTTGTACCGACGAGACATACGCTGTATATCGTATTTACTAGGCTGTAGGTGTAAACCTAAAAACGAAGTAGCTTAAATTTGTCAAATGTAGCTTAAGTTTGTTATTTTTTTATTTTATGATTTGCTTTCAGATTTGCTCTTGTGTCTCGGGGGCCTTTGCAAACATAGAAACAACGGGCACAAAGTAGGACTGGACCCGAAACAATTATTGATCGAATCCGTGACTTCTGACGCATAAAGTAGACCTCAGGTTTTTGAATATCTTCATTTCGATCTAGCTGTTTAATTGTAAAAGCATAACACATGTACAGACAGATCGATTGAATTTAAATCATTAGTGTGGGTTTTTTACTTCTCGGTATACGATCATGTCAAACCTTCATCAAGACAAGTTTGATGAACACGCTTAAAGCTGATTGCCTTGTGGCTTTAGAGGACATGTAAAAGTCAGACCCAGTTGTTGTTGTTAAGTAAAAATCCGATCTTTGACTGTAAAAGTTACCACAGCAATAATCAAGAAAGAAGATATGGAGATCCTTTTGCCCGATTTGATTTGTTCCGTGTCGTATATAAGTCGGTACATAAGTGTCGGTATACTTATCATTCGGGGTCTTGCCTTAGATGGCATCGACTGAGACCAACTTTATAAGCGACCTCCACAGCATGGAGACGATCTGCCATAATATTCACCCATACCCAACGTCCACTAAAATATTACTTGACTGTGTAATGACCAGTAAGCGCTTGATATGACTAATTGATAAGAGGCTAGTCGATATATTAAAAGTTTTTTGCTTCAAAAAATCTTTCCCATCATTAATCGATTGACAGGAAAGGTTTATCAATGTTTTTACATTATTTTTTGTGAGTTCAAAATACCCGCTGCGCGTCCAACTGTCGGTTTCTAAATGGACGAATGAGGAAGAAACGGTATTTTAGTTTTTTATAACGAAATAATTACAACTTGTTTAGTAGGATGTTCATGGGCCTGTCAAATTGTGATGCGAAAGTGCCGAATCTTTAATCTTATAATTAGAGTGAAAAAAATATCAGTCGCTTTTACTGTGTAGGTAAATATGTACATGAGGAAATCTTACATGTCTAAGGTTTATAGTAGTTCTTGAAAGAGTACAAAGGTCTTCACCGGTATAAAGTATGGAGCAGTAATGGATTAAATTCACCTGAGATAACTTCTTTAGCAAAATAACAGTGAGCCCTTTAGAGAGAGTCTCTAGAGAGACTTTAAGATTCGCAATATAAAAACCTGGAACAGAAGCACTAGAAATTGTAACTAACGAATGTCTGAACTCAAAATCAAAACCAGTGGGTGCTTTGTAAGATCTAGAAATACGAGTACAATTAAAGCTGTGACTTCTTACGGCAGTAAATTTACTTTTTATTAGGTAGGTGTCGGTGTCTTTAAGCTTAGAATACGGAACTCTAAAAGAAGATAATAAACCCTTACTGTAAATACTCTTTTTATTTCGTTACGCTTGCAGAGAGCCGGTGAGGTCATTGTCCTCACTTCGCAGTTCCAAATAACAACATTATGTACGCACATACCTACAAACACATTGAACAGATACTGCAAATGTATTTCTGACTAGTTGACCCGCGCAACTTCGCATGCGTAAGAGAGTAACATTTTTTACTGGTACTCTTCTCCTATTGATTGTGGCGTGATGATATATAGCCTATAGCCTTCCTCGATAAATGGGCTATCTTAAACTGAAAGAATTTTTCAAATCGGAGCAGTATTTCCTGAGATTAGCGCGTTCAAACAAACAAACAAACAAAAAAACAAACAGACTCTTCAGCTTTATAATATTAGTATAGAAGTATAGATATACTTTGTAGTATTCCTATTCCGAATATTTTCATGAAATATTTTTCGTAATAAATTAACTCTACGTTCCTCGGGTTGTTTTCAAAATATGAATAGCATGCATGGTTACGAGTGCTTAATTCCATTTCTCCGAAAATGTTCAAAGATTTATTAAGGAACCATTGTCGGATATTGCACGGAGAAGAAACCACATTAACAAAAATTTTATGTCCAACCAATCGAATTGAACCCCTGTACCTTTAAGTTACACGAGATTGTCTATTTAAGGTTTTTAACTGATGCTACTAGTATTTTCTTTAAAGTGTACTCGCAGGAACACACAACATAATATTACAATATGTGAGTTGATATCATAATCGGACTTTGTCTTTATACTAACGTCATTGAACAATTAACCTCAAACACAGATAACTGCATAACGTACTTATTTGTTTATACTTTATCATAGCTATAAATAATATTGTAAATAACTACTATATTATTGTGCATACAAATTGAAGTATTTCTACCACCATGATACCAGTGTGCTTGTGTGATTGCTCTTCCTACCCTTTGTAGGAATTATAATCTGAAGCATATTCCATACTAATATTATAAATGCGAAAGTAACTCTGTCTGTCTGTCTGTCTGTCTGCTACTCAATCACGCCTAAACTACTGAACCAATTTGCATGAAATTTGGTATGGAGATATTTTGATACCCGAGAAAGGACATAGGCTATATATCTTCACGCTACGACCAAAAGGAGCAGAGTACCAGTAATTAATGTTACAAAAACGGGGAAAAATTTCACCCATTCTCTCTTATTGGACGCAAGCGAAGGTGCGCGGGTCAGCTAGTTCTGTATAGTCTGTACTGTCGACTGTAGTATCGACAGTTTGACATTTAAAATGTACTACCAAAATAGTTCTTAAGGAGGCCGGTAGAGGCGCTAAACAGATTTTCGTGTAAAATTTCTCGTTAGCTAGCCGTCAAGGGGTAGGATTACTGATTCTACATGAACTTACTGTTCAAATAAGTGGGTGTTTCCTACGTTTGCTAAATAAAGTTAGGTACATATAAATAAATAAATAAATATCATTGGACAACTCACACACGGTCATTTGATTCCAAACTAAGCTGAGCTTGTACTATGGTAACCAAATAACTGATAAACATACTTATATAGATAAATTGACATCCAGGCTCAGAACATATCGGGTAAAATTGTAACATCTGAGCAGATCCTATACAAAAGCGTTCTGTGAGTTTAAATTTAACTAGATTACACAAATAACCGCTTCGAGTGCTGTTATAAGAGAATGTTTTTAACAATCTAACGAACAATAAACTTTATTTTCATTTGCGGTATTTAAACGTTATACAAATCTAATATAACTTTAAAATTGCGGAAATTTGTGAGTTCTTTGCAGAAACGTGTAGTCTGAGTGTAGGTCACGACTCTAAGATAATATATGATTAGAATATTAATATTTTAATAACTATGAGTCTAAGTTATATGAAATTCATGATTCAAAACTAATATTTATTTAAAAATCGTGATATTATACGACTAAAGTTAATGCAATTTAAATATTAAGTTGCAAATAGAGTTGTGGTCAATTTCAAGTACATGTACCAAGCCAGTATTATGTTATTTGTGAATCATACATTTGTTTGTCCCGTGTAGGAATCAACCTAAGCACAAAGGTAGCGGCATATAACCTGTTCAGTGTTCAAACGTCATCAAGGCCTAATTTAATAGAATTTAAATATGTTTGAATTACCTGTGGTCCTGTGCTTAAACTTGGGTGGATTGACTTTAAAGTGACAACTACGTTTGATGTCATAAAAAATAAAACAAACATGGTTTGCGTTTGATGAGGTTTTGCCAAAGGATCTTTGATTAACTCATTGTTTACCCGGACGTTTTATAATGTAGGGAAATTATGTAGATTTTATGATTCAGCCATTCTCGCAATCCTATGATTAACACGCAATAAATGTTTTTTTTTTCTATTATTTAAACCCATTTTCCTGAATCATGATAGTTCTATGTGCGTATTTTATGAGTAAACTACTCAGTCTAATGATTGTTGTGGAGCCAATTCTGTTGATACCGCTTATTTTTCGCTTTATGAAGTTTTAGTCGTAGTCTAATACTAGCACAAATTATATCTGAAAATTCGAATCTGGGCGATGACGACCCGAACTGACAGACACAGTCTATTTGCCAGTAGTAATACCTTTTCAAGTGTTTGCTTTCAATCCATAAGAAAAATATTTATAGAAATAAAAATCCATAAATTGTAACAAAAGGATTGACCATACAATGACCATCAACTATTAATCAGTAAATGCGCAAGACCATATTCAAATAAATTACGCAAAACATTGATAATGTTACTATTATCTACGAATTAGGACGGATTGAACTGATAACCTTATCACACAAACATTTCAACACAGGAAAGATTCCTAAATTCTAATTCAGTCTTAAGTTTTTCCATTCCAATATACCTACATATTTAGTATTAGAAATAATTATCACTTGCTCTAATGGTGAAGGAAAACATCGTGATGAAACCTCCATATGTAAACTTTGTTTAGGACATTTTTTGAGGGGATACAAAGACCCCAACCCGCAGTTGGCCAGCGTGATGGACTCAAGAACTAACCCCTCCCTCGTTTGGGAGAAGGCCCTTGCCCAGCCGTGGGACAGTAATGGGTTAAAAAATACCTATTTAGGCTCATCTAGAGACCCTTCATTATACTTCAAATGTCGTATGAATATTACTCATGTACTTATTTTATTAATTATTTTTATATTAATTAGTTAGATTGGCTTGTATAATGTATAGGTATAAGTATAATATATGAATAAGGAAGTTGCATAAATTAATCAGTTTTGAATAAGATTTTGCAAAAATGTTTTTGTGCAACAGATATATAATAATATGTTAATGTCCACAGCTATAGATGAAAAACTAGTAGACAGGTATTTTAAAGTGTTTTTGTACTCGGGTTACCTTGTAGTCCTTAGACTTTAAACCTAGTATTAATAATTTTTGAACAAGATACTGGTTTTTGATTATTATAATATCATTAAAAAAGTATTATTAAATACTGGTATCCAGCTGCATACGGTGAAATTGGAAACCGACTCCAGAATATTTGGAAGAAAGGCTAGCCTGATGATAATGATGATTAAATTATATTTTATGAACATATTTTAGACCCCGACTGCAATATTCTGTAACGATTTTACAATCCCAGATCTTGCCTCACATTGATGAGTTCGATATTACAATCTGTATATTATATCCTTCATAAAATAAACTTTTAAACGCACTCCAAACCATTAATTGAATTATACCAATTCATGATATACGACTAATAATAAACACATCTGTATACAACAAAAATATGTAAAAAACCTATTGAGCCTGATTTAAGCACGTTCCAAACTAATAGAAAAAAACACCAACAAAAAACAGTTGAAATAAAAACATGCGCAGGCGCAGAAACACAAAAAAACATACCGATTTAAAAAATACTCCTAAATTCCGTATCAGTTATTTATCACAATTATCACAGCATTGTTTCACTTCACAACAACACAAAACACGTTCGATATCTGTAACTGTTACTCACAAATTGTTCCTTCCGTACTGATACTATGTACTAGTTACTTGATCTTGAATATCAGACTCAAGGTTCACGTTGTATCTCCGCGCTGCTCTATTATGAAATGCTCTTGTTCGAAGCTTGAATCATATGTTGTGACGTCATGATTGTTTTTTTTTTACGTAGGCTGCTACTTTGTTGGTTAATGAGTGTTTGATGTTATTTTATATGCCAGTTTGTTTCCTGATTTAAAACTACCTTTATTTGACGTGAGACCCCGAAGTAAAAATGAAATTGATGATTTGCATGACATTTACAAATATGATATCTTATATTATCTTATCTTAGAGGTGGGGGTGCCGTTTATTACAGCTAACACTTCGACCACTCTTGATCCTTTGTGCCATCCCCTCCTTTGCTACTCTAAATGTTTGGTAAGTAATCTAATAAAATCGGTATTAGTCTGTAGTCTTCTGGTTTGGGTATCCGCATCCTAGAATCACATTCGCAGAATCTATTTTTAATCTATTCTTAAATTGACACACAGCATAAAGCCAGTTTTGGACAGATTTAAAAAAATAAAAGATGGCGGCCGGGGGACAAGAGTGGCGACCCCACAAACTTCAAGTTAAGCTTCTATAGACCCCCCTACATGTTCCAAAAATAAAATTGCGTCCTCTAAGAAATGCAATATGCGGCCCTCAAATTGTGACATTTCAATGGACTATGATGAATTTCGCTTATCTTATGATATGAGTCAAAATAAAATCATTTATTCAATTAGGTCAAATATAGACACTTATGATAGTCCGTACAATTATTGAATCTACCACTAGTTCGGAAAAGGGGTAGAGCCTTATGAGTAGAGCTAGCAAAGCTCACGGCCACTCTTTCAATTACAAGATTAAAATGTGTTTTGTACAAGCGCCTAAAATCTATACTAATATTATAAAACTGAAGAGTTTGTTTGAACGCGCTAATCTCAGGAACTACTAGTCCGATTTGAAAAATTCTTTCAGTGTACAGCTGTACAGTGTACAGCCCATTTATCGAGGAAGGCTATAGGCTATATATCATCACGCTACGACTAATGGGAGCAGAGTACGAGTAAAAAATGTTACTAAAATGGGGAAAATTATGACCCATTCTCTCTTATGTGACGCAAGCGAAGTTGCGCGGGTCAGCTAGTAAGTTATATATATATAAGCCCATAACGATGTTCTTCTTGCCTACAAAATTGTATATATTTTTCCTACGCGATTGTTCGTCAGTTTTATATAATTTGTACGGTCTAGCCAGTTTTCGCTTTTATGGGTATAGATCGTGATCTGCTGTGGTGATTAACATTTATCCTCGCTTGTGACGTCAATACGTGGTTTCTAGGTTATCTATCCGGTTTTTGACTATATACTAGGTAGTCCAAAGTCCAATATTTTCATTTTTTTTACCAATATTTAAATCTAAATGTTCACAATAAATGTTTAACGAGATACGTAGGTTAGAGGGAATGTGATAAATTGATTGGAAGATAAATAAAATTAAGATCACAATATTTCAAGACAAAATCTTTATTAAAACATACATTAAGACCTTTAGAACGAAATATTACTCGCTCCAAAGGTGATGGAAACCATTGCGATGAAACCTTCCATACTTGAAAGTTCTTTCCAATTTCTTGAAGGCATGCAATGTCCCCAACCGGCACTTGGCCAGCGTGTTGAACTCAGGGCTAGCCCCTCTCTCGTTCGGGAGGAGGACCTTGCCCTGCAATAGGCCAGGCATGGGTAAAAAAAGCATCTGAAAACATAATTATAAATATATTTTCCAATCGCAGTGGAGGGCAGGGCCACCTATGCAAAAATTATTCATATTTTAGGAACAAGGAAATATCAAACTCAATTAATATTCAAATACAATAAAAGTAATAAGACGTTAAATACCAACTAGTCTGATAAGTCACCTTGTTTAATGTAAATAAATAATAATTAGAAACATTACTGCAGACACGCACGGATCCGTTCGCGTAAAAATATAAATTCTGTAAGATTACGTGTTGTGAAAAGGCTTTGCTGCTATGTGTCTTCAACTATACTCATGAAAAATTTCATCAAAATCAGTCCAGTATTTCAGTTGTGAAAGCGTAACAAACAGACAGACATTTGCAATGTAAGAAGATAATAGTGGTAGAATCGGTAAGTTATCTTGATTAATTTATTTTCTTTAATTAATTATTTTATTTATTAAGTGGTCGCAATGATGACATTTCTTATTACAAATAATAATAAAAAATAAACCAGGATGTTAAATTAAAGACCGTCTAGAGGATAAAACGATTTTTGAGTTTTATGACGAATGCACAATGTTATAAATCGATAACTAAAACCAGTTTTTCTTTGCAAGGTTTACTTGTAGCTAACTACCTTGACAACCAGAACTGTGGCTTTTTATTTTACCATTTTTTTAATTAAAATAAACTTAATAATTGCTGACGTTTTCCTGTCACTTAGTTATTATTTTCATTAATATACATATTTTATTTGCAAAGGTTGTAATTTGAATTTTTTGAGAGACTCGTGAAGAATCGTAATATACGAGAATCTTATTAACAGTGCTTGTAAGAACGTACAGATTTCAGAGATTTGAACTACATACACAGGCATACCCAGTACTAGCTTCTATCTAGAAAAGATTTCCTGGGGTAAAAAGTATGTCACATTCCAGGTTATAATTAATTATGTACAATTCCTTCAAAATTCGTTAAGTAGTTTTTTCGTGAAAAAATAAAAAACATACCTACATCTATCCCCACAAACTTTCCTATCTATACTATACTTAATATTATAAAGCTGAAGAGTTTGTTTGTTTGAACGCGCTCAGGAACCACTGGTTCAATTTGAGAAAAAATTCAGTGTTAATTAGCGCTTTTATCGAGGAAGGCTATAGGCAATACATCATCAAGCTACGAAAACGGGGAATTTTTTTTACCAATTCCGTCTTATGTGTCGCAAGCGAAGTGGCACGGGTCAGTTAGTTTATAATACAAGTGAAGAGTGAAGATAATCATAGGCTGACGATGTTTTAATATACAATAGTAATTAATAATATATGCATAACATTTATAACTTTCATTATGTTACTGTAAATGAAGCAATGTAAATGAATCAAGGTTCCGACCTTTTCTGTTCTAATCCGAGTTTATACATTTGTCTTTTATACGCAAATATTTGCGTATTGGCCCAATATTTGACGAGTGAGCCAATTCGTTGGTCAAACACGTCTAGATAGTGTTGCTGTAATTTTGTGAATCCCCGCAATTATTTGTACTGTTTAATAGTTTTGGTAAATGTCTAAGGAAAATGCATACGGAATATATAATTTTGTGGTTAAAGTGTAGCCAATAATCGGCTATATTATGATAGTTCATACTTGTTACAAGGTTTTATTTAACTGGCAATTTTCGTCAAATTTATTTGATGTTGAATTAGAAGCAGTCACTCTCATTCTACTGACTAGAAATATTGCATTTTTTTTTCATAAAACCAATTAGGTATCTATATTACAAAATGTGGATTTGATTTATTTCCATAATATTTTTTCGTTTTGAGGAACAATTGACAAGCTTACTCTTATTGTAAAGTCCAAGTCAATGAAATTACCTACAAAAGAAGTAAAATGTTTTTTAAAATTCTGCAATACTTTTCAATATTTATAAAGCCCTGATTTTGCATGACTTGCGTCACATGTCCGTTCACCAACATTGTTATGTTAAGCGGATGACATATAATTGAAATCTGTGCGGTATAATATGAACATCAATTAATTTTAATATTTTATGGCTAACCGTCATTTTGGTGGTCACACGCAAATTGGATTTTGACTGTCGTTTGTCAACGTACATTTTTATCTCATGTTTGTATAAACACAATTTTTTAAAAAGACCATTTAGTTAGCTTATACATTTCAAATAACGAATGACTTAAAAAGTTTCACTTTTTTTCCTATATACTCTCTACCAATAAAAAACTCAGACACTGATCGACTGCACATTCTAAGACAATTAAAGCTCACTCGATAGTGCTTTGTATACTAACAATCTCATTCATAAAAATATGTATATGAAGTTATGAAAGGCTTATAAGTGTTTTGTTTCTTTCACTCCTTCGCAAAATGAAAAAGAGAAAACATATTATAGAAGTATTTTAACTAAAATAGGTGTGTTTATGAATAAGAGGGTAAATATTTATCTATACTAATATTATAAAGCTGAAGAGTTTGTTTGATTGTTTGTTTGAACGCGCTAATCTCATTAACTACTGGTCCGATTTGAAAAATTCTTTCAGTGTTAGATATACCATTTATCGAGGAAGGCTTTAGGCTATATAACATCACGCTACGGCCATTAGGAGCGGAGTAGCAACGAAAAATGTTACAAAAACGAGGATTTTTTTTTTCATTCTTTCTTATGTGACGCAAGCGAAGTCGCGCGGGTCAGCTAGTTGTACATAAACGCTATGTAGTAAGTATAACTAGTCGTAGCTTTCTATCTGCTCTCGACTGACTGGCTCCTGCTCCGAATGTCTGTGGTCTAGAATTGACCCCCCTTATTACCTGACAGGTTTTAAATGAAAGTATGTAGGTACTAGTATCACATTACATGATTTAATTGGTGAATAAGGAGAACTATTCTTCGTTTTATGTGCGATGTAAGATGGAGTGCTAATGAGCTGCAATTTAAATAAGCGTATACTCTACAACGAACGTTACATATTCGTAATGATATTTTTGTTATCTTATTCATATCTGAAGGAGAATGCGTTGTGTATAACTTTAGAACAGATAAATACTTATAATAACGTTTAACCTCATACTCACACATTTACCAATGCGAAGACCATACTAAATAAGTTACGCCTGGGCGGCGCAACATCGGTCAGATGAGAAACAGCCCTAGCCCCCATTTTCTGGGTTCATTTCGCGGTAGTTTATTCACTCAATAGTGTCAAAACTCATATAAAAAAACGTTATTGAATAGATAAACTCTCGCTAAATGTATTTAGCCGGAAACCGGGGGTAAGTGTAGCAGTTTTAATCTCCGCACAGCATTTAACGTCAAGCTAATGGATTATATGGTTTTGGTATTATTTGTTAATTATAGTAACTTTTTATTACCCCACTGTATATAGATTTTGTTTTGTATTTTGTTTTGAAAAATAAAATAATTCTAGATTAATTTCGATAACCCAGAATACAGGTAATCGAAAGTGAAAATAGTGCTCAAAATTATTAGCTAGAACTATAACGATACGATGCATAAATTAGATCTATCTATCATGTTCTCAATAAAAAATAACTACCTACCTACTAACTAGTGATATTATACACGCAAATTTTGTTCTGCATAGTTTTTATTTGCCTTATTTTGAACTGCTGCAAAATTGTTCAAATATGAAAGTAAAATATGGACATTGGATGTTCGATTTTATTATATACTAGCTTTTTCTTACTATTCTTTTCCCATGGGAATGCGTCATTTTCTCGGTGTAAAAAGTAGCCTATGTCCTTTCTCGGGTATCAAAATATCTCCATACCAAATTTCATACAAATTGGTTCAGTAGTTTAGGCGTGATTGAGTAGCAGACAGACAGACAGATAGAGTTACTTTCGCATTTTTAATATTAAGTAGTATGGATGTTTTGCCTCCGGACAAAGTCATACATCAAAAAGCGTCAAACAGTGAGTCAACTATTTTAGGACCAAGAGCCATTTTGGAACTACATTTCTTTTGTATAAAAACTAATTACAGAATAAGAATATTCATTCAAGTGTAAAAATAAAATAAAAATTCTATACTAATTGAATTATAATAATTAATTTAATTAATAATACCGACGACTTCCGTGAGTTTTTATTTGTCTACATAACATTATTAAAATAACTTTTTGTCTTTCTAATTAAGACATACAAAAAGACAAAGTATATTTATTAAATATAGAACTGTCAGAGTTATTGCTATGGCTTCAAGCTTTCTAACCTCCGACGCAAAAAGAGGGGTGTTATAAGTTTGACGTGTCTGTCTGTCTGTGGCATCGTAACTCCCGAACGGATACAGTGATTTCAATGTAGTTTTTTAACATGTAGTGATTGATTTCCACTTCAGACAAGAGAAATATAAATCATAAATTTCCAGTTTTTTTTCATTTTTTGTCTCTTAAACCTTTCCCAACTAGCACACAAGCGCTATAACAAGCTGCACAATGGCCGGTTAAAGGATTTTTATAACGCCTTAGGCTCCTTAGTAAGAAGTATAGTGGTTCTATAAGCGGCTACAGATCTCTTGTAGCGTCAAATAGGCCCATACTGTCCAGCTTATAGCTCGACATTGGATCTACAGTGGTCGTAAATAGTAATTATAATAATACGTAGTATAGTAGTAATACAGGAGCGCTAAAATAAGATGAAGGTGGTATAATCGCGCTACAAGAGCTTTTTCGCAGCTTCGTGGCGCTTACCAGCTGTTGTACAGAGGTGGTTAGCGCCACGAGCGTTCGAAAAAGCTCTTGCAGCGCGATTATACCACCTTTACCTTATTTTAGCGCTACTGTGTAACGGTTATAACTGCTAACGCTCTAAATTAGTAATATAGTCGGTTTATTATGGTGTAAACTAAATATATTTTTTTAAAATGAATCATCAGTGACAAATGAGGAGACATTTTATTTTTACGGATTGGATTATTAAAATAACAAGTAGTCTATCGCTTTTATTTCTTTGTGTACGTGATATGAAAGTGCGAGTTCCAGTTTGCTGTCAATATATATGTATATTATCGTCAATATTTTCATGCGCCCTCAAAATATTCAGTTTTAAGTGCAAAAATTATATAGATATGTGGATTTGGAAATTGTATTTTGAACATAAATAAAACTTTGAGGGTTACAGATAATTTAATTAGGGTTATAGGTAATAAAAAATGATTTTAATTATGTTAACGTTACCAGACTATAGATTTATATGATCTTCAAAAGATCGTAATAACCTCAAAAAATATGTTTACCAAATGCTATAATGGCGTCTCGATCAAGCAGCTCTCAGAGTTGGTTACATCTGCTCTAGCGCCTTAAGCTGTACAAAGGCTCTAGTGTTTGCTGTTGTAGACCTCAAGGTTTTGCAGTTGTGGCATAGGAGTGCTTCAATATAACTGTTTTGGTCGCACACCAGCATTTTACTCGTACTTTTAGGGGTCAGTCGTTGAATATTAAAATAGTTTGAAAATCTTTTATTTTATTTTATTTTATTTTATTTTATTTTATTTTATTTTATTTTATTTTATTTTATTTTATTTTATTTTATTTTATTTTATTTTATTTTATTTTATTTTATTTTATTTTATTTTATTTTATTTTATTTTATTTTATTTTATTTTATTTTATTTTATTTTATTTTATTTTATTTTATTTTATTTTATTTTATTTTATTTTATTTTATTTTATTTTATTTTATTTTATTTTATTTTATTTTATTTTATTTTATTTTATTTTATTTTATTTTATTTTATTTTATTTTATTTTATTTTATTTTATTTTATTTTATTTTATTTTATTTTATTTTATTTTATTTTATTTTATTTTATTTTATTTTATTTTTTTTTTTTTTTTTTATTTATTCTTTAAAAACAGTTGACAGACTGAACCACCACTGCACCTATGTAAATATATTATGATAATAATTTTAAGCTTTAGTATAAAGGTATATTACTCGGTTATAGCGCTTTAGGTGCTTAACATAATTCTGTAATCCCCATGGCTGTAAAAATGTTTCGAATGATACCTTATACATCTATTTGCCGTACAGAAGCCATATAAATATCTGATATAACGCTCAAGGCGCTATTAAAGACCTACGCAACTCTTTTATAGATGAGTAATACACTAGCCCTAAAAAAATCTGTTATAGAACCTAAGGCATTACAAAAAGCTTATTTACGCTCTTGAGCGCTATAAGCGCAACGCATAACTCCGTTTAAACTCCTTTATCTCCTAAAGTCCCCTTATACAGTTAATGGTGTTATAGAAGATTCCATTAACTCAGTGATACTTCCCTAGGCTGTCTAGCGATGCAATTACATGCTCATATATCACTATAAGTCATTAGTTTCCTACTAAACGGCTACTGTCCCGCCTAGCTGTTAAAGGGTTTTTTAAATAGCTAGTATACAACTTATAGAGAATTGTACAGCATTTGAACGACTCTTATGCAACTATCAGGCTGTATAACGACTGTATAAGCAGCTTGTGTGCTAGTTGGGTTGTACACAAGATTCGAAGTGTACATTTTTTCAGGTCTCTAAGCAAAAAATGGCCAAGTATAAAACATTATTTTAGTGAATAATAAATATAATATTCTGAGTCCCACCATTGTGTGTAAAATAACAAGTGATGCAGGAGGCTGTGAGACTAACATCAATGTTATCTCCATTGGGAATTATCTGAGGTTTACTTTATAAGCAGGTAATTCAATTGTTTAGGATTACTTTTTGAGATTTAATGACTTTGATGTCATATTTTTATGTCCATTCTGTTTCGACTAACTTTTGAAGACACATTTTTTTGTTAAATAAAACTTATCTCAACGGTGAAGAAAAAACATCGTGCTGAAATCGTGTATGCCTGAAATTAGTTTAGTACATTTCTTGAGCCCGCACTTGGCCAGCGTGGTCGACTCAAAACCTAACCCTACCCTTGTTTCACCCTTGCCCAATAATAGGTTATTAAATGTAAAAATTATCCGCCTTATTTCGTTTCTGAATCAAAGAAGATAACTTTACAAAAATTGTCTCACGACTATACACTTAAACCTACACGTATCTACAGGTAGTAAGCCAATTACGAAAGGAAAAGAAAGTGTAAGTATGCATTTCTACATGATATATCTACCTACTATTGAGGCTAGATTGTGGCTAGACCAATTTTAAATGGCTGTCAAATCAATCAACTTTAACAATAACTAAAGTATTTCTGCTAGCAATAATAACAAGATCGATTTCAATAATAAACGTCTGAACTAAGCTGTAATAATAGAACATTATAATTTCCGTCTGACATTCGTTTAAATATCAAGGAACATTGGAGGTTATTGAGATCATATGACAGCTATTTATAGTTACAATTTTATACTAATTTATTCTTCAGGTAACATTTAATTAAACTTGTGCTAGCATTTATCGCTATAGGGATCAATAATGTCCTGAAACATTATACCACATTGTGTAACACGATAATAAAACAATTTTCAAACAAATTTGTTTAAAAACAAATGTTATAAGTTAGTTTCTAACTTTATATAACTGCTATGTGGGAGCACCCTTAAATCATGTTACTTTATAACAAGATGTTAACTATAAGGTTTGAGATTCGGATTTTCTCAATTCTAATATTATATTAGTTTTGAATTCAGACATCCAACTCCCTTATGCATTTGCAGTGGCAATTCGACCATTTTACTACAAGTAATCAGCATATGATATTAGTAAACAGGTTTACAGACAGGTTAAAGGTTAACTTTATAACAAAGCAAAAACTAGTACCTATTTTAGGCAAAAAAAACTACACGTAGTCGTGTGATATGCAACCTTGTCGCTCTAGACAAGTAAGAGGTTCAGACCTAGACCCCTAGTATGTGCTTGTCGATTATAATGTTAGAAACGGTAGTTTATATTTATTTTAATAGACGAATATTAACTATTGCCATTTAAAAAACGACAAGTTTTGTTATTAAAGACTGTATATTTTGAATGAAAATATTATTATT
Source organism: Anticarsia gemmatalis (assembly GCF_050436995.1). NCBI lineage: Eukaryota > Metazoa > Arthropoda > Insecta > Lepidoptera > Erebidae > Anticarsia > Anticarsia gemmatalis. The sequence goes on from NC_134759.1 coordinate 11,082,532, forward strand.
TTCAAATTTTAACTTAACGGGAAGTGTGGTGGACTCAAGGCCTAACCCCTCCGGCATTCGGAGAGGAGACCCTTACCCAGCAGTGGGTTTAATAATATTTACTATTAATTTTAATTACCTTTCTTATATTGTAATCACCCTACTTCTACCCACTGTTGAACTTAGGCTTCCCCTTAGTACGTCATTTTTTTACGATCCTGCACTCGTCTTATAGAGGTAGGTACATTGGCCTACATCGCATTAATCCAAATTTTACATTTATTTTTATTGATACCGCAGGACGACACAAAAATAATGAGTTTTCTGAGTTTTTGTTGTTTGTTACTTGACTACGTATAATTAATTACACAATACAGTTATAATTGCCATTATGTTTACTATAAATTACTTTAGTAAAGACACTATCATTAAAATATAATTATAAAAATCATCGTCAGTGTAAACAACTTCTTGCTTCCTTTGACTAAGTTCAATGTAATTAACGCAACCTGCACATGAGTTTGTCTTCCACATATAATTACTTACAGTCGCGATACACTTTTATTATCGTCATGAAATACATGAGTAATAAATACCTCAATGAATATGATGCAGTACTTAACAAATAGTAACTTAGTCCATACTTAAAAACCCTAAGCGTGAAAATACCTTTATCTGTTTTTTGTTACGCACTGACGGCTGAACCGCTAAACCTAATAAGATTTCCTAAGATCGCTTTATATCCCGTTTGTAACGGTTTTTTAAACTATAACCTCCAAATTAAAAGCGTTTCTTTTAAAAACAAAGCCTTATTTATTTAAAATAATAAATTAACTACTTGGTCATGAAAAACCTGACAAAAACAAAAAAGGCTCTACGCTCATTTTAAACATAAAACCCATTAAAACAATATTAATTATATTCTGAATGACATCCGTTTTCACAACAAATAAGTCATTAACTGTAGTAATTATCTCTAACAATAGGTGGTAGTTTCTTTACGTTATAAATTATGATTGTTCTCAGTAAAAAGTTCACACTACACGACACTGAAGAAGTGTAGATAATGAAGCCTCATTAACGCAAGGAGTAATAACTAGATTAATAGAAAAATGCTGTTTATTATAGATGTTACTGTAAAAGCCCGAACTGTGGTAAATCCTAAGATTTTCCGGTAAAACCTAAGATTTATCAACTCTCAATGGTAAAAGTCCGAACAAGCCAGAGTTTAAAAACTATGTTACGATATATAAAAAAATCCTCCTTCATAACTATGTTTATAACTATTTCACGGTATAATTATATACTGTGACATAGTTATAAAGAAGGAGTTTTGGGCATAGCGACATGGATAGGTTAGGTTAGAAGGCTAAGGTGGGAGCGAGCGAAGCGAAGCTCCCACCTTAGCCTTTGTGGTTATTTTTTTTTAACCACCCCGAAGGAGGAGCCCCGCGAAGCGGGGCTCCGGCGACATCTCGATATCATCAAGTGAATATAGGTAAAAGTTCGAAATAAAATAATTGTTCGGAATTTTACCATTGCGAGTTGGTAAATCTTAGGTTTTACCGGAAAATCTTAAGATTTACCACCGATCGGGCTTTTACAGTAACATAGACACCAAGTACTCCGTTTCTACTGAATACTAAATCTACCAACTTACAAATACTATTGTTTACATAATTAAGTAATGTTTTTTAGATTTACTAAGGATACTACCAGTCAACTAAAAACCGGCGGAAATAAAGTGACATGGTATGTCAATGCATGTACACATAATTTTTTAAATATGATTATTTTTATGTTGGATATTCTTTTTATAGAAGAACTAACAATCCTAGTTTCACATCAAATGGCTGATTGACTTTAGAAAAATTTACAAAATCATACCAAAGAGAACTTAAACTATAGAGCATAGACGAATAACTTAGTATGGAGAATTTACTAGCGAGGTTCGTAGCTGACGGAGGTATACAAAATTCAAAATTAGTAAACCAGCGACCCGTAGGCAGCTTATTGTAACATATTTGATACAACTACTTTATTTTGGAAATACATAGAATCATTAATTTTAATCTAGATAAATCGCGCATGCTTGGCTCTCTACTAAGTTTTCAGACTATAGAATATGTATCTTTCTACATCATAACATAAAATATACTTCCTTTAGCTTCACAGTGTATAACATGCTTGAAACTACTTGGTATAATCAAACCGGTCGTCTTAATCGATCTATCTCAGTTGCCGTGTAGTCGCAAGCAGTCACAACACTCTCGATGCAACCTTCACCTTAGCCGACTCATTGTAATAGACGTATGCAGCTTGTTCAAGGAACTTGCATTATCTTAGAATGTGTTGTCATGTCAGATACCTTATGTGTGTTGTTTGTATTATTCTCATTAGAATAAATTATATAATTATGTGTTCCTTTTTGTTAAGTTAGCTGAACATGGTGCCAAAATATTTCTTCAATATAATAATATAATAATAATAATAAATTTAACCTATTACTGTCCCACTGCTGGGCAAGGGTCTCCTCCCGTAATGAGGGAGGGGTTAGGCCTTGAGTCCACCACGCTGGCCAAGTGCGGGTTGGGGACTTATAAATAAATATAGAAATATTTCTTCATAATAATATAATTGTTTGATGTGTCACGGATTGACGCGATCTTCCATTGCCTTAACTACATATTATATGTTTTATTAAAAAACCACTTGAACCAACTTTTGATCACCTAAAGAGTGTAGGCGCTAAATTCAAATAATTATAAAAGAGCTATTGTTCTATTTAATGCCCTCGCGAAAAGTTAAGAGACTTGTGAATTCTCTCATCCTTAATAATGTGTACTTCTGATATTTTGTGTATTTATTACTACCTAGATCGTCTTAGAAAATCAAGGCCAAAGAATATTAATCATGATGGGAATCATGATTAAAATTCTTTTTATCATGATGGCAGTTAATAAGAAATTAATGTCATTTCTGCCTTAAGTATTTCCTAACTGGTTTTACCAAAAGCAAAAGTTTGTTAGTCATCATTAATTTCAAATACAGTGCTTTACTCATTGATACTTCTTATTTGTGTCTAGTCATTGACTTTTTCCAATAATTCAATATTATTCGCAAAGGCACAAACGGAAAATCATAGTGATAAATCAAAAGAATAGTTATGTAATCGCGACAAATTTGTTTAAGGAAAATACAATTTTTTATCGATCTATCAATAGGTCTTCTTACGTTTATGATTTCCTGGTAATTCATAACAGTCCTCACGGCTAACTATTAGTTAACAAAACTTGTAAATTATCCTTATCGCTATGTTGTAATCGGGAAAAAGGAATAAAAAATACATACTTTCTGTTCAACAATAGCCTGACTATATGCTGCTATAATCTGCGAGTAAGTAAGTTAAGTAAGGTAAGTTCCTATTCTATTCTTATAAAATTGATAAACAATTGTTTTGCTTATTACCTTAGGCCTTGCATTTGAAGTATATATTGCTATATAGCATTTTTTTATCCTGCAACTTGCAATACTTATGCCAAATTTGCAAAAAATAACTTACTTTCCAGACCAAACAAAATTTTGTTTTGATTCTCCTTAACAGTCCAAAAGTAATGTTAGTGTAACTTGCAGTACTTTGGTACACCATAACATAAATGTATTTTAAGAGTGATCATACGTACCCAACTCATAGGCATGCGAGGTGACCACTTTCAAAAATGCCACCATGAATTTATAATATCGTGTCAAGGACAATCATGAGATTTATAGACCTATTGATCAACAGTTAAATCTCATGGTTATATATAATAGCTATTATAGAAATATAACGATGACCTTACAACTGTATGGCGATTAGTATTTTATGATCGCAATTTATAAAAATGGCAGAGACCATAAATAATCATATGGTTTTAAATGATAGGCGCTTATAATTTTTTAATGTGATAATGTGGTGATACTGATGATGTCTTATCATTAACCTCCCACGAAGACTTTTTGGATTAGATTATAAACCATTATCTCTGCCTTTCCTAACTTATTAATGTGAAGAGTATTAGAGTCTTGTCTCTTGCTTCAAAAACAAGAAAGATTTCTTTCAGATTATTAGTAGTCTGTAGTATATACGAGTACACCTGCTTTTTAGCGTCGTGTGTGAGTTCTAGGCGTTCTAGCACACTTCTTAACTGATGCAATTCTGTTAATTTACTGTAACCCAAAAATCTTAACTTTATGTGCCGTTTTGTATGTTAGAGTCGGTATATTATTTAGGGAATATACCGTTAGAAGGTATCAATGGTTCTCAAGTCGCATGAAGGTTTTATAAAGTATCTAAGTGGTCTACCTAAAATGTGCTTTTACCATTTACCAACGGATTTTGATATTGTAGTATTTGGAAGATTGCATAAGCTTTAGCAAGTAGGTAAGGTATCAGTTGCTGATTTATTAAAATTGGCCTGGTTATCGAGTTTATTGAAACCTTGAGCTAACCAAAAACATTTTGAAAAGTGTTTCGAGATGAAGGTTGCCCTTTATACAAAAGGTAGGCATACAAATTTATCAAAAATATTTGGCAATCACATATTTAATAACATTTTGATTAATCGAGGCTATGGATATGGCAAATAAACCTTGACAATAAGTGTTTTATTGCACATTCCGTAGTGTAAAAGAGTGCTAATAATATATTATACCACGCATCCGAAAGTCGAATAGAGGAAATAGAAAAAGGACATTTGTCTAAGAACTGTGTGTCTCTCTCCCTCTCTCGGTAATAGTGATCACGACTGCTTTTTACAATGTTTCGGGATCTATTCTCCGATCGGATAAAGTGATATTAGTGTTTCTAATTTATATTTTTGACAATTATTATTCTTAATCGTAGCCTTGAGTTAAGTATTTGTGTCCAGAATCTATACTAATATAATAAAGCTGAAGAGTTTGTTTGTTTGATTGTTTGTTTGTTTGAACGCGCTAATCTCAGGAACTACTGGTCCGATTTGCAAAATTCTTAGGATATATATCATCACGCTACGACCAATAGGAGCAGAGTAGCAATAAGAAATGTTACGAAAACGGACAAAATTTTGACCCATTCTCTCTTATGTGACGCAAGCTAAGTTGCGCGGGTCAGCTAGTAATGTTATAACACTCCCCCCATATTAGAAGGAACTAACATTGTTAATGTCAAAACGCGTGTGTAGTTCATACACCTCTGACATTGGGTATAACCGGCCTAATTTTAACGTTGGTAGTTTCCCTATCTACGTTTATGTAAAAAACCTAAGATTTGTTGAAGTTTTCCTTAATTTTGCCCCTGATATTAACAGTAAACTTGTTAGGCCAGTACATAATTTTGTGGTTTATTCCAGTTAAACGTGGTCATCATGACATATATTAAAACTTCAAATTGCAAGTAAACGGGTAAAAACTAGTACAAAGAGCACATTTAAAACTATAAAATAACACAAATAACCTCGACCTAGAGTTCACAAACACATTCTTTATAACAACTATAAGAATTTCAAACAGTCATACAGATTAATCACATAATGGTCGATTATTTTCTAGAAGAAGAATAGCTACAATGAACACTATTGTGATAGATTTTAATTACTATATAATAGGACTATTAACTATGTTGGAATTGTCTTAGGTCTAGAGATCGGTTGTTAAGCCGTTATAACCCTCCGATAAGGTTTAAACGACTTTCTGATATGAAGAGTTTAAAGTGGATTGAATGGTTCATAGTTTCAATATCCTAGCTTTTTACTGTCTATTCTTAAGACAATTGTACCCTCTCTTATTTTAACAGCAGGCTTATGATAACAAGGGTAAGTCCTTGCTTGCAGAGTTTATAGGCAAGGACAGAAATTCCGCCCGCAATTGTCCTTTTTGCCTTTTCTTTTTATAAAGCAGCACTGGTAAATATATTAGTGCCGGTTCTCTTACTAAACAATGTATCTTTTATTTATTTTTGCAGTTTGATTAAGATACTTCACCTAATTTCCATGAGCGAATAAACACAAATGAACACCGAAGAAGGTAAAATATTTTAACTAAAATTTAAATCTACGAATGAACGCAGCTGTAATACCACAACTTGTAAAACAAACTGAGATTTCAAAGATAACATTCGTTTAAAATCAAGGAATACTTAACCAGTTGGATGTATTTACTAAGTTAACAACTTTGTTATTACTTAGGATACAAACTCATTTGGATATTTAAACAAATCTTTACTTCAACAAACATGCTCGGAAACTGCTGGAAATTATACCAATTTACTTTATACGGCTTATATTTATTAAAAAGGGATCATTGAATAATTATATCTTGCATAAATAACAAAAAAATCAGCTCTTTTTTAAATGCAAATAACCCAGTATACTTACCAACCACTAGCGCCATCTCTTGATATTATTTAGAACTGAGCAAAATATAAAGAACGCCTGTGAAATAAAAATAGCAAATTTGTTTACAGTGTTTTAGCAGGCGCTTTGAATTTAGAGACCAATAGTATAAATATAGAACGCAATGAAGATCGTAGAACATTTTAGGTGTAAAGTAAATATAATTTGCAATGTCTATACCGAAATTAACCTTGCATACAAAACATTCAAATAAAATTGAAATAATAAATACACACAGATTCAGCCACTTGTAAAGTCATCTTATCTCTAAAAATACCCCCTAAATAATAACAAAACCGTTGATCCCCTATACTTAATTTTATATAACAGTACTACTGACAATCCGAGGGTTCAATAACAAAAGAATCCAGTTTCTTTTCAACGATTGCCCCTAACATTACCCACGTGTTCCCAACATCAAAACAGGACATCTTGACCTTATTCCCTAATGATGAAGTTGACGCCATAATTAATGACGTCATACGCATTCATCTCATGAAATGTGGACGTTATTAAAATGTATAAAAAACCTTTTGACTGTATTTTTTTGCTAATATAAAGCCAGTAGGCACATCCTATGCTTGATTTTTCAAAGCGTTGCAATAAACTGTATTTGCAATTGTAATTTAATTTAACTTTGTAGTTCTATGTTATTTATTTGTTCCACTGTTATTTTTATGGCTTAATATTAGCCTGTATTTGAGGCATAGTAAAAATATTCTATCAACAGTTTTTGCGAGGCGAATTGCACTTAATGTGCATGTGTGGGTTATTTTTAACAGAAATCTTTTGATGTGCATTTACGTAGTAAAAACTTAGTTCTGATTGTTCTTTTTCAATATCTTACTGTTTACTACAATACGTATATAAAGTTTTCGAAATAGTTTAACGGAACGCCTGCAGCAATAATAGGTATCGTCTTTGTACTTAACTATTGCTATTATTAAACATCAGGCGCCTATATCGTAAGCCGAACTAAAAAACGGCTTCCCGTATTGAAAAGTTTTTAAATTAATTCCACACCAGTTGTCCCTATTCCTTGTTTTTTTTATATTATATATATAAACTATAACTATATTTGGTTTTAAAATTTTTATTCTTTTTAGAATAATGCTGCAATTGGTACTAAAAAATTTGCCACACGCTAAACTTTATAGGTTATGCAAACAAGTAACGCGAATCGAGTTTAAATTACTCAGTTTCACATAGATTGTTCTCATTTTCGTGTAGAGATGGCTATGCTTCATGGAATATGTTTATTAGATGATAGCTTATTACATCTATTTTATGCAGCAAAGTAATGTACTTAGTTCCTAATAACCATGATTAATATGTTATAATCTACTTATTCGGTGAGTATAGAAGTCATTGAATGAATTTAGAGCTTTTCTATTCGCGAATTGTATCTAAAGTGTTATGTAGCACTTATAGACATGTGTGTGAGTTTACATTTAAGTTGATTATCTATGGAAAATTGGACACTGCTGAAAGCAGGTCATCAAAAATATTTAAGACTCATTTGAGTGTTCCCCTCCACGGAAATCTTTAGTAAAAGGCGAAAGATTTATGCGTTTTGAAGGAAAACCAGAGTTAACAATAGTATGGCGCGCCGGGGTTTATATACTCGCCGCGGTAACGAAACCATAGCGCGATTCAGGAAAAATGCACAACGCCATCTATCGAGCGTAGGTGTAAACAAAATACCTACTTGGTAGTAGGTATTTGCCATCAACGCTTTAAATTATTAAGATAATGTACCAGAATATAGTATAGTAGCATCCCATTTTATTTCGAGCTTTTAGAAAGGGTTCTCTAGTACCTAATCTGTAGAGTAGTTAATTGCCCACGGTCCTCTAAAGCCCTTAATATTTAAGTATAAGATAAGAACCACTTAACAATGAATCACAAGTTCACTTCGACATTTCATAATTATAATTATTTTAGTGATTCACTCTATTTATAATTTATATACCGTCCTCCAAGCCATAATAAGTAAAAGATATGATGAGTCGAGATGTCTTCACCCTATAGGCCCCTATAACAAAAGATCTCCATTACGTTCACATTAGGGAAACGTTAACAAAGTCATGTAAGCAGTCAAATATAACATCATAATCAAATCATTCATTCATTTAGGTCAAATATTGACACTTATATAACTCTACCAAAGTCTAGTGTTACCTTTAAACTTGGCTAATACCAACGATTTTTACCATTCCTTAGTTCAGAGACCCCTGGAAAATCGAATACAGTTTCAAAGACCCCATAAAAAGAGCATTTTTCTATTTATTTTAGAGCTTATAGAGGGTTCTTGATATAAATTGAAAATACCATATTATTTTGAAGGGTGATGCTAATTAAGCTTTATGATTATAAGACTTGGTAGTATTAAATTATTCATTTAAATGTACTTGTACACATGCTCAAGGACCGGGTTCGTGAACCCCAGGCAGCCTATTATGAAAATCAGTTAACAACTATTTGAGGCACTACGCTTTACATTGTATTTTCATGAGCGATGAAAATTGATATGTTATGTGAAAGAAACAATGCACATGTTGTACATAGGGGCCATCAATTTTACGGACATTAGTCACTAGTTTCACAACAGTTCTTTGGACTTGTCCACCCCTTTTGTAAAAAAGGGATTTTTGTATGTATGTAGTTGTCAACAGAGTTATATATGATACGCATGCAGGTAAAGAAACACTGATTTAAGAAGTGCTTTAGGTAAACTTGGAGAAAACGAAGCAAAACACATAAACCCAGCTACTTTACTACCGGCGTTAAGGCATTGTTGTTAGTGCCATCTGGCGGTGAAAGCATTTGACACGAGAAAGTCTGGAAACATACGCATCACTCAAGAAGCTGTTTGAGATCGAAATTCTAGAGAAAATGTGTATTTAATGCTTTTTCTTGTGAAGGCTTAGTCATTACTGTTTTTATAGTGCATTAAAAGACTACCATAGATTATTTACGAGGTAATGTCTATGTTTTCACTTTAAGGAGACATGTATAAGATGTTAAAATTCTATGTGGATACGCATTGAAGTAGACACCTTCTTCATACAAGTTTACTTCTATGGTACTTTGAGACTTTAAACTTTCTATAGCAGATATCATAAAATTCTTTTTCTTCACCACTTGAAGAAGACGACATTTAACATACATGCTTATGTTTACATTCATTATCCCCAAATCAATTTAAACTTCAATCACTTTAATTTTCTTCAAGAAAATCTTAGTACTATTATGATTGATACAAGTTTCAAGTACTAAAGTACTAACTAAATTCATCATAAATATTGCCTGTGATTACCAACTTCCCGACATGTGCTCCATATGACACAACTCTTAATATTAGAACCACATAACTAAGAATTTATCATTTACTAGCTGACTCGCGCAACTTCGCTTGCGTCACATAAGAGAGAATGGGTCAAATTTTCCCCGTTTTTGTAACAATTTCTACTGGTTCCCTGCTCCTATTGGTTGTATCGTGATGATATATAGTCTATAGCATGGGCTATCTAAATGTGAAATATTTTTTCAGTAGTTCCTGAGATTATCGCGTTCAAACAAACAAACAAACTCTTCAGCTTTATAATATTAGTATAGATATAAGGCAATCGCTACAACCTTAGGGCACGATCAATTAAAAGATCTGAGCTAACGGCTAGCCATATTTCACAGTTAAGACAGTAAAATTACGATTTAATTTCACTGGTAAAAGCAATGTAGCAATTTAATTGTGAAATGTTGAAATTCATACTTAGTTGCTACCAAGATACTGAATAATTGACTAGTTATTTAATAACTCATCTCTACTTTTGAGGTAGACGGATGAAAATCTTTGATTTCTATTTAATTAATAATATTATGTAGTTAACATGTCTCACTCAATTGATAATATCGTTCAGTGGATTCTATCACAATATATTGGTGGCAATTGTTTATTATCTAATATTCCCCGGAAACTAAAATGAACATGCATACTTATAGCTTGACGTTTCGGCGCAAGTTCACAAGCTGACTGACGATTCTTTAACCGCAAGTCTATGAGGCCACGCCCTAAAAGGAATAACTAGATACCAATTGATATTTATGAAGTCAAGATACCTACCTTAATTTATTTCAAAAGCACATCCTGTCGCACTAAGCGTGCAATAAATTAATTAACTTTGATAAATATACTCTAACCTCTTATTCATAAAAATATATGAAGTTATAAAAGGCTTATAAAGAGTTTTGTTTCGTTCTCTCCTCAGCGAAATGAAAAAGAGAAAACATATTTTAGTAGTGTTTTAACTAAAATTGGTTTATAGTGTGTTTATGAATAAGAGGGTTATACTTTATGCTACAAGCCAAAAAATATGGTTTTCACGTTTGATTTCTACCAATGAGACTATACCGGACACGTTAACAATATCTGAGCTACTATTGAGACTATTCTTATACCTAATTATATTAACGTTGCCCGACTTGGGAATGAAACCCGAAACGTTGGCATAGATCGGCCTAGCCGGACGGCAAAATCGAATATGTGTGGATAAACCCGATTTATTATATCGCCGAACCGAATATGACAATGTGTGTAGCAAATAGAAGCAAGTCTCAGCAAGGGTATCGAGAGATGCTAGTATATCAAGGCGCCCATAGCGAGTTGCGCTCACCGGTCGGTAAACGATCTGTGGGTTAACCAACCCTTGGCGCGGTCATTCCATAGATGGGTGACCGCATAGTGGTATTTGAGCTGGGCGTCTTCGTGCTTTGGAGGGCACCTAAGAAGTCGGTCCCGGCTGTTATCTGCTAAGGTAACAGTCGTTAAGCCATGTCAGAGGCCTCTCGGGCGGCTTGAACAACTTTGACACTAGGTTGACCACTAACCATACGACAAACAGACAAGCAGTCGTATTCATTTCCACCCAGAGAGGGAGAGTGTTATGTTATTTCAGCAATTTGTTCTTTAATCTCAAGGTGCAACACTTACTACACTACTGTTATTATCTTACTACACTTTCTCACAAAGACTAAACGTACTACTGACCTTGCAGCTGTTTTCAATACATTCACTACCATTAATACGTAGCTAAATATAGACCGGAGAACGTAACGTGATGTGCAATTGCAGATAAGATTATGTACGGTCAATGGTCATGAGTCACGAATGTAACATCAATACTTACTAATACTAAAGCTGAAGAGTTTGTTTGATTGTTTGTTTGTTTGATTGTTATTACCTCACTTGTTCTGCCAGCGACGTCGTCTGCGTGAAAGCTTTACCGGGGAAAAAAATCCATATGTTTATGCAGGTTATAAACTATCTTTGTACCAAATTACAAAAAATACCATTCAGTAATTTTTGTGTGAAAGAGTAACATACATACATCCATACCTACAAACTTTCGCAATTATAATATTAGTGCGATCAGCCTATGCAATACGCATGGTAACAACGCTTATAATTCATTCATTCTGTACTTATGAGTCATTCAAACGTACCGTGTATTTCATATCCTCAATGTGTGTGCGTCCTAAACCGATCAACGGACAATGCCCATTAGCGCCGTAACGACTATTACAATAAGAAACGTGGACAAATTGCTTTAATACCAGCGTTTTGTAATCGTACGGTTGACCGACTATGCCGCCAACCTTGTCGGCCTACGAAAGCCAAATCCCACAAACCATTGCTGTTTTTCTACAACAAAAAATATCCGAAATTGAAGAATAACGAGTAACGGATATCGAAATGTGAAATGCATTTTCGTTTTTATGTCGTTAGGTAGTAAATGGTTACGTTAAAGTTAAAGATTGATCAATCGGTGATTATTGTTGTAAGAGACTTGCGATTGTTACGTAGATTTCGGAAGAATTTATTGATGCAAAGTAAATCTGCAAGCATTACAAGAAGCACCTTATAATTATGTTTACACATATTACTAACAATCAGAAAAAAATATTATTTCTCTTTTGCCACTAGCTATTTAAAGGCGCCATGATCTCGCAAAGATACCGCATTAACCCTCGATGTCTATCTATTCAATAGCGTTTTTTTATATGAGTTTTAACGCTATTTAATAGATAAACTACCGCTAAATGTACCTCTGAAACCGGGAGTAAATGATACGCTTCTAAATCTTGCCCTATTGGTTGAGTATGTATATTTGATCATGGATGAGACCAATTCCTAGGCACTCTCACAATACTTTCTCCTAATAATAATAAAGAGACATTCGTAGTACCCTAAGGTTTAATATCAAGGTGCAGTCAAATCCTACCTCCAAAATCACTGTTTCAACCGTTGACAACCTGCACTAAGACGCCAGACGTTTAAAAAACCAATGTTTAGTAGATTGCATTTTAATACCCCTGTCTATGACAAGTCACTAGTCTTCTTACGTCAATATAATCTTAGTAATTTAAACACGGAAGAGACGAAAATCTCTGTAAAGTGACGACTGCAGTATTTATCAACAAAATTGTTTCCGAACTTGCGAAATTTAGCAGCCTTGGCTAAGAATAATGTCCAATACAATATAGTATAGCTTATTGCAATTAATGTTCTTTAAAAAGGCGACGATTTCGTAAACAGTCTGTTTAGAATTTTACTTTTACAATTGTTTGTTTATTTGTCGTATGGTTAGTGATCAACCTAGTGTCAAAGTTGTTCAAGCCGCCCGAGAGGCCTTTGACATGGCTTTTACAATTGTGACGTGTTAGATAGTTAAGCAGAGCTATTAAGCTAACATGCTACTAATATTTTAATTTTATTATGTTGTCAGCACGATGTCCATCAATGTGTGTAAGATTATTAACCCACTAGCTGACCCGCGCAACTTCGCTTGCGTCACATAAGAGAATCAAAATTTTCCCCGTTTTTGTAACATTTTTCACTGGTACTCTGCTCCTATTAGTCGTAGCGTGATGATATATAGCCTATAACCTTCATCAATAAATGGACTATCTAACACTGAAAGAATTTTTGAAATCGGACCAGTAGTTCCTGAGATTACCGCGTTCAAACAAACAAACAAACAAACAAACAAACAAACAAACAAACAAACAATCAAACAAACAAACTCTTCAGCTTTATAATATTAGTATAGATTACTGTCCCACTGCTGGGCAAAAGACTCCTCCAAAATTCAGGGTAGAATAAGGGCTTGAGTCCACCACTTTACGAGTACGAAATACTTTGTCATGAATGGTCTTACACTACGACTTCTACAAAGATTGTACTAAACCCTTTTTTTTTAAATAAAGTCTTCTTAGCTTCAAGAATAACAAATGAGTACACGGTTCAGTAGGTTTCTTTCAGTGAGCTCATGAGGTACCCAAATATCGAGCTTATTTGTGTAGAGAAAAGATTTTATTACAAGTTACAATGCGAAAAGACTTTTTCCCCGACCTAATATAAAAGTAATACTGCTCTCTTATCTGTCCATAAATATCACGATTAACAAGTAATCACGAGACCAACGAGGCAGGAAATGAGACTGTTTTACTTTAGCCACAAGCTTTGAGAAATAAATGCATTAGTGCATTACCCAAGTTTTACTTAAAGTATCAGAATGTTATATTGCATCGAGAAGAAAATGATGTCTAAACGCACAATGTAATCGATGCGAATAATAAGGGTACGGTTGTATTGAGCGTTCAGCGGTTATTATAGTCATGAGAGTGTGGATTACACACCTTATTTACAAAAAAAAATCTTTAAGTCACCATTAGTGTTTAGCCTGACTTTATGTATGGACCAGTTATTACTGTTTTTTAGTGTGATTCAAGATTTTCGTTTTTTTTAAATAAATCATTTGTTTAATTCTACTATAGTTGCCTTTTTACTAATTCTACTATATACCTTAAAACACAAAACCTCGTGATCATTTCTATTATACTTTCAATATTTATTTGTCTTCTAGATACATCACTTTGACTTTTGGTGACAAATAGCCAGAATCAGAAATATAACTTACATACAAAGGATTTATTATAAAGGTGATGCTACATGCAATCCTTATTTACGCGAAAAAGTTCACAAATAATGTCTTTAAATAACGGCCAGATGTGTACAATACCTTAATCCTCTTACAACACAGATGACCAACATTATCCACACGATGTTATTATAAGAACATAATGAGTTTGCTCGACGAACTGCCACTGTTGCACATAACTACCTGTATAATACATTATACATATGTATGTAGATGTAGTGTAATGGTAAATTAATTGTCAAAATGTTACCGTAACATGTGCATTATGTAATATAATGACTTGTTTACTTTTTCATCTTATGGAAAAATAAGGTTTGTAAAGATTTCCGGTGTTTTAGAACTGTTCATTAGGTGGATGCCCTTTAATACCTTACCAAAATAACTCGATGATTTTCTTAAAAATTTAACAGTAAATTATATTATAATAAGTTGTAAATAATGACGATCATGTACATAAATGCAATTTTTAAGATAAAAATTTGGATGATCATGTAAGAACTGATTGCGAATGAACGAACCCAAGAGAAGTTTGTAAGCAATCGGTGTTCTTTGGCAAACCTGTAAAGAAATAAATATGTGGTTTTATGTGTATCTGTATATATAATATCTACCCAATTATTGGGATTTTATCTCGTAACATCTTAATCATAAGTTATTCCGCTATTGGGTTATCACCATTCCAATTGACAAATCCTTTTAGTTATTAAAGTTTAAGTTTATTAAAAAGAGTAAAAATAGGTACTTAATGAACTAAGCTACCAGGGCATCATAACAGCACAGGAGTAATCTCGGATCTACCACTGATTGCCAATACAGCTAACCATTACCTAATCCTAATCGTGATTCCGAATTCAACTCGATCGTAATCGTCCAATCACAATTCAATGGCTGCAATAAAAAAGCCACAAAAGAAAATGTCATAGTAAGCAATAACAGAGAATAAGTGAGCGAATGTTAGTGAATGTTCGTAAAGGCCTTTCTCAAAGATGTTACGTTGTTTGATGTACGGTATAGCACGCGTGACTAAAGGGGGCTTTATTGTTCTTGTGTGCTCATCTTTTTTATGGAGACTGCAGCGGGAATTTAATTGCCTATAAAACTATAAACTCATATATGAGGATCACATATAATAAAACAGTATCAATAAACATTTTAACAGTCACTGTCAGTTCGTAGGCCAAAGTGTTCTGCTTAAGCTGCATTAAGATATTCTAAAAATACTAGATGGGATTTTATCGCTGAAATTCACCTTCATAGGACAGTAAAGGATTTGTCAACCATTAGTTTTTGGTACTTAAATGCCAGTTCGTCCGCCACATCCAATATTCTTAATAGTTAGTGCAACTTGGTCAAAGCATCAAGTAATCATAAGTAAATAGTGTATAATCGCTTGACAACTAAATTACCAAGACTTTATAGTCAAGCCAAGAAAATCAAAATGCCCTTTAGGACAGCTACATTTACCGATTAAGATAAAAAGTTTTAGGTGGTCAGTTAAAGAGAGACAACGCGCATACTTCATTCCTTGAAAGACTGATAAGTACAGTTAAGTCTTAAGTTTAAATTGTGAATACCACATTTAACTTTATAAGCTGTTAAATAAAACATGTTTTGTACAAAATAAGGTTGGTCATCAGTATGCCGAGGTGAAGGCGAGCGCGCTGCGACGAAGGGATTGAGTGTCAACCTTCGTTCATTACCTAGATGGAGTCAGGTTTCGTTTGTAGTTGAACTTATATAATGCTATTACCCTAGATCTTACTCTTGGTTTCATTTTTAGACTTATAATATTGTCTTCTATATTTAAAACTAGATTATGCTGGAGACTTTGTCCGCGTGAAAAAAATCACCGGAGAAATGGTATCCTTTGTAATAATTTAGATTATAATTTATCTATGTACTTCAGTAGGTACTTCATTAAAATCGTGAAAATGTAACATAGATACAATATTATTATAAATCCTTACAAACTGTAACATTTTTTTTTTTTTTCCTCTATATGAAATCTCTGGGCGAGGGAAGAAAGAACTTTCGAATCTTTTGTCTCCCTGTTTTGCGTTGTGATAAACCTAAACTTAGATTATTTTGGACCTCTGCTTTCCTACCCACTGGATCCACTCAGAGCTTAAATCCTTAAAAAAGTAACTTGGAAAACAGTACAGCAACACTGTGAGTAGATTTAATGTTTGCTATTATGGGTGCTAATTAACTTTCGTGGCACAATTGCTAACGAAGTGTTAATCACTAAGGAATAAGGTTTTTGATGCCCACACTTTACAGTGTGTTAGAATTCATTTTCATTGATAGAATTGAGATTGCAAATTGTAAATCAGTGAATAATATATTTGCTTTTGACTGTATTCATCGCTTGTGATTACCAATAAAAATACCTTCTGTCTTTAAAGAACGAAACTCATATAAAAGTACATAAAGTTCAATACTTTCTATTTGATTGTTACATGTATAAGAATAACCTACCAGATAATTGTTATGACACAATAAACGGTTGTTAAAGCTATCGTCGTTCAAAGTACAATAAGTTACATCTTTGTAATGGCTATTTCAAATATTATTATTTATTGTGAAAACAATAGGTAAAATGTAGAAAGGTACAAGTAATATACATATTTTATCCGGAAACACGGAGGAACTCGAAATGTATAAGATGGTCATCCATCCACAGAACAACCTCGGCAAGTGTAATTTAACCTCAGAGATCGATTCGTGCGGCTGTTGTTAACCACGATCGAGTAACCCCCGGTTTCTGAGGCACATTTAGCTGTAGTTTATTAGTTCAATAGCGTTTAAACTCATAAAATAAAGTTATTGAATAGATGCACTACCGCTAAATGTCTGCAGAAACCGGGGGTAACTGATATACATATGTACATAAAATCACGCATTTATATGGGGATAGGCAGATCAGTGAACGCTGCTCGGTGCGATTCTCTCAAAATTTCAAGTAGTATTTATCTTGTTAGTCCTTCAAGAAGGTCAAGTGCGTAGTACTTGTAACTGGTAGCGGTCCTGCATGACAAGATTTATGAATATGAATGAAGCAAAGGAATGTAGGGACCGTCGCAAGAAATGTTTTTGGTTGTTGCCAATTCCGATTGGAGAAAGGAGATATTTTATGTACGTACTAAAGTAGTGTGGACTCTAGTCCTACAAGAAACAAATATTTACATGGCTTACTTATTTCTAGTGTTTGTCTTGGTGAGAGGTAACATAAGCTAAGCCTTACCTAAGCATAACCTTCCCATAAGGGTAGGCAAAAATATGTACTAGTACTGTTGTAATTTTGGTTAAATTATAATTCACAACAGCGCGAGCGACAATATATTTAACTAGCTGACCCGCGTAACTTCGCTTGCGTCACATAAGAGATTCATAATTTTCCCCGTTTTTGTAACATTTTTCACTGGTACTCTGCTCCTATTGGTCGTAGCGTGATGATATATAGCTTATAGCCTTCCTCGATAAATGGGCTATCTAACACAGAAATATTTTTTCAAATCGGACCCGCAGTTCCCGAGATTAGCGCGTTCAAACAAACAAACTCTTCAGCTTTATGATATTAAGTATAGATGAGTAAATATTAAGATAATATATAACTCTGTTTTATAAATTATGTTTATATGCTTTATCGTCACAGTGATGTCAATCGTCGCCTCCTGATAGCCTGCAGTCGGTTAACCTTTGTATAAACTTATCAAAATGCATTTCCAGTATCAATGCAGTAATACCTACATACATGTTGTATGGCCACAAGGCCAGCTGAGTAACAACGAAGCTCAAAATAAAACCTTTCATTGTCAAGTTTTTACAACAACCGTTTATAAAAATATTTTCGTCTTTTTACCCTTTTCTGTCTCACTGATAATCGCATATTTTGGGAACGACCAGGATTAAGTGTGAGTTGGGCAAGAACCCTGTCCAATTGAGAGTAATTTCGAAGCTAATGTATTTTGGTACTCTGTCAAATGAAAATGATCCCATGGCCTCTACGCAAATGAAAAATAAAATTGTGTCTTCCGAAAAACGCAAGGTCAGGACTAAGAGAAGTAAAATTTTAATGGACCAACCACCTACCTTACCAATACAAACATAACCAGTCTGTGATTATGTAGGGATTCTACTATTTCAAGCAAAAACGATTGTACAAAATTTTGAAGAAATTAGATATACATATTGCCTACAGCTTGAATTAACACATTTGTTTGATTACCCTGGTAAATCTTTCTATGCAGACAAAACCACGTTCAGAAACTATCAATAATTTCTTTGAGAACCGCGTAAACGGTACCAGTGTCAACTACTGGTCAGTTAGTCCATAGCATTGTGTTCGCCAACTAAGCGCAATACAGACGCGTGCGCCGGCTACTCGCGCTCACTTCAATACTTCATTGATTTATAAGTGATCTATTATATGTTTGTTTTTGTGTAGTTTAGTGTGCTGTGATTGTTTTTGTGCTTTGGAACTATTGGGTGAGAAGATGGTATGTGGTTTTTTTTTACTTTTGAAAAGTACTAGTAATTTGTTGATAAACTGTGGTATACTGTAAATGAATCGAAGGTTTTACAAATTCAATATTTTTGGTTTACCGCCGTTTCGACCTAATTAATTTTAAAGCCGCAGAAAATAAATTTTAAATCCTTTTCGTACATTAAATCAATGCGTAGTAATAATTTATTGATAAACTGTAAATTACTAATGATTTGAAGGTATTTCAATTTAAATATTTTCGGATTGCCGCCGTTTCAGTCTTATTATATATCTTTCAGGCACAGAAAACGAATATCTTATACATCTGAAATCGATTCATGTATATGAAATCAATGCAAAAGTAAGTAAAAAGATGTAGCGTTTTAAAGAAAGCCCTTAACTACCAAATTCAATTGCTAGTAATGAAAATTACAATAAACTCGTCAAGTTAAAAATTATTAATCCTCCATTTCAAACTCAGTTCATCGTTTACCGAGATAATTTCAAACTCAGAGTTTGAAATTATTCTAGTAACTCATCGATTAGGTCTCGATAATTAACAATGATAATTATCATCAAGACAACATTAATGATAAATTATTACTTGACATTATTAACAATCTTGATAATTATTATGAAAGAAAATATTTTATTTTTATTGTTGCGAACGCTAATAACGTTTTATAAGGCCTATTAACTTATTTTTAGAAACAATTATAAATTAAAAGTCAATCCTTTATACAAACTAAATAGAGATAACAATAGGTAATTAATTTAATTAAATAAATATAAAATAATTAATGGCGTATGAATAGTTAAACAGGCACAAGGCAAAAAAAAAATCAAAGGCTTTGTTAAATCTGCCTATCGCTATGGGAAAATACCGTGATATTATATTATATTCATGTTTAACTATTCTTGTTATTTATAAAAATTGTAGGCTATCTACAAACCTAATAGTATTATATATATCAGCTTAGCCTTTCTTCCAAGCTATGTTGGAGTCGGCTTCCAGTCTCACCGGATGCAGCTGAATATCATGTGTTTTACATGGAGCGACTGCCTATCTGACCTCCGCAACCCAGTTACCTGGGATAACACGATACTCTTCAGTAAGACTGGTTGTCAGACTTTCAAGCTTCTGACTACTGTTAACGACTGTCAAAGATCTTCGAAAATGACAGCAAATTTAAAACTACCATTTGACATTTGTTCAAACCAATTGAATTTGATTTTTGACTCGATAACATCGATACTGTCAGGATATAGCCTGCCTTTCTCTTCCTGCATCCTGCACCTGGAATCAACAATTAATCCTTCTCTCATTTCGGAACACAGTGAATAAACCGTTGAACCGTACCTAATTAAATTAAATAATACATATCTATACTTACTAATATTATAAAGCTGAAGAGTTTGTTTGTTTGTTTGAATGCGCTAATCTCAGGAACTAATGGTCCGATTTAAAAAAATCTTTCAGTGTTAGATAGCCCATTTATCGAGATAGGTTATAGGCTATATATCAACACGCTACGACCAATAGGAGCAGAGTACCAGTAAAAACTGTAACAAAAACGGGGGAAATTATGACCTATTCTCATTATGTGACGCAAGCGAAGTTGCGCGGGTCAGCTAGTTTACTAATAAACACCTGAAATACAGTAACACTATACTAAAAATTACTTAGAAACGGCTTTAACACTGCAAATCTTTTTTCTACCATTAGTTATCTTCACTAAACCGCGGCTATTTTTAAAAGTGCAACTCGGTAAAGCACTTAAAAACTACTGAACGTTTTTTAATGTGAACTCACATAATAATACTTCACTAGTACATTAGCTACTGTTGATGTGACCCGCCGCATAAACGTGTTAGTTAATTTAAAATCAAGAAATGTCGCTAACTCTGAAGTCACGATATTGTGGAGTAATTTTTGTAGAAGAGTACAAATTAGGACTGAAATTACCGTACCCGCGGTTTCTAAGTTCAAAAACGTTTAAACTCATATAATAAAAACGCTATTGAATAGATAAACTACAGCTAAATGTACCTCAGAAACCGGGGGTTAGTCGGTTAGATTAATTAGAGCTTATATTAGTGTCTATCCGAAAATTACTGAAATTTGCTTCCTTGTCGGTTGGGTAATAAATAAAACTTGGTTTAGGAGTAATTAATCAAAGGATACCACCGATATACGACTTTTGCTGTTTTAAAATATGTACACTGCATGATTGCTTAGTAGAAGTAGCAATAGATTTGATAGCATTTCATAGTTTAGAACTGTGCCCTCCTTAAATCAATGGACCTCGCTCCATAAAAATAAATAATTACATACTTTCAGATCATGTCGAATGTAGTATCCGAAAATATACCAACTTACCAAAAAAGCTAGGTGTAAACTTTCTGAGATAACAATTACTACGCTTGAATAAGTTCCTCATTACAGTCTGGTGAGTACTAGGAACATAGATTCGAAAGGAGATTGTTAAAAACGAAAGGGCTAGCTAACTCGTTTAAGGTCCAATTGCCGTAAGAACAAAGTGAACTAGGTACTCACTAGTGTAAGTTATAACACTATTGGCAACTTATCGATCAGCTTTTGCGTAAACCATTTTAGTAATATTGGTCAGCCACTAAGAAACATACCTAAGATATTTTTCGGGTCGGGTTGTGCCTTGTGTGCAATTTTAGAAATGTTGGAGGAAGATATACCCGAAGGTGTAAAGAGATGGTGCATGAAATACATTCTTATTGTTCTTTTTCTTTGTCAAAAAGACTACCCGCACTAAGAATTGCTCTTGTGTCGCGGGGACTTTTACAAACATACAAACAACGGACACAAAGTACAAACAGACAAGAAACAAATATAAGTGGGTCGTGCTAATCATTGTTCCAAGTTGGAATCGAACCCACGAACTCCCGACGCAATGGTAGCGGTGTGGCGACCTAAACAACTGCGCCACGGAGGCAGACAAATTGGAAGCCATTGCGTTAATATTCTATTTAAAAGCGAAATTCTTAGTAGTTTCTGACGGCAGATTGCACAAATGTGCCTCATTTTTAAGTAACTCAATTAGAGTGCTATTTTAACGACTTTGATGGGTATCGGTAGCGAAAAAAATACTTTTGAGCAATGCACTTAATTGGCCATAAATCTATAGTATTTTACTAATTTTATTGTTACTGTAAATATCCTGCAATATTTATGGTACCAGTAAATCATGAAGAGGTGGAGATGTTGATTAAATGCTTTTGACACATCTATGCCAACTGATGTGTCATTTTCCACGGCTCTTAATTATAAACTGTGTACTGACCATTGACCTCCAATACAAACGTGCTCCGATACGAAAACAAACACATTATTTATAATAACGCTTATCTTGTTATCAAATAGCAAATGTTTGTTCATCTATTTGTTTCAACAACAATACAATACTCTCTCCCTGTCTCTCTCTCTCATCGTATAGTTAGTGGTCAACCTAGTGACAAAGTTGTTCAAGCCGCCCGATGGCCTTTGACGTGGCTTAACGACTGGTATCTTAATTGACAACAACCGGGACCGACATTTTACGTGCCCTCCGAAGCACGAAGACGCTCAGTTCAAATACCACCATGCGGTCTCCCATCTATCTATGGAATGACTGCGCCAACGTTTGGTCAAGCCACAGATCATTTACCAAACACGATACTAAACGCAGTCGATAGTCCTGATTTGGGCACAGTTTAGCATGTGGTAAATAGTGCTTAAATTAGAAGTAATCTTATGTTCGCAACCCGCAGTTAATCAGCGCGGTAGACTCAAATTCTAAACCTTTCCATATTCCTAGAGGAGGCCTTTGCCCACACATTAATAGTTCAACAGAGAAACAATAATAGGTTTATAATGTAATCTTAATATTTATTGTTATAATAATAATAATATATTATCTTTTTCTTAATCAATAGATAAGGTCTGATGGCCTTCCATCTATTAGTAACTTTCGTGTTTGTACTCATTCTATATCGTGTAATTACAAGGTTCTTAGATAGAAGCGATGTCAATTAATCCTATGATATTACTAAGCAGATCGTGATAATATTCACAGTAAATCTTCTATGACGTGTTTGGACTAGGTATTTAAAGACACTAGTAGACATTGTTTTTGCCTACTTCCGAACGAACTTAGGCCGCTTTAAATCAAGGCTTCATAAAAATAAAATAATGGCCTCGTTCATATCCGTGAAATTATTTTTCATTAGTTATTCGATTATTACCTTATTTAATTACACCTACTTACTTGTAGGGTAGTAATTACCAAATTCGGCTTTTTGTAATATGGATTTTTTTATCTCCGCAGATTAAGTCAACGCCCTTGAAAATTGTTCCAAATTATGTAAATTATCCGGTATTCACTCATTTATAATATTTTTTTGCATAATTTAAACCATAATGTACAACGCAGAAGGCGAAAACTTACTGAAATGAAACTTATAAAAAAAAGGATAATTAAAAAATTGCGCGTCCAATTCAGGAACAAAAAGCAAAGTTATTTCTGAATATTGTTTTTAATTTAAGCATGTTTATTAAAATACAATACAGCACTTAATTATACCAACTTTATTTCAAGAAGTCAGGCGCAGTTGCCCATATAGGTACGTAAGATTATGATGGACTTACTTATAAATATGCGGCAAACTCACGTGCCCGCTCAGTGCTCGAGTTCTCTGCAAACATTTGTTGTATAAGCCATCTCAGAGCGCACTAACATCAGATCGCCATGGCCGAAATCGGTCCAAGAACATCATCATGATGGAATTAAGACTGAAATTCTACTGAAACTTAAATTGTGCCTTTAAACAGAAATTTTATATTATCACTCACTATGCCTCAAAGATTCGAGGCGTTTTAAATGCATGAAACAAACCCTTAAAAGAAATATTGAGAATCATTTGTTTTACAATTTTTGTTGTAAACCTTATCTACTAGTTAAATTTATATTTAAAAGGCGTATTTTACATACGAGAAATACTATTTTTACATTTAATGGGTAATTAATGGAAACTTAGAAATAAATTGCGACTCGTGTATTATCACAAAATAAATTCTACATAACTACCTGGCAACCCTTTCCGGAATCCAATACCTATATTATACTATATCGATGATATAAAGTTCACAAATATCCCGTATTTAACAACAAGAGAACACGAAGCGACATGACAGTTTATATCTAAGAGAATACCGACATGATTGATGAGTATCGATGGGATGACCCTACGACATTAGCTATAGGCACGTGGACACCGACGGTAAAATTATTCATTATATTTTGACCCGCGCTAATCTGTTCAACGTTTAAATACTGTTTAGACTTAATACTGTAGATTAATGAAATTGAATACTTAATTCAAACGACACTTTGATAAATTAGTGATGGTATATAGGGCAATAGAACAGAAACTGTAGATTTTGCAAGTACCTACAGACGATTTTTTAACCCGTTACTGTCTTTCTCTACTCCTCCCGAACGGGGGAGGGTTTAGGCCTTAAGTCCACCACGCTGGCAAAATGCGGGTTGGAGATATTGCAGACGAATGATTGAAAACGTAGAGATTTGCGGGCATTGAACAGCAGAAAATTGTCCATGATGATTAAGACAAAATCAATACTTACTAAGGTTTATTTTATACTAGCTGACCCGGCAAACGTTGCTTTGCCATATAAAAAAAAATTGTGTCACTAAGGTGTATGAAAAATAAATGTTGGCCGATTCTCAGACCTAGTCAATATGCTCACAAAATTTCATGAGAATCGGTCAAGCCGTTTCGGAGGAGTATGGCAATAAAAACTGTGACGCGAGAATTTTATATATTAGATTGTATTAATTAAACATCTTTTTATAACCTTAATGGGAAACTTTAGGCACGATACTTTACTGAATAAACTTTCTAGCAACATACCAATAGCTAATTTTAAATTAACCTTATTATTATTTAAACTGTCCTACTAGGGACAAGCAATAAGCCACTTAAATCTTTAGCTATTAACCTCTGATCTCAGCTAATACAAAAGTTTCTTTATTCTTCATTTTCAGCTTTAGAAAAGCGAATTAGTTGGACGACAGTTCATCATCATTAATCATTATTTTCATTACTGCTATTCGTTTAGTAACCGCTACGTTATTACTACTGACATAGGCTTTTCTAAAGTTATATTATACGGAAACAATTCTTCGGTTTCTATTGGCTTTGAGAAATTATATTTTTAAATGTTTTAAGTTTTAACGGAATAGCATCATTGATTTCGTATGTAACCAGGATTGTATTTGGGAAGGTCAAGAGAATTAAAAGGTGAAATTCTAAAAGACCAGGGTACTATTTGACTTCTGGGGCTCTAGAGACCGCCATGATACAATGCCTTAGTTACTAGTAAGTAGTGTAGTACTAGTAGTGTAAGTGGAATATATACAATCATATCAGAAAACGTGACTAAAAAAGGTGGGAAGCGCTGTAACATAGTCAGATGACGAAAATGAAATTGCTAGTAAATTAGACTGAATACTTTCTGATGCCAGTTCGAACAAAATAAAAAATAAAAGCCAACGCGAAGAAATGTTTATAAATATAATTAGTTTTCATTCTTTGCACGTTCTAAGAACTTCTGTTTCATATAATTAGACCCTTAGGCCCGGTATTCGTTTCCAAAATTGGTCAGGCCCAGTCGCGTGTGATGTAAACGATGTAATTTTGAGAATATTTCCTTGTAAATATTGTCAAATTGCTTGATCATTTCACGCTACGACACTTACAAATTATGTTATTAACTTATTCTACTTTCTGGCAATTTGCATCTGCTTTTTTTTTCAATAAGTTGATATATTTACTGCTCTCATTGTATTACGCACAGAATAAAAAAGTTTACATCTAAAATTATACTTATGAATTTAGTTCTCATTCTTTTCATCTCTATATTGTAGCTGACCCGGCAAACGTTGTTTTGCCATAAAAAAAAGTTTCACTTAGGGGCATGAAAAATAGATTTTGGCCGATTCTCAGACCTACTCAATATGCTCACAAAGTTTCATGAGAATCGGTAAAGCCGTTTCGGAGGAGTACGGTAACGAAAACTGTGACGCGAGAAATTTATATATTAGATTTTATTCATTTTAAGAAGACTTACAGACTAATAACAGAAAAGGTAAAAAATATATATAATTAAGTTGCTAATGACAAGCATTTTATATAGGAGGAGGTTCTCAACTTGTTTTTTATGTTTTAATTTTTAATTTATGTACTTACACTGATTAATTACGCCGTAATTTCTCATCCGATATTTTTACGTTCGATGTGGAATAGTTGCTATTTGGTCCTATAAACATTATGTTCTGTAGTTTTTCTAATGACATGCAATATTGTATAGAATTCATCGACTGATACAATTTTACGGCGTTTTAATGACTCCGCAAGTTGTATATAAAATTACATAACAATTCGTTTTTTTGTTGTGTAAGTACTATTATAAAACAACGATTATTATCTTAAATTAACATATAGATCACTGGTTGTAATTAGCAATTTTTTGTTGTATCAGTTGCCATAATCTTTTACGGTATGAATTATGCGTATTGTTACGATGCAGACTAAAAATAACAATGTGAAAACAATGTTTTTGTAAGAATCACTGCAAATTTTGAAAAGAGATCATACTCTGTTCTCTGTTCAACTTCTAGCAATTAATACTTTAAATTACCTTTCTTTTTTAAACACATTAGAAGCGGTGATCAGTATTCCAAACAATCGTTTTCAATTAACTACTACTCGATAGTCAGATTGTTTTTATTCTTTAACGACAGATAGGCGGTTTTTTTTATCTCACCGGTTTCCAAACACAACCATATCCTACTTTGTGGGATGTTTTAAATAATGACCGATATTCGGCTACGGGGACTAGAATAATTCAATCCAGCCAGCTGTGCAGGACTTTGTTTATACACTGTATGTTCCATCACACTCATAGTTTGTGGGACGTCTAATCCCAGATTTCTGAGGTACGTTTAGCCGTAGTTTATCAATTCAATAGCGTTTAAGCTCATCCAAAAATGACAGTTTGAATAGATAAACTACCGCTAAATGTGCCTCAGAAACCGGGCATAAAGCGACACGACCAGTGAGAGATCAGGCACCGATGGAAACATCAAATGCAAATATTAAAAAAGCTTGCATCTTCATAAATCTTAAGTGCTAAAACTATAAACATAAAATGCTTTCCCCGTACAGTGATTAGATTCATTAGCAACACCTTTCTATGGGAATCACTTAGAAGGTTCACGTGTATGTGTTAATAGAATACCGCTACTATCAACTGTTCTCAATGAGATGTCATTATTATGTGCGAAACTTTCGCAAGTGACATTGTATTGCGAATATTAAAAATTATAATTCAATATTTCCTGTGTTATGTTACATTTATGATTGAGAAATATTTTTTGTTTTATTTACAACTAGCTGACCCGCGCAACTTCGCTTGCGTCACATAAGAGAGATAACTTTCCCCGTTTTTGTAACATTTTTCACTGGTAGCCTTCCTCGATAAATGGGCTATCTTTAATGGGATAAGAATTTTTCAAATCGGCCCAGTAGTTCCTGAGATTAGCGCGTTCAAACAAACAAACAAACAAACAAACTCTTCAGCTTTATAATATTAGTATAGATACCGTACGCATGCTGAAAACGAACGAACTACAAGTTAGTGTTCAAATCGAATTATGTACCTGTAAATTATAATCTTAAACAAGTAATTACCACGTTTTGATATTTATGTAATTTTTATATACCATACAAGCTGACCCGCGCAACTTCGCTTGCGTCACATAAGAGAGAATGGGTGAAATTTTTCCCCGTTTTTGTAACATTTTTTACGTGATGATATATAGTCTATAACCTTCCTCGATAAATGGGCTATCTAACACTGAAAGATTTTTTCAAATCAGATCGGTAGTCCCTGAGATTAGCGCGTTTAAACAAACAAACAAACAAACTCTTCAGCTTTATAATATTAGTATAGATTATTACTAATTATTGCACCACTAGCAGTGATCAAGCAAGAGTCTCCTCCCGCAATAAGAGAAGTGTTCGGAATTGAGTCCACCTAGTGAAGATTGGGGACTCTACAGACTCCAAAAAAATTTGGCGTGCAGTAAAATTTTTGTGTTTCTTAAAATATTTCTTACTTCTAATTTGTACATAACCGTTAGATTCGGTCCTAATTCTAGGAGTAACTTACTTGTGGATATAATGTATTCCTAATCAAATCTTATTCCCTAAAATATACACACGTAAGTACATAATAATCTAGTAGTTGTATGCCCAAATACAAGCAGCCTGCCTTGACACAGCACTAGCATAAAGCGAATTAACTAGTCCCTTTCCAAGGCTAATCGGTTGAATCTAACTAGAGGTACATAAAGTGTTGATAATAAACCTATTTATTCAGACACTTATCGACACGATCGTTGAATATATTTTACGAATTCATTTCATTTCCATATAATGATTGGTTAAATGAACTCAGGTAATTATTAGGCGCCTAGTGGGATTATCAAAGTTAAAATTGTAATGTTGTAATGCTAGTAATAAATAATTTCCCTTTTTATTCGCTTTTGTTCCGCAAGGCAGCCTCTGCAATGTGTAATCCAATTACCTTATTTTATGTTCAAATACGCGCATAAGAGAGACTGTACCTATCGATGACACTTTTTTTTTATCTAGCCTATTTCTGTGTCCCACTGCTGAGCAAAGGCCTCTCCCCTAGACTTCCAGTCCCCTCGGTCGCTTGCTGCTTCCGGCCAATCTTCCAGGAACGCGTCTATGTCGTCCCGCCATCTCCGTTGGGCCTTCCCCGTTGCCGCCGACCATCTTGTGGCACCCACTTCGTGGCTATATTAGCCCATCTCTCAGGGTGCATCCGGTGAACATGTCCGGCCCAATTCCACTTTCGATGGAACTTATCCGAGATATATTTCTACGAATTCGAACTAAAGTTCAAGTCATACATTTTCTTAACCATACCATAACCATGTTTTGTGTACCTATATCTTTACGAAATAAAATATACGTTTTTAGTCGATCTAAATGCAATTTTTTAAAACAGTTGAACGTGGTGAGTTGCGAGCGATGAGTGCGATGACGATGGTTACGCATGCTTTACCCCTCGTCACGGTTCAGCCCTTCGTAATGTATGTAATTCTGACTACATACATACATACATATGTTAAAAATATGTTATTGCGACGTCCATTGTTATCAACTGTTGAGTAAATAGATAGTTTCATGTGTTGAAGCAACGGTGATTTGTGGAGAGATAAGAGATAGTATAGTACCAGTAAATTTGGGTTAAGGGCAGACATTTATGCAAACATTAAATTGTTTTGTTATTGAATAGCCATAAAATAGAAAAAAGAACTTTGCTAAACGCGAATACAGTTTCTTGTCGTTTCTTTTCATTATTACTATACTTACTATTCTACATGAATAACAATTTTTGTAATGCTACAGTTTAATATAATTTGAATACTTAGCAAAAATGCTTGCTGAATTTGGGTTATGCCCTGCAGTGCGTTTGACAAAATACACCTTAGTGATGACATTACAACTGTCACTTACTAAAGGACTAAAACCTAGACACCTTAAAATGCATTTGTATATACTAATATACCTAAAGTAGTTTCAAAGTTGAGTCTCAAATGAAGCAGTGACTTTCAGCTATCAATGATGTTGGTTGTTTGTAGGAACAACAACAAACAATTCAGTTTGACTTGTATATTTTCACATTTCCACGCTCATTGTTCATACCAATTTGAGTTGCAATGACCTTTACATTCTATTGGAGACTCTGACTGACAAAGAAATGCCTTCATATCCAACTACCTTATTTTTATTAGTATTCATAGTATTCTGCTAAAATAATTTGATGTATAATAATAGGTATTATTATAAAACTTTTTCTTTCGTTTCCTCGTGATAAAAATGTACAAATGCTGTTAAATAGTAAATTATCACAAAAAAGTATTTAGTTACTCGTATTGGTAATGTTCTAATGTTCTAAATATACCAAACCAGAGTTTAACTTTTTATTGGTTTTAACACTTTTAGCACTTTTTATGAACAATGTTCTATGTTAACGTTAGTTGAAAGTTTTTATTATAAAGCTTTTACTTACTGTATATTGTGTGGGTAGTAAATTGTGTACTTGGCTAATGTTTTAATAACTTTCTATTTGCGTATAATTTACAGTTGATACTAACATATTTAACGTGCCTAATTTTCAATTTTAATTAACATCACATTGGTAACTAACACTACCAATGCCCTGGGTTCGATTCCTTCAAGTGTAGCAAAAGTATGAATTTCGAGTCTGGTTTTAATTTATTTTCTATCTGCAATGTCCTTGCAATACCGTACTTTTAATACCCTTATACATGTTTTATTTTATTGCCTTATATTTCCTTTGTACCAGGGTGACATAGAATCATGGACGTTTCAAGAGATCGCGTTCAAGGCCGAGATGGACCGTCACGACGACCCGGAGTCAGAGGAAGAAGCTTGGATCCTATGTGCAGAAGACCCGGCCACCAGAGCAAGGAGCATTGTCGAACTTAGAAATATGATATATGGTGAGTAACTGATATATGAATAACTAAATTGCTCTCTATAAAATTTTAAAGTAAAGGTAAGGTGTGACTCGAATTAGCCCATTTTTAACGGTTTTGATAGAATTGCATCGACCGTCTTCAGACAGCCTGTGTTATCTACGGTTGATATTATTCGATCAAAACGTCGGGAAAACGAATAAGGTATCATGTAACTTTTAATTTGCAATCGCGTTTATTGCATTATAATTATCCAATTTTTTGTAAACATTACACGAACGCATTAAGATCATAGGAAGAAGTCAGATAAAAATTTAACACATCAACGAGGCAAATACTACAAGTGATCTACATATTATTATATTATAGCGATTTCGACAAAGTTAACCCTTGTGTATGGGAGAACTTTCTAAATAGTTATATCCAGAGATTTCTACAGAAAGCCTGCGTTGTCTTTAGCCGTATGTATTTGTAGTTAAGCTTAAAATAATAGCTTAACACAAACGAGGGCACTTAAAGTAAAGGCAATGTCTTTACTTATACAATCAAGCTTAATGGCAATCGACCATAGAAGTAATTACGTTTAAGTAAGTTTTCCACATTTCCTATATACGTAACACGTTATGTAAACCTTAATGAATATGGGGTTTGCGGAAACTGTTGCTGTGTGACAGGTACCAGGTTGGCATGAATGTGAAGAGGTATTGAGGTGTTCGTTAGCAATCGATATTTTTGTAGTAATACCAAAGTAAAACGTGTTCTTATTGTTTGTATTCGGTAATTTAGTATTTTTAAGTGGGACCTAAAACACTACTCTATTTCTTCATTTAACTACCGAAATTCTCAATCTTGATATATATTTTTTTGTAGATAGGTTTTGTAAAGACAATGCAATGCATGGATCAGAAATATAGCAGGTTTCAAATAAACGGCTCTCTAGCTTTACATTTCTATCTAGCAACTGCATAAGGGCTAAGTTTAATATAATACTTTTATTTAGATAACAAAGTGCCTTACTCTATACTTCCCCGATACTTACAATCACGTACAACTTTGTTTGCTCAGCAGCTTTAGGATGTAGAGTCTTTCAAATTAGGATAAGAGATCCAAGATGAATTGGAATGGTATTATGGACACTGCTTAGAGCAGGTCATCAAAAATAATTAAGACTCTTTTGAGTGTTCCCCTCCACGGAAATCTTTAGTAAAAGGCGAAAGATTTATGCGTTTTGAAGGGAAACCAGAGTTAAAATTGGCATGGCGCGCCAGGGTTTATATACTAGTCGCGGGAATTATTCCATAGCGCGATTCAGAAAATATGTACAACGCCATCTATTGAGCGTCGCGGTAACCAAAAATACCTTCAATGTTATTCATTTATTAGAATTGTATGTTTAGTCAAAGTAAACAACAAATTATTATATCAAACGAAATATGTGATAAAATATATTTATCACAATTAAGACTGATAAAATATAGAAACGAACAATATCTAAGCAACAAATAAGTTGTAAAAGTAACATAAGCAATAAACAGAAGAATCTAATCATTTGCATTAAAAAGTAAGTATGATGTTATACAGAATAAGCATTTCAATAAATAAATAAATGTATTTGAAAATAACGAATTAACTAGTGACACTAAAATTCTATTAAACAACAAATCAAAGCACAAAATAAATAAGAACATAAGAATAAAAGAAAAAGAAGTATAAACAATATAATGTAAATTATAATTTAAAAATTGATGTTCAAAATGTGTTGAAAACACAATAACGAAATATAAAGGGAGCACAAAATTAAACTAGTCATTAAAATCATCATAAACTACATTTCTTAGGACCTGATATAGTAGAGTCGGTAAAATTGGAAAATTATCTTCTATCTATTATTAGTTATATCGTTTACTAACGTTTAATCTTCATAGATATTGGGACAAATATGACGAAGTATTGGATAATCTTTTCTATACCGTTTTAAAAATGATCAGTTATTATAATTTTAAATTCAAGTTGGTGATCAATACATTGACATAATATATATTCTGTCAAGAACACATTTCAGCTGACTCAATACATTCAATAGACTATAGTGATTTAGTATTAGAAATTATGGACACTGCTTAGAGCAGGTCATCAAAAATATTTAAGACTCATTTGAGTGTTCCCCTCCACGGAAATCTTTAGTAAAAGGCGAAAGATTTATGCGTTTTGAAGGGAAACCAGAGTTATCTTTGACAAGGCGCGCCGGGGTTTATATACTCGCCGCGGTAACGAAACCATAGCGCGATTCAGGAAAAATGCACAACGCCATCTATCGAGCGTAGGTGTAAACAAAAATACCTACTTGGTGGTAGATATTTGCCAAATATACTTCAGATAAACAAGATATAGAAACAAGTAATATTTTTCTTTATAGTTAAGTATTAAATCAGTACAATTTCTCAAGGAATTCAGTGTAAGAGATAATATCATTTCAACTACCGTTACAGCAGCAGCTCCTACCAAAATATTAATAGCAATAAAAGCAGACAATCCAAACCAGTCCATGTTCTACCTCACATATTAGTTACAAAACATGATCAAGAACTGATTATTTCAGTTCCTTAAGCTATAAGTTCAATTATAATTTATCGTGACTATCGGCAGCCACCTTATCTCGTGGTATTATTATCAGCAGCTCCTTGCAAACGACAAAATATCTTTTGTATGTCTCGAAGGGACCTGTTTTTGTACGTACCCTCGTATTAACAATAGAGACCCTTCCCCCTTCAGTTATTTTGTCAGTTACATTGCAATCGTAAGATGTACTGCTAGTTTTTGAATCGTCTCTTTATACTTCACTGCAGCTTCTGTAATCACCACGTGTGGTTCTGTAAAGTTATTTTTAAACACAATCATATAAGAATTGTATAAGTTACTTCTATTGTTCGTTCACATCTTTGACACTGAATTGGCAAAAAAATATTTTGGTAATACATTTATGTCAACAATTTTAAGAAGACTAAAATCTAAAAAAGACCAAGAAGATGATGTATTTTTTTAATTGTAGTAAATTATTGTCATCTCTTTTGCATCCATTGTTTTTCCTATGCCTTCTTCATCTTTCGGATATTAAACTTTTATTTTATTGAAATTTTCCAGAGCGAGGAGAATGTACACCACCAAGGACAGACGATGCATTTTTGCTACGTTTCCTGAGGGCAAGGAGGTCAGTACCAGCACGGGCACATCGATTGGTAAGCTGCATTACGATATTAATTAACTAAAAAGGTGTTCCTATAACGTCTACCAAAACTACACAGCAAGTGTTAAGGAAAGAAGTTGTTAATGTATAACTTAAAATTCCTGGATTAAATAAGGACAGAACATTATGTTAAATGGTAGGTAATGAAAATAATGGTTTTGTTAAACAAAGCTATTGTTAGGCAAGCAGAAATGATTTTTTATTAAATTAGAGAGACGTCTTCTGGAAACCACTAGCTATGAAAACGGCCACTTAAAGATGTTTAGCTGCAACGTTCGTTTCAATTTTAACACGAATTTTGGTGAAAGTGAATGATCATTAGTTACGGCAAAGGCTTGAAAGTAAAATTACCTAATGTTGCGGAGATGGTTTTTTAGTTACTTGCGTAATAAAAACAGTAAACGACGTGCAAGATTAATCCAATTTTATTTATCGATGCAATACGGTACAATGAGTAACGTTTTGACGCAGTAAAAAGTCAATATTTTTTTCGGCCTATTACTACATTTTATCTATTACATAACACTTATTTAGGCTTTGTGATCCAATGAAACCTGGTTTTCAAATGTAGCTGTAAGATTAAAAATTGGTGCATCTCTTGCTTATTGTTTTTTTTTTATTCTTCCCCATCACATATACATGCATAATATAAAACTACAATTTTGCTGCTGAAACATTGTGTAGCAATGTTTTGTCGCAGAAGATGATTACTACTCTCTTCAATGCAGTATTTTCTTTAACGGATGTCTTTACTTCTCATCGAAACAGTCTAACATAAGCCCAACTCCTATTTCAATGTTCCAGTTAGTCCGCTACTGCAACTTCAGAGATCAGAACCCTCATCTCTGGCGGGACCTGGACTGGTTCAGTCTCACCAAGCTAGGTCACATATTCGAAGGTGTACTCTACGACAGACCAGATGTCGGCAGGCTTATTATTGGTAGATTAGGTGAGCAAGCTGTTAATAATACATATATTTAAGAATGTTTAAAAAATACCTGATGGTTTAGTACTAGCAAATGTTTACAATCTTGTGTGTTTTTGTTGATACTAGATTTTATAAATGAACAAAGTAATTTTGGTCGCAAAAGGCATCAGCAAGTTGGTTTGCAGATTTCTATTGACTTACAGTGTACTTATAAATAGTTCAGTGCCAACATGCATGTAGTATGTTTATTTTTACAATACACCCATATAATACGAGTAGAACAAGACAAAGCGAGCTGCACGATCAAATTAATATTCAAAGCTAAATTAGTAAGTAGATATAAGGCAATTTATCGAAAATGTACAAAAGAAGAATCTAAACGGAAAACAAACTTTAAACTTAAAAATAAAAATGAATAAGACTGATGAATGATATGAGAAATTTCACCATTTATTTTTCCAGGTCTTTGGGATCCAGATGAAATCCCAGTAGACGACTTGATCCGAGGGTGTCTGCTTCTGCTGGAGATCGGCATCATGCAGCCAAAACTGCAGGTGTTGGGAGGCACAGCTCTGCTGGACTGCGCTGGTCTCACCATGAAGCACATGAGACAATTCTCACCGGCGGTTGCTGTACAAGCCATGAATGTTATGGGGGTGAGTGGAGAAAATACTTGCAAATGTTTGAGGATATTGTTATACGTATTTCTATCTCATCGCCTAGGTGATAGATTTCCCTGTGTCACAAAGGCGGAGTTACTAAATTAAGGACTAAGGTCTGCCATGAATGGAGTTTGACAAAATTAGTTTTGTGCGGGAATGCTTTTAGCGCCTAGTAGATTAGTCAAAGCAATGTGAGTTAAAAATACTAAAAGTACTGACAGAAATAAGAGCATTAACCTCAATAAGCCTCGTGTTTTAGTTCGTTTTATATCCTCGCACTTATTACATCTTTGATCTTGAAAAACTACTCTTTATAGAACCATTTGGAGGTGCTAGTTTTTGAACTGACTCTGGTATTATTAGCTACAATTAACCTATACATTTAATGTAATGTTTCAGTTCTCATTCCCAACCCATCAGCGAGGGTTCCACGTCATCAACTGTTCCCGTGTGTTCGAGACGTTATTCCACTTCTTCAAACGTCTGGCGCCCGTGGATGATCTCTGGAAGAGGGTGCACTTTCACGGCTACGACCTTAATTCTTTACATAGGTAAGAGTACATACCAAGGGCCTAAACAAGTCCAAAAGAGCCTGATTAAAACAACGAATGGAGACTGTTTCCCCTTCTGACCAAATTAATTCTGAATCAACTCTAGGAAAAACCATACAATATGTCACTACTGTGTCTTTGCCGCTGCTGAAAAAAATATTCTGAATTCGCTGTTGATAAAACCATTCAAACTGTCACAACTGTATTTACTTAGAAGAGTGGTTCTGTTATCCAGAATGTAGAATTCTGAAATGAAGTTAAGCTTTTGTCAATTGGTACATGACATAGCTAGGTAGGTAACCCTGCCTCCGAAGAATTTATGCCATCAAAAACATTCTGTAAAAACCTCAAGTCTCGCCGTAAAAAGTTGTGAGATCGATATAATACCAAGTCGATTAATCTATTTAGTCTCTACTTAAAGGACCTTCTGTCTTAAGTTATTACGTATGTTATTATCATGCCAATTAAAAAAAAAAACCTTTAAAACAAATAGACCGACCTGGCCATCGCATGATTTAATTATTAGTATGTATCACACTACCCAGCACGACGAGAAGTTAATGCTCCTGAAACGTTAATAGCGAATTTGTGTTTTCTTGCGATGACCAAGTCGATCTAATTGTTTTAAAGGTATTTTTTTTTAAATTGGCATGTTAATAACATGTACGTAATAACTTAAGACAGAAGGTCCTTTAAGTAGAGACTAAATAGATTAATCGACTTGGTATTATATCGATCTCACAACTTTTTACGGCGAGACTTGAGGTTTTTACAGAATGTTTTTGATGGCATCTCACTTCTTTTTGTAGAGCGAACATATAAGTCCAATTTGTATGGAAAGACGTTTCTTTTTTTTATAATTCAACATATTTTCCTATGGGAATGTTGTTCAGTTTCATGGGCTAATCACCCTTATCCACCCTATACCCCCTCCCCCGTTATGTCTCATATAGTAGGTACCTATTTACACCTATTTATTTTATTTTCTACTGTAATAATAATTCATTAACTGCAAATGTAACCTTGTAATCTTATACATTTATATGGGATTACAAAGTTATTGTTGCAGTTGGTGTATTTAGAAAACTGGACCGAAATTAGAAAATATTAAATTTTTCCCATGATTAAGACACTAAACCCTATTTGTATTCTAAATTTTAAGCTTCTAAGTCTGCTAGAAGTACCTTAGACTTTTGATGATCGGTGAGTCAGTGAGTCAGTGAATCAGTGAGTGACAAAATTCAAAATTTTAACAAGTTGTCATTCCTAAACTACTGGTTCAAATTGACTGAAATTTTAAATATACCGTGTTTATACAATGACTAATTAGTTGCTGAAAATCCAGGCTTCTTGTTTTATCCACAACGAAATTATAGGGGTGTCAAAAATAGCCCGAATTGCTTCGAGAAAAGGATGTTACGGCCGTGCCGCTTTTTTTTTGCTCGACTTGCGGGGGCACTTCCGTGCCCCCAGATAAAGCATGTGTCATATATCAAAACAAATAAGACTATGTATTAAGCCTATTTACAGTCACTTGATGCATTCCAAGGCAAGTAGTATTATACGATGTACACGGTACAATATAAAGGCCTGCTGAACACACAGCCTACACACTCAGATAAAAATAGCAAATAAGATCAGAAATCCTAATACAGTTACGTTTATTTCCGTTCTGATGCATTAGGAAGTTAAAAATTCTGACCGCGCCCACTCCGCCTACATGAGCAGGCTTTGTTTAGGCTTTTAAACGTAACCTCGTTTGACGTAGGTCTGTTAGGCATCTTGCTTAGCCTAAAGTTAATCAGATTGGTATCCCACTTCAGCCTTGGTTTCGGTGATGTGTGGACAAAAACTGGGGCAAATGTTCGAGTGGATCTGTTGTAAGACAGACAGATTTGAATGATGAGGGTTGTGGACTATTTGTATATTTTTTTCTCTCTGAATAATACAACTCCCATTTTAAGAATTGCTCTTCTGTACCTTGGACTTTTACAAACACACAAAGTACAACCAGACCCAAAACCACTATTTGTGGATTGCACAAATAATTGTCCCGTGCGGGAATCGAACCCACGACCTGGTAGTACTGCTATTCTTATATGAAAATACTGTTAAAAATTACTAAAGAAAGTAATGCAAGTCAATGACCATTAATGAGGCAGCTAAAGTAGATGAAGAACTCCATCACGAAAAGCAAAAACAAAAGTACATTTACACTTTAAAAGAGCGATATCGCTGTATTTTTACGTAGAACGGGACATTATCAACGGTATACATATGTATTCTATTACGAGAAAGTCAAGTTTATATCAGTTTACTTATCTCATTAGAAATCGCGGTTTAATATCAAAGCAATTACATTTTATACGTACACATCTCGTGTTAATATTCCTGAGTTTCCAGTTAAGTGCAAATCTATCTCGACTTGAAGACAAACAGCGAGAGCTTAGGGAAAGTTAGACATTCAGTAAACAAACAGATCTGTGTCGCGAGTTAGTCACACAACACACACAAGGATCCGAGTACTCTCATGTAAATAAGAAACGGCTTGCCCCTGCTTCACCCGGTTTCAAAAGCTATTATTATTAAAATGCCTCTGTGGCGTGGTGGTAGTGTATGAGACTGCTGCGCATAACGTCTCGGGTTCGAAATCTGATTCGGGCTAGAAAGTATTTTCTGAGATTTAATGTTTAAAATTCTGAAATTGCCTGGAGTTAGGAAGTTAAGATTGTAGACCTCCATGCCGCGGAGAGCACGTAAAGTGGTCCCGCGCTTGACCTTTCACTGGTCGTGTCGGTTTAGCTATCCCACCAGGCTATAAGAGTAACGGAAAAGAGAGTGTACCTATGTTTTATGGACACACATGAACACTATAAACAAAGTCCTGAACTGCTGCCACCGTAGCTGAATACCGGCCAGCAGGACATTAAATTACAAAAAAAAAAACATTCAGCAGTTTTGATACAAACTTTTTTCTTAAATCACTGTATCTAATAAAAAAAATGAATCGAAATGAAACGATTCGTTGCGTAGTAAAAAATCTAAGCATTCATATGGACAGACAGCGTAAAGCGACTTTTTTAACAATGTACAGTGAAGTTAGTAGTCCAGTGTTTGACTCTATCAACTTGTATAATGAAATGGGTTTAGATTTCATTCAGATGCAAGAATAAATAGAGACTGTTGTTTAATTCATTTAGTTGAAAAAGACATTTATTTGCCATCGGAAATGAGGTTCCTTTGTGTAGATTTTTTAATCAATTCCCATATCAGAAAATAAAGCCCCGTGTTTGCTCAAAGCTTTAATCCTGATCTTCGTCAACAAAAAAATCAATGACTTAGGTCCGTTTTAATAGATTGGTAATCACTAATCTCAATAAAATGTTACACGTTTTGTTTTACTTGCTAAATAGGTTCCTAAAACCAAGTCGAGACCCGCCTATTATTATGGGCCTCAATGACATTAAGCAATGTAGTTAGATTGTTACTACCTTAAACTTTTAGTTACAAAGCTCTTTTTTTTTATTACTTCAATACCATAGTAAGGTAAGGTACTTTAGTACTTATACATTACCACGCAGTGTATTTCATTCTCATTTCCAGTCGTCGAGAGCTTGAAATAGTGTAGAAACAAAACTGGGGAGCTCAAAGCGGGGCCTTGCTTTCACAAAGACTTTGAGTTTCCATTCTGATCTCCCCTCGTTATAGTACATGTACGACCTTCACCTTAGCTACCTTTTAGCTGATTTGAGAAGCTTGTCACTGGTAAAATGATTACGAATACTAGAGTGTGAATGTGTTTGAGTATGTGGAGCTTAGGCTGCGTGAAATGCTTGTCTGGTTTTCCTAGTGCTTTGGTTTCAAATAGCCAAATGTGATTCCAGTCGTCAATCTATAAATGAGAAGTTGATTCGACCCGGAATTTAAAATGAACATATCATTATCAGGGAGACTAAGGAAACTTAAGGAAACTCTTTTAATCAATTGTGACTGCAGAAGACGCCTTAAACTTAACCAACGTGTTTAAAAAGACACTAACTAATCTAACTATATAAAGAAGTTACTGTAATTGTCATTTGAGACCAGGTTAAATATCAAACACTTAGCTTTCTAAATTGTAGCGAGATATTTAGAACGCGAAACTGTTAAGAAATATAGGTACAGTTTAAACTTTGAACTTTAACTTTACTCGGAACTGTTCACACACAATTGTTCTTACTTGCAGCTACAAATAAAACTTAAGTGTCACAATGTTTTGTGAATTTTTGCTAATTTGCACTCACATTTGGCTCACCATATTATTATGTCCATCGGGCACGATTTTGTTTGGCTTCAAACATGTAAAATTGTGTCCCAAAGATAACCAAATCTTTTAATAAATATTTCACTCACTTGTTCTCTTAATACGATGCGCCGGGAACACGATCAGTTCTATTCCCGTCCTGGAATTTAATAAGATTTCTTCGAGCTCCTTCCAGTTAATGCTTGGTTCAAATTCGCGTCACAATATTGGAGTTACCTGATCTATAGATTAGAATTTTCTCCCGTTTCACGTAGGAAGGTGTACCCTAATATATGAATCTTTCGGAATGTTGTACTTATTTTGTTTCGTAGGTGTCATTCATCATTTTCAATTTACCACTTACAGTAGAAATTGTAGGTAGCGATATACAATTTAGAGATATTACAGTAGATGAGTAAAAATTGATTACAAATAAATGGTATTTATGGGGTTTGATTTTTAGAGAATACACTATAAAGAGAAGTTTTTTAAAATTACTTTAAATAAAAACAAGTCTACGACATTGTTTTAATTCTTTACTGTAAGGTCAATTTGGGTAACTGAATCATCTGGGAACAACGAAACAGGTCGTGCTATCCAGCGCGAAAATGATTTTGAACTGAAAGTTAATGACACGATTATCACCAACAACTTAGAGGTTGCTCAGACGTTCAATACTTTCTTCGCTGATATTCCCACAGCTACAACTAGCTCCTTGAACTCCTGTCCTGCCAAGGCAGAATGTTTACTTCGAAATAGCGTAAAAGAGTGTGGTAGTGTTTTTTTCTTCAAACATATCAACTCTAATGATGTAGTTAAGGCTTTTAGGTCGCTCAACTCCAAAAAAACACCTGACCTCTGGGGCATCTCTGTTAAATTAGTAGAAAGTATCATCTTGGAAATAGCCCCCCATTTGGCTTTAATATTTAATAGGTGCGTAGATGCTGGTGTGTTTCCGGACTTAATGAAACACAGTAAAGTAGTACCACTCTTTAAGAAGGGATCTAAGAGTGAGCCCAGCAATTTCAGGCCCATTTCCATCTTGCCTGCGGTTAGCAAAATCTTCGAAAAGGTCATCTTAGAGCAGCTCGAAAGTCACTTTAACTCGAATCAGCTATTTCATGGTAAACAGTATGGTTTCACAAAGGGTAGGTCAACTATCGATGCAGGTATTTCGCTCGTCAAGCATATCTATGATGCTTGGGAGACATCCCAGGACGCCATTGGGGTGTTCTGCGATCTCTCCAAAGCATTTGACTGTGTCCAACATAATACGCTCCTTAGGAAGCTCCACCACTATGGAATTAGGGATACAGCGCTCAATTTACTTGCGTCATATTTGAGTAATAGGATTCAACGAGTAGATATCAATGGTGTTAGGTCTTCAGGTTCAGCTGTTTCTCTCGGCGTGCCTCAGGGTTCGATACTCGGTCCGTTTCTTTTTCTCGTATATATAAACGATCTCCCCTTTCAGGTGCAGGATTTATGTGATATTATATTATTCGCAGATGACACTTCTCTCATTTTTAAAGTAGATCGTTCGAAGTCCTGTTTTGTCGATATCAATGGTATCCTAGAACAGGTCCACAACTGGTTCACTTGTAATAATTAATCTGTTATTGAATTCTAACAAAACTAAGTGCATTAGGTTCACTATGCCCAACGCGAGGAATTTAGGTACTAACATAGTCGTAAATAGGCAAACTATCGATTTGGTAGATTCGGCAACTTTTTTAGGTATCAGTCTGGATAGCAAGCTCCAATGGGGCACTCAAATAGCGCATCTCTCGGGGAGACTCAGCTCCGCCGCGTACGCAATCAGAAAAGTAAGACAGTTTGCTGGTGCGGATGCGGCAAGACTGGTTTACTTTAGTTATTTTCACAGCGTCATGTCTTACGGTATATTACTGTGGGGTAAGGCTGCTGATATAGATGTTATTTTTGTCCTTCAAAAAAGAGCTATTCGTGCAATATATAGTTTAGGAGCGCGAGACTCCTTGAGAGAGCTTTTTGGGCAGATAGGGATATTGACGGTGTCATCACAGTATGTCCTTGCAAACTTGTTGTATATAAAACAAAATTTAGGGACTTTCACAACAAATAGCGATAGACACAATTATAACACTAGAAACAGACACAAATTAGTAGGTCCCCATCATCGTCTACACAAGGTGCACAATTCGTTTGTAGGTCTTGGCATTCGTTTCTTCAACAAGCTTCCCAAGCACATCATTGATTTACCCCTGCCAAAATTCAAAGTTGCTGTTAAGGAACATCTCGTTAGGAAAGCTTATTACAGAATTGTTGAGTTTCTAAACGACAATAGCTCTTGGGATTAGTCGCTCGCTTGATTAGGATTCTTTGAAATTAGGGAACTTTGCTATAAATTGTATAAACTCAGTAGAAGTAGGTCTAAATATTGTAAAATATGGGCAATTAATGATGCAAATAGGTGATGTTAAGTACAACTTGATTTTAATCATAAAACTGTCACTTTTTTCTTCTATAATGTTACAACCAATGTGCTCACTTGCTGCCCATATTCTTATTATCACATGCTAGAAGGTGCTCCCAACATACGGTATGATCGGAGACTAATTAATAACCTTGCTATGTTCATTTTCCTTAATAATTGACGTTTAGTCTATATCGCTGATTGTTGGCAGCTCCTCGCATGATCAATTATTGTATCAACCACATTGTAAAACTTTTGGCGATTGAAAAGAGTGGCCGTGAGTTTCTCGCTAGCTCTTCTCATAAGGCTCTACCCCCTTTCCGAGCTAGTGGTAGATTCAGTAATTGTAACGACTATCATAAGTGTCAATATTTGACCTAAATGAATAAATGATTTGATTT
The DNA here is from genome assembly GCF_050436995.1 of Anticarsia gemmatalis. Lineage (NCBI taxonomy): Eukaryota > Metazoa > Arthropoda > Insecta > Lepidoptera > Erebidae > Anticarsia > Anticarsia gemmatalis. Next base: position 11,125,563 of record NC_134759.1, read on the forward strand.
TGATTTGATTTTGGGTAACAATGACAGTGGGAATATTAACTAGTTTCAATTATTTTTTCATATGAAACAAACACAATTGATAAAGGTTTATTATAGTTTTGCGAACTTTTGTCAATTGTGTTGGCTTGATATGAAAGAATAATCGAAACTAGTTAATATTCCCACTGTCATTGTTACCCAGATGATTCCCAGTTACCCAAGTTGACTGAAATGTAATCTTTATAAGCAAAAGCATTAAAATACATAGGTCGTCAGATACAAAAGTAATGCGAACATAGTGTCCATTTACTTTTAATTTATTTCGTTACCTCCCTTACTTCATCAGGTTATACGGCTCATGCAGTTGTCATTTGCCAACCAGAAAACTAAGATGACATTTTTAACTAATACTATGTCTTTCATTACAGATACATAGATCCAGAATGTCTTCCAAAGCGCTACGGAGGTCAACGACAGGAGGTGTCGTTAGAGAAATGGCTGATCAAGATCAAGCAGTACAAGAATAAAGACTTCGATAATGATATGAGGACTATTGGCTATGCTACTGATTAAACTGAGACCACACTGTATACGTATATAGCCGGTTCCTGTCTGAGCCAGCAGTCTCTTTCTCTCTTTTCTTTTAGATCGAAATTAGCGGGACCGAGATATTGCCTCGCAAAGCTGCTCGCTCAGTCAGGACCCGGCTTATTACAATAAGAATTACTGCCAATAGTTTTAGCTGAGTGATTTGAACAAGATACTCACATAAGAACCATGGCTTTGAGTCAAGATTTTAGGCCACAGTGAAAAGAATGCCACGTATGCGTATTTCAGTTGACAACTAATGTGCGTCAAATTTATGTATTCAGTACCTACATTGCTTTGACGTAACGTGTTAATCGCAGAAATCAATGTAATGTGTCTTTCAATTATTAGTTGTCAACTGAAATACGTGATTATCCACTATAAACAGTGAAACCGGCCATCAACGCCATCTAGTGGTACTAAATAAAACAACCAATGCCTAAATAAAAAGGGGAAAATGCAGTCTTGTAAATTGGCCCTTATGTAGCAACTTAATTCTAACGAATTTGAACAAAATATGTTTCTTTTTAGGACATGGAAAAACTATTCTCGTCTATCTTCAATTTTCAGAGAGTTATTAGAGAAATGACCTGACATTCTTCGAAGTAATGAGTCAATGCACAGAATACTAAACTAAAAAGAAATTAGCATTTTGTTCTTTGGCGAAATACGACCTGTTTTGCCGATAATTTTCCATTGTTTATGTGTATTAGTATTCTATTACACAATTTGTTAAACTCTGAGAAGAGAAAGCATTGGCACCTAAACGATGATATTAATGATAGTTGTGATAAATTGTGATGGCGATGAAAAAAAAATGTTCTGAGAGCATTTTTTTCTAAAGTTTAGCGTTTCATTGGTTTTTCCTTTAAAAAGCAGAATAAATTGGTGTCTAGGCATACATCTTTGTCTTCATCACGTAAGATGGGAGACAAGTGCCCAATACAAAATTGAATTTAAAAAATCCGAGAGACGAAGCCTAATCCAATATTGAAAAATAAATCGGTAGAGTTTTGTATACCCTGCTAGACTAGGTACCAGGCAACTATGTTCAGCTGAGAGGTAAATTTTATTTGATGATCTCTTTGAATTCAAAGGAAATAATATGATAAATGTGACAGGGTAGTTGTATTCTATTGAAAACTAGTTGTAAATATTGTTTAAGGAAATTATTATGTATAAAAAATCCGGGAAACCGGTTTATCAATATAATATTTTTATATGACTGTATGATATTGATTAATGTTCCGCTCAAATTTTATTTATTAGTAAGCTAGAATATATTAATGTATTTAAGTGATAGGTCTAAGGAATATGTCAGGCGTATTTTATAAAAATACTTATTACTTAAGGATTATTATAACGGTGTTTGAACTGAACAATGATTGAAAATGTGATTTTTTATTTTTTACTTTTTATGAAATAAAATTTTGTACTTTGGTTGTTATTTTATTGGATTTTGAACAATAACTTGTAAAATTCCGTGCCGCTATTAACCAAAATCTATGACATTGCTATGAAACTAGTTTAACAACTCACAAACTGATAAGCCTATTAGATACTTTCACTACTTAATTAGGCTAAATTGTCTGGGCCGGTAGTTGAGCCAAGAATTTAAGAAAAGATTGGCTAGTTTCAATAAAATCAGCTAGGGCGACATTATCATTACATTATTAATGCTGTTTTTCTAATGTCTATAACTATAACTAGCATATAATGTGGAGTGATTATAAAATTGCGCAAGTTTACCTCGATATTTACCTACTAATTAAAATGCAATCGCCTATAATAATATGTTTATTTGGCCTATAAAACAATATTATGCTAATTCTATGAGCATTATGCAAAACTAAACTAATAAAAGCAGAATAAGATCTATAACTGTGTTAAAAAATTATCGAACCGACCTTTTCATCAACGTTTTTGTATGGCAAGTTTAAATCAAAAGATTTATTTAAAATATATTTCTTACAAGAACATATTATCAGATCATTTGTCTATACTTATTTAGCCAGTCTTACCGAGGGGTGCCGTGTTATAACCCAGGTAACTGGGTTGTGGAGGTCAGATAGGCAGGCGCTCCATGTAAATACTGGTACTCAGCTGCATCCGGTGAGACTGCGTATTAAGCGGTAGTTGAACTGTTGTTAATTCACATTCTCTTTAATCAATTGCTCAAATCTTATTATTTTTTTTTTATTCATTCTCACACTTCAGGCTTTTACAAGATGTCACGTTTTCCAAAATCAAGTACATAAGAAACGGTCTCATGATAAAATCAGTAAAAAGTTTAACTTTAATGTTACATTCGCGTAAACGTAACAGTTTTATGTCCAAAACATTATAAAAAAACCAGTTTCAGACAGATAAAGATCCAAGTTACGTAAAAGTTTATTAAACTGAATCTCACTTACGACTATTGGGACTGTGTATTTTTAACCCATCATTGTCCCACTCCTGGGCAAGGGTATGTATGCGCATAACTTTTGAAGACCTGAACAAAATTGTTTTTTTTTTAATATGTCTGTAGCTACCGGGACAAGGTTTGCATGGGATCGATGGGATCAGAATTCTTTCGGGAACAGAATCAACAGAGTAGAATTTCATTCGGCCCGAATTAAACTCGGGCCAGTCCAGTAGTAAATAAATAAATATTTTGGACATTTCTTACACATAGTCATCAGATTCCAAATTAAACAAAGCTGAACTGTTACTATTTACTTCTAAACACATACTTATATAGATAAAATTACATCCATTTATAATTTAAATTACATAAATGGTTCAGACTTATTCTATTCTCAGCGACCGGCGCAGGCGCATCAAAACACGATAGTTTCGGATCAAGAAGGCCCATTAAACGATTGACCGCCACGCGTAACGGACGTGCCTATGTTTTCTTTCTTCTATTTATTTTAAAGCTTTCATTTAGTTTTCTTTTATATAAGTTAATTAGTTAATAATGGTAGTTTATTTGAAGTGATGTGTAGTGATTTTGGATTGATCTTTTATTGAACAGTGAGTATGGTTTTGTTTATTTAGATTTTGTGTTAAGGCGCATTTTTTTGTGTTTCGACGGTATTTGTTTATTATTTTTCTCTTTTCTCAGGCATGTTACTTTTTTATATATTTGAACCACTTTTGTTTTGTTATCGTACTTTCAAATTAACTCTAATTTAGGAGACAGTCACTTGCGTTAAAGTTTTGCGGTACCATATTGGTATGAATGATTAAAGGCATGGTTACTTAGAGCATATCCTTGCGCTGTTGTGGAAAGCCTTCGGTTAAGACTTGAAATTTCAGACATCGAATTACTTAGTTTTTGTGACAGATAACCTTAAAATTTTCAGCACATCTTTATGTTTTGGTTTATTTTCTCGTCATTTCATGTTAAATCTACATTTTTGTTTAAAGTCGACGCTGTAATTATATCTAAATTACCTGCACTTAACTAGCATATTGTTGTAATAAAGTTTATAGCTAAATGGGATATTAAGCAACATAAGTAATATCTGCTGAGATCTTTATAAAAACAATCTAGCTAAGTATTGCACGTACTTGCAATACAGTTGGAGGTCACATGAAGACAATATAGATAGGCTTTATCGTGAATCTAGACTTAAAACTTAAGACCATAAAAAGAGTAAAGAATATGGTCAATTATAATGCAAACACGTTATAGGGTATGGGATCACTTGTTCAATTGATATGTTTTAGGATTTAGAAACAATAGTAACACGAATATTTGAGATGGACATTATTTTGATAAAGTTTGTTATTTCTTTAAAACAATTTTGAATCGCAAAGTAACGAGACTACTTTTAATAATGTGATTAATTTAATTTTCCGTAACGTTTTTAAACCCTCGCGACTAGTAGGTACCTACACATAATATTATAATGCAACGGGTCTTATTCACGATTGAAAATTTAAAGGTTAGGCAGCAAATAAGGTATCCTAACCTTTAAATTTTCCATCGCGTATAAGACCCGTTGCATTATAATATTATTCGAAAAAATAGTTTCGTCTAGGTAAATTTATTTATTCAGTGCCTGTAGTGTTGGAACCTAATTATTTTCCCAATGTCCATTACAGTCAGTACCAAAGCAATCTCAGCTGTTTAATTAACTGTTTAATAAATGTCATTGACGAAAATAGGCATTCACATTCCCTAACGCAATTAAAATATTTTAGAATCAAGGTTGTGAAACAAACATTATTGAGAGGAAGCTGTTTATCATTAATTTTATTTATTTACTTGGTGAAAGGTGTACCAAATTAAGTTAGAACCTTCTTTAACCGTAAGCTACGACTACTAATGGCCGTTTTCAATAACTTATCTTTAACTAGCACTTGCCCATGACTCACGTGGATTACCTATAATAAGGCTTATTATCATCATAATTCCTGTCTTCTGGGATTTCCGGTATAAAAGTTGTCCTATGTCCTTTCTCGGGTCTAAAACTATATTCGTACAAAAGTACAAAATTAATCAAAATCGGTTCTGTTTGAGCATGAAAAAGAAATAAACAAAATTACTTTCGCATTTATATTAGTATTAATAGTAGTATATTAGAAGCTATTGGAATTAATCCGATTAGCTTTATTTTCGATAGTTTTTCGATAGTATCGTAGATTTCGGGTTTTTCTCCAGTAGCCAATACGTAGTTTTAATAACGACTTTTAAGTTATATAGTAAGATAAATTAATTGTTGATGAGAAACTGCATTAAAGACATCATAGCAAGTGCACGGTGTTGGGTTTGTTTCCGGGTTCGGTTACGTAGCGTTATATCACAACTATTAATGAGAGATTCCCTATAAAATTAATGAACGAAGCAGACAAACTGTGGTATAGACATTCACCTCCTACGCAGTATGTTGTTCACACCTTTGACTTTTAGAAGTCGAAGTGCGTAGGTATTTGATATTTATTAAAACACCCTTTATAACGGGAAAGGAAAACGTTGTAAGAAAACCAACTATAATGTCGTTTTTCAAGCAGTTTTTAAAACGATCCAACCAGCTGTGGCCTAGTGATTAAGGTGGTCGCCATGCACTACCACTGTGTCGGGACTTCGGGAGGTCGTGGTTACCATTTCCATACGGAACAAATATTTGTGTAATAATTCACAGTTAGTTGTTTTGGGTCTGGTTGCATTTTGTGCCCGTTGTTTGCATGTTTGTAAAAGTCCCGTGACACAAGAATAATTTATAAGTGCGAGAGTTGTCTTTGTGAAAAAAAAAGCATTTGGCTAGCTGCCGTTGATTATGACCGAACCAATTTTCTTCTGAAATAAGTATATTTTTTGTTTCCATTGATAAATAAATTTCCGGAGACGAAATAGCTACATTATCAAACAGAAAACTTTTACCTAAATGTGATTCCCTGATTCCCAACCGAGTACTAAAACTGAATAGAACTAAAGGAGGTTTTACGATGCAACTGCTTTGATGGGAAAGGATTCAGGCCATGTACTCTGGCAGTAGAAACGTGGGCTATACGGATAACGCTTTGCGGATAATGGACGGCATTAAATACCTCTTATGTTTACTGTCATCCTGGTATCATTCTGATTAATCATTGAGATAATTCACCAGGAAAATTTAATATTTTATTACCTGGAGTTAGATTTTAATATTTCCGTATATTTTTGAATACCTTAATTTTGTATTTTAGTGAATAATATTAGTACATTAATTAATACAGTTACAGTTAAATACTTCTAGATAATAAATTAATAGATAGGAATTCTCACTCTCTTTCATTGTATTATTTTGAATTCTCCAAGGAAATTAAGGACGGAAGGAAGCAAAGGAACAGAATGCGGTTTCTTATAACGCAAAACTTTGGACATAAATCTTTATATTCCAATAATAACCACACACTATTATAATTGTAATCGTATGTACTCGTAAATCAAAACAACACCGATTAATCAATCTTACAGGTGCTCTTGATTTGTGATGGATGGGACCAGAAATAAACTTGTTTGGTATAGATTCTAATGTAGGTAAAAATACTCCATACATATTTGGAGCAGTAGACCTCATACATAGTCGGCGCTTTTCATGGTATTAAAAATGTTTGGGCAATGGATGTCAACTACTTTAAATTACCACATCGTCATGCATGCCTGAAAGTTCTTCAACACATTTCTTGAAGGCATACAAAGTCCCTAAACCGTACTTTGCCAGCGTGGTGTACTCAAGGCAAACTCCTCCCTCGTTCGAGAGAAGACCCGTACCAAGCTGTGGGTCAGGAAAGAGAAAAAAAAATATGTTGAAAGTCCGCCATGCTAAAATTTTTATCACAGTTTAGCCGTAAGAGCTTAACAGGTATTTGAATATAGATATGTCACCTTAGCTTAATTTGTAATTAGGTTCAGCTAAATTGAGTAACAACATTTATAAGCCTCGAAACTTTCAAACGACTACTTGAATCTCAAGAACTTGCTTATATTTCGTATGTTCCAGATATTTATATCGTAATGCACATTCCCTATACACGGTAATAGAGTGAACGTAAGCGGTGGATGTAACCTTGGCAGCTGTAGGGCTTTGAACTTACCGTTGCAGTGAGCAAGCTTCAACTTTGTAGTGAATAGTAAACTTTGTTGATATAATTAGTTACAATGTTGCAGGGCGATAATCTTTACTTCCTTCGCTATTTGTAACTGCTATAGAGTATGTTTGTTAAATATTGACACAACTGCTCATCCTAATTGGATAGAATCTGGCAGAGTAATTATTTTATTTATACCACAAAGCTTTTTATATTATTACAAGCGGACCCGACAGACGTTGTCCTGTCTACTCGTCTTTAATTTGTAAGAAAAATTCAAAAAACTAGGTCCAGCAGACAAAATTGTGAATCTAAATCATTCTCAGATCCCCTTGAACACACGCAAAAAATTTCATCAAAATCGGTCCAGTCGTTTAAGAGAAGTTCAGTGACATACACACTTACAGAAGAATAATATATACCTATAAAGATATGGAGTGGGCGAAGTTGTAAGTATTCCGTAAAACTTCGACTTGCTAAATGTAATAAATACAATTTGCAAATTAGTGTATTCAATAAGGGTCGAGGCAATTGCTGTATACAATATCATACTCTGAGCTTTTACGGAGAACATTTCGGCAAATCAAAAACAGTCTTAACTACCTTTTAGACTATGAAGATAACTTATTATAATTGCGAAAGCAACTCGTTTTGTCTATCATCTGAACAGCACGCAGTTGGTCCAAGATTTTACCAACTCAAGACTTCTAGATAGTTATTTTTCGTAACGCTAATTATAAAGCACTAATCTTCATTTTTATTCTAACTGTGATCTACATACTTTGTGTAATTACTAATTAGACGGTTTTATTAACTGTAAATTCTATCATAAAGTGGTTTTTGAGTTTAATTAATTTCACACATAATTAATTTTGATGAGATGTGTTCTTTCCTGTGTCTGAATTCTTTGAAATAGAATTAAACCTACTTGGTATTTATGCTTGTTTGGTATCTTTACACACTTTTTTCGATTTTTGAGATAAAGGTAATCGACATCGGGTCTTGAACTATCCATTTGATAAATTTCGCCAAAAACTATTTATCAGCTTAGTCCTGAAAGCATGACAGTCAATCAGACTTTAGCATTTACTTAGATTAAATAAGGATTTTTCTAAATCTTTGTGATTGTATCTGTTTAATATTTAAAATATTATATCAAAATAGTCTACTACAAAAGTAGTCTACTACTACACCTAATTAATTTCTAACAAACAAATAACATTTCGTAACATAATAATTAATGATTTAGGCATTCTGTTAATTTCACAACCTACTTACATCAAGATAGACAAGCAAAACAATTTCAAGGATTACTTATAAATAATGTAGATATTTAACTTATTTGCTTTTTATTAACTTGTTAATGTTACTAAATAAAATTTAAATTACAATGAGGAGGCAGTTCATTAGTCTTTAATACAAATCTAATTAGAATCCATTCATACTAATGTATGGAGTGTCTCTGTGGCGCGGTCGGTAGTGTCCGACTACTGATCATAAAATCTCGGCTTCGATTCCCGGGACGGGCAATCATACTATTCGTCTTTTTTCTTAACGAGTATATTGCAATATTCCCTCAATAATAGCCCAGAGTTTTGTAATATTCCCGGTAAATGGCAATAGGATCGCCTCCTATTTAAAGGAACTAATATTGTTAATGGCAAAACGTGGGTATTTTTCTTACGCCTTCACTTACGCCTACACCTTCGGGTCTAATAGTCGTGATATTATGTTTGTAAGTGTAACTGTTAGTCTGTCTGTCACGCGTTTAAAGCCATACCGACGGTTTGTACTAATTCTGATACATGTTTTATGAGTTCGTGTAGTAGCAATGTTGGCCAACTCCCTAACCCGCACTTGGCCAGCGTAGTGGACTCAAGGCCTTAACTCTCCCTCATTACGAGAGACCCTGCAAAGTGGGACATTAAAGGACTAGATTTTTTATTTCTTTGCAATGAGAATGCGAAAAGAGGATACCTAAGTATATTTCCTAGGATATCCTTGTTAAAGAACATCACCGATATGATCTATGTATGCACAAAGCGTATCGGTGACATTCTTCAAAAGGTCGGATGCGTAATAATGATGCTTGTACCTAGCGGTCAATAGATGAATGAATGAAACGAAAGAAGTTTGTAGGAGTGCTATAATTTGACGTTACTTGGCCTTTACCTACCCCTATGAGAAAAAGACGTCGTTTTATGTACTGGATGGAAAGACCACTATTAAGGTTTCATGAATAGTCTAGAATAGGTAAGTCGTTAGATTGGCTGAGTAGAAATATCCAATTTTATTTGAATCATTGTTAAGTTTAAGTTTTCAAACTGCTTTACCTATACTTAAAATATATTATACTTATTTATAGTTATAGTTATTGTATAATAGTTATAGTTAAAAAATATGTTGCTTGAAGTAAATACATGCGTTGTGGTTTTATTCGACCCAATAAAGATCGCGAGCACTACTTTCTGACCACAATGTAAGTTGTAAGAGTAGTTTAGAATTTCACACAATTTCTTTGACACTTTCGCTTTATACCGAAAAGAGTAGGTACGTTTTCACGAGTTTTAGTTTCACTTGCCTGTATAAAGAAGTCCACTAAAAGAAAGAAAAAGAGGCTTTGAAATATTTGTACTAAAGTAAAAATTAGTTGATTGAAGGCCAAATTCTTTGAATATTTAGAATATTACTGTTATATATAACCGAGTAGGCAGAGGTGTATAAAATACACCCACGTTTCGCCCTTTACAATGTTAGTTACCATTTAATAGGCCGCGAGCCTATTGCCATAAACCAGGCACGTTATTAACTACTATTTCAAAAATTATATTTTAACATAGAAATACCAATAACACTTTGCTCGAATCGGCAATCAAATCCGAGACTTCGTAATCAGCAATAAACACCACCGCCCAGACCACACACACAGGCAGTTCATAGATTTCACCTATCCGTAAAAAACGTTTGCTCTTCACATTACCACATAACACACGTGTTATTAAGATACACTCTTAACGAGTAAGTGTCAACTGTCTATAGAAATTACGATAATGTAAGATGGAAGAAATGCTTCAATGTTACCTACTTGAATTTGACTTGGAGAAAGTTGCTTGTCGAAAATCAATCGATCTTTTGAATTGATTTTGTAGTATTGTACGTCAAAATTTGACTAGAACTGCTGAAAATCTCTGCAGCATTAATTGACATTATGTCATTGTTCTTTAATAACCATTCACAAGCTTAAAACCAGAGAGAAGGCATAACAACTGTCTATGAAGAACTCTTCCTCGATTCCTGTATAAGACCAAGTGGTTTGAAAATGTTGACTATTACCATAACCCAATCTGTAGGGCTATCTAAAAATGATAATATCGTAAAACGACCGTTGTTTTCCTCTGAACAAGTAATCTTCTACAATTTAAGATAATTTGATATGACTCGATCAAAATTCATTAATCGTAAATTATCGTTATTTATTTATAGGTCAGATTACTTGTAATTTATGTTCTAAATGAATGTTTTGTATTACCGACACACTCGTGCATTAATATGAATAATATTTAAATTATATTATCGCATAACTGTTTTATCAATTCCGGTGACATGCTTGAATATTTTTTGCATATTTTTATTGTATTCAGCAGCTAATAATGCTCTGTTATGATAAATAGCATCGTATTGAGTACTGTATAGTTTTTCATATAGTTATGACTTTTATTGTGCTAGTGCTCTAGCGTTTCTTATTTTAAACTTATTCAAAACGAAGTAATTAACTTATTTATAAAAAAAAATAGCTCTTGTGACCGCTTTCACAACTTTTGGATAAGTATGAGGAAGCTTTATGAGATTGAATTTTGACAGGGTTTTCAAACATTTACTGCCACTTTATTTAGTGCATAGGTTATCTGATAATTCTTCATAATTATTGAAACTGGCCCTTACATCACCCAGCTCACTTATAATGCTAGATTAGCTACTACTATAATAATATGTAAATGATACATAATATCACATTGTGTGGTAGATAACAGGAAAGAACAACGAAACACTACGTCTATACATCTTTAAACAACAAAAAGCAACATCTTTTTGCTCATTACCCAAATACTCGTTTGGTTAATACGCACATAGCTAAATCGCTATAAAAAGTTTTTTAATAACTTTACTATGTTTAGATTACCTTTGACTTCACAAAAAGTAACAGGAAATTTTCAACTTTACAAAACCATGGAATATAGCTACAAACCTATAAGCAGCAGTATTATTTTTTTCTTTAGTCAACCAAATACTTGTAGCCTGTGGTCCTGTATGACGATATGCATAAATAAAAATGAATTAATTTTCAGAATTGTACAGTGAAGCCTAATGACAAAATGAATTTCACACCTTCACGCCACTAAAGGTATAGTTAACTAGTAGGTTTAAAAGGTTAACCTTTATAAACGCACTATTATGTGAATTAACGCTGGCACAATTAAATTATGTATATTATTACTATGTTAATTGGTTATAAAATGAGTGTTAAAATAGCTTTATATATGTGCAATGAGTTTAATAATTGTTTTATATACAGATTATTTTACATTCAACCCATTAATGTCCGACTGCTGGGCAAAGATCTCCCAGGATTAAGAAAGGGCTGATTATTTCCAGGACATTTCTAGGGCCACGACTATGATAAGTAGGAATGAGCAAAAAAAAGGTTATTAGTTTGACTTTTGCAGACTTAGTATCGTAACTTTGTGAAAAACTAGTAATTCTTCATTCCTGGACACGGCAGTACAATTACTGGACACGAGACAACACGCAAAATTCCGGGACATGCCCGGAAATCCTGGCCACCTGGCAACACTACCTAAGTACCTAGAGTCCACCACGCTCACCAAGTACAGGTTGAGGACTTAGCATTTCTGCAAAAACTGCGATATAGAACTCTCAGGTACGCAAGGTTACATCACGATGATTTTTTTGAAATAGCATACTATTTCTCTTTAAGTCCAATTCTAAGCGCCTTAAACAATTATTTCTAGAGCGAAACTTTATCTAATAACCAAGTATTCTTTGAAACATATTTTTACTCATTCTTTAACCAGCAACACGAAAATAGAAAGCCAAAATAATTACGAACACACGTAATCATAAAACAGTTTTTGTACACAGTAAAATGAATTTCGAAATTGAGTAAATACACGTGTAGGTAAGAAAATAACTTTAAGTTACATAACAAGCTGTAATGATAGTACTAGCTCAAATCTAGGTGGTTTAACTAACTGAACCTAGTTTACGAGATTACTCTACGTAATATACTAAACAAATTACTGTTGTTTTTATAAAGTAATTTGTTATTTGTTTCTTTTTGCGATAGATAATGAGATAAACTTAGGTTTATGATATAAGACTGGTTTTTTGGTATACTATGCTGACGTTGGATGGCGTCATTGCATGTATAGTTCATTTTGGCACGTACATAGCATAGTTTTATTACGATCAAAATAACTTTAGCAATGGTTTTATTGTACTAATATTTATTTACTTAGGTAGATATACATAATATACCTATGCCTAAGTAATTAAAGTACCTCAATCCTCTCGTAGGTTGATGACTTAAGTTAGATATATCAAAATACTATCAGTAGAGATTTTGTAGAAGAAATTCTGAAAGAAATTGCGTATGTAATTTGTTTCCTACATGTAAAAAAATATGTTCACTAAGTCGAAATCAATCATACAAACATTTAGAACGACATTTTGTCCAAGTAAACGCTTAATAAGGTACTAGGGCTTCACTGAATGGAAGTGGTAATTATCTCGTGCAGTTAATTACCACATCTAATTTGACATGCTGTCAAGCGGCTACTGGGTTAAACTACCGTACACTACCATAGGATTACTGTAAACCGCTTACCTATAGTTTTATGCCCATTCATTACCTCTTTGTCACTGTGCTATAGAAAAAGTACCTTATTTTGACCTCAAAAACCTACACTATTTACCATTTACGTTTGCGACCAATGTAAGCATTAAGAAAAATTAGCACTTTATAAAAGTAGTAGCGCGAATAAATAAAATTGGCGTTTATTACCGAGCGGTCCATAAGCGTAAGGCGTGAAGATTTTTATGTATAATATATGTAAATTTAATTATTATTTTAAAGCTTTTATCAATCAATTCTAACAACTTAATCAAAACTGTTATAGCTCTAGGCTACAAATAAATATTTATAAATAAATCGATTCACCACACCATAGATCTTACCAGGGCGTCATAAGTGATTGATGGTGTGTCTGAGAGTTCGCTGATTAAAATCGTACTACAAAGCCGCAAAGCAGAACCGTATAGAAAAGTGGCTCTACATACAATCTCTACTTACTAAATGATTGGATAGGAGTATGTAATTTGTGTTTTCTATCAAAACTAATTATTAGCCATTTAAAACTTCTATTAATTCATCCATCCATAATTTTGGAATGCTGAATGTGGATACCAACCCAGAGTAAAAAAGATGTTTATCATTTCGTTTGCGAACTATTTGGGTTAAGTGAACCCTGACCTCGTTGACTTTTATAGATAACAGAGTTCTGGCCATACGCATGTCGCATAAATTTAAAAAAACAATTAGTACATAATACATGCATAATATCACGTCTGTAATACCCGAAGATGTAGGCAGAGTTAGTAGTAAGAAATACACCCGCGTTTCGCCATTAACGATGTAAGTCCTGTGTAACAGAGCGCGTGCCTATAGCCGGGCTTGTTACCAATTTTCTATTTATCTTCTTTCTTCTTTTAAAAAAGGCAACTCTCACACTATAAATTGCTCTTGTGTCGCTTTTATAAACATACAAACAACGGACACAAAATACAACCAGACCCGAAACAATTATTTGTGGATCGCACAAATAATAATTGTTCCGTGTGGTAATCAACCTCCCGACGCAATGGTAGCGGCGGCGTGGCGACCTAAACCACTGCGCCACGGAGACAGGCATTTTCAATTGAACTGGCGGTAAATTCACTCTCTGTATTACTGACTATCATAAGTCAGCATTTGACCTAAATGAATAAATGATTTGATTTCGATTTTGAATTAGCAACAATACGTCCAAGAACACAAGTCAGGTAATAATATTTAACGAGCTAGTAGTAAGCGGATCTCTGTACAACATTCACAATGTCATTGTACAAAAAATATGTTGAAATGTAAGCAACATCCCGTACTTACGTAAATACTTCTTACAATATAAATAACAACTTTATATACGTAGCAGTGTTATGTAATACACGATGATCTATCTCTGCTAACGCCAAAATTTGATACATAGGTACCTACCAAATGAAATACCGAGTAGTTTTTTTGCTTATAATCAAATTGGCTAGGCCTTTTGCGAACAAGGCTATGTCGGCCTCATAGAGAAACTTATACATTCAAAAAATACTGAAAAAGCCATTGATTCTAAACTGAAGACGATCAAAATTCGTGTTATAAAGACGAAATAAATAAAATTAAACATGTATATTAACGGAAAAAATTTGATCACCTTTTCACATCATGTAAAATGAGAAATGTTGTAACTAAAAGTTTATCCTGAGTAGTTTGTTTATTCAATCATTCTACATTTACTTGTAATGGCAGTAAATTGTGTTATTATCTATACTTGTCATGCAGTTCGTACTATACAGATAAAACTAGTAGAACATTTCAAACTTATCCATACTAATATTATAAATGCGAAAGTAACTCTGTCTGTCTGTCTGCTACTCAATCACGCCTAAACTACTGAACCAATTTGCATGAAATTTGGTATGGATATATTTTGATACCCGAGAAAGGACATAGGCTATATATCATCACGCTACGACCAAAAGGAGCAGAGTACCAGTACTTAATGTTACAAAAACGGGGAAAAATTTCACCCATTCTCTCTTATTGGACGCAAGCGAAGTTGCGCGGGTCAGCTAGTCAAGAATAAATAAATATTTTTGGACAACTCACACACGGTCATCTGATTCCAAACTAAGCAGAGCTTGTACTATGGTAACCAGACAACTGAAAAACATACTAATAGATAGCATGATAATATATTGTACACACCCAAAGTTGTAAAATCAAAAGTGCACCAACAAACTCAGATAAATGTCTGCTATCTCTTATACAACGAATTGTTTAGTCAAGAGTTAAGCTAAAAATATGCAAATGCATGTACGTAATAGGTTATTCTGTTGACATTGCAATGACTTAATTCTGCTTAAATATGCTGATGATTACTTACTTCACTTCTTAAGTGTTTGCAGAGCTGTCTTTAATTTATTATTTGTTAACCACGTAAGTAGGTCTTTTCTTTTCATTCAATCTAATACAGGACTGTAACAATTTGGACAAACATAGGTAACATAATTTACCAGGCTCCTTACTATAATCCATATCCATGATCCATACTAATATTATAAATGCGAAAGTAACTCTGTCTGCCTGTCTGCCTGTTACTCAATCACGCCTAAACTACTGAACCAATTTGCTTGAAATTTGGTATGGAGATATTTTGATACCCGAGAAAGGACATAGGGTACTTTTTACCCCGAGAAAATGACGCATTTCCATGGGAAAATTCAGGTGGCGGACTAAGTAGCGGGTAAAAGCTTAGTTAATTATATTTGCTGCTAATACAACGCTTTGCTTGATACTTTACACTGGAATCAAAACTCGTCAACCATTGCTTGAACCACCGAAATAGTGAGGGGGCGAGCTAGACAAGTTTTGATTGAATGATTTTGGTGAGAGTAGTTCCTCCACTTACCAGGGCACCATCACTTACGAAGAGGTTATAATCAAGCGCAATGTAAAAGTACAATAGATTGTAGAAAGTAACCGGTAACACTGACCGTTAGATTTGGGGGCCGGTGATGGTCGGTGAGTCTTTTATTAAGAGCATTTGAACTTGTTTGAAATTTTTTATACCTAGAACTCGTTTGCGGTGTCGAACAAATAAAATATAGCGGCGATAGGCCATATTGCTAGATTAACGACAGAGAATTAGACCCACGCGATTTTCTTGTTGGAACAAATGACGTGATCTGATAAGTTTTGTGTGCTAAAGTCCAAAACAAAGGTCTGTGAGTCTTAGAAATTATTATACTGACTTAAGACTTATAAGGAAAACTTTACGAGAAAACCATATGACAGAAATCTAACATATTAATACATATACGTATCTATAAATCGTTTCAAGCAATCTGTTAGGAATTCTAAGAGGTATCGTAATGTGGCTATTATCCTTACATATCCACTGATACACCTTTATTGCTATGCGGTGCACAACGTTTTAATCAAATAAAAAAAAAGATAAGTACATAACCTTGATATTAATATTTCAACGTTATCTTCGCTTTCGTTTGGGAGGAGACCCTTGCACTGCAGTGGGACAGTAATGGGTTAATAAAAGATGAAAAAAAAACGGTTGAGAACTCCTTAACTTTTGTTGCAGGGGTCTAAAGAGCATTGGAACATGCCCTTCCTCGACATAGCGTTTCAAGCCGAAGTCAGTCGGTATGAGGACCCAGAGTTTGAGGAGTATGCCAGAATCATCTGCAATGAAGACCCTGATACCAGGAGCAAGACTATTGAGGAGTTGCGACGAATGATACAAGGTAGGACCTGAATAAAAAGTTGCTTACAAAAGAAACCATTATTCAAGATTTCTTACTGCTTTCAACTGACTAGAATACTGTTGACAAAATATAAGTTTTAGGGGAAATAGTAAATATCGTCATTATCGCCAAAGATTTGAATTTTAGATATATTTCTGCTAAGACTTAACAGGGAATAAGTTCAAAAAATAATAGTAAATTAGTATCCTTAGGACTCAATTCTTAACGAGACCTTGACCTTGACCTTGCTTGATCAGCAATGAGATAGTTATGGAAAAATGAAATCTTGTGTAATAGGATCTAGCAATTAAGAGGTAGAAGAAGTAAGAACCCAATGTACGGTCAGTATTCAACTTGCTGCTACATAACTGCTTGCTTAAGTCTAAACTTAATGCAGGAAGACTGTCTCATACTCATTTGTTAAGATTTTGTAACTGAAAGAATCCTAAAATGAGAAACAATTTCGATTTTGAGCAACAAAAAATACTAACTCCGTTATTATTTTAACGAGTGGTTTAGCAATTTGGCCTCTAAATAGCTTTAAAAATGTTGCCATAAGTAAACAATCATCTCACACACGTCCTACACATGGCGTTATGTGTTACTCCACACATAAACAATGGTAATTTCTTTAGCCATTGCTCAACCAGTAATGAAAGCTTGTTATTGTCAACGTTATTACAAACAGACGGATTTTATTGCGAGAAGCGTATGTATCTTAATATGTGACTGTAATTTTGTTTTTGAAACATATAACTGCCACCGTGGCGCAGTGGTTTAGGCCGCCACGCCGATACCACTGGAACGGGAGGTCGTGGGTTCGATTCCCACACGGGACAATTATTTGTGCGTTCCACAAATAATTGTTTCGGGTCTGGTTGTGCTTTGTGTCCGTTGTTTGTATGTTTGTAAAAGTCCCCGCGACACAAGGGCAATTCTTAGTGCGGGAGTTGTCTTTTTAAAAAAAACAAAGAAAAAACAACTTTTAAGATACGTCTTGCAAGATATGTAGCCCTGGTCACGAGAGAGTTAAACCGAACTCGTGATTTAACGTAATTTATCATGAAGTAACTAAAAAATATATTGAACTATCAGTCGTATCAATATGTATTTAAAAACAAATATTTAGATAACATTCTTGCATGTTAACATAATCATTAATACAAATATTTTTTTCTAGATGTAATCTAAAATAAACCGTAATAAAAACAAAATAAACAAGGATGAAAACAAAAACAGCTGTACCAAATGAGATACAAGGATAGACACGCTGTAGTTGTGACCAATATATTATGTAAATTATTGACAAGGTCACACAGAACTCCGGTTTTACGAAATTAAATTAATTTACAAAGCTAATTACTTGTTTTAATAGTCATGCGTTTCGGAACTAATCGGAAGTTTCTTAAAAAATCTCATAGAAAAGGCCTACGACTTGCTTACTTCAATATTGTATTTCGAATTATTTTGAATGAGAAAAACGTGACTAATCAGCTGTTAGCTCTAAATCTAGAAAACTAAAGAACAAAGTAATTCCTGTACATATTTGAGTTTATTATAACTTCTAGCGGCCATACTGATCACTTTGGTAACCACTTCTTCAGTAGATCTGCACCCCTGGTACTTGTAATCTGTAGATTTATCTCAAACCAGCCTCACCTGATGCAATCTTGTAATCTTCCAGCATCCAGAGCTCGGAACCAAATAAGATGTGTGTTTGAATATGAAATAAGCAATAAATTTTGTTTGTTTGTTTGTCAGAACGCGGTGAATGCAACCCACGTCGGTTAGATGACGCATATTTACTACGGTTCCTAAGATGTCGGCGGTTCATACCGGCGTTGGCGCATAGACTAGTAAGTAATGTCATGAATAAAACATAAGCTTTGGGTAAGAGTGTGTATATCGTATACCTCCTATTTTATTGTATACTAAAATGGTTTCTAAAATACATAAGCCCTTTTTGTATCTGAATAATAGATAGAATAGGAGTAAACAACTTTGTTTGAGGTCAGGTTCAATTGACGGAGACCTAAAAAAATCATGGTTACGACGGCTCATTTCGTACTAAAGGAACACTATGAAAAAACAACCTTTAGTAGCTAAATATTAAGGTAAAATAAATAAAAATCTGAGTGCGTAAAAGTATGTTAATCCACTTGTAATGATTACGTTAGAGATTTTGTTGTTGTGAAGTTTGTTCATCTAATAAATAGTGATAGTTAAAAAAACATTTAAGAGCCCACTTAAGTATGCTTGAGGCAAAAACACGTCGTTATGAAGTTAACGCGTTAGTTAACCGCCGTTAGCACTACCGATTAAAACTCAGATTGCTATACATTAAAGAGATAGATACAAGTCTTACTTTATTTTCTACTGAATATTTCGCGATTTAAGATTTTCAGGGGTAGAAAGTAGCCTAGCTAAACTTCATTAAAATCCGTCCAGTAGCTTTTTCGTGAAAGAGTAACATGCGTCTACTTCACATACTTTCGCATTTATAAATATTAGAAGGATACAGAAAATGAAAACAAAACAACCTAGTTACTTAATTCACTGACCTCTGAGTCTAGACATCTTTTTTTAGAATTACGAAAACCTAGGCCTGAAGCGATACACGACAAACAAGATGCCAAAATACTCAACTATTTCTTAACTTGCAATATTGCAAGTTTAATAGTTCTTCAAAATTTCGAAGCTAATCACTAATTTCTATCTGCGACTTTGCCTGTGTGACATGATCTCCTGCGCTCAAAGTATCCTGGTTATAATCTATCTATCTTGCGGGCTAAATTTCATCAAAATCTGTAACAGTTATCTTGAAAGAGTATATTCACAAACTATCACTATAAAAACATTACCAGGATAGCAGGGTTAGAAGAAGATAGGATACAAAACACTAAAGCCAATAAATAGGTTTCCATATCCCGAGGCATTTAGCAAACGTCAAACATCGTGCCTCAGTACTTCATATGGCATATAATCGGTGTCAATGACCGTGAATGATAGCCGATCGTGACTGCATCACGCCCGCCTCTCATGTTCACCTGTCAGTTATCTAGGACGATTGATAACGCAGATGGAGAAAGTTTACAAACACATTTAAGGCAGATGACGATCTACTAGATTTTTATTCTGATACAGTGTTCTTGGAATATCCTGTTACTTATAGATAAATTAACTAGCAATGAGAAAAAAGGTGCAATGAGGTTCACTGATCATACGAGAAGTTGTCAGAGGTCAGTAATGTAGGTCTATGCTCTTTCTAAGAGTTTAAGGAAAGGTTTAGTGATTCGGCATTAATCAGACTCCGAATAACTCTTTATCTAGTAATTATTTTCGAGAAGGCCTACGTTTACAGCCTCCTTTCAAATATTGCCTAAGTAAGTGCCTCAATAATTAGCATAGATATAAAACAGTGTTGCATTACGCCTAATTTAAATGTCATAAATTCGAAAGTATGCCTTTAAGGCATTCGATTCGGCACGTTCGGTTTGGCAGTATTTATCCAACTACAAACCCGAATCAGTGATGTCGAGTGTGAGATGTGCATTTTTCCCGAACATTCACCTACACAGCGAATATGTGTTGTAGAGAGCTACGAAACCGTCCCTTTGATACGGTTTAGACGCGTTTACGGCTAAACTGTTGAACCGATTGATCGATATCGATATGTGACTCAATTTTATTAAACATACGCATACCTACATAGCCGCGTATCGCAAAAAATATCTGTTCATTATAAAGTTATTTTGAGCTAGTGCATAATATTTGATTACTTAAATACACATTTTCGTAATATGCCAGCTATAAAAAGCATTAATAAATATTTATGTAAACAAATTATAATTATTAATAGATACATTTCTTTAGCATTTTAAGTTACAAATAAATGAATTAGGCTCACGAATAATTAATAAAGTAAACTAGATTTTTAATTAGCTTATTAATGTTTTTTTGTGTATAAAATATAAGCTAGCAATATTGCGCAATGCCAGTGCTAGATTCTGAACACGACTTCGAGTAAAATCCAAGTTTTAAACCAAAGTACCAAAAATAAAAAATCTTTCACAAGTTTTTGCGTGAAAGTATAACATACGTAGGTACCTGTTTTTCGCATTTATAATGTCGTTCTGGATAGGATAAGAGACTACGACTAAGAGAATACGATAGCTAATCTGTGTTGAGACTACAAAGACTTCTACCACTATCACAAAAAATTTATTGATCTTACACTTTCCTTTGAAACGGGCTCAAAACCAACATCAATTTTAACGTGCTTTCGAAAAACGGCGTGATAATCCACGGTCATTAATGTCTATCCTAATGAGTTTGTAGCTCCTAATGACGGGAGAACTATTTCCTACAAATGTTTTACTGATACTGTTTTGTGTGTTCGTTAAATGAGATTTTTGATGGCGGTTCGGGAGAAACTGTAGCGCCATGTGTGTGAAAGCTTCTAATGTGCCTAATAATTTTATTGTAGTTCTGGGGCGAAGTTTTTATAAATAGATAGCATAATTTATTAAGAATAAATTTAATTAAACCAACTACATTATGTACTTTTAAATATTTTATTATCTTTCTACTAAGCAAGAGTTTCCTCCCGAAATGTGGGAGAGAATTGCAACTGCAGATAAGATTGGAAGAATCTTGTTCAAATAAATTGAAACGACGAACTTTTTTCAGTCCTTGTCCCAAAAATTGTTGTCTAGCTGATGTCTGATAGAAGTTAATTTGTTCCCAATTTCAGATCCTACCTATTTTTAGTTTAACATTTGAATTTATTTTTTTCCAGATGGTGCGCTACGAAGACTTTCGCCGTCAGAATGCCTACCTCTATGACTGCGATGCTTTCGGCTTGCAAAAAGTTAAAAACGTTTATGGGGGCACGTTGCCTGAGAGCCCTACTAATGGACGAATTATTCTTATGAGATTTGGTACGTATCAGTTCTCTACTTACCTATCAAGATTGACTCGAATTACTATACTAAAACCGTTATTCTGATTACCAAGATAAATTATATTGAGATTCCCAATACCAACCTCCTTTGCGTTATGTGATCAACATCTTGTCAACTCGAAGATATTCTTATAACTATTGTCGCCATATCCTCATTTTTGCAATAACGCCAGACTATCCATGCGGCCACCATGCCACTAATAGTTGTACTATGCAATAATTATAATAATTGCTAAGTTAACAGATTAATTAGAGCAAGATATTATAGCTGTTTAATCTCACTGGTTTTATTTTCTAGGTCGCTGGGACACAGACGCCGTACCGATAGAAGACGTAGTCCGCTGCGCGCTATTGATGGACGAGATAGCTGTGATGCAGCCCAAACTGCAAATATTAGGAGTGACCATCATAGTAGACCTTGAGGGTCTGAGCCTGCGACATATTGCTCAATTAACACCGACCGTGGCTGGCCAGATCGTAGCATTGATGGGGGTAAATATAATTTAGATTAACGCCATCTAGCGGTACTTGTAGTAAACAGTTAATTGTGCACTAGTTGTCAATAGTTATTAGTTCTCGTTGTAATCATAGATGGCGCTGTAATATTCAAAAGTTTATTTAAAAACTAATTTGTAATTTTTATGATAACTATATTATGTTTTTTCTCTTCAGGTATCCTTTCCGTTGCCGAATCATTGTCTGCACATCATCAACTACAACTGGATTCTCCATTCAATCTTTTATTTATTCAAACAATTTATACCTCAAGCTGTTTGGAGCCGTCTACACTTCCACGGGAATGATATGAGTTCTCTTCATAAACACATTGACCCCGAATACTTACCACCTGAGTATGGCGGCCATTGTCAATACGTCATATCTACTGAAAAATGGATCTCTAAAATAGATGAATACAAAGATGATTTTATAGTACAAGAGTTGAGAGCACTAGGTTTTACGGTTAAAAGTTAATAAAGAATTTTATTTACATTATGACAGAACTGAAATGTTGTTTTTTTTTTTCTTTTAACATTAAGATTTAATACCTACCTTAGAATAACATTCTGGTAATAATAGTCGAAAAGTGGAGTGAAAAAGTGGTTCATCTTTTTAAGTCGTATGTTTAAATAAGAAACATTAATAAAACAATACAGTCTTTATCACTCTTAATTGGTTTATTAAGTTTAACTAGAGTATCATATTTAGCTATATTTCATATTAGCAGATAATCCCTATCCCAACTACATATTTATAAATTGATTCATCTAACATGTAAAGCTTAAGCATATACGATCTTGGTACCATTTTACTTTCATTTGATATGTTATAAAGATCTATTAAATATATATTATTATGGCGCATATTATGAGATCAAAATAAAATTTACGAAAAGAAAAAAAAAATTAAGCGCCTGACGCCATATTAAAAGCTTTTCTATGATGGATTCTTTGCAGTTCCTTTTCTACTTCGGCTAGCATCGTCGAATCTACGTCATTTGAGTAATCTATATCTTCGTCGTTATGTTCTCCTGGTGCAACAGCTACAGCTTCATCGTCTGTAACGGTATCCGTGGTGACGTCATCACCCTTAGCTACATTGTCAAAATATTTGAACGCGTCCTGGTAGTTGTAATTGTGATTGTATGATCTTGGACCATTTCTCATGTGCGCAGGCATTTCACTTGTACCGTGTACGATTAAGCCTAGAGTTCCTATTTCGCCTGTGTTTTCTTCAAAGGTCTGAAATAAATAATAACAATAAATCCAAATAATACAGAAAATAATTAAGATGTTAGAAAAGTTACTCACCTTGTCAGTAACTATGGTTTTCCAAACGCCCTTGGGATTTTCTCCCCACGTAGCCACTGACATCAAAGGCCAGTTAACAAAACCTGCAGCTGATCCATCTCTGGGACGATTACTAAGAAGCTGGACCTTGGTTCCTGATAACAAATAAATATTTTAATGACTGATTTCCAAAGGATGAATGGCTCCCACGCAAAGGTCAAAGTCCGTTTGTACGTCTCTCAGACGTATTATTCAAAGTAAACTACCAGGATCGCATAAGCGTTAGTATGTCAGAAAATCTTACCTTGAGGCGAAACCAAATAGATTTCTAGCGCTCCACGGCGGCTGTAGCGAACATTTACAACCAGTTCAACGTGTTCTATATAATTTACTGCACAGTCTTCTTCTACGGATAACAGGACATCGACACTCTCCCTTGATGATAAAATTGATTCCTCTTCGCCTGAGCTACAAAAAAGATAATTGATTACCATTAGTTACCATTTATTAATACTTTAAATTAGTTACTCAGTTAGTTTACTGACTTACTACGAGACCTAGTGTACAATAGTAATAATCATACCTAAAATACCTACTACGTCTATTTATTTATACCGAGTTCATGACCCCAACGTGCGCAATTTTTTACAATGATGACCTCGAAACTTTAAATACCTAACTAAAGTAAGACTTTTTTTACTAGGAATTCATATGAATAAAGAATTACTTGCCTAGTACATTTTTGGTACAACTTACTACATAGTTTGACATTTTATTCAAATAAATTATTGGATTGTAATAGAATCCGTAAATTAGCGTTTGGTAACAAGATAAGCAAGGGGCATTAATCTCGATAGAAGCAAAAGGTTCAATGAACATTCTTAACACAGTGGAATGCCAGTAAAATCTCAATTTTACCAGGACAATATACTCACGGTGCAGTATCAACGCGGCAAACATGCTTCCTAGGCACGCTGGTCCAGTTCAGTGCCATCGAGACAAGGGCGCCAGCATTTAAAAGACCGTAACCAAATCGAACGTCAAAATAAAGTCCAGCACTGGAAAAAAAACCTTTAATTTATGTACAGAACAATCATAAAAATATTGTATGAATCGGTGAAAGATACACACCCATTTACTTGCCATCCAGGATTGGCTGAGAGCGGAGCGTATTCTGATGTCCAAACTACTAAATGTTGAACGTCCCTCCAAGTGAGATTTGGGCTAAAACGTTATTGGTAAAGAAATCAGTTTTATTTATTTACGCATAACATAATTATTTATTAAATGATGAATAACAAGCAAATTATAGCAAGTCTGTAATTGATTGACCAATCAGCTTTACTCGATCAACGCCCTAACAAAATGGACAGCACGGGACATTGTGACAAACGGACCATGCCACGAAAAGTACTAGGCGATCATAAACTAGTAGAAAGCAAACGCAAGCGTAAGAGGCGTGGTTAACTTACTTGGCGTTTAGAGCGAGAGCGATGATACCGGCAGCCAATGGGGCAGCCGCTGACGTTCCGGTGTGCCCGAGTGTGCATGAATCACCCGTGTCTGTAGTAGCCTAAGTGCGAGAGGGATAAAAGTATATTGCTGTCGATTTCTAACTGGCTCATTGCCACGCAACATTATGAACGAACTCGTTTAGAATGTAGTAGGACAAATAAAATGCGAGTGAATAGTGAATGAAGGAGCTTACGATTTTCTGATCTTTGTAGGCACCAGAGGAGTATGCTGCAGCGAGGGTGGACGAACAAATCTCTCCGTACCAAGGAAACAGACCGTGCTGGGAAGCGCTTCCTACTGATATTGTATAGATACTAGACGAATACCTGAAAAAAGAGTTTTGTTATACATAACAACAAGTAACATCTGTAAATCTCTCGGAAAGAAAATTATAATTTAAATGATAATAATTATTTTTCCCTTAAAAAAGACAACTTCCGCACTAAGAATTACTCTTGTGTCGCTGGGACTTTAACAATCATACAAACAACGGATACAGAGTACAACCAGAACCGAAACAATCTGTGGTTTGCACAAATCTATACTAATACTAATATTATAAAGCTGCAGAGTTTGTTTGTTTGTTTGATTGTTTGTTTGCTTGTTTGAACGCGCTAATCTCAGGAACTACTGGTCCGATTTGAAAAATTCTTTCAGTGTTAGATAGTCCATTTATCGAGGAAGGTTATAGGCTATATATCATCACGCTACTACCAATAGGAGCAGAGTACGGATGAAAAATGTTACAAAAACGGGGACAATTTTGACCCATTCTCTCTTATGTGACGCAAGCGAAGTTGCGCGGGTCAGCTAGTACCTAATAATTATTCCTTAAGGAATCGAACCCACGACCTCCCGACGCAATGATAGCGGCGTGGCGACTGCGCCACGGAGGCAGTCAAAATATTGATAATTAAATAAGTACATTTTTATTTGAATCACGTATAGCTACATATTACCGTAAAACAAATATATCTCATGCTAGAAGGTAGGTACGTACCCATCACAGTTGCAGTTGTCGCCGTGACCTCCACCATTTCCATTTGCCCAAACATAGATAGCGCCCTTACCACCGCGACCCTAAACGTTACAACAAATGGAAATATTTACTAATTACGTCATGGAATTCATTAATAATACTATATAATTTTAGGTACCGTAGAACGGCGTTACTTTTGAATACAGGGCAATTATTACAGTTGAATAAATTTGCAATTTACAATTAATTTTATTGACTCAACTACATTAGGTATCTCTTTATGTGTAACAAAAAAAAATTAACGGTTTAAATGGTCTTTGAAATGCTACAATTTTATTCATAGCGATATTTAGAACCCAACCAAGAACCAAGAACCCAAAAACTCGCAGTTAACTTTTTATGCGAGTTATTTACTCATTTCTATATCATATTAACCCCAAATTTTCCTAAAGTAACCCTTCTACAGTATGTCAGTAGTTTATAAATATAATATGTACCTGAGAAACGCCACGTTTAAACGCCTCAAGTGCAAGGCGCCCCGGTCCTTCGACTGTTCGTCCGTCGTCATTAGGGCCCCAGGAAGCGCTGTATATGTCCACTTTGTCTAGGGCATAACCTAGGTCAAAATACATACAATTTATCAGGCTAAGTAACACTAAATTATTATCATATTCACTTACAAAGGATGTTAAAATAAATAATTTATTATTTTTAACACAACAGAGCCCGACCAAAATAATTAGATTTTAATGTAAACTAGCGTCATCTAGAACGAAATCAAATCAACTTTGACGTTTAGTATTCGAACAATGTACTACTACGGACATTATGTACTTAACCTACTCGACTGCTTTGTTCTCCTAATACAAATTGTAGAATTAAATCTCGAAATACGCCTAACAATCCATTTACTCTGCACAGTATTGCAACGACTCCATCCAATGAGAGATAGATAGGAATACAAAAAGTGTAAACTCAATGGTCAACTAGTGAAGAGCATAACTACCAATCATAGCTGAACATCATAAATGCTTAGTAATCATTGATTGATAATAATGTTTGGCTAACAGCTGTTGACTGCTGGAGGTAGAAAAGTTAATATTTACCTCTTACAACTACTAGTGTCCTAGTGATCGTGGTCACTACCAACATGTGGCTGCCTAACATGCAACATTGCCCCTCAGATTTCTTGTATTTTTTTTTGTTTCATTCACAAACAGATGTTGCTGTTTACAAAGACTTCTAATCTATCTATTAACATTCCCGTGAAACGGTAAATGTAAGGGAGATACTATTTTTTATTTTTACTAATATCTTGGTTAAATTATTCCTACTTGCGTTATCGTTATTAATAAGTAATTCTAATGAGTGACGTTGAATATCAGTGTACAAAAAAATATAACAAATAAAATTACTGTCAGTTCGATCTATCTACCACGTGACTGGCGGCCGACGCGACGCGACCATCTGCCACTTTGTCAACAGAAAAGGGTTACTGTTACGTCATATTTCACCCATATTACTAATGCTACATAAACTGCAGGAGATGTTTTCATCTCATGAAAATAATTCGTTAAGAGATGGCGCTGTAGTACTGAAACCGAAGACTATATTTATAGCTGTAAAGAAGAGGAATATAAAGTAAAAAAAAATATAACGTCAGTAAAACTTCAGCAGTAAACTGTAATTTGTATAAAAAAATGTTCTAAACTTCTCTTTATGGCATTAATTATTATTTCATGATTATTTCACATCACCTGACTGCGAACAAGTTCTTTTATTCACCACCAGGTAGCGTTTAAAAGGCTTTGTGTTTCATCGATGACAATAGAAAATAAAAAAGCTTACGACGTTTTACCTCAACATGGCGACCGAATGTACCAGGCAAGCATAGGATGGGAGAGTTTAGTTAAAGATTTACCT
Organism: Anticarsia gemmatalis; assembly: GCF_050436995.1. Taxonomy (NCBI): domain Eukaryota; kingdom Metazoa; phylum Arthropoda; class Insecta; order Lepidoptera; family Erebidae; genus Anticarsia; species Anticarsia gemmatalis. Next base: position 11,153,506 of record NC_134759.1, read on the forward strand.
ATTGCTTCGCCCTCTATTCGATCGGTGATTCGTCCATCAAGCATTCGGACTCCACCCACTCTTGCTCCCCAGGCCACGCCCACTCCACACTTCAAATTGTTTGCCGTCATTGCTATCTAAATGATAAGATAAAGTAAATAAAAGTCTATAAAAAAAGAACTTTTTTCATTATACATTTAAATCCCGGGTTAAGGTTATAAAGAAAGAAAAGCTCGAATTGTTTCTATAACCTACTTACGATAAGTACGGTCTATCTTTTTATAGGTATGCCAAATGATGATTAAGCTAAATTAAAATTATTTGTAAAGAGGCAGTGAACCGGTAGTTAAGATTTTAAATGGTTTTTAAAAATTCAGTAACCCGGTAGATAAGATTTTAAATAATTTAAATATTATATTAGTTTTTACATCTTACTTCTCCTGCGCACCGTGTGCCATGTGAATTTCTCTTGAGATCCTCTGGCCGGGGCGAAGGATCCGGGTCTCCATCGTTACTGTCCCAACTGATCTCTGGATCCTATAAAAAAGTATGTTTAATTTTAAAAGTTTATTAATTGTTCTCCCAATAATCGCATTTATTGTACGGACTGCGAATCTGTCATTGAAGGACATTAACCTACATATTATTATTATACTTAATTATTATATTACAAATTTACAATCACATCAAAATCAGTTCAACCGTTTTTGAGAAACCTAAATAAAGACTGAAAATTAAATTAAAATCGTTTTGTCCCCGTTTTTATATTTTTAAACATCTTTATTAGTTAAATTAATACAGCTTTACTAAACATATTTAAAAAAATATATGTTATCATATTATTTTTTCTTTTATCATAATAATAATAGTATTAAGTCGAAGATACAAGAAAGTATTCAAGGTCAGTAGTACACGCCGAGGTCGAGACGGCATGTCGCGTCCAGCGCGTCATATCGGCCGCGAAGTTACTAGGGCAACATGAAGTATAAAGAAATGGTTTTGTATATTATTTCTGTTTTGATAAACGACTGTTGTTTGTATTAATTAGTTCAGCAACAGCGTGCTTAGTGGTTTGCTGAAATGATCTATTTGGTTGGTGGTGGTTTTTTTTTTACAATATATATATTATATGCTCGATGGGGCAGGCCTTTGTCCAACAGTGGACAATTCCCGGCTGAGATGATGATGATGATGATGATGATATATGGGTATTATTTTAGACTGAATATTTAGCTACTTAAACCCACATAAATCTACGTAAATATATATAATAACTTGTTTTTTTTTCAAATAATTTAAAATTAAACAATATTTAAATATAACGACTACTAAGGATGAATGATAAAATGTTGATATTTTATTATTTGAACACAGGCCAAAGATCTGACTTTTATACAATAAAATTTAACATATAATTAAATTTCAATATACTTAATTTTACTTTTTTTTATTTACACGAACCACCCAAGATAGGCGAAATAATGTGTTATCAGATAAATATATAACATTAATTAAAATACTAACTAGCCTTCAGTTAATTAGGAAGAGAATTTTCGTATTGTGTCACTTTACTTCTAAAATGTCAAAGTAAACTTCAATAATACTAAGGCAGCATAAGTATTGCAAAGCATAGGAATTAGGAAGGAAGGCACACGTTATTGGTGTCTTAACATGGGCTGGCTTGGTTTGCAGTTACCAGCTTTTTCCACGGAAATTTCAACCTGCCTTTTGTTAATGACGCAGGCGACATGATACAAAAGGAGGTATACGAATAGAACTACTCTGACACCATTCGAGGATGCGACGTTATTCCTGCTAAAATTTCAACGTTCTTTTACAATGTACTAAGACCGCATAACACTAACTGAGTTCTCACTATATATCTCTGGCTACAACAACCATTTTGAGTTGTGTCAGTTTTGTAACTAAAATTTAAATCAAAACGGTGAATGTATTAGGACAGTATAAATACTAACAACTAAGATAAGTCCGAATATTATGTGACAGGGATCTGCGTCATAAATGGAGTTAGCATTATTTACCACGGAACATTTCATATGACTTTTGTCCCATACCAAGGCAACAGAAATGCGTAGAACCATTTTACAACAAACTACTTACAAAACATACTACTTAAAATAACATCATTAATTTGTTTGTCATACGGTATGGTGTGGCTTCATTGTATCAACAATAAACCAGAAAAAACAGTTAGCTATAAATTAAGAAGACATAACCAAACATACCACCTAAAAAAAAATTTTAAATTTTTGTATTGTTTAATTGTTACAATAATTTTTATTATAATCATTGTAAATATCTGTGTAAAACATAAATATGTACTACTTATTAATTGAAAAATAAAAAAAAGAAACTTTGTACATAAGTTAATTGTTTTTTTTTTCCTTCTAATATCTTTGATTCTTAAATTCATCAGTCATTTAGCCGTATGGATGTTTGGTTTATTATTTCTGCTTTAATAATAAAGGACTGAGCATGTGAATTCTTCTAGCCTTTATTAGGGAGAAATTTTTCGTATTGTGTCACTTTACTATTAAAATGTCAAAGTAAACTTCAATAATACTAAGGCAGCATAACTATTGCAAAGCATAGGAAGGAAGTCACGCGTCATGTTGGTGGCGATTGTCGAACATGGCTGGCTTGGTTTGCAGTTACACGCTTTTACTACGGAAATTTCAACTTGCCTTTTGTCAATGACACAGGCTACATGATGCAAAAGGAGGTATACGAATAGAACTACTCGTCACCATTTCGAGATGCGACGTTATTCCTGCTAAAATTTCAACGTTCTTTTACAATGTACTAAGGCCGCATAACACTAACTGAGTTCTCACCACATATCTCTGGCTACAACAACCATTTTGAGTTGTGTCAGTTTTGTTACGAAAATTTAAATCGAAACGTTGAGAGTATTAAGACATCATAAATATCAACAACTATATTAAGTCCGAATGTCATGTTAGAAAGGGCTACGTCATAAATGGAGTTAGCATTATTTACCACGGAACATTTCATATGACTTTTGTCCCATACCAAGGCAACAGAAATGCGTAGAACTATTTTACAACGAACTACATGAAATGACATCCTGAATTTGTCGTACGGTGGTGTGACTTCATTGTATCGACTAGAACCCGAAAAAACAAACAAATACATGGAAATAAGATTATTTAATTTTAACATCGGAAAAATCAAAATCAATCAGCGGCACTCAGTCACTAGGCCCTCAAGACGTAATGACTTTGAACACGGTGCTCGGGCGGACTCAGGGAGACTGGTCGTACGCAAGTTTTTTCACGTGTACATTTCGAGATGTGTCGTTGTTCTCGATAAAATTTCAAAGTACACTTCGAATATACTAAGACAACATAAATAGCAATGACTTCGCCACAAATAGGTAAGAAGGATGTGTATGCCTGCTTCGCCGAACGTACGGCAATCGCGATGTTGCAACTTGCATATTTGTTCAATTAACTGTTTCCATAAACTATTATAATTTTATTATTATTCTTCGAACTACATAGTAACCAAACATTTAATTCTACTCTAGAAAAAATATAAAACGTATATATTTTTATATTGTCAAATTAAAATATTTCTAATTATTAAAAAAACATTGTATATTCCTTAATTGTTTCTTTCCCTTCTAATTAATAATATCTTCGATTCTTAAATCCATGGGATCAGTCGAATGGACTGGAATTTAATTTCTTTGAGTGTGACTAGTCACTTGAGCGTAAAATGAATGGAGTTGGAGCAATTTACACGGAATGTTTCAATCTGCCTTTTGCCTCGTACCAAGGCGACAGATTCGCGTGGAGTTATCGCGCATACTTAACTTTAGTGACGTAGCTCCGATCAGCGACACAATTAATTTCGAGATGCGTCGTTATTGCTGCTAAAATTTCAACGTTCACTTCCAATGTACTAGGACCGCACAACGTTTATAGAGCTCATTACTACCACAGCACAATTTACAGGCTTAACATCTACTTGCCGCGCCCCCTTGCCGCTATTCGCCGCACGCATGCAAGGCAGGAGACGACGCGTGGCGGCGCGCCACGGCACTTAGTACGGAGTTACGACTTTATACCACGAAAAATTCAAATCTTCTTTTTATGTTACACCAGGGTATCATAAAACTAATGTAGTATATTATATCCAATTTCATATCCATTATTTTTTTACTTATTAATTAACTAAGTAATGATTTATTTAGCCTGTGATAAAATTGTTCATAAAAATATATAGTAATTTCACGTCCTGCAAAAGGTTTGTTAAATGGAAAATAATCTTACCTTTGTTTCAGTTTTTTTGTATTTTAATAAAATTTAATATCTGAGAGTATGAAGTTATTGACTATTTCCATTTTCTTGCCGGATGTCATTCAACGATGTACCTGTATATTAATAAAAATATCGTAGACGCTTAGCGCCATCTTTTGACATTTTAACATATAACGTTTTTGAGCTTATGTGCCATTTTACCACGGAAAATTTCAACCACCCGCCTCAAAACTACCAGGAAATAATAATCCTCAGCAAGTCTTACAACAAAACGTTTGTATTCTACTCGCTTTAAGCCGCGCCCACTAGGAGTAGAAAGAGAAAGAAAATTGTATAGGGGGCGGGGCATATCGTCGGCGTACCGTACAAAATTAAAACGTAGGAGACCACGTAAATATTATTGTGTGATAGATAAGTCAACTATGTCATGTAGTAGTTATAGCAAGATGTCGCTTTATCGTATGCATTTGTGGGTGAAATAAATAATTAACAGTTTTACATAGTTTAAAAGTATGAGTTTTCTACGATTTAACTTATTTATGTTCGTTGGATAACAGATCTGTCTGACTGATGGACTAATTAGAATTTATTTTTGTATAGTTATTCTGGAGACATACATGACATAATAATATATCTATACTAATATTATTATCTAAAATAAAAGGTTAACTACGAACTGCTAACGCCATCTCTATATTGGGTCCGTATTTACCAGTTTTCTTGAGCTTATGTGCCATTTTACCACGGAAATTTTCAACCACCCGCCTCAAAAGTACCAGGAGAACATGAGACTTACGTAGTTGGCGCGTAGGTCAGTGTGGTTGTGTTCGATGCCGTCGTCGAGTACGGACACACGCACACCACTACCATTGTATCCCATCATGTATACAGGCAACACATTCAAATCGAGTCGAGGCAGATTGTTCACCGTGCGTGTATCTTGCTGAAAAAGATATAAATATATTTTTAATGAGTAAGGTCGACTGGGGTTGAGCTTATTTTGTTCTTAAAATACACTTGCACCCTAAGTGTATTTTAAGAACGAAATAAAAACTGATGTAAAATCATATCACATTCTAGTTTTTTTTTACATAAGTGCACAATAATATGTTGCTTTTTTAAATCATTTATTCAATTTCAACACTAAAGTTTTCATCGTCACAAAGATCTCCAAACTTCATACCAGTTTCGTCTTTCGAAGATTGTTTTTATTGATAATTCCATAACATCCACGTGTCATCCTATTTTCGATCTACTTACTTTTTCCATTTTTTACCAAGTGTTGCGTGAGTTATCCAGTAATATTCATTTTTATATTTTTTTATTTTAATTGTTTTACTGCATTGTTTTACGGCTTTATAGCCAAAAAGGCATTATAGGGAAAATGTGTACGGGTGGTAAAGACTGGTGCGTAAAACAAAACATTATTGCTTGTGTATAAAATACACAACTAGACACATACTCGAAAAACTTTAGTTCGTAAAACTAAAGTTTTTCAACTGCTAAGACAAAAAGTAACAAATATCTGTACAGCTTATCTGTAGTATCACCTATCTACAGTCGTTATGAGCGATCTCCTACTAAAGATATGTTATTCATCTAAGTTTGCAACTGTTGTCGCAAGTTCATACTAACCAAATACCACTCCTGACTCCATAATTCGTCGTTGAACAGTGGCCTTTTGTACTCAATGTCTCTTCGAACAAACGGCTGGTTAGTTTCTAGCCGCTTGAACCTTTGTATCGACGCGTCAGGGTCAGGCATTGGATATCTCTTCACTCTGGATTTGGCGAACATTTGCTGGGCCCAGCGGACCTGAATGAGAAAAAGAAATTAGCTTTAGTTTTGCTTCTTCTTCTTATCGTACTTATCGTCAACCTAGTGTCAAAATTGTTCAAGCCGCCGCCAGAAGCCTATAAATTTTTAATGAGTGTCCATCAAATTATTCAAATACTATCAAAATACTTTGTCTGGTTTTAAAAATTTCGACCCTTTTGTGTAGCTATGTCCAGTACCTACATCTAATAAAAAAAACATTGATTGATTACACAATGACAAGTTTTAGTTTCGTATTCAGAAATGATAAAACGGTTTACTTAAATATCTAGGTATCTAACCAGTAAAATGTGTACTAATTATAACTGCTTACTAAGTTGTTATTACTTGCTTATAAATACTTATCTCTTACAATATGATTCATGCATACCAACAGAGAGCAATCATTTCTCAACACGCGTACGGCTAAAAGTGATGAATGAAGCAAGGGCAAAAACCTTGTTCTACTTACCTACCTACAAATACAGTTTTATAGTTAGCAAACTGAAACGACCACGTGTAAGCAGAGTTCAAAGCCACCAGGCGCCCAGACAATGAGAGAGGTATCTCTGACTCACCCTTCTGTCCTTCACCAAAGTCGACGTGTGCCTGCTAGGGGTGCGCCGCTGTTTCTCATGTTCATACTTCAAAAATGTGTACGTGTCCGGGAATCCGACGACCTAGAAAATAAAAATGATCATTTTAAAATTATTTAAAAAGAGTATTTAATAAGGTCTGATCTTTTTTGGTTCACACAAATGATAAGGTTCTATTTAGAGCTAGATGTAAAAGCAGAGTTTCAAACCACAAAAGCAATTTTTTTAAATCAAAACTACCACTCCTATCTGTAATACGTGTTTGTTAATAATAACTATAAGTTTTACATTGTTTACAGGTCATGGAACGATATAATTATTATAAAAATAACACAAACTTAAAATAAAATGACAGAGAAATAGAATCATAAATAAATCAGAGCCGGACAGGCGGAACCGCGTTTACAAGCGAGCGTGTGTCATATACAAAGTATTTATTAATAGCAAAGCGAAACAGCCACGTGTAAGGAGAGTTCAAATATACCAGGCACCCAGACATCCATAGGGGTGAGCTAGACATGTCACGTATTATAAATTTGTATGTGGGTATCTTTTGAAAAGACGTCGCGGGCTGAATACTGCGCGCGCAATACAAAATTGAACAAAGCACTTTGAGGATAAAATAATTGTTAGTAGTTTGTACTAAAACGCCTACGTAAAACTTAGAGCATTGAAAAGACTTAAGACAAAAAGTCTTTGTTAATTACTTTACTGTTGTTTAAGAAAATGCTTAGTTATTGAATCTTAATAACTTTAGCTTGCTGTTTGAAACTTAGGCTTTGCAACACACGGTCACACGTCTACTGAGTGTTGTCTCTGTGGGACAAATTTTAAAGAAATTGAGCTTACATTTATTAGTCCGCCTATCGTAGGTTCAATTCTTTTACAAAGAGAAAACTGATGATTTTGGTCAAATATAGGTTTCATCTTTAAAGTATAATAGTTCACCTATAATGCAACGATTGTAAGTTTGTTTGAAGATTATTTTCAAACGTACTGAAATGAACATACCAGCATTTTGAAGTCCCTCACATGTGTGGGGTTAAGTAAAATTTGACGTACACGAAACTCATTCGAAACTATATCGTTTGTATGTGTGTGTTTTCACATGCAGTGTGTGTCGTCTACTGAGGGGTGGATCATAGTGTGCAATATGAGCTGATGCAGTACTATTGCAATAAATTGGTAGGAAACATTTCAGTTTGTGCTACGAATACGAGATATTGGAAAACTTATGGTGCAATGAGCGTAGGAATTAGCTGGTACCGATAGTATCAGATAGTTTCGTGTGTATTTCGTCGTCCTATACGAGTTGATATGTACTAAATTTGGACTAATATTATCATACGAAAATTTACAAGTTTAGGAATGGATGTCTGTTACTGAATACGTCAAAACTAGATACTATGAATAGATTTCTATGCAAGTTAGCAGTGTTGTGGCTAATGCACAGTGATAACGAATAGGCTATAGAAACGAAATCCTTGTTAGCTTACAATCGCGGCGCTTTACTTATTGTATACCTAGTTAAAACAAACACATTGTCCAAGTCCTAGAAAATACTTATACACGTCTCAAACAAGGGCACAGGTCTTTGATCGTAGTAATCTTTTAATCCTAGTTCAAGATGCTACGATGCTACTATGACACGCAAAACTGTTTGTACAATACTAATCTTCACAAGTTTTCTCACAATACTTTTTTAACAACCAAACAGTAATCAGACAAAGAAACGAAATGCAACCCAGTCCCAACTTTTAAAACTACTCATTATTGTCGTAAAAAAATTAAATCCTGAAAAAAATATGAGATATAAACGGCTTTTACAAATGCATCGCAAGCAATCGTCTGTATTTGAACTATCAAAATACATACTTCCGAGAGTAGTACCGAGTACCGACCCACAGCGATTCCCTCTCGCGAAGTCCCTACCGTACTAAAATAGTTCTACCCTAGACAACCCACGTCACCCCAACTGTAATGATAATTTGTCCAAAATAAACTCCTGCGACGTCCTTTGTTCCTGGTATGTGACGTCTGAAACAATGGGATGTAGGCGGCGCCCTAGAACTGATTGCGTAACTTGATTTGGGCGGTTTCAACCCTCTTGGGAGGGAACAGTCGCCCTCACAATAATATCGCTACAGTTGTTTTGATGCAAGCATCTTATTGTACCGAAATTTCTTGATATTTCTTCCAATCTACCTTGTTTATTCTTTAGAAGATGGGTAGGTATGTTTTGTAGTCAGACAGTTGCAAATAACAACATTTTAAATGCTATTTTGAGGTTACTTATGGCCGCTTTCATAATACGTCGTTTAACGTGTCAATTAAAATTCTATCGTAAATAATGACAATATAATATTATTATGATAACACATCATTATTTTGACATTGATTAAGCTGTAAATGCCATTTTTTTTACAGTTAAATTCACGTAGTTAATGTAAGTTAGCATATAATGGCGGACATTTTGTATCACAAATAAATTCAAAATAAGTATTACACGAGCTATCTCAATAAAAACTTAAAATCACCACATACACTGCACATTACTTTAATATTTATATAATAATCTCTCCATTTCATTCATCAAAATATCAATTGAATAACAAAACGGCTGCGTGTGTGACATTGTCACATGTCATTATTGTGTCACATGAAAATGGATGCCGTCATGTGATGTTTCGTACACACGTATGTACCAGGGCACCAGAAACCGTAGGCGATAACACGTTACACGTTACACACATGTGCCTTATCAACATACACGCCCACTCGTTGGCAGGCCAATGATAAGGCGATGAAGTGTTCGATATGGCACTGCCGCGCCGCGACGGATGTATAGTAACGTGTTTGTTACCAATAATCAGGTTATTTAATAATTATGTGCATAGTTCTTCAACAAGATAGATTGTACTAAAATAAATAAAAAAACTAATAAAATCTAATATTGAAACCCTTTTTGGAGAATTTCAAATCTTTTATTGAACACAACATTAACGGTTTGTTTAATGGTTACTAAAGTACTCTACTCATATTGAATGTTACATTTACAAATAGGTACAACTAAAGTGTAAAAAATTTTAATGTTTTTATAATCCCTACATAAAATTATGTAACGTAAGAAATAAAAGTCAATAAAATCAATTATTAATTTTTGTATGTAAATAAGCGCCTGATGAAAAATATTAGTGTGCAAAATAATTGTAGTAGAAAACAACAAGGCGCTAACAAATTTCATTTTTGCGAAATAATATTTTATGCTTTCTACAAACTTGTAAAAAGAGCGTAAACATTTTACGTACCAGTAGTTTTTTATCATTAATCAATGGACATTATTCTCATTTGATTACATCAGTTTCTCATACGAGGAACGCAGTCTACTATAAAAAACGTAGGAACGCCTTACCTAACTACTACTACTATGCCATAGCGTACTCTACTATCACTACATACAAACAAACAAACACACACGACACACCACACATACATATCCACACATGTCCATACATACACATACAATCTAATTCCTCACATTTACGCTAAACATACAGCATAACACATGGGAGGAATTGTATGGATACCATGCACGTGTGCCTCACGTGTTAAGATCGTAGAGTCATGTGAGTTTTCGGAGTCACATGTGTACTAGGAGAGCATGGGTTATGAGGAGTTAGTTGCACGTATGTATGAGATGCGTGTATGTGTGTGTGGTTGGGGTAGGTCGTGAACGCGAAGGGTGCGAGGGTTAGGGTTGATAGATGTGTGCATACTCGTGTAACGTATGGCTTGTGTGTGTTGTAGACTCGGTTTGTCAACAAAGGATATGATTACAAACATTCTGTAGCGTAAAAAAAAGTAAAATAATCAAAAGAGAAATCATGCAAAACTGATTTTTCATTCGGTTAACTGTCTACTTACTGTATCAAAGGTACTTGTAATTTTTCCCAACTTCGCTAAAATTCACAGTACGCGTATGATGAAAAGGTATCTTTCGATATTGACTTAACATAAACAATATATTCTTGTTATATTATACTCTATGTGTCTATAAATATTCAAGTTTAATGACAGAAAACAGAAAACACCACAATGTTACACATGCTCAATCGCGTCAGTGGTATACAAATATAATGGTTTGTTTTTCCCATTGAGGATAAACATAAAGCACAAATTATTGTATTTTAATAAAGCTAAATTGTCTTCTCTCTAAAGGCTTCATTAACATCCTATGACAAAATATTTGATGAACGAAAAACCGTCTTTGATTTATAAATCAATACATTATTTTTAGCTCCCCGAATCATTCAATTCAGAAAGTAGGTCACCGTAACCAGTCGATTACTCCACGTGGAGATAACGGCTATTGACCCCGCCGACTAAAGTTGAATGACACAGTTCGGTTTTGTAAGAAACTGCGTAAACTCGACAACCGACATCACCTCTCTTTTATGAAACCCTAATACCAAACACATTTTTGTTACGATTTAAGTAAAAAAGAGACTTTTTTTCATGATTTTTGATTACGAAATCATACAAAAAAATGTCTTTTTTCTCTATTCATTCGGTGGGTGTAATTTTTTTGGTTTGTTCTATCTCTTTTCTTAATTTTTTTTCTTTATAGGTTAAAATATATTTAATTTTATGAAAGTATATTATTCTTTTTCTATATACTTATTTATTGATTTATAAATAAAAAGTGTAATAAAAAGCATTCTACGTCATAAGTCGTAGCGATTTACGTCTTCGTGTATTGAATCTAATCAGATTTATGTCAGTGTAGTTTGTTTTACAGAAATTGTGTGTGTATTTAAGCATTTTTTATACTACTACTATTTATATTTTAGTTATTTAATGGATTATTTTTTGATTAATTTGTTGCTGTAATAGAACTGAAACGCACGCAACCTTGGTTTGCGTAACCGCACACAGACGCACCGCTCCTATACCGTTGTGACGTCATTGTTAGCCCCGCCCCCTGAACACTACGAAAATAGAAGGAACGTCTCGCTGAAACCGCTGAAAAACACTTCTTTACAGCGCTGGGAGCCTGGTACAGACGACGCTAATTCCACCGTTAGCGCCGCCTGAAAAACTGAAAGGCCACGGCTGTTCAGCATGTTTGACACAACCTACCAGAGGTTTGTCTAGCGCATAATCTATTCTGAAAAGCGTTTACAAACTAAAAAATCATTTTTGGCTACAGTGCCATCTATCGGTTTTTCTTTGAACTGTTTAGATCTTGTTTGCTAGAAATTATGGCTTCCGTAAATTTATTCACTGGGGCAACACTCATCGTGTTTCTGTTATCTTCTCAGAGATGCCACTAGTTAACAAGTGATGAACAAAAGTTTGGGCACTGTCGTACCGAACCTACGAATTGCAGCTAAGTTCCTATTTATTTTCGTTATTAAAATTAACAATTAATATTCTTATGACTCTGGCTCGTAAGGCAAGCTCTGAAAACAAAAGAATTGAAGGTATTAAGCTTTAATACTAACTATTCGAGACGCGTTTGTATTGTAATAAAAGTATCTAAGTGCCATTATAAAGCTTAATGCATTGAATAAATATAAGGTATCAAGTACATAAACCTATAGTTAACTATTTACATTATGTCTAAAAAAGGCGTTTTTTCCCTTTCTAAAAAAAGTAGGTAATGTAATGATGAACACCTTCTGACTGTTGCACATCTAGGTTGGTTCTGCTCTCCTGATAAATAAACTCGAGTGAAGGTTCATTCAGTTGGACGTAAATGTGATTAGGCATTGAAAAATAAACCGTAGTTAGCTTACAGACAATGCGTAGGCGGAACTTGCGTAAGCATCTTGCTTATTCTGAAGCTCTAGTACCACGATGGAAATGTTTAGTTCAATTAAGGTCTTGCTGTCCTTAAATTGGTTAAATGTTATTGATTGAATTGCTTTTAAATTAAATAACGATGTTGAAATGTCTCGCGTAGTATTTAAACTGATGCAAGATAACTTCATAGTTTCACAATATAGTGTAAAGCAAAGTCGTTTCCCGCGTCTGTCCCTATGTCTGTATGTATGTTTTGCTGTTCAAAACTACGCAACGGATTTTAATGCGGTTTTTAATAAATAGGGTGATTAAGGAGGAAGGTTTATGTGTAAAAGTTGTAAAGGTTTTTTGACTGTTAAAATAACTGTTTAAACCGAGCGACGTCGGGGCGGGCGGTATTTTCTAAAAACTATACTTCAACCACTAGTAAAACAACATTGAAAACTTATTTTAAGGTTTTTAACAATTAGATGATTAAATGAGACCCTTGCCCAGCAGTGGGACAGTAATGGGTTAAAGGCGAACGGCAGGTTTGTATAAAGAATTCGTACAGCTTATAAAATGTCATGTTTAGGTTTACTTTTTGTTTTAATTGGTAGCTAATATGATAGACAAGCTTAATTTAAAATTCTTATATTTTTTAAAAGTTGGGAGGTAAAAGTTATGTCCATTTTAAAAAGTCCCGATAGTTCGCTAAATTGCTCAGATGCTGTCAAAGCCACAATCCAAAACAACACGGATGCGTAGACGTCAAACTAACAGTGACGTCTCATGAGATTTTCTTTTTCTTTACTTAGTTGTCAACATATATAAGCCATAGACCAAAAATTATTATTTTATTAACCAAAGCTTTCTACCTTAATTATTAATTAATCCGGACTTCTAAAAATAATACTCCCAAATAAAAATAAGTGACTTAGTCCCCTTGATAAGTGGTACAAATTTTGTAACGAAACAACACCAACTTTAAGCTGTACGAAATCTGCCGATCTCCTTTATATTTTTATTTATAGATAATTAGATTTGCTTGTTTGTTTGTTCCCAACAAAACAAAACTAAAAGGCATCAACATATCTTAACAAACTGAAATGTGTTAATACGTCGCCGTCATTTCAGGAACTGACAAATCCATATTCATTATTTAAGCATATTCAACTTAATTATTCTTACTTACATATAATTAGCGACCCTGAATTAATATTCCTGCATACATTTTACATTAAAAAGCCTACTTTGGAAGTCAAAGCACGGCTACAGAGAACCTCTTCGTCACTTATTTGTCCCTGGTGCATGTATAACATGGCCGAACAAATAAATGATTAGCGACACGAATTGAGACAAATGGTCGAGCTAATTCTCTAACATTTGTCATTATTAGACGTCGCTACAAGGACTGACGTCACGTATTAGACAGCTGATAGACTAAAGCCTGTTTGTGAGAAAATAATTACGTTTTTTAGTTTTGCTCATTAGTTTTCGAGATGATTAAGCACATAATAATAAGTGGTTACAGGAAAAACATAATACTTAGTTTTCAGAATTTTCAGAGATCATACATCCACATCAATACAAAACAATAATACCTCTTTATCCTCAACGAGAAAAATAAGTATGAAATATTTGTAATGTCATGTTTTTTGTATGAAAACAACATTAAATATACCTACATTTCGTCTATTTTAGGTATCTGAAGCTAGGACATTTCTTGGAAACGATTTGCAATTCTTTTGTTAAGCCTTGTCTATTCGATGAATAATTTCGCATTTTAGCATGAATGATGCCGATGACGGTAGAACGAAAATGACATGAATATTTATTTTAAAAGTTAAAGACAAAAATCATCTGTTACCAGACCAGTATTTCTGACTTAAAACTATGATAACCCCACTAGGCCTCTACTTTGTTCAAATATCAATTATTAATCGATCGAAAATTATTTTTAAGCGAAGCGGTTACATGCCAAGTCGACTCGCCTAAGATGGCACTGAAAATTCTAAGCCAGAAATTAATCAGTAGACAAAAATATTAAAGCTTTTGGACTATTTACAACTTTCCTTGCTAACAAAAACCGTGTAAGCGTCGGTTAAATATACGATATTTTGTCATTTTAAAATGATTTAAAAGTGACAAAACACTCAACTGGTTAACTGTATGTAGGTAGTTCAGTAAATCATTAGAATTTTTTTGTGGAAATTAGTGGCAGTTTCGAGCTTTGAGGATAATCCCAAGCATTGCAACTGGTCATAAACTCTTGAATTTGATAAATTGTACAGTTTATGACCACTTGTAGAGCCTGGGATTATCCTCGAAGCTGTACTCGTTTAATTAGAGCGTACACGAGTTAATAAGTAAATGTTTAAAATTTTCGAAAACAGCAATGTTGTCCTAGTGACATTCTAAGTTAAGTTCGGCCCAAATCGAATTCTTAATCCGAAATTAATTAAGTGTTGACTTAATTGGCGTGGGTTGTATTGAAATCCTTACCATACAATAGTCGTAAATACACTTGATAAAAGCTAATCGGTTTTAGGCCAGGACTACCGTTCTCTACAATGTTTAATTTACCTAAATGAGTATTAAAAATACTATCATGTTTAATTATGAGGTAAAACGCTATTGAATAGATTAACTACCGCTAAATGTACCTCAGAAACCGGGCATAAGTTTCATTGATAGACTTATTTACAAGACTGCCACGCACCGAACTCGTGTGCATCTAGCCGGTTAGTCATTAAGTATTATTTCATTATTTTTCCTGAGAGAAAACAGAGTTTTACCGTAAATTTTTCCATATTATGATTAGATTAGACCTTATGATAATCCGCCAATCGAGTGAGAGACATCGAGTCGTGTTTTACAATCGCCATAAACATTTGCTTGTACGGCTTGCATAGGGTAAAATGAGTGACAGTCAAATCATCTACTATATATGAAATTTTAAAAATACCTTATTTTGAATACCACTAAATACTTTACTATGACGTCACAAGATAGTCTTATTGTTGATATCAAATGAGAGCCTCATATTATTATGATGTTTCTGTCCAAATTTACTGTGTCCCTCCACTGAGCAAAAGCCTCCCCTCTTTCCTTTCAAACCTGTCTGTTCTATGCCATACTCCACCGATGGACCAATTAATTTAAGATGTACATATACACGTTTTTTATTATTCAGTTTTTTTCAAAAGCTTATTATCATATAGAGGTATTATTGGCAGGCCTACGTATATAAAAGTTAATAAAGCCGATTAATTACTTCTGTTACGTCCGCACATACGATATGAGATATAATCTATGCAATATACTGCGTGGCTCTCTCTTCAAGTGCCACTCGAGATATGCCCGGCGTCATAGCTTTGATTTCAACCTTATCTCAAGTACGCTATGTACTAGGACCCCAGTTCATGATAGGAGGCTTTTGGGCACGAAATATAGGGTTTACTTTGTTATCATTTCGTTGGATGACGAAATGTATGACTATGCACATCGTACACAAAAGAAGAAAGGATAGTGTCTAATCGGATCGGTCAGACTTAAGGTCGGTTCTGATTGGTACCTCCTGGTTTTGTGGTGTGCTATCGACAGTGGTACTTAAAAATCAAATTAATTAACCGTACCTTGTCTTTCACCCTAATTTAAGGAGATTGTGGTTATGACAGATTATTTATCGAACGAGCAACGAAGATCAGCGTATGATAATAGAAAACAGAAGTCCGTATCCAAAGTCTCAAAGTGTATTATTGCGATCTATACATTTAATGGTTTTAACCACAATCAAATATACCTAGTATACCTACCTACACAAAATCATCTATTTGTAACAGATTTGCAAATCTTAAAAACCCTGTGATCCTTTCGTTAGATTTAAAATAAACAATTGTTCAGTTTGTGGTAGAATAGTTGGTTTTATTATTCAGGAGCCTAGTATAAATATAGACATTTCCTAGATACCGACTTTTTCATTTGAATCAAAGGCTACACCAATGATTGGTTGCATTGGTCGCAGGCTACGCTTAGTTAAAATCACTTATGTATATTCTATTCAAAGGAAGAAAAACTTTGTCTGTATTGAACTATGTATTATGGATCTCTTTAATCTACTGTCTCGATATCTCTTTCTAATAATAATAATACTTGTAAATATTTGGATCTGGCTCATGAGATTGTCGACATGTGGGCTGTGGATTCCACGATTATTGTCCCCATAGTCGTGTCAGTTAACGGACTTATAGCTAAGAGTCTCGACCAACATCTCCGGAGGCTTGCGTTGGGCAGCTGGGTCAAGGGCCTGATGCAGAAGGCGGTTCTTCTCAGCACGGCACGAATCGTTAGGAGGTTCCTCGCCCTGGAGTCCTAACCGCCGGTACTTTGGACCCTGTTCCCGATACCGGTGGCCACCTAATTTTTATATTTTTAAATATGTTTTTTTATATTTTTCTTTTATATTGAGAATATATTTAAAAATGTAATAGTTAATAATAATTATAAATAAAGAGCATAATACTTGGATGAAATAACACGGCTCCTGTTCAACCTAGTTCTTAAAGTGTTAAGCTGCTAGACCGTTTAATTCCTGGCTTTTTTACTACTACATAGGTACATGGCTTTAATTGGTAATAGCACTACATAAACGCACTAGACACCACTACAGCGTCATTTTTTGAAGAGTAAAATACACACTTTCGATTTTCGAGACCCCCTAGGATGTCGTAGGGCATGTAAATAAAAGCAATATTGTAAATTATCTGCCTACACATCTAGGTATAACGAACGTACCTAATGTTATCTATACTAATATTATAAAGCTGAAGAGTTTGTTTGTTTGTTTGTTTGAACGCGCTAATCTCGGGAACTACTGGTCCGATTTGAAAAATTCTTTCAGTGTTAGTTAGCCCATTTATCGAGGAAGGCTATAGGCTATATATCATTACGCTACTACCAATAGGAGCAGAGTACCAGTAAAAAATGTTTCGGAAACGGGGAAAATTTTGACCCATTCTCTCTCACGTGACGCAAGCGAAGTTGCGCGGGTCAGCTAGTAAACAATGAATATCGACTAGTCACTCGTAATTAGTTATGCGAGAAATTAGGCATTGGTTTCCTTATGTTTAACATTATACTCTTTCAATATTCACGTAAATATCAAAAGATTTTACATAATTATCTTATTAGTTAACTTTATTTCTTGGTAACGTTTTAGAGAATTCGTAATCAGTAATACAACAAGGTAAGATCCTTTATAATTAAAATTAACAAACAGAGCTCGAACAGGGATTACTTTTACATTAAATTTTATAATTGTAGCCAGGTATTCGATCATTTTTCCCTGAAATTATAAGGTAGGCATTATTTTATACTAAAACTTAGAAAATTAATGATAATACTTTAATACAAGCGCAAGATTATATTTTTTACTGATTTAAACTAATTTTTAGTAAGCTCTTAGTATTGCAAAAAGGTTTCTCTCAATCGTGCAGTCAAAGACGATATTTTTTCAAATAAGTTTCTTGTAAAATAGTTCATACCAGACACAGACACACAAGGAGTCGTTTTTTTTATTCTTCCTAATGAAGACCGATTAATTCATTTGTTTAGTTAAATACTATTATATTATTATTATTTCCGTGTTTTGGTTAATTTCTATGAATTTAAGTGCATTTAAATTCGGTCAGGTGGAGAATGGATAATGAAAAAAATCTGTGGTAATAATTTGACTATAAAGTCTTGTTATTTAATTAAACCCGTCTGTTTTTTTTCTCTACATCACTTAACTCTTAGTAGACTAGTAAATGCTTGTCTACGTAAAAGTAGAAGCCAAGTTTAAAAGCTGTCGTATAATTTTAACTATCTAATAACTTTAATACTTTAGAACTACTCGTATTTACATAAAATACATGACATATTAAAGACACATACATATATTATTTAACTAGTGTATTTTACGATATAAGCCTTTTTAATACAATAGTATTAAAATTATCGGTCCTGTCATATAAGAAGTTTATTCTATGAAAAAGCATTATATTAATAAAAATCTATTCACTTCCGTTCGCGATTTCGTCGGGGAAAAGGACTTTCCCTGGCAGAAAGTATCCGACAGCATTATAAACCATTTGTGCATCAAAATTTATCAAAGTCCGTTTAGCAGTTTTAGCCAGATTGAGTAAGAAACATCCAAACTTTTGTATTTTAGTATTAGTAGGTATAGTATCAAAAGATAAACGAAATTGGCAGGCAATTTTCTGGTGCCTGGAATCGAAAGGTGTTTATAAATGCTGTAAACCTTCAAGTAAGATTTTAGACGATGAAAAAGCTAATAGGTGCACTTGAAAAGAAATATTAAGTTTTCAGCCCGTACTTCGCTACTCAAGCGCGGTAAACTTGAAGCTAAACTTCCCTTATTTCAACAATGCGACAATATTAGATTATACTATAGGTAGAATATTTAAAAAAAAAGCATAAAAAATTATCGAGAATTAATAAACAACCGGCCTTTTTTTTTCATAAGTTTATGTGATGAAAGGTCATTACCGTTCTGTTCCAGTGTCAATGTCTATCATATTAGCAGATCGGGTTACTTTGTTATTATAACACTGATGTGAGGTCATATTTCAGCCATAAATAGCACGTTTGTTTCATGAGTTTTATTAATAACTGAAAGATTGTAAGTGTTAAGATAGATTGTGATAATTGAGACTTTTGCCTATTTTTCGTATGGACTTCAAAAGTTATGTTTCCAAATTATTTAATTCGAAAACCTCAAATCTATTCGAAAATATAGTAACAGAATATAAAAACAAAACGAAACTGAATAAATATTTGGAAAAATATTGAAAAGCTTCTTCAATGCACCAATTCCAGTTTATACAATTTTGACGAAAAATACATTAGTTCTGATATACCTATTTATCTATGTACTTAATGATTTGACGTCGATATACAATATTAAATGGTAAAGATCACCAAGGCACCATAAACTTACCTTCCCTCCAAAAGCATATCCAAGTTCCAAAGCCACCAACTGAGCTACTTCTTCACCACCCTCGACTTCCACCGCCCACTCATTGACGAAGTCCTTCACATGTTCTAAACCATCATGAATTCCTTGATAACCATATTCTCCTGGTACCCAAACGTTATACTTATATGGGCGAAATGTCAAAACAGAAGGTAATATACTTCCTATAAGAAGTATTAAAAGCATTGTTCTCTATTCTATTCGCTATAAATAGTATTTTTTATATTTTTGCAAGTTGCAAATATTTTTGTATGGGAGGTTAGGAGTGACCGTTAGCGAGGTCGGAGTCCAAACAAATACTAACGGCCGGCAGACAACAGGAGTGGAAAAGTGTGATTTTTCCGAGCGCCGTATCGTACTGTCGCTTGAAACGCAATAGACGCCGTGAAAATTGTCCGCTTTGTTTAATGAACACGTTGTATTGTTACTTTAGTTAGTGCGAATAATTAAATTAATTATTCAAGGAATTACTTATAAATGTAAAATAGTTAAAATATTTGTCTGTTTTGGTAAAAAAAAATGTTTTACATTGAAAATATGTAAAATAAATCACGTGCTTATTCCAATAACTATGGACAATGAAAACAAGCGTATCATATAAGGCAAATGTAGAACCAAAGTTCTGTACTTTTTGAACAGTCGTGTATAACAATTTTAGTCGTTTCTAATAATTCACCTCACTGGGCACTCAATAAATAGAGCGTGTTCAAATTGAAACCATATCTAACTGGTTCAAATTGTTATTTTATAAATACTTTCGTTGAGTTGCAGTGGAATCTGCCAAACGTTTGCTTCGTTACTTATGTATACGATCCTAAATGTCCTTTATAAAGCTCTCATAAGAAATAATCTTATAAGAATTAAACTTCCCTTATAATAAGATAATATTTGTATCGGTACATAAAATGGATAGAAAATAATTTCAATGATGTCATGCAAAAGATCAGGTGCGAAGTACTTGTAACCGGCTCCTGTATGTATGATGTGAATGAGGCAAGAAAAGTTTGCTAAGATCGTACCAAGTGGCGTTCTCTGGTTTCTGCCTACCCCTATAAGGGAAAAGGCACGATTTTACGTATGTATGTAAAATTATTTCATATCTTTGCCTGCGCTTTAAAACATAAAGTTCATATCCATGATAAGATTCACAAATAGAGACAGAGGAAGAGAAAGAGAGGGAGAGAATGTAGAGATCACGAAACGCTCTATAATTTCTGTGTTCTGTAAAACCCTTAGGGACACCTTCGTACCTCGACAACTAAGCAAGGAAGTAACGAAACTCTATCCATTTGTAAAGTTAGAATTATTTGTGTCAAAATTTGTTATATACGATCTAAAGTGATAAAATTAAATATATCAATGTCATAGTTCATTCAGTAAATATTAGCATTTGGCACAAAATTTAACGCTATTTATTGCGTATTTTATCTGTAACTTGTGTTAGAAAAATATTATTTATTCGATTAATCGTTGCAATCCATCAAAACTATAAAAGCTATCTAGATTTAGTACCAGGATATTATAAATAAACAGTGGTATGTGTTGCACAAGCGGCAGTGTGTCAGTAGATCGATGGAGCATGGCCGTGAGGCGTCTGCGCGCGCGCTCACATTACTGTAAACAAACACTTAACAGATAAACTAATGCGCCCATGTGTGTGGTGAGATATTGTATTAAAAGCATTACTATTATTAAATAATAATAAATAATAAGACTGTTGAAGTATTTAATAAGAAAGCTCTACTATGAAATGGTTTGGAACTCCAAAATTCTGCGCTTACTTCTTTTAAATCACATATTATGAACAACTTTACAAGAACAAACAATATATTTACTTTTATATATAAGATAGAAACAAATCTGTGCGAACTTGAACCTCACAAAATAGACTAATATGTAGTCAAACTTCAATGAATTGATAAATAAAGGATTGTTCATATTTCTGAAGAGTCCTTTGATCCGTCTTTTACATATGATCGTCTTTCAGTAGATCAGGTATGTACAAAGTAAAAATATGAATACTTTTATACACTAGCGGACCCGACAGACGTTGTCCTCTCTACACGTCTTTACTTTGAAAATTTTAAACTGTTTTACATTGTCCGGCGGACAAAATTGTGAATCTAAACCATTCTCAGATCCCCTTGAACACACACAAAAAATTTCATCGAAATCGGTCCAGTCGTTTAAGAGAAGTTCAGTGACATACACACTTACAGAAGAATTATATATATAAAGATAGAATTTACCTGCCAAAATATGCCTTACTACTACTTGCAAAAATTGATATATTTAATTTGACAATTGTCTCTAAAACTCTACAAAACAAAATGAACTTGTAACATGTTCAGTTAAAAATGTGCTTCGTGTAACAGTTACATTACACATGGAGGAAACCTCTGAAAAACCTGATTTATCAAAACATCTACGGAATATTTTCAATTTTAAACCAAAACAAACAATCTTTACTCTTAGCAACCCGGAACAGTTCAATAAATATCTAGCTATAATCCATTTGATGATGGACACACTAACAAACAGAATCGACCATGAAGCTTAAAATACCATGTTTTATATCCACCCTACACTAGTGCGTTTATTTCGGGACTATTACTAGCCAAAACCGACGGTTCCCAAACTTTTTCACTAATTAAAACAGTATTGAAATATGAAATGTTTACTTTTAATATTTGATGTTTTTGATAGATTGGTTTATTCTATTGTCAGCTCGTGTTTGTGAATTAAAAATATTACTGTATCGACTGTTCATTGTTTTTTTTTTTTTTTTTATTCTTTATTTATTATACAGGATTTTTGAACTGTTCATTGTAAATTAAGGCTTTACATAAGGTATTTTACCCTTTTCTTTATACTATCGCGTTTTTAACCATGTGGATACGTGAAACCCGTCTTGCCTTATACAATATAGGTACATGACGTATTCAGACAAAATATCACGTTTTTTTCCATAATACATGAATGCAGACTGGACTCTATATTAAACACATTTTTGAAAGTAAAATTTCCTCAGCCCCGTGCTTTTAATTCTGCGTAAAGAAAATTTGTGGTTATTTCCCAGATTATTTGTGGTTTTAAATATGTCTTTATTTTACTACTTTACTTTAATACATGGTCTTAGTAGGGTTGTATGCGTTACTCTACCTGCGTATTCATAAAGACGCTATTAGTAAAGTTCTAAGTTTATGAGGTCGGATCTCTACGGACACGTATTATGTGACTACTTAACAAAGATCCGTCTTACCTCCTTACGCTTTCTGCGTGCCTGATATAATATTTCGCTAGGCTCAAACTCAAATATAGGTAGGTTTATTTTGTGTGAGGCTGGTGCAGTACCAATAAAATTATTTTTATTCAGACCGTTAGTCCCGTAATACTTAAATATTGTATACCAACTCGCCATATACTCCAAAAAAATGTTCTTAAAGTTCATGAGACATAATATTAGAGACTCCATATTTGCATACCAAAAATACTTCGCTATTCGAATTATTTTAAGTAAGATATTTCTGGTATTATTTTTGTTCTGAGTCACTCAGTACTGACCAAGTTGGCCAACTTTATGGAGCTTCTGATTATTTTTAGTCTGTACTCACATAATATTTACGAGGTTTTGTCTTTTCTTTCATTTCCATGGCTCCTATAAATTTTGTTTTGTTGGTTTTTATGTAGGTGGCAGGTTATTAAAACGTCAGCTATTATAAAAGCATTTAATATTTTTGTTTTCTGACAGCTGAGCTTGTATCAACTAAACCCACTAAACTCCATGAATGATGCTGATGGTGTTTTTGGTTATAATTTTCTATAACGTAATTATTGAACTTTTGGAGGCAAATGGATTCTAAATAGGTGATTAATTACCTACACTGTTGACAAAACTACACGTAATTAATTCCTTAATAAAAACTTCAATATAAAATTGTCTCGTACTTCACCCAGTCGCCACGTATGATGTAACTGTAACTGGGAGAAATAAATTATCATTTACTGTACACACAGCTATAACTTTGGATACCACACTACTCAAACGCATATCCGTGCGCGCACGCACCCGCAGTCGCGATGCGCGCGCCGCTCGCAGCCGCGGCCTGCGCCGCGTTACTTTTGTGCTCCCCTGCTATCCTGGTACTCGGCTACCAGGACCAGAGAGGATACCAAGTTGAGGACGCGTACCAAGACGATGCGTTAGACGTGTGAGTGATTTATGTGGCTCTAGTATTTTCCTGTGCATCTCCCGTGATTTTCAGTGACTTTTTAATTATTTCTGTATCAGTTCGCCGGAAGTGAACCTCATAAAATGCTCTAAATAATTTTATTCGTATAGTTTATAACATCATTCATATTTCTGAATATCAGCCAGAGGTCGGTATCACGTATTTTGCTAAAAGTTAATTTTATAAACATATAGGTTGGTCGACAAAGGTAAATTAGGATTCAACTCGTGACTACTCGTGAGCTTTATTAAATTAACGTCCCTAAAAAGTAAGATTTCATTAAAATTAATTAACACAAGCCGGTATTTATTTTAAAGGCCGACATTACAAATCAGCAGCTGATTCTGTACAATTTCATTCACTGTCTCCCGCGATAGAATGAATCAATAAACTCAACGGGAACATGAGTTGTCAATGAATCAATCGAACAAGCATACGATTGATTGTAAAAGTCCCATTGAGTTCCATCAATTCATTTATAAATGTCATAAATCAATCAGTTGCATCAAAAATCAGTACGTGGGTTCAACGACTGCATCCAAATGAAGTACATTGCACCGTAAAGCTGTGTACTCAACGCACTTTTGAATATTTTGTCAAGAAACATTTGCTATTAGTTATGCAGGACCTGTCTTAGAATATTCTTCATATTTTGTTGTGAACATAAAACATAAATAGATGTGGTTAAATGTATTACACTAAGAGAATAACTTGCCAGGCATCTAATATTATAATGCAACGGGTCTTAAACGCTATTGAAAATTAAAAGTTTAGATACCCGTTGCATTATTATATTATGTATACAAGTCGCGAGAGTTTAAAATCGTTAATTGCAAGGCATTATTTTGATACCACAATTTGAAAACCGGGCTAAAATAACAATTGAGTAAGCATACTTATTCTTAGGTTTCTGGGTAATAAGAAATTGCAAACGAGAAATTCCGAAATAATGTGGTAATATTTGATTATTTTTACTTTTTCTTATCCCAAACAGCCCACAGCTTTATCAAGAAGTACTGTAATACTGTAACTCATATTGCATATGCAGTATTAATAGTCATGTGCGTGTAAGAATCCCTTTGATCCGTTCTCAGAATAGAGGGCTATGAATTAATATATTCTTAGTAAGGTGACCGAAGGCGTGAGGTGAAGAGTAGTTAGCTCACTTATCCGAGTTAGTTCTCGGTAACCGTTGGTTTAATAGCAGATAGTTTGAGATGCTCCTCGCACTGTCATTCGGTATGTGTGTCATAGTTTACGAGATGGTTTTACTGCTTTATGTTGATTTCAAGATAGATAGATACATTCAAACATACTTAGATATAGTTAAAATCATAGTTTTGCTATTCTAAGAATATTATTATATTAAACATTTTCTTGCAAACGTCTTTTTGTTAAATTGCATGAAAACATAAAACTGTACACCAGGTAAAAAATTTGAAAATTATTTTGACTGGTAATCGAACGCATCACCGCCTTATCCATTCCTTAATTATATAGGATTTATGAACTCTTCAATTTACTTATTTATTTATTCATCCTTACAATAAATTTTACAGGTTTACTCCAATACAATTGAACAATAAACTTAAACATGTTATGTCTCAACATAATGTCAAAATATAAATCACAATTATTACATTAAAAAATTAGCGTATATGTACTTATAAAGACAAATACGAAATAAACAAATATTGTAGCTAGAATAATAATAATGTGTAGGTCACCTATAATAAAACTGTGTCAAATTAATTGACACGTTATATTATATTATTTGGACAAATTTGTTAAATGTTCATTAGATCGTGTCATACGACTTTTTTAATTATAATAAGACACTAAACAACTGGTAGTTTCTGTAAGCCAATTAAAGTATTCAATCAGTAAAATTCTTATCTATACATCTATACTTATATTATAAAGCTGAAGAGTTTGTTTGTTTGTTTGAACGCGCTAATTTCAGGAACTACGGGTCCGATTTGAAATTCGGTATAAAACGTCTGGATCCGTACAAATCAATGCCATTCTTTTTCTTGATTGTTACAAACTTACATCCATAATCTCAAACTCTTTTACGATTTTACACGTTATTGTTTTATGACAATCCATGTTTTATTTGCTAAATGTATATTGATGAATGCATATCTTTATGATCACGCAAATGAAATAAAACTTCAAACAAGCATAATTTAGAATTTTGAATATTTTCAATCACCAGTCCGACATCGACGCATGATCATAGACGATCACAGTAACCAAAATATTAGCGTTCTGCCAAGAGATAAAATTAATATTATTTCTCACATAAAATGTTCATATCCGCTACTTTTGATTCATGTTGTCCTGGTAACGAGCTAAATAAATAAATAGAGCAAATTCTTGGGATTTTATAGTCTGTCATAACAGATCTAGAAACAGTCTTTCTCTCTCTAAGTTCCCGACTTAACTAATTCCCTTTAAAAATAAGAGTTAACTTACTTCACTTTTGTATGAAATCAGAAAAAATTTAATCAAGCGCTTGTAAACTTAATTTTGTATTGTTAATTTCGTCCTAACCGCGAAGTCATCTATGTAAAGATAGTTCGGTCTTTCAAATTGAAAAAAAACACAGTATTCAGAATCTTTAAAATAGACAAAAAGAAGATCAAAAGAAGAGCTTTTGCTACCGCATAGAGAAGCAATGACATAGGCATAACAACAATAGATTCAACACAAAGAAAAAAATAATGACATAACCCCTAACCAAGGCCAGGTTAATCTAACCGTCTGCGGTAAGGAAACCACAGTTACATCAACAAAATGACGAATTTATAAACATGTTGTGGTTTACGGACAAAATGTAACCATAAATATATTATAATCATTATGTACACTAGATATAATTAGGTTATGAGCTAGCCATCGCAAACGACTTTGTATAACCGATAAGATAAAAATCTTTGCATGGGAAACTTTTGACATTCATGTCTGCCTTTTTTAATGAGGCAGTGTTGGCGACACTTGCGTCGATTGAACTAAAAGTGCCTATTCAAAACAATATTACACGATTTAGTATCGTATAAAAGCTATCTATATATTTTATTATATTAAAACAAATCCCTATTTCCCATGGTCACACCGTCACGCGTAAACGCAGACGGTCCTTTAGTACAGCAAGTGTCATTTTGTTCCAATCTATCTAAACAAACCTTTTTAGGTTTAGCCAATTAATTGGTTAGCTAGTTTTAATAGTCAGCTGCACGTTTTAATTGGTATCGCAATAATCCACCTACTGTAGCGTGATTCTCTACAGTCGGTACTATCGAGTATTAGAGGCGCTGATCAGTACCTCAATTCTCTACCACTATCGACTACCGACAACCTAGCCGGCTAGCTATCAAAATTTACATTTAGAATGTACTGCCAAAATATTTCCTACGACACCCGTCAGAGGCGCTGATCAGATTTTTATACAAAATTTCTCGATGACAGGTCGGTTGTTGGTGGTCGATAGTAGTAGAAAATCGAGGCACAGATTTTCATACAAAATTGGTAACTAGCCGGTTGTCGGTAGTCGATAGTGGTAGAGAATCGAGTAACTTTGGGAAAATATAGTTTCATTTTGGGACATAAATCACAAAACTACTAGGAGAACATACTATACACAGAGCAACAAACCAAAAAAAATCTCTTAAAATCTCCTTAAAACCCACGCATGATCACACGACCTTTTCACAGAGACACAAAGACAATCTACAACGACGCAAGTTCCATTACACTTAAAGCTTACTACAATTCAATTAGGGTTCTCATTCCAGCCCAGTCTTATTGCATTGTATGTGCACTGGCCCAATTAGCCGTGACTAGATCCATCACACGACACATTGTAAATGTCCCACTTAAACCAGTATGTCGCGCAGTTGAGACTACTTTGAAATTTAATGATGCGCAAGAGTGTATTTCTGTCAACTTTGCAGCTTTATTAGACGAAATAACGCTTTCCGTACAATATTGTCGCCTAAATTAATAACAAACATTTGTTTTGGGTCAAATATTGACACTTATAGGTATCAAGAATAGCTAGCAAGAAACTTTTGGTCTTTTCAATAACGACATGACAGCCAGGGTCTGTACGGAATCCTTATAAGCATAGTACTGATAGTACGGTACTTTTATTTGCTGAATTTGTTACATTTTTGTAGACAACAGTTTCTTCTCTGCCAGTTCCTTCCTCAAAAGCAAAAGTTTAGGGTAACGTACAAATAGAAGTCTGGGCTTTAGCTGTTACTATAGATAACATAATATGTATGAAGAAACTGGCCGTTAGAGTATTTATTTAATATGTTTAATATTAATAGAGCTTTGTTTCATTGCCTGCTGATAGAAATAGATTTCGTTGAGCAACGCGTTTCCTATCGTTAGCGTCAAATTCTCAGTAAGCCTGAGCTTGCAATTTGAAGATAAGTATGTGCCTGTTTATATTGGACTAAGATTCCGTTAGTAACAAACTGAGTAGGTGTATTGTCGTAATCAGAATTTAACTTACCTACACTGAAAGTTTCGTTCAACATAATGTATCTTCAGATTGCGTCAGTGTTGCAAACTTAAAGTTTTCGGTGCATGGGCTGGTAATATCAAAAAATGTTTTTGCCATATCCTTTAACGATGTTCATTTGTTGTTTTACTCTGTCACTGACTGTGTATACTTTTGTTTCCATTTCAGATTAGACGGTAGTTCCCCATGTCCGACGGACCGAATACTGCGCTCCCGTGAGACGTGTCATGTGGATGGCGCTGATATTCAGTGCATCAAATTGCGCTGCTGTGATACTCATGTTTACATCGCTGGGAGGTAGGAAGAAATGCAGCACTTTCTTCTTAGTGTAGACATATGATTATATAGTAAATTAATAGGGGCAATGCTGTAGTTTTACTTCAAATCTACCAGGGTTGCATGAATGAAGGGAGTTTTCCTATAGTTAAACCATACGAGTTTGGTAGAGCAGGTCAGCAAAAGTGGTACTTTGATTTTCAGTTAAACTGTACAATATTTCAAAGCACGTATAAAAAATGTGCCAACAAAGGGCCAAGGTCATCAAACACATTTCCACAACAATACATTCAGAAAAACCTTACCGCTTTTCAAACAGGATTATATTTATATTCTGAACAAGTAATATGTTGAAGGGCGGTGGTTACTTTGTCAGTTTGTCACGTAGGAACATCGGAATGAGGAAACGTCAAGAGGCAAGCTTTAATCAATCACTGTGGTATTCTCAACGATTGACTAAGCATCTACGCATGCTCTCGGAGTAATATAGTGGTTCATTGACCAGAGATGAGACCGACCGAACATAATACGATCTGACTTCAGTTGCTTCGTGAACACAGACGATTTCAAAAGCTTATTTATTTTGATTGCTTTCAGGTTATATTTAGCGGCGAATTGATTGGCTTTGTAAATGATTTAATGGACCAAATTAGAGATTTTAATCTCCACTGACTACTAACTGGTCTGATGTACATTAATCCCAATAAAGTAAGTCCTACTTCTTGAATCCAGATGTGTACCAAAGAACGTAGACCCGTGCAGTCTGCAGTTATGTGAACAGGCGTGTGAAGTTCGAGGTCAGAGTGTATGGTGCGGTTGTCACAACGGCTTTCAGTTCCACAGCGAAAACTACAGGAGGAAAACGCAGCCGTACTGTGTTGGTAAGTCCCCTTATGTATGCCTATGAAGTCCATCCTCATGTCATAATGTTAATTTGCGTTTAATACACTCTCAATCTTAACGCTTGTCAATCTTGCAGAACGTATGCTGTGTAGATTTCGCACTGATATCTAGTGAAATACACTGGTCAATTCTCTTTTTCTCTCTTCCATGCTATGAATCCCATATGGTAGTGGGCTTATCCTTCCTGATCTTTCTCCTCCACTTTGCTCTGTCCTGACACTGTCTTCGGAAACCTCACACTCACTCATGAGTTTTTACACACTTTGGTCAATTATATGGCTTTAATTGTTCTATGTTTCGTAGATGTGGATGAATGCGCAACAAACAACGGTGGTTGTGAGCAGCGATGTATAAATGATCCAGGCAGCTTCCATTGCGAGTGTTCACAGCCCCTGACTTTAGCCAACGATGGCAAGAAGTGCGAGAGACCAACACCTTTGGCAATACCAGTAAGTTGCCACACACACTTACCTGCTATTCTGTACTGTACTTCATGTGTAAGTAGGTACTACCAACATGCTTCCAACACTATATAACATCTTGTTTACTAGCACCTCAGTAAATTGATTTAATTTATGCTATGACCAAAGGGTACCATTGGTACTATTGGCAGCAGCTCATTACATCATTAATGATTTATATATACCTAATAGAAATATTGTAAAAACAACTTGGCAATTAAAAAGAGTGGCTACGAGTTTTTTGCCAGCTATTCTCATGGGCTTTACTCTCCGAACTGGCGGTAAATTCACTCTCTGTATCATTGACTATTATGATTGTCAGCATAATAATGAGCTAATTTAGTAAATGATCTGATTTTTGAAGATTTTTTTGCTGTATATTATGAAACCGTTACCTATGTAATAAATCTCGATACTTCTACCAACAAACTTTTAATTCCTAATTATTAAGGACTACTAAACTGGCTGACTTTATAAAGAAATCACATAATTAGCGCAGTTATACCGTTTTCAGGAGCCGCTACCGCTAGTAAGAGCATCTTCCCGGTGTTACGCACCATGTGACACCGTGACCTGGCTGTCGAGGAAGGTCAAGCAACTCGGAGACCAGCTCCGTACCACACATTCAGCACTGAAGAAGTTGATGGACAACCCTATGTTGAAAGATGGTAAGGCAATTTCTGTACTACGAAACATCTCTTACGATTGTATGTTATCCTGGTACACAAATATGAATACATTATCCTCTCAAGCGCCCGGCCACCGTGTCACGGTTGAATGTATTACCCCCGTTAAGCGCCCGGCCACCGTGGTACGGTAAAGCGATCTTTCATTTTAAAAACATGGAAACGAAATGCCAAAACTATCTTTATCCCTCTCAAACATATTTGACATTGAAGCTGATAAAATGAGACGACGATCTAATGCACACACTTGAATAAGTGGTTGATATAGGCCAGAGAGCACCTTAAACAACATCTGACCCAACGACATATTCATTACTAAAGCACATTTTATGTAGATTTCAAATAAATAAGGTATGACTAGGATGTTAGTATTAAAATATGACGAAATCGGCGCTTAAACGCCGACCACCAATTCAATTTTGGGCGCCATTTCTGGGCGCTTAACGGTAAAGAATTTGACGTTGGGGCGCTCGAGAGGGTATTGATCTCAAATTAAATGCTCGTGAGTTTAAATACTGGGCTTCGTTACCAAACACTAAGAAAAGCCTATGTAGCTGAATAAATAAAGAACGATTCTGCGAGACAAAGAAAAAGTCTTGTATAATATACAATTTGTGGGCGCCTGAAACGTAAAAATGAAATAAATTAACGTGGAATGTTAACGTAAGTGTCCAAAACTTGAACGAATCGGTTTTGTAATAGCCATGTTAATGATGTCTTAATTATGATGGAGCCACGAAAATATGCGATTCGCCTACGCCTGTCTACGATATTGAACTTTTAACAACACATAAATGTATTATTACGATTAAAAAAGTATAGAAAGATATGCCTACACAGTAGACGCATTATGCTTGCTATGACTCATTTATAGATAAGTGCGCATAGGACACTAGGATACTAAAACAATGTTGAAAACCTAATAAGAAGGTTAATTCGGTTTCTACAGATCCGTATGCAAAGCTTTAAACGAACTTAATATTACTGAAACGTTGCTGTGGCTTTATCTCAGGAACCGTAATAGTTAGACAGTTAAAATTATTTTCGTTACCGCTATAACAACAAATCCTAAAAAAAAACATTACAAAAGAAATATTTAAGGAGGCTCCTATACAACAAAAGCGATTTTTATCATTTTCAAAATAGCACGGACCTTCGTGCGCTAGTACAACTCGCACTTAGCCTTTGTTATTATTTTAGTTTTACAAAGGTTAACTTTAACGTTATACTTAATGTATGTAACTCCAAGCCGCAATAGAATGTCAGTAGCTATTATTTTTAAAGAAAATTGCAGGTTCTAAATTAGTTATTTTATCTCAGAGCTCTCGGACCACAGTTGATCCCTTGCGTTCAAGCCGGGTCATGCGCATTTGGTATGCGTAACTGTACTCGCACGCTTGGCATAAAGACACATCTGTACTTATCTAATGTGCATGCATGCCATTGCGGTACATTGGAAGCCGTAAACCAACTGCTCGTGCCGAAAACGCATGTATCAATTCAAACCCTTAAAGAGTCCTCGGAAATTAGGTATAATAGACGCAAAAATGTTGACTAATTAAAATTTTTATGTGATAAATGATAGGTCAAGCTTAGGTTTCATGCATCTTTACCTTTGTTTTATGAACTTTTCGCAAGCATAGTTGTAAACAGCTTTCGACTATTCTAACCTTATCCCAAATTATTTGGGATATTTTAAATTACCCAAGCCCGTGTGTTCTTTATACTTCTTTCGTATTCCTTGTTTTCTCGTAACAACTTAATTTTCTAAGGTACCCAAACGAAATGGAAGTATTTACATGTGTCTTTTATTTCATCTTGGGTGTACTGTATATTTTCTTATAGCTATTAAAATGTCTTTAATTACATTTTCAGGTGAAGACCGATTCGCAGAAGGGACATACGCGTACAGGGTCCTTGATTCAACAGCGCCACTAGAAGGAGGATATTGTCGGTGTGAAAGAGGACCAAGGGTCAGTATAAACTAGTCTTAAATACTATTTGTAGCTACCAGGAGGGCTGAGGTCAGAAGAGCTGTTTTTAATGACAGTCAGAACTCTGTAGTAAACAAGAGCGGAATTTTGGAAAGCATCTCTTTCTACAACTTCGCGCACTGTTTATTATAATGTTATGCGGTTACCGATCTATTGGCTGATAGCGAAAAGGGTTGCTTACTCTAGTTCCTGTACATGCAGCTCAAAGTCAATCTTCATTGTGCGTCACAATTAATGTCTGATCAAAATGTTACAGTTCGGAAGTATAACTATTTAATTATTAGGTTTGTTTATGCTTATCATAGTAATTATAAAAGCCATCATATTACCGAAACATGATAATTATCAACCATAAATATTAATAGAATTAGTCGTAATAACATACATTGAGAGGTCATTAAATGCTCGCCGGGCGGCGCCATATTATTTAGGAAGTGAGTTTTGTTTATCTCGTTTTTACGATCAAATTAGGGATATTATTACAACTTACTAGTTATAAACTACTTATTATTGAATATATGCCTAATAGGGACGCATTAACATTTAATTAATAATTGTAAGGGACAATTTCACGACATCAATAAAGTGAAACCAAGAGTACCTGTAAATGCAACTGTTAAAATTCCACCTAATTAGCTAGCCGATATATATTTGATTATGTGGTCAAAACCAGATCTAAATCTTACCCTATACGAGGTTTTCAAATCACAAAAGGTGTCTTAAAATTTTCCATTGTATTTTACAACGAAATTATCAACAACATTCTGTTTTTTCGGCAATGTTCGAATGCCCAGAAATAAGTATCAGTTCGTAATTCGTTTTATATTACAGGGACCAGCCGGTCCACCCGGTGCTGATGGTCCGAAGGGTGACGCTGGGCCAAGAGGGCCACGAGGTCAGCGAGGACCCAAAGGATCCTTGGATCTGATGCTGCTCATGATAGCTGACCTACGACATGATATACAGAACTTAGAAGCTAAAGTGTATCAAGAAGGGGAAAAGTAAGATTCTGATGCATTCATGATTAATTATTATTTTCTTGAAAAAAATTTTAAAGACCCCCGACACAACAAGTCAATTTCTCTTTTTCCTGGGGCAAGGAATTTTTAATATAAATAATTCATTTGATACTTCTTATAGGTAGGTTAGAATAGGTTAAGCCATTCTAATTTTCCCACCACGAACTTTCTCATCATACGAACTAAATCGAAATCACTGCATCCGTTCGGGAGTTTGATGCCACAAACAGACAGACACGTCAAATTTATAACACCCCTCTTTTTGCGTTTGGTTAAAAAGTTAGAACATTCAACCTCAAGTCACCAACTCATTATTTTCATTATTAGCTAGTTACTGAGGCTACGAGAGAGTAATTACGAGAGGCTAGCTCTCGAGTCTACCATAGTAAAATCTTAGTGCCTTGGAGTCTAACACTCAAACATTAATGTGGAATGTTTAAGGATAGTCGAAGTAAGTAATTACGTCAGGTGTATTATATTAAGATCAAAGTATATGGGTATTATAGTCTCATAAGATTATGGTGTTTGTTCCGGATAAATGGGGTCAATGAAATTTAGAAGCAAATGATAAGATTCCACTATGAAGACCCGGTTAAACTATTTACCATCATGTCTTAATTAGCCGATTTTAGAATCACCGACAAACATAATAATGATCTAATCTCTGGTTTTTGAAAAATTTTAAAAACCCTTTTCTAATTCTATATGTACTTTAACATTTCTTTTTTTTTTTTAAATTGCAGGCCAGAACGATTCAACTTACAAAAAGCATGGCGTCGTCAAAGAAAACAGGAGAAGTTGGACCGGGAGAGCAGAACGGAACAGGAGTTAGAAGCTTACACCGCACCACCAGTAGATGGACCTGTTGATATTTCGCCCAATGGTCAGTACTTTCCTATCCTCTTTGCTCCAACCTAATTAAGATAAGAAAAAAGGCTTTGAACCATCTTTGAACACAAGTCTTTTAAAGGTGGTCTTGGGCAATGTGGTCATAGCTTGGCACTGAAAGGGTGACAATCAAAAATTTTCCTTATTACTGGCCAGTTGGGTGATAGATGTGTCAAATAATTGAGAATTGTGAAGGATTCGGGTGTATCAACAACTACTCAATAGTAATAACGGACATCTTTTATTTCTAACATAACTTTCAAAGATTCCTTGCTTTACTGGACTTAATAAATTCAATTAAAATCTAAATGGTAAAAGCACATCAATACGAAAAGATACGATATCTGTGCTTTAATATATTTATTTGTTTCCACCACCCACTTACAAATTATCAACTCAATATGATACAAAGTTAGTGACGTTTATCTCAATTCGTAGGCGGTGAACAACTTTTATATTGATCTCATTTGATATTGTTACTGTACTGTCATAAGCAGGTCACTTTATAAACTGTGAGAGTAGTACTATTTTATTTGTTTCAAAACTTAGAACCTACAAAATGAAAAGGTGGACTTAATCGTACGTCCTCTCATTAGTTTTAGGCCTTGAGTCCACCACGCTGGCGAAGTGTGAGTTGGGTTGACTTTACAACAATTCAGGAAAGCTAAAATACAAATTTTTGCCCTGAACTAGACGATATGGAAGCGTAAAAGTAGTATAGGTAATTCTATTTCCTGGATATTAATTTTATAGACCAATTTCACAATTATAAGCAAGAGTCACGTCACATACCCTGTCTACTAAATTAAATATCAACAAGTGTATTAAAACCCCTGTCTTAATTCTGGCTAAGCTATCTCATGGATAGGTATGCTAAATGTTTAACATATTAATTTGCGCACTTAAATCCTAGGTATAAATGGGGAAATCCTTCACGAATCAACTACAGACTGGACTCTGGTAAAAGGCGATCCCGACACATCAGACCTGCCCCTCGGCTTGATGGACGACATGGTGGCGTTAGAGAAACTAAGGCAGTACCACATTCTAGCAAACACGAGCAGTACCACGGAGGAAGAAGAAGAAGACACAGACAATGATTACGATTACAGCTTCTACTAGGATTACATGTTGATAAAGGAGATGTTTTTTAATTTGTTTGTTTTATTTTTAACATGATTCCTGGTGGCTCATTTGTTAAAAAAAGTTTAGACAGAGAAAGTAACGCCATCTATTATGGAGCTTTTGAACTAGGATAGGTAAGTAACGCCATCTATTATTTGTCTCATGTACTACGTTGTGCGCTGCTGTTTTGTTTTAGACCAAAATAGGCCCAGCGCAGACAGACCGGAATAATCCTCGCGCGGTCTCGAGCATTTTCTTTACGGCTCGCGGATGCTCGAGCATGCTCGCGACTGCTCGAGCCTGCGCGAGGAAAACTTTCTAGGTTACCATTCTTCATTAAACAGGCCAGTTTTCGTGAAAATTCGTCAACGATGGTAGACTGGGCCATGATTATAATTGCTCTTTTGACTGAAGAAGAATAAAAATGACGTTCTCTCTCTTTAAACTCAGTAACAACATTGAAATTTTTCGTACGATGCTCGCGCGTCCTCGAGTATGCGCGGGGATACCCGCGCATCCTCGAGGACGCGCGAGCATTTTTTATCAGGTTCAAGCAATTATGCACTTTATTTTAATTAATTTAAAGTTGATTTTCAAGTGCGTTAAAAAAATCCTCTCCGCTGCGCTCCTCTTGGTCTGCGCTGACCCATACTGTTATGTCACAAAGCTTCGTGACCCATCCCAATTTCTTTACGAAACTAACAAAAAGGGTCCAGACCTACATCAACCGATCAGTCTACTATATAGGAAATTCTACCGCTACAAAACTATTTACTGTTGTACTGAGAATTTTCTTATAACAAGAACCTTTGACCAACCTGGGAATCTATCCCGAACTTTAGTAATTGCACACTAAAACCACGTTTTATACTAAACAGTAGCACGATATACATTTTAAAACACTACCCCCCGTTTCTGAGGTACATTAAGCGGTAGATTATCTATTCAATAGCGTTAAAACTCATATAAAAAAACTGAATAGATAAACTACCGCTAAATGTACTCAGAAACCGGGGATATGAGAGGTACATTATTAGAAAATAAAAAGCCCAACATAGGTAGTATAGAATAAAACTCTTTAATAAACATTACACAATACATATCGGACTCTATCGTAATAGTAATAAGGTTTAACTCGGCACAGAGGGTTGGTACTGCGCGGCGAGACGTTTGAACTCGTTGGTCTTCGCGTGGTAGTCCTTTGTGAACGGATGGTCAGGGTGGCTGTCTAACAGCTGCGCTATGTAGCGACTGAATACCTGGAATGAAAATATCGTAAATAATACTTATGAAAAACAATACAGGTATGCAAAATTCCAGGTAAAGGCTAATAAAAAACAAGGAACTTGGACTTTTGATACAGTTTGAGAACTATGAGATATTAAACCAAGTTTAGATCGAATGCTCGTTCTACATATTATTATTCAGGCTGTTATTGGAGAGATGTCGAACATTGAACTCCAGACTAGCATTACAAATTAACAGTAACAGAACTATGTTAAGCTGATCTGTTCTGCAATATATGTTTCTACTGTCTTCTTGTATGTAAAACCTATATGTTGTTCTCTGTAAATAAAGCAGGTAACATAACTTGAATATACAATAAATACCTCAGGTGCCTTGCCACTGTGTGCAGCTGTCACGGCAAGTCCCAGCAACAAGTCTGGTTGTTGCGGAGCACGCGCCTGTGCTTCCGTCAACATCTGCTCAGACTCCTCCCACATTCCTGATGAAAAATAGATCAGAAAAAGATACATAGAGAGAATGAGATTCTACAATGACAGTTATACAACATACAACACACTTAACCTTTAGGATCTGTAGTATAAAAGGATCCAGAAGTTTACCCTAATCATTTAAAAATGTTATATTGTTTATGAATCGTTCTTATGAAACACGGTGTTAGTTCCTTCTTATAAACTTATATCATGTTTTATTACCTCTGGAAGCAGCAGCGGCTGCTCCAACAGCTGCAGGTCCTGCTCCGAGCGCGCCCAGGCGTTCAGACAATTCCATTATACTGTAGTGAGCATCTTGCACTCCTGGACCACCCTGTACATCAGGTTAGGTATATGATTATTAAGTCAAACAGCATGGTCTAGGTTTTTGCACAAAATTAAAAACAGCTTCAGCATATATTTTAATTTGAGCGTGCATATAATGTAAAAAAAGCAAGCTATTTCCATATTAATGTAAATAATTCAATGCATAATCAACAAATTTGGCCTCAATCTTATATTTTATTACCAAGACTATAGTTAGGTAGCTGTTTTTAGAAAGATGTGCATCTAATAGCATTTCCATAAAGCCTTTTCCAAGCTGTTCAGTAAATTTGAGTATAGAACATTCTAGAGTTCTTAGAATCCTAAGAATCATTCTAGAAACTACTAACAAAAAAGTATTAAGTACCTGAGACAGATTCAGCCAAGCTTGTGCCAGTTGTGTGAGAGTACTATCATCCTCAATATCCTGCAGAGCTTTGAGCTGCTTGCGAGCCAAGTCTGGTCTGTTCATGGCTAGGAGACATTGAAGAGTGAATGCACGGAGCTCCAGAGACTCAGCATTGTGGAGGATCCTACGAACAGAAGGTCAATACATTATTTATTACAGTTCTTTGTGATAGTTATAAGTTTTGTTAATTTCATATGGAGCATTCTTTGCCACACTATTTCGAATTTCCAATAGTGCTGCAAAAGAATTTCAGTATGGAGCAGCAAACTTGTAGTCATATACAAGGAAGATATATATTTCAGACCCATGTAGGTGAACTAATTGAAGGGTAGGTGCAGGTATTTCTATTACTCTTGTTTAGAAACATACTGCTTCCACATTGATAATAAAAAGAAACCGATGGCAACTTCTGCCCTCAAGTATAATGTTTGAGCATTATTTTATTTTGCTGCACAAATAAATTTTGATGAATTTGCTTACTTAAGTGCTGCCTCATAGTTGTCCTCATGGTAGTAGATGGTTGCTGCTACAATCAGGAAGACCTCATTTGCCAATTCTGTACCTTTCGCTACCTGAAATGTTACACAAATTTGTTCATGAACTCGACACTCAACAGTTTATAGATTCAGCCAGGTACATATTACTTGAGGTTTAAACATAACCTTCGAATTAGGTATGACAAGCAGATAAGAACTCATGACCATACTCTTCTTATATTTACCCATTAAAGGACTACTTAATGTTGCAGTAAGTTTGTAGGAATTGCATCAGATTTTAGCAAATTTAGTACTAGTTTTTGGTCTTAAATGGGACAACTTTAATTATAAAATTGTAGATATTAATAAAATTTATATGAAATATATCTTGATACACTATTTCAAGCAAAAGGAAGCAAGTGACTGTAAACACAATCATATGGCCACAATATAAACAAACTGACCCTAGCATCGATGTCAGCGACAATCGCAGGCTTGTTGGCATCAGGAGAGAGGTAGTCCACCAGCGTCTTTAGGGGCTGGAGCATGGGATCAGCCGTCTTAAGCTCTTGCAACACAATCCTGTAGTTGCCCTGAGCGATGTACGAACGGTACAGGAAAGCATCTCGTTGGAGCGCTACCAGAGGTGTGGATGGCTGGAAATCAAAATTATATATTCTCAATGCTGGAAATATGTATTTCTAGTAAAAAAAATGCAACGATAATATAGTTTTAAGGTAAAATAATGACGAATACATGAGCGGCACAACGTCACCGCCCAAAACATGCTAATAACTCTGGCGAAATAGAGAATTTATGGAAATAAAGTTTGTAAGAATGTTACTTACAGATACACCTTGCGCCTCATTGATTGCTTGTTGGTAATTTCCAACATAAAATGCATTTTTAACATCGAATAGCTCATCAACGTCTTGCTGCTGACGTGCCATTTTGACAACTAATTGACACATCAGTTAGTGTTGTCAATGCAATAATTGTTTCAGTGATACCAGTTTCTAAAAATAAAAACCCTATCAGTTTCTAATGTAGTCGACAGATGGCGTTGGCATGTCGATATTAGAAACTTGATAATTTAAAATCCTGCAATTTGTGTTATATTCAATCATTTCAAACATAGACTCCTAACTATTTATTTGTTTAGAATGAATAAAACAAGAAAAAGTTAGAAATAAAATAGACGATCTTAGAAATAAAATAGACCGAGAACCCACTCGAGAGTGACTGCTATTCACATATATGTCTACCCAGACATATATGTGAATAGGAGTCACTTGAGAAGAATTTCGCGTAAAGTTAATGAGGATAATGATACTTCAAGAAATTATATCCAAATGTCTGCTCGATCAATATGTGAGCATAACAAGACGACTGATATAATAAAATATTTCTACCCGCCTTTTATTTATTTAAGATATTATTTTAATTTACCTGTACAATGACTATTTATCGCAAATTCGCAACAAACGGATCAGGAAATAACGTAACCTTCAAAGAAATATTATCAGTATTACGCCTAAATAATGAAATATTGAAATATCGCTCTGGTATCGGCATTGTTGGTAATTTGCGATATCTGCAGTAGTTACTTCGTTAAAGTACAAAAATATGCGTCAATTCGGGATTTTCTTAGGTACAAATTTACTAATAGTCGGTGACGAAATGTATTGAGGAAAGTAGGTAGGTAACAAATATTTTTTAATAAATAATAATAAAATACATCTTACGAGCTGCGTAGTGAGTAGGTTGGTACTTACAACTATTACTTACCTATTTTGTGCTTACACTCTGGAATATGGAACATGTTTCATTCTTGGACGCCTTCCGACATTTATTTGACGCTACTAAATGTAGCGAAAGAAAAATAAGTAATTTTATTAAATAATTAATATTATCTTTGCCTTTGAAATCAGCCATGCTTTTCATTGTTGCCGATATAGTTATCTTAGTACTTATCCTTCATCATCGCGCACAGCACAACTGTACTCACTACAGAGTAATTGCTTTTCTTTGTCTATCCCCGCTTCCCGATCTTGTACCTACCAATTTCAAGCAAGCAAGAATTTTATAAAATTCCATACTTTAAATAAAATTCTGTCGCATTCATATAAACAAAAAATCGTAAAAGTAAATTGGCAAATATCTACGAAATTAACACGAAGATTAGTTACGGTTCAGGTACAGGGCACCGGAAATATTTTCAAGGATTATCGATAGCCCAGTTAAATCGTAGTCAACAAGGAAAACACCAATACATACTTACAATTTCGATTAACTTATCACAAAGAAATAAATACAAATAACATAATATTACAACATATTATGTATTACTTAAGACAGGTTCTTATAACTCTTCTATCGATCTATCTATTGTGCTCACATTGTGCCCATTGAAAACAGAGTTTTCTATTAACGATTTTAAACTCTCGCGACATGTGCACATAATATTATAACGATGATGACATCGAAACGTCGGGTAAACAAATAGGGTATCCTAAAGCTTTAATTTTCAATCGCGTTTAACACCCGTTGCAATAGTTTTCTAAGATTGTACCTATATGCATTTATGACCGGCCTGACGAGGGTATTCGATTCGGGTATAACAGGCGTGATAATTGTATGCAATTATAAATATTCCTGTTTAAATAAAGATATTAAAACAAACTAAAATATCTATGGATAATATAATAACATACAAAATTTGACAACAGTATCTAGTTGCAAAGAAATCGCGAAAAGTAACGAACAATTGATTCCTATTCAACTAAGATTATAAAGTACCAACAAAGTACCAAAGAGATTTACATCTCGTTTTATTGTTGTTGGTTACAATCTTTACAATGTTGATGAAAGGAGAGCTTGGCTTTTTCTATGAACCTTGAGTCTCAGGTAAGAACTGATACCACCTGGCAGGCGACACGTGATTATTGCATTGATAACGCAGTATTTACCTCGCAGGATATTGGGTATTTATTTATTGGTTTTAGTTAAATGGTTTTTACTTTTGATGATGGGTAAGATAACTTTTAATGATTAACTACCGACAACCTTTATCTTAGTAGTTTAGTAAAAAACTTAACTTGTTCATGAAAAAATAAGACTGATGACATGACCGTATGAATAAAATGGTGAGAATAATTTTATTAGACATTGATTCTAGCGTACAAAAATACGATTGTATTTGTATGTATAGTACCTATGCCATCTGGTGATTAAGCTATTTGCATTAATAAAGGTTTTTTAAGAAAAAAACAATTCTAATTATTGCATTCGTCTTGAAAAGTGGTTGCAAACAATGTAACACATAATAAATACAAAAATACACATTATTATTATCAAGGAAAAAAAACATTGCGTATTTTACCACTACCGAGAAAAGTCATTGTAAAGTTTTCAATGGAGAGAAGAACGGCTAAACATGAATGGATAAGATAATGGCGATGTTCTATTATTATATCTACAACGAGTGAAAAAAAACACATTATTTTCGCACCTTTCCTTTGTGTTATAGATAAGGAATTTATATTTCATCACTTGGGTAGGACAGGTAGAGTAACGTATTGTAAATTTCTAGAAAGTTCCATGCAAAATACATCTCGATTTTAGGAGCACGGTAAATAATGATAAATTGATTTTATTTAAATCATAAAGGATATTGTCAAATTACTCATTTCGGTTTTAAATAAAAAGCATTTTAAAAATAACGAATAGAATAAACTTTTACAGAGCTTTACGCTGCGCCGTAAGTACCTAAGTTCACGGCCATCTCAAATGATGCAAGTCTAGCCTAGAACGAATCGTGACACTCAGAGGGCCAGCGTATAACAATTCTTACATCTTAAACAAACAAGAACATGCTGAATGCAGGCTATAAATAAACAAGTTGGGAAGAATCGGCGAGTTTTCACTTTGCTTAGAAATTCCAGCGTGACCTTCCGAACTTTGACAACGAGAAAATGGAAGTTTAAAAGAAGTTTCGATCACACGACCGAGGTTGCCTGACCACTTCGCTTTTTTAATTTAAACTATCGAATGAATTACAAAAAGTAGGCAAGGGGAACTTTTATAGGTATTTTTCCAATTAATGTGCCCGTGCAGTAGTCGGAAAGAATTGGCCGGCTTTGGACTTATTGATCACCATGTTTATGAGGAAATGGCTGACCGTCACATCGCCTTATAAATATGAGATCATCTGTAGAGTGGGTTTTGTGAAAATGAGTAACTAAAGATTTTGATTTCGGAGCACATTTCCGTATTTCATCCAGTGAGACTGGATGCCGACTCCAACATAATAAATTTTAGAAGAACAGCTAGATCGACGATGACATTTCCATATTCCAACTTTACTACCATGTGCTTTGCAAAAATAACGAATGAGTGTATTATTTATCGATCAAATTGTTCAAAAATAACCAAATACTTTCGTTTTGAAATGAGGCCACGTACATTAATAGGACAGTAATGAATTCATTATGTTATGCATTTCTGCGATTAAAAGCAAACGAGGTTAAAACGGCGTGGTCTTTGTTCCCCTACATTTCGTGATCAAGTTCAATCTGTTTGTTGTTTTGGGGAAATGTTGCCGTGACATAATAGCGCAATAAGCTTATTAATTTGTTTATAAATATGTAGCTGTATAGAGATTTCATTTGACTTATGCATACCCCTGAAATATTGAAATAAATATTGTGTTATTAAATATCAAGTAGGTACAATATATCTAGCTGTTACATCAAATAAGTACTTAAA
This sequence comes from Anticarsia gemmatalis, assembly GCF_050436995.1. Taxonomy (NCBI): domain Eukaryota; kingdom Metazoa; phylum Arthropoda; class Insecta; order Lepidoptera; family Erebidae; genus Anticarsia; species Anticarsia gemmatalis. The sequence goes on from NC_134759.1 coordinate 11,196,838, forward strand.
AAAACGAACGTATAATGTCCTCTTTTTTTAAATCGGTAAAAAAATATTCTGATTATTAGGGTATTCCTCGATTTAACACTACCTCGTCTAGAAAAACTTTGTTTGTAGAATAGAGTGGAAAGTCAGAATGCCTTAACTAAACGTAAAGTAACAAAAATATTTAGGTCATTAAATAGGGATAAGATTTTTATAATATTTTAAAAGCACAAGGTATTTTCCCAGGTAGATCGTAAAAACTGATCTTCGAGGATAAAATTTACGAGTTTTATTTTTTAATTTAGTTCAAAATAATGTGTGTTCGCTACTTATTAACTTTAAGGTTTATTATATCGATGTAATGTTTTTCTTGCTGTATGGTGTGTTGTGTTGACACTATAATTGAGAGGTGGTCGTATAATGATGATCATAATGATTGCCCATATCGAGCTTTTTAAACTTTAAAGTAATAACTATAGATAAACACTGCATACAGTTAAATATAATTACAATATGTACATATATGCTTGGCATCCATCAACGGATGTTGCTTTACCTTTTAACAAATTCTAAATCTTTGTTTGAACTCAAATATTTTTTGTACAAGAACACATTGAAAACGAAAATAAATACTTACCTACGTACCAGGTAAGCATAAATCAATAGCGTCTCAAATTCAACCGTTGAACGTTTAACCGAACTTGAAGGGAGTTGCATTGTATGCAGTTGCACGTAGGGCCGGTGCACCGACAACGACAGATGTGAGCCAAGGGCCTGAGAAAGGGCCCTTACAATGCCTTTGGGGTCGACGGAAGGTAATGTAAAAGAAATTTCGCAATGCGAAATCTTATCGGAAGCGAAATTGGGGCGACGCATGAGTTTGTGGGAACAATTTTGTTTTGCATTGAATCCGTCCAGGTTTTTCAATAAATTTTATTTAAGTATGATTGTATTTGTGTTTACGTTTAAATAGACGGGAACGAGTACTTAATGCTTTATTTATATAGCCCTGTTAACAAGTAGAGTAATAAATTAATACTGACCAGTTATTATAAAAAAAACATTTATGTAAATAAATAAATAATACAAATGAAGCCCTACATCAACACAGCAATAAAATATTACACAAACATATTCATATCTTTAATCATAAAAGTGACACAAACTCTACTTAACCCTATATCGCTAACATGCTTGCATAATGCAACAGATCGTAATGATAAATACATAAAATTAACCAGGGGTGAAGAATTTGCAAGAGATCAATATCAAGTGGACAGATAATAACCCTTTTGTCCACACTACCCTACGAGCTATGAGCTCAAACTAGCCTACGAGCCATGAGTTACTCTAGGAGACCCTGAAATAGCGATTGTGTGGTAGTACGAAATATAGTGTCAATGTAAGAATAGGGTGCCTTTGTGGAAATAACTACTTAGTGCAAAAGGTATGCCAAAATTGTGTTTTTGGCTAAAAGAAATCCTCCTTTTCGGTCGCCCCGTACGTAAATCTATATTCATAGGTGTAATAAAACAGTAAAATTGTTTGTATGTTGTACATTAAAGATAATTACAAAATAATTATACGTGTAAAAAAAAGCAAAGACCAAATAAGCCAAATAAACTTGTAACTATAACCCTACTTTTAAATGAATTAGTAAAATTGCAATTTGTATGCTTCACATTACATTCTCCATTAAAAAAATATACAAATCAATCATTCAATTTATTTATTTATAGATCTCTTAAAATACTTTTATCGGCCTTGATTAAAAATGAGGAAATTATTTCCGGGGAGCTTTTATAAGTTTAGTAAAGTTTATTAATAAATCCCAAAACAAATGACACTTATAAGTTTGGATATAAGTTCGTTATTGATATCTATTTGTATAAATAGACCTTAATAAAATATTATTATCCACAGTTTATTTTGTATATGTAGTGGGATGCAAGCCAACATACTTGAAATTTTCGCCAATCGATAAATTGTATTAATCTCTGAATAAAAGTTAATTTAATCTCACGTCACGTTTGAATAAAATAATTGTATATTTGCAACTCAAAAAAGTCTAAGTACCTATCTACTATAATAAATACTTTTTAACAATATTTTAGTAACTATAATTAATAAGTATTGTATTGTGTTGTAGAAGAAGTAATTTTACCCGGAGGTCTCCACTTCTGGGTACCTAAGTATCAGATAGCTTATCAGCCGGAATTTCGACAGTTATTGTCATACATTTGCCACTTTATTGAGCAGATATCTTACGTTACACTTATTCATAAACTAAAAAACTGGCACTTACACTCTTTATTTGCATATACTTAGTAAAGTATTTTTAGCCAGAATTTAATGTGGGAAAATTATACCCAGACCTGTATTTATCAATGATCCATATTGAAATAAGATCTTTTGAATGTACAGAGAAAGATCTTTTATTCGTTTTGCATGATACCACTCTTAGGAACAAGTCTTTCACCATATGGGAACATAAAGAAAAGACACGTTTTACTTTGTAAAGTTGACCTAAAATCAATCTTAAAACCCCCATTTTGATTCTTGTCTGGGAGTGTGTATCTCACTGGTTGCCAATAGGCATTTCGGTTGTACCCTTTGACATTGACTAGAACAGGTTTTGGAACCGTTATGAAGAAGCTTTTTATAAAAGCCACTGGTTCTCAAGGTATTGTTTGTAGACGGTGAGGGAACGAGGGACCCAAGATCTTTAGCGAAGTTATTAATTGTAAATATATTATTTTTAGGTTAGTTTTACTAATCATAAACAAGTTTCGGAAAATCTTTACTTCTCTATTTAGTGACTAAAACCAATTTTACAACTTAAGGATTAGTGTCGAATAGTAAAATAATAGAAATAAATGAAAAGACAGGAATGTAGGAAAAAATCGGTAATATTTCAAAATACTAACTTTACCTAAGCTAGACTATACCTCTGGATGCAGAGATATTTAAACCGACTATAAATAAATATTTATTTTGGTTTACCAACAATTGTTAACACTGTTATAAACAAATGAAATACAAGTATAAAGAAATTACAAGCATTTAATGCTCTTTTAGAATAAAAAAGTTGAGAGCCACTGCTTCAAAATCGCATAAGTAGCTCTTGGGAATAAAGCACCCCTTTTAAACAGCCAATGCAGATTGTTTTACATAGAATTAAATGCAGTTCACAAGTAAATATAATGGAGACGTGTTTTGGCAACTGAAATCCCCAGTTGGGAAGAATCGTTATTGCATTCAAATAATCGGAGAACGCCTAGCAACAGTAACGTGGGTTTTAGACCATGTATTCAAAAATAATGGATGAATAACATGAATAAGTATTTTTAAACCGACTTCTTGGTGCCGTTGGTTGCTATGTTGGGATTTTTATTACCAAATTCTGTCTTCAAGACTTAGTTGTATTTAGTTTCTTTGATGAATGGATTTGGTACGAATATTGTTGTAATTACATCAGAAAAGTCCGTGAGATGGATAAATTACTATTACTTGTTAGCCAGCCTTACGTGTTAGGATAGAAGGTGTACCTATACATTGTAGGTCTCCATTCAACCCCACCGAAAAATTCATCAATAGGTAATCAATCACGGCTTCAAGATACCTAGACCTACCTAAAACTTATACAATTTTGGCAACATCATCATTTCGCTAATACTTACAATAAGAATTTTCATATTACAATAATAGCTACCTCCGTAATGTTCTGTGCTCCTAATCATCAAAGTTTGTGAACAAGGATATACCTACTTATGAGTCCTGAGTGAACGATATTAGCAGAGGTCAATGCCCTCGGCCAGCTGCTACAGGGTCCAACAAAGGGTCGCGACCCTTCGAAAGAAACCAACCCTTAACTGTTGTGGACCCAAGAAGTGATTTTTTTCAACTCACGCTGTGAACTGATTTTAAAAAAAGTCTATGAAGAGAAAATTGGTAATTGATTGATTACTGACTTATATTAGTGTATTTTGAGCAGATATTATTGATGGGGAGTTTTAAAATGGAGTATAGATCGATCAATAGGTCGCACGTTTGATATAAAATACGTTTGCGCGCGACTAAGTCTGTTGTAGTCATATTCTAGTCTTACTTTAAACAGGTAAACATAGTAAACCATTCATTGTAAGAATAATATCTCCATGTATTTAAATCATTGTGATAAATTCTACTCCATAATAGATACCTGAAAAGCATTGCTAATCTTCAAACAACTTAACAAACTATATCAGGTAAAATAATCCTTCAACAATAGAAACTTATCAGTACAATATCTAAGACATAAATAGCAAGAGCTTATAAAAAGTATAAATTAAAACAGTACATAAAGGAGCCGCTGAACTAAACGTTGCCGATTGCATCCTCCATCCTCTGCATTGTCTATGTATTGTCTCTGACACTAAAGGATTAAACGTTCACACTTCACTGATATTGTAAAGACTAAGAAATTGTTTCTGCTGAAGAAAAAATGTAAACAATGTCCTTTATTGTTGAAGAGGCATATAAGTGCTTGTGCGATAAACTTTTGTGTATGAAAAAATCTAGAGGACTTATTTGATCTAAAGAAGGCTACTTCATTGCTTGGTATTACAAGGTTGGCTTCATAATTAATACTTATGACACAAGTTGCATATATGGTGCAAGCAAAATGTATGTAAAATCAAATATCACGTGGTTTATGCCTGACGCCATATCTACTAAAATATGATTCACTCGTATGTCGTAGATATGGATGAATCATATTTTTATAGTACATTTTTGTTATTTACAAATAAAAACCCTTAAGAAGTGTTTATCAGACCTTTTGAGAATGAGTTGCTGTTGGTAGACCGCCTAAGCAGTTCTTAGTTGAGTTTTAGGAATGTGGGAGTATGTTATATTCATATGAACTGATAGGTAGGTACTCTGGTGTAGCAGCTTCTGGCAATCGATTGCCTTCGTTGACAATTAATAAATTAAAGTAATTTTCACATTCTGTAGGACATTGCTGTATTAAAATTGTTCTTCAGAAAAGGTCTGTATTTTTTTTGTACAGTTATTGTGAGATTTTATTCACAAAGCTTGTTGTATGAAACAAAATTGTCTTCAAAGGTGTAGTTCCTAAGCAGGAAACAGAAAGATAAATGTCTGGAGCTGTACTCGAAGTAAGCGGAGACAACAAAGCACAAAGCTTTAGCTTTCCGCTGGCACGGGCCCAATTATTTAACAAAAAACACACCTATTCACCCACATACAACACGAAAATATACAGGAAACTAAAACCGGATACTATTTGCAAACTAAAAATCAATTCTTCATACGTCTTGTGGAGTGTAGACGCATCCGTTTTTATCTTAACATCGGAGGACGTTGAAAGGGCCGTGTAAATGGCGAAAAAAATCGTATACAAAGACCGTCTCGCATCTGCTATCCGCAGTATAGAGCAGATGGTTTAAAAGGGCCTTATAAAAAAAATCACTACCTGCGTGTACTCATTGTTGTCTCGCCGTGTACTTATTCTTGAACTTGAGACGATTTGAACGTAGGGTGACGTGAGTTTTGTTCTGTAATATGGACTGTTCTCACGCTTTACGTGTAAAATAATTGTTGTGCAATATATTAATGATAGATTTATTTACATTTAGCATATTAGGCTTGAGTTCTTTAATAAGTAGGTATATTTTTAAATTAGTTTAGTTTAAAGCTACCTCTGTACCGTCATGCACAAAAGCTTTGTAAAATAATTGTATAGGGCGATTTAAGTATTTCAAGGACGTTTTTACAAATTATAATCCGTGGATGACGATTTTATTTTGGGCCATCCCTAGTAAAACTACTATACTACAAGGAAAATTAAGAAGAAATAAGTATGTGTAAATTATTTTTGTTTTTTATGGTCACCCGACTGTCGCAACCATTCAAGTGAATGCATGTATTGAGCCGAGATCTACCGAGCTCTTATTATAACGTTATTCACATCAAAATAGATCAGCGTATACAAATAAAAGTAATTTTATTCTATAGACTGGTGAAGGCCCACGGTAGCTTAGAAAATATTATTTTTAGAAGCCTTTGTAGGCTATTCATGTTGTCTAGCTACTGGTAAAGCTTCAAGCACTGGCTGAGCTTTTTACCTTTAGAATAATTAATCGCTCGATACGCGTACAAAAAGAATTTGTGTGGTCTTTTTGCTAGAATTAATTGACAGATAAAAGATTAGTTATTCACGGGAATTTTAGATTCATTTTCTTTAATTAAAGAAAATAACAAAATTATCAAAAATGTGCTCAATCTGCATATACCAGTGTATGGTTTTTTAAACCATTGTCCCACTGCTAGGGCATAGTCCACCACGCAGGCCACGAAGCCACGAATGTGTTAAACAATTTTTGGGCATGCAAGATTTCATCACGATGTTTTCTTTCACAAACATGTAATGTAATAATAATATGAGGTACAATGTAACTTACGTATTTGTTACAAAAAGAAAGTTGTTTAACTATTAGAGTACTTTAAGTAATATTTCGTTTTGTAAAAAAGGGCTATTCTAAAAATATAGTTGTACTTATTTAAATTGTTTCTATTGTAATTTTAATCGTCTGACAGTTAAAGGGGCTACCTGGAGGCTGGATTAGTAAAAAGAAGTAATTCTTAGAAAATAAGTGAGATTTTGTAAAAACAAGACAAACTGTCTACCAAGTCGACAACTGCGTACTTGAGTATTGTTTAGACTTTTTAATAACCGCTTAGGAATACGGATTATAAATCCAATGTAGCCAGGTACATTTTGTTATTCAGCAATAAGTTTAAGGTGTTACTAAACCAAATTATCGAGTTGGTCGACTTCGATTGCCGAATCGGCCGTCTTCTTTAATTCAACACACCTCAATTCGTATATGAGTATTGGCATAGCCCAATGGTACCCAACCAGTGGTCCGCGGACCACCAGTCGTCCGTGGAATGCAAAATATGGTCTGCGAATGATTTAAAAAATGTCAACTTGAATATTACACTTTATTTTTAATATACTGCTACTACTACTCGTACTTACATAGTGGTCCCTGCTAACAAGAATAATATAAAGTGGTCCCAGGCTAAGAAAAGGTTGGGAACCCCTGGTATAGCCCATAAAATGCTGATTCGGGTCAAGCCGCGACTTTAAACCCTTCAATATAATATTTAATAATTCCAAAAAACTGATTTTAGTGTTAAAGGGCATGTGAAAAAGTAACAGATTTCTAGTAAACACCTTCGCAAATATAGCTTTAAGAGGTGCCTTATATTTTCTATTACGTAAGCGAACCTGTATGGTACCTAATGAATATGAAAAATACATCTAATTCAAATTAAAGAAAAAATCAAACGTAGGTCGAACCCACTTTCATAACGTAGATGACATGATAATTACTATTAAAGTTTAATTTATAATAACCTTTAATCTATACTACACCTTTCGACCTATTTTTTTAAAAGCGAACACAACATTATTTTACCGTTTTACTAAGTAAAAAACGAGTAACCATCGTCAGCAATCAAGGGAATATCAGAAAAATAACACGGAAGGCTTATTATAGAATGAACTTTGGAATATCGACAACTACCCTTTATTTTGAGGCCCGGCCAATAACCCCGTCGACCCAATTTCGTTGCAGGCCCCGTTTTAGCTATGCAACGATCTTATTTCTATCCTGATAAAGGTTTGTTTCGTAAAGCTAAATTCTATCGGTATTAGGAGCCCATAACGTTAGGAGGGTAGTCGGTTATGTTTTGGGTGAAAAGTATACAAGCTTCAATATAGGAAAAGATACTTTTTAATTGAAATTCTGACAAACTTATATTCAGTTTTTATATCAAAGTCCGTAAAATTATTCAAATGTCAAACTAAACATCAATGGAACCAATGAACAATTCCACAAGAATAATACAGACCAGCAAATGTCACCATATTTGTTACAAACTTATTAATTCGAGTAACGTCCTACAATCGGTAGAAACATTAATAGAAAAGAGTACACAGTAAACCCACGCGAAGAAAAACAATATCGCCAAATGATCTGCCTACATAGAAGAGCGTCACAGGCGGAACAAATCGTATGAAAGCATGATATTCGACGACTAGACGAGAATAGTTTGATTAGTTGACGAGCCACTTTGTCTGAAGCTAAGTTTGGTGGTTATTACCCCTCTATCGATCTCTGGACGCCTGGTAGTGGTGCTATGTAAAAATGTTGGCCGTGTTAGGAAAATTGCTTTGATAGCGAACACGCCTTCTGGTTTAGTTTTAGGTACAATTTACACGATTGATAAAGTGATTATGTATTTATTTACTTATATATTAGTAGCCAATTGCTTATAATTTTTATTTTATATTGACTTAGCTGACCCGCGCAACTTCGCTTGCGTCACATAAGAGATAGAGATTGGGTCATAATTTTCCCCGTTTTTGTAAAACTTTTCGTTGCTACTCCGCTCCTAATGGTCGTAGCGTAATGGTATATAGCCGATAGCCTTCCTATAGTAAAATATTTTTTCAATTCGCACCAATAGTTCTTTCAAAACTCAAAAATTTTATAATATTAGTATAGTTAATTATTTCGTTAAAGAATCGGAAATCACGCCTGTCATTTCCGGAGGTATTGGTACAGGTAGCTAACCAAAACACACCCATTTTTCGGCATTAAATAAATTGGTCCAATGTGATATGTGATACTAAGTGAGCATATTGCCAAATACCGGACACATAATCGATTCAGAACATTCCAACAGAAATTGAAGACTCCTTGCACGATTCGGCAATCGAATCATAGGCAATCACTACCACTTGGCTAGAGGCGGTCAGAAATATCTACACTTCACAGTACTATCCACGCCGTAAACACATAGGTACTATAAATGTACTCATATGTTGAAAATAAACAGCAGTACTGTTTCAGCACAGTCTAGCCGAGTGTAGCCGAATCCCGTCAATGATCAGACGCTGATTCAATAACCCTGCCACATGTCACGCGAGTATCCGACTATGGGACGAATCAGCCGGCTGGACGACGACAGGGGCTCTCAACCTTTTGGTGAAATATTACATATTACATCTCGGTCAGGGCCTTATTTTGTATGCATATAAACATAATAAAACGACCTTAACCGCCCTTTGCTCATATGAGAATCAGTAAACATGTCCTAGTCCTGTAATTTTTTTTAATATTATCCCAGTGCCTATTTTCTTCAAAGCGATAGCCATATTATTTTTTTCAGTAGTGAGTAAAATAGTGTCTAAATCGCAAATCCTGAAAGCATATTATAACCAATCTTTTTCAGAATGATAAACAAATAACAGACCTTTTCATAGGCAGCCAAACATTACAACAATAACATTCAAAGGCTCCTCGCAATAAAAATGTTGTGCACCACTGTCTCCACTAAACAGTTTAACACCGCGCACTAATAGTTCCGGACGTAACGTAACTTGCTTAGGATCATGTCCGTTTGCTGATGCCCTCTCTTCCCTCACTCACTCTCTGTCCTCACTCCTCACTCCTCACTCTCTAACGACTGACTGAAACACATACATTCATGTGTTTTCATAAGCTTCTGTTGAAAGCTTATAGCTGGTGTTAATACTGTTGGATTATTAGATTTAAGTTATTGTAGTGTTGGTGTATCAATCTTGAGATCGCGGGGTCGATTTCTGGTTTACAACACAATAATACATACTGGATTGTTAAAAAAAATTCAAAAACCTTTTTTTTAAAGTCTTGTGTAAAAAAATGTACACTTACATCATGCATGGCTGCTAGAGTTTGCCAATATGGGTATATTCCCGAAAAAAACTAATATTTGCAATCCCAAATATTTCATTGTTGTATTATAAATAATCAGCAATAAATTAGCTAAGTTTTAAAACAATACAATACACCAGCATGCTTTTTACTTTTAAATTCTTAAATAAGTAGAAGGTAAGTAATTCAAACCGATTAAATCTTTAAATATAATATATATTGTCAAACTTCTAATTTCGAGGTCAAACAGCGTCATATTTATTGCTATATTATCCGCTAAACGCGTAACTATTATATAAACGAATAAATTAGATGACTAACAGTCAATGAAATGAAGAAATCAAGGTCGCAACGAGACAGTTAAGACATTTACAACATTCGTCTCCGCTATATCTATAAATGTAAGCATATTATAAGCCTAGCCTGTCCTCCAACTACGCTGGAGTCGGTTCTCAGTCTCACCGGATGCAGCTGAATACTAGTGTTTTACATGGAGAGACGGCCGTTCGTACCTTCACAACCCAGTTACCTGGGTTATAATATGATGGTACCCTTCGGTAAGACTAGTTGTCAGACCTTTAAACTTTTAACTACTGTTAACGACAGTCAAAGATCATTGAGAATGACAGCCGGCACCCACAATTTAACCTGCCTTCCGAAACACGGAGGAACTCGGAATGTATAATATGGCCACCCATCCACAGGTTAGCCTTGTCAAGGGTAGCTTAACCTCAGAGTAAATAATAATAATAATCCGTGCGGCTGCTCTATATCTTTAAATGGTATATCTATAAATGTATGTAATATCAACAAAAAAAACGAAATTCCGACGAAAAAAAAAACTGATTGCAAATGTTTGCAAAAAATATATGTCCCGCCTTGACCCCGCTTCCGTCAGTCACAAGTTACGTTGTAGGTCATAGAACCGGAAATAAGCAAAAACTAAGTAAACTTTTTGTACGCCACAGTCGTAATAGTTATTTGTAAAAAATATTGAACTTTACGTAGGCCTAGGATAATGACGAAAGTTATGTAACAAGTATAAACTAAGTTATCTATTTAGAAAGTAATGACAAGTTAATCTTATGGCCAGAATATTACTTAACAACAATACTACAACAATAACTATGTCTATTTATAACAGATACATGAGGTCAGGGCGTTAGTGGCTCCTGAACACGAAGTCTCGGTTTCGATTCCTGTGCCGAGCATAGTACTATTGGTCTCTTCTAATGTGCCTAAAGTTTAGTGACATACCTAGTATATGGCTTTAGACTCATTCCCTATGAGGTACGTGAGAATGGGACTAACATTGTAAACGGTGAAATACGGGTGTATTTCATATATAAATTATAATATGTATGTTTGTCTCTTTGGTACAGATATAATAAAATTTTATACTATGGACACTTTGTAAAATATCTACAAGCCATTCACAATTGCACCACTTCTGTTAGTTTTCCACCAGAAATCTTCATTGATAAGAACCATGAGTGATGTTTCCAAACTGCTATATTTTTTCCTCCAAAACGATAAGGAAGTACACTACACGTGTCGAGTCCAGACTACTGTGGATAAAGCTTATCTCGCAAATAATACAAATCACCATATCAAATCTTCTATACTTATCTATCCACTATCTTGTTTCAATAAAAGCCTAATGGTGAAAAACCATCGGTGATTTTGGCTAAACTTTGAATTGCACAACAATTTTTTTTTAATGTTTAGAATGATATGACAAATTGTAGACAGTTGTCGTAGTTCTTTTTGAAGGTCATTTTATAAGTGAGGAAGTTGGGAATGTTGAAATACTTGTGAAAGCTTTAACAACGGGAAAATATTGCTTATTTGTTTAGGTAATAAAGGACATAGAACGGTTTTGGCAAAACGGGAGGAAATTTATGCCGTGGGTTGAGGACAGTAGTATGTTTATGATGATAATGATGATCTGTGACTCCAAAGCCAGAGAAATGTATATTTAAAGAATTCTAATCAAAATGTCACCAAAGTCACAATCATTTGACGGCCTCCGGATCGCTATGCCATTAATGCTTTAATTATGCCAACAAATATTTGTCTAATTCACAAATAGTTGTTTCGGGTCTAGTTCTACTTTGTGTTTGTCCCCGCGATACAAGAGCAATTCTTAGTGCAGGAGTTCTTTTTAGAAGAAAAGCCTGTATAACAAAACCAACAATAAATGAATGCATGAGCCATAAAACAAAAGGTGTGTGTTCATAAAAAATAGTAAATATGTTTTACGCGTAATCATTCGATATTACTATCAATTAAGGATATTATTTCCTGTAACCTACTTGACCGGAGCTGATAGTCTTGGCCGGGATTTTCCCCATTACAATGAGTAAGGGACTGAAGTAAGGCAAGCACATTGACCTAAGCTGTCTCACTTTATACTTCCTTATGCAACTTGTACCTTTGAATACACCCATTTCATTAAACTTTTTGTACAAATTTTTTATACCGTGTCGGCGTTAGCTTTATAAAGATTAAACGATTTACTGTATACCTATTTAGTTTACCTATGGTTGTCATAATTTCCCTATGTTTAGTTCCAATAAGAAAATTTGAACGGGCAAGAAATACAAATACCACTAATATAACTTTTTGAAATTGTAAAAAATAGATAAATCAGGGATTTTTTACTGCAAAGCTGTTCTTTTTTTAAAGTGTCATCGGATATTCATCACGGGAAAATTGTATAGGTACTAGGACTTAATAACAGGTCAAAAGCTCTAATACTAGACAGCTAAATAGCTGGATACACAAGTACATAAAACATTATTGTCGCGCATAGTATTTTCAAACCATCTCATCTATTGTTATATTACTTAGAAAATGCAAATTATTTGTAAAAAATATTTCGTTTATTGTATTTATGTTTGCAATATGCAATAGATCATATAGTTCAAGGGAATACTAGTCAAATAATGACCCTGTGTTTATTTAAATGATGACATTTCTTTACAATATGATACTTGGAATCTCAAATAACTAACTAAGCTAAGAGATAGTAATGACCTTTTTAACTGCAAAATAAAGGAAGACATTAGAAAAATGAAAATATGACTAAATAAAAAAATACTTCATAGAACTAAAAACCTTACATGAAGTTACATGAATGAATTAAATAAATATTTTTAAAATAACGGGGCTTGACGCGATTAAGATATTTCTGAAGGAAAGTAACTCTTTCTAATTGGGAAATACTTACGCTGTCTCCAAGATTACCAGGCTAACATAAACTTAGAGCGATCTACTGAATAAGAATGTTTGAGATGACGGATGACGAATTGTTTGTCCGGACGCGAGGTGAGGTCAAATGGCCACGTTCCCCGAATTTATAACTCTCTTTGTGATAAGAAAACATTACTTTGATGTTGGACTACTACGCCGATTATAATTGATTGTAAGTACCTATTATGATTCCGACAATTGATTTAGTAACTTTAGAAGTGTGGAAATATATTTCTTTTAAATATTGCTCAATAAACTGTTGTTTCCGTTTGTATTTTAAGAATAGAGAGATTATTATCAACCATTCACACCACCAGATTAGTGCAAAGACCTAAAACTACACCTACATAGAACTATACATAAACTTTATTTAAGTGTATATTAGAAAACCAACATTTGCGACGCTACATTAACTAAACTTATACAAAAGAATTCGATGACTGAAATTGTAGGTAGGTACCTAATCAAAAGAGCTTCATCAAACACATTAAAATATCAGCATGATAAAGATACAATTATTTTGTTTTTATTTTTATATAAATTATTTAGTCTAGATATCACGATTATCGTATTAACTCAATGATATAAACTTGTTAAATGGATTTCCATCGTTACATACAGCAGTAGGATCATGAAATCAACTTCAGAAGCACAATACTCAAAGCTGCAAGCAATATCTTGATTATTCGTGATTCATAGTCAGATTCACTCTATTTTTGATCTAATTAACATCGGTCATTTGGCTTATACCGATATAGAAATTAGATAGAGGTACATATGACACGGAATGAAGTAGGTACATCGTAATGATCTAGTAGGTGTAGTCGCCTACGTGCCACAGAAGACGCATACAACTACATAATATTAAATAACTCTAATATCTATTTATGTCTTTCTGGATGATAAACTTGATAAACAGTCGTTAATATTAAATTGTTTTGTATTTTATTGTTGCAAAGAACAAAAATCATCGAATATTTATTCCAGGACGAAGATGCGACATTTTGAATTAAAAGACGATATACATAGGTAGGTATTTTCATTGTTTTTATTTTAAATCTTATACAAAGACAGATAATACCTGATAATATTATTAAGTTATACATACCTATTGCATTGCATGCATCTTTATCATACTTACAGACGTAATAATAATTATTATTGGAACTGTAGGATAAAGGAAATTATTACGATCATACTAATTTGTTCATTCGCTTTCCGCATCGTGGTGCAGTAGCCGTTACAGCCGGCTAGGTAAGTGAAAATACAAACAGAATTAAATATACATTGGTTGCGTATTCGACTCCTATTTGTGGACACCTGAGTACGTTCGTATTGATTTGTCTATTGGTTGATAGCCTCATCGTCCCAACTAGTGATAAAAACGAGAGCATAGTGCTAGCTCATCAATGAATTAAATATTTTGCGGCTGGTTAATAAGAAGCAGTTGAGAAGTATCCTTATGAAAATATTTACATTGATAGGAACCTATATTTCCATTTCGAGTTTATTTTGTGACTTCGTAACCGATATTCAGACTGACTGCGACCAAGCATCTTAATTTATTATTATTATGTTCTAATTTAAGTCAAGTAGGTATATTAACAAGAAACTATTATCCTACACAAACTCGTTGCGGTTACAGCTTCCTATGTATCAAAGTAATTTTTAGAGCGGCCGTTATCACCCGCGTCCACCTCGAACATAAAACGTGATCTCGAAATAATTAGCTGAGTGCGAGCGACTGTGAGCGGCAAGGTGTTAAAGCACGGACATAGCCGCCGATGTAGGTACAGCACAGGGCGGGCGGAAGCTGCGACGCATCCCGCCCTGGCTGCAGTCGGCCGCCCCCCGCGGCGCCGGCCCCCACCCCCCGCGCCGCGCCGCCCCGCCACCCCGCGCCACCCCGCCGCACCCCGCGCCGGCGCGCTGAGCGCGTGCGCCCGCCGGCCGGCGACTCAGTTCACTGCCGCGCCGCGCGACTAACACACGTGTGCGTTTCACATGACAACACGCGGCGTTTGAAACGATCGAACGCACCCCAATTTTTATTAGTACCAGTGACAGAGAGGGCAACCTCTCTTAAATCCGACAAAATAGCTTCGCAAGTGGAAATGCCGTCGAGCCTGTTCGGGGAGCTGGGAGGCACCAGCGGACTGGTGGAAGACCAGCGCGCGTTTCAGCTGGCGCTGGAGCTGAGCATGCTGAGCCTCGGCGAGAGCCTGCCCACCGGCAACCCGCTGGCGAGCCCGCTCGGCTTCGCGCCGCCGCCCGAGGACCGCGCCAAGAAGTCGCAGAACATGACCGAGTGCGTGCCGGTGCCGTCTTCGGAGCACGTAGCGGAGATCGTCGGCCGCCAAGGTACGGCTGCACATATACCGGCGTTGTGTCGCATGCTTGTTGTTGTCGCCGTGTCGTAGTGTCGCGCTCTCCCGGCACTCCCGCGCCACCACGCGAACAGCTGTAGAGGTTATTCGGTGTCACGTCAGGCGGAGGGCGAGAGTTCGCGAGCGGACAGCGCCACCCTTATGTAAGGGCGCACGTGCCGCACCGGCGAGCTTTTAGGTTATGTTCGATCAAAACCAACACCCAGCGACACGGTCCACGGCTAGAACTTCGCAGACCGGTGAGAGAGTGTCCGAGCGCGCATTGTTTTTGTTTATTTACCCTCGATATATTTGTTGTTGCGCTTTCTGCGGTGTCCGCAGTGAGTCTCGTAGAGGCGGGTATCGTAGCGACATGTACAACGTGTAGGTAAATACGTCGTAAGTCTTACGTTGTGTAGTGTAGTCTGTGTAGTGTCAGCACACTGAGCACCGTCAGCTCGGCTCGAGCACATCTTCACTCGCTGAAAGCTCTGATAACGTCCTCTGTGCACGCTCGGGGCTACGTTCGTCCTACTGTTGTTTTTCTTTTGTTTTATGATAATTGAGAGCTCGTGAGGAATGCTGCCTACCTATGTATCTTATTATTTCAAACCTTATGTAGATTAGACGCACGTTCTTTCATCTCTGTAGTTAAAATTCCAAATCTACCTTCAACCGCTTAAAAACCAAATTTTCTTGTTAAATCAAGTCTACCATAGCCTCAACATTTTAAGGCCAGCTCTAAATATGTGTAATATATAAACAAATCCAAATTGCCCACAATTGTTATTGTCGTAGATCGTAATCTCGATGTGATGTCATTTCTCGGTATCAGACAGGACCGAGTTTCTAAAATGAAAAAACTATCTTTGGTTCTAATTAAAAGGTACCACTGGGCAAAAAACGGTTTCCGAGGGTTTTCTTTTTTCTAAGGAGATGAGCAAAAAATACCGACAAAGTAAGCCCATCAGCCCTTATAGTCATAGATCGTTCAGAACTAGCGCGCTCTGTAAGAAATCAATTATCTATGATATCTCAGCAAATCATGGTTTAATGACACAGGTAGATTTGTGGTCGAAAAATGGTGGGTCACTTTCGTAAAATTCGCTTCACCCTCATATATTTTTTTAGTTAAATTCCGTTGTTTTTGCTGTAGAATGTTTGACATCGGCATTTTAATAAACGTATGCAAATATAAGGTGAAATATGTGCGAGCATGACCTTACTACTCAGAGATAATAATAAATGTTGTTTCATATTTTAATACCTATATTTTATTACTAAATAACAATGTGTATTATGTGGGTATTTGATAGTATTATTACGCAAATTATTAATTATATTAATTTCATTTGCGCTAAAAAACTTAATCGGGTTCATTTAATTATTTTAGATACATGCATATTTCGTTAGTTATATATTCGTACACAAGCCTCTAAGCAAAAAGAGATTTCAAAATAATAGACTTAACGTAATGAACACACCAAAAACTATATTTCACAAATACCCTCTTTTACTCATTATAATTATTTCGATCATCACTCACCTACACTCACAATCGATATTTGATTATAACTTTAAACTTAACTAAATTCAAAGAGTTGTACCAAAATCGCGGGAAAACTCCATTTTGATAGATCGAGTTCATCACTTATCCTACGTAATATCTTAACACTTAGTTATAAAACTTTCAATATCAAACAGCTTTCAAGTCGAAGACTGTAGTAATACTTACTTGGACAATATTACATACCGAATTCTTTTAAATAAATGCGTCTCACTATTAAATTAGCAAGTGTCATAATGATATAAAATATTATAAAAAGACTTACACGAATGCAGGCACTTTATATTCATTAATACTAAATGTTATATTTTTGGTGACAACAATCCGAAATTAACATGTCATTATTACTTTTATAGTATTTTTGAGTCAGTGATCTTGTTAAACTAATTTGTATTTTATCATTGAGATAAATATCGCATCATGTTAGTACCTACCTACTTATTTAAAAATTGTATTATTATAATAATATCAATTTTATGGAAGGTGAAACATATTGTTCAAGTGTTTGTATTAATATCAAACATGGATTAATGGTTGTTTATTTATATTTTGAAGCTCAAACTACGATATAAAGTCATATATAACTTCGAATACCCACGTAATTATGCAGTCCTGGTAGTTTCACGTTTAATGCATTGATCAGCTATAAATAAAAACGATGAAAGCTCTTTTCCCGCAATTTTTTTCTTTAATCACATAATTATAATCATTACGATAAATTATAACTATTAATGGCATACGATTTAATTATTGATAAGACAATAATAATTATATCTGAAAATACAGAAAATCGTACTCCTTTTAAGTAAGAGACTTCATTAAAAATAAATAATGAATAATACCATATAAAACAAGTCTGTCTACTGTAGGTATATAAGTAAGTAACAGACGAACAAATATTTAAGCCAATAAATTATAGAGAGGTTCTTCTAATCTAGATATACTTTTTTCTTAAAATTCCATTAACATATCTATCGAGTTACTGACCGTTCTATAAACAAGACAACCTTTTAACATTCACCAAAGTTACTAAAATCGTTTTATGCCCTGGAGCATCTGAATATGAGCATAAAACTTAAAAAACTAAAGCACAATAATAACATCGCATTATATGAAAACTTGTACCTATTTCGATCCGACCCGTTTAATAGGGCCCGATGGAACCTTTCCCATAGCCGTAGAACGAAACAATAATACTGACTATAGGTATAGTGAGCTCCCTTGCATTGCCAGGCTTGCCAGCCTCAGAAACTTGTAAAACGAGAGCAAAAAACGCAGCTGCCTCACTTGCAACTCTGTCTAACTATACCCGTCCTTTTGAACGAACCAACGATCGACGCGGTGCGTTTCGCACGCTCTGCACTCACCTTTCTGCTCGCTCCCTTTTGTTATAGATTTATGTCCTTGCCTCGAGAAATGTTTTATATTTTTGGCGGATGCTTTTATTCCTTACAGGACCTATTACGGAAATGTTTTCCTTCGAAAGTTAGGCTTTCGTATTTATTGAGCGTTGTATCAATATTTTGCGGAACTATTGTCCCTTGGTATTCGGTTGTTATATTGTCATATCGTTTCCCAATGCTTTTGAACAAAGCACTTATATAAATCAATCGATGTTTTATGTAAATGACTGCAGACTTTTGACGTTTTTTTTGTTATTGGGTAAATATTATGGAAAAGTTTGAGTTTGATAATGTAAAAGTACAACTGCAACGATATAATTAGGAACACACTCGTCTGCGATAAGGTAGCTTCGTGTCTTTCAAAACCCTGTTATATTTAGGGCGTTACGTTCCGTTTCCTTCGTTTATTCCGATGGTTTTGCGATAAAAATTAAATAAAAACGTTCCTTTACCTTCGCAGTAGCTTTAAGAAGACACAGTATTTTTAGTTTTATTTTATTTATACGTTCATTATGTCACATTAATGCTTGAAAGGTTGCAACAACATCGGTTGATGTTATTATTGCCTAAACAGGTATTTTATTAGTTTGCACTTTATTAGAATTTTCAAAGTCGAAATTTTAGGATTTTTTAACATAGATCTAAATTCTGTCCACCTTATCATCTACTCTAACCCACGTTTCAAAATGTATCCTTAAATACATGATACATGAAATACATGATTCATGAAATCAAAAAAATATTTTTAATAATGAACTAAGTAAGACGAATTTTAAGGAAAGCCAAAACATAAAGGTTCCTTCACATATTTTAATGTGATGGCACAATCGGTAATTCAAAACCGAAGCACTCGACTACGCAGGAATGATTTCACGTGGAAGGCCTTTATTTCACAGATCTTTTATTACGAACTTCAAAACTTTTTTTAAACTTACCTGTGGATGCCTGCCGCTGTGAAATTCGGACTTATTTTTGTTTGTAGGCTGTACGATTTGGTTCCTTGGCTATCTTTTCAATCTGTGTTATTATAAATCTTCTAAGAGAGATCGTTCCGAATTTAAAGATGGCAGATTCCTTTGGCGAACTTTTAGCAGTTTTATGACTTTTTTCTATAAAACTCTTTTGTACAAGGCTTTTAAAAGTGGCCTTGTTCAGTTTCACCTTCTAATCTAACCTTCCCGTTATTTCTGAGACATGCCTCAGTTTCAGAATTTGACCAACATATTATTTGGCTATCCTTATTACGTATGACAACCACATGGGCCTATTGCAGAACAAAGAAGGCAAAAATAGAATTCCATGGATCCTCCTACACTATTGTCTATTGTAAATTCGTGTCAAAACCTAATACGACCTTTTAACAACGCACTTTTCATACGACATGAATATTAAATGAGTATCCTTTAATCGTAAATTTTTTATAACAATTTGAACCTTATATACGTCGTAATAAAATGTCAAAGAGTGTTTGTTTGTACCAATGACATCTGTTGAAGACAACGCAATATACCAAAAGGAGGTTGTTTAAAATTCTCGCGTTTACGCACGGACACGGCATGACGTCACGTCCGGTTGTCGACTCGTGTCGCCGACTATCGATACGATTGTCGATGATTGTCTCGATGTCGATGTCGATCGGACCTCCTGTCGGCACGTTTGTTGTTTTGATTTGTAGTGGCGCGCCGAACAATGTTTTTGCATCTGTGAATTCGATGTATTGTGAGATGCATCGTCGGATTATCTGACAGATATTTACGGGATTTTAATGCAAAACGTATCGCGATATCTCATTGAATTCCTAATGTACGAAGTTATTTGTGGAGCCGGTTGTTTGCTTGGAAGGTAGTCTCCGGAGCGCTAGGCATGTCGAGCATTATTAGTAACAAGCAAGTTCCCAAACCGTTTCGGTGAGTAATTCATCCCTGTCCGTCACGAGCCGGTTCCAGTGACGACTCGGGACCGGTTCCACATCAATGACTGCCTACCCCTCTCCGCCGCACTTTGCTCCTTCATAGTCAAGTCTCAACAATAACTCTCGATTTTGACGTTACCGACCGTTTCGGAGTAGTCTGTAGTAGATTACATCACGTCTCAGTTAAAGGCGAAGCATTTTTTTGTTCAACTTCATCTTCCAATTGCTCTATTTCGTTTCTGTAAAAGCGCGGTGTCGAGAAAAGATGCAAGTTACAATTCTTAGCTATTTAACTTAATCTTAGCAATTTTCGGATATAAACGAAAGAGAAAACAGTCTCGTAAAGCACACGTGCGAGCGGAATGTACTAAGATCGAAACGGCTAGTGAACGCCAATCGGCAAGATTCGCAATGTGGCTCGGCGCGTTCCGGTCGACGCCACCGCACTCAGGGTCAAGGCTTCGGCTCCTGCACACTTCTGCACGCCTGGTGAACGCGCACACCCGACCGATGTCTTGTACTAGCGGAAATGGGACGCTAAAAGCGAAACTGATAGCTACCACTTAAATTATACTTTCCCACGCCTCGTACCAAACAAATTACGCCAATAATGCTAGAAATTATATCCTTGTATGCAACTATACATCGTCGAAGAAATCGTCTCTACAATTTTAACTTAAATGCATTTTTGACCTCTCTCCCATAAACAAAAGTGTCTCGAGTGGAGTTAACCCTAATAAACGTCAGTTTCGCTTTTAAATTTCTGGACGATCGCTAAATTGGTTGTTATCCCACTAACTGCTATTACTTTAACAAGATTACACAAATCCTCTATCCGTTGACAATTTTTGAATGAAACTACTCTGGCGGTAAAAAAATAACAAGCATGTGTCCCGCCGTCGCCAAGACGTCCCGAAATTCCAGGGCCCCATTTTTTGTGAGACTTGACAGATGCATTCTGGGACGCCGCTAACCGCATCTTGCATCCTTATCGCGCATTCGGAAATGAAATCTACGGTTGTATGAGTTGTGTGTATCTACTACGTCGAATTTGAGGGTTATTTTAAGGTGCATTTCTCCGTCCTTGTCGCTCGAAGTGGCGCCATGGCCGCGGGAAGAAAAGAGCCGAGCCCGAACTAACTCGCTCCTGTTTGTATTGCGCACGTCGTCGCACCAACAGCATTCTTAAACATGGTTACTTTTTGTTTTGGAACGCGAGCACTAAGTAGCGGTCAGGCGGTCGCGAGTCCCGGGCGGGCGCAGCGAACTAGAAATCATCTCGAATCATAGCGCGTTGCGAAAGAACAGCGTGACGTCACGGTGCGACGGCACCCCCACGTCTGCGAAACTTAGGGACCCTAATGAATGACTTCCTAATTGCCGCGGCAGCACGAATAAGCCCGTAATCCGGCGCGAAAACCGCTCCTCCGTTTAATTGTAGACCTTGAGCTGTTTTGTTTCTGAGCTTGAAATCGAATGTCAGACGTCTCGCGACATGTACTCCTGGACGAGAGTGGCTATGACGGGGCCGTAACGGCGCAACTGTTGTGACGTGTGATGTGAAATGGGCTCTTATTATATGAGCGATTGGTGCTATTTCAGAGCGATGGGGCGCTAAACGTTGTGGTGACAGCGGCCGCGGTCGGCGGGGACCATGTTATAGAGCGACAAGTCGATATGCTCCCGCACTAATGTTGACAACAATCCATCTCGGGCTGTCAGCCGGCGCCGCGAATTAGACTCACTCCCATTTCGATTTACTCTTCATCCAGGGCTAGTAATAAGCGGCCATCCCGCGGGCGACTTTCATTATTCCTGCGACACGTTCGCGGGTATTCTCCGAGAGAACTATGCGATGGCAATTTCTGTCCGAGATTAATTTATTTGTCGCGGACTACATTATTGTTGGGAAAAAAATCGAGCGTACGTTTTTCTCGTGAAGGTTTAATGACAGGATATGATGTTAATGTGTTGGAGTCAAAGTCCTAGGAACGCAGATGTGCGAATGTTGTCGCTCGAAGGATTGTTCCGTTCCACTCGTACCTAGCAACACATGTGTGGGAACATGTAAACTGTCCAACTACATGATTAGTGTGCGCCAACAGATTATTGAGCTTCTTGTACGTCATTTGGGGCGGACTCCTAATTAAATTGTTATCATTAGAGTTACGACGGTAGCCTTGGATTCATTCGCCCTATAAGCGTGTAGAAATTGTATCTATGATAGTAGGAGAAAATTATTGTTTTTGGCATACTTTCAAAAGAATTTATAAACTAAGACCTTCTGAAGTGCTATGTACAAGGACACACGTATTTATAAGTAATATCGTAACGTACAAGTAGTCGCAAGTGCTCGTTAGAACGACATCTGCCAACCGTCTTGCGCGCGCGCACCACCTGCCTCAACCGTCTTCGTATTAGCGTCGATAACTGTTACACTATCTGTTAAGGGTTAACAGGGAAAGTGTTTTATCACTTTTATAGAATAGAAACAACAATTAATGACATACGAACTTTAATAAACATTAAAATATTGGGGTCACTACGAAAGACTACTTAACTATATTTATCAAAAAGTAATAAATCGAAACTATTACTGGTATATTCACATTACGATTTATAGCAAAGTTTTTATTTGTATTTCAACAAAACGCATTAACTCTGAATGGGTATCGTATTAAGGTTTTTCAGAAACTATTTGCTCTCGTCCATAGCAATCGATTTAACGGGTGACTGTAGCTTGACCGCTTCAAAATAACAGAAATAAAAAGATGGCAGGTGCAATGTGCAAATACCTATGCACGAGAGTCACAGAATGCCGACTATTTATAAAGACTTGGTTTCAATAAGAATTCCATTATACATCTTTGGACGCATGCTCCTTACTTAAAAATGCTGTTTCGCTTACCTATGTTCATATACTGTTATGTTACTTGCATGATTACAAATAATCCAAATCTTGCTTTGTATCCAATAAGCACGTTGTATTGTTACCAAATTGATATCGATACTCTGTAAATGAGTGTTAGTTACACACATTAGACAGTTGCTTGTGTACGATCGTTAACGCACAGAACACATGTCTAACAACCGTCAGAAATCTGTTTTAAATTATATTCCAATAACACGCTCATATGTTAACTATATTCAAACAAATTAATTCTATTGCTTGTTACTTGGACCCCTCTTTCTGGTTCAATAATGACGTAAGTGGCTACAGTTTGGTCTTTATTCGTTCAAGACGTTATCAAATGCACCTTTCACATTAACCGTCTCGCGCCCCGCGTCGTCGTTATTCAATGAAATTTTATTAAAAAGGGCAACGACAAAGCTCCGTCTGCTTCAACCGACAAACATTGGCAGCTGCGTTTTCCGTTTCGAAACAGTGTGCGTGCGACCGGCGCGGACGCCAACGGTCGAAACACAACGCCACTCTGTGACTGTTGACACCTCACTTACCACTCTGGGTAATGGAGAATGTTACTAGGTATGCCAAATAGCTTCAAATTTTGACTCAGTAAAGCCTGTACATGTACATGCAAACTAGTTTTTGTTTCAGTCAAAAATACCAAGTAGTTTTTATTTTACAAGCATTCAAAGTTTCGAAAAATATCGAGTCCCGCTAACAGCGTGACGTCATAGTACACCATGCTGCGCGAGCCGCGTCCCGCTTAATATCAAGTCTCCAGCCCTAGATGTAATAGCTTATGCAGTATTTTGTTGTGTATTTGTCCCCTAATTACATTTATAGTGTAATAATAGTAAATATTATTATTAAGGACCGTGTGAGCTAGACTGAGCGTGGTGTACAATGACGTCACACGCAAATTGACGGTTACAACTTGTTTTACTTATAAATCAGAAACTAATTGACGTATCGAAGTAATTCTTTCAATAGTATTTTTTATTTTTAACAGAGAATATGGAATGCTAATTATCAAAATATGTTAACATTCTCCATTGTTCTAACAATCTCCTGACAAACTATTAACTCCTGGTATCTACTGAAGCTATCTAATAGGCTAAAGCGTAACTAAAAGATTAACTTGTTAACTACTTGATTAATAAAGTACATTGGTTATCATTTTATTAGTTTCGGAACGACTGTTTATTTAGTACATTTAAATTACAATTTCATCAAGCTTTAATAAGAAACTGTTTGAGCTGTAAACTCAGTTGATTTTTATGGCTGTGCAAGTGTTTTTGTTACCGATATTTGCAAGCACAACATTATTATACCAAGAATAGCAAACGCCTGCCTGGAGTAAAAATAAAATGACCGGTATTAAAAACGGTAGCAAAGAGGACTAGTTACTAGTACATCATAAACGTAGACAGGTTTTAACCGATTTCAAACAGGCGTCCTTCGTCGAGCCCTTTCAGTGGACCGCCCCACGTGAACTAGGACAAACAAATGTTCAACAATTGGCACGCCATGTTACTACGGGTATATTTAAATATTTGTACTGGGAATAACGTTATAAGACTTCCTATGAATCATTTTATTAGTGACGTATTATTTGTTACCGGCTGCGGACGCAGGGGTTATCGCTCGTCTATCACAATAAGCGGAAATTTATAACTTAATGTGAACTCACACTTAGCAGACGGATGAAAGGAGTGAACGACAAAACGACAGCATCGAACTCAAGGACCGATCGAGACCGCTCATTCAATGAGCTGACAATTTCAACGCGCTGTAAACTTGTGTAATTTAAACTTTTGTCTCCAGACAATATGTACAACGAGAAAGGAATTCTTATCTATCTTGTCGAAAATTTTGAGATTGTATTTAACACTTGCAACAAAAGGCCTTTGTGAGAAACATAACTGTATCTTAAAGTGACCACCGAAAAAAAGGTCCTTGTGCGGGCGAGGGCCGGGGGCTATTAACTGACGGGCTCTTTGAATTCCCGTGAAAGAGTCTACCTGCTCTTCTCGCGGTCTACCTGCCCGGTAATCAGGCTTATACCATTGGCGATAAATTAAATGCACGTTTAAACGTTTGGAGAGGGATTTACGGTGTCGGAGTTGATTATTGTCGCATTTGCGTGTGTTTTTATCAGCCACGCGTGGGGTTAGCGGGCCGGTGGAAATGAACTGTGACCGTGGGGTGGGTTGAACTGAGCCGTGTTTGTTTACTGCATCGAATTAGTTTGATTGATATTTTTTACAAGGTGGCATTTCATTATGATGATAAGTTTAAGACAGCTGTACCAAGATAAGATCTTGTCTGGCTTAAAAATAAAGTCTGAAACCTCAGATTATCCTAAGGGCTAACTTAACCTTAAAAAGCTCTTGAAAACGTTAAAATGAATTTTATTGCAATTATTGTGATTGGTCTGCAGGTGCCTCGTAAACCTCGCTACCAGGGACGTAGGCGTTGAAAGGAGTTCTAGTTTTGAAAGACTATAGTCGCGTAGTGGGTGGCGAACTCTCAGCGTGTAAGCCGATATTTCCCTCGTGAAAATGTGTTCAATGGCCGGTGTCGTATTGCCCCGCCTCGATGCGTGTCGAGCCTTTAGATTTTCGTCTCGCATGCCGGTACATTATTTCGCGTCGTTAATTATTGTGTACACCACTTTTTGTACTCCAACTCACATAAGCCACCTGTCGGTATCGGAGGTTGTTGTAATTAAAGATTGCGCGTAGGCTCGCTCGATAAAAGACGTTCCTCCGGTCGGCCCGGTCGGTACATGTTCACCTTCAATAGGGTATTTAAATGAAATGACAGCATTTATATCTGACGCTATTAATCTTAGTGAGGGATCGGGAGAAATTCCGTTTTGTTTAGCTTTCGGCGATGCAGTCGAGAGGCGGCATTAGCTTGGAGTCATTCGTCCGGGGAGGCAACGCAGCTGGCGGAAAGGCGCCATCTGCACAGCGGCGCCCCGGAAACGCAATTTTGTTTTGTTTTCGAATTTCGAATCGAGTTCGATTCTCGGTACTTGACAATGTGATGGAGGTAACAATGTAGTGGTGGTTGTAAGTAGTATAGTTGGAGTGTAGTGCCCGAGTTCATCACTCGTGGTCACTCGTGGCGTCGTTCGTGTCCTGACATTTGTGGTCACAGACGCGTGCCCGTTTCGCTCGTATATTTCAAACCTTAAACTCGTATATAAAGGAAACTATTAATTTATTCACGCTAATAAAATTAGGGGTCAAAAGACCGCCAGTTGTTCAAAGCCACAGGAAAATAACTCAAGCGTCGAAAATGAATTTTTGATGGGTTTAGGAAATAACGAACAATATTGACACGTGTGTTCTAGAAGTTCACTCATTGTGGGTTTCACGCTATTGTAATTAAAAACAAAATATTTAATTTGAATATTTTAGCAGAGATGATTCATAGCTGAAATTCGAAATGATCTTGTACGGAACAAAGTTTAAGTAACTAGAGGATTGAGTTTGCTAATAATTATACACCTTTTGCATTTAATGACCGGCAAAAACATTAACCTTAACATTATGATATCAATTACTTATCGTAAACCACAACGGTGCAAACAAAAAAGATAACACACACTACCGACAGCAAAAAAGTAGAAAACATAGTTTTTAAAATTAGGCATTTCCGTACGAAAAGTCGTCAATCAGATACATCTGGCGTTGCACCTGCCTCCCATGTTTTTGCCTTCGAATCACACAAACACACACACACACATATGTCGATACAGATGACGATTACTTATACAGTCATTTGCTCCAAGAACTTCTGAATCCCTTCTAAGAACTATGAATCGCGTCTTTACCTACTTTATGCATGAGACAACGAGAAAATTAAACCGTCTGGTAGGTATTAAACATATTTCACGATATATTGACCCGACCCTACAGCAGACATGGTCGTAATCGCACACTCTTCACATATTCTTGATTATTTTATTTTTAAAATATCTTATTGGATTTCGTTTAAGTCGCCATTCAAATCAATCTATTTGAAAAATCAAAATCTAAACTTCAAATGCTGCAGAAACATTTCGTGTTCAATATTTAAGCTGTTTAACTTTTATTTATCAATAGTCGGAGTGAACGTATTACTCGTATTTTTAAAGACCAACAAGAAAAGACAATTAGAGTTAATATTCTTATAAGAAAGCAGAACAATGCTTCTGTTACAGAAGTCACGTCAAAATACGGACACTAAAGTCTGGTTTCCACAATAACATAATTTTGTCGATTGGCGTAATCACGAACCTCCTTACAGACATTTTACATAGCAATTGACACCTGAGGCACGGAGTTTACCTTTTATTTCCATCAATTGCAATAAAAAGACCTCGGACGCATCCTGTGGGCACGCACGATTCACCAGCCAGCCTGCATACCGACCTGTAATTTTGACTTCTGCAGATAATTGAAAAAATGTCGTCCAGCCTGCGAGAAATAATGCGAGCCACTCGCAGTGACCCGGACAATAGCAGCATATAATGACAGCGACCATCGACAGCGGTCTCTGCAGTATCGTTCATTTTCGAATATCGAGTACACGTCTCGATAATGACCGTATTAAATAAACTATAAAACGATTATATCACGCGCCGGCGGGCGACGTGTGCAGCGTTCGAAAAGCGAGAGCCGCGGGGTGGCATTCCGCAGTAATAGTCCTTAGAATCGAGCCAGACGATGCACCGACATCCTTTCGCGACAATCGATTTTGGAGCCGCACGAACCGGCCTAGTCGCTGTTTTTACATCGATGGCACACGATAGCTCCTGGCCAACGCCGACGACACGCGATACATCCTCCTGACAACCAAATTGGTTTGATTCAACAATAATCTCCGACTGCATTATACAATTAATGCGGAATCTCTCAGATAGTTTACTCATTTGCGAATTCCGCAGTCCGGTGGACATCCTTCGATTAAAGCTCGTTGAGTTTGTTTAATTAAGTACGCAGGTAGATCAGCTCGTACGAAACAATGGAGTCAGACGTGATGGTATCGGACTTCTTCTCTCGCCATAACTAAATGTATGCTAAATTGCTAACCTTTCCGCTGGCGGTATTGAACAACAATTTTATTATAATTGGCAACGCGGTCAACGATTCTTGGAAATTGGCTTTTTTTTCTCCCTTTATTTCCAACATTTAACCGATCTTGTTTTTGCGCCGGAATCGCTCGAATGGACCTTTGTTCTCTGCTATATTGTTTTTAATGTCGAACAGTTGGCAAGGAAACAACGAAAGTGAGTGAAAGTAGGCGCGATCTATTGTGCAGCGATTAGCAAACGAAATATAAGGGATAGCTTTCTGTGGAGGTGCGCCTCTGAATCTAAATAGAAACTTTACAACCAATAAGTCAAAATGTCCAATAAGAAATATATTATCAGTTGTGCAACACACACTTGCTTAAAGTGTGTGTGGTATATGTGATGAATGTAGTATTGAATGTAGTGTAGGTAATAGGTGTGTTGACACAGAAACACAGTGGGTGTAATTAGGGGTACGAGGGCGAAGTGCTAGTGTGTGGGAGCCCGAGGGAGCGGGCAGCTGACGCGCGCGCCCGACCGTGAACACAACTACTCACACAGAAAATATATGCACTCTAATCGTATAAACTAAACACTATATTTAAATTAAATGGCTTCACCTCGACTCTTTTTAGCTAAAAAATCAATTAGACCGACGACATACATAAATCAAGTTTTTAATTATTTTCAAGAACGACATTCGCATTGATATTTTGTCCTAAATACAATACAAAGGCAATAAATAACAAATTCGATATTTCAGGTATGTTCGAACAATCATTAAAATGCCGACGACATTTTTTGACGAAAACCACCGCATATCGGTTTCGGCTAATTCTATATTCTGTGGAGTATCTCACGGTTTTGGACAAATCGGAGCTTAGCGACCAGTTGTGTGTGACCTCTGCCGGCCCTTGTATGTTATAGAACGGGCTAGGAAACGGTTCTATGGAATAATTTAGAAGGTCAATATTAAGTGGTGATCCGTGGAGAAGCCGCAAACGTTTGATGTGGCCGGCGTTTCATCGGACGATTTATTTCACATAAATTTCGGCCTCGAACAAAATGATTCACAATTCATTCAGATGTTTATCGCTTTAAGAAGAAAAACTAATAACGTCATGGTGCTTATACGCAATAATAGTGGAGCTTAGTGAGACAAACGTAAGCTGATTGAGAACGTGATTACAATAAAGTGTCGCGTAAATTATGGTCGTATTAACGAGAGGAGAGAGAAGCTTTCCACATCTATACAAGTCTGGTGGCACTTCCGATATTAACGAATCCATTTAGTGATTATTCTTTCCTGATGTAGTTTTCTAGAGAAACTTTTAAAATGTCACTGGATTTCGTTGGTACCTCTACTGTACCTTTGCGACTAGTTCAATTCAAATAAACTATTTCCTTACTTCACATGTAATCAGTTTAAAATGTTAGTGAAATGCTCGAGTTTCCCACGTCCCGTATATCCAGGTCAATAAGGACGGCAGCTGCCTCCTTGTTGCCACATTTCCATCTCATTTGAAAGTATCTTCAAAGTGCCTATCAGCAAAAGCTTCTTTGCAACAGACATCGAACGTTCTCGTACCGGGAAAACTCCACCAGACTACTTGTGTATAAGTTTAGGTATTATAACCCGTAATTTATACATCAAATAAGTCTTGACTATATAAAGACATAAGTAGGCAATTGACCTTTTTACAATGATACCGCTTTTTATATTAAAATCTAATTGAAATACGAACAATAAACATCATATTAGAATCTCATTAGAGCCGCCCATCACTAATTTGGCACATAAGTAATCTAACTGGACACTAGTGGCGAAAAATCGTGATGTGGGTTTTTTACAATTTTCGACGTCTCCGCCTCGAGTGAGGCCCCAGCTCATAGATCAAAGTGTTTAGCCGCCGGTTGACAGATGTTTTGATATTTTGCAGATTATTTTAATGTATGCACGGATGACTTACTGTGCGCTGGTGGGCTGGTTTTTTTTCAACAAAGTTAGTTGTAAGTGACTTTGTATCGGTCGCGTTCGATAGCACGGGTGGTCTCGCAGCACCTGGCGAACGAACCCGGAAAGTAAAATGTCAATTTTATATTCTCTGCACCGATACTTTTCGCGGGTGCTTTTTGTATTATTTAAATAAGTCCTTGTCGAGTGTGACGATCAGTAAAAACCTCGTAAACGAACTACCCTAATTTAATTAACGAACTAATCGTCCAAGACGCGTTCCGAATTTAAATTCAAACACGACAGAACGAC
The DNA here is from genome assembly GCF_050436995.1 of Anticarsia gemmatalis. Lineage (NCBI taxonomy): Eukaryota > Metazoa > Arthropoda > Insecta > Lepidoptera > Erebidae > Anticarsia > Anticarsia gemmatalis. The sequence continues at coordinate 11,227,326 of NC_134759.1, forward strand.
GGTCATGTGGCACATTAGAAATTCCAATAATCGTTAACGGTCGGGTTGGTGCTTGGTGCATATTGGTTGCCCTCGCGGGGTTGCCAACCTATCGCGGTCAGTTCCCAGTGCGATGCACTCGGTTACAAAATAACATAATGTCTTCGTCATTCGAGACTTTTTGTAGTGTTTTGCACACAATTAAATATACATTTTTGACCGACCCCAAACTTATTATCATAAGTAGTTAATTAATTTTTAAATCGGATCCTTTTAGCGATAACGTTTTATTTTTGTCGAGATGTCCCAAATGTGTAACAGTGCCCGTTTAATTTATTGTGTTTGCGAAACTAATTTGTGAACGAATAACAAATAAGCTAGGTAGATATCTCATTATGATCAGTGTATAATGTGTATATGGGGCGGCGACACAAGATTCTTTGTGTTGCTTTACGACATCGTCCGTTCCGGCTGCCGGGTGACTCCGGTGACCTAAAGACGACCTATTGCAAACAAAAAATAAAGCCGCCCATTCACGAGCACGACATCTCGGACAACCTTGAACTAGTTAAATCGGGCGGGAATGAATCCGCTAGACATGGCAACACCGGAGCAACGAGAAAAAAATGCACCGATTCGCCGTACCGTTTAGAGCAGACGTGTTATTATCTTATTATTATAATATCGTATTATCCCGAGACGCGAAGCTGTTCGCTATTCCTATCTACCTAACAACGAGTCGATCCGTCCAGATAACTGATGTACTGCGCCGCGGATAAGGGTCGTCATCATCTTTGAACTTGCTCATCTCAATCTTAGCACTTGTGACGCATCAGACTGTTTATAAACTAATAACAGCTGTTGAAATTTATGATAACTTAATTAGATATATTGGCATCGTATTTTTACGGCATAAAATTATAAGAACCCAAATATAATTAATATCGCATAAAAATCCGTGTTACAAATAACGTTAAATAAAGCCAAGGTAAATAAGATATTTTTTGTTAATATCGTCTAGTCTCACAGTTGTTTTGTGGTTGCGTCACCGTTGCACCGATGCATGCTGGGGTCACACGCGAACCGTTTGATGGAGGTCCTAATTGCCACAAATCATAATCATCGAGCTTGTCCGACCAAAAAAATAACCATATTAATCTTAATTCTACGTTACCGTAAATAAAATTAAGTTTTTGTTCATAAACTATGGGAAAACGGGCCGATGAAATATAGCGATATCGTAAACCCTTTTTTATTTAGACATTAATTTGGCAATCGATAAATAAATATCTAAATGAGACTAGGATAACATGGCCGTTAAAGGTATCGAATTATCTCGCCACGCTGCGAATGTATAAATAAGTAGTTATTTGTACAGTATAATGACAGGTTTGGTGATTGCCTCTACATAGTATTGTAATTATGAATCATAAACAAAGAGCATCGAGTTTTGGCGTTCGGAAAAAAACTGCCAAAAACTAATCTGTTCACAGCAATTAACCTATCAGGCTTATTTAGTGTTGAAGGTCGGTCGTAATGAATGGGTGCTACATTTCCTATATATCTACTGTCAATCTAGTTTTAAATATCAGTCATTATTTGAACAATACGATACGTGCTCGGCGTTGCCGTGCGATCTCTCAAAAGAAATACGTGCATTTTTTTAAATTGCCGTCGAACAAAAGCTTTGTAGGTCATGTTTTGGAAATCTTTTGAAAAATACACGGTTATTTGCAATTTCGCTTAAACATTATGTCGAGTGAGCGATTTTCGTTACAAAGGCCTCGGTTGTATAAACTTTTCGTGATTTACTCAGGTAATTTGCAAGAAGCGGTTGCAGTTTTCCAAAATTATGCAATTTGTATTGGTTCTCCTTGTATTTCGCCACCGCTTGTTTTCATCGAGTGCAACAACAAAAACAAGAAAGTGTATCTGAACGTCTCAGTAGACATAGACAAACCAGTTCTGCACTATGCGGCTCCCACACATACAAGGCTTCCCTGTAGACGAGCCCTGCGGTAATAACCCGTCTGATAGATCGCTTCATTTGATACCTCTGATCACCACTTTCATTATCATGCGGCCCTAGTCCCTTACCGCATTACATTATTGTTCTATGTACAACAACAACGTTAAATGATATTTTTTCAATTACCTTTTTTTATTACAATAATTAAAAAACTCTATGAGGATATTAAACAATTACGAGGCCTTGGAGTCGAACCCACTTCCTTGCGGTTTCCTTCACATACCTACTGCATCGCTGCGAAAGTCACAAGTTTATTGAATTACTTCATTTCAGTGCCAAAGCATTACTTCAATCACTTGTGCAGACTCTTTATCTCTCGAGTATTTAGAATAAGCGCAAAGGCCTAAAAGTTTTCCCGTGTTTCCCAATCGTTTTCCCGGTCCGACTCTCCAGTTTTGTTATTCATTGCGCTTTTAAAACTTTTTATATTATGTAAAAGCGTTTGTGAATGAATCATTACTCAGCCGCTTTTATTCTTAAACTACTTGTATCCTTACAAGTAAAATATTATTCAATAAGTGCGTACATGCACACCAATATCTGAGCATTAGGCCCAGCGCAGACAGACCGGAATAATCCTCGCGCGGTCTCGAGCATTTTCTTTACGGCTCGCGGATGCTCGAGCATGCTCGCGACTGCTCGAGCCTGCGCGAGGAAAACTTTCTAGGTTACCATTCTTCATTAAACAGGCCAGTTTTCGTGAAAATTCGTCAACGATGATAGACTGGGCCATGATTATAATTGCTCTTTTGACTGAAGAAGAATAAAAATGACGTTCTCTCTCTTTAAACTCAGTAACAACATTGAAATTTTTCGTACGATGCTCGCGCGTCCTCGAGGATGCGCGGGTATCCCCGCGCATCCTCGAGGACGCGCGAGCATTTTTTGACAGGTTCAAGCCATTATGCACTTTATTTTAATTTATTTAAAGTTGATTTTCAAGTGCGTTAAAAAAATCCTCTCCGCTGCGCTCCTCTTGGTCTGCGCTGACCCTTACTACATCCGGCCGAGCGTTGTGCTTTCGTCTGCCGCGCCGGGCGCATGCGCCATTGTCCGCCGGATGTCTTGCGGTCACACGCAATTTCACAACCTCTGCACTCCCACTGCACTCATGTAATGCCCTGGTAAGTAGCAGTTATTGGCGTGAGCGAGGGCTAATGGTTCACTTTTTACATCGAAATAAAACATAATATTCAGCGCTTTAAATAAAGACATGATCTCAAAGGCCAGACTTTTAAATCATGATCTAAAAGGACGTTTAAAGCTACACCTACATATTATAAACCTACTTATTTAAACAAAAAAACTATGTAACGATTAATATGATTAGCAACAAGCTGTTATTACAGTCAGGTAGGTATTACATACGTTAAATGTTAGTCCAGAACATAATGAAACACTGTTAATTTGTTACGATTAATGTTCAAGTTGAAATTGTTGCTTAGCTTTTAAAACATCACGTTTAGCAGATTAATTGGTCGACAATGGGAGTACCAGGCGGCTATGACCTACCAGGCGGTCGAATGAGCGAAAACAATGATCGAATTAGCAAGGTCGGTACACCCGGAGCTGATTACTCCGCATCAATCATCTACTGAACGTTTTAATAACAGAACGGGTAAGTGCGTCGTCACTACGCCTCATTACGTGTATTTTTGACTATTTGTTTTTATCCCGACCTACCTCGATGTCAGATTGCGTGGGACGCTTCGGCCTTCTATCTGATTTATGCACTTATAAATAGCTTTTATCATATGCATAGGCGTATAACATCAATTAGCTATTTATAATACAATTTATTTCCCTTAATATGCCACTTCATCAAATAATAAATAAAAACAGCGTAGGTCTCGGATCACTTATGTAATGTACAATAAACAACGATATTATATTAAAGTTTATTTACACTGACGTGCGTCTATCATCAATCAATATAGAGGATTTCTTCTTATGAAGTCGTTGACTTATTGCTTTCTCTGATAGGTCAATATGTGACTCGATAACAATGTTATTGTAATTGTGTGTCTCAAGATTCCCGTTGGACACGATTAATTAATTATACAACGATTATACGTTAGCTTGTTATCTTAGTGTTCTATATTCAAAATGTTTTTGCTGCCGTGGGCCATTGTTCCAGCCAGCGTCGAATTTAAATGGACAAAAATAAAGGTGTAGTGGAACAGGCCTCGCGACCCTATCGCCCTTAGTTTTTTAGCGGTCTAGGTTTTGTAACGGTAAAGCGGGCGTCACATTCGGCACTGACCGCCTCTGTCATTTCGACAACTAATAACCCCCAGTGGGGCTCATAATTTATAAGGCGGTACATGTGACCGCTTTTTACCTCGGCCGCCGTCCACCGCCGCCGTCTGGGAATCCGCAACAAAGACCGAGCGAGATTCCGTTTTGCATTCCTCGAGTATTCGTGTGCGACGAACGACTGCGAATTTTATGTTTTCAAATGTGAATTTGCACTGAATCGATCACCAAGAAAGTCGCATCAGTAAATCGAATCAATAACCCTCGTCGCGATTCCCACGCTTTGAGCTTAGTGATTCAGCTTAGTGCTTACTTCTTCACATATGTACTGTAGTATATGGCGAGGTGACGTTTCATCTCACCTTCGGCGTCATGTTTATTGCGCGTGTCAATTGAAGTGTAAATTCGTGGCCGTGCCTTTGTACTCAAGTGACCCACTTTTAGCGCCATAAACCGCCCCATCAAATTTCGTCCCAGCAGTTTCGAGTTAAAAGTTGTCGGGATTTCGGTTAAGTTTTGGTTTTTTAGCGACGAAGGGCCCGTTGCATTCCCGTGTTTACGATCATCTCCTCTGACCGACGCCTGACAGAGAGCTCGTAAAAGATCAGATTTTATTTCTTATTGTTCGCCTTTCGCGAAATCTAATTGAAGTCGGTAGGGTACGAGCCGTGAGCCCACCGCGGCATTTACGCGTTTTTAATTTTACTGCCCGGAGAATGCTGAATTATGTCCCTTCGAACGATAATGACGACCGGAGTGAGTTCGTTCATTACTTTTTATAACACATTAAAGCTTTAAATGTTCGGGTGGAAATTAGCCTGTTGTTGATAATGTTCGCGGCGCGGTGTCGCGCGCCTCGCCCGCGCCTCGCCGCCACATACAAATAAAATAAGCACGTATCATTATTTTACATCCGAGCCGGCTTTAATCGGCATAACGACGACTTTTATACGTTCACAATAAGAAGTGCGCAACGCAAATAATCATGGCATGTCTTCGACTCTATTTGTTTCGATTAACTGGCTCCTTGCAGGACTTGTTTTGGAGGCTACCCACTCTTCCTATATTTTACTTAGGAGTGGTTCTTCGACATCGTCGAGGCTCGATTTATCGAAGTATTAAATGTCGATAATTGACGTAAATGGGTTTAAATGTGTAGTGGGTTTAAATTCGCATTGTTTCTCTTCAATCACCTGTGACACGGTATTGTTTTTGGGTCGATAGAAATTGGGGCAGAAGTCAAACAATAGTGAAAGTTTACCGTTACGTGTTGTGAGCTTGAGATGCGAATAAACTGCGACTTGCGGACGAATACTTGGCTGAAGTCGTCATGTGGACAATTAAAAGGAATCATAAGTATGTAGGGGTCCATAATGCGTAGCTGCGTATTAGTATTTAGACGCGATCCTCGTTGGTGTGTGAGTCACTTTAAATTCTCTGTTCGTAGGTGTGCGTCACGCATCTATCGGAAACGCTAACGGCCGGGACGCGTATTTAAATACACCGTCACCAGCTCCACCTGACCCCTTACACCACATTGATTGTTTCCAATCTAAAGGGACCTTAAACGTGTGGAGGTGAGACGGGGGCTCTCGGTATACTGGTGGCACAATAATGCCTGCTTGTGACTCGCGTCTCGGTACTCGCGATATGCTTGTTATATAAAGCAAAATATTTTTATATAGAAAGTAGGCAGTAGTAGTGTACATGCTGAATATTAATTAGTAGGAATGTTTCTGGGTTAGAGCATCCTGTGGAAAACTTGTTACTTTGTTTAGAATTGATTCTTATACGTTGTTATTTCCCTTATACGTTGATAGTAACAGTTTTAAATGTACAACTGAAAGTTGGTAGATTTGTAATATTTAACGTATGATTATGTATGTATGTTTGTAAACATCGTAAGTGTCGCGCGTCATTTGTACATTTGCGTAAAGGTGATTGTTTTGTGTTTACAGAATTTTTAACATTTCTCTTAAGATGACATGTTTATTCCAGTTATTCCAAATAAGTGTTACATTATTACTGCACCGACTTAGTAACTACGTGTTAAATAGTAGCTCGCAAATCAAATAAGTAATTGTAGCCGACTACTAACTTCCATAAATCATGTAAATCTTCATGTATATTATTTCTAATGATCGTTTTCTTTGGTTTCAGGTAATCATCGGCTGCTTTTCCAGCACCTAAGTATTCTATACAAATATATTATCACTCTTTCATCAAAGGAATAGGCAAAACAAGTTAATACGACCACAAATCAACCCTACTACTATGCTGAGCGCAGATATTTCTAGTTAGGAGGGGTTGCCATAGTCCAAAATTCTCTCTGGTGTCTCTTCTCTTGTCTTCAAGTACTCGTTTCCACATCGATGTCTCATCATATTTGTTCACCGGTAGTGACTATCATTCCTTTGTAATCATAACATTTTGACATCAGACGCTTAAAAATTACGTACAATCCGCACCCTCGGTGGAAGAAAGGCATAAGTAGTTATTTATTATTTTTGAATTACTAAACTAGCTAGTGGTACTTCTGATGATTTTTAGTATACAGAAAATAAAATTATATGGTGGATAAAAGTGAAGTCGCTGATCTTTTATATAAAAAAAATTGACGGCACTGTTGAATTGAAAACGAATTTGCTTTTGACTGTTCCAGTTTTCTATTAATTAATTTTACTACACAATTTGGGAGCTTTCGCAAAAAATGTGTTAAAGAATTTTCTTTAAGAAATATTTTGTTCATATTATCAGGTCGACAGAAAAGCAATTGAATAGTTTTTGATTTTCAAAAGAATAATCAAAAGTGAAGGATTTTTTTGTTATGCCTTTTTCCGACTGAAGGCGCGATTTATTTTTAGTACTTTAGCGTATTAAATAAAGTCCATTGTCACGGTGGCTGTACAATTAATTTGTTTATCAGTGTATCTGCGAGGTCAACTGCTTTCTTGTACATCTGCCTCGAACAAAACCCGCAGGCTTTTGTTGTCGCTTCAACTTTATCACACAATCATATGTTAAAACAGCTATTTATAACTCTGACCATTTTAAGGAGTGTCTTTTATCATTATAAGAGGCCATCCCACCATCGGACTTCAACGCCTTCTTAGGAGGGATGAAGACCTTACTTTACTGATTGTGGTTTACCTAGTGCCTGAAATGTTCAAAAAATGCTCTTTTAATTGTCAACAGTCGAAGGCAGTGTTGCTGTATAGTATAGTTGTTATACTCGTCATAGTGCATAGCACTGACCTAGCCCACGCGCGTCAAAGCACTTTCTTCTAAACTCAAAATGTAACCGTAACTATGAGGCGGACAATCGTTTCCGGCGCCCGTGACGTCACGCCGCGTCTCGCCGCGCGCCGGTCGCCGCCCCTACTACGTAACCTTGGCGGTGAGATGCGCTCGCCTCGCGCCTCGCGACCTAGCGCGCCGCGCCGCTCCGCTCGCAGCCGCCCGCCGCGCACACTTCGCTTTCGTTTTCATTGTTCTTTTTGAAATTATTCACAATGTTAGTTACCGCGACAACATTAAAAGGTTCATCGATCTTCAAAACCGAAACCGCACGGTGCGTGCACCGAAAGCCGCTTAATATTCGGCCGGATGCAGAAATTATACATATCGAATGCCACTTATAATGCGAAATAAGAGCAAAATCTCGGGTAATTTTTCACACGATCCACGAGAGCATAGTTGCCCTAAGCGCGCAGTGCCGGGGTGAGCGAACTCGCAACCTGTAATTTCGGACCGCAAAAGGAACAAAACGCATCGAGATCGGTGATTAAAAACCTTTGTCGGTTCTACTAATATTTATATTATTTTCGCAATGCGGCCGACATCTAATTGGACGCTCGTATATTTTGATGTAGGATCGAGCGGCGCCGACCACCGACGCTTCATTAGTTTTCCTGGTAGAGAAATCATAAACTACTCATTTTTTATGTTCAGTCGTTTATGTCAAAACGTGACCCCGACCGAACGGTCCGAGGATTGCCGACAAAGCCGCGTGGAAAAATACATTTCCTTACGAAACCTCACGACACAATAAGTTATCAAAGTTTTATACAGACGCCGTTTCCGAGCGAAGGCTTAAAAATAATGACTAAATTACAAATGAGTGCAGGTGGTAGGTAGTAACTAGTTTCAACTGGCCAGTGGTACTCTCGATCGGCCCAAGGTCTGGGATATTGAACCTGGCGCGGAGCAACAGCACGACAAGGTTCGCCGCGAAAGAGACGGATGCACTATCACTCATTGTTATGGGGGAAATGTCGCGGCCACACGCGCTGCTATTCTATTGATTTTCTTCAATGACTAACTAAACCTTCGAGTCCTAATCCGTTCGGTATGCGATGCAAAGCAGCTGCCGACCGGAGCGATCCCGTAAGCATGAGGCGCACTTCCTCAAACAAAGTGAGGCGCGAGCGAGACGAGCTGCGTCACGGTGCGGCCATGACGCGCGTGCGACAAGGACGGGTATACAATGACAAGTGCATCGGGCGTCGCGACAGGGACGGCAGAAGTGCATTGCGCTGACGCATCACGATGGTGTACACGCTTTCTTGTCTTTTTTGTGCGCGCTACCCCCGCGGCTTTCGGTTTCGTTGTGTTAACGACGAGAGGAACAGTTTCGACGAATGTCGTTTATGCCAATATTAATCAACGGTGTCGTAATTAAATCTGCCCGGTCCGACCGGTCGTTTGCTTGGCATTTATATGTTCCCACGCGGTTGATGTCATTTTTATTATGAATGGCGGCCTTCACAGCCGGGATTCCTGTGGGGGCACTCGCTCCCGGCCCTGGGTCCACTGACCCACTGGCACTGGCCGGGATCCGAGCGACCCGAATGGTTTTCGCTTCGTCAGCGTCCAAGCTTGTTCCGCGCCGGCGACGCTCTCCACTTGAATGAATATCGTTCACAAATAATCTCCACACAAACATGACTCGAGCAGGAAGCGCCTCAATAATCGAGTAGATGCAAATCGAAGGTAAACGTGCTAAGCGTTCATTGGCATTATTAAAAATAAATAATATCAGTTTTGGAATGTTAGCCGCGCGTCATCTCGTCTCCCGCAGAGATCGCGTGAACTGTTTATCGGTCGGACACCTCTGCTAACTAACTGCTGAAAAAATAAAAAACCATCCATAAATCTGACAATGAACAGAAAAAGTCAGCAAAGAAGTGTCAGCATACGGTACCTATAAACATATTGGGCAGTTGTTACGCAATGTTACACTGACACATTGTAGTGGGTAAGCTCGGAGTACCACGTGGCGCGTTATCGCACAATATCATCGCTCCTAATATGTGGTAGTAGTTCTCACGACGCCATTGCCGAGTGCGTTCACACCCATAAACATGGTGCGCCGTATCGAGCGAGTATTTCGATCGCGCTGTTGAGGCGCTGCTTATTTATGCTTGGCAAACATTCGACGAGATAAGCCGTGAACGACACGCCTGTGCTTCCCACATCTGCCGCGACCTTGGCTCCTCCAGCCCGTTGTGTAACCTCCTTATCAGTCACGCTCGCCTGGTACCTCCAGTGCGGCCCACCGGCAAATCTTACCGCGTTTTCCGGTCTCGATAAATATCGGGAGTTATCTGGCAGATGCGAGCCTATCGCGAGGACACGTGCGTTACCGATCATAAAACTAGCTCAAGTTATGAAAGCATCTTTCACTATCGTTTAGTTTACGATCGAACTAATAAACTTAGCGGCGGCCACGTGGGTCCGGCGCGTCTCGTTAACATAATTACAGAGATTTCGGCCGCTCCGACCGGTTTGGTTGTCCCGACTCTTTTACGTTTTATCGTTCTGCTCTAAATCAACGTTATTTGTGCGAAACCGAAAGTTGAACCGGCGCGTTTAGCTAATAAGATCGAATGCATCGAATTAGCATCTATAGGTATATCTCGGAGAACGAACCAAACGTTGTAGTTTTATAAAAAAAGTCTCTAGTGAATAGCTGTGCCGGCGAGCGAAACGTTTGTTGACACTTGAATTATGAGTTACGGCGAGGGTTTACATGTAGCGGGTGCTGGCGGTCCTTCCGTGAGCTTTTATTATTCCGGTTATAAATTAAACTGTGCTCGTTAATCGGCCCTTTAATCCGTCTGGGCGTTGACTCCGCGCTGGCTCGCTGGCTCGCGGGCTCGCGCGATCAATGGTACACTTTATCTCTGAAACAAGACGGCGTCGAAAGTAGTAAAATGTAAGTAATGGACGTCTTCCACATGTTGTTTACGTGTGAAAAGCTCGCGACGGTGGTCCGGGAGCGAGTCATCGGCGAGGAATGTGGCCGGGCTCGGGACAGCCTCCGAGCACGGCCACCCCGCGCCCCCACTGCTATCATCCACAGAACACTAGATATCGACGTGAGATAATTCGATACGAAGGTTTTTTCAAACGTTATTGTTAGCCTCGAATGATACACTGTTTGAATATTTAGCTATATCCGCTGACTTCACCGCTTATAAAAAATGGCGAATAATTAGTCAATAAAAATTCCGCCGATTATATACGTAGACGTAGTTGTTACACGGGTGTTACGTAATTGGAGTAAATGACCTAAGAGTTGGTGGCTCGGACGAAGGTCTCGGAGACCACGTGGTGGCCGTGTGCTCAGTGTGATCATCTGACCACGTTCTGCTACACTAACATGCTCTGTTGTTCTACTAAACAATGTGGTGGCGCGACTAGCGACGACTCGGCTTCGTTATCCCTGCGAAGCTTTTAGCTTCGGCTGGATTATAATAATCTCCGCGCAAACCACGCTTAAAATCTTCTCCAAGGAAACGTTAACCAGTCAAGATATTCAAGTTTCATGATACAAGTATTCACACGAAACTTTGGCATGTGTAAACAATAACAAAGCTAGATAGTGTAGTATAATCCGTCTATATAGAATATCGCGATAATCATTGCGTAGCGAGTAGGTGTTGTAATATTTGGGGTGTGCGTTGCGCGGGCAATGTACGGCGCCCTTGACCGCGGCGTCGCGGCGGCATACGCGATGAGTCCGAGTAAACAAATTGAATGAATCGCGTACGCTCGTACATGGCGTATGTACGAGTACCATTCATGTGTGCGCCGTTAACGCACGATAATTCAAGTGCTCGAGTGTTTAACTAACAAGATTACGTACTGACTAGTGACTGCTCGCTCGCGACTACATCTAATGTGCCACAAGTTCCGGTACTTTGTGATCAATCTACGTTCTACCCCACGACTACTACGGAAATCGATTTGTCTTGAACGGTGTTGATTAAGTTTTTATAATAATTGAACAGATTGAGGTCTGAAAAAATAATTAAATTAAATTTGGCACGAGATATGTAGCCATTACAATCGATATTAATATAAGAATACAGTAAAAGTTGTCCACGCGCGGTGTCCGTGTGTCCCTTCGCCAACGGAAGCGAGGTACGTCGGCTGTCATGGCTGGCGAGGCGCCCCTTGTAAGATATGCACACACTACACTACGTGTACGTGTTACTGACACTAATACCTTCAGTGCGCTGTTCCAACTCATTTGCGACCATTTCCTCCTGTTTGCTAATCGCGGATTCATTTGCTAAGGGAAAGAATAACATGTGAAGCTTCGATTTGCGAAAATAATTTGTTCGTGTGCGTGTGGTAGGTATAAGTGAGCTCGTACATACATAATTTGCGGAAGACAGACGCATAGTGAAGCGGTGCATCGTACGCGTCTCGCCGCGCAGCTCTACAGTCTGCTCCTTAGCGTAGGGATGGGACGACTTCAAATTTTATTGTTATCGATTAATGAGAAACAAATTGATTCATAATACAAATTAAAATTAATGACTTGTTTCTATGTCAATTAAGTCAAGTCGAGAATATTTACGATTCATATAACGTGTTTTTAATATAGTGTTTCTGCACGAGGCTCAAAGAACCATGAGTTATTTTTAAACATCTAATTGAATAGGTAGGTACCTAGTTATAAATTTTACGTGTTTACACCTACCATTGATTAATTACATAATGAATCACAGATGCACGTTGTGCGTGACGGTCGGCACTACTTCCTCCAATTAAATCGTAATTAACAATCAATCGATGTATCGATAGGTGTGTGAGCAATACAATAAGCAATAATGGTGCATCTCTGTGCTGGAGGCGCGGCGCGGGGCGGAGCGGCGCGCGGCGGGTCGACGCTCGCCCGCGCGACCGATCGCACCCGAAGGTCAAGGCTGGCCGCGACCGATCGAGATCCTACTCGCACCGCGCCGGCCGCCCGTCCGGCCACTCGCGCCGCCACTACTACAGCAACGAAAGAAAAAGTGACAGCCCAAACCTGAATAGAATGCGAGGACGAATAAAAATGAAAGCACTGTTTATCTTACGCGTCTAGCGCGCGCGGACTTCCCAATTCTAAGGCAAAGAAAACTATTTCCGGACATCAGCGTTTTACATCGATCTCTCGACTCTTGCAGTGACTTGCTTTATTGCAATGCGCGTGCGAAAAGATCGCGATAAAGCAGATATCCTGGCGATTAGGTCACCAGACGGCGGTCACCGAACTCTTTAATTTGTTATGATTGGAATACGTATTAACCTATTTCTAAATGGAGGCGAATCTGATACTGGGTTATGTGTCAAATCTGTCGTAGGGGATTGTGTTGCCGAAATGTGGAGTCGATTGTACGACGCGACGGAGTGTGAAGAGCCGTTTATGAAAAAAGTGGTGTTTCTGCGAAGTGCCGGGTGGGGTCGAGTGGCCGGCCGCCGCCGGACGACTCATTTTATACTTGTTACTCTCGCTTTGTCTCGAAACTGTATCGCATTATGGCGCACCTTAATTAAAATGTTCGGAATTGGATCTTTAATTCCGTGTTTACGATCGTATCATTTTTGTTTAATGAGTTATTTCGCTCGTCGCGGACACTAATCACGGCTATATCGACCGCTGATCCGTTAATCAGTATTCCCAGTCTATTATTTATAGCCACCGGTTAAGAATAAATAAAAAGTACGAGGATATTTTTGCCTGTTTTTATTTATATAAATTAAGTGTAAATGTGACGTGTTCATAATAAATTAAAATTCCCGTCAAATCATCAAATCATGCGTCTGCTTCTTCCTTGAATCACATCATTAATCTTGTAGACAGCTTGTGAATCACTCCTGTGCTACGATCATTATTTTATTGCAGTCTCTTTTTGTTGTTATGAAAATAAAACTTATTTTCAAATCGTTTCGTAGGTTTCATTGATTGCATAACTGACCACACCTACTGTCTATGTTATGGTTCACTACTATGTCAACTATTACATTTAGAATTATTTGACACGTTTTTAAATAAAATTATTTATGAATAAAATTGTTCAAGAGGTCTGGTAAAGTCAACCAACCATGGCACACAAAAAAATATCGTACTACGCTCTTCCGTGTTCTAAATTTGCAACTTATTACTTGTACGGTTGTATTAAGTTAAATTGCGATAATAAAATACGTACTTACTCATTAAAGCATTCGAAGAAAATCTGAAATTTTCCTACAATTACTAGAACATGCGCAGTTCGTTTACGTTTTTTCTGCCAAAACTTGTTTTGGACGTATAAATTTGTACAAATGTGGTAAATTCGTGCGTGTTATGGACAACATGATCACACTAATATTTTCACAGTTTAATCAGATTTGCCACGCGTTGGTTCGAATCGAATTGCGAGCTTCATTACACGCCGAGTGGTGGAATGTCCGCGCTTGTTCGTTACTTAAACATCCTTCAACGCATTCTATTACTCAAAGGCCTTTAAACAGGTTAAGAGTAATAAACAGACAATTTAGGAAATATTATATTAGGCGTGGAGCACGGCCATTCATAAAATAAAACTCGAATGTGCTGATTAATATCTGAGTCAAAGAGCCTATGCTATATTTAAACCTGACCATTTATCTCGTGTCTTCCTTATTGCTTTTGCTAGATTTGTTACGTTTGTTCTAAATACGTTTTATTGTGATCGTGTTACGGCCGATGATCATAGTACAAATACTGGCTACCTACAAGTCGATACAAGCTGCATCGCTCTAATTATTCTCATAAGCGCATAGCCCAGCTGGTCTAGACTATTAAAAGCTTAGTTTATCTTATCTGTAATCTTTAAAATGTTCAATAGGTCCAGTTATAGTGGGACTATTCATAGTGTCGGTACAGTTATCTATAGTATCTGATAGTGCAGAGTCGGATGCACCTAGCCCGACTAAATGTCACTCGGTGAGCCGCCGCCGCTTTTAGTCGCTCTAAAATAGATCGCGCTCGCGTTCATCAACCCCTTACATTCGTCATCAACACTCGGCGGCTACATCTGACCTTTTACATCGACGTTTTCTCTACACAAACACTTCTAACGACCAAACAAACTTTGCAATGAAAACATTTCAGGGCGATTGGCACGAACGCTCCTAAACTTTTTCAGGTTTTCGTCATTTGACACATCGAGGTTAAAAATATTCGCTCGTATTGCGAAATCGTATTGCTCACCGACGATTATTTGTTTGTAATTTGGTGCTGTCAAATCTCATTCAAAATTAATTGAGCGTTAGTGCCGTATCGGACCGCAACGATACCACTGCAATTTTCGGCCCGTCATAATGACGGTGCAACAAAAACTTGACACATGCAACGAGAAAAAAAATAACAATCGATTATTTAATATCGTTTCAAAGCGTATCGGTTGCGGTAAATAAATTCGCAGAGTTGAAAGCTCTACAACAGCTATATTATCCCGGTACAAAGATCGCATAATCGCCTAAGAGCAAAGTCAAAGGTCCCATAATTGTGGTGAACTCGAAGTCGCTACGTTCTGAAACTTACAACTGAATGTTTGTAAACACGCGCCGGTACATTTACACGTTTTTTCCGTGGCGCTACTCCAAGCAGCTGAGTTTTATTACACAATCACAGATTTATTACCGCCACGCCATCTATTTAGAATTTAGGAAGCGTCAATTGGCAACGTCACGACGCATGACGCGATTAAAAAATGAAGTAACTTGTGCTGATTAATCTCTCAGACAGCGTTCTCATGTTTGATGTAAGTGTCTGCACTTGTAATAAGCAGATTTTTATTTTATTACATTAATGCCGCAATGTTATGAAAAAATACATTCCATCTTACTGTAGTTTTAAGTTTTCAGCAATAACATTAATTAGTGTGTAGTGATTTGAGCACGTGGTGGGATTACCCGCCAGTGCGTCACTCATAGTATTTGGACATCGACATTTCTAGCAGAGCTCTGTTATTTCTAGCGTCGTCAGGCGCCAACTTTAGATTAGATACAGGGCTCATCTGCATTCAGGACCGTTATTTGTGGAGCTTAATAATGTTATCCTCCATTCATATCCTCAGGGACGCCAACGTAGTGACGAGACAAGATACTGAAAGGACGTTTTCAAAATCGACTAATACAGATTCGCTGGCACCCAAATTATTGGATGATATTTACATAGTGGTCTGTGACAAGGGAGTTAATGAGATTTTTCGTAAATTTTGAAATTGTTTATGTCCTTGTAAGTTGTAATGTATGGCTGATGGTTGCGATAATGAAGATTTTTAAGCTCGGGTTTCTGCGGCACGTCGTAAACGCTCAGCGTGTGGCGGCCGCCTCGGCGCGCGGCGCGTCGCTTTCATAACTCCAGCTATACTCCGCAACACACGTTCATAACGATATAGGTACCAGAAAGTTGGAGTTTTGTTGTATTACAATGGGGGCTTTATTTGTCTTTTTATTCGGTTATGAGTAACATTATCCTGCTAGCGTTGACCTTTGGCGTTATGTTTTACGACGTTCGCAAAAAACACAATGGAATGAATTACTCTGTTCGATAAATCACGAGCGTGTTGGTTGATACGATATAGATGTCAGAAGCCGAGTGTTCTCGACTGACTACCTCGTAATAACGCATCGTCACGTCATCGTCGCAATTGGAAGGATTAAAATATACAATGAGATATTTGCACATCACATAATGCCGACTTTAATGATCCTTAAAGTATAAAGATATCAATATCTCAATTAGAGCTGCTACGAATGATCGTTTCTATACTTCTTATTATTTTCATCTAATTCGCTTTCGCGTCTATAAGCATATCAGGATGTCATCAATCCAAATTCCAATGTCCTAAATTGTCGTATTATAACTGTTCACTCGTCTGAGGGCTGTGGACGCCCAAGGTGTGAGAGCGTGGGTAGTGGGTCTTTTGTTTCCATTTAATAATATTTGCAAATTAACCGCAACCTCTTGCGGCTTTACACATGCAAAGCTCGCTTCATACTGGCAACACTGCAGATTCAAGTATACTATCTAAAGTACAAAAAAATTTAAGCGAAAACTTACCTTTATTCGTACTACCGTTAAATATGAAAACGATTCAATTCAACATTCGATTATCACAATTAAAAAATGAATATTAGTAGCTTCTTAAATAAATTCCAAGTTATCGATAGTGTTGTGTCAATCCCTAGTTTTCAGTTAACACAAAACTAAAACAGTACTGCACCGCATCTATTTATAAACTTTTAAATGTAAGTATTTTTATTGTAACTTTAAAATACTTCAGACTTGAGTGGAACAAGCTAATATTTTTGCAACGGTGCATTTCATTCGATCCTTGAGGAAAATAGGTAGTTTGAAACTTTTATGTTTAAGTTAAGTTTTTGTATCTTACTGGAGAAACCAGTGTGAGCCAGTGTGTATACGTTTTTATATGTACGTAAGTGTCATTTGTAAATAATTGTGAAATATACGCCCTGTATGCATAATGTGGAGAAGTACTTATTGTTTTAGCGAGCTAACTTCCGGCACAGGCTTCGCTCGCACGTTTGGCAATCGAAAGTTGTTTTTTTATGTTTAGTTTGAATAAAGTACCATATTTTTATAATACTCTCGGTGATTGATTGAAAACAATAATTAATCGTTGGTAGCTTTCAATTTCTTTGGTTGTATGGAAAATTTCAAATTCTTATTCTATTGTATGAAAATTATTTTCTATACAAGGACAGGAATAAACGAATAAACTGCGTACATTCATGTAATCACGTCTTCTTCTCATAGGGGTAGGCAGAGACCAGATAACGCCACTTGGTACTAATAAACTAGTTATTAATATTAAAGGTTATGCACGTAATATAGTATTAGTTGATTATATTCATGAGGTACATACGTCATACATCTTCCTATAGTTTTAATTACGAGGAGATGAGCTCTACTGGTCTCGTTGATACAAACAAGATTAATATTATTACATAATTGTCTCAAATTCTACTCGCAGCCTTTATAAAATAAACATAGTGTTAGGTCACAGTCGTACTGTTTGATAAAATATCGCTATAAATTCTAGCATTCGCGTGGCCATGGCTTAGAATCCACTTAATTTATTTATAAGAAGAATGATTTTATTCCTTATCTTATTTATATAGATAGTTCGTGTTAAACTTGAAAACAACTGTCGCAGTATGATCACGAGTATGTAGATAACTGTCAAAATGTTAGGATTGATTACATCTCAAACATAAGCTAAAAAAGTTCTTTGCAGTTTCAATTTCAATAGAGCTTCGAATATGACATTTCTAGGTTATTCAGTTACATACACAGATAAAGTTATCTCCATATCGCATAGTATAGTTATGTTAGTAGTGTGTATGTAGTCTTAAGCACGTAATCGCAACTCTACGACGACGGTTAGTGGTCGCTCGCGCACGGTCATTACCGAATAGCTAACTCAAGGCCGAGATACTATCGGCTTCATGTTTTGTAATGTTTGAACTCCTCTTACCACCTGGGGCCTTAGTACCCTTGCCAATTGTAGTGTTACTAACAGGAGTTTCTTTACAAATTCACTTTTGTTATAACGTGCTTCGGAAGGCACGTATAGTCAGTTACAGCGGTTGTTAGGCCACGACATGAATAATCATGACATGGGGTTGACTAACAATACGCTAGAAGGACATCCATTATACTAAATCCCGTCTGCCTACCTCCATGGAGAAGCAGCGTGATGTTATATTTCGTATGCTTGCGTAATAGATCTATTTTTATTTTGCTTGTTTAAAAAGATCAATCGTGACTTGTATTTTGATATTTAGTTTTTTTGCTAGTAAATTAATTAAGTGTAGCATTTTGCCCGCCCATTAACGAGAACACATCTGTTTCTTCGTTAGCCGCACACCCTGCGTGATCGCTAATATAATTGTTGACATATAGACAAAGAGATATCACATTTTATGTTTCGCAAGAGGCTTTTGTGACCTCAGTCGCGAATATGTAGCTAGCCGGAAACGCGAGCTCAAACGTTCGGCAATGAAGGAGGTCGTAGCCACTGAGTTATCAACATCTAAACATATCTCGCCGGTCATGGTGACCTGGTACATAACGCTCTATACCTAAAACAACTTTTGATATTTCGCCGGCAGACCAATAAAACATACGTGATGTTAGCCAATCTTTTTTTGGGGTCCAGTCGTTAAGTGAGACAAATCCGTTCCGATTTATCGTTTTGTCTGTCCGTCTGTTAGCACCACATTTATGAAGACATTATTCATACACGGTTGTCTGTTTCACAATCTACGAAAATTGATATAACAATTAAATTGAGCAAAGTTATTAGATTGTTTTAAAAGTTCATGGTCTTGTAAGTGTTTAAGAAAAAGTTGTTTGTGTCATTATATTGTTTTTAAAACTTTGTATACGAGTCGGTTTTCACACTTGACCGGATTTTCGGTACGTGAGGTGCGGTAAGGTCTATGTCAGTGCACCGCGAGATACCCCGGGTGATTAACCGATAACGCTATCGCCCAAATGTAAATCTTCCTGCAATACCCGAGTACTGGTTGCACAATTTAACGATCCATTGACACCACATAAAAAATACTTACTCACTATTTTTAGAGTACACAAATATCTACGTAAAACAGTTTTTTTGTGTCCAAACCTTTTAAAAATCTATTTGTTTAGCCATAGCAATTAGTGAATGACACTAAACAGACACATGAGGAATTACGTCATAGGCGGAATACAGTTTAATGAACTTTATAACAATCATTATCGCAAAGGAAAACTGGCTAGTGACAAATCGTTTTGATTCGACCCATGACGGCTAGGTGCAACAGCTTAACAAGTACTAGGCGTTTATAAGGTATCAGGAGCATACTAACGCGCTAAGAGTTCAGTGATTAGAAGCGTTTACCGTGAGAGCTGGCGGCGGGCCAACCAGGCCACGCCGGTGCGTTCACCCACAGGCACACACGCCGTAAAGATAATTACTTACCATTGTTTTTATTTTTACTAGTATAGTTCATCCTAAATATTTTGAATATTAGAGTTATCAATATTATGATCGGATAGTTTGCGTTATAGGTGCAAAAGTTGGTATGATGTCGTGAGTCGTAAGATAAACGTACGTGACAAGAGTCTTGTGTGGAGTGTGCCGTGTGGTCTCGTCACTCAATCAACGTTTTGTAACTCGTTAAACGGTTTGTCACAGGGAGACAATAATAAAATCTGGTTTTATAGCATCAGCTGCTCATTTCGTAAAGAAAATTCCTGTAGTTATAAGATATCACGTAAGAATTCGATCGCTGCATTATAACAGATGGCAGAATTGATAGAACATTAGCAATGGCAGCGAGTAGATAGCGGTTATTCTAAGATATAGGTTACAAAGCTTCAGTATGCGTTATTTTTCACGTGTTACGTCACGGGATGGCGGCGCCGCGCGCCTGCATCGCTCCATGTGCATGATTCATGAACTTTCACGCCTTTTGAACTACCAACTTCCAGCACATTCGGGAATTTCATTGGCCTTATCTTGTTGGCTTTATTATTCCTTAGTGTTTACTTTTGGCTTATAGACACTGCTACAGTAGAGTCTATCTTAAAAACTGCAAAAGGGTGTTTTACTCATACTACTTGCAATAGTTAACTAATTAATCAGCCAAAAATCTTTCGTCGCGGGTGTCATTTATCCCATCATATCACATCTCATTTCAACTTATTTGGTATAAATGTGTTGTGCATAAATATAAATAACCCTCTGTCCATTTGACGTAGGTACATAAACCAGTTCTCGTTTATTTTGTGACAAATGTGTAAATAAAGATAATCTCCACGATCAGTATGAATACCTAGTACCTACACGTCGAAATGTAGTTCGATGCACTCTGGATTAGTCATGTCTAGTTCCTAAATATTGCGCACTTATCAGAGGTCATACGCGATATGAATTTTTTGCTTTTGCGTCGTGCGTTCCTCGATTAAGTACATTATTTATATAAAAGTATGTATAAGTAATTGTTTTGAACTGTCGTCACCGATCATGATTACAAATTGCTAGGTAGCTCCATAATTTCGTAATGTTTAACAGATTAACATAAAAAATGCCGTAATGTAATTTATAATCGAAAGATTTGTACGTACTTCACTTAATCATGAACTTTACGCGTCATCTCGATACTTAATCTTTGATTCTCCGCCACTGGAAACTGAGAGATTTTTTACAAAGTACGTGTGGACTATGATTGCGTCAAATATGAAGATAGATTGGTACAAACAACTTGCGGAGAGTAAGACCATCTATCAAATAAGATTAATACCAACATCTAAAAAGTACCTTTTCGACGATGTATTTATTTTCTAAAGATTACTTACAATGTGGGTTAATCCCTACAGTGGGTCACGTAAAATGTTAATAGTTCATCGAGTGGCATACATCATGCAATATTTCTAACGCGCATTGTTTTCAGAATCAATTTATTAAATTGTCGGATAACATCTCTTTAACAGCTTTTGTGCCGTGACGATGAACACTTGGAATTCTTATTAATAAACATAAATTCAAATTCTGATGTAATTCAGTCATAACGCAGTGTTTACACAGACTCACATTAATAATTCCCTTCTCTTTTACATGAAAAAAGAGCATGTTAAACTTCGCCCTTTGAGACCTATGTTTAATATATAAAATTCAGATCAAAGCTAATTCGCAATAGACGGACTGTCAACATTTTTTACTGACAAGTTCAAAAACAATATAAATTCATGTTTCTTATGTCTTAATTAAACAAATAAGTTTCGTGTTTAAGATATTAATTAGTTGTGGTGTCTGGGTCGTGTTATAAAGTGTGATGTTTTATGTTTCGAGGCACTATGGGTGGTGATAATGTGATATCCTTTAAGTAGTCGTTGACTCGAATCTTAAGGAAACAGGCTGTTTTTCCTTATCTACCATTTACACGTTGTAAATTAGTTTGCCACTTAAAGCTGTGTAAGTGAAATCACATCTACCTATATATTTCTTATTCATGTTCTAAGGTATGAGGGACTTTCCAAACAATTTCTTTGAGATTTTCCTTTAAGTAATTTTTGTTTATTGATTGCTTCTTTACTTCCGATTATATTCTAAACATTTAAAGTCAATATGATCACAATATTCCTTAGTTGTACTTAAAATATTCAATAGAATCATTTGTTATTCATCTTACGGATGCTTGCAAAAAAAGCTTATCCGGTTAGACTAAATTCCAAGTACATACATTATTTTATTTAAGTATTTCAGACTTTTGAGCCCACGTGACAAAAGAGTATCAAAAACATTCACACCTATAATAAATTACATAGATTTCGTCCAAGATTTTCCTCGATGTTCCGACTATTTTTCACAAAAAGCCGTAAAATTACTGTTCTAAATCAATAAACAGACGAATAATATTATAATTTGTGAATGTTATTAAGTAAACTGTTAGCAGAAGTTCTGCCTTGATCTATAGTTAGTCTATTGTTCAATATAATACATTATTTAATTCGCGTTGTATATTCGAAAGCGATTCACGACCGGCGCCCGAGCAGCCTTGGAATCGATCGATAAATACGTTTATACACCCATCGGAATAACGGATGGGTAATGTTTTAAGTTAATTTTATTTATTTGTTAATAATATATGTACCTGTTTGATAAATAAGTAAACCGTAAAAGTGGTTAAACAATTTTCTTATAGTGAAGGAAACTTTGAGATAACTTTACAATATCGTGTACCGTGACCGTATTTATTCAAAGATTTTTATTCGTAAAGTAACTCACTTATTTAAGTTGATCAATTTAGTAAAATTTATTTAATATTATAATATATTTTATAACGTTTCCTCACAGGTAACAAAAGTATCTTTGACGGAATATTTTACAAGTTTTTCTTTTATTATGAAACTAAATATTGTTAACATTTATAAATAAGTTGTAATCGGCGAGCGGTAATGCAATATGACAGGGCTGCCAACTGTGCCAGAGATAATCCGACCTACTCCACAGTACAGACAACACAGTAATACAACGCCGCAGAACGAACACAGATCACCTCGCATCCGTTTAAAGATTATGTAATAACAAACGTAAATATTCGTTGTAGTAAATAGGATTTGTTTTTGAAGAAAAATATTTGAGATTTTTATAGACAGTTGAACATATGAAACTGTTTTTTGAGTCTCGTGAATACAAACATACATACATAATATTACGCCTGTTATATTGGTGTAAGCAGAAATATGTAAAATGCAAACATAGATATCAATTTAAAGTGGAGTGCGAGAGTAAAATTATATTTTGATCCCGTCTCTATATCTATCATGACGCCAAATAATTGTCGTAGTATAACTTTCGATTTCAATATGAATCACTTGGCGTAACACACTAAATATTACAATGGTTTCAATGTTTTAAAAATAATACATTTGTTTGATTTGTGGCAGGAAATACACTTATATTTTTTTACTTTTCGTGTACTTTTTGACTGGTTTAAAAAGTTTTTTTAAATGTCTCGGATTAATAACGGATAACTTTGACTGACTATAGCATTAATTTAAATTGACCTTATCACATGCAATCATAGCATAAAAAAAACTGAATTAACGCGAATAAACTGCAGCTATACAATTACAATATTGAATGTCGGTATCGAGTTGGTATTCTGGTTATAATTACACTACGGCCGAGGGTTTGGGTGGCGAGTTTTTGCCCACTACTGACCTTGCTACGACTTTTACTTACCTACATCGAAGTTATAAAAATAACCATATTATTTGCTCGAATGGGCTATTAGTTCCAATTAATTTTGTCATAACATGTATCGGGTTCGGTTTGATTGACTAATCTAGATAAACATGTTCTTTGTTGAATTAATTGTGTGCATAATGAAGTAATCATGGAATTAGAATATTGTGCAGTCTTCCGTTTTATAAAAGAACTTTAATTTAAATTGGATACCTCATTTTTATAACCGTACTTAACTATTCCTCAGGGTTACGGAATTTATTATTTGAGTCGATTATTTGTTATAAGTTTGTTCTTAAAATTAACTAAATTTGTATACTAACGGATGTTTTATTTTTACAGGTAAGCATTGGATCATCACATACTCAACTATGGCAGATATCACTAAGTATTTAGATTTAGTTTTTCACATCACTTTAATTTCACTGGAAAACTTCCTAATTGTTTATGATGTCCTGGTACCTTACAATGCAATATAGGATAAAAAATATGTTATTTTGGAGGAAACGTTTGTCTCAACAGTTAGTTACTAATTTACTGGGCGGATAAAAAAATATATCTAGTTTTAAATCTTAAAATATTATAATACATAGGTATTTATGTATTGAGTAACTATTTCATAGCGGTCATAAGTGGCACGTGATTAGCACTGAATGTTACGACAATGTGTCACAGTTCTACTCGACGTAGTACACTCATACACAACGATGTGTTCTATCAATTAATATCATCTCACGACTATATTTTCTCATATAAATCATCTGTAGAACATTCCACGTTAGTCTTCGAGATCAAAACTTTGGACCCCTTTTTATTGCAAGGTTGTTATAAAATCTGTTCTGTTTTTATTAAATGTATGTAGTAGTTTGAAGATAATGTCTTTAAACAGATATTTCTCTCTCTTTTCTGTCGATAAGGAATCTGTAAACAGAAAACCAAATCACCTATTCTTACCGCAATCTTAGTACACTAATGTTTAGATTGAAAAAACGGACCATCACGAAAATAACACAAGTCGCGTCCCACCGTTTCCCTTTCGTCGGAAGATGTCTATCTCGGGCAATCAGAGTGAGACAACCACCACCCCTCTCGCTCGCGCCTACGCGACATTCCCTAGACGCCACGTGTCAATCCACTCGTGCAATGTATCAACTCGACGTCAAAACATTAAACGAAATTAACATTTATTGCTTTAGCAACAAGGTCCTTAATTGCTTAAGTAGACATTCTAAAGATGCTCACGATCCCTAGCAGAAGTAAGCCATATGTCAATGATTTGCATTCCAATTTTAACTGAATTACAACCTGTTAAGAGCCATATTCGTTTGCGAAACATTTCGTCTTCAAAGCTCTCGCTGCTCCATTTTCAAATGTTCCTAATTTTGACTACGAATTCTAAATTATAATTCCGTTAGTGGTTTTGATACTTTAATGAGATTAATTGATTGTTGAGTTTTGTATACATATTTTTACAGGATTTATAAAACCATAGTAAACAATCACGTACTATTGACAATTAAGTGATTCGTTAGCCATTGTACCGTGACAAATTACTGAATAAAACAAATTGCGGGCGGACGTTGAACGCTGCCAATTTCAGTTCGATCAACCCCAAACCTCCCCCCACCTCGCCGTACCCCCTGTGTCACCCACACGCGCTAAGACGCATCATTAATCATTCCTGTACACACATCTGACCCTGAGCCATTTAAATTTAGATTTTACGGCCCTGAATTAAAGACGGTTATCACATGAAGCGTCCCCGCAAAATACGTCAGCTGGTACTCGAGTACGGCAAGTGACTGCTTACCTCTTCGCTACCTCTGTACCCCTGGTGTTACATAAGCCGAGTGCAATGGCCGTTTCATAATACCAGGAAACGTTTCCCTCCCTTGCGCTGAATTTTCCTGTAACCTTAATTTTAGGGAGTCACAATGATGACTTGTTTATTTTGAAACAGTGAGGTGTTGTTTGATAGCAGTATTCCTAGAGTTAGTACCTATATAAATTATTGGCTTCTCAGTTAATTAAATTTAATACAAACAGGAATACATTATTCCCAGATTAGGCTTTACTCTCGCTTTTGATCAAATTATATAAACAACTTTACACCTGTATTCTCGCAGGTAAAGCCACCTAAGTATTACAGGGATGTGATGCCTATATGCCTCATAAATAGATTATCAAGTATATAAGTGTTCAGTTTATTATACTGAGAATACTTATTTTTCTAGAAATACAAGTTTCAGTAGATATCTTGTTGAAAGATAACTAGGCCGCGGGATGTTTTGTATTGCAGAAGAATTCACTGAAATGAGTCGGTATTGTTTCGAAAAAGATACTGTGTTTTTACGAATTGCTTTTAGGTAATATCTTAAGTTAGCTCACGAACTGAAAAGAAAAATGTTATTTTAACTTTAAATACCTTTTTCCCGATGCAAATGTTGCAAATTACGGAATCTGGTCCAATTTTACTGTGTTTTCTCTTTCTCTGATTTCTACAAATTAACTGAAATAATACAATTTACGTAAAATGTCCAATTAATTTGTATAATTAAAATTTAATTCAGCAAAATCCCAAGAATAATTTATGCATGAGTGGAAAAAAGGCACTCAGTCGCAGAATCAAAGCATACGTGCCCCCTGACGTGACCCAAATACAAACAATGCATATTTGAGCGTAATCTGCGTGTAGTAATTAGCGAGGCGCGGGTACGTCGAGCGCCTGAATGTGGGTTAGATCTGCGAGCGGGCCGGCAATGCACCGGTCGCAGACCGCTGCCGGGGTCGTTGACCGGTATCGATCGCGGGGGTGGCGCGGCGAGGGTGCGACACGGCACGCGCCCCTGCGGCGCCGCGCCCCGCGCACCCCGCGCCGCGCCCCCCACACACGCGGTGCGCTCAGGAAACTCGTTCCGCTACCGCATGCGTCACTCCGGTCAACTGGCGACACACAGTTTTCAAGAAGTTCACTTTAGGGTCACAACCGTTCAACTCTAATGAGATTTCCCAAAAAGTTTTATAACAACTGGCATGTTTGGGTATCCACGTTCACGACTTGCTTTCTATTACCAACTCCAAAGTTAATGGCGCATCCGAAAATGAGTTTGTATGCCATTTATGCTTTACTTGTATTTGGACTCCTAAATCCTGAGAAAATGACATCTTAAAGAAGATGCTTTCGTAGATGATACTAAGATACCTTCTATCGTTGGTTCTACATCATTCTATTATTTGTGGAATTCGCGTTAAGTGTTGACAGTTAGCGTGACGTTAGTGAGTTCACTGCAGTTCAGAGCTTGGATGTTGAGTTGATCTGGTGAGTGGCTGGCGCCGCGCCAGGCTTCCATGACGAAATCGTGTCTCTGATAGAACAACGTTGGCTAATGTCTCCCTATCGCGACCGTTTTATTGATAAAATCAACTAATTTATTGCCCATTCTTTAAATTCCAAAGAATTAACATTGTTGCTTTTAATACCATTTAATTTTATTAACAGAAAACCAAACATTCATAAATGTACGAAATCAAATATCATCATTTAGTTCAAACATATTTGTGGAATACTATTCCTATAAATAAAATACAAACCACTCGATCATACAAAACAACAATTACTCGGGTGAAAGCGATATTGTAATACAGAAAAGAATAATATTCCGAATCGGGAGAGAAGGCGCTATAGATGAAAACTCATTCCCGACTTCCCGGGCATCCATTATAGACAGGAAGAGCGTCTATAGCATTGTATAGGGCAACAGCTGTAGTAAGACGAGCGCGGGAAAATGCTTTCCTTGGAGCGGGGGCCGAGGTTGGCCACCCCCGGCCTACCGGCGTTGTTATGGCGACGTTATATGATTTATGTTATCCTGGTGACTAGTCGAAGCTCCCCGTCTTGTTATTGGAAAGATTTCTGTATATCCTCTGTACACGCGTCACGTAAGCATACCCCTATAAAATTTTATGTGGTAGTTAGATCATAACTAACGTTGTGAAGCCCGTTATCTGAACAACGCAGAGCTCGTAAACTGAAAAAGTGTACAAATGTAACCGACATTTGACAAATAACCGAGGCGGAGGTACTTGAATTGTTTTACTAAATTGTTGTTCAATTTGCATATTTGAATTAAGTGTTGTTTACAAACAACAAAGTCGTTTGTGAAGTGGCCCGCGGGTAGAGTAGCGTCGTGAGGTCTGCGAGGAACAAACGCTGACAGGTATCGATCACTCGGTCCCCTCTCCGGTTTCGTGTTTGGTATCGAAATAATAATATTTCTACGCAATAAGTGCCGATGGCCACTGCGAACTCGATCCCTTGATGTAATGAATCAGAGCTGTTTTGGGGAATGGAACTATTTATTTTGTCTTTTGGGATTGTCGTAATAAATCGCAACTTATTTTATGACCATTTCAAGAAATTGGGAAGTATACATGATTAACAGCAACACTAGTACAACACTACAGTTTTTACAAGCAAATCCTTGTATTTTTCATTGAATGACTGCATCAAAATTAAGTATTCAATTTTAAATTCGTCTAAGTACCAATAACGCTTGATCTCGGTATACAAACTGCAGATAAAGTGAGATGCAGCTATGTGCGAGCGGGAGATCAGATGAGGCTTTGTCTCCTTCATTATTCAGTGTGGCTACGCTTTTCGTTGCTCTCCTTTATGTATTTATGTAGGTTGCCTCTTATATTATGTACCATTGGCCTACAACGTACTGTGAAAATACTGCACTTGTATGTCAGGCTTGACATCCGGGTAACATAAACATTAGGAGGTTACAATTAAATTTTAAATGAGAATCTTTGGTTTGATGTATTCTTTTGTAAGTTTAACTTTTGGTAGAAATGTCGGAACAACGTATTATGTTTGAATGTTTTAACAAACATTCGTACATAAAGAAATAACAGATCTTTAACATATTATATTACGAATCTATTTCGAAGTATTGATAAAAGTCACACACAAAAGGTCAAATTACGACGTAATTCAGCTTAAAATCGTCTGAAGAGCGTCTGTAAAACATTTTTATAAAGACTGCGAAAGTATCAAACATTTTCGTTTAACCTTCACCTTTTCATAACATAATAATTTAAAATTCTAATTCGCTAATTAAAAAAATATGAGGCACGTCGACAGTGTTTCACTGGGTCAGGATCATGAATATCGTGCTTAGAGAACGAGTATAGCCTTCTTCTTCTGGTTCCTTAGTACTTATTTTACTAAGTGAGTGAATCCTGAGGCTGTTTTAGGTAAAATTTTATCTTTTTGTCCTTATAATTCAAAATGTTACAACTTTCGTATAAAATGTGGGATATTGATACATTTCTGCTCTAGCTGTTGGAAAGGAAAAGGGCATAATGCTATGAAGTAGA
This sequence comes from Anticarsia gemmatalis, assembly GCF_050436995.1. Classification (NCBI taxonomy): domain Eukaryota; kingdom Metazoa; phylum Arthropoda; class Insecta; order Lepidoptera; family Erebidae; genus Anticarsia; species Anticarsia gemmatalis. Next base: position 11,256,039 of record NC_134759.1, read on the forward strand.
AAAAAACCTGCTATAAGTAGGCTATTTACTCCCCAAGGAGGAAAGGCTCAGTGCCTTGATTACGCCAGGAAATTATCATTTGGATGCATGATAAGGGAAATAAATGCGCAAGTCAAATTTATCCCAATTTCTTCCTCATTCGTTTAACAGAGCTGATTCTTGTGTTTTTTTACCGAATTATCGTATAAATTATACTTGATTTGATCATTTGATAAGATTAATTAGTAAACAGTCGATTTGGCTGAAAAGTAAAAGGAAAATCTCGTTACTTTAATAATAAATAAGCTGTTCAAGATTTCTCTTTATAAAATAAAGGTATATTTTTCTTTTGTACACGAAAGCCGTGGAAATTAAGGTGTATTAAATCATTCATTGTGTCACCTCATGCATTGCTATCGCAGGGCAAAAGAAATACTCTTGAAGTGAGACGCCTAAGAGAAACCGTCACCATCGTACATTTAAAATGTATTAACTTTATCAATTTATCACACCCTCATTCATCCACACTAACTATAATTATAAACAGCTTCCGCAAATATTCGTGGCCACAGTATCTTAACGTTATTACTTCGTACCACGCTATTGTCACCTCTACAACCTTGGGTATAGGGGTGATAATCGCGTGTGTGAGTGGGATTTGTTCACACGCTAATAAATCAACGTTGGGTGACTGAAAGCCTCGGAACTTGCGGAATTTACGTGAAGTTATCAACTTTTAGATAATGTACTAAATCTTTACGTTATGAATAGTCTTACTTTATGTACTTTTAACATATTAAAGTACAACATTTTATAGTTTTAATGTGCATTTAACATGATAACTAAATATCGACTGCTTGTTAGTTTATCTAAAGTTGGAATAATATCTAACATTGCAATATTAATAACCTATATTATCGTATCAAAAATATTCGTGTGATTGCAGACAAATTTTGATAGTATAAAATTGTCACTAATAAATTTTTCATAACAGAAGTGTTAAAACGTCGTACAGCTTTATACAAATACTGCTGTAAACTAAAAGCCTCGTGTAAAAATAAACCAGAACCGGGCCACTTATACATGAGTGGCTCGAAATAGCCGTAGCACCGTAGCGATCTCGTAGCCGCGTAGCACTATCTCGCGTTTGTACTAAAGATTAAATTTTACTTTTGTTCCTAGGAATATTATTTTAACTGCAGCTTTACTTACTGGCTTACTCATAGCGGGAAAGATAAGTAGACATGTTTATTCAAATAGTGACTTTACAAAACTGAATTAAATTCAATACATCATAGTAATTAGATTTTCAAAACTTCAAAATGTAATCAATCAAAGTGATTTTTCTCAGCTGCATATAGGAACACCCTATGACGAGAAATGTTGTTAAGATTTTGTCGCAGATGCACTATCGGTTAACATTGAAAAAGCACATTTCGGCTGTATTTAAGTTATGAAAATAAATAAAAAAACTACACTGTCGAAATACTCAACTTCAAGAACTTTTTGCGAAGTAACCTATTATACTTTCTTCATACTTTGGCGGTCTTTGAACTACCTTTCTTCTACCTAACAAACCTCTTTACCAGTTGCAATTTATAAGCAAAGTGCACTTGTCATTTTAATGAGTACCAGGATAACATAAAGCGTAGGTACTAACGGGAAGGTGTCGCGCATTTCTTTACATTGATCTCTTTCTGACCTCCAAAGTTTCAAACTTGTTTTTGAAGTGAGTTCTTTGTTATCATGACAAATCACTTGAGGTCGATGACCGGGGAAAACCTTCTATTGTATGAATTCCGAGGTTCTATCAAGGTATAGTCATTTTTCTTTACCTTTGTTTGGGTTCGAGACTGTTTTCGAGAAGATTTTCAGATAGATATTGATCGCCTTATACGATTACTTGAACTAGTACTTATTTTATTTATCATCGTCAATTTTTTTATACTTACCTAATTAATTTTGATTAACATCGTTTGATGACACACATATCGTCTTTTATAAAGGATGCCCTTGTTTTGTTAAATCCATTTCCTTAAACTGCTATCCGCAAGCTTTGGTATAAATACAGCAGGTATATCTTAAAATGTACCTAAGTAAAATAAATAGCGATTAAAGTCAACCACAAAATATAAAGACCCCTATAAAAAAGGGTGAGCCAGTAATAATAATTTGGTTGCTAATGCTCGATATTTACTACCTCACAATAATAAAGTAACATAAGAAATTCACGTGAAATACGCATTATAAGTCATGAAACGATGAAGGTGTACCAGGGAGGTAGGGGGGTGGAGGAGGTAGACAGTGACGTCGGAACAGGTAGTGACAGACTGTTTGATAGACTGTTGGACTGCTCTGTCTCGTTTCTGAGTTCTCTGACCTATAATTCAAAACGTTACATTATTTGCATGTTGAGAAATTACTAGTCGTTAATAGTATTAAAAGACATGTAGAGAGTAAATTTCGAAATATATTTTCAAATGTTGTAGTACACTCGTCTAGTGCAGTTGTTTCACCTTTATTCAGTATCGTTTGCATAATAAAGAGGGAGCCTATTTCAACATCGAAACAGTACAACATTACCACAGCCCTTATAAAAAAGAAATCCACGTGAAATACGCATTATAAGTCATGAAACGAGTAGGTGAACAAGGGGGGTAGATAGAGGGAGGAGGTGTAGCCGGCGCGGTGACCCGGTTCTACGCTGCTACGCCGGCCGTAGAGTGCAGTGGCCGCGCCGTAGCACTCGCGTAGACACGTAGACCCTCATGAATGGTATGTATGAAACGTACGGAAGTAGGCTTTCAGCTTTGTCGTTCGTTTGAGGGTTTTTTTCATGTAACGTTGGAGCCTCGTAATGTTTTATACGATGTTTAATGCAACTTTTTTAAACTGGGTCGTTGTTGATTCAAACTTCAAGTTAAAACTGAGAGCAACTGGATGTCGTAAATGTTTGTAAAAAGAATTCATATTCCTCTGTAGAGCAAGAGATTAAATTCTAATACGGCTTAGTAAAACAGAATTCATTTCAAAAACAAATCTCGTACCTTTGCGTTTACATTAATCAGCCGCTAAAATACCTACTTCAAACCCTAAGTAATTAAAATTAATAAAAATATTTGTACGTGAAACATTTTGTGGGTTATGCGACGAATGCTTTAGTAATAAGGTTACAAAAATACGCGGTATGTTTGAACGAGAGTGTTTTTATAGTATATGGGTCACGGCACAAACTGTTAGTATATGTAGAGCTATAAGCACGACTATATGAGTTGAATTCATTCAAATGGACGATTTTACCTCTACTTCTGCTTGAAATCGTCGATAGCAATCCCTTGAGTAACTTTGTTTGATGTTCATTTAAATTATTTATATCTTTCATCTAATTTTACAAGTCTACATAGACTTTGTATGTATGTATAAGTAAAGTATCGAAATGTAAATTCACCTATAGTCATAACAAATGGTTAAGCGCGCTTTATATATCAATAATTTCCATAAACCATTGCAATTCAGCTGCAAGTACTAGGCTCGCATAATAGTGCAGTAGATCGTTATTCACGGTATGTACTGTAGTACTGTGACAAACAGCGGCGTATGTTAATTTGTCTAGATAGCCGGCGCCTGGCGCTCTGCCAAGCCTGCTAACTTATACCACTTAGTATTTAGTGGGTATTTGTGCTGCTCTGCTTTAATTGAGGGAATATTTAACAGTATTGTACAACAAAGAGTGGAGGCGTTGGCTACTTTATACTGTAGCAAGATAGCAGTTACTATCGCAAAATAAATCGTTATCAAATTTTATAATACTGTGCTTGTTATATATCAGACACTCAAATCACATACATATAAGTTCACTGCAAAAACTCCGTTGAAATACAAGTTATTTGTTGTGTTACAATAGTAAATGGGCCTGTCTAGATAAGTGGTAGTATATATGTGTAGTCAAGATTCACTCCGAATGTTCCACAACACAACAAAAAATACTGCATGAAGTAGGTGCTCCAAGCTGCAGCCAATTTAGATCATAGATAGCGAAACGGCTACGTGCTACGACGCTACGGTTTTCGTAGCGAAGTTCTACGCAAAACACACTTGACAACAACAACCTGTTCTATATAATTTGTTCACGATCTACGCTATTTTTAGTACGAGCGTCGTGTGGGAAACAAAAAATAAATGGTTTATTTAGTTTCCAAAAATCATCAAATAGAAGTTAATTGCTGCCAATTATATTTGTTAGCGATAACTAACCGAAAAAAGGCGATGTGTAAAATCAATTATGGTAATAAATTTGTGAAAAATGTCTGCAAATTAATTAATTACACGCCGCCGATCGCGGGGTATTAAATCAATCCGAACAAACGGACTAATCGGAATCATAATCGAAAAACGATCCTCAACAACCTTCCCGATATTTAAAGAACCTTCACACTCCAGTTTGAACCTTATTTTTAACACAATAAAGTGTACTAATATAATTCTACTTGTTTTGGAACGGTATTCATGTTTATAAATAAACCAATTATCTTTATTTCATAGAGCGTAAGGTGTAGAATCGTTTGACGGCAATCGGCGAGGTTACCGGTCGGGTCGACAACCTATGATTCATAAAACTACCCTCCGTTACATATAGGCCTTTCCCATTTGTAACCGACGCCGATTATACCTGCCTTTCACGCGAACTGAATTTCAAGCCTGCTATTATGTTCAACGAATTCCAGAGAATATTGTTAAATATACGTTTAAAGGAAATTATAGTAAATAGTTGCTACACACGTATGTGTTCACAGTTTATAGCTCTTAAAACTTATAAGTATGCCAAGTAGACTCACTAGTTCGCAAGTCTCACAGTTGAATATACCTGACTTTTACCGCTCTATGCCGCGCACTATGCTTGTCATGTAGTGTTAGCCACTTATGTAGCACATAGTAGTTATCCTAACTTTAAATAAACAAGGTGAATTGATTCTTCCTCGTTCGGCCTCGGTTCATGCATATGTAAACATTTAAACAATGTTAAAAGAATCGTTATTCAAAAATGAAGGGTTCGCGTCAGTGGCACACAATACACTCGTCCCGCGTTAAGTAGTCAGGTCATGTCTTAACGAAGTCGCCTGTGGATGCTGTGCGCAACATTGCCATGTTTTTGCCGCATTGGGGTAAGCGAGCGAGCGGGACGCAGCGTTGCCTACACCACGTGTTGATGAGGGACAAAAACCTTACTCAATACGTTACACGTGCCGCTTTCTTATTTTATTTCTTCTTATTTTAATACATTATCGATAGTAGTAACAGTTACGTATCTCATTAGAATATTTAACGAAGATTTATGAGCATTCATCGGTCATTGTGTCGTCGCGGTTATGAATATAGGTTATGTAGAGCACGTGGTCTGTGGCCAGGCCGGGTACACGACCGCGCCGCATGACGGCTCCACGCCGAATGACGAATTACATATTCGCTTATCTGGCCGTCTGGTAGTGCGGGGCCGGGGGCGTCTCGCGGGCCATATCGACGCCGAGAACATGCCCGCACTGACTTCGTCATACCCTAAATGTACATTGTCTAACGGCCTTCAATGCTGTACAATGCCACGACCGCTATGAATGTCGTTTATGTAAACAACCTTGAATTTCAACGGACCCACGTTGGGCGCCCGCTAACTCGATTCCACGCTATAGCTCTATATATTACAAAAATATCTGCCGCATACCTTTAGAAATCATACCGACCCGTTAAAGTTCACTGCCGCACATCGAGCGTCAATATAAAGTGCTACGAATAATTCTGAGGCTACGTTACTGTGAACACCACGCTTACGAGCCTGCCAGCCGAATTAATGATCGCAGTAAAATGTTATTAGCACACAGACGGAATCCACCGCTCTATATTTTTAACATAATAAATCAGCAGGATGGTTTTAACGTTAATGTTATTTTGTTTCAGGTTGCAAGATCAAGGCGCTTCGCGCAAAAACCAACACATACATCAAGACACCGGTCCGCGGCGAGGAGCCGGTGTTTGTAGTCACCGGCCGCAAGGAGGACGTCGCGCGCGCCAAGCGCGAGATCCTCTCGGCGGCCGAGCACTTCTCTCAGATCCGCGCGTCGCGCAAGTGCGGCGCTGCGCCTCCGCCGCCCGCCGGCGCTCCCGGACACGTGACCGCGCAGGTGCGCGTGCCGTACCGCGTCGTAGGACTCGTCGTAGGGCCCAAGGGCGCCACCATCAAGCGCATCCAGCACACCACCCACACTTACATCGTGACTCCGTCACGCGAGCGCGAGCCCGTGTTCGAGGTGACCGGCCTGCCCGAGAGCGTGGAGGCCGCACGTAAGGAAATCGAGGCGCACATCGCTCTGCGTACCGGCGCTGCCGGGGCCGCTGGCGGCGGAGTGCCGGCGCAGACCGACGGCGAGCCGCTTGCGCAGCTGTACCGCGCCGGGCTCGCGTCGCTGCTTCGTCCGGAACAGGAGGCCGCTTTCTCGTCGGCGGGCTCTTGCTCGTCGGGCGGCTCTTCGGCGCGGCTCGGCGATCTGCTGGGCATCTGGTCGTCGACGGAGCGCGACGAGGGGCTGGGCGAGTCGCCGTCGTTCGAGTCGCCGGGCGGCGGCACGGCCGGCGTGTGGGCGTGGGGCCCGACGCGGCCCTCGCCGGCGGCGTCCCCGGCCCGCGCCTGCGCCGTGTGCGGCGAGCGCGGCGTGGCGGCGGCGCTGGTGCCGTGCGGACACAACCTGTTCTGCCTGGAGTGCGCGCAGCGGCTGGCGGCGGGCGGCGCGCCGTGCCCCGCGTGCTCGGCGCCCGCGCACCAGGCGATCCGCATCATCTCGTAAGGCGCGCGGCGCCGTGACACGCCTCCCGCGGCCGCCGCCACGAGTCGCACGTTCTCGTAGTAGGGATCTTTTTTACTCGAATCGTTATAAAAATATTAAAAGAAGTAAAAATCGCGTAATCGAAATCCTGGTGCCAAAAGTCGGCGCCCCGCCGGCACGGCCCGTCCGCCGCGCCGTACCTATCTTAAGTCGGCAGAGTTGTTCACGATATATTTTCTTATTATGAACGTTTTTTATTAGGTCGTCGAGCGCACGCCGCGCTCGCCGCCGCAGAGAGAGTCGAACGTACGTTACGATAGAATTTCGAAAAAAAAACATAAAATTTAAAAAAAGTTGTATAATTATTATTGATAGCGTAAATGAGAAATCGAAAATTTATAAAGCTTACCTAACGTAATAGCGTAAAGTATTAAGATATTATAATAATATAATAATAGGCGAGGGACGGGTGGCGCGGGGAGCGGCCTGTTGTCTGTTCAGAGTCTAGTGTAATGTATGTAATGTACTAGTGTATGTACTAGCTAATGTGTTGTTTATACGTAGGTAATGAGTTGGTTGTGTGAAGTGGCCGGCCGCCCGCCCGCGCCGCCTCCCCGCGCGACATGCTCATATTATTTTTGACTATACGATTATTCGCTTAAATGATATTATACATACGTACACACTATGATTATGATAATATTAATATAATGTTTGTTTTAAGTGTGTTTTAATGTTTAGATTTTTATTGTAATGTTTTTATGAATGATTTTTATCTGTATGATTATTATTATTGATTATTATTTTATGTGTTGACGATGTTTTTTTGTGATTACGTGCGCCCGCGCAGTCGGGCCGAGGCTGCAGTATGTTCGTTTAGTGTTATGATATCGAGTAATAAATTTAAATAATAAATGATAAAGAAATAATACGACTCATTCATTATTATAATATAAACTATAGTAGTCTGTAGCACGACATTGACTAACCATTACCTATTGATACTTATTAAGTATTATTATTATTATATTATTGAATAAATTTAAAGAATGCATAATTATATTTCATAGGAATCATTATTCTGTATAACTCTAGTTAAATATAACAATAACAAATATAATTGTATATGTATGGAGCGACGTTGTTGTTTAGTTCACCGGGGGCTTATTTTATGGATTGATATTTTTTTATTTTTTTACCGTTATTAGTTTTTGACTTACTCATGTAAAGTTACGCGAGGATAAAATAACTGCCTATTAGATTATATTTTAAAAAATAATGGTTGCGTAAAATGAGCCCCCGCTCGTACGTAGATCCAGTGATTTCGATAATTTTATTTTCATAATAAAATGGGTAGACGCTTTAGGTTCAAATAACGTTGTGAAAATTTGTGAAATTTTGTAGACTACATATCTTATTATAAATCTAATATAAACTATAACTTTCGACATTACATCTTTTATTTCACCTCCACCGTCCACCGCACACACTTCACTTAAGAATCATCTGACCCCACCCTGAACACACACAATTAAATAATTAAGTAGCGTAAGCTCATGGATACGTATCGAACAACAGACAGAGAAAATGACGGCGAAAATGTATGATGAAATGATAATATCTGCACTAAAATATCTTGTAACTTAAGAGGCTTCTCTACTGACTCACACTACAAAGTGGGCACAGCTATATCTCAATAGCAGAACAAGTCAACTTCAAATGTACCACTCGATACTACCATATACTTCGCCGTATAGAGCCGGCAAGGAAGAGCAGACAGATGATTGAACAGTAAGTAAGTATACTGAATAAATATATTGAACATAAACAACTGTACTATCACCCCTCTCTAATTCCGAGAGAAGACATTTGCCCAGCAGTGAGACAGAAATGGGTTTAATGCCACACTCAGTATAAACTACTCAACGATTACACAGTACTAGCCTGACCCGCGCAACCTCGCTTGCGTCACATAAGAGAGGATTGGTGAATTTTTTCCCCGTTTTTGTAACATTTTTTACTGGTACTCTGCTCTTATTGGTTGTAGCGTGATGATATATAGCCTATAGCCTTCCTCGATAAATGGGCTATCTAACACTGAAATATTTTTTCAAATCGGACCCACAGTTCCTGAGATTAGCGCGTTCAAACAAACAAACTCTTCAGCTCTATAATATTAGTATAGAAGATTAGGTAAAACAAGTAACTCTGAAAGAAGGATGTAAACGACCTTAATTGGTAATCGTATATGCCTCTAAAATGTTCGTGTCAAAATACACACGATGCTGCTCGCCAGTTTTCTTTTTAAACTTAAGCTCGATGTCACCACGTGTTTACATAACTAACATTTACATAAGAGAAGTTTCTGCTGAAACTTGGAAGATTGACAATTACAATCAAGAATATGTACCACAAACTCGAGCGATCTTATTTTATCTTTTTTGGTTACAAAAAAATCAATATCATATAGTGATTACATTACTCGGAAGTTGACAATTAGAAGTAATTATTATACTATTTAATAGATAAAAATGCAGTTCGAAATGTGTCAGTGTAAACATAATATTTTTTCTTTTGACTACATTGTCAGTGTACTTGAAAATAGAAATAAGATTCTCGATTTAATACATTCTACGCAGTTATTCTATCAAAACAAAACAAATTAATTAGCAATTATCAATCTTATTGTTAGTGAACAATGTCTTATTTCAATTAACCGAACTCAACTAAGTAAATAAACGGAAGGCTTCGATGCAATTCTACGAAAGCAGTATTTATAGTTCTAGGAAAAATTGTTCGAAGAAAGAAGTTTCATTTCACATCAGTACTGTAATAAATGAATTCTGGATACCATAACATTGTGTTTACTCGTCTATAAATGAATTAGTACAATATTAAATGTAATGGTAGTAGGAAGAATGAGAGATTCTTATCTTTTTAACCGATTCATTGCCACCTTCATTTTCGTGAACATTTCAGCCAGGCCCCATTCATTGGTCGGTGGCTCACCATTTGAGCCATCGGCCTCCCTGAAGGATGACTCAACTGATGAGTCATTGGCTCCTTGTAATGATTTAATGCTTTTCGCCATCATTCGAGCCAGTCTGACAACCAGAAACGTGTTACTGTGTTCTCCTATTCGAATTTGTGGATAATAAAAGTTAATATGGCGTTTCAAGGTAGTATTTGTTGGTTTTAATGAAATATTGCAGAGGTAGTAAACATTTTAGTAGTATTCAATCATTATTTATTATTGTAATATTATTTGTAGATAATCAGGACTACGACGATTTTACTGAATGTAGCCAGGCAATGTTTACTGATTTCCATGATCAACAAATTGAAGATAAAGAAAATCAAGGTTTTCCAAGCTGTAGTCAATCGATTTTACAAAAAAGTGTACCAAAGAAGCGTCCATTCACTCAATCTCGTAATAGTTGCAATGTAGTTTTATATTTATTTAAATATATGCAACAAATGCTTGTATAGCGATTTAAAAAATATTCAAGATGTTTTGCGGCAGTTATACAAAAGGTTTATGACACCTGACTAATCTAGGGGCACGGCAGTGCCCCCGCAAGTCGAGCAAAAAAAAGCGGCACGGCCGTACCATCTTTTCTCGAAGCAATTCAGGCCATTTTCGACCCCCTATAATTTCGTTGTGGATAAAACAAGAAGCCTGAATTTTTAGCGACTTATCAGTCATTGTATGAACACGGTATATTGAAAATTTCAGTCAATTTGAACCAGTACTTTAAGAATGACAACTTGTTAAAGTTTTGAATTTTGTCACTCACTGATTCACTGACTCACTGACTCACCGATCATCAAAAGTCTAAGGCATTTCTAGCAGACTTAGAAGCTTCAAATTTAGAATACAAATAGAATTTAGTATCTTAATCATGGGAAAATTTCGATTGGCGAGCCGAGGCGAAGAAACAGACAGTCGTTATTTGATTTGCTCTCAAAATAAATTGTGAACAGTTGGTCAAAAGTGTTTTATCTGTTGAAATTTTGTGCTACATATTTAAAGTAAATGATTATCTATATGAATCAATACTTTTTAGTGAGTAACATAAACTAATTACAGTGATATAACATAAACAGACAAAAGTTCGTTAAAAAATCAACGGTGTTTCGTGGCCCGGAACGTGTGTTGAGCTAAACGCGTAAGCGACGCAAAATACACGGCGCTTACAACCTTTTGGACTCGGTGTTGGTGAGCGGCTACTCCATACCGTTTGACTACTCATAGTGCGCTTTCATCGCTTTGTTAAAATTATTAATTTTGAACGCAACTAGCTTTGGACAGTTGCTTGAGCGCTTCATTTACATGATAACCAACTTCAAGTACGGCGTTAGCTGAGTGTAATAATGTCAACAAACAAAACTAGCAGGCGGTGTGAGGCGAAACATGACAAACAGCAGCTACCTCCTCAATCTGATAATATTAAAGTCACCCGCCGCGACAAAATCTGTCGCCAATCTCCAAGTAATGATGATATTCCATTGGCTGATATTACCAGCGGCTACCTTCGGGAAATTATTAAGCAAGAGATAAGTAATGTTTTACGAGATTCTATACCAAATATATTGAAAGAGCAACTCGCTAATGTAAACAATACAATAGCTGATTTGAAGCAGTCTCTTTCATTTTTTAATGAAAAATTTGATGAAATGAAACAAGTAATTGATGAAAAAACTGGCATTATACTGAAACTTGAAAATGATAACACTTTACTACAAAATTCGGTTGATAATTTAACAAAGCGTGTCAACGTATTGGAACAACGGGCACGCTGTAAAAACATTGAACTACAATGCATCCCGGAACATAGGTCAGAAAATCTAATTAATACTGTACAAAATCTCGGTGAAGTCATCAAGTGCACCCTTAAGGATACGGATATAGAATTCTGCTCAAGACTTGCCAAAAAAGACACACAGAGTACACGCCCCCGAGCAGTTCTTGTGAGATTTACCAGTTCCCGCTCGAGAGATGCGTTCCTGGCAGCATCTATTCAATACAATAAGTCAAACTCTAAAAACAAGCTAAATTCAAGCCACCTCGGCATAGCTTCAGATAAACCTGTTCCGATTTTTGTCGCAGAACATTTGTCGCCGGAAAATAAAGCTCTTCACGCTGCCACGCGCACCCGTGCCAAGGAACTTGGGTTCAAGTTCGTATGGGTCCGTTATGGAAGAATTATGGTTAAGAAGGACGAAACGGCACAAACCATAGTCATTAATGATCTCAAAAAACTAAAGTTCCTATCTTAGTTATCAAAATTTTATTTGTATACTTATTTACTGAATAACATTTCATATTAAGGAATGATAATATGTTACACTTTCAAAATTCAATAACATAAGATGTTACTACCAAAATACCAGAGGTCTACGTAGCAATGCGGCTGAGGTACGTCAACATATACAAAACAGTGAGTACGATGTCTTTGTCCTAACTGAAACCTGGCTGTGTAGTGGTTTTTTTTGACTCGGAACTTTTTAGCAATAATTTTAGAGTATATAGAAGGGATCGTGAATCTTCTAGTTATAGCAATCACAAAAAATGTGGCGGGGGAGTGCTTATTGCTGTATCCAATAAATTCAATTCATCTCGTATGATAGACTGGGAAAGTGATTGTGAAGATCTGTGGGTTTTGATCGATTATCAATCTAATAACTACCGCATGTCGATAAAATTATGTGGCGTATACCTACCTCCTCCAATACGTAACGAAGAAATTAGTCATTTCTTCCAAAATTGCAATACAGTTATCAATACTAATTGCGAGAGTCTGACATTAATAGCCGGTGACTTTAATTTAAGTTGTATTGATTGGACACAAAATGACTCTGGTGGATCATGTACGGCTTCTACTAACAATAATAGCCACATTAAATATCTCTTACTCGATTTCCTAGCTTTGAATAATCTAAAACAGTGCAATTGGGTTACAAATCACCAGAATAAAATACTCGACTTAATTCTCACCGACATTGATCAGATACATATTAATGCTAGCGTAGATCCCATTCGGGAACTTGACAAATTTCATCCAGCTATAGAATTTATGCCGATTTTACCCTTGCGTATTAAACGAGCCCCAATCCTTATAACAAAACCTAATTTCTATAAAGCAGACTACGAGTCAATCACCAAATCACTCAATGACGTTAACTGGAATTCTGAATTTAAGACATGCAATGATGTAAACATTTTGACTGATATATTTTACTCTATAATCAGAAACGTAATCAAAAAATTTGTACCTCAATCAGTAATTTTAAAAGGCAAGTATCCTCATTGGTACTCCCGACAACTCATAGAATTACTTAAACAAAAAACCAAATTACATAGTAAATTAAAGAAATTTAATAATCCACTGGACAGAATAGAATTTATTTACCTTAGAAAAGAATGTAAAGTCCTTACAAAAAAATGTTATAAGACATATATTGAAAAAATAGAACAAAAAATCAAATACGACCCTAAAGCTTTTTGGACTCATATTAAAAACCTCCGAGGTGGTGGCAGCACGTACCCGATCGAAATGAGCCTCGGTGATACATGTGGATGCAACTCAAAGGAAATATGTAATCTATTTAGGCAACATTTCTCATCGGTGTATGACCCCCCCAATTATGATCCTAACTACCTTATTACTATGCCTATTTCGTGTGTCCCAGTCCCATCTATCGATGATCTTTTAATTACCCCTGATGTAATTTATCAAAGAATTTCCTCATTAGATTTATCAAAAGGTGCTGGACCTGATAACATACCTCCTATATTCTGGTCAAGATGTGCACGTTTTATAGCTCCTCCGTTAGCAACCATTTTTAATATCTCACTAGCATCAGGTGTATTTCCGGAAATATGGAAACGAGCTAAAATAGTACCTATCTATAAGAATGGCAAGCGTGATGATGTGTCAAATTATCGGCCCATATCAATCCTATCAACTCTTTCTAAAGTATTCGAGACACTTGTATATCCATTAATTTACAATCACGTAAAAAATTATCTATCTTCATCTCAGCACGGGTTTATGTTAAAAAAATCCACTAACACAAACTTAGTAACATACGTCACCGAATTAACGTCAGCCGTCGATCAAGGCCTGCAAGTGGATGCAATATACACAGACTTCTCAAAGGCTTTTGACAAAGTCAATCATGAGGTACTTTTACTAAAACTTGAACATCTAGGCATCACTAACGCCGCTCTATCCTGGTGTAGATCTTACCTTACAAATAGGCTGTCATCAGTTGTGGTGAATGGTGATGAATCTGACCCTTTTTTTGCTACTTCAGGAGTACCACAAGGCTCCAACATGGGACCGTTATTTTTTAATATATTCATAAATGACATAACTCACATCTTTCAAAATACTACGCCCTACTTATTTGCTGACGATTTGAAGCTTACACGTATAATTATAAATGAAAATGACGTTCAATTAGTGCAAGCCGATTTGGAAAGATTGGGCCAATGGTGTATAGCCAACAAAATGTATCTAAACTATACTAAATGCTATCACATAAAATTTACGAGAAAACATAGATTCCTGCAATCTCATTACAATATACAAGGCAACAAACTAACGGAATTGAAAGTCATCCGTGACTTAGGTATACACATGGACAGTCAGTTAAATTTTAGAGACCATTACGATAAAATAGTGGATAGTGCCAATCGAGCTCTGGGTTTCGTATTGCGATCTACAAAAGAATTCAAAAATCCTTGTACCACACTTCTTTTATATAACAGCTACGTCCGAAGTCAACTCGAATATTGCAGTACGGTCTGGAACCCTATATACCGGGCTCATGAAATTCGGATTGAAAGTATACAAAAAAAAATACTCAGGCTATTAACCTTCCGTTTCAGAGTTCGTAATGTAATGTATGTAATTTTAAACGTGAAATATTTTTAATATTGGCATGATAATAACTTATGTAATAACTTAAGACAGAAGGTCCTTTCAGTAGAGACTAAACAGATTAATCGACTTGGTATTACATAGATCTCACCACTTTTTACGCTGCGAGACTTGAGGTTTTTTACAGGATGTTTTTGATGGCATAAAAATATTCTCTAAATTGAAGGGCCGGGTCTGATATTCACGGAAATGTTTAATGAGATCTGAAAAATGGTAGTTTAAGTGTTTTTTTTTTTTTTAATATCTGTTTTTATACAATTTTGGTTTGACTCACCAATTGAGCCATCGGCCTTCCTAAAGGTTTTTTAATGACTCAACTGTTGAGTCATTGGCCATGAATCGGTTAATAAGATAACTCACGCACTAAGAATTGCTCTTGTGTCCCGGAATTTTACAAATATACGACAAGTACATACAACCAGACCGCAACAATTGTTTGTAGATACGCATTACGCAAATAATTGTTCTTTGTGGGTAGTGGTGTGGCGACCAACTTAACCACTGCGCCTAGGTGGCAGACAAACTTGACGAAAAGATTACGACAACTTAAAAAAAAAATATTCGTAGCACAATATAAAAAGTGTACGACGTTTAGAATTGGGCGTTCAAGTCGTCCACTCGGTCTTGCAAGTGGGTTCGATTCCCAAAAACAAACAATTGTGTTATTTACAAATACTTGACTTGAACTTGGCAGTATTTTGTGTCCATGACACATTTATCTTTCTTATTCTAAGTAAGGAAGTTGTCTAAAGAAAAACGCTGCTTCGTCGCAAATGGATAAACGAGGAAAACAATTAATGATGGTGATGCAATGAGGCGTAAACTTTTGCAATCTTTGCACAGACATGGTGTTACAAAACATAGTCTTCTTTATCATCGAATAGTTAATTTATTTATTTATTTATTTAAGTATGGAACTCCAACAAAGAATACACATTACATGCTACAGATCCACTTATATAACAGATTGAGACCTTGTGTTTCTTCAATTAAAGGAGAACACATCATGCTACAAAAACAAACAGTATATATTGAAATATTAAGTTAACAAAATATGAGCAATAAAATTATGAAAACAAACCATGGAACAAAAGAAAAGAAATACATAAACAAAAAACAGCTTATTCAGAAGCAATATTTCAATGGTCGTGCTGTAGGGTAGGTCAACATTAATGTGTATCCAATTGATTAATCATCTAATCACCCAATTTTGAAGCAATAATGTACCTGAATTTACCCATAGTATTGGAGAAGATGTCTAAGTCCCTCGAAGAATCCGAGGCTGTTTTATATTCTTCTGACATCCTAGCAATTGGTGAGTGTTTGCCTAGATTTGTACGGCAACGTGGAATTGTGAATAACGGACATGGATGGCGCGGAGTTCTAGATGGTACATTTATCTTAAATTTACTTAACAGATCAGGACAGTCAATACCGTTGTTAAAAAGTTTGAATAGAAATGTTAAGTCGGATAGAGTTCGTCGTGATTTCAAGGATGATAGTCTGAAGTGAACAAGTCTTTTGTTGTATGATCTTACATTACGAACTCTGAAACGGAAGGTTAATAGCCTGAGTATTTTTTTTTGTATACTTTCAATCCGAATTTCATGAGCCCGGTATATAGGGTTCCAGACCGTACTGCAATATTCGAGTTGACTTCGGACGTAGCTGTTATATAAAAGAAGTGTGGTACAAGGATTTTTGAATTCTTTTGTAGATCGCAATACGAAACCCAGAGCTCGATTGGCACTATCCACTATTTTATCGTAATGGTCTCTAAAATTTAACTGACTGTCCATGTGTATACCTAAGTCACGGATGACTTTCAATTCCGTTAGTTTGTTGCCTTGTATATTGTAATGAGATTGCAGGAATCTATGTTTTCTCGTAAATTTTATGTGATAGCATTTAGTATAGTTTAGATACATTTTGTTGGCTATACACCATTGGCCCAATCTTTCCAAATCGGCTTGCACTAATTGAACGTCATTTTCATTTATAATTATACGTGTAAGCTTCAAATCGTCCTTGGTTCGGTCAAAAGCCTTTTCTCCGATTTTCTGTTGAGATTTTTTCAGACATTGCCTAGAGTTAGGAAGTTGAAGTCGTAGACCTCCGTGCCTCGAAGAACACAGAAACAGAAAGAGAGAGTTTACTGTATCGTGGAAAACTGTTGTTAGCAAAAAAATATTCGAATGACCAGAAGCAAGGATCCACCAAGGGTCCGGAAATCACGAATTGATTTTTTGGTACCAAAGACGCCAATAAAGGAGGTCGCGCTAAAGATCGGCTTGTGTAGTTCCACCTTTATAACGCTTTCGCCCCAGGACGAAACAGGAAGACGAGTAATTAATAACAAGCGTTTCTTTTACTTCACAAATAAGTATCAAATTATAATTCAAGGAAAAAGGTTAATTAGTAAGATCATAAAGTTTCCATACAATACCGTGATTTTCTCAACCAAAATGTCAAGTATTGGCAGAGTTTAACTTTTCAACTTTCATACAAAGTGCAAACGTACGGCGAATAGAAAAAAGTGGGAATAAAAAAACAGGTTTCGTACAAATAGTGACATTTCCGCAATACCATTGACTGTCAAAAGTATTAACAACAGGTAATCAATCCATGTAAAACACTGATATCCAGCGGCATCCGGTGAGACTGGAAGCCGACTCCGACATAGTTTGAAACAAAGGCTAAGCTAATATATATATTTAATGTATAATAGAATACAGCAATTAACGCGAACACGCATTTTACCTTAAAATGCCTAACGTTTCGTCGCAGGTTGCACTCGCCGTGGTCCCAGGCTGACTGAGAGTCAAATTAGTCTTGTAGATTAAACATGCTACGCGAGAGTTTAAAAACTAATATATATATGTTTCTAGGAATCAATATATAGAACTTATCGCACACAAGGTATATACACACAAGGTAGTGTTATTGATTACAGTGTATAGAAGTAAAGTGTTAATGACAGTGTGGTGTCAGTTGTGTCAGTTCACAGTGCAGTGAGTGTCACGAGGTGGAAGTGGGTCATTGACCCGCGCTGCTGACGCGCACGTCTGACCCACTCGCAAAGGTTAAACGTTGTTCCACTGAATAACACACAAAGTGTTCAAATCAATGATATTTTACTAGGGATATTATTTTTTACGTCACTATTTTTTTTATTTCGGAATTACAAACAGTAGCATAGTATTATAACTAACAGCAAAAAAAACCCTATTTTAGTAGGGATTTTACAAACATACGATTAATGGAAGTACGCATTACTGACCTGTAACAAGCGTTTCAGGATTGTATGATATCGAAGACCTTAAAGCAAATCTTTACTTTTCACTTTACTATTACTAGTGGACAACCCCGGTTTCGTTCCGTTTGGCTAATAATAAATTTGAATGTACATTAATAATACGAAGCCTTTGTCTACCATGTGCATTAGGTGTGGTTCCCGTTATTACCCCTAAATGAAAAACTAAATTGTCGTTCTCGTGTAGAGAGATTTGTAACAAATCCATCTCATTCAATAATTCTAGATTAATCGTTACTTAAGTAATGATATGAAAACTGCATGTAGACTTATAAAGACTGATATCTTTATTGGTTCACTGCAAACATCTTTTAACGTGATTCTGAGTTTTCAGTTCACATCTATACAAGACCCCACAGTATAATGGCCACTAAGTAGTCTCATCTTTGAAATCGTCGCGCCAAATGCTACTCAACCGACTCGATCTCTTACCAACCAGTGTAGATTGCTCACTGGCTATGTGCATGCTCATAAAGTGGTCCAAAAAGTGTATTTCGTGTGTCCCAGTCCCATCTATCGATGATCTTTTAATTACCCCTGATGTAATTTATCAAAGAATTTCCTCATTAGATTTATCAAAAGGTGCTGGACCTGATAACATACCTCCTATATTCTGGTCAAGATGTGCACGTTTTATAGCTCCTCCGTTAGCAACCATTTTTAATATCTCACTAGCATCAGGTGTATTTCCGGAAATATGGAAACGAGCTAAAATAGTACCTATCTATAAGAATGGCAAGCGTGATGATGTGTCAAATTATCGGCCCATATCAATCCTATCAACTCTTTCTAAAGTATTCGAGACACTTGTATATCCATTAATTTACAATCACGTAAAAAATTATCTATCTTCATCTCAGCACGGGTTTATGTTAAAAAAATCCACTAACACAAACTTAGTAACATACGTCACCGAATTAACGTCAGCCGTCGATCAAGGCCTGCAAGTGGATGCAATATACACAGACTTCTCAAAGGCTTTTGACAAAGTCAATCATGAGGTACTTTTACTAAAACTTGAACATCTAGGCATCACTAACGCCGCTCTATCCTGGTGTAGATCTTACCTTACAAATAGGCTGTCATCAGTTGTGGTGAATGGTGATGAATCTGACCCTTTTTTTGCTACTTCAGGAGTACCACAAGGCTCCAACATGGGACCGTTATTTTTTAATATATTCATAAATGACATAACTCACATCTTTCAAAATACTACGCCCTACTTATTTGCTGACGATTTGAAGCTTACACGTATAATTATAAATGAAAATGACGTTCAATTAGTGCAAGCCGATTTGGAAAGATTGGGCCAATGGTGTATAGCCAACAAAATGTATCTAAACTATACTAAATGCTATCACATAAAATTTACGAGAAAACATAGATTCCTGCAATCTCATTACAATATACAAGGCAACAAACTAACGGAATTGAAAGTCATCCGTGACTTAGGTATACACATGGACAGTCAGTTAAATTTTAGAGACCATTACGATAAAATAGTGGATAGTGCCAATCGAGCTCTGGGTTTCGTATTGCGATCTACAAAAGAATTCAAAAATCCTTGTACCACACTTCTTTTATATAACAGCTACGTCCGAAGTCAACTCGAATATTGCAGTACGGTCTGGAACCCTATATACCGGGCTCATGAAATTCGGATTGAAAGTATACAAAAAAAAATACTCAGGCTATTAACCTTCCGTTTCAGAGTTCGTAATGTAATGTATGTAATTTTAAACGTGAAATATTTTTAATATTGGCATGATAATAACTTATGTAATAACTTAAGACAGAAGGTCCTTTCAGTAGAGACTAAACAGATTAATCGACTTGGTATTACATAGATCTCACCACTTTTTACGCTGCGAGACTTGAGGTTTTTTACAGGATGTTTTTGATGGCATAAAAATATTCTCTAAATTGAAGGGCCAGGTCTGATATTCACGGAAATGTTTAATGAGATCTGAAAAATGGTAGTTTAAGTGTTTTTTTTTTTTTTAATATCTGTTTTTATACAATTTTGGTTTGACTCACCAATTGAGCCATCGGCCTTCCTAAAGGTTTTTTAATGACTCAACTGTTGAGTCATTGGCCATGAATCGGTTAATAAGATAACTCACGCACTAAGAATTGCTCTTGTGTCCCGGAATTTTACAAATATACGACAAGTACATACAACCAGACCGCAACAATTGTTTGTAGATACGCATTACGCAAATAATTGTTCTTTGTGGGTAGTGGTGTGGCGACCAACTTAACCACTGCGCCTAGGTGGCAGACAAACTTGACGAAAAGATTACGACAACTTAAAAAAAAAATATTCGTAGCACAATATAAAAAGTGTACGACGTTTAGAATTGGGCGTTCAAGTCGTCCACTCGGTCTTGCAAGTGGGTTCGATTCCCAAAAACAAACAATTGTGTTATTTACAAATACTTGACTTGAACTTGGCAGTATTTTGTGTCCATGACACATTTATCTTTCTTATTCTAAGTAAGGAAGTTGTCTAAAGAAAAACGCTGCTTCGTCGCAAATGGATAAACGAGGAAAACAATTAATGATGGTGATGCAATGAGGCGTAAACTTTTGCAATCTTTGCACAGACATGGTGTTACAAAACATAGTCTTCTTTATCATCGAATAGTTAATTTATTTATTTATTTATTTAAGTATGGAACTCCAACAAAGAATACACATTACATGCTACAGATCCACTTATATAACAGATTGAGACCTTGTGTTTCTTCAATTAAAGGAGAACACATCATGCTACAAAAACAAACAGTATATATTGAAATATTAAGTTAACAAAATATGAGCAATAAAATTATGAAAACAAACCATGGAACAAAAGAAAAGAAATACATAAACAAAAAACAGCTTATTCAGAAGCAATATTTCAATGGTCGTGCTGTAGGGTAGGTCAACATTAATGTGTATCCAATTGATTAATCATCTAATCACCCAATTTTGAAGCAATAATGTACCTGAATTTACCCATAGTATTGGAGAAGATGTCTAAGTCCCTCGAAGAATCCGAGGCTGTTTTATATTCTTCTGACATCCTAGCAATTGGTGAGTGTTTGCCTAGATTTGTACGGCAACGTGGAATTGTGAATAACGGACATGGATGGCGCGGAGTTCTAGATGGTACATTTATCTTAAATTTACTTAACAGATCAGGACAGTCAATACCGTTGTTAAAAAGTTTGAATAGAAATGTTAAGTCGGATAGAGTTCGTCGTGATTTCAAGGATGATAGTCTGAAGTGAACAAGTCTTTTGTTGTATGATCTTACATTACGAACTCTGAAACGGAAGGTTAATAGCCTGAGTATTTTTTTTTGTATACTTTCAATCCGAATTTCATGAGCCCGGTATATAGGGTTCCAGACCGTACTGCAATATTCGAGTTGACTTCGGACGTAGCTGTTATATAAAAGAAGTGTGGTACAAGGATTTTTGAATTCTTTTGTAGATCGCAATACGAAACCCAGAGCTCGATTGGCACTATCCACTATTTTATCGTAATGGTCTCTAAAATTTAACTGACTGTCCATGTGTATACCTAAGTCACGGATGACTTTCAATTCCGTTAGTTTGTTGCCTTGTATATTGTAATGAGATTGCAGGAATCTATGTTTTCTCGTAAATTTTATGTGATAGCATTTAGTATAGTTTAGATACATTTTGTTGGCTATACACCATTGGCCCAATCTTTCCAAATCGGCTTGCACTAATTGAACGTCATTTTCATTTATAATTATACGTGTAAGCTTCAAATCGTCAGCAAATAAGTAGGGCGTAGTATTTTGAAAGATGTGAGTTATGTCATTTATGAATATATTAAAAAATAACGGTCCCATGTTGGAGCCTTGTGGTACTCCTGAAGTAGCAAAAAAAGGGTCAGATTCATCACCATTCACCACAACTGATGACAGCCTATTTGTAAGGTAAGATCTACACCAGGATAGAGCGGCGTTAGTGATGCCTAGATGTTCAAGTTTTAGTAAAAGTACCTCATGATTGACTTTGTCAAAAGCCTTTGAGAAGTCTGTGTATATTGCATCCACTTGCAGGCCTTGATCGACGGCTGACGTTAATTCGGTGACGTATGTTACTAAGTTTGTGTTAGTGGATTTTTTTAACATAAACCCGTGCTGAGATGAAGATAGATAATTTTTTACGTGATTGTAAATTAATGGATATACAAGTGTCTCGAATACTTTAGAAAGAGTTGATAGGATTGATATGGGCCGATAATTTGACACATCATCACGCTTGCCATTCTTATAGATAGGTACTATTTTAGCTCGTTTCCATATTTCCGGAAATACACCTGATGCTAGTGAGATATTAAAAATGGTTGCTAACGGAGGAGCTATAAAACGTGCACATCTTGACCAGAATATAGGAGGTATGTTATCAGGTCCAGCACCTTTTGATAAATCTAATGAGGAAATTCTTTGATAAATTACATCAGGGGTAATTAAAAGATCATCGATAGATGGGACTGGGACACACGAAATACACTTTTTGGACCACTTTATGAGCATGCACATAGCCAGTGAGCAATCTACACTGGTTGGTAAGAGATCGAGTCGGTTGAGTAGCATTTGGCGCGACGATTTCAAAGATGAGACTACTTAGTGGCCATTATACTGTGGGGTCTTGTATAGATGTGAACTGAAAACTCAGAATCACGTTAAAAGATGTTTGCAGTGAACCAATAAAGATATCAGTCTTTATAAGTCTACATGCAGTTTTCATATCATTACTTAAGTAACGATTAATCTAGAATTATTGAATGAGATGGATTTGTTACAAATCTCTCTACACGAGAACGACAATTTAGTTTTTCATTTAGGGGTAATAACGGGAACCACACCTAATGCACATGGTAGACAAAGGCTTCGTATTATTAATGTACATTCAAATTTATTATTAGCCAAACGGAACGAAACCGGGGTTGTCCACTAGTAATAGTAAAGTGAAAAGTAAAGATTTGCTTTAAGGTCTTCGATATCATACAATCCTGAAACGCTTGTTACAGGTCAGTAATGCGTACTTCCATTAATCGTATGTTTGTAAAATCCCTACTAAAATAGGGTTTTTTTTGCTGTTAGTTATAATACTATGCTACTGTTTGTAATTCCGAAATAAAAAAAATAGTGACGTAAAAAATAATATCCCTAGTAAAATATCATTGATTTGAACACTTTGTGTGTTATTCAGTGGAACAACGTTTAACCTTTGCGAGTGGGTCAGACGTGCGCGTCAGCAGCGCGGGTCAATGACCCACTTCCACCTCGTGACACTCACTGCACTGTGAACTGACACAACTGACACCACACTGTCATTAACACTTTACTTCTATACACTGTAATCAATAACACTACCTTGTGTGTATATACCTTGTGTGCGATAAGTTCTATATATTGATTCCTAGAAACATATATATATTAGTTTTTAAACTCTCGCGTAGCATGTTTAATCTACAAGACTAATTTGACTCTCAGTCAGCCTGGGACCACGGCGAGTGCAACCTGCGACGAAACGTTAGGCATTTTAAGGTAAAATGCGTGTTCGCGTTAATTGCTGTATTCTATTATACATTAAATATATATATTAGCTTAGCCTTTGTTTCAAACTATGTCGGAGTCGGCTTCCAGTCTCACCGGATGCCGCTGGATATCAGTGTTTTACATGGATTGATTACCTGTTGTTAATACTTTTGACAGTCAATGGTATTGCGGAAATGTCACTATTTGTACGAAACCTGTTTTTTTATTCCCACTTTTTTCTATTCGCCGTACGTTTGCACTTTGTATGAAAGTTGAAAAGTTAAACTCTGCCAATACTTGACATTTTGGTTGAGAAAATCACGGTATTGTATGGAAACTTTATGATCTTACTAATTAACCTTTTTCCTTGAATTATAATTTGATACTTATTTGTGAAGTAAAAGAAACGCTTGTTATTAATTACTCGTCTTCCTGTTTCGTCCTGGGGCGAAAGCGTTATAAAGGTGGAACTACACAAGCCGATCTTTAGCGCGACCTCCTTTATTGGCGTCTTTGGTACCAAAAAATCAATTCGTGATTTCCGGACCCTTGGTGGATCCTTGCTTCTGGTCATTCGAATATTTTTTTGCTAACAACAGTTTTCCACGATACAGTAAACTCTCTCTTTCTGTTTCTGTGTTCTTCGAGGCACGGAGGTCTACGACTTCAACTTCCTAACTCTAGGCAATGTCTGAAAAAATCTCAACAGAAAATCGGAGAAAAGGCTTTTGACCGAACCAAGGAATCAAACCCAAGACATTTTGTGCGGCAGTCGCAGGCCCTACCGACTGCGTCAGATAGGCAGTCAGCCAGGTATTAATCAGAAAAGAAACTGATCACCGGATTTCAAGCTCGCATACGTTCTCGCGCCTCATACGCCCACTCGTGGCCGTGGGCCTAATGAAGCTTTACCTTTAGCCGATGCGTCGGCGTCACTTGCCACGTGTAGCCGATAACGTTTCATAATAATCACTGCTATATATTGTACCTGCTCAAGTCGTTACTCAGTTAAAGGTCTAGGTTACAATACCTTTATTGATGAGTTTGAAGATAAACTTATTGTCTAAGATGCGAAATTATAATACAAAGTTTACCGAATTCTAAACACTGTTCTATGTAATTCACAGTGCGGAAGGGCCCTGCTTTTTTACAATGATTTTTTAATAGCTTGTTGTAAAATTGCCGTTTCCTATTTGTGTGAACCCGTTTGCTTGTTAGCTTTTGTTGGAGATACAAATCGTAGACACTTTTGCATCGGGAAGCTTTTAAACAGTCAAGAGATATTGAGTCAAACGACTTTTGCAGAGGTATTACTATTTATATATCACAATTTATTATATTTATTGCAAGGGGATGAAAACGTAGATCAAAATGATTTTCTTTCTATTGTTTCTAGGAATCTAGGAGGAGCTCCTGGCTTAGTTTACAACAGCCGCACGGATCGATCTCTGAGGTTAAGCTACGCTTGCCGAGGTTGTTCCGTGGATAAGTGACCATCTTATTCATATCGAGTTCCTCCGTGTTTCGGCAGGCACGTTAAATTGTGGGTCCCGACTGTCATTTTCGAAGATCCTTTACAGTCGTTAACAGTAGTCAGAAGCTTGAAAGTCTGACAACCAGTCTTACCGAAGGGAATCGTGTTACCCATGTTACTGGGTTGGGGAGGTTAGATAGGCAGTCGCTCCATGTAAAACACTGATATCCAGCGGCATCCGGTGAGACTGGAAGCCGACTCCGACATAGTTTGAAACAAAGGCTAAGCTAATATATATATTTAATGTATAATAGAATACAGCAATTAACGCGAACACGCATTTTACCTTAAAATGCCTAACGTTTCGTCGCAGGTTGCACTCGCCGTGGTCCCAGGCTGACTGAGAGTCAAATTAGTCTTGTAGATTAAACATGCTACGCGAGAGTTTAAAAACTAATATATATATGTTTCTAGGAATCAATATATAGAACTTATCGCACACAAGGTATATACACACAAGGTAGTGTTATTGATTACAGTGTATAGAAGTAAAGTGTTAATGACAGTGTGGTGTCAGTTGTGTCAGTTCACAGTGCAGTGAGTGTCACGAGGTGGAAGTGGGTCATTGACCCGCGCTGCTGACGCGCACGTCTGACCCACTCGCAAAGGTTAAACGTTGTTCCACTGAATAACACACAAAGTGTTCAAATCAATGATATTTTACTAGGGATATTATTTTTTACGTCACTATTTTTTTTATTTCGGAATTACAAACAGTAGCATAGTATTATAACTAACAGCAAAAAAAACCCTATTTTAGTAGGGATTTTACAAACATACGATTAATGGAAGTACGCATTACTGACCTGTAACAAGCGTTTCAGGATTGTATGATATCGAAGACCTTAAAGCAAATCTTTACTTTTCACTTTACTATTACTAGTGGACAACCCCGGTTTCGTTCCGTTTGGCTAATAATAAATTTGAATGTACATTAATAATACGAAGCCTTTGTCTACCATGTGCATTAGGTGTGGTTCCCGTTATTACCCCTAAATGAAAAACTAAATTGTCGTTCTCGTGTAGAGAGATTTGTAACAAATCCATCTCATTCAATAATTCTAGATTAATCGTTACTTAAGTAATGATATGAAAACTGCATGTAGACTTATAAAGACTGATATCTTTATTGGTTCACTGCAAACATCTTTTAACGTGATTCTGAGTTTTCAGTTCACATCTATACAAGACCCCACAGTATAATGGCCACTAAGTAGTCTCATCTCTGAAATCGTCGCGCCAAATGCTACTCAACCGACTCGATCTCTTACCAACCAGTGTAGATTGCTCACTGGCTATGTGCATGCTCATAAAGTGGTCCAAAAAGTGTGTATGTCGCCGCGACGAGTCCGTACGTGAACAAAGTGCCAATGTAAGCCTTCGGATATGAAATGCTTAAGTATTCAGCAAAACATTCATGTCCTGCGAGCCGATATTCGGCGGCCCATTTCATTTAAAACGGCCTACTGTGCAGGACTTTGTTGTTAGTGTCCAAGTGTGTTCACAATACACAGGTACGTTCCCTCTCTATTCCTTAACTCTCAAAGTCCAGTGGGACGGTTAAACTGACGCGACCAGACACGGAGGTCTTCGACCTCAACTTCCTAACTCCGAGGACGCTCTGAGAATTTTTAACAGAAAATTCAGAACATACTTTTTGGCACGACCCGGGATTTGAACCCGAGACCTTTTGCGCGGCAGTCGCATACACTACCAACTGCGCCACATAGGCAGTCACGGTAAAACATTAATGATATCTTATATTATTTAAAACATAACACCATATTATCTTCCTTATTATCACTTGAAACATATACGATAAAACCAAAAAATAATTTCTTTAGCAACCTAAAAAGTGTGTTTGTTATATTTGTAACAAAATGTGAGACGTCTTGAGACTGGCTGAGTGATCTCGAGGGGATTAAGAGTATCGAATCAATTCTTAGAACAAGTTCGAGACTAGGGCACATCGCTGTTATAAAATTATACTTTAAGCTCTTTCGTCTTTGTTTTTTTCCACTATCCTTTAAGTGATTTACAGTAAGACAGCGATGAACTTAAGCCTTATCAGATATAAGTTGCAAGATGCGATACAGACCAGTAAGTCAACTGCTGGGCATGGGTCTCCAGATCCTTGGGCTTAATAATTTTGAACTCATTAGGTATCATAGTATCTATTCCCAAATATTATTCAAACTTGAAACATTTCTATTCTATTATGTTCAACGACTCTATAATCCAATAAGGCTTTAGAAATATTGTGTGTTCAATATCAAACAAGTTGAAGAAAAAACAAAATTATCAGCTACGCCTGAAAACTGTTCTAATATCGTAGGCCTCTACGAGATTCGTAGCACGTAGCGCTTGAACTACGCAACACACGTAGCATCACTTACATACTGCATATATCTTAAAAATACACGATTTTAATGCTAAATAAATCTATAGGTTTTAGAATATCTATTCGTATCTTAAACTGTTTATATTTATTTTATCTTCAATATTATCAAACTTTCGTTTTAAAGTCAAATATTTAGTCAAGTCAAGAGTATAAAATTTAGAGTCGTTTATTCGGTACCAACCTGGGTACAGTTACGAGCAAAAACGTGCTAAGTATGGCACACTTTCAAACTAACTATTATGATACTTAACTGTAATGTAACAGAGTTTATAAGAAAACAAATTAAATTAAGGAACTGTAGTAGTTTTACTATTTCATTGTTGAAATGAGGTTGAAAATGTGACATTGTTAACATATTTTTGCTGGTGACTATACCATTGTAAGTGGTTTAATTATTCTAGATCACACAAATATTTGTGATCTAGAATTATTGAATGAGATGGATTTGTTACAAATCTCTCTACACGAGAACGACAATTTAGTTTTTCATTTAGGGGTAATAACGGGAACCACACCTAATGCACATGGTAGACAAAGGCTTCGTATTATTAATGTACATTCAAATTTATTATTAGCCAAACGGAACGAAACCGGGGTTGTCCACTAGTAATAGTAAAGTGAAAAGTAAAGATTTGCTTTAAGGTCTTCGATATCATACAATCCTGAAACGCTTGTTACAGGTCAGTAATGCGTACTTCCATTAATCGTATGTTTGTAAAATCCCTACTAAAATAGGGTTTTTTTTGCTGTTAGTTATAATACTATGCTACTGTTTGTAATTCCGAAATAAAAAAAATAGTGACGTAAAAAATAATATCCCTAGTAAAATATCATTGATTTGAACACTTTGTGTGTTATTCAGTGGAACAACGTTTAACCTTTGCGAGTGGGTCAGACGTGCGCGTCAGCAGCGCGGGTCAATGACCCACTTCCACCTCGTGACACTCACTGCACTGTGAACTGACACAACTGACACCACACTGTCATTAACACTTTACTTCTATACACTGTAATCAATAACACTACCTTGTGTGTATATACCTTGTGTGCGATAAGTTCTATATATTGATTCCTAGAAACATATATATATTAGTTTTTAAACTCTCGCGTAGCATGTTTAATCTACAAGACTAATTTGACTCTCAGTCAGCCTGGGACCACGGCGAGTGCAACCTGCGACGAAACGTTAGGCATTTTAAGGTAAAATGCGTGTTCGCGTTAATTGCTGTATTCTATTATACATTAAATATATATATTAGCTTAGCCTTTGTTTCAAACTATGTCGGAGTCGGCTTCCAGTCTCACCGGATGCCGCTGGATATCAGTGTTTTACATGGAGCGACTGCCTATCTAACCTCCCCAACCCAGTAACATGGGTAACACGATTCCCTTCGGTAAGACTGGTTGTCAGACTTTCAAGCTTCTGACTACTGTTAACGACTGTAAAGGATCTTCGAAAATGACAGTCGGGACCCACAATTTAACGTGCCTGCCGAAACACGGAGGAACTCGATATGAATAAGATGGTCACTTATCCACGGAACAACCTCGGCAAGCGTAGCTTAACCTCAGAGATCGATCCGTGCGGCTGTTGTAAACTAAGCCAGGAGCTCCTCCTAGATTCCTAGAAACAATAGAAAGAAAATCATTTTGATCTACGTTTTCATCCCCTTGCAATAAATATAATAAATTGTGATATATAAATAGTAATACCTCTGCAAAAGTCGTTTGACTCAATATCTCTTGACTGTTTAAAAGCTTCCCGATGCAAAAGTGTCTACGATTTGTATCTCCAACAAAAGCTAACAAGCAAACGGGTTCACACAAATAGGAAACGGCAATTTTACAACAAGCTATTAAAAAATCATTGTAAAAAAGCAGGGCCCTTCCGCACTGTGAATTACATAGAACAGTGTTTAGAATTCGGTAAACTTTGTATTATAATTTCGCATCTTAGACAATAAGTTTATCTTCAAACTCATCAATAAAGGTATTGTAACCTAGACCTTTAACTGAGTAACGACTTGAGCAGGTACAATATATAGCAGTGATTATTATGAAACGTTATCGGCTACACGTGGCAAGTGACGCCGACGCATCGGCTAAAGGTAAAGCTTCATTAGGCCCACGGCCACGAGTGGGCGTATGAGGCGCGAGAACGTATGCGAGCTTGAAATCCGGTGATCAGTTTCTTTTCTGATTAATACCTGGCTGACTGCCTATCTGACGCAGTCGGTAGGGCCTGCGACTGCCGCACAAAATGTCTTGGGTTTGATTCCTTGGTTCGGTCAAAAGCCTTTTCTCCGATTTTCTGTTGAGATTTTTTCAGACATTGCCTAGAGTTAGGAAGTTGAAGTCGTAGACCTCCGTGCCTCGAAGAACACAGAAACAGAAAGAGAGAGTTTACTGTATCGTGGAAAACTGTTGTTAGCAAAAAAATATTCGAATGACCAGAAGCAAGGATCCACCAAGGGTCCGGAAATCACGAATTGATTTTTTGGTACCAAAGACGCCAATAAAGGAGGTCGCGCTAAAGATCGGCTTGTGTAGTTCCACCTTTATAACGCTTTCGCCCCAGGACGAAACAGGAAGACGAGTAATTAATAACAAGCGTTTCTTTTACTTCACAAATAAGTATCAAATTATAATTCAAGGAAAAAGGTTAATTAGTAAGATCATAAAGTTTCCATACAATACCGTGATTTTCTCAACCAAAATGTCAAGTATTGGCAGAGTTTAACTTTTCAACTTTCATACAAAGTGCAAACGTACGGCGAATAGAAAAAAGTGGGAATAAAAAAACAGGTTTCGTACAAATAGTGACATTTCCGCAATACCATTGACTGTCAAAAGTATTAACAACAGGCACTGATGAGCTGACCACAACAAAATAACAAGTTCTGCCAATCCTTTATTTTCGCTTGTAATTTTGTAGTACCACTCAAAGCACAATCCCCCCCAGATTCGAATCATGTTAATTTATATCCCAAAATCAAACTTTGTGATCACAAGGTGTAAGTTAAGACAGTACGCTACACAATTATTTTTATTATTATAAAGTCCGTATACACGCACATGTTTTGATCAACCCATATAAAAAAGTTCCAAACATCCAATCAATACTCATACACTTAACGAACAATAGCTAAAGTAAATGCATCTTTTGTTTAAACACCAGCACCTGCGCACTCAAAAATAGATCACATCCTGAACGAAACTTATGAAAAAAAAACGTGTGATCGTGCTCAAGTACCGAACGGATAGTTTCGTGCTTACCTACACGACATCTGTGCTTCAAAGTAGCTATTAACTAGTACAATATACACTACAGTTTTTAAACCAAACAGCCACACAAAATTGAACTTTATTGATATCAACATAAGTGTGAGAGATTCTCGTTGTTTTGTTTTCCCAACGGTAAATTTAAGTTGGTAAGCTCACGGTGTCAAGTTGCAAGGGACATCCTGTGGATGCTGCGTTTTATTCAATAACGGCTCAGCAATTAATGAGATTGATTTCTGTTGCAACATTGTAGCGACGATTAAAGTTGTTGTTGAGTTTAACACCTGTTTTTAAATGTCCAGCCGGTTTTGCTGTTTCAAGATAAATATTGGTATGTTAAGAGCATTTTGATATATCTTTTTATTAATGTACTGTCAGAATATCTATATGATTATACAGATATTGATGTATACATACAGATACAATAGTGTTACTTGCTAAATGTTTGAAAATTGAAAATCTATGTATGTCTAATAATACAAAAAAAGCTTGATAAAAAGAACGCTATACCTGCATTTGGCGGTATAAATGGGTCCGTAGTTTTTTAATTGTTTTGCCATAATTATTGTATTCTTTCTGTAATATTGCTGACAAGAGTCTTGCATTCGACTTCCTTTTCGATAAATGTTCAATGAAATTTCCAATTGCGATTGCATTTCTTTTTAGTTTGTCCATTTGTCTGTTTGTAAGTGTGTCGCAAGGCAGACAGTCTCGCAAATTTTGCAAGGAGTTTGAAGACTTACTTGTGTTTTTCTCACGTTTATGAACTTTTGCGAGTTCAATTGCGACAAACCTTTGCAATTCCAATCTCGTCGGGATACTTGAAAAGTTTAGAAATTTAAAACCCTTGAGGAAAGTTCATACGATTTACTTAGTCCTTATAACACCATTGTTTGAAAGATGTATTCAAAACAGACAATTATTTTAATTATTTATATGTTTTATAGGTTCTATATACATATAAATAAATAAAAGTAATTATATAGCTTATCTTTAGGCGTTAATTCTTCTCCGAATCACGCGGTGCTTTTTCGACTTCTAGGAAGGTAATTTATTTAATAATCGCTTTCTTTAATTTAAAACAATCCAACTACGAATCGTCTACATAGCTTCTAAGATAATTATTTAAAACACCTCTTCCTTAATGATAACATTTTGACAGATTTAAAACATGCAAATCTGTCAAAATGTTAAAACTGCTACTCGATCTTTCAACCATGAACGTTGTAATTAATAAACTACATCAAACGATTAACCACATTGTCACCGTTATAACGGACTAAGCAGAGTAATAGCGGGTCGGTTAGTCCAGTTACCGGACAATTAGGGGCGGCACCCTTGCACCCTGCACGTAGGGAGATAATCCGGCGATAGTTTAGCAACGGATTTTGTTGCAACAAGTACGTAGGACAGGTGGATGTTATATATATCGTATATGGAAATTAGATTTTACAACGTGTTATTTTGTTAAATTTGAATAGAACTTTTGTGTGTTTGTTTAAATGGGGTTGTTTTTTTAATTTTGATTGTAAGTTAATTTATTTGAGAATATTTCTAAATAGTAGCCCGGAGTTAGTAACCGGTATACGGCAATAAGTTCGCCCCTTATTACATGGGATTAACATTGGGACATGTATGAGACGCGTGATTTTCATTAAGAAATTTAAGGTTTGATTCCCTTGTTCTTCAAGTGGTATATGCAACTCGAGATCACGAGGCATTGGATAGTAGTAGTAGTAGTGTGGTATTTGGATAAGTGCCCAAACTAGAAGGTTACGGAGCGAGCTTATTTGAACACTTCTCTACCTACAAATTCGTTTATAACAAATGCTAAGCTACTTGATGTCGGTTTCGCAGCCTATGAGAATACGCGTGAGTACCTGTCTACTAGGTAAAGTCAATAGAGTACGAAAATAACTGTCAAAATGATGTCTGATAAGCTACCTCATGACTGCTCACTACACACATGCCGCGCAGTACTGTCAAATGCTCGAATCAATCGCCTGAATGTTAGGAACAAATGACGCCGGCTAGCCGCCTTTTACATATGCAAAAGTCATGAAACCGGGCCTTAGTGTTATAATTTACTAACCCCCGGATTCTGAGTACATTTAGCGGTAGTTTATCTTTTTATTAGAGTTTTTTATATTAGTTATAACGCTATTGAATAGATAAACTTCCGTTTAATGTACCTCAGAAACCGGGGGTAAGTGAAGTAATGGAACAATCTTACACAATTGAAACTTTTGTTCAAACAGTTATGTTTTGTTTAACAAACGACGTCAATAGAATCTTGTATTAAGTTGTGTATTGTTAACGCTGACGTTTTTGATTACAAAGATTCTTAATCTCGTAATCAAAAAAACGTCAATGCATTATATCACTGGCTTTTTATATCTACTTTATGACGTTTCCCGAAACGAAGACAAAGGACTTTAAATACTACTTTTGACTTCAATTTTCAGTTCCATGAAATTGGAGACTGGTGGTACCAGTGTTTTTAATTATTAAAATATATGCTGCCACATGAGTACGCGGAACACCTTTGAAATTGACTGAGAATCGGGCGTGAAGCCTTAAACTTTTGAATTGATTGACAATTCAATTCAATGTGTAATATACTAATAAATATCGCCACGTTACACACCTCAACGTAATGACGAATTAAGAATTGCCTTAAACCGCATTAAATATTATCTGATAAAATTCAGAAGTCCTATATTAAGAATTATATTATCCAGGCAATCATTGATCACAGAGATCACGAAATATCTAAGATTTTGAGTTATATTTAGTTTAATTCAAAACCAAAACACGTTCGATTGTCAAAATCATCTTTGTTCAAACAACATAAGCCATGTCTTTAGATATTCACCTCACAGTCGTTACAGGCGGGCAGACTCGCAGATTTATCTGAGTATGAGCTACAAGGCTATGAGCTGGAGGTCACGGCCTTGAACTACGTATACACGTGTCACGCTGTTGCCTAGCAACCGATCCCAACTGCCTAACAGCCTACTACGGCCGAATACTACTTAAAAAAGTTCGAACCAAGTTCTTCATCAAAGCGAAGATTCCGATCATTGAAATCATTCTCGGAACTGGATTGGTAACTAAAGATCCTTGTGAGACCCAAATTTTAGTAAAATATATGTTTTGGAAATAAACATAAACATTAGCTACATATATAAAATCCTAAATCATCTATTATTGTATCTGCAATCGCTGACATCAGAAAAAAAAATCTGCGAAATTAAGCATTTGTATGCAGATTTGTTTCAAGATTCCAAAAGCGGGAATTTGATAACTCAAAAGTAATTTTACTAATTTGTATTGAGGGATTTCGCTAATCAATATGCAATTATATTGTTTTTATTATTCTAAAAACGATTCCGTACAAAACATTCTAAGAAGTAACTTTGTCGCAATGAGCTAATTGCGCAAAGAATTTCGTGATTTTAAGTTTATCACACAATTAATCACACGGAAGGATTCACACGAACATTTGTCTATTAATTTAGCAATATTTGTATAAAACAATTTGTTTCTATATCATAAGAAATATACCGCATTAAAGTGTTGGTAACAAAGTTTGGAGGTCAGAGGCATCTCGCGGTTGCCGCACGAAGCGACACGCCTCCAACAAGAGCTTTTGTTACTCGCCACACACGACTACGCGACTGTTCTCCAACTACGTCTCAAGTATTTTTATAAGAATTGACGATTTTTGGCGCATGTTATATTTATTTATTAGCTAAAAAACAAAAAGAATAAACTTATGGGTGAAGTATGTTTTAGTAAGTACCATTTGAAACTGATTTCGGTAAGTAGACCGGCCAAAAATTATATTTTAGTCAGCAACTTATGCCCGGTTTCTGAGGAACATTTAGCGGTATTTTATCTTTTCAAACTGTTATTTTTATATGAGCTTAAACGCTATTGAATAGATAAACTACCGCTAAATGTACTTCAGAAACCGGGGGTTAAAAACGTTCTTAAGAATATATGTTACAGGTAGAGCCTGTCGTAACGGTTACCAAAAAGTATTTGAGAAAGTAACTTATAATTTCGTAACCAAGTTGCTACACGAGACCATAAGTCGAAATTAATTAATGAAATGTCAAAGTATCACACTGGTTACACAATCGTCTACTCTTTTTCTTTTAAATAACAATGAGTCGTTCTTCCAGCAGTTTATTGTTTGTTGAACAATTTACAAAGTTGGCTAATCTTCGTGGTTTCTTTATGAATTGGACATCTTAAGGTTTCGGTGATCACGTAAATGTGAACGTAATTTTTTGATCGAGAACTTTCTCGCGGTTTGAAAAGACGGGTGGTACGATTCTGCCTTTTTGACATTTTTCTGTCTTGTGTTTGGTTTTTGTTAAATTTTTATTGCATATATGTAAAATATTTTTTATATAAAAGCTGTTAATGCCTACTCTGACCGCCGCATGTTCATGGTTGCGATTGCAGCTAAATAAGTCATTTATGCAACTCGAATAAAATTATTTCAAGTCCGCTTGCACTTCATATACCTTGATGTTAATTCTATTAATAAAAATTAGGGGTTCAAAGTTCCAAAAACCTCAATACACTTTTCGAAGCTAATTCAGTAATAAAGAGCTTCAGTGAAAGACAACTCAGTTAGGGGTCGCCGTGGTCGTGTAATGCAATGAAAACGTTGTCTCCCTAGGTCGTGCTCAAGCTAACCACGGGTACTGAGCGCATGAATAATTGACACGGTAGCTGTACATTGCGCTGTAGTAACGTGTAGTGTTGTAAATGTTTAACTGTAACCTTCAACTGAAAGTAAAAATCACGTAGGCTCATCTCGAGGTGGAGATGCATTAATCTTTAAGTTTAAAGGTTTTATGTTCTATTGATGTGTGGTTAACCTTGGACTCGTATTTGTTTTGGTTTCAGCCTATACTGAAGAATAGACGGTTTTTAAATTACAGGTATCCAAACTTTTGCAGGTTTCTACTAACGATAGGACTACTAGCAGAGCGCGAAGAGACGATATTATAATGCTATGATTTATCTCTAAATAAGAAGAACGTAGAAAGAACTGTAGAAAATATTTCATTACAATATTGTATCTATACAATTATATAAGGCTCATTCGTAAAAATATGATAAATAATATAATGTACAACAGCTTGAATGAAATTCGCTACCTGTATTCACATCGATATCTTACCTGTATATCAGTTATACGCAGTTTCATCATTGTATTATAACCATATGGTCATAAGGCAGTGTGTGGAGGCTGCGGTGCGGCGTCCGGCGGCGCTTCCTGCGCTCGCGTTACAACTAGCCTTCATTCCACTTCTCTCCACTTCCGTTTCCCATGGCCCAATACAACCTTTTGTTGAATCAATCATTTTTTTTGTAACGAGATTGTATTGATTTTGGATGTAAACCTTTTTTGTTGGAGTGTGGGAATATAATTTTTATGTTGGTTTTTTGTTTTTTCGTCGGTATTCTCGGAAGCGCAAAGTAGTACTTTTATGAATCATTTTATAAAATTTAATAGGACGTGAACCTTTTACTATTTAACGAGTATATTACAAGGCAAGTTAAGTAAGAGTACGTCATAAATGGACTGTAGATGAAACAAACAAACAAAATATAGAGGTAATCTTAAAAACTTGTAAGCTACCAATCTATGCCGGATATGTATATGCAATGGATAGATCTCGATCCGAATTAATACGGTTTATCTTATAAGACACTGTTATGCAAACCCTAGATAGAATCTTATAAGATTTAAAGATAACAAATATTCTACAGACAATTATAGTCTAAATAATTAGCTATCTCAATGACAAAAGTTTATGTAGTAGTGTTACATTAATAATTCAACCCAAGCTTTTTATTATTTTAACCGTTGTTTAAATATGTACGCTCAATACATATAATGTAATTAAACAGACGGAGGCTCTATTTGTTTTAAAGTGAATAAAGTAATCGGTGGATTTCATTAAATTAATATTAAAGTATTGTTAAGAGATTTTAAAAAATGTTTAATATGAGTACTTAGGGCGATATGTGGTTAAAAAGTAGGTTTATTATGAACACGAATTCTCTTATTTGTAATACTAATAAGTCCGATATAGTCTAACAACTTAGTAGAGAGCCTTGTATGCATGGTACGCGGCTAGCGGAGGTACACAAATTCAGAACATCAGTGACTCGCAAAACTTATGCTGCTGACGGCGGCCTGTTTGCATTGCATAGCATATAATAGAATAGCATAGCTGGGCAAAGGCCTCCCCCTTTCTTTCCAAATCCCCTTATCAGCGGCAGTCTTGTTTTGGGTCTCCCGCGTCTGCGATGACCATCCATTGGTACACAGTTGGTGGATTAATAAAATAAAATAAAAATAAATATCATTGGTACTCACTACTCACGCACGGTCATTTGATTCCAAACTAAGCAAAGCTTGGACTATGGTAACCAAAAACATACTTATACACTTCTAAATACATACTTATATAGATACATTAACATCCAGGTCAGAACAAATACTTGTGCTCATCACACAAAGATATAATACAATGATTATAATATAGTTAAATCGAGCAGTTCGCAGACTCGTCGCAAAGTCAGACTACATTGCGATTAACTGCCTGGTTATCTGTTTATAAAACGATCACTAATCATACATCGATCGGTCACACCTTCATAAGTTCACATTGAACATCGATACATTTCCTTAATTAATTAACTAAACACTACCGCGGGGCAAGGCAGTAGGTATTACTACCTGACGCATGGGATTTACCAACGAGTTGTACATTGTGTACATTTTTGTTAGTGGCTGACCCCAAGGGAATAGTCGAAGTGTAAACTACTGTAGGGTTAATACGGTGTTGTAATGATTAAGTTTTTGACGATTACAAGGCACATTACGTACAAATGGTCGTCGACTTATTGTAATAGATTTGTAAAATAATTTTAATACATATATCTCTGTGAGTTCAGTAGTAGTGTATGTACGGCTGCTGACCACGAGATATTTAATGTTTGATGCCGGTCTTGTTTTAAGTGTGTTCAATACGCGGATCTATTTCTTATCATCTGCCTGCACCTTCGAACATATCAGCCGATCATCTTACGTACATATGAAACTACATAAAAATCTAGGGCTGGCTAAGCTATCACAGCATCAACGGTTTTAATAGACAGAGCACTACGATTAATGTATTTATAAACCGAGCTAATCAACAAATATCTTGCATCTTACGATGGATCACACGATCTGCCTTTTGTGTTTTCCTGTTAAATAAATAATCTACGTCGAATACGTCATTACCTCATGGAATCTACACATCTACATATATTAGTAACCCAAATTAAATATTTTTTTTTAGCATTACAAATAAGTTGAATTGCTGTAATATAAACAATAAAAGAAAAACAAATTTAAAAAAGAGTTTGACATCTCAGTACCTACCTAATTTTCTTCTCATTCTAATTATACCGGCTACTTACAAGAACTTTTCTTGTTTTATTTTTATAGTTAACCATCGTTTAGTTTACCGTCCTATAAACATTTTTTATAAATGAATACATGGTGACGTGTCTGTCTGTGTGTTTGCAGCGTCACAAGTAGGCAAGCTGAGGTGAATGGTGGCTCTGAATTGGGCCACCAGTGCCACCACGCCGCTGGATAATTTACAAATCGCGTGCCGAGATTCCCTGATACTAACCACCTTTAACCACGATGTTGAGACATTGGAAGTGACAGGTTAGGCTGCAGAATAACTAGAGAAAACAGTTTGTTCTTTTAGACAGGAATAATCACGGATTACTACGTACAACGATTGTATTTTTTTTTCTAATTCGTGGTTTACGTCACACTATTTTTGCAGTGAATGTAAAATTAGCAAAATTTTTCCAACAAGATTCCAGCCCTTTTGTCCTTATTGCAGAAATAAATGACAAAATTGTAAGAGAAAAAGCGATCCTGCAAGACGATATTGTGTGCGCTTTCGTAAATATTATTGGGATTGTAAAATTCACCACTTTTTATTTTTCTAATAGTTACAAATTTTCAAAATTGTTAGTATGACTGACAAACCAACAACATTTTTAATAAGTAATCTGCTATTTTCGCTGCCACATCTAGTAACTCTACATTCATGGAGCACTCAATTTGTGCCTCATTATCAGCGACGTAAATCAAACCTTAACAGCTTCGTTATAAGGAACACATTGACTCACTTGATTGTACCTAGTTATACCTCTAATTGTTTATACTAAGTTATTGAAATATGGCCACTGTAATACCTCTCTTATTACTAGTATTATATTACCTAAACAATTATGTATTATGCTTTTGATAAAATTAACTACTATTATATAAAAAACGCTTTGAGGAAATAGTATATGAAAATACAGTTTTTCAAAGACATGCTCGTAGAGAGTGACCCTACTGCCATCTATTGGTTACTTTAGTAAACTACGGGCAGCTACTAAGCTTTTCCTGGAAACCCCAATATTTTTTTATATCTTACGACTCTTTGTGGACTAATATGTTTGAGACGGAAATCACAAGAATTATTTATTAATATACTATGTAATAGTAAACTATATCGTTCTTTTTAGCTACGATGTTCCGGTCGGTTTGACATTAGGAAAACTGTTCTCAGTAGCAGGATCGAGGATTGCTAATGAGTCTAGGCTATAGAAATAACTGTAAACCAATAGTTATATAAAAAAACTGCATAGTAAACAGAACCATCAAAAAGGGCGTGTGATATGTACCGCAGGCGCTGTGCCTTCTTAGCGTTAATACTATAAAAAAATCTAAACATACTGTAAAAAAATGTCATAAAAAGTAATCAGGATATTCTGCACCGTGTTAGTTTTAACAACGATGAATAATGGACTGATAACTATGACGCTGCACTTTAAGTAGACTCCCAACTTTGTAAGAAAAGGTTCCCGACACTAGATTCCTCTCAAGGCAATGTTATAGTATTTGTATGTCACTGTTTAGTATGCCTTACGGGACGTTTAATATGTGAAGTCTTTTTTATTCGTCGGAATTATTTATGAAGGCACTGAACTTGAAAAAATTAAGGGATTGTTTTCCTATATATGCTTTCAAATCACTGATACAGTCGTTTACTTTTGCACTAATTTTATATGTTGTCGCTTTATAATTTGTTTTATCTTGAAGAAGAGTAATAGAAATAAATAATGGCTGTGAGTTAAATAAATAATAATATTTGCTTATAATCTTCCGTTACCCTAAAAAGATGAACTAGAAAAGATTGAAAATCCATTTATCGTATAAAGTAGAGCATTCAAATTCTGATCTAACGATATAAATTTTATAAACCAAAAATAATTCTTGATTTTTATCATAAACCAGCAAGGAAGAGTGTTTTATGTATGTACACATTTGAGTATATAATTTATCTATCTGTCAATAATTCTAGTGTGATTGAAGTATATATTTAATCATACTTAAATGGAATTTATCGAATCATAATAAGGTAGTCAAGTATTTACTCGCGCTATCTTTAATCAAACATTAATCTATATATTAATGTAAATGTTATACTTGACAAACGAAATTTACTTTTGATTTTATATATTTCGAATCTTTTCTATTGTTTTAATTTATGACTAAGTTATGTTACGAAATTACTTAATAACGTCACCAAATTGAGAATTATCTTCAACTTAGTAATTAGTTAGAAAATGGCAGACTACTCAAATTTCCAGCTTCATGATTGGTTTATCCTTAATTTCTAATCTAGGACAAGCTTTAAAACTTTTCCTAGTGACTAAAACAAGCTTGGCGACTTTGCTATGCTACGTTAGTCTTTCTGGTAACAAGTACCAGGAACTAAGAAAGGCGAAGATATAGTTTTGATATCGAAAGTTGTATACGAAAATTATCTTTAGGGTCTCGACTACTACTCTTGAATGCTGTCGCCCTTGTACCAAGTATATAAAATAATGAAGTAATAACACGTTTTACCACAATTGCCTTTATTTTATTTTCTCTCTTTATTGGCGGAAGAAGGCGAAATATGGCACACATTAAATCAAGGCGCCAATTTCTTTAGTAATAAAAGACTTAGCGTTATCTTAAGAATTACAAGACCTTAGTTACTTTAGGCGTGAATTTAAATTTAAATTCCAGTCTTAAGCCGTTTATTCCTTGTGGAAGTTTTATATTCAAGGTTAAGTTAGGCTGTTGGTATTTGTTTATGTAATCTAGAATTGCTTCCGTTTTACAGTTTAGGGTTAAAATAGTCTAGTATTTTGCAGATAAGAAAAAAGCTTAAACAAAAGTTTAAGTGCATTTACTTTTCAGCAATTATTTTTTCGGCAAGAACAAAAAAAATACATATCTTGAATAGTTTCAGATTATCAATGTTTATATCCACAGGTTGTTTATTTACAAGATGAGAAAACAACGCGACGTCTTACAAAAAAAGTGCCGATACATTTTACAATATGCAGTCTACAACACAAAGAAAAACATCCCACACATTTAGAAAAGTTCGATGCAAAATACTGGAAGTAAAAAACAAACATCATGTTCGAAGGTGTTTGGTTCGGAAACAAATCTGTTTATATGAGTGAGAGTAGTGAGACAGGTGGCGATATATCTGCGACGTAGAGCTGTCT
This sequence comes from Anticarsia gemmatalis, assembly GCF_050436995.1. Lineage (NCBI taxonomy): Eukaryota > Metazoa > Arthropoda > Insecta > Lepidoptera > Erebidae > Anticarsia > Anticarsia gemmatalis. The sequence continues at coordinate 11,297,534 of NC_134759.1, forward strand.
GCGCGGAGGCGGCCGAAGGCTTTGAGGGGCGACAATCAGTTTGTTTGCCCGTAGACGCGCCGCGGTCACCAACCTACGAGTGGTGCGAGAGTAAAAGATAGCGGATGGTCAATCGCTTACTACCGATTTGATGAACAACTGTTGAAGTTCTCTGATGTTCTTAAATGATTCTTCTCTTTTACAGATAGACACCAACAATATGTAAGTAGTGGCTTAGGTCGCCATGTCAAATATTCGTGCGATAAACAAATAACTGTTTCGGGTCTGATCGAGCTTTGTGTCCGCTGTTTGTATCTTTGTAAAAGTCTTTTTACTAGCTAGATATAACTTGTATCATTGCAGACTAATCGCAGGATAACCAGTAATCACAATACCCGCAAACAAATCTTTCTAATGTGTGTAAGCCTTGCAAATATTTGTTGTTGTACCATCATGAGCGGATTTTAATCGCTACTACCTTGTAACTTAAGCCTTACTTAGGCATTCGTAACGTTTTAACGACAAAACACATCTCAATACATTATGGGGAAGGGGGCTACTCTAATAAAGAAGAGATTTATTAGTAAGGGACTACTAAGTGCATTTGTGAAGTCTAGTGTATTGGGGTGATGACCGCGCCGCGCTCGACGGTGAGTCAGTTCTCATTATACTCGGATAATTTGATCAATTAACGTATTGACTTGTTTTTTTATTAAATAAGAGTCATTTTCGTTATTGAAGAAGGGATAAATAGAATAACAATTGATTCCGAATTGACAGACAACTTTATAGTTTTCCGAAACCTAATTTCTCTTCGAAAATACTTTTGTGAATTTGTAATCGTCCTACTGTTGGAAATGGCGCCTCGAATCTAAACCTTGCAACTAGCGTTTCAACACAATGGTGATTGGACAACTAATGCAAATGTTCTATTTCTGCCTATGCCCTTTCGTCTAACGCAGGCACGGACTCCATGCAATAATAGTACTTCGTTACCGACTCGTAATCACTGAGATTACAAACAAATGATAACTTACAAACAGTATTATACGAGAATTAAAATTGTTAAAAAAGTATTTTAATACTTTTTTGTATTAATTTACCGTGTTTTGGTTGGCTTGCCATAATACATTATACTCTTCAATTGATACATTGTCACAAACTTGTTGGAACGATATTTTAATTATATTATCAAGACTCAAACTTTAACTATTGCCAAAATCGTGAGCTTTGATTCGCTATAAAATAGCGTCGTTAAAACCAAGACAATAAAATAAATTACAATCTGGTAAAAGCGACATTACTTTCAGCGAATAGAGGCATTTTGGTGGACATCTGTCTTGTCGGCTCGATGTTTCACATTAAAATAATGGAACCTTAGAAAGAGAGGGAATATGGCCGCGATGTGTCTACAGCGGTAATTCTCAAACTTTGTTTTAAATTTAAAAATTCTTTAACAGACTGGATATTATTATAATCTACTATATAAAAATAAGTCGGGTTTTCCTTCCTGACGCTATAACTCCAGAACGCACGAACCGATTTCCACGGTTTTGGATTCGTTGGAAAGGTCTCGAGCTCCGCGAGGTTTATAGCAAAGAAAATTCAGGAAAAAATTCAACAGAAAGGCGAAAAAACAGAGAAAATCATTTTTCTCATACAGCGCCATCTCTGATACATAGCATGTACTACATACCAATATTTGTATCGTATTTCTTTTAATATTTTTATTTGACAGCTACTCATTGTAGATGGTGCCGGTGCGTGATATATTGTTTGACAGAGAATTTCATGTGAAAAAACGGTATTGTGTTCAAAAAAGTAAAAAATATAAGTTATTCGTTTCCTAACATTTTAATTGGAAACCAACAAATCAATTACGTGTATTGTGCAGATTTTTATTCGATTTCAACAGCAGGCATTTTGTCTTTAAGGTGGTAAGTTAAACTGTGTAAATTATGTGGATCGTGCATTTGAGGTTAAATTCACTACTCTGTCCATAGTCCAAAATGCCTAGAGGACGACGTGCGAACATCGGCCGCCGCACAAGACATGCAAGCCAGCAACAAGTGTATTCACAGAACTTAAGCGAAGTAAGACAAAATATAATAAGAGAAAATGCCCGATTAAGACAGCGCGTGAGCACACGAAGATCATTGGCATCATACAATCGCTTGGCATTCCAATATGATCCCACTGCGAACTACAGTAATGATGAAAATTTAGATATTGGACCAATGACGACTGTATGCCGATATTGTAATGCGTTAAAGTTTAAAAGAGAAACGGCTGGATTGTGTTGCGCAAGTGGAAAAGTCAAACTGGATCCATTACTTACACCACCACAGCCACTGAAACAATTGTTCGATGGAAGTGATCACGATTCCTACCATTTTCTTCAACACATCCTTGAATACAATAACTGCTTTCGCATGACTTCCTTTGGAGCTAATATCATTCGAGAAGGCGGCTTTATGCCGACTTGCAAGGTAAAAGATACAACACACAGAACCAATCACTCACACTAACAAAATGAATTGCAACAATAAAAACTACATATACACCAAACACTACACCATCACACGATCAGAAGTTACACCGTATTCTTCAACAAATGATTGTTTGCAATTACAGATACAAGGACAAATATATAATTTGCATGGTTCAATGGTGCCATCACCGGATGAGCCGCATCAATTTCTGCAAATATATTTTATTTCGTCGATGGTGGATCAGCTGAATGTGCGTTGCAATATACAGGGAACACAACAGTTAAAGAGACGAATTATAGAACAGTTGCAAGCATTTTTTCACGCTAATAACGCTGTGGTTAATATGTTCAAAACAGCATTGGAACAAATGCCATCGGATACGCACAAATTTGTCATAAGAGCGGATTGTACCCCAACAGGTGAACACGTGCGAAGATTCAATGCACCCACCGTTAATGATGTTGCTGCAATTATTGTTGGCGATCCAACTAAATCGCGAGACATTGTCGTTCAGCGAAGAAGCAATATCATGCATCGTGTAAACGAGACACATCGTTTGTACGATGCGTTACAATATCCAATCATTTATTGGCAAGGGCAAGACGGATACGACATCACGTTGAAGATGGTCGATCCAATTACAGGTAAAATATTCACACACTAATTATATTGCTATTATTGGTTTCTATTAACAATTCATTTAATTTTGCATTTTCAGGTGTATCAACGAATAAAAATCTAAGCGCAATGAATTACTATGCGTATCGTTTGATGATTCGTACACATGAGGAGAATGTCATTCTGAAGTGCCGTCGGCTATTCCAGCAATTCGCTGTCGACATGTATGTCAAAGTCGAGACCGAACGTTTAGCGTTCATCCGATACAATCAGGCAAAGCTACGATCTGAGGACTATATACACTTGCGTGATGCTATTCATTCAGATGGCGATGTTCAGAATGTTGGACGTCTGACGATTCTTCCATCATCATATATCGGAAGCCCACGCCACATGCACGAATACGCTCAAGACGCTATGACGTACGTGCGAAATTATGGAACTCCGGATTTGTTTATTACGTTCACTTGCAATCCGAAGTGGATGGAAATTGAACGTGAGATGGAACCGGGACAAAAACCGCAAGATCGCCATGACATAATCGCCAGAGTATTTCAGCAAAAACTCAAGGTTATGATGGATGTGCTTACTAAGTATCGAGTTTTTGGTGACACACGTTGTTATATGTACTCGGTGGAATGGCAGAAGCGTGGACTACCGCATGCTCATATCCTAATTTGGTTGCTGAACAAATTACATTCAAATGAAGTGGATGACATCATATCAGCTGAAATTCCTGATCCAGTCACTGATCCCCATCTACACGACATTGTGACGACGCAGATGGTGCATGGACCGTGCGGTGCTTTGAATCCATTATCGCCTTGCATGGCTGATGGAAAGTGCACAAAACGATATCCGCGACCGTTAGTTGCTGAAACAGTCACAGGGCACGATGGATATCCAGTTTATCGTCGGCGTTCAAAAGAAGATAATGGTCGAACTATTAAAGTCAAAGTTCAAAATCAAGAGATTGAGATCGGAAATGAATTCATTGTACCATATTGCCCGCTGCTATCACGAATTTTCGAAACACATGCAAACGTTGAGAGTTGTCATTCGGCCAAATCAATCAAATATTTGTGCAAGTACGTCACAAAAGGCAGCGACATGGCTGTGTTTGGTATTGCGTCGGAAAATGCGAATGACGAAATCAGCAACTTCCAAATGGGCAGATACGTCAGTACTAATGAAGCACTGTGGCGATTATTGTCATTTCAAATTCATGAAAGATATCGCATTCAAACGAATAATCCTGACATGCAAATAACCGATGAAATCTACAATGAAGGATTGATTCTGATTGAGGATCAATGCTTGACTATTGCAAACAAGCTACTGATTGAAGTAGGAATGATTGCGCCAAATCGATCGATGCACGATGCATTCAACCAAGAATTAAATCGAGAGCTGCAATACAATGTTGATACATTTCAGGAATTTGTTCAAAATAATGTGCCGTTACTGAATGAACAGCAAAAACAAGTATACGAAATATTAATACAAGCGGTGGACAATAATACTGGTGGTCTATTCTTCCTGGACGCACCTGGAGGGACAGGGAAAACATTTGTCATTTCATTGATTTTGGCCACTATTCGATCAAGATGTGACATAGCTTTGGCGTTAGCATCATCTGGAATTGCGGCGACTCTTCTAGATGGCGGTCGTACTGCACATTCTGCGCTTAAGTTGCCACTCAATTTAAACACAATTGATACTCCAACATGCAATATTTCCCGATCCAGTGCAATGGCAAAATTGTTGATGCAATGCAAGCTCATTGTTTGGGATGAGTGCACAATGGCACATAAGAAATCACTTGAAGCACTTAACTTGACACTGAAGGATCTTCGGCGAAATAACAACATCTTTGGCGGCTTGATGATATTGTTGGCAGGCGATTTCAGGCAGACTTTGCCAGTAATTCCCCGTGGAACGCCTGCAGATGAATTGAATGCTTGCCTGAAGGCATCACCTTTATGGAATAACGTAAAAACATTATCGCTAACCATTAATATGAGAGTTCAACTTCAAAATGATCAAAGTGCTGCACAATTTTCCAAACAATTGTTAGCTGTTGGAAATGGAAAAGTCCCAGTTGATGCGACATCTGGATTAATTACTCTTACCAACGACTTTTGTCGATTTGTAGACTCTCAATTAGCTCTTATTGAAAATGTTTTTCCAAACATTAGTGAGAATTATCAGAATTATGCTTGGTTAAGTGAACGAGCAATTCTTGCCGCAAAGAATAATGATGTACACGCACTGAATTTCACCATTCAATCAAAAATAGCAGGCGATTTGGTGACATACAAATCCGTTGATTCTATAACAAATCTCGATGAAGTAGTAAATTATCCGACGGAGTTTTTGAACTCTCTGGAGTTACCAGGATTTCCACCACATAACTTGCAACTCAAAGTTGGTACAGTTATTATGATATTGCGTAATTTGAATCCACCGCGACTTTGCAACGGTACTCGACTTGCGGTAAAAAGACTTATGTCGAATTTGATTGAGGCAACCATCATTAACGGAAAGTACGCAGGTGAAAATGTATGTATTCCTCGAATACCAATGATTCCGACCGATCTTCCGTTTGACTTCAAACGATTACAATTTCCAGTTCGCCTTGCGTTCGCAATGACAATTAACAAGTCGCAAGGCCAATCGCTTAGTGTTTGCGGGATAAATTTAGAGAATCATTGTTTTTCACATGGACAGTTATACGTTGCGTGTTCACGAGTTGGTAAACCATCCGCTTTGTTTGTGTTAACGTCAGACCAAAAAACAAAAAATGTGGTTTACCAAAGAGCACTTCAATGAATCTTCGAATAATTTGCGGACACGTATAACGCTTCGATTCAGTATTTACTTTGGATTCACTTTCATATACTTAGAGAAGTTCAACTAAATGACACTTCATTTTTGTATTCAAAATGAATTCATTACTGTTGTGAAATGCAATATTTTTTTCCTTTTCAAATATAAAACATAAAAAAATGTTTCTTCATCTCTTAATCACAAAACGAAATGTTACATAAAACGAAGCCATTTGGTGGCGAAACGGAGTTCGCCGGGTTTGCTAGTATATATAATATAAATTATGTGGAAGTGAGTTTTATTTCTAACTTCAGGTATTTTGAAGATTCTGTAAAAGATAACGATTAGTATTCGCATAAAGCTTTATAATGCCGTTAATAGCGATAGATTTGTCTTAGCTGTTCTGTTTAGCTGTTGCACATCGTTTCGTTCGTAGAGCCAAGTATTCGTAGAAAAAAGTACCTATTCCCAGAGTCAGATATGTTGCTGAACTCAATTTCTTACTTTTCAACTATTATTCATATAGGGTGGAGAAAATAAGTTTTCTACACAATACATAGTAAGTGTATATTGGTACCTAGAGAAATGGGTTTCTCTAGGTACCCTTGTAATCCTTGACAGAATTTGGCTATTAATTAACACACAATCCGTCTTCATTTGCTACGAAAAACAGGCGTTCTTTAGCAGCTTTTACAGATACGTTCTTGTGTCGCAAGTTTCAGAGCCACTGGTTTTGAGTGTAGGTGCAGAGTTCGTCTAGGACGATTGTAAATGAATCATAAGACGTTAATCCCGATGACACATACTCGAGTTCGGCAACAAATTGGGCTTTTCATGTGACTGTTTAATTCAATATAATCGAGTAAATGGTTTGTGAGTAAGTGAGTATAAGTATAGGAAAAGGTTTTCTAAAGATAATGACTGGCGGAAAATGCCTAGTAAAGGCAAGTGTGCTGGTTGAAAAGGTACGTAAATTGACTACTAGACAATATTTGTGTGAATCAAAGCGTAGGTATTTTGTATTACATTATTTATGAAACTAGAAGTTGTGCTTTATCTAGTAAGGAATTGAATTATTTGCGATTGTACATTTACGAAAGAACACATGCTTTCATTTGATGCTAATCAAAACATTGCGAAGAGGTTGTCAGATTTTTAAATGCATGTGTTTGAACTATTTGTACATTGAAATATTTGCAATAATTGCATATGAAACTAAATTAAATAATTTTCGAAATCCGAAGTACAAATACCGCGTATCCATATTTAATCGCCACAATCCATGTTAAATGAAGGTGCACGTTTTCATAAAATTCCAATTTCAATTTTGAAATATTTTCCAATTTTATCAATTTTCAGTGCATTGGATCCGCAGAATTTTGATCTTATTACTCTTTTGTTTAAAAATACTGGAAATAGTATTTACACATACTAGGAAACTGACCAGGAACCGATGTTGTTAGTAATTATTTATGGGTTGAAAAAAAAGACTCTGAAAAGCGTTGTAAAAATTTTGATAGAGTTAGAGTTTGTAGGTATGTTCATCGTGGTGTCACATAGATTTTAACCTCAATTATCAAATAATGTACTTTACATTTTAGGACAGTTTTTACCTGGATAAAGGAACAGGTATGAACAAGTAGTATTAAAAGAATAGTAGAATAATAAATATGTATGTGCGTAGTATATTTATTTTTAGGTTATATTTATAATAACTCATTAAATTTCCATTCATGGTATAATTCGATGTGTTAATATTATAATTATCGTCATTAATTAGAAGCAGCGCAGTGCCGATAGTCTGCACCAATTAATAGTAGTAATCAACAAGATAATATAGCCATAATTAATTACGCAGTTTTAATTATGGCGTCTGTAAATGTTTGATGGGTTTTTAAAGTTTAATTCTGTGTAGGAAAGAATCAGTTATGGAAATATCTTTAAAATAAGTAAATATGTGTAAAATCTCTACTTATTTTGAGTTTGGTTATATAAACGGATATTTTTGACATTGTAACAAGTAATGATAATCGAGTGGTGTAATAGGAAAGTATAACTTGTCACCTGCGTAAGAAGTCGAAGGTTCAATATTTGCCTAAAAAATATTGAATGCATTTTTGAGGATATGCAAAGTCCTCAACCCGCTCTTAGGTACCGTGATGAACTCATGACCTGACTCCTCCCTCGCTATTTAAGAGTCGGATTTTAATTAAATTTTTAACTCAGATAGTTTATAATATAACCTGTATTAACACATAAGACACATACTTTGTATCTTGGGAAACCTTCGTCAAGGCCGCATTCACGGGCAGAAACAAATCTCTATCATGTTTCATCAAAATCAAAATCAAACCATTTATTCATTTAGGTCAAATATTGACACTTATGATAGTCGTTCCAATTACTGAATCTGCTACTAGCTAGGAAAGGGGGTAGAGCCTTATGAGAAGAGCTAGCAAGAAACTCACGGCCACTCTTTTCAATCGCCAAAAGTTTGTTCAAACGACAACTCCAAATGAACTAGGTTGACATCGCCTGGTTAAAACCACAGCAGTGTTATAGTGTACATGTACAATTGCAATCCAGTGGTAATACGTGGGGGGTAGTGTTCACTTCCGGTGGCGGTAACAAGTGGGCGCAGTAATATGACGCATGGTCGCACCTACCCGCCGCGCCCCGACCTACACAAACATTCTATGGAAAGGGTAGGCGCTCGTGCAGTTGCGCTCTATGATCGGTCAACTATTTTAAAAAAGAAAATTTTAATGTGCCTATATCTTACATGTCATGGTGTAGTAGATACTCTAAGTTAAAGTTGTTGTAATGAATAAATGATTGCTTAAACAACCTTAAACACTATAATAGAATACGGGAATTAACGCGAACACGCATTTTACCTTAAAATGCCTAACGTTTCGGCGCAGGTTGCACTCGCCGTGGCGCAGCCGCGCAGTGCAACTCCGATACTTGTAGTTAAGTTGCATCTTGAAAGTACCAATAGCACTGATCCGGGAATCAAACCCGAGACTTTCTGCTCAGCAGTCAGACACTCTACTCCGACCGCCACAGAGATACAGATTGGTTACTCGGTGTTTAATCTGAGCGTCTCAGTGCTAAGGACAGGCTAAAGTTGGTCTCCGTTGTTGCGTATTAAGATAACAGTCGTTAAGCCACATCAAAGACCTCGTGCCATTATCTGGATCCGCTAGTTTCCACATAATATAATGCAGATTTAATTTTCAATAACTCCTATTAAATAAATCTAAAGAGTAGTCTCAATAATACTTTATGTTAAGCTAAATATTTCGGTGGTAAATTTATTTTTCGCATTCAGTGAAGCGCGCTCAACAAGCTTAGCGGAATAAAGTCATAATCGTCGTTGGAGGCTGATTTGTGAGTCCAATAAGCTTTGGCCCAGTACCCTGGCGACGATTGCCGCCCTTCCATCGCGAATTATTCCTACGAACACCTGCTTGAGAAAGTTCATTTATTACGGTAGGTAAAAATGTTTGAATATAATGAGAACATAAATACCTATTATCTAATATTATATTTTTATTAGCGGTTAATTTTAAACCTAATAAGTTTGCCTTGACTCAGTATGCAGATAAGTGAGTTGAAAATATTTTGAAATACGAAATAAAATCGTCAACTTTATTTTATAAACTAGGGCGCTAAAGTGTTATGAATTATACTTACAGGTTTTTAATATCACAATTTAACCAGTTAATTATAAAGTGCAGCTTGTGTACTTAAAGAACTTTCAACAGTAGATGCCATTTCTGGTACATCTCTACATCTGTGTAGAACCCCCGTGGTGACTTGGAATTAAAACTATACACAGGGCAGTAATTAGGTGCGTTTATTGTTACACTAACCGCGATTACACACTACCTCCTAGATTTACTGGCCTCCTAGTACTTCAGCGACCTACTGCCTTTTAAATAAAACACATTTTTGTTATATGTCGAGTATTTTTTATAATAAGCTTTTTATTCAGTTAGAAAATATTTTATTCTTGTTTTTTACTCTTTAACTGATCCAAAAATTGTTAATTATAAAAATGTACCTAAAAAACGTTGAATGAAATAAGGTTGATAGACGTGTTCCTATTTAGCCCGAAACACTTGTTTGGCGTAAAACCGCTTTTCAAAAGAAAAACATCACAGTATTTTTCTATAACTTTCGCATATTTTCCTCGAAGGGTACTCGCTACTAATAACAACATTTATAAACGCTTAAAAAAATTAAGTAGGACGTGGAAAAAGTATGAATATTTAACCCGTTTTACGGATAAAATACAAAGCTTCGACAGATCTCGAGTTTTTGCTTACAAATCCTATGATTTAAAATGCGAAACATCTTCTTTTATTTAAACCCATTTGCAATATTTTAAGGTGTTTCTTAAATAATTGAACGTTAATCAGTATTAAACTAAGCGCATCAAAGGTTATCGCCCCGAACAAAAGCAACCCTTCTTGAGTTGATCTTGTATAAATGGTTGTACCAAAAAAATTACAAATAAAAATGTAATTCATTAATTTATTGGTATAAAATTAAAATATAATACTAATCAAATTTGTTAATATATCCATGACAAAGCCTTTGTTCCGAAACGCATTACTATATCAGAACGCAAATAATGTAAAGTAAAAATTAAATATTTCTCGGGAAATGTGAACGTAAAACCCTTTTTATTTTATCAGCATCAATGTTTATCAGCCAGGATGTCAATAAAAATTGTTCAATGTGAAATGAATTCGTTATTTTGTGTAAATATGTGGCATCTCTGACAATCGACATTATTCATTGGATGACATTTGGCATCCGAGCGCGCGCGCGGGAATATAACTCAGCGTAGCGTTTCTAAACGTCATCACATATGTCAGGTCCTGTAATGAAATTGCAGGGCAATTATATCAACCAGTCTTGGGTAAATAGATATAAATTCAATTGATTGATTTTTATTATAAAGCCCACTTTCGATAAGTATTATAATACTTGTACTATCATTGAAGTAGCGGTTATTGTGGTAGAGAATCCAAATTATAGTATTACGAAGTCCTAGGTTCGATTCCCGATTAGTGCTAAGTTATTATTGCACAAATAAGAATCTATAAAAGACAGCTATAACATGTTTATCTGATAAATTACATTACCTTATTCTTTGCTTTGCTTTATTCCATGGCACGTATTAAATTACGCTTCTCGTATATAAATTCAAGCTTTATGGGTTCACTAAGTAGACGTTTGGTCAATTGAGGCAACATAAAGCGTCCTATGTCGGTGTTTAACAGTTTTGAGATTAGCTAGACCAGTAAGCACACGTAAGAAAGACAAAAATACAATAATATTTTGATTTGAACATCAGATACCTACTGAATCCACCTCACTGTATAAAGAAAATAAATTCAAACTTAATACAAATAAATAAATCACAGGTCTAGATGTAGAGAGATCCTAAGTAAATGTACAGAAATGTATTAGAATAAAACTTAACTATGAATAACTTTTAACAACTAAACTAGAAATAATTAAAAAAAACAAAATATTTACAATCTATATCTATACTTATAATAAATCTGTAGAGAGGTCAATTCTGTACATTGAATATATTTAAAAAAAAACCAATGGGGGATGTTTAGTAACGGATACTGATACCGAATCTGCAATTTATAATTTTCTTTTCTGTCTTTCTGTCTGTCTGTCTGTCTGTCTGTCCTCCGTCTGTATGTGTCGCTATCACGTAAAAACTACCGGATAGAATGCACTGAAATTTGGTATATGCATAGAATAAGTAGTGGAGCAATTTCTAGGATACTTTTTGTAGCATAAAATTTCAAAGATTTTTAGAAAATTGAAAAAAATACGTAGAAATCGTTTGAACCTGCGTTTCCCTATAGAGACCATAGATGGCGTTACAATCCATTTCACAACATTCGCATCTATAGTTAAGGGTCAGCGCAGACCAAGAGGAGCGCAGCGGAGAGGATTTTTTTAACGCACTTGAAAATCAACTTTAAATTAAGCATAATTGCTTGAACCTGACAAAAAATGCTCGCGCGTCCTCGAGGATGCGCGGGTATCCCCGCGCATACTCGAGGGCGCGCGAGCATTATACGAAAAATTTCAATGTTGTTACTGAGTTTAAAGAGAGAGAACGTCATTTTTATTCTTCTTCAGTCAAAAGAGCAATTACAATCATGGCCCAGTCTACCATCGTTGACGAATTTTCACGAAAACTGGCCTGTTTAATGAAGAATGGTAACCTAGAAAGTTTTCCTCGCGCAGGCTCGAGCAGTCGCGAGCATGCTCGAGCATCCGCGAACCGTAAAGAAAATCCTCGAGACCGCGCGAGGATTATTCCGGTCTGTCTGCGCTGGGCCTATCGCGGCGCCTGCCGTATCGATACCTGTTGTTCGCACCAACCAATAGATGGCGTTATAAACCGCAACAAAGCATGTTTTTTCTAATTAATTTATTTTGATGGCTTTATTGTAAAAAAATACCTTTGAAACATGCTATACATTTATAAGATTTTTAAACATAAATGTTGTATGATATATTACACAAAAATGTTGGTTTACGTGGGTCCGGTGCGATCGGGATATCCTAGATGGCACACCGAGTAATTTCGTTTGTTGTCGTTGTTCGCCGCAACTGACAGATGGCGTTGTTGTTCGAATCACATAATATTTAATAACCAAATTAATTGGTTGCATTAAGGAAATAAATTGGATAGCTATGAAACAGGCTATGTGGTAAGTTTTAAAAAATAAACAACGGATGATATAAGTATAAAAAATAATTACGGGTTACGCGGTTTCGGACGTATCATCGCAAGTATACATTATTACGCGTCTGAAGAGCTCCGGCGCAGATAGGACCTATAATAATATTCTGAATCCAGACGGGTAAGCAATGGTCAGTCTATTATAAGGTATTATATTTTACACTGTAAACTGCTACGGATACAGACGAGAGCGGAAAAGAAGGTAACCACAGGAAATCAGGCCTGCCTGAGCCTGTGTCACATTGTGTGCCTTTCGGGTCCCTTTCGTAAATAACCATTAGATGACAAAAGAGTTGTTAACATTTTTATGTGTAAGTAGGTGTATCGAGTGCTTCGCAATTCGTGTGCTCAAACGAATAAGCAACAGTACGAAATTCACGCGAGCGGAGCCGCACGGGTCAGCTAGTTATACAATATATTTATAATATAAAATATGGATACAAAAGGAGTGCGTCACGCGTCGTAGAATTTCTCCTCACCATCGTCGACTGGTAACGTACCCAGAATGCTGGCAGCATTGCCACGTTGGATGGCAATGCTGCTAAGTAAATAGATACTACAACTACTATGTATTTATACTAGGTTGCTTCGGCTAACTTTAGACAACGACTGATGCAACCTTGTCAAATTATGTATGATCTGTTTGCCAAGATGTATAGATGTGAATGAAGCAAGGGAAGATTGTAAGGATCGTATTAAGTGGCGTTCTTTGGTCTCTGCCTACATCCGTGTGGGCATAAGGCGTGATTTAATGTATGCGTCATTTATAACTTTCATAAGGGCACTCTTTTCACCACTAGCGTGGGCAGGAGAAATTGAATAGGCGTATAAACACCCACATTTTGACAATTATGACTAAGCTATATTTGATAAAGAGCGGGGTTGCTGAAGCTATCTTAAAGTACACTAGCTTAGGGTTGAAAGGGCTTTAACATAGCTTAGCGACTGTTATCTTAACCACTTTTGACGTACCCTCCGAAGTACGAATACGCTTAGTTCAAATACTACTATGCGGTCACCCATCCACGGTAGGACCGCGCCAGGGTTTGCTTAATCTACACATTGTTTGGCTAATAGCGCCTTTGGTCTGAAACTGCCCTTTTCATAGGAGAGAAACCTAGTATTCACCCAACTATATTTAGATTCGCTGAAACAGACTATCTGACATATCAGTGCCTACACTTTTAGGGCTACTAGCTAGAAATTTTGACAAGGTATGCCTTTCGTAACCGATTGTAGGCGTATCCTGAAGTGAGGTGATTGTAGGTGAACTACCTGAGTAGATTATTTCAGACATACTTTATTTCAAAGTTTCGGCGAGATACACGAGGCATCGCTACCGCTGAACGCGGGTTGTGAGTTCGATTTCTATACGAAACAATTATTTATGTTATTTACTAATAGTTGTATAGGGTACTTTGTCTGTGTTCTTTGTATGGTTGTAAAAAGTTCCTGCGCCATAAGAATTATTTTTAGTATTAAGTAGCGGGTCCGGCAGACTTTATTCTGCCCAGATTCGGAGTCCGACCGATCGACAAAACCTTAACAAATTTACTTTAATGTTCCTCAAAAATCGTTCTACCCATTGCTGAAAGTCGCGGGAAAATCCGTTGAGTAGTTTTTGAGTATGTTGCAACAGACAGAGAGATGTTGCGAGTGGACTTTATTGTATAGAATATGTAGTGATGAGAATCGTTTTAACCGACTTCAAAAAAAGGAGAAGGTTCTCAATTCGACTGTATTTTTGTTGTATAAGCATAATACCATCAAACCACAATTGAAAGCTCTACTAAACTACTACTACAATCGCCTAGTAATATATATGTTCGTTCACAATACGATGTTACACTAACACTGTCACCTGTCTCTGTCTACAAGTATACAGTTTAATCGATGACGTGTACCGTGACGACGACATCGCCGTGTTAAGGTGATTATTTACTAGGCGTAGTGTTTGTAGCGAATTGTTTGTTTATTTTGACGGCGAGTTTAACGTATGTTCTTAAATAACATCATTACTACTGTAAGGATGTAGGTTCGATTTCCACAAAAATAGTAAATGTACTACGTCAGCTATGATTGTCGCCACATCGCTATCGCTGCTGAGCTGTGGGGACATAAGTTCGATTTCCATACAAAAAAGTGAATCCATTGTTTAAAGAGTGATCAGCGCTATGTAGTAGTATTAATTTATTAATTAAAAAATAAAAAAGATATATTAACTAATCTTTTGTTCTATTACATTTTCAGGCTTACATTAATGAAAACATAGTTTAAAATAAATAAATAATCAATATTTTTTCGTTTGTTAATAATCAATATTAAGTAGTTTGAACAAAGGTTTAGACATAACTATCATTTGTGCCACTCATTCCGTTACTTTTTTACATTAAATCAAATCAAATCAAAACAAAATGCTGATCAAATGTTATCACTTATGCTAGTCGTTACAATAACTGAATCTACCACTAGCTCTTGCAGATTACGAATTCTAGTAGCCTTTCGATTTATTTGTGTATTTTGGACGTTGGCTGCAGTCCCAATCGATATTGCAGCCAGTTGCCTGCACGTGGGGTGTAGAGCAAATTAAGTCGTCTATAACGTGGCTCAAAGGCTCTACTGTCTAAAACCTAGACGATGTTTTGATGAGATGTTTTAAGTCTTGTCTATCATTGTTAATGGTGAAACGTAGGTGTATGTTATGCACCTTTGCTTAGACTTTCCGGTAGTACAGGCGTGATGTTATCTTTGATACATTGCTTCAAGTCTGACTGAAAAATGATTTATACGTGTGTACTATTATGAATTACTAGCTGACCCGCGCAACTTCGCTTGCGTTACATAAGCGTTAAAAATTTTCCCCGTTTTTGTAACATTTTTCACTGGTACTCTGCTCCTATTGGTAGTAGCGTGATGATATATACATAGCCTATAGCCTTCCTCAATAAATGGGCTATCTAACACTGAAAGAATTTTTCAAATCGGACCCGTAGTTCCTGAGATTAGCGCGTTCAAACAAACAAACAAACAATCAAACAAACAAACTCTTCAGCTTCATAATATTGGTATAGATTACTCGGAAATATTTGTGTTTTGTTAAATTTACTTGTGCAAGTAAATTTTTATTTACTTGTGCTAATCTAACGGGCAACGGCTTCTTCTCTAGCTTTCCAGAGCTTTCATTCATTCGTTGCTTCTAGCCGTCCATTCAGGAACGCATTTATCTTTATTTGCACCTTCTCTCCACCATTCTAAGGTATCAAATTGGGCTTTTAAAAAATCAAACCAGAGATAACAAGTATTATTGTCTTACGATTTGTGTTTCATGAAGATTGGAAGTAGAATAATATTTATGTTTGTGTACTATCAAACTTTTTCGCTCCGGAGTACGCAAACAGCCGGGAGCGAAAATATAAGGAGAGAGAGAACTGTCGAAATGGCAGCCTATTTTAGTATAAGACACGTGTTTTCGACATATCATCGTATCTCTATTTTAAAAACATATTTTAATATCTATTTATTAAGATTTTACACATAAAAATGGGCGTGGCTGCAACAAAACAAAAGATCTTTAATCAACAAAAAATGTTAGCAACTTTAATTTGTTTATAACTCGCCATAATGTGCTTACGTTTCATTCGCGCCTCAACGCCTTTCCCTTCAACACTGTCGCCAATAAACAAACAATCTGTTTGTCCAATGCAACCGCTCCCTTAATTATAAGCTTACTCCCCTAACGATACAAAAAATGCGTAGAAATATACAAGACCCTAACTTCAAACTAATTATATTCCCACTAGCGACTAATTTTCGACGACTAATCGTATATTCACAGCTTTTAACTAACAAAATCTTAAGAAATCTGCGCCTACTGCCTTGGGACAACGTTATTAATTATTAAAGTCCGATCTAAATATTTTAACGTTTCGCCAGTCATCAGAAATTGTCAATAGCAATCCCCTCTTCAAACAAATATGTACAGGAATACTACCCTAAGCTCAATGAATAAAGTCTATTTTAGTTTGAGGTTTATTTTTGAAGAAATTCCCGCCCTATCTTTACCAAACCTTGTAATCCTTAGAGGGAAACTTATAGTCACGTAATTTCGATGCTGTGTGTAATCTTATGTGCCGTGACGACAGATTTAAAAAAGAGCCTACGTTTCTTTAAGGCCTGAAAAAAATATTCTAAATATAGAAATTAATCCTTTCTCATATAACGCCCTGTATGCAGTAAGTATGAACAGTTTCAGAACGATAATAACAACAAAACAAACAATAGTCCCCGGCGCGGCGTTCCTGAACGCACCCACAACAACAAACAACTCCACACAGATAACCAATTCACAAGTTCCCCGACGCGAACATTCGAAAATGGAACGCGCTGCTACGTAACACTGACACAACTCACGCACACCGACCAACCGGCCGGGGAAAATCTACGCACACATACCACACGACCAGCCGGCGCTGACCCCTCACCCGCCAGGACTGCAATAAACAGTAGTAATGACGCAACCCCGCGGCATAGCTCGCCGGTAAATGGTCGTAGTGTGACAGAGACGGCATTACAAAGCAGCGGCGCACCCACACTGACGCAGCAAGGTAGGTTTCCCGGGAGCCGGGCGTAGTACTAGAGACACATTGATCCACAGGCGGCAGCAGAACGTCTGGCAACATCGATTGTGCAGTTTCCTGCAACCGGCCGTTACCATGACGACCGCCCACCTCTGCACCCCGCCTGGCTACGTTATTTAGAAACTTTTCTATTACACCGGTTTATTAGATTTTTATTTGTCTTATGTAATGAATGTTTTTTTAACGAAAGCGTGATGCGTGCCGTTAAAGGTGCGCTCCGTTCGAAGGGAGGTGGCGTTTCCCGCCAGTTTTTACGGTGCCATTTGATAAATGTGGGCACGTAACACGGAGTACAATGACGTCGTAATTTTTCTTTATTGTTTCAGCTACGTAACAGTTCGACACACTTGCAATATCTCTCTACTTCTGTGCACCTGGTAGGCAGTCTTACACAATTCTTTGTTTATTTATTCAACAACCCTTTCCCAAACTATCAAAATTATTACTGAAAAACATTAGAAATAGGTTTCAATGTTTAACGCTGCAGTATTTTAATGCAATGCAGATGGCGCTAGCGTCGTTGGAGTATAATATCGAATGCGAAAATGTTTTAATTCCCATTCAATCCGGAAACAGATAGCTGCGTTGGATTGTACTGCGAGAGGGCAATGACCTCCAAACATTGACGCGGCACACGGAAACAAACGACGGACGTCGGACATCCCTGTCATTCATAACGATTTATTTGCCGTAATATTTTATACCTGTATTTTACTGGATTTGTTGTAAATTTTACTTTAATTTAAATACACCTATATTCGAATACAGACTTCTTACTTCTATATTTACACATCACTGAAAAGTATTGTTGCCAATTTTGTTATGTTCGCGACAACTATTCGAAACGGTCGCGACACGCGACAACGGCATGCGACAAACGTCGCGCGTCAAATTGAGACGTTGTATGTTGCTCACGTTCCGCGACATCGAACCATGGGGTATAACAATCGGTTATGAATTTTCTTCAAAATCGTAAGAAAGAGGAAAACCCAGATGTATTAAGAGTTCTGATTTGAACCGGAAAGGATTGGAGCGATTGAATTTTATGATGCATTGATTGAGCGAAGGCTTCTGGCAATACGTGTCTGGGAATCTCCAAGCTCTTTGTTTGATCTCTTCGAGAGCATGGTAGTGTAAATTGATTTGCTGGATAATTCGGCGTGTTATTATAGAGTATTCGGCGAAATTATTGGTTAAAAGAAAATAATCTAAGTATGTATGTCTAATAGTATCAGATATTTTGATAACGAGTAGGAAATGAGACACTTGAAAACCTGCACGAAATGCTTTAATCGTAAGGACTTTGCTAGTTCAGTTAAAATACTTTATAATGATGTTTTGACTGAGCATCTACTTGCGCTCTCAATTGTTAATAGTACGAATGCATCGTTATATCAAATCAGCCTACAGGCAGCGTCAAACGTTTTGTAACAACGAAGTAAAGGAAAATGGAGGGAAATTATTGTTATTTTTATTAGTATACTAAAATACTTTTTAAAAACATTTATTAGTTATTTGTGCCAAGATGGATGAAGTAAAAGAATTTTGTTAAGCCTAATTTCATGTATGTGTATAATGTATACAGAGGTATGTATGATTTTTTATTATTGGTTGAATTTTTCCACATTCGAGTAGATGTAGCTTTTTACCATGGCATAAAAGTTTTCAAAGTGGACAAAGTCGGGAGTAGTGCCTATCTACGATTATAATTACGTATTTAATTCATAACTAGAAAACAGTAAGGTAATCCTAGTTACAATTTTTAAATACACTGTTACTTTGATTGGAGTACATTTAACTTTGACGCATAGTAGACTAGCGACATCTGGTGAATGTGAACGCAAGTCTTCAGAATACACACTTTAACCCGTTCTCTCTCATTTATCTAAGTTAGACTACAAGCATGGTTCTATTTAAGATAACCATCTGTCGACCCTTCCCGTTGCCAATAAATAATCGTTTGGGGTTCGCTTCCCGGCCGAGATCCAATGAACTTAGTTAAGAATTGCTTATTTGCTTTGCAGATAATTAAGGTAATACGTTTACTTGTAGTTGGTAAGGTTTGTTAAAGGGTGGAGTAGATAGAATAACGATTAAAGAAATAATTAAGGTTGGGAAATATTGCAGTTTATTTGACAAATTATTCCAGTATTGATCGACTGTAAGAAAAAAATACTATTCTAAATTTCGATGGGTAATTATATGTTTTACCTAATTAATTATTTCAATTCAGAATATATCACTACGGCCTTTATAATAAAGGTGTAGTAAAACGTTTCTTCAATAACTCTATGGTAAACGATTGCAAGGTTTGATTCCTGAGTTGGACAAGGTAGGTTGTGTTTTCAGTACGCTATGTAATATTTCATCACACAACTGGCCTCAAAACATTAAACAAAAAATAAAATAAAAAACATGCACGACATTAAATTCTTATCATTAATAAAAAAAATGCACAAAATATTTAAAAAGCCGTTTAAATATGCCTTAAGTAATATCACCACCATAATAATATGTTAATATATTAAAATTAGTTGTTTAAAAAATCTTATTTCTTGAGGCTATAACTTGACACCCGGAGCTGGCACGACAGACGGACACCGCGTGATTTCACTTTATTATAAACTAGCTGACTCGCGCAACTTCGCTTGCGTCACATAAGAGAGAATGGGTCAAACTTTTCCCCGTTTTTGTAACATTTTTTACTGGTACTTTGCTCATATTGTTAGTAGCGTGATGATATATAGCCTATAACCTTCCTCGATAAATGGGCTATCTAACACTGAAAGAATTATTCAAATCGGACCAGTAGTTCCTGAGATTAGCGCGTTCAAACAAACAAACAAACTCTTCAGCTTTATAATATTTATACTATAAATTTACTATAAATAACTTAAATGTCATTTAAGATATTTTCCACGTTATAGAATTACAGGTGTAATATAATATCGCGTGTAGGGCTCGTGGTGTATGTACCATAGTCCGCCACCCTCGACGTTGCTCGGCGACTACCGTAGGGTCTGAAATAGGCCACGACAAATGTATTAATAGAGACGCTTTATACTATGTGATTTTATGGATTTATTTATTGAATAGCGCTGTACCATTTACACAATTTAAAAGAATTAATATCAAACATGTTTTTGTTTTAGGTTTAGTTGGTTAAACACCTACATAAACTTAACATCTATCCGAAACAGCTAGTTATGTATCAAAACTTCGCCATCATTTAGATAGGCATAAACCTATTTTCGTAGTTTACTACTATATCATCTTGCATACTTACCCTTTCAATAGAAGCGCTCTGTTATATTGTAGTGGGCTATTTATACAATTTATAAAAGTTTTATAACATATATCAATTCATCAGCCAAGCTTCACTCTTAACCAACAAAAAATAGTATAAATAAATATCATCTCACTCACATCGAACTCATACACTGTTATTTAATTCCAAATTAAGCAGAGTGTGTAATATGGTAACCAAATAACATACTTATATACTTCTATACGTTCTTATATAGATAAATTAACAACCCTGCTCAGAACAGATATTTGTACTCATCAGATACATATTTGTCCCGAGTAGATTCGAACCCACCACACGCGGCGCAACGGTTAATACAGGCACGTTAACCACAGCGCCAAACGTGCAAAAAAAAAATACAGATTCACGATTCCGGACATCAAACTACACTTATTCATAATTTGAGTCATAGTCCACGTCTGGCCTCCCCCTCGCCCCCCCTCGCCGGCCAGTCTCACCATAAATAAAAGGCTAGGAGTGTAGGCCTCACCACCCCTCGTCAGTGATCGTCAGGATCAACGGTATGGCCAGCGCAGCAGGGTGCGACTAATTCAACAACACTCTGTATAATGCCCCGGCTTTGTACCCACTTCAATACATTTTAATGATGATTTTTCTTAATTACGAGAGTTTTTTTGTTGCTTGGAGGGAAAGATCGAATGTTTTTTTTTTCAGATAACTGATGAAATGTGATTTTATGTGATGAAATTAGTGTAACATAGGAAGATTTTTCTTAATTATCAGAGTACTTGTGTTGCTTGGGAAGGTAGGTCGAACGGTTTTTGTCGTTTAGCTGATGAAATGTTGAGTTGGTTAAAAAATTACTGTAGTAATAAGATGTCTTTGATAAGCTGTTCCAAGGTGCCAGTGAGATCACTAGTGACGGTTTCAGAGTGGAATTCAAACACATAGAAAACAAGTAGTTTTAATCGTAAAACGTAACTAACAAAAAACCACCAACTACACTTGCCAAAAAAGTAACAAAGCATGGTAACTTTAATAATGTTATAAGAATTTTGAAATACAGTTTTGTACTTCAATCTAAAACGTATTACGTAAGTACATTAAAAAACAAAAAGCCCTCCCTTTCCCTTCATCAAAACCCTTCTAATGCTCGAATCCTTATGTTTACAAGTATGTATATGACGTTCCTAATATACTCGTAATTCGGACTCAATCAATTAAAGTCCCTATTTCAAAATCCAATGAGCATCATCGTGGGGCTGCAAACATTGGGAATCCTTTCATCCGGGATTAGTAATCAAAAGGCTGCGAGGTAAAAAGCGACTGTATCCAGTATCCATTAGGCAGGCCAGACTAGCAGACACAAAAGAACTGTGAAAACGCCGCCCGGCTGCATTCGAACCAGACGTGTGCCGTACTGCACTGGGGGAGTACTGCCACCTTTCAGACATATTTTTAGTTAAGAACCCGTTTTTTTTTTCTTTTATATCCTTATTGTATGATAGTGTATGAAGAAACTGTTTAAAACATAAAAATGAATCCTATTTTATCATTATCTTCAAAGTATTTCATAACCAACTACGAGGAAATCGTTCATCAAACAAATACAGTCTGGATTTTCCCGTTTTAGCTATTAGATTTTTAGAAAAACTTCGTTTCTGTGTCTGTGTGTAAACGAAATTAAGTTTACTGTATAGATGAATAATTGTATGACTAAATTATTTTTATGATGTTACCTGAGTTTCGTTTATACGTACATAATATATTAAATTAAATTTACTCACCTTCCATTAATATTTTCATCATTAACATAAGTTTTGATATAGCATTTTAATTTGAAGCAATCACTTCAATACTGTGAAAAGCTTCGAAATATCTCTTGAATTACGTGTTATTATAAATTTTCTTGTGTTTGCAACATTTAGATAACTACAGTTCGACTATATACCTTAGTTCCTGATCCGTTTCTTGTATAAATAAGTCACGGTGGGTAGTTCACGATCTCATCACATTAACACGGTGTTAGTTTGTAAACACGGGTCTCTCCCGAGGGACAACGCCATAATCATCACGTTAACAACGGGACCACTAACCACGGTTTAAGAAAGTACACCGCCTGCGGTTTCTAATCCCCTGGTAGGCCTCTTAGTGGCCTTGTACGAATATCTTATTGAGGGTCGTTACTAATCTGAATAGGAAAAACTATGGTTATGAACTCTATATAGTCTATATCAATATAATAATGTATTATACGAACTATAATGTTATATTTTAAATTGAACACAATGAACCTTTACAAAAAAGTCGTATGTTTTAGTTGCTTCTAATTACAACTTTAAATGAGCGAGTTTAATGACTATATGAAGTAAATATGCGTACGTATCGTATGTATGTATTTAATATGTATGAAATTATTATCATGTCTTTTTGGCCTTGGTTAACTTAATATCCAATTCTTGGAAGCTGTTTATAATACTGTGATATAAGTGCCTCATTATGGCTTATTATAAATACCATTGAACAACCGTTTTACAATCATAATGATCTAAAGCTTTGAGAGTAATAGCAACATGTGATTTTCCCATCCCTGTGGCGCCATTGCTAGTGTATTCTATCGTAGTGTATGCTGATCGCGAGATCTCGGTTTGATTCCCGGGAAAGTGTTATTGGTCTTTTCTAATTTATATTAGAATATTTTAGTAGTAACGAGCCAATGCCTTTAAGTTCGCTCCTATGACGTGGGACTAACATTGTTAATGAAAAACGGCGGTGTGTTTCATATACCTTTGCCTACATCATCAAGTACAAGAGCCACGATATTGTGTATGTATGTGTGTACAGCTGAACGGGTTATAAAATCACTTTAGCCCTACAGACAGGCACCAATGAATGGCGCATTACGGAATAAGTCAGGACATGTCAGGTCGAATGTGACTGTCTGGCCTGTGTAATTGGTTTTTAAGTTTTCTCTCTCGCATTAATATGTTAATGTATCATGATAGCTTTTACATCTGATAGCTGAATATAAAAAGGACTACGCTAAAAAGGGTATTTATTTTTTTATTCTTACTTATAGTATTTCCGTGATTTCACACTGATATTACTTTCGTTTTAGGTATTTTTTTATTACAAGAGAATAGCCAAGTAAAAGAAATAATAAATATGACATCAATTGTATATTAAAATAGTTACTAGGGATGCATAAACATACTGTAACTAAATATCAACATGAACACTGAAAGCTTGTAAAATCCGTTCAAACTCCCCGATGGGCGTGCACGTCCAATCAAATCATGCATAGGTGGGAGGCGCACGCCGCACATACGCGCTGCTGCACTCTTAACGCAATATGTTACCCTGGTACCTGGTATTGATTAATACTGAAATGGGAAAGGGATAAACGTGGAATTTTTTACGGAATCTCTTTGTTCTAAAATTCAAAATGGTTTTTTTTATTATTAATTTAATTCAATGCGTAGGTACAGACAGATGTATAGAAAATGTTCTGGCAAATTAGTTTAAGCTTCACAAGTGCATGTTAATAAATAAGATTAGGCGCCAGTTGATGGAAAAGTATACATAACTAACTTACAATTTCACCACGTGTTTGCTAACACGAGGCGATTTCAATATGTCCAAACTATAACTAATTACGTAGATGATCGTGTTCATCTACATTATATACTTTTAAGATAAGTTCAATACAAAACGTAATTATAGAGATTTAGTTTACAGCTACACAGACACAACCCCCGTTTTCTAAAAACATCTCCATTCATCACATTCAATCAATGACTACTAAGGTATCGTACCCATACATAAACAAAACAAAACTTCAAACGACGTTTCAAAGCCTATCAACCGAATTAATAATCGAAAACCTTACAATTTATAATCCCCCTTTGCGAGGGGCGGTTATTAAAAAGTCTCTGCGAAGCGTAGAGTCTGGTAATAGGTAGTTTTATAGGTATGTCGGATCGTCTGGCTTGCAGTTTCGATCTGTTTCGGTCTGGTGCGGTAATAGTGCAGCTTTTATGTCGGTTCAGACTATGACGTCATAGCTACCACACTGCTACCTCAATTGTGTTAGTCACTTAACAAGCTTTTTTATTTATTTGTGGCTTTGATGGTTTCCATTTCGGGTATGTGGATGTTGCGGGATTTTAGTGGTCATTTGCAAGTTGTCGTCCGTCCGGTTTTACATAATTTATTGAACGAAAACTCTTACTGCACAAAAGATATGATGTAAAATTATGAACATATATGGTTTTTTGTTTTTAACCCGTTACTGTACCTTTACTAGGCAAGGTTCTCCGAGGGTACCGAACGAGGAGGGGCTTAGGCTTTGAGTCCACAATGTAATTAATTAATATTTAAAAATAATATTTTTTTGCTTTTCACTACTACAATAAATAAAACATCATGCGTCGAAGACAGTGCAAGCATACAACACACTTACACATAAAACAATATACTCTCGGGCAAAAATACCTAACTTAGTTAATAGCAAGTGCAGTCTCTCAGACAAACACAGCATAGTTAATTGTATGAACGCATTGTCGCCCCTATTCTATGTAATACTCGTATTGCATAGATTACAGCGGGCGGTCACCACGTCCGTTTTGGAGACGGTCTAATTGGCTTGCGGCGATCTCCTGCCACTCACTCCACATTTAATACATAATTGTGAACAGATCCACCACTTTACAGCTCACATACATGCGAATACCAGCTTTATAAGCTTCCGAATCGGTTTCATCACTTATAGATAAGTATTAGATAGTTTATCAGGTGAATTATGATAGTTGTTTATTTGATGCCACTTCATCTAGCACATAGGTTATCTGACAGTTATTTATAAGATGTGAAACTGGACTCTCTTACTACAAGATTTGATTTAAAATACGATTATGATTTTGTCATGACGTATCAAAAAAATATTGATTCTATTTTTCTATCTCGTATCAAAAAAATATTGATTCTATTTTTCTATCTCTTTTCTCCAGAATATATAAGCTTTCACTTTGCTACACTATATCCAAATTTATATTTGTATGGATTACCGCATTGAAAAC
Organism: Anticarsia gemmatalis; assembly: GCF_050436995.1. NCBI lineage: Eukaryota > Metazoa > Arthropoda > Insecta > Lepidoptera > Erebidae > Anticarsia > Anticarsia gemmatalis. The sequence continues at coordinate 11,323,228 of NC_134759.1, forward strand.
TTGTGTTATAAATATTTAGAATGTCTTCATCGTTTTGTTTAGTATCTACTTCAAGCTACACTCTATTACACGAAGCAATAGAAGTATCTTGTGCCTGTAACTCAATTTTTAACAGGATTTCTTTACTATTTTCTCCCCGTCTTTGTAAAATCAGTTGCATCCTGTCTGTCTGAAGGCGACGTCAATTGATTTAAAACGCCAGTAAATGTAAAGGTGCTATTGGTTTAGCAATATTCTTGCCGGTGTCTTTTCCTCTTGGGACTTAAAGTAAAAGAGATGTCAACTTAGTACTTACTAAAAAAATTACGTAATTGAGACAAGTGATTTTCTTTCTCGATATAATTTCGGTATCCCAATTGAAATCTGACCTCCATGATAGGATATTAGCAATATACTAACATCACGCAATAATAATGTTTTTACAATTTTCATCAGATTTTAGACTTTTAACGTTCTTTGATATCTTCTGCCTACCCCTAGGGAAAAAGCTTAGTATTATGTATGTAGATTTACACCTTTGTTTATTGAACTATTATTGCTTTTCGGCATTTTAAATTACTGATAACAAAATTATCACCTCCTCGTTACTAGGTACTGCAAGTATTGAAATAGCAGTCGACATTTCAACAGTCGGTTATATTTTATACTACTGCATTTAAAGTACCATAAAATCTATTGTTTTCGAAAGACAATTCATTGTCTTACGGAGGGTATGCGAGATGTCTGCGTAATTTTATACAGTCTCGTCACAAATCGCAATGGTTACAATTCTCTGCAGAATGCTGACTGCAAATAAGTGTTCACTGGACTCACTTAGATATCTAGTTTCAACTCAACTAGATAAGCTGTAGGATGAAAACAACTTTTCATCCCTCGTTCCTTAAAGTTTTATAAAGTAACGGTATTAAATTCCATCCTGAAGTACTAGGATTGCAGAAGAGGGTAGAGATTTACAGACTTATTTTTGTTAGCCTTTGTGCTATGCCTCCGTCTCGGTGGGTTGTATTACACGCAGTTCAGATGATTAGTTAGCAAATTCGATTCTCTGTTTAAGCTGTAATTTCAGATATCTTAAGAAGTAATGAAAATCTACCAAAAATTAAAATGAGAATTCGATATTATAAATAAAAAACCATAGCAACGGCTACTTATTACCATCGTTTCCTGCTAAGTATAAAATTTTCCTAAACCCCTACAAATGTTTTATCAGAAAATAAGATATTTGTAGATATCAATCATTACAGTTAATTTGTTTTACATTTATATTGCTTCATTTAATTTGCTTTTTTCTTGATCTTTGACTCAAAGGTAACATAATTCAAATTTTCCTAGAAAAGATGTTTCGTTAGTAAAGGTTGATTGATATATAAAATTACGTTTGTTTTACTTTATAAAGTATACTTTCTATTCAAAGTTAATCACTACCTAATATTATTGTACAAAATATTTCTTACTACTGGCTATTATTCGTAACCGGCGCGGCAGTGCTGTATGACAAGATAAATGAAGCAAGGAAAATTCGTAAGGATCGTACCAAGTGGCGTTCTCTGGGCTTTGCTTCTCCTATGGAAAGAAGACATGATTTTACGTAGTCCTACGTACAAAAGACATACATTTCCTATGAAATAATAACAAACTCATTATACATATAGCCTAAGTAATCCTGAAAGTGCCTTCATTGTTTAAAATTATTGTCTGAATAGATGAACATTCTCGAGAAGAGTACTTCGAATTTGTACGTAGGCGATTCTATGGCTTTACCTGCCGATATTCTAATTTAAATCCCCATTGTCAACCTTCCTTTACCGTGACACTGGATCAAACCATTTAAGTTAACTTTAATTAGTGAAATAGGATCGAATTTTCGAGATTTTTGTATATCTTTAGCCTTAATTTTGTATTTAAGCGTGACTATATGAAAATATTATGTGAAAAGTATCCATGTTTATCCCTGTTAAAATAATATCGTTTTACTTCTTAAAATTATCCTTTTAGGTTTTAAATTAACAATAATTCAAAACAAGATATAAAAGAAACATGCCATACATTAACTTATTTAGTAAGAAAACAAAAGAAAATTCTTGAAACACATTCGTTAAGTAAAGAAAGCCATATCATAAACTTGTACCAGGATATAATAAATCCAAGTAGGTACAGCCGCGCATGCAATGCCTGCAAACGAGTATATCGAGCGTCGCAGCGCGTGGGTAACTAGCCTCCTGGGTTTGTTTTCTTCGGGAAGTCCGATAATTTGGCTGCAATCCTTATACCACAAACTAACCGCGCCGCATTCTCTAAACCGACACAAAAGTTTGCCTTGTCATCCATTGCTCTATAACTACGCACATTTATAAAGACGAAGGCTTTTAACGCGGCAATGGAAAGCGTGTATACCGTAGCCAACCGGAGTATTAGCGGTAATTGATGGCTGCGTAGTGCGGGGACCGTCTCGACGCCTCCTTATATTGGCGTGGCAGACCTACCCCAAGGCAAAGCGCGTTGCCCTCTCCCCACTATGCACCCCGGTGCATTGTGACAACAAAGGATATGGCAAAGTTCGCGAAGGTGAGTGTTGATTTTCACCGAACTTGTTACATATTGATGAGAGTGAACACTTATCTTTAACGATCACAGATTTGTACGGAGGCTGCGGCGGGGAAATCTTGCCGGTGAAATGTGAATGCGTTCTTGTATGATAAGAATATTTTTAAATGAGGTCTTTACATTCAAATAAATAATTCGCTTTCTCAAAATAAACACGAGTTAATGGATAATTTAAATCTTAATATACATAATATTGCAAAAATATATATTCTTTATAAAAATATTGCATAGGTACTTATTAATCTTGATTTTAAGTAACGGTTTCTCCATAAAAGTATCGCCCAACGTTTCAATTGTTTCTTATATAAGTGATGTAAATAAGCTCGTAACGGTACATAAAAACAGTTTTCTCGAGCTAAACATTTAATTGGCGTCGCGTCGCAAAGGAGGAAAAATAAAGAGGTTCCAAGCTCTCATTTCCGCGCATCAACAGAATGAAATTGAGTTACTTGACTTTTATTAACGACGGGTTATACAAACTGCTTGAAGTTTGTAAATAATAAATTATTTGCGGGCTTCAACAAATTATAGAATACGTGAATAGGAAATGTAGGTTTAGGAAACCCTGTGACTATTTAGGCTTGTTACGTATGTATATTTATAGTTTGTTCTGATTTTTGGGCTACATTTCTATGATTATGCCTGCGGTAATAATAATATACTCTAAAGATATATGATATTATTATGTTGTATTATAATTACACAAATAATGTAAGGTAAGTACGTGTAGCTTTTCCTGCTGGTCATATTTTTCCTTAAAAATACAACACAAACGTTTCTAGGCTCGGTATATTTCGATTCCAAGTACAATCATAACAAATTATTATGAAAATGATAATGAACCTATTACCTACCCACGTTGCCACACAACACGATGTATCCGTTCCGCGAAATCTCATCGTACGATCAAACAGTGCTATCTTTATGTAGATGTTGCTATCCTGGTATCGTAGTTGGCTACAGGTACCAGGTATGTATAGATGTGTAGGAGGTGGCGGGCGGCGGTAGTCATGACGACCGCCGGATGCGCCCGCCAGCTTGCAACCCTGGGCATTGGGGTGGCCACGCTCTAGGATCGGATTTATCGAAATTGGATTAATTATGGAAGGTAAAATTGATATCGGAGGTTTTAAAACCTGCGCAGTCATTAACGATGTTATATGTTTTATGCAGGTGTGTCCGTGAAGTAGAGAGGTTTTTAAAAAGTTTTAGCTTTAATGTTGGCGTCAGCATCGATACTAATAAAATAAGTATTCGTCGGCATCTACGTTGTAGATAGCTACTAAATAAAAAATAATTAAATTAGTAACCACTTGTCAAATCTTTGACTCGAATTGATTTTGATTTTTACTTTTCCTGGCGTTCCAATAGCTTTTAGTATTAGCAGTCACGAAAATTGATGTTTGGGGGCCAGTCCTATTGCTTTATAGATATAAGTTAATAATAATAGTTAGACTAGACAATTCATAGACAACATGAACGTTGGTTGCCACAGTGCGCATAGATATCGCTTGCTATCTGCGCCGTGCGGGATGCGATTCAGTGCGGCTCCAACCTATTTATACATAGACTTTTTATTCACGGCTCGCTGCCTCTGCCGCAATGGAAAATGCTTTCTAATCATATCGCCTATTATATGACATCCTAGATTTATTTACTAGGAGTTACTACTATCAATAACTTTTAGAGAAGAGACCAGGTTCTTTGATAAATTTGACATTAACGGGCAAAGAAAATGCAAAACCTATAACTGCGAGTGCCAGTTCATTGTTTGTTAAATTAAAAATCATATTATACTTTGCACTCCAGTCTAATTTTTATTAGGTTCTTGTTTATAACGTCGCAATGAAAACGAACAAAGACCAGTGTCTATTAAATATTTTCCAATATGAATTCGAAAGCCCTTTCCAAAACATCAAAAGCTTCAAAAAAGTAATACCGAAGAGTAATTTAATTTCCCCTTTGCCGTCGTCTGTCTGGGCATGCACCGTACACCTCCATACATACACATTGTACGTCAAAACAGAGTTACATCGTCATAATGGCTGCCTCCTCCCCATGTCTGATCTCCTGGTCCAATTAGGGTAATTAATTAATTGCCGATGGATGTCTGCTTGCTAAATTGCTCCGTAATCTTGATGGGCATTCAACTTAACTGATACATAGATTTAATGTACAATTTCAAATACAAGGCTTTGATTATATGTATCTATTTACCTATGTATGGGATACATACTTATATTTATCTATTTTTATTATTTTAAATGAACTCATTGCTGAGATGCATAGCTTTAATTCTATGGAAATAGTAGATATGACTTTGTTATAAAAAAACAGCATATAAAATAACACTTCCGACAACAATTCAATTTGCCACTAAGGATGCGCACACTAAGTACGGTTAAGAAAATTATAATGTAATCATTAAAAAAACACTTGCTACGCCGTTCTACGCTAGCAGTCTACGATTCGAAGTACTACATATATTAAACTAATCAACTAATAGTCAATCAAGTAACCAGAAGTGGCAAATCCCCCCTAGTTTTACGCCCACAAAGATACACTAGTAGTAAATTATCAGGTCGTAAATAAGCCCGAACTCATTATGTGTAATCGGACACCGGCCGGCCCTTAATAGTTTAAACATTAGTATTCTTCGGCCGCGCTCCCCGGGGGACATTACAATCACTTTGTGACCGTTTAAGACGATATAAATTCAGTTGGCAAACGCCCATTAGTATCCTCATCATAGACATACCGTTATTTACTCTACAGGGATTAATTAAAATTGTACACCCTTTCTTTAACCTACGGAACTTTATTGATTGATTCGTTGATTAACTTACGCGACACGAATGTTCCTACTAGTTTTTAATTATTTTTTCTTCTTTTATATACATATTATTACGCCTATCTCTATACGGCAATTATGATTATTACAGTCTTTACTCTTGAACTGAACAATTATTGTAATTTGCAATCAACTTTACAATCTAATAACGAACAATTGAATTGCTCCTCGTTTCACACCTTTCCTAAAGTCTCATAATTTTCATGGAGTGCGAATAAACCTCTCGAAGACTCTATTCACAACCCCAACTTCCCTTCCAGTCAAATTAAAACCACCTACGCGTAACTTATGCGCTCCTAGTAATACATACATTGTGCCACGCCACCGCGCCTGTGTGCACATCGGCGGTTGTCATAGAAACCAGATTGTAATATATTTTTGTACCCAGACAGTTTCCACAAAGCCTATTTCGTGCACTATTTTATACGAAATACCTGCTAGCATATCCTTTATCCGAAGCCCTTAACAAAATAATACTGATATCCTACACCTTATTTTGCAGTCTAACTCATTGGAATTTGAAGCCCGCTAATTACCTTATTCTCAAAATAAACGAATAAAGCAAAATTTTAACTTGCTGGTAGGTACTGCAGACACCAAGAACCTCTAGAACAACGCTTTGCATATTGCTATTTAAACCCTTATTCCAATAGCCGTTAAGTTTAAAATGAACAGATTAAAGCGTAACTAAGTTTGTGGCGCATTTCCTCGCTGCAGATTTTCCGGGCGAGCTGTCAAAACTCCCGCCCGGGGTTCGACTGTTTCCGTGAAACGTCGGCACGGTTCGACACCCCCGTCACGTCGGCCCAGTTTAACTAGAGCTGCAATATTTGCTCGGAGCGCTTCACATCCTTTGGGCTACCAGCGGCATGGGAGCTCTAGACAATATGGACAGTCTGAAACTCGTGTATGCAACGCGACGTAGTCGATACAACAACTTATATGTGTGCACCGTACTAGTGAACTTTGATAATGAACCGAGGGGCAATTGCCCGGGCGGGGGTGCGGCTCCTGCCCCCAATCCCCCTGTTACGTCGGCCGGGATGTGCAACGACCTGCAGCCACTTCCGAGTACCTACGTATCTGTAAAACTATGTACGCATTGCACATAGCCGGGCTTAATAACGATTTATGTACGTACTGAAACGATATTATTAGATGTTATCGCTACTTCCTCGCGCCTCCTGGTCGCCTGGTAGCGGGCTCATTATATACGTTCCTGTTTCACAGATTATTAGAGACAAGAATAACAACAGAACAAAATAACAGAGTTGTGTCTGTAAGAAGATTCTTAACCAAAACTTTCCAAAGTAATGTTAATTAGCTAGGTGCTAATTATTTGATAGAATTTTCGAATGGTTCCCCTTCTAAGACTCCTCAAGGGACCTTAATACAAACAAGAGGAAAAATATTCCCGCGAAGTGCTTTATTTTCTAGTTAAACGTATTTTTTAAAAATAACCCTCTTAAGTCTTAGCGATATTGTTTTAAGCCAATTTCAATTTGCGTAAGCTGCATAAGACCTTATCTTTCGATCTGATTTTGATAAACACAGGAGGTTTCTTTGTTAAAATGTTTTATTTTGATCACAGGTATTTTTTAAACTGCCAATTATATTGGTGTTTGTTTAATTGAAATTGATTTCTTCAGCATAACACGTCTCAGTAATTTATTATCACGACCTTTGTACAAGAAGAGGCTTTGATTTTGAAATGATCTATTGATTTTTTTACATTCATTCGATACGCATTTATTGAAACAAAGGAACGTTTTCAATTTGAACTTCATCGTAACAAATTAATGCTAGTAGTATGCGTGCATTAATTTACTTTATTAAAGTAGTCGTTAAGGATCGTACCAAGTGGCGTTCTCTGTTCTCTGCCTACCCCTATGGGCAGAAGGCGTATTTGAATGTATCTAGTAATATAATCGTTGTAGCAATTAACTTTTAATAAAACTATATATTTTTATTTTTAAGATTATTTATTCAAAGTTTTTAATAATAATCAATTATTAAGAATCATAAAAACACACAATTTGCACATCAATCACTTACAGATTGAGGTGCCATTAATTTTTCAACGATTATTATATGAGATTATCCAACTAATTCAATCTCAGTTTAAGAAACTTTTTGCTACCCTAGTAGCTCTTTAAAAAACTCCTAAGAGATTGTCTTGTATGTATGTATGTAAGACTATCGTGTGTGGAAATAAATATATTTTCATAGGTGTGAATTTTCCACTTCAAATAGTCCAGTAATTTGGTGTCGACATTTCCAAACGTAGATTTACGTGAATGTCCGGGCCAGCGCAGAGGTCAGTGAACTATGGCCGGTCGTTGGCCCAAATTATATAGTAACTAGTAGTAACTGAATGTTGAAATTAATAAAAAAGAGATTGAAATATAATACCTACCGTTTAATACTCTTTATCTCTATTAACTCAAATCCTACTTCGATATAGACGCGAAAAATCTTCAACTGTTTTCTTTATAGGTGTTTTATATTAGTTTTAGAATACCCATAACCGGTGGTCCTGTATGACAAGATGTATAATGCATGTCAATAAGGCAAGGGAAGTTTGTAAGCATCATACCGAATAGCGTTCTTCGGTCTCTGCCTAACCCTATCGGAAAAAAGCGTGATAAAATGTGCGCTACTTTTATACAAAAACTTTAATACTCTGAGAGGTATGCAAGCACTGAATATTCTCCTGAAGAATAATCATTATAGCACTGCTTAGCTTATAGTGAACTTACCAAGTTAACTGAACATCAAAAATCATTGATAGACCCTTTGGCAAGGTCCGTTAAATAAATAAAAACTAAAATGATTGTGACATTTCAAAATTGCATAATCTCAATATCATAATACCTATAATTTTATAGGAAACTAGTGGACCCGACAGACGTTGTCCTGTCTACACGTCTTTAATTTGTAAAAATTAATTAAATAAAAAAAACATTGTCCAGCGGACAAAATTGTGAATCTAAACCATTCTCAGATCACCTTGAACACTCATAAAAAATTTCATCAAAATCGGTCCAGTCGTTTAAGAGAAGTTCAGTGACATACACACTTACAGAAGAATTATATATATAAAGATGACATATACTTTTTAAATATATACATTACCATGCCATGTTCTCATCCTATGTCGTTTCTATAACTTTACATTAATTGTCACCATACTTTTCCGTATCTAAACAACTAACTAGTAGATTTGTAAATACATAAAGCACATTTATTAACCAAACCATCTTTTACAACGCCAGACTAGACTAGACCAATTGGTCTAGACGATATCTAACAATGACTAATCATCCTCAAAATGTTCTTAGATGTACCAGGAATTCATAAACTGCTAGGAAGATGGTTCTAACTTTTATGAAACCATAATTCGGTCAGTTCCGTAATGTCTACAAAAGCTTTTGATATTACGAGAAGAGATACGATTGCTTTCAGAGCGCAACGCCGACCAGATGGTATGCAGGCAATAAAGAACCTCGTCACATGCTGTATATTTCTAACAGACTTCACTGTGGAAGAGAGCAACCATGTACTCATTTTGTATTAGCAAGCTCCTCGAAGTACTGCTTCCTTGGTGTTGCTTCTAGTATTTTTGCAATAATCATGATGACGTCAATGTCATCATGAATAATTAAACGACATGCATAACAACTGAAGGCTATTAGCACGCATATGTTCCATATAAACTAGTACAACTATAAAGCAAGAATAACTTCTGTAGTTAAACTACAATTATGAATAAGTATGCACTTTTAATAAAATCAACTTACTCGTAATACTAGTATTCTGTCCAAGTAACTAACGTTTTAACGACAGAAATCAAGGCAACAGAGAAAATAACGCAATAGCAATATAAATAAAATTGAAGTACTTCTTTATTACTTAACGAATGCTTGGAAAAAACCCCACAGTACTAATTGCTACTCAAAAATCACATCCAAATCAAACGAGTAAAACACATCAAAGGCAATCGTTACCTATTGCGTCGTACTTTCTACATCTTATTACTCCATTCGTTTATGAGCCCTTAGTACTTCCCCATAAAGATTAATATCGTTTCACAGAAAAACTTTCATGGTAAAAATTAAATCTCAATATAGGTTTCTCATCTCATTACTTCATACAAATATGGATCTTAATGCTTGGATGTTTAAGCTGAATTTTCCGTCATGGGAAATCTATAGTAAAATTAAATAACGCACACGCATAAACGATAGGGTTCGTTTATACATTGACGTGAAAGAGGGGTCCAGACAGAAAAATGCACTTGGAACCCCTCGTCTAGACTACAGACTGTCTGGTGGCAGACCACCGACAGTTCAGACTTGGACAACTTTTGTCAAGGCCGACTAATTGATTGTTAAGTTTGCATGCACTTTTGCTTTGTGAAATAAAGCTTAGTATAAACATTATAAAATGAATACCTATTGTTTCGTTATGATTAAACGATACATGTATAATGGTCTTTATCATCATTATTTTACTTCAACTTGTATCGATCAACTTCAGGCCTTTTCAATTTGACTCACTTCATCATCATTCTGTGCCAGTCCATTGAACGAACAGAACGTGCCATCATGTTTGCAACCTTCGAAATAATGGCAGATATTATTTTATGCATATATGTAAAAATATATTTTAATAGAACACGAACACGTTCCTACGTATTATTTTAAATTTTTACGATCCAATGAATTTATTTCAAAGAAATAAGCATATTGAAGGATTCTACTTACTGTGTTTTTTAACATGAATTTATTGAGTACACGGTACGAAATTTTACATACATTTTTAGAGCTTTCGAAAAATAACAAAAATTATATAATGGAGTAGGTTTCATAATTATCGTGGAATTACATAATTGAATGAATCCAAACAATAACCATTTATTTTATGCCATAAAATATAACGTGACGATTGACGTAACCAAAAACAAATAAACATAAGTAACAAGATGCAAACAAATCGACTAGTGCTTTTATATGCGATCAAAGATAAATTGATACAACATTGAATATATTACATGTACAATATATTATTAACAGCATAAATAATAAGCAAAATTTACACTATATACACAAATAGATTAAAAACAATAATATTTAATAATAAAGATAGGAAGCGCGCTACGCGTCGTAGTACTCTTCTACAACGCAATCTATCGGGAACTTGAAAATAAATACCATTTTTTTTAAATTGGCTAAATATTCTATTTCAACATGATGACATCCATAAAAACCCTCAAAAAAACATCACCTTGTCATGTTGTGTAAAACGCACATTTACCTTATTACAAACACATCAACGTCCAACGCTTACACTGTATTTGCCTACCTCACATTTCCAATTAAACTGGGAATGATCGATGCACATATTTGCCAAGTCAATAGTGTCTGCATTCAGAATAAACCCGGGTGGTGTATAATTTAGTAGTGGTGTACAAGTCTGGGCGTAGACTATATACAGTGTGTTGTGTTCGACGTCGCATTGCGCCGCCGGTAAGGGTAGGTCAGGCACACATTGCATTTTATCCGCGGCTGTATCGCACCGATGTCTGCTGCAGACGGATTGGTTTTGGGGTGATGCGTAATTAAATGACGCATGTTCGTTCATATTTTGATTGTTATTGTTTTTTTTTCTTTGTTTAGATTCGAGGGTGTTGTCACTAGATGTCTACCTACATGTCTTTCGTATTTAATAATGTTAGGGTTGGCAATTGTAAGCACTTTTTCTTAAATGACTGTTTATTTAGTTTTTTATAGAGCAACCGTTTAAAACAAAAGCTACCTAAAACGCCTCACTAAAAAACTAATCGAAAAACATGGGTGTTCCTATTTCTAAAAAAATCCTTTCCCACCTCTAGACTTTAGTATTTCCTAATTGTATTTATCGTTTTTATAAGTCTAACACTTTGAAGTAATCCTTGATATGGTCTTTCTTTGGAATGCCATGATGAGTCATGATTGTTAATAGCATGTCCTAAACACTACCTCTTAGATAGTCTTGGCATCAGATTTAAAAACGCAAATAAAAATGGTTGCGTTTTTAACAGAAATCATAATAGTAAGTTCAATTGTAGAATCCGCAGACTACAATGTAAATGCTATAAATCGTCGGTATGACCTTCGCAAACCAGACATGATTGGAGTACAACGTGGAACAGCTACACCGGCGAGGTAGCCATCGATCCACGCTACACTACTACAGTTATCGTTCACAACTAGTAGTACTATGGCGGCTGATCACGTACTCAATGTAACGCTTTGTACAGCTATTTGTGTGTATATTTGCGTAATATATACATTTGATCCTATTGATTGACGCAATATTGTGTATGTATGTTTAAAGTTTTATTTTGATGGTAAAGATAATGTATCACTATCTGCTTTGATTTATGCTTTTTACTTATTTTAAACACTTTTTGGCTCTTCTAATACGAATTAATATTGGTGACTGGTGAGTATCATTAAATTATTTGTAATCAGATTTAATGGACATAATGTACCTATGTACCTTTGGACCCAATAGGATAATGTGTGTGTCACATAATTATTTGATCCTTGAGAATATGGAACCTGCGACCCTCTAGCGTAGAAATCACTTTAACCATTGTGCTACAAACAAGTTTTTATAGATTAATAACAAGATTGATATTTCTTTTACTTAACTAATATGTAGTTGTTTCACAAATATTTCCAGACAATTTCCCTGTATGGAAGTTTCACGCATAAATATCATTTTAAACTGCAAGAGCGTGGAAATGCCGAAGATATTAAAAATGACTTGTGCCTAGACGTTGACGGTTTTAAACGGAGAAAATATATTTATTCATGCTAATATTTTATGTACAAGATGTTTTTTTAAGGTGAAGGGCAGATTTCTTAAGAATAACTGCTTAAGCTGATAAACTTTTGTACAAATTAAAATTATCTACTAGGCTGGCAGAAACAAAAGGAGTTAGCGAAAGACGTTCACCATTGAATACAACGGTCTAAAAAAGTTCACAAGTTAACGAAATAGGGGTTAGGCCATGAGTCCACTACGCTGGCCAAGTGCAGATTAACTATCAGAAATATAACTTAAAATAATACATTGGAACATAAATAACTGCATACTTCTACACCAATAAAGTATGCGAAAGTTTGTTAACCAGAATAACACAAAAGCTATAGTCCCAGGACAAGGAGAGAAGTCGCGGGCAAGAGCCTGTATATTAATATTTTCTATACACATTCCTATCATATAAGTATCGAAACATATCTATGAATACTCTGTACCCCTTCGTAGGAATCCGGGCGTGATGGTACAAGGGGTTGGTACGGCGAGACAGAGAGACGGCGGATTATTGGATGCAGACTCCGCCGCTGCGATGCAAGGGAACTGTATAAAGGGAGGCTATAGAAAATATTCACTTATAAGTTGATCAACTGCGATGAGTAAAATAAGTTCTCAATTACAATTTAAAAAATCGCTCCTAGTTGATATTTCTACGTAGTATTTCAAAATCAAATCATTTATTCATTTAGATCAAGTACATATACTTGTAGTTGTCAAATCCAGTAAGTAAATTTACCGCCAGTTCAGAAGGAAGGGCCCATGCTAAGACCTGGCAAGAAACTCCTGACCATTATTTTTTTAATTTTTAACTACATTACGTTGACTATGTAAGGAACTACCACCAATTTTTTTTTATCATATGAAGTTATCAATAGCTGCAGCCAGTGAGACTGGAAGCCGATTCCAACATAGTTGGAACAAAGGCTAGGCTGATTGATTGATAAAGCTATGAATACAGCGTGAATGGGCGAGAGAGCTTGTTACAAAAACATAAACATAGAAATAGTACATACTAGCAAGCTTTCCTCTTCATTGGTATATAATAGACTATCATATTGAAAAAAAACTCGCTGGTACTGTGTTAATACAATCATTCAATACCGCAAAATCCAGTGTATAATAAATCTAAATCTAGCTTAGTTTAAGACAATAGATTTTACAATGAACTATCTAGCTTCTGTCCACATAGATCCTATGTTATTGAATTTATGATAAAGGGAGTTAACGTGGTCTTGTATCAACAAAATAACTTCTAAAATGACGAATGAAAGATAAATAACTATTCTCACAACTTAGTAGAGAGTAGTAGAACGCACGAATTATCTCGATTATAATAAAAAAATCTGTATATTTCCAAAATAAAGTAGTTGTATCACACAGCCCACCATCAAGTGCATAAGCCAACGAGGTCAACATGTTCTAAAATCTGAATTCTGTATACCTTCGCCAGCCCCTCACCTCGCATCTAAGACTCTCTACTAAGTTATTGTACTATAGTAGGTTAGCTACAATGAATGATATGAATAAACACGGGTCACTAGCTGCAAGAGCTGTCCAATCACGTCGGACCCTCGGCGACATTGTTCAACATCATACAAATATCTTATTAGGGTAGTATTACTTACACACGAGTGAACACCCTGTAGATACAACTTTGTTGTAACACAATAGATAAAGGTAGTTGCTACATAAATATAATCGTGTACAAATATTGCAGCTCCTCAAATTATAAATTGGATGTTTTCTAGATCAGAGGTGAACTTTTAACATTTAATCTTTTAAGACGTGGAAAACGTTGTTGGTTTCACATATAAGAAGTACCTATTTGTATTACTTTATAACAATGTAAGTGTGTAACTGTTTGTTTTTCCCTAAATAAATAAATAAATAATCAATCCTTTATACTCATAATATAAACCTGGTGAGTTCGTTTGTCAGTGTGTTTGCTTGTTTGAACGAACTAATCTCAAGAACTACTGAGTCGAACTGGATTCGTCCGCATGAAAAGGTTATCTGTAGTAAAAATTTTCCTATTTGTGTATCTAGGTTAATTTCAATTCAATCAGTCGAAAATTAACAAAGTTTCATACAAACTTTAATCCCCAATTTGTCTAATCGGAGTGGAATAAAAAAAACACCCGATTACAAATGACAACTAATTAGTCTAATGAAGTACTAAAACAAACTAAAAGCCTATTGATTTTACGAACAAAGATAATTCAGGCATCTAACTTAACTGTCCCGGCTGCATCCGGACCGGCCGCCATTTTGAGTAGCAGCGCCGCGAATTAGTTCAGCAAATTAGCCGATTAACTACACATTTGCATACCACTAACTAACTACGGAGCACCATTAAGTTATTGAACAAATACTACTGGGTATTGGACTTGTGGTTAATTCTCTATGTATATGTACCTAGATAGATACACCTTATATACTGTATGCATATTTACTTTGTGCAAGGTATATCACATACTAATAGTAAGTTTTCTAATATAAAGAAATATAGGTAATAATAGTATTCAAGAAACAATTTCATTTATGGTATATTGATATACCACTTCTGGATGAGTAGTAGACAGATTATCAGCTTTTATCTTATTATCGTATGGTTAGTGGTTAACCTAGTGTCAAAGTTGTTCAAGCCGCCCTAAAGGCCTTTGACATGGCTTAACGACTGTTATCATAGTAGACAACAACCGGGACCGACGTCTTACGTGCCCTCCGAAGCACGGAGACGCCTAACTCAAATACCACTATGCGGTCACCCATCTATAAAATAACCGCGATAACGGTTGCTTCACCCACAGATCGTTGTCAGACCGGTGAGCGCAACTGGCTATGAGCGCCTCAAGATTAACAGCAGGAATTATGACAGTTGTTTAAATATATTTTGCTTACACTTTATCTAGTCAATATCTGGCACTTATTCATAAGCTGTGAAACTAGCCTTTAGTCTGATTGATCTGACATTATTATCTTAGAAAAAATCACAGTTATGCGCTCTTTATTATTTTATTTATTTATTTTTATTTATTTTCTCTTTGCAGCTAAAAGTAACCTTTCCTATATTTTCAAGAAATACTGTTTTCATCTCTAACTGGACGGGAAATACTTATATTTTCTTAGAAACTAAAGAATACTCGACGTATCCTGTTTATAAAATGAAATGCTTTTGTTACAAGTTTCTATTTCTGTGTACCGACTACCGGACGGAATCTATAATAAGACCGGTTGCATTAAGCTGATCAAGTTCTAAATAAAATATTATAAAGAAATGTATGTAACTTAAATAAAAAATAGATTTTATGATTTACTTACCTTACGTACCTACGCCATGTGACTCTGTTGTGACTCCCATTGCCGATACTTCAGACTCCTTTTTTGTCAATCCTGTTTGCACAGCAGATGTTGAAATTTTAATAAGAGAACTAAAAGACAACAGTGCTCCGGGACTAGACGGAATTACAAATAAATTTGTAAAATTTGCGAAAGATCATATAGTGGTACCTCTAACCCACATCTTTAACCTAAGCATAGCTACAGGAACTTTTCCAGAAATTTGGAAGATCGCAGTAGTTACACCAATACATAAAGGAGGCGCGACCGATGATCCCAATAACTTCAGACCTATTTCCTTGCTCAGTACTTTTTCAAAACTGCTAGAAAAAATAATTAACAAACAACTTGTCGGTTTCCTCGAATCGCATAACCTTCTCTCAAATCAACAGTTTGGCTTTCGTCGGGGCAGATCTACCGAACATGCCGTTACACAGCTAACCAACGTTGTCGCAAAATATCTCGATGAAGGATTGGCATGTTTGGGTGTTTTCCTTGACCTGGCGAAGGCCTTTGACACTGTTTCAATTCCTATTTTACTCAGGAAGCTTGAGGTTGTTGGGATCAGAGGAGTCTGTCTGGATTGGTTCCGTAGTTACTTAACTGGTAGGAAACAACGCACAAGGGTGGAACACTTGAGTGACGAGCACGATGTCGCGTTCGGTGTCCCGCAAGGCAGTATACTCGGTCCTACCTTGTTCCTTGTATACATCAATGATCTTTCGACAAATTGCCCATTAAACGCAGACATAATCAATTATGCAGACGATACGGTGATTATATTCAATGATAAGTCTTGGGATGAGGTACTACGCACTGCACAAGAAGGCCTCACACGTGTATGGGAATGGTTAGACTGGAACCTAGTAACATTGAATATAACAAAAACCACCTACATTTGTTTCCACAAAACCATTGCTTCCGCACCAGAACCGAGTATGAACCTCGTGGTACATACCTGTGGAACTTCAAGCTGTCACTGTCCGCCAATATCGAGGGTCAAGAACACCAGGTACCTGGGAGTAATAATCGACGAAAAACTCACCTTCGGGGAGCATGTTGTTGCCATGTCTGCAAGAGTCAGAAAGCTCATTTACGTCATGAAGCAACTTAGGGACGTGGCATCAGCAGGCCTCCTGAGGACGGTATATGTTACGCTCGGACAATCCCTCTTGGAGTACTGCATCTTGGCGTGGGGTGGTATTGCGGCCTGCCATCTAATTCTATTGGAGAGAGCCCAGCGTGCAGTGCTCAAAACCATGCTGAAAAAGCCTTTCCGGTATCCTACCGTGGACCTCTTCAGCGACACTCATGTACTTAGTGTGAGGAGATTATTTATTAAAAAAAATAACTCTCTTAACGCATAGGGAGGTTATTTCTTCAAACAATTATCAGGACATGGTCGGGAAACGCGTGTTTACTCTCCCCCTTGTAAGAGTTAATACAATCTTCTCCAAAAGGTTCTCCTTCACACTGAAATCTTACATCTATAACAAAATAAATAAATATTTCAACCTCCACCTCCTGTCGTACCACGAAGCAAAGGTCAAATTAAATAAGGGATTACTCACCTGGACCTATGATGAGACTGAATGTATGTTAAAAAGAATTACTTAGTTGTTGACTGGTTTAATTCTCCGTTACTTTGCAATTATTACTTTTGTTTAAATTAATTATTATGACTGCCTTAGCTTTTAGTGTTCACAATATATTACATCATAATAAATGTTACGATTATTAAATACTTAAATAGATATATATTATTCATGTTAATTCATTTTATCTAATTTAATACTTGTTAATTAACTATTTTAAATTCTCAAATCTGAAATTATATTAAGTAAATGTTACGCTTTTGTTCACTACCGCATAATGTACTGTATAAATACGTACCTGATAAAATTCCCTGCAGGACAGGCTCAGCCTAGTGCAGGGGTTTTTGTCCAATAAGTGATTGGAATTTACGTTTTGATTTAAATTTTATGTATCAAACCTGAATTTGTAATTTCTTTTGGGAATAAACTATTACTATTACTATTACTATTTATTTAGTTAATTAATGTCTTATTTATTTTTAGCACAAAGTTTTTTTTATTAAATATGTTATGCTATTTGACTCAGTTCAAATATTTCGTATTACTATTATCCAGGATTCAAATGTATCTGGACATAAATATATATGAAATAATATATGTAAATGTATATTGACTATCAGTTGGTATAATGTATAATTTACTTTTGTTTATAAGTGTATATGTTTGTGTATTAACAACACAAATAATAATAGTCATGAGCTAAATCATTTTCTACATAAAACATACTATTGTAAAACATATAAGGACTAAAAAATATCTTCTCTATCGATACACAAACAATACTTCCGGTTCATAAGCTCGTTAAGAAAAAAGTAAACAAGCTTTATTATTCAATTTGTTTCTCAAACTTCCGGCCCCATAGAGTATGTCATTATCCGGAATGTCTTAAAACGAGATGGGAATACGAAATAAGAGGAAATCAATCCCCTTCGAATAAATATAAAGCCAAGAGCGATCACGTGTTTCACCTAAAACATTTAACTAAAACGCATACAAAAAATTCTTTTAAATTCAACATTTTTGTTTTGTATTTTTAACAAATGTTGCCAGTGGCACTGTATCGCTGTAGGCCCGACTAAACATATTCGTAGCACGCGCGTAGACCAGCTACGATAGCGCGCGTAGCGTGATGTCACGTAGGCATTGTCTACGCCCGATACAATGTGTTCCTATTTACTTACTAATTTCATAGCTCTACGGAATGTTTCTTTCAGCTTTTGAGGGTGGTAGGATAGGTAGAGCTTTAAATGAAGATGAAACTCGTATAATTCAAAATTGATAATTCATATTCATATATGCTAATCAAATATTTTATTACACCTAATATTACAGCAGCTTTTATATTCATTCTGTGATAAAAGAATAAGCATAATCATTTAATAAATTAACATTTCCTCGTATTTTCTCTTCCAAAAATACCTCACAATTTAATATCCAGATTCTTAATCAACAAGCAGAGGAATTAAAACAAAAGCTAAAAACAGTCGGGCTCTCGTATATCAAACGTCATTTCCTCATTTTTCCCAAAAGCGAACGACCGGGCGTTAGCAAAACGTACCAGGGCCGCATAAAGTACAGGCGGGTGTGTGCAGGCGGCTGGTGGTAGGCGTGCGGCGGCCGGCGACGCGACGAGCGAGGCGCATTGCAGGCGGGTGAACGGCCGCGCATCGATCCTACCCCGCCCCCCGCGCCCCGCAGCCCCGCCGCTTGCGTAACCCCCCCTCCCTCGCTTATGTAACAGTGACGCGGTTTGCGTGATCGTTTCCTGATTTTTGCTGCATCTCAATTGCAGTAATTATGCGGCGCACTCTGTTTTATTGAAGTGATATGATAACTGTAGTTGATATGGGGTTGGAATCCACTGAAAACTTATAAATGAAAAGTGGCGGGAAAATTTAACCCTGTAATGCACTTCCGTCTGTAATGTTTCGCCGAAAAAAATACGGATTCAGAATATAATAGAGGGGAATCGTAAACGTAATAAATGCATTGAAATATTACATAATCAGGCACTTGTTTTGTTTATAAGTTTGAGCACTTAAGTTTTATAAACCTCTTTAAACAGCGCGGTATCCCATAAATTATAGTATCTAACTATTTATTCTACAAACAGTATACCCTGGTATTATAATCTATCAATCACTGTGAATACATTTACAGAGATTTCTACATACGATAACCGTTTTTATAAGTCAAGTAAATGTTTCACCTGTATTCATATATCATGTAAAATTCATATCTTTGTTCCCATAGTGGCCCCTCCGAAGGCGCTGTGATATATCGGACCACATTAATTAACTCTAGTCAAGGCAGCCCAGTCAACGTTGAATCGTGGCCAATTTTAAACCCAAAGTATTTTATTGCAAGGGAAATAAATATATCCCCCTTGTCAACTGCTTAGCATTTCTTTTTTCCTGACGATACTTTTCTTGTACCAGGGAAGCAGATGTACTAAGGAGCATTGTTGCCTTTTGGCGCATTAACGCGGTTCGAGGGCACAACAAACAAATCCGCTTCGTATGTTGGTATTAAACCGAAAATAAAAGCTGATAAATCCATTATATTAATTGTTAAGCAAATAAATCAGTTCTGAAAATGATACGGTTGCTATAGTTACCTACCTGTTAAAACTCGAATTATCTAATAATTTAATTATAATACAAGTCATATGTAGCTGTAAGGCAATTAGTAGAATAATATTACTATTAATGTTCTAGTATAAGATTTAAGAACATTGTGGAACATTAGTCTTATTAATGGGAAAACCTAGTTTACGCCAACACACCCCCGGGCACATTACTAACATGAAATTCCTGTAAAATAAATTCAAGAAAGGGAACAGCTACCAGATCCCTTAGAAAGATGAAGTGGCTTACTACAAATTATAAATGCTTTACTAATTTGTTGTAATAACTAAAGCTAAAAAAAATGCCAAACAAATTCTAAAAATATAAAAGAAACTGATGATATAATTATGTATAATCAATAAAAATCAAATCACTAATTGATTAAAAAATGATTTGACCTAAATAAGTAACAATCAAGTTACATAGACAGCACATGGAATTAAAACAAAAGAGGAAGCTACGGGCCGTAGCGGGGTTACGGCGTAGCCGGGGTGCGGTCGGCGACCCCTGGCCGTGAACGGGGGCGCGCCGAGCTAGCGCCGCACTGCCCCGCCGCCCGCGCGCCGCGCCGCGCCCCGCACACCCCCCGGCACACCGCTACACTGGCTGTGTAGCCACGTGCGCCCCTCACATACACAGGCTGCTGTAGAACCACCGCCGCAACCTCTAAATTTCCCGAATGCAGTTGCACGTCGGCCATATGCTTTGGTCTTGTTACTCGTTGTTCCGCACTCTACATAATATGTGCTACGTTATATATCGGCTACGCTGCGTTTTATAAACTCTACGTTTGTTTGTTTGTTAGTTATAACTGTTTTGCGTTACTGTTTTGAAAACAATGCTTAGTTGCAGTAACCATCGTAATCGACCTTATTTATATCAAAATGTAACAAATTTGATTGAAAATGATTTCTGAATAATATAAATAAAATCAGAATTAATTCCTGTAACGATTAAACTTCCTTTGTTAATAATTAATAAAAATAAATACATACTGTATCAATATAACTCAGCTCAGTCACGCACACGACTACACACATAAAAGCACACATGCACGGTCGCCCAGTTCTGTTCAAAGCGTCTCCCGTCAGCGCCACACCCCCGGCGTTGTACGAACAGGGCGGCACTCACACAACGATATCATCAAAGAAAAATCTATGCTTGTGTGAGTTATAGACGTGTAGCGACACTGTGGAGGGTTTGCTAGTGTGCTTGGAAAATGTATGTTAATGTGGTACTTCCGCGTTGTAGTGTATTGGTGTCACGCGCACACTGACAGTCGCAGTGAGTAGTAGGTAGTGGCGGGTCGGAGTATCGGCACGGCGTGCGCGTGTGTGCGTGGGGTGCATCGACTCTGCTTCCTGTTCCGCAGAGTACAACGGCCCCGGGCCCTGATTTATGTTCGTTCGTTTGAAGGTTTGCGTGTTATTGTGACGTTTCCAACTCATTTGACTATGAATGTATTTTTACCATTATATTGCCTTGATTGATCAATATAAACGGAAAAATTAAATATGTTAATAAGGCATTTCCAAAATTTATGAGCCGCGCCTCAAATTTTAGTGCGTTAATGCCATAAAATATTTTCTATTACTTGGATAAAATTACATAAATAGTAGAAGTAAAATTAGTTGAAATATTTTTACTGTCAGAGCTGAAAGCGATCAATTCTGTAACAAAGGAAGGAAACATTTTGCTGAACAAAATCTACTAAAATCTATCACCGGATAGTAGTAAATGCTAAAGGTTGCTTGTTGCTTGGTTCAAAGGCTACAAAGCTATACAACGTACTATCTTACGTCGTCATAACATATATAAAAATATTATACATTTCAAAGAATACATTAATGTTTACCCCACAAACGCTGAATCTCAAAGTCATACAGTAAATCAAAGTGTGCAGCTACCTGAAAATCAGTAAATCGTCAACGACATTTATACGACCCTACTCACATTCAGCAAATACCCATGGAAAAAAGCCGCTAAAAATAGCTGCCTACCTCCTATAAATACATGCCAGCCTGGTAAGACGGTTGAACATATCGCATTTACCGTCAAAGAATCAGGTTGAGCCGACATTCGTCACGACGCCTTCCTTACGACAGACGAACGGCGGCTGAATTCTAAACGATGCCAATAAACATTTCGCATTCGGTTGGTTTTGGCGGCAAAGTAGCTGTATGCATCGCGACTTTATTTTGGCCTAATTTTTAGCAAGTTCTTTGAAGTTTTCCTCTTTTTTTGCAGCGAATTTTGCAGGCGATGCTTTGGGTTTGGAATGTTAGTTCTCCATGTCACAGGATAGGAAGTAGCTATTAAAAGGGGGTGTTAAAACTTAAGTTTAATACGACACGCCTGACGTCAAATCAGCTACACTTCGCAGTTCACAGTAAAGCAACAATGTATAGAAACAAGACTCATATTTTTCCGTACAATTGACAGACTTCAAAACATGGCCGCGGCGAGCAGGCTGCCAGCAGTAGATTGTATTTGCGACGAAGTGTTCCTGCAATATCATTCTGTAACCTAGCCACCGCACCTGACTACCGTATTTCAAACTTTTGTTATATTTACTCTTTTGTTCCCCTCGCCAACTCTTTTTTAAACAAGTCGGAAAAATATCAGAGTGGAATTGTATTTCCTGCACACAGAACGCTTCTTGCGCTCATATTTCCCGTTACGGTTAGCTACCAGGCTTGCAGAGTTTATTTAAAGGTAAAACACCTAAATAAACTCTCCGAGGTCTATTTTCGTTTTCTCTGAAAGGGTCATTGAAGAACCGAAGACGCCATTCATAAATCGACTTGGTTCAACGGTGTTTGAACTTTGTAATTTTTTTATCAATTACATTACAAACGGTAATATTAAATAAATATGAATAAGAATTATAGACCGCAAAGAAATACTCATCTTCGTCTGCTTCAATCACATGATATGTCTCAATAACAGCTTGAAACGAGACTCTATCCCTAACATGCAGTGTTGCATTTTTAACCTTATCCACACGCTCTCGAATGCAACGAGAAAAGAAACAAACAATTCAGAATCCACAAATCAGGGGAGTTCAAAAATTCATTGGCCAGATCAATCGCAATTACAAATTCACCACGTTAGCTCTGCAGTTAAAACGTAACAAAAAACAAACGACGGCTGAAAAAAGACTAGGCTTGCCGCCCGACACTCCCTCTGTGAGAGTATTAAATATTTAATATGCTTTTTCACTAGTCTGCCGCACGTCCCCGCAAATGGATCAGTCTGTCTGTCTGCACACTGTACGTACTTACACAGTCTGTGAGTTATATACGAGTGCGCCCTAGGGGTGACATATCAACGATTTAAATTGTAGGGCTGTTCATATTGATTTATGAGAACGATGATTTGTTATAAATTGTGGTTGGGTATCCGAAAATGGTTGTCGATATTTTGGTGACAAATTACATTGGTTTGAAATATTCTGGTTTTGGTAGCTGGGTTTTTTTTACTCTAGATTTTGTTTTTAAAAGTAACTACACTCATTTTGAACCCAGTGGGAATGCTGGACACATTTAATAAGTAAAGGCAGTAAGTATGTGCTGGATAAATATATGCACATTGAACGTAGTATTTGTAACAGTATATTACAAAATGTTATGAAACATAAAACAGTGGCCTTTAGATTAGCTCTTTATTCTGAATTACTTATTCTGTATTAACCACAAAAAAGGGATAGAGCACAAGTTTCTTCCTTTTCAACACAGAATAAGCAATATCTCCTACAATATTGTTTCGCAAAGACACACTTAAATGATCTAATTTTTATATTTATCAATCTCGCAATACGATAACAAGCTTGTATAAAGCAGCATATTTGTTAGTTATCGATGAGCCGTTTCCATAGGTAGTGTAGGTACAGTGCGATGAGTCAGACGCGCCGCACGCCGCGGGCAGACGCCGGCGAGCCAATATTTGCACGGCACACCGAATGACTGCACACACTAACAGATATCATATACTACGATATACTATACTACGATATTTCCAGTACTATCAGTGAGCTTGTGGCTCTTTCAGCTTTGCAATATAAGTTATGTGTAATGAATGCTGCTTCAATTAATTATGGCATGCGCTTTCGAATCAGACTGTTATGAATGATAGAGCAGGTTGTTAAGAGATGTACATTTTTTATCGGAATATTTGATTCCCTACTATTAATTCGATCTTTTTGTCGTCTGACCTTACTTATCTTTTAAGAAAAAGTGTCTGTTATAAATTATGCTGCCTACAAAATAAGTAAACTACGAATGAATTGAAATGTGATCATTAATTTTAGCATATAGCTTGCAAAGGACTACAAACTTTATAACAAAGTTGCAATCTATCGGTTTCAAAGGGCCGACAAGTGAACGTTTGCTCTGCAAACCTTGCCAGATGCGCCTTAAAACGGTTCCCTTGTGAACCACTTGCTGCTTATGATATCCTGGTACAACCTCAATATTTGTTAGAAGTCTATTGTTTCCTTGTTTATACCAAATACAGCGGAAAATCAAATATTTAAAGTGTAAGCTGATTAAAGATTAAATGCGATAAAAACGCTTATTTAATATTTTTTATTAAAAACAGTCTTAGTAATCTTCGGAACCACAAAATAAAATAATAATTACCGTTAGCTAACTGAGTGAAGAGAATAGATCATAATTTTCACCGATTTTATAACATTTTTTACTATTGCTCGGCTCTTTTTGGCCGTAGCGTAATGTTATATAGTCTATAGCCATCCTCAATAAATAGGCTATACAACACTATAAATGTTTTTTTCAATTCGCACCAGTAGCTCCTGAGATTAGCGCGTTCAACCAAACAAAAAAACTTCAAATTTATAGTATTAGTATAAATTGGGCTTGTTACCCCACAAAGATGGCGAATATTGGTGAAATATACAAATTAATTAAACAGTATTGCCACAACGCAGTTAGAAAACTCCCATAATTTGTGGCGTAATTTTTTAATTTTTATTTTAAGTTTCCCTCTTTCCTCTCGAGTACTCCCTTTTAGGGGTGGAAAGAACCCTTTGAAAGGGTATTACAAGTGTTGATATAATTTTCTCCATTTGTAAGAGTTGAACAGACGAGTAAAAGATTACTTTTGTAATTATCTACTTTCATTGTTACTTTTCTTTCCTGCTTTGAAAGAGTGTGCACTTGAACATGATGTGGTTTCAAATTGTCTTTGCTTTCACTTAACGGTAAAAGTACTCACGGTTAATACTTAAAAATATCTATTTTATGACAAATCACACACGGTCATCTGATTCCAAACTAAGTAGAGCTTGTGCTATAGTACCAGGCATTAGGCAACTGATAAACATACTTCAAAATACATACCCATGTTGATAGATTTACAATCAGGCTCAGAGCGAAAATTCGTGCTCATCTCACAAATATTTGTCCTGGGTGGGATTCGAACCCACCACACGCAACGCTACGGTTATTGCGACGAGCTGTCAAAGTTAACCACTGCGCCAAATTCAGCGACTATATGTCGTTTTAGTATTTTCTTATAATATCATAAAAGATTGTGCTCTCAACTTAATTGTATTGTCATATCTTATAACGATCTAATAATAGCGTAAACAAAAAAACTTTCGCGAAGTAACAAGCAAAACAAATAAATCATAACAGTTTTCCCGCTGACGGTACACAAGTTAAACTTATGTACGAACAGTCTGATTGATCAATAGCCAATGGTGAAATGACGACACACATGCAAATAACGTGTTTATGTACACACGCACACATACGCAGTTATGCGTTCTTTGTTGTATAGCTGCATTAATATGTCTGCTTAATTTTACTCCAAAAACGTAATTATAAAGTTGCAAAATCTATGTTGCGTTATTGAAAATGTTTGACTAACATTGAACTAAGCTTCTAATTCCCGATTTCTGAGTACATTTAGCGGTAGTTTATCTAAACTACCGGTTATTTTCAACAGCGTTTAAATTCATGTAACGATTTATATGAATTTAAACGCTGTTGAATAGATAAACTACCGCTTAATGTACCTCATATACCGGGGGTAAGACGAGTTATTGGTATCTAGAGGTAGAGGCTGGATGTTTTTCCTAGTAATTGCGAGTACCATTGTGGTGAGAGGATTAGTCAGCCTAGATTCTGCGTTACCGAATTTAGCCGAACCTAGCTGCTTCCAGGGTGCGCCGTGGTTAGACTCCTATCAGGCACCTATCCACCCACTAAACTAATCTTTCATACAGAAATGCATTTTTTTTTTGGTGGTCCTTTGTGACACACAACATTTTCATCTGTTATTCATGTAAGTACAATTTGAATATGTGTGTGAAACGTAATAGCGCATGAATGAATTCAAAACACCACGCATGTGTCCACCGCCTAAACTAACAAAATATTGACGATCCGTCTGTGTACAGTCACGAACACATTCTGTATGCTGCAACGACTTTGCGTCCAAAATGCTATTAGCTTTTATGACAAAATCTGCATTCAGACAACGAGTTATTTTTACAAACGCGCGTTTTTTTCAACGTTTCGTTCAACACAAACGTGCAATCAAGTTTAGTGCGTTCATTCCGACAGTACTATCGATGAATTGCCTGCAATTTCTTGGTTTAAATATAAAAACACTCTTTGGGAGTCAGCTTGTTTATGAAAAGATGAATTTAAAGCTTTGCTATTTAACAGGCAGCTGGATTATAAAAAAGAAATGAGTTTAGTTAGAAAAAACAAAAAATATATTTTCTATATTTTGTAAAGAAGGATCTACTTTTGTAAATAAACTTCAACTACTGTTATCTTAAGCATTGCACTATTCGGTGAAGCACACTTCCTTTCAACCACCTCAGAAGGCACAAAAACACTCAAAAGTCTACAATCATTACATCTGTTCATTACTCTACAATTTACATACACGAAATTATCAGATAATAATTATCATAATGGACAGTGCAATGACCTAGCCCACCTGTCTGATATATCTGCACCACCACACTACTGATGTTTGCCATCATCACATACATCTGGTGTACACACATCGCACATAATGTTAGCACTGTGTTGCAGTTGGAAAACACATTTGCAGTGTTATCGATTGACATGAGAGAGAGATATTACTGTGGCGTCTGATTGAAATCCGTATCATTGGTTTTGGTTTAACCTTATTGGTGCACAATTTGACAGTTTATTAAGTAGGCTTTGCAGCTGGCGAATAATGATTTTTATAAATTTGTTGCAGTCAAAACTCTTCACCAGTCAAAATAAAAGTAGGTAAATACTTTTGTAGCGGGGCTCCGCCGACATCTTCAAACCTACGTTAATTTAATTTTCGTCTATTTTGATATTACATCATTAATATCTTATGTGAAATTTCGTTAATACAGGCTACATCCCAGTCAAATAGTGATCTAAAACTCTGTTACTGCAAAACTTATATTAAAGTTATATGTCATTATTATTGCAGGCAGGTGTACCTTGGTCATTGAACACCATGTTAATTAATATCAACACCTTGTTTACTAATACCATAACAACTTTCTCCTTTTAAAAGTCGATAGGCGGAATAAAAGTTCACAGTAGTAGGTAGAAGTAATTAATACTAGTAAAAAGTAGTACTACTCTTTCTGTTGAAGGATAATGTCCTGTAGCTTGCTTCTCTACTCCTGTCGTCTACCGACAACCAACCTGTCATCAAGAAATTTTGTATGAAAATCTGATCAGCGCCTCTAACGGGCGTCGTAGGAACTATTTTGGCAGTACATTCTAAATGTCAATATTTCGATACTCGACAGTACCGACTGTACAGAATGGCGCTAATGCTCAGTTGTGTTGTCCACCACAACACAATAAAGCTTACAATATATGTCCCATTACAGGACTATGATTTTATAACATGGGCGCACTAAGAGGTTTGGCTCTTATCTCGCGCGCCCTGTTATTTGACAAGGAAACGAAGGGAGACTGGGGGAGTATTGACATAAATTTAAGTCCTTGTACAGTGTCGAGGACCCCTAGAAAACCGGCACAATTAGCGGTAATTTTCAACTTATTTTGCACTTAAGCGAACAACTGGATATTCGAGAAAAAATAGTAGAAATGAATACTCGTTTTCCACCAGTTTTAATGAAGGATTATATATAGTTAGGGATATATACTTCGAGCTGTATATGAGGTGCTCAATTAGGTACATGTTTAACTTAAGATGATATTATTATGAGTGCGTGTGCGTTGCGACGAACTAGCTTTAGGCTGAAATTAAATGCAGTTGTTCAAACGTAAGTTTTATAGCAAGATTCCGCAAGTATATGTATATGTTTTCGTCCTTGTATGACATTACAAACGAATCTATACGTGTCCAAAACTGTGCACAAACATATAAAACGTATAAATCAACATAGATATATAGTATTCTTACCCCTCCAACTTCCTTACGCACGAAGTCCCACATAAGGAAATGAATCTTAATGCTCTTTTCCTCGGAGGAAATACAAAATATATATTTCTAATGTATCTGTGAAATATTTGTGGAAAACATGTAGGGCACGCTACGAAATATATGCTATAGTTAAAGTAATTTCTACAAATATTGAGGTCTATATTTTTAAGGTCAAAATAACCAATTGCTGGCGATTACGCCAAATAGAACATAGACTTTGTTAAAATAATCAAAAGTAAATAGGTATTTGTCTTAACGTAAAATATTAAACGTTATAAATAGGCTTGCCGTTTCTTTCCGCGCATCATTTTGGTTATTACTTAGATCGTGATATTTAATATTTTTCCTTATCCCCGTTACACCATAGGGACTTCAGTATCTAATTATCAGAAATTATACTTTATGATACTTTAACTTTCAATATCAACTTTTCGAAACAATTAATACGTTACAGAAATGGAAGATTTCCAGTGACGAGAGGTTTCTTCCTAATGTGTGTAGGTAGAGTTAACTAGAACAAATTAGAACTGTTTGTTTAAGGAAAATAACAGAAGACTGCCTTCACTAACCGTGGGAGTAGAAGAAATAACTCCAATATAACATCTGTGAAAACCACATTATTTAACATTTTTTAGTATTGTCTATATAATTGCTTTTACAACTATCTAATACACCCAAAAATCCTTTAAAGATTCGAAAACCCGGTACGTGTATTGCATCGACCAGTAATCTATCCCTGTCAGACATGACATATGATGTTACAATTAAACATGAGGCCGCTACATTAAATAGATTTGTCAAGATATGCATTAAATCGAAAAATATAGGTGCAGACAATCATTTTAACTTTTAAAAGGCGTTCAAAATTAATTAACACATCCTTGGCTTAACTAAGGATGTTGAAACATGCCAGCGCTATTATCATCGTCCTTGCATTCGCTATAAATACATATATTTACTGTTATCCGATCAAGTTTTATAATTAAGCCTTAATTCCGTTGTTCTTGTTGTGTTTAAAGCGCAACGTTCTGTTTATATGCAGGTCTGCAGGTGCGGGCAGGTCATACACACTCGATCAGTGGCATTCAGTGGCATGCCGATCTGACGTGGCTTTTTCATACTACTTTTATTCGAATGGTAGATAAATATTAAATATTATAAAAAGGAAACGTTTGGAAGTAAACAACGATAGTAATACAAACATTTAAGAAACTTTTTGTTTTCATTTTGTAAATCAAATTGGGTTAATAATATATGCAATTTTGAACAGTTTTGATGAATCATGTACAACAATGCAATAGTCTAAAATCAGGAATATTATTATTTGTCCACAGCATGTCGTGTAGGGAGGGAGCGCCGAGTCCTCGACCCCATTACACCCCTCCGTGACCCGCGTACGACCAGGGCACCATGAAACGAGAGTAATACAATTAAACACCTTACTGGACTACCCTGTATCTTCCGATCGCTGACGTCAGAGGAAGCGTTGTCACATTCCTGTCAAAAGGTCCTATGAGACACACTATCGAGCTATATCAAAATACCTTCATAGTGATTCATAAGTAGATGGGAACCAAAGGTATTTAAAGGTATGTTTAACTTAATGTTTACTTTGTTATGGTATATAAATTAAAGTTTGTTGAAGAATAACATGAGATAATAGCAAAATTGTAGAAAAAAAATAATTGCTATGGTAGTCACGACAACTAGGTATAATACCTACTATAGCGCCAAAATAGATGTTCTTGTCCTTCTCATACGGAACAAACATTTATGTGATTAGCACAAAACAGAAAGTACTTTTAGATAATGAGTAAACTTTGTGTCCGTAATTTCTCAGCAACACGAGTTATACACTTAGGTCATAGTTTTCTTTATGAAAGGGATTATCTTTACTGAAAATATACATAGGTACATAGATACATAATATCATGCCCTTTTCCCACAGAGGTAGACAGTGACCAAAGAACGCCACTTAGTACGATTGTAGAAGTTTGAAAACTACCTATGCCTCATTTCCATCCATGCATCTTGTCATACAGGATTGAAAATATGTTAAACAAAACCTCATAATATTATATTAATATGTTGTTGACCTATTACTGAAAGGCTTTCCTTCAGTCTTGACAAGAAAGTTTGTAATAGTTAAGAAACTATTAGGTGTATAAGTTGGTCATGTTTGCCGCCCACGTAACGTCCAGATTAGATGTTATTGATGTTAAATAACTACTTGTACAGATTACGAATTAGAACATTACACATTATTTAGAACACAGCTTAATTAATAAATAAGAGAGAGCTGGGATAGTACGGTAGCCAAGTTCATGGTGAACGTTGCCATGTTTAAAAGCCTTCATCTAAAACTTAACTACTGAGTAATTTAGTCTTTCGGTCTTTTAAAAATGGCTTAAGCTTTGTTAGACTACTATACTTGAGTAGGAATGCACCGGCATCCTGTATAACAAAAACTCTTACCAATACTTTCATCGACTGTATACGAAGTCATCAATACAAAATAGATAACAAACATTGTACAAAGCATTTCACTCAACTCACCCTCCACCTAACTTTTACTTTATATTTAAAAGCTTCTGTCCCTATTTTATCGTCTTAATCAAATCAAATGCAATTAACAGTGTAATAAAATGTCCATTACGTTATCAGTTCAATGAAGGGCTCTGGCAAAAACAATTTTGTGACCAAGAATACATCATAAAAGGGATGAACGAATGCATATTAACGGGAACATTAACATACATACAATACGCATATGTTATCGACAGATCCCTTACCAAGCAGATAAAAAATAGCGACTGTCGTTACTGCTTATTTTGAATAAATACGAATTAATTACCTGCAACATTTTAACGTGTAATTGATATGCGATGGAGTTTTAATAAGGCTTAAGCCTGCTGATATATAGCAATGTAGAGATGTACCTAAATATTTGTTTAATTGAGATTGTACATGGAACATTTTAATTTATTTAGTGCCAAACTTATTATCAGTTACGATTACTAGTTCCTACACAATTAATACTTAACAGTGTACCTACACTTTATAGATAGGTGTAGAAAGCGTACCTATTTTTCAAGGCATAATAATAAAACCTTACCAACAAAGGCAGCAGCAAAGGGCTGAAACTTCAAATGACACCTTTACCTATTCTAGTAGATTTAAATCGCGACCTCTTGCTGGGTTCTCATCTCCTGGTAGCGAGGGTGCGCGCTATGGGGGCACATGACCTAGTTTCATCGAGGGCTGCTTCCTCTAACGGTGTGCACCATCGATCCATGGGGCACTGATACGATAAACCTATAGGAACGGAATCGTGAAACGATATTATTTACATATTCTTGTTGGAAACGGGAAACCTAGCTGGATATTTTATTTTAAATCTTATTAGATTATGTTTGTTAAATGTTTATGTAATCAAATATAACCTACAAAAATATATTAATGAAAATCGTAGGTACTTACTTTTAAACTTACTTCACTTACTCTATGTTGTACCATTTTTGGGAAAATGTCTCCTCCATTATTTTCCATCGAGCTATACCTATTTAAACCACTGCTAGCCTCTTCGCCAATATTGTTATTTATGAATTTGCAAATGACAAATTTTGTACTGTTTACAAATTCCAACCGAAAAAAACTGATTTGCATAACACATTTGGTATATAAAAGGTATCAAAAATAGAATCCGTAACATCTAACATCTAGTTTAACTCAACCATCGCATCGCTTAGGTACCTACCTACCATCAGTTCATTATTCCAATTTCTTTGTTAAAAATTGATAAAGAAACCGCATTCACATATAAACAAACAGCTATCGCACTAATTACGATAACTTACCAATAATTAGAGCAGATAATTTACCTTTCCCCTTTCCATTGTTCGTTGCAACTAATTACAGAAAAGTGCAGCAGGTGGGCACAAAAGTTAGTGCATCAACCATATAATAATGTGGCCGGACAACTCGCCGTAAACACGTATAACACTCTTGTCAGACTTATTGCACGGTGCATAGGTCGTGTACCTGTACTGAGTCACATTCGAACGCCTGGACCTTTCTAGAACGATCGTAGGTATGCGCATTGTATAGCCAATTTAATGTATTACTTATAGTGTGTTTCTTAGTTTTACTGTCAACGTTTACGCTTAAATGAACACGAAATGGCATAGCAGAGTCATTATAGCAATGTCATTTGCTACACCTACAGTCTAATTTTATTAGTATCTAGAAAAAATATTAAGGTACTTTTCAGAGAGCCATCAATCACTAACGGTTGTCTTCTATGCTTTTAATTTAATAACCTTAGATATTGTTAACAAACCTTATTAAATCTAAAAGAGCAAACTACATATCCTGCTCTACATTCAAGCCTTAAAAATGAGACGCAAGATGAGTCGTTCCCATGCCTATTAAACTTTTTAAGGTCAACAAAAACGAACAATGATCATTTTTCGTCGCCGAAATAAAAAGAAGACAATGGACAGTTGAAAAAGTTGAAGACGTCCACGTAGAAGCACCCACAGCTGGCTCGACGCTTTCAATCTGAGCAGCTGGCATTATCCTTATTATCCTAGATATCGCCTCAAGAAATCCCCGGCCGGCTTCGGTCGCTGCCAGTCAACGGACCAACAAAGCCTTTATAAGCAACACAAACGATGCGGGTGTCAGCTGCCGGGCCAGCTTGCGCCATAAAAAATAGGCCAATAACTCCGATGGCGAAATAAAACTTAAAGAAATGTTAAAGATGGTGGCAGGTGCGGTGTCAGCTGCGCACGCACCTTTGTAATAATTGCATTGCGCCCGCGCTGCGTTCGTTTTGTTTACTCCACCGGCACACACGAGTTTTGTATCGTTTTGTGGCGGCCGACGCGACGCGGCGCTCGCGTGAGATCGTGGATTTAAATTAAATATATGCGCCAATAAACAATACAGCGTTATGTTATGGCAACTTATACTCTTCTTAATAACAGTTGTTAAGGAGCATAAAATTACATTTGTTCTTGGAACAAGGTATAAATGGCTTAAGTAGGTAGCCGCAGAAACGATATACTTATTAAACAAGTCTGTTTGTATATACGTAAATCTCATAAATAATTACATTATCACAGCTAGCTAACCGGTAACAGGGCTTTGTGTTTGAAGGTAGGCCAGGGGCTGGTATTTAAAGACAAAGGGTAGGATTAATTGATGGGGAACGTTACTGGTATAGTTATGTTCTGTTTAATCAAGAGTAATAGCCGTCCAATGCTCACATGTCTAGCTACTAGCCACCCGTGCGATATGAACGACGACTACGTCTGTCTAGAATCCTTTGAACACAGGCTATCTTGCTACTATTGCGCCTACAGCAAAGGCAAAACAAATGGATTAACGCAACGTCAAAGGGATGTCAATACAAAGGTTTACCACTGTAGTGAGGTCACCACCTCAAAAATATAAAGTTCTGAACTAAAAGGCAAGTAAGTAATAAACTGTAGAGAAGCATTAATAAATGGGCTACTCCGTTAAAACGTTGCAATTGCAACCGATACCATCGCACCTTGTACTTAATTAAACGAAGTGTAATGTCACTTTTAAGTATAAAGACCGCACAAACTTGTTACTACCGCAATTAAATAATGATGCTACGATAAATGACGCCACTTATCTAACATCACCCTGAAGGAGCGAGTAATTTAATACGAATAAATGATTGGCGCGGCGACGGCGCGGGCGACGGCCGCTGCGCCCGCGCACGTGGACACACATCTGCCTCTCACATTATAATTAATGTACCTGCGGATACCTGCTCGTACCTAACTTTCTCATGATACGTTTCATTAAAACCGAAAAGGAATACCATAAAATGTAATAGTACCTGTTATTTTTTGTCGAACTTTTATGTCCACCTTTGATTGTAAACATGAATGAAGGGGCCGATTGTTAAGTACTTCACATCTCAACTGTCGTAATTTTGAGAATGGGTAGTTTGAATTTAATACAAACAATACAATTTGGAGATTCAAAATAGCTGTATTGTTAATCTAAAAAGGGAGCAGAGAATACAGGGCCAAGGACACTCGATTGAACAAAGGACCAAGGCTACGTCAGATGGACCCACTGACAATCACTTGACTTGTTCCGTGTAGTTTGAGACAAGAATATATGAATCGTAGTTGATTGGCTTCCATTTGGTACAACCTGACAATACGACAGATGTTTGTATGAAGAGATATGAAGTATATTATTATACATGTTTTTACACCTGAACGGATGTAATGAAGTGATTGTATGAGCGCCAAGCAGGTGATAGTGATATCTATATTGTGTTCGATGGTAAAGCTGTGATGTGTCATAAAAATATCTTAACGATTTGTTAATTTCTTTTTGTAGAGAATTCAGCACTATGTAGTATTTCAGTATTAGACATCGAACTAACTAAGAGTAACTTTTTTTTGACGAATAAGTTTTAGTTGTAAATGTGGTATTTTACTAGCTTATTGGTTTTATATTATGTTAATTCTTCTATTTGAATATATTCTGGAATTCGATATAGCCACTGATCAATAACGAATTATGTAGTTATTTTTAATTTATTACAAGTCGTCCAGTACATAAGTAGGTAGTCGTAAGAGTTTGCTTATTTTTATTACGAGCAGTAAAAAGATTATTAACTTCTTATCGTTATAACCACACTAGATTAGAATTTATTATTAGACCTCCATATGCAAGTCTATTTTTATACTATTGCTGATTATATCATGTACTTTTTCTTTGGATGTCATTTTACACACTATATAACGGGACAAAATGCTTTCTTTACATGAATAAATGAACGGTATTTACCTAGATTAACTATAAAAGAAACAGCCTACAACCAAATCTTACAAACATTTATTTGAACTTTCCTTGAGAATAGCTGATATTTGTGATAGCCGCATAAAATCTGCCATCATTTTTGGGTTAATTAAGGCTTAGCTCTTTTACGATACTATATTAATACGATTATTAAACTTAGAGAAAATGGTGTTCACCTCTGGCTGTCCTCTTCTTATGATAAACAGTTTTTTTTGACCAAAAGTGAGGTACCTAGTAATAATATTAGTTCTTAAAATAATTAATAATAATACCAAATAAATCAATATACTTGTATTTATTTTCAAACTTTACATTAAATTTAATGTTATTTTACATTTACATTTCCTTAGTAATTTAACGTTTTTACAAACCCCTAAGTATGCCTTTATACATTATGTAACAAGTTCGTAGTTTGATATGGAACAATGTCTGGCTGAAATATAATACTGGTAGAAGCCAGAAAGTATTTAAATAAATATAGACTTCAGACTACTGAAACTGTCTGGTTTCAGTATATTATTGTAAAGAAAACGTATAACTAGGTTCTGTTTTATGAACTTTATTTCACCACTCACTCATGTGTCGGACAGCCTTTCCGATAATGACTGAATTCTTTATAAATTAACGCCTTCATTTCCAATTTCTATCTTTTAATTTAGTTTTGAAGTAGATAGGTAATATTATGATCATTATACTTTTTAAATAGGGGATTCTTTGACGCGTAGACGCAACACACGCGCACAGATAAAAAATATGTCATAAGTTAGGTGCAGCTTATGCACCGATAATCTGTGCATGTACATTGCGCCTACGACTCAAGGAAACAACCATTTAAATAAAATATACTTTATTACTTTTGTTCAAAGTAATATTCGTTTATAAATAGTGAGTTATTTAAACACGTGTCAGTCTATCACATGTACCGTGGTCACGACAGAGTCCCATATCAAAGTAAGTTTTCAAAAGTCAACCATAATTTAATTAACACTGCCTTTTTCACTGTTAAGAAATATGATCCAGATAGAAATTAAAGTATGAAACGAGTAAAAGAATTGTTCGTATGTAGCGAATTTATATAACAGTCTAGGTGGATATTTTAGTGATGATCAAAACTGGATAACACTGACGAGTCTTTAGTAAGTAGTTCTTTTCGCTACGTATGAACAATCCTTACATCTCTCATTTCAAATAGATGTTTATAGTAAGTTAATCTAGCGTCGCACACGAGGTCTCTATCAATAAACATATCAAAAGAGCCCTCAATGTCTTAGGCCTATAACTACCAAGTGATGATTATACAAAAATACAATTTCAAATTTTATTTACCTTAAGTATTATCACTTAAGAGATCAGTCTTAAGACCTAGGTATTCTAGATCTAAAATTTGAAATGCATATTTTGAGACATATGGATCACCAAAGCTAAGGTTATAATTAAATAAGAAAGAAAAGCTGGGATATAAGATTATGATAATTATATTGAAGCAAATTAATTAAATGATTGTCATAAAGCTCTGGTGAGACATTTGTCTAATCAACACTAAACATAACGCGAGAGTCCCCATACCTCTTATTGTGTAAAGAACAATGTAAATATAACTTGAATTTGGTGTAATGTACGTTTAAACACATTTGCATGGTGACAATATCACACGGCTGGTGAAAAGCAACTAAGTGCGAGCTGTTACTTTACAAACTCAATAAGAGGACAAAGGGACGTGTTTCCATACAAATATTAAGGTTTTATTCAACAACCACAAATCACTGAAAAAACGTGGATAAAAGATATAATTTGAAGTTATCAAGAACTGAATACTTGGCAATCAGACAGGGCACTCTCAAGTTAGATAGGAACATCATATTAACAGCTATTTAATTGGTGTTTTACTTACATTCGTAATCTTGACCATGGCCTAGAGTACTAAGAAAACAACACTCATCTTCATCTTCATATTCTTGTCACTTCTACTGCGGCCTCAAAGCCATGGCCTGCTTTACAGACACTCAATAATAATCAAATCGCATTGGAAAATCAGTTTGGGATAGAATAAGCATTTTAAACCTTATTTACCAGTTGATAAACTTTTAATTATCTTGTAAATTCTGCTCAATACTACTAGCATTTAATTAGAGCTTTTATACCTAGACAATAAGATTCAAAATACTTAATCCCACACTGCTTCAACAATGTGTCGACTAGTCGTCACAAATAGCCGGTAAACTAAATATATTGATACAAAACCCCTACATTGGATAAACATAATGGAAACAGGAATGTTCCTGTTAATAGGTAATTACAGTTGATCATACAACATGACTCACACATGATACAAGCAAAAGAAACAAATATGCAAAAACAAAACGAATAACTTGCAGACATGCTTAGCCACTCATTTCAAAATCTTTTTGCTAATAACTCAATTCTCATACAATTTGTAGGTAAAATTAATGTTTTGCATATGTAAATGAATGCAGTAGCAAAATAATAATTATGCATTAACAAATTTGATCTACTTCTCTATTGCGAAACTCAGTTGACAATGCAAAGTGATGTTAATTGCATATGCCATTTGCAAAATATGCCAATTTAGTACATTTAATAGATCAATTGTAATTAATTGTCAGCTAAAGGCCAGTATCAATAATATCTTCAAAATCATAACAATATTAAGATTGTGGACACTCAAAAGAGGAGCTGACGCTTGCCAATTTTCAACTGAAAAAGACAAGTAACTTCTTTTATGTTAGTTCCAGACAATGGAGTGATTTTTTATGTTTCAGCTGAATATTATAGGTTAGTATAATTTCAATCCCTGTTGTTGTACACTTGAGCAGAAGGCTAATAGATAACGCACTCATTCCACATAAGGTGTTTTATTAACAATATTAAGTTACTCATTCATACCCATACATTGAAGATTAATGTGGCATTCCAAGCAAATTTGTACAAACATTTGTTTCAACCAACAAACAAATTCTGTTTTAAACATTAGTTGAAATTGTTTTGGTCAAATATACAAATGTTTGTACCAATTTGTCATGTGTAATGCCAAACAGGACTAAATAATTATCACATATTCATTTTAACCTATCGTCAATGATACTTGTGGATTGATAAAGGTCACTGAACTATTGATCAGTAAAATATAATTGCTTATAGTTCCACTAAGTCATTTAAGAATAGGTTTTACTTTAATATATGAGTTCACATTGGAGTAAGGACCAAAACAACTAAACATATAAAACAATACTTTGTGCAATAAGTTGTATTATATCCACAAATATTACGACGATTCATTACCACATTCAACTCAAAATAAGTTTAGCATTTATTCAAGTGATATCCTCACAAACTGTGACGTCACTCCACGCTCATAACAACACAAATTATATCTTATACATTTAAAAACAAAGACAGCTTTTGCACATACTTTATTTCGGATCACTATGTCTGTCAGTATGTCCCAACTTGAGGCAAGTCTATAAATCTGACTACAAAACAAAACTGATTATAGAAAAACGAAAAGAAAAAATGTTTTAAACACATTCACTATATACAAAATAAGTTTTCTCATTTATATGAACAAAATATTACTTTTTCATTGCTCAAAGCAATGTTTAGTTAAAGGATCCCTAAAACCAATTTAAAATCACTTCATTTGGCGAAATATATATTCAGCTATCATCCGAGTATTATATATACTACAGCTTATAGCAATTTTCTTAAACTTACATGCATATTTACAAAATTTACAAAAGAAAAATCAATGCAATGAGGAAATTGCTTTATAACAAACAGTTTGTTATCCACTCGAGAAATTTTGTACATGATTGATGATGACATATATCAAATACTTTGCACACAACACCTTGTTATCAGTTAACTTTACAATAGCAAAATAATTTAGTCTCAAGTGCTCCACCTCCATGTATCGATGTATCGTCAAGGTACGCGGCGAGTTCTCCCGGACAACGTCGACGGAGCACGAATCACTCGAGAGACATTACGACCGTAATCTTGCATCGTTACACTACACTGCAATCCAACTCAAAGGCACACAACTGTAACAGTTTCTTTATACGACATTCTACTTCTAAAAGAACTTTAGGAAACGGTATCATATATTATATTTTTATACACAAATCTCATACAATGGTCGTACTCATGGGATACAATATGACAAAATATTAATATCAATTTGACATAAATAAAAAAATAAACAATTCAACTCGGTATCCGACGAGGCGGCGACCTCGGACGACACTCAACACTTCACCAACACAACCATTGTCGAGAGCGGCGGCGGGCGCCTAGTCGAAGTCGATGTCCATGTTGTACTGTCCGCCGCGCTCCGTGGAGTTGAGCGACGACGACGAGTTGGACGTGGTGGACGTGGTGTTGTCGCGCTCGGCGCCCGCCCACAGCGCCGCCGACGACGACGACGACACCGAGCCCGACGACGACGTGTCGCCGCTGTCCCACACGCGGCCCAGCGCCGCCAGCCCGCTCAGCCCGCGCGGCACCCGCCGCACCAGCAGCTGGGAGAACGATGCTGCAACACAACAATGTATACAGTTAAATGACCTTCACAGCATAAACGTACTCAGTTATCAGTAGAGTGCGATACTAACAGACAGAGGTGTCGGTGGGCGGCGCGGGCGTGGTGGGCGTGCTGGCGGCGCCCGTGGTGGCGGCGGGCGCGGGCGCCTCGGGCTCGTCGGGCAGCAGCGAGCGCCGGCAGATGGGACACGTGGCGTGCAGCTGCAGCCAGGGGGAGATGCACGACGCGTGGAAGATGTGGTCGCACTCCAGCCGGGATACTGTCTCTCCTGCACACGCAACATTATCATTTAATACAATACACTGCATGTCTTAAAAGATATCGCCCACCTACATAGAACTTTAGCAATATTCTTTAGAAAAACATTGGGCAGTCAGTTACCATATTACCTATAGAGATACGAGAATAGTACTTATCGCGGTCTCGTCTATTTCTGCATATCAATAACCGCAACGTAAACCGCGATAAAAACAATAACTAGATTATTTCTATTTAAATTTAGTTACTATTGACTACATCATTTCAAAGAGTACAAATCCCATGGAAAGAAAAACTGCTTATATAAATGCTATGAAGTTTCCATTTTTAAGTACCAGGCTAGCATATTAATGTAGGAGTATCAACGCACCAGTTTGAAAGTTCTCCCAGCAGACACTACATGACGTGTTGGCGGCGGCGTGTGTTTCCGTCACCACTTCACTGGGCAGCGCTGCGATTGCTTCTCGAGGTAGAGGAGGCGGGCCCGCGTTTTCTAACTGGCCTAACAATTGTGTCACTACAGCGTCTAAACCTGAAACATGCCAATATAGTTTATTAGCCAAAATTGTACATTAAATTTAAGATGGTGAAGTAAGTTATTCTTCTATTTAGCGACTGAAATAGACTGTTTAACTTGTTCGTCTTACAATAAGACGTGTGAACGTGTAGGCATACGTACCCTCCCCGCCGAACACGTAGTCGCCGGGCGCTCCGACGAGCACGAAGGGCGCGCCCGCCGTGACGGCGCCGGACGCGGGCCGCGCGCCGCCGATCATCCACACTAACTGCTCCATTAAAGTTTCGCGTCGACCCGCGCCCCTTCGCCAAAAGCATGCTCGTTAGTATTCATCACTTACTTTCTAATGATCTTATTAACGGACTGCCCGAGTGAATAAGTTTATTTTAAAATTGTATTTGAGTCGAAGATTATTTAAAACAGTACGAGAGGAATTTGATTTACCATAAACATCTTAAATCTTTGGCTTCGCGAGAATCTTGCGACATTGAAAGGCTTATTGGAATTTTGAACGAGCCAAGTTCATTGCAATTTACAGGCCACCACGATTCATGCTTTCCTCAAAAGATTTTTACGAAAACCTTGCTCAACAGTGGAATCGAACCATCGTAACGATGCGCAGGCGCATAAATTCCGCGGAAAGACGGAAGCAAAGGTGACAGGAATAAATGGCGGAATGTCTGATAACAACAGCTGTTGTTGTTCCTAACCAACTGATAATAAGTCAAAACAACTCACCGAATTCTCCCGCCCGACATTAGGAATGCTAAATCGTTCAACATTGGCGGAGTGCCCTGTAATAAAAATGTACATAAATGTATTAACATCTACATTATTTAATACAGATAACGTCTTCTAACAAGACATAGTAAGGTTTCAAATTGGATGTTTTCATTTTTCCTCAGATATTGTCTCCTAAACCGAGACTATTTTACTTGTTTACCAGTATTTTAGGAGCTGTCTAGTTTATAGCTAAATAGTAACTAGTAAATAGAAACCCATGTCTTAATTTGTTTCGATTTGTTTACAGTTCAATCAGGAGATTTAAGAGCATGTCCCAAAACGTAGTCTGATGCACGCATGTGACGCAGTTCTAATAAAACTGACAAGGACATGAAGTGTGGTCATTGTAGACAGCAAATTTTAGTTTATGGAATGGAACATGTTTTATAGGGAAATTGATGCCCCTTGTACAGTAATGCTACTTCTATAACCAGGTTAATCGTCATTATAGTGCAGGGATTAATGTACATGTTAGAGGAAATAAAGTAAAAATAGCTACGTAATAATGTATTTATAACTGACGTCATATTACATTAATCACAAATACGTGTGTATATTTTTACCTCGTTTTTACCTTGATGTGATAAAATAACAAGTGAGATAAACATTTATTACTACTTCAATCAAAACTTAAATTGTTTTGATTGAAGTTATAATAAAATATGCTCGTGCAAGTTTATTCCTTGCTTATTTCTTTGATTTGTAATCAAAATATCGTGTTAGAAGAAAGGCTTTTAAAAGCCTTTTTCTTTTTTAACCATCTTTAAATTTTCATTTCTTAGCCACTAACGTGTATTGTAGCAATAAAATGATTATCGAGCGCCACTTAATTTGACTAACTTTCCAGTATTCGGCAGTAAAAGATCAAAACATTGTTATCATTTCCCCGCAAGGGCAGGCAGGCAGTCATGACTTTGATAAACACCGGCCATTAACAAATGCGCATTGCATGTAATCTATAAATACGGGAGCCACGTGGGGTTCACGATTGTCGCGCTCGTCGCCTAAACGACCAATAACACGGAGCTGACTTCATAACATTCGTTATCAGTGTGTGCCACGTGACGGCCGCCTCACGCGATTTGACAATACAACACAATTATAACTAGGCCGACACTAATTGGAGCACTCGCTTCCCGGGGGAGAGGCCACACATGTTATATACCTACGAAAAAAATGGGTTAGTCCAATTTCAGATAATGAATTTATGAATATTATTCATAGGTATTTATTTTATCGTGTTATTGATAAATTGATCTTGTTACCGTCATAATGACTGGATAAGTGGTGATGAGAAGGACATGCATTTTTATACATTATGTAATGTGCTGTTTAAATCTTAATATTGTTATCAACAAGTAATGATGACTATTATTACTCTTAATCTTCATTTCCTAAACATTGATAACAGCACAATTTCTGATGTTAAAAATAATGCAGCAATACCTACATGACTGACAGTATTTCAATGCCATGACTTATTATCAGCACTGATTAGAGCTAGTATTGATTCTATGTTCTATTAGATGACTAGTGGGGTTAAAGGAAATGAGTCTATTTTGTAAAGAGGCAATACCCATTAGTCAAAATGATGAATGTCTCAATAACCTTGCAGATAGTACACACTACATGTGTTTCATTATGTTTATGTTCAACAGAAATATGACACAATTAGCTGGAGTGTTTTATAAAGTCATATAATTAAGAGATCAAGTATTTTCTTTATACAGGGGAGAAATACTACTCATGTATGACTGACATTCTTGACATTGATCTTAATATTAAATATTATGGCCCTGTAAACTTCCCCAGCTACACTCAAATTCCATATATCTTGTCTTACAGGACAGCCCCTTGCAAGTACTTTACATAAAACTTTTTTACCCAACATCACCAACATGATAGTTGCAATGATTGCCTTTCCTTTTCACTAGGCATCATTAGAGAGAGACAAAGCTCATTCTGATAACAGAATACCCAATAAGTTGTAAACACACAATGACTCAGCACTGTACATTCTAATTGGTATTCAAGGCATCTTCAAAACATGGAATGTGACATTGGACTTAAGTATTTGAATTAAAAGAATACTGTGTGTATATTTAGGTCACATCCTATCACTTTATCGATAATTACAATTATTCCATAACTTATTTACTTTTTAAGTACTGAACTGTCTTCTAAAGTGGTGTAACAGTGGTCATACTTAGTGTTTGTACTTTCAATGTTTTCAACATACAAAAGTTAATCTATAATACTGTAAATACCTCCATAATCAAAGAGTAAATAATTTTCCACACAATATGACAAATGTGTTTGTTTCATGTTGTTAGTAAATAAACTACAATACAATATGAAGTGCTTAACACTTCAACTATATATCAGATAACATACTTGTGACAAGTGGGGTACATCGTCTGAATCGTCCAAGTTGCTCATGTCGTCTATATTGCTAATATCATCAATATTGCTCATGTCTGCATCGCTAAAGTCGTCCCCAGATAATGCCAGGCCCTCTGTTTCATTCTCAAGCTGCTCAATGAAACCGCTCGCACAGTATGGGCATGTGTAATCCTGGAAATTTATACAAAATATGTTTAATCATGGATTACATACCATACAACCTCTTTACTAGGTTTTATTAATCATTGCGAAAGTCAACCACTACAATATTAAAACTTATTATAATATAAACCATAGATTCAATGTAAGTAGCTGATAATTTCAATAATGATAATGCCACTTGTGATGCTGATTGTACGCGAAAAATTAAAAACTATGTTGATGCTGCAGAACAATTGCTTGCACTTCCTTGTTTATTGATGGCTATTTCAAAATACAAAACAGCTAATTACTCTCATGGTAAGCTATTATATTTTTCTTGTGCAAAACAAATGTGTTCTATGTACCTAGGTTCTATGTATTATAGGTAAATAAAAATTCATTGACATCCTAACAGCTTTAGACGGAATTGCAAATACTTCGCGTTTCCTATTGTATTTCATAAGAACGAGTGGAAACAGCGCTTAAATACAAATGATGTAACTGTGTGAAATTGTCAATTTCCGTCAACCAAGGCCCGGAACAATTTTCCGAAGAAATGTCACGCAGTATTGTGAACCGCCGGCACTAAGTCCCAGAGGGTACAGCCACGA
The DNA here is from genome assembly GCF_050436995.1 of Anticarsia gemmatalis. Lineage (NCBI taxonomy): Eukaryota > Metazoa > Arthropoda > Insecta > Lepidoptera > Erebidae > Anticarsia > Anticarsia gemmatalis. Next base: position 11,367,682 of record NC_134759.1, read on the forward strand.
ATATCTCGTCTTTACACACCAATCAGGACAAAAAATGTTGCAAATAGGTGCACCAAATACAACTATAGTAGTGTCTACGCAATAGATTTAACAATTGCACAATTATAAAGGGAAATTTAAACAAAATTATTGATTTTTACCTGCAAAACATCTTCAAATTCAACATTACACCTGTGGCAGAAAAACCGAGCGGTGGGTCTCCGCTCTACCAAAGCGTCAGCCATTTTCCGAATATATATTCACAGTTTCACCAACAGATATTTAAAGTTTTAAATATGTGCTTGAGGATTGTGCTTTCAAACTCTCAACAAAAATTTAACAATCGCCATTTTTTTAGAAGACATGCACAATCTATGGTTAAAAGATTTTTTTTTAATGAGTCACAGATGATGTAGCCGCACAGATAACAAAAAGCTTGTCTATTGGTTTTCGATAGAACTTGATGCAATAAGTTAGTGCTACCCACCTAAAAAAATATGATGATATGTGTTGACGTTTGTATCCTTAATTTAATAAATCTGACAACACTGATCTAAAACTGTCGTTGATGGTGGTTGATGGTTTGCGTGTTGCTGTGGATCATTTTTATATTTTTAAATTATAAAATAATATCTTTTTAATGTTTTTCATAGTTTCTTGTGGTATTTACAATATCAGTAATGTTTAGTTTATTAGTGCTCACCGTTAAAAGTTACAACCATCGCTGTGTTGGTGAATAATTCGGATCCAGATAGTACAGTGTTTGCGCAAATGATTGTTATCAAAAATATGTAAAATAAGTAGAATCATGTGGATAACTGTTATTTTAATCAATTATCATCTTCCGTTCAACCTAAAATAGGGTTCTATTGATCATTTTTTGAAGAAACAACGCTATAATCGATCAAAGTGGGTCAACGCAGTGGTGGTATTATTTGATTACAATGAATGAGAAAAAGTTGGTTCAAAACTTCAAGAGCTACATCAACGTATCTCCTCTGGTAAGAATTTGTTATCTATACCTTTAAAGAATAATTGTAAAGATAAATCGCTAGATAAGTTGGTTAAGATTTTTGCTGTGTTGTTATTTACAGTGGAGGTTAGAAAGTTGTCTAATTGTACATTATGTATTCTCATTGGTATATAGACATTATTTGATCATAAGTTCCCTTACAAAACATTTACCATTAAACTCCATGGTCTGTGTATCTATTCGTTTTTTATGTCACAGACAGTTGTTATGTAAATAAACAAGAACTGAACTAAATCATATTTGAATTGTTACAGGGAAATGGAGAAAAAAATGGTTCACTGCAAGAAGTAAAGCCTAAATTACTAAATGGTAAGTTTAAGTTAAAATGAACACACATTAATATTATGCATTGAAGTAACACAAGTATTATTATTATTATTTATTTAGATAAAGATCAGTAGCATTTGCACCCTCTATTCATAATTTTAAATTTGAGGCTTGTTATGAAATTACTTAACTGCTTGGCGTTTGGTAATGTGCCTACTGGCCTATACATATACTTTCCATGGTGGACTCCATTTATATCGGTGTCACTTTATCAATAAATTGTGACTAGAGAAGGTAAAAAAGGGTTAAAATATATTTTAAATAATAATAATTATGCCCGGAGATAGGGCATAATTATTTCCTTAAAAATATAAGAGGATCAAATAACATTCCTTAAAAATATATTATAATAATGCTCTTAACACTAAACTATTGTCAATCATTATGTATATGACATTTTTGAAAAACCTTTTCTAAATCATTCCTACCCCATCCCAACCCAAATAAGGGAGGAGGTTAGGTCTTGAGTCCAGAAAACAGGTAATCTATAATTTAAAAAAAATTGTCTTACTTTGATTGTGATAGACCATATTATTTAAGGTTCTCAGTGTTTCTATCAAGTACGGGTGTCAATAAAATGTTTCCCTGTCTTAGAACAGTGGACTAATAAGAAACGATACAAAATTCATTAGGCACTTTGAATAATTTTATTATCATAATACATACTTGTCTACCATTAAAAATGAAATGTATCATAACAAGAAGTTTCATGAGCATCTTAAGTATGTGCAAATTATCGTAATCAAGTATTCCACAATGCACAAGAGGTCAGTAACATTACAATTTCAATCTTAATTACACACTTTCCAAGGGTAAAACAATAAAACTTCAAGCCCCTACATTTTTACTTCACCCAACATAGTTGTCTGATGCAAATTACAATAATAATCATTACGTATGCGTTACGGACGCGTAACTGTATCGCCATTTATGAATACCTGGTAACTTGAGTTCTATGGTAGTAGGAAATGGTGTCCTATACTCCAGTTGATGGTGTATTGTGTCACTAGATGGGTGTTCTAAAGAAAGGTAGGTGCTATGTCGAGAGTATTGCAATATTTTCTCATGTAGTATGCTGCCCTAGTATTAATTATCGTATCAGTGACCTTGTTGCGCGTTTATCGGTTATTTTTATTATTGTTGGAGTATTTAATTGTTTATGATATGAGTCACGTCAGATTCTTGTTCGAAAAATAATGTACCAGCAATACTATCTATTACGACATCTGTTTCGATCAATTCGATCGATATGGCCAAGGACTTTCGTTTCATAATAAAATTATGTTTAAAAAATAACCGTGAATTTGACTTTAATTCTTGTAACTGTAAGTAACTTATTATTATATGACAAGAGTAAGAGTAAGAGCACTTGGTAATACTTGGTATTAAATTCAATCCAATTGTAAGGTCCATTTTTCGCTGCAAAACTTGTCACTGCAACAATATCTGTCTTTCTTTTTCTTTTTTCCAATGTGTTGTTATAACCTTTGTTAATCATCTTCATGCGTGAATTGGATATTCCAATTTATTAATCGTAGAATTTCCCCTTCGAAAACGTAAATTAAATCTCTACGCGCACAGTCATCATATGATTCTCGTGGATAAACCACTACTTTCCCGACCCAATACACTTTTTAGCGTACGTAGATGTTTATCCCCTTCAAGGTCTTTCCCCTGACTCAAAAGAAATTCCTTGAAGGCAAGCTATAGGTAGACCAATATAATATGAAAGAAAAGTAAACAGTTCAAACATACACAACTACTTCAAATAATATATTCAACTGCATGAGTCAAAGGCAAGATTCACGGTCACCGCGTATTGCGCAAATTCTTATTTCCTTATACAAATCGCGGTAAAAAGTGTGGTCCAGATCGCTGACTGCGAAGGCCGATAGAAACTTCAATTGTATTAGGCCGTAGAATATAACATTGCACGAAAATTTCTGAACTCCTTCTCTTTTATGCTAGCCTGGTATCACAAGCTGAAAGGATTTACAAGACTGATCGTGTTAATTCGGATGATCTGTTAAGTTTAGTGCGAATCTTCTTTGTGTTTCTGTTATCCTAGTACTCGTTTTATCTTAGCTTAAATCTCTGTACTTATTTTTTATTTTTAGCGGTCGCTTCATCGATGCATCATTGTTCTGACATCACATAAATAGCTCAAGTATGGCTATATTTGCCTCTTAATATTTGATTCTTTAAATTAGTTTCGCACATAACTGAATAAATTCCTATGACATTATTTATCAATCTTTCGGGGTGCAATGACACTATAACGGTCCCTGTTTATAGATCATTGATAAATATTTTTCGATAGTTTATCAGCTACGAATAAACTAAATAACCTGTTTTGTCGTAGTATCCTTATCCAAATGGCATTTTAATGTGGACGACAGAATCTTAACGTTAGTTCGAAATTCCGTTATAATTAATACTTTGCATATACAGGAACATCGCAATGAATTAATTGAAATAGCCAAATTAAGATAAAACAAATCAAAAAATTATACCTGTCATTTTTATAACTTCCATAGTGAAAAGGTAATTTCGTCTTCCGAATTTTCAAGGCTAGTTTTTCAGCTTACGAGGGATTCCCCTTATAAAGATTAGATATTCTTTCAGATACAACTATCTCATTGCAGATTATTTTTAAACTATTATTTATTGATGACATAGAACTATAATAATAATTGAACTTCGTTTAAAGTTCGCGTAAAATTAGTAAATCTTCGGAACTGATAAATATTCGCGTTTCTGCCTATGTTTACATTAATGTTTGAAGTTTTCTAAATTATTGATAATTGAAATGTAAGAGATCACTAACACTGTTAATCAGAGCGTGATTTACGTAACAATATAAGTATTTAAATACATTCAAAGTGACTCATTTGTTGTCTGTGTAGGTCATTGCCGTTTTTGTTGATAAAACTTTTTTATGTTAAAAAATATACTGCTGACTGATCTCACAGCAAGGCGATACTTTATGGAAAACAGATTTTATATTTACGTAGGTAAATTTATTGAAAGTTGGGCCAATAACGTACAAACTGGAAGACAAACTTTCTTAAAATTTCTCGTATTTTCCAAAAAGCAACTACGTAAATCGCCACCCCTACATTCGTCTTGTTTACGTTACGTGGCCGACGATGCAGTTAATATGATTTTATTTTTACTTGATGAATATAAGTTATTTATAAATTCCGTGAAGCCTGACCGTGGTGTTCAAAATAAGCGTTTTCAAGGAAGATACCAGGCGATCAGAATTCGACAGAAAACCACAAAAAACGTGCACATAACGTCATCTCACAAATAATTCTCGAGATGACGCGTGAAGTACGTAACAACAAACACTGTACTGCTATCATCGTCAGAAAAAATCCTTCTGACTCACACTTTCATGGCGGATTTTTTTGTTAAAAAATACGTAACAACGACCTAAAAAACTGTCTGCCTCAGTAACTTCGAAGGACACTTGCGGTCGCTGTTAATGACGTGGATTATGCCTTAGACTAAATAAGTTAATTTTGGTAGATACGTGATGTATAAGCCAGTTTCACTTATGGGAAACTTATACTATAATGAAAATAATGTTCAGGTAGATGATGATGCTTTCCGACATATTTCGGCCATAGCGACTACTTCGACTCCAATCTAATTGACATTGGTGTTCATGGCATTGCCAATTTTTTAAAGAAATGTCCCAGGTGTAGAGCGGGCACGTGATTTTGGCCCTCACGTAGCTGTGTGAGCAAAGTAACACAATGTCCATACCGAGGCTAGCAGTGATGTTCTTTTTTAACCCATTACAGTCCGCCTTCTGGGCAAGAGTCTTCCGAACGAGGAATGGGTTAGACCTTAAGTCCATCACGTTTGCAAAGTGCGGATTATGGACTTAGCATGCTCTTAAGAAATGTATTAAACAAATTTAGGCATGAAAGGTTTAGTTTTTCAAACGTATAATGTGTTTCCCCAGGCGAGCTGGTCACCGGCGCGGCCCACAGCGTGGTGATGCTCACACCGCTCAGTGAGTGGGACCGCGGCCGCTTCGGCTCCCTCTTCATCACCAACTACAAACTGTCCTTCGTACCCTTGGAGAACTCTAGCAATGATGTAAGTAGTATTATGTTGACACTTTTTAGGACATTTCCCTGTTAGACTTGCTATACACATATTCGCTTCGGTATTAATCGGTGTAGTAAAACAGAATACGTTTAGATTAATGATTAACCCGATCGACACTAGCCGAACAAGTGAGTCGAATCGGTTTTGGTGTTCGATAAATATTGCCGAACCGAACGAGCCGAACCAGAAATAAATGTAACATGTGTAGCAACCCTTACCTGACGAGGGGAGGTGACTTTTGAATATAATAAGGCCATATTTTTAAGAGCAGACCTTAGGTAATACTAGTGCTTAACATGTTTATACACATTCTTTAGCAAAAGATAGTTCATCAGGCTAATGAAAAAGTCTTTAAGAAATCTTGAAGTCTCCTTTTTCAACACCCATCAGATATTTAACCAAAAAAAATCGTTAATTCAACAGTTATCAGTACTAAAACGTTTAAACACAAATGTTTGAACACATGTTATGATTCCACTCTAGCGATTTGACACCGATATTGATAATATGAATCATTCATAGTTTTGATTCATTATTATAAGTTTTTATTATATCGTTTTTGTGAATTATTTTTTATTATTTGATTATTTGATGTGGCTGGAAAACCGTTGTGAAATTTAGCGGCAGACGTTATTTGTCACTTTTACTATCAACATACATTCCAAGGAGTAGCTGACTCGCCCAGCTTTGCTCGTATCAAATTCTTAGTTAAATTATGCGACATTTTATCAATATTCCAGTAGCCGATACGATCCCATTACTTTTGTAAATCCGGCCAGCAGGTTTTGAGTTATTAACTCAAAAGTTACAAGCAATCTTAACAGCTTCATATAACTCGAAAAGATGTTAACAAGTCAGTATAGTAATATACAGGAGAAAAACTGTTCGAACATACGAACAGTTTTTCTCCTGTATATAAAAGGAAAACTGCGTAGTATTTTATGTATGGTGACTGCGATGTGATTTAAGCCGCTCACGCGATAGGGATAACTCTCAGTTTTATCAGAGGTATATAGCATATAAATGTTGATGTATTATGTGTCATGTGCCTATCTACAATATATTATGATCAGCTGCAATGTTATGTACAGTGTTTTAGTAAAACACCTAAATTGTATTCCCACAATAAATGAAGATTTCAAAATGTTTTACATTTTGATAATTTTGTAAATTGATATTTGATTAAGAGAGAAACACCTTACCAATGGTCGAACTCTTTTCCGGAATCAGATCTACGTCATATTGAGGATAATTCCACGAAAAGGCTGCTTTTGTCTCATATTGTTTATTCATTTGGAAATTGATATTTAAAACTACCATACCCATGATTTAAAGCTACAATAACTCTTTCTGGTGGTCGAGAGAAATAGAAAATGAAGAGATTCTTTCATGTACAAGATGAAAAATTATTTTAGTGTTGGATATAATTGAGGAAAGCTATGGGCTATATAACATTACGCTACGACTAATAGGAGCAGAGTATTTAAAATGTTACAAAAACAGGGACAATTTATTATGACATATTCTCTCTTTTGTGAGGTAAGCGAAGTTGCGGGGGTCAGCTAGTGTTTTATAAAGCGGTATACTGAAAGTATAGCCGTAGGTAGATTACTATAGAAAAGGCATGGAGCATTGGACCTGGTTGCCAGTAGCGCGCCATTGTCAATTCACTCCCTTACAACAATAACCGCGGTTTGTAAAGAACTGTGCTATTATTCCCCGTGCCTCTGTAAATACGATGATGGAATATTTATCCTGTGTAAATAGCCATTCGTTTATGTACTTATAACAACAATAGTTTATTAATTTTTCCAGAAAATTATTTTCAGATATCTAGAATTTCAATACCTAATATTAAAATATCAATTTAATTTATCATTATAGTGATTGAATAATATTATAATATCATACATAAAACTACAGAATGAAAACTGATAGATTAAAAAAATGTACACCTTTGTGGCCTGCGATAAGCGTCTTCTTTTTGACGGCTTCAATACTGGATGTAGATAAAATAAACAAAAAACATGTCTTCGAGGTCAATAAACTCTCATACAATATAAACAAAGCACATACATATTATACAGTTCAATTAAAAAATAAAAGTCAAAACACGTTCTTACGGAAGCAGCAATTATTTACGTAAAACCGAAAGCATCATGCAACACCCTTAGTTCAGTTAAAAACTCACATTAGAATAACATCTTAAATTTGTCACTGCTTCTAAAAGGCTCTTTACTAATATTATAATGATTTGATTGAGCGCCCATAGCCGGTTGCGCTCACCGGTCAACGATCTGTGGGTTAAGCAACCATTGGCGCGGTCATTCTATAGATGGGTGACCGCACAGTGGTATTTGAACTGGGCGTCTCCGTGCTTCGGAGGGCACGTTAAAAGTCGGTCCCGGTTGTTGTCTACTAAGATAATAATCGTTAAGCCACGCCAAAGGCCTCTCGGGCGGCTTGAACAACTTTGACACTAGGTTGACCACTAACCATACGACAAACAAACAAACAATAATGATTTTCTCTATCTAGGAGTACTGCCAACGGAACTTTCTGCTTGGTGCGTTCGACGTGCCTCTCACAGGAGTGGGCGCGGTGTGGCTGACTGATGGCGGGCCAGTGCGCCGGAGACGACTCATGCCGTATGGCGAAGTGCCCGGCAAGGTGAAAGGACTTCAGGTTATATGTAAGGTGGGTACAGCATCTATGTACTATCTTTTACATGTAAGTATATGGGGAAATTATAAACTACCACACTATTCCCTACTAATGGACCTTATAGGAAAGTTTAGAGTCAGAGATGTGGTCTAAAATCTTTATTCTATTAATGGAGATTGCAAGCGAGAATTGTATCGTGAAAAATTACATATTTTTTTGTGAAATATAAGTATAAGAGCTTAGTCATTTTAGTAAAATATTTATCTTTGAATTCTGAACAGCATGTAAAATCAGGGTTCGTTACAATTTCTTTCTTCTCAAGATAAGACTTTTTAATTAAAAAACAATAACTCTAAATAATTATTTTTTGATAAAATGTTAAATCATGTAACTTTAATATTTTTTCTATGTCAACAAAATGTTCTTATCAATGTACCTACACGAAATTGGGTCAAAAATATATAACTGTATCGGCAAATATTTAGTAAATTGGTAAAATATTCCAACATACAGTAATTGGGTAAAATGTTGGAAGAAATTATTTTCCTTTTCCTTCCCTATAGGTGTAATTTTGCAATATGTTTTTGAACTCAATGTTATCAAGTTGGTCATGTTTTTACGATTTACCTTTTAGATTAGAAAACTGTAGTCTAAAGTATATTGTTTATTGGAAAGAGGTTATATTAACCTCTTTCCAATAATGTATAGAAAAAAATATATTGCGTCTGTTTTCGTACCTTCGGAATCTATATCATATAAATTAATATTAATGATCGTCGTAATTGTTCGTAAGGATTTTGTCCGTGAGGACAATTTTAAAAAAGAAAATCACCCTGCCCTTTTCCTGCATTATATTTAATTACACTAATTTTCAATTGAGTCGTTTCTACGTCAAAGCGTTACAAACCGACCGAGTTACCATGTCTCTGTCCCCGGTAAAACATGTATCACTCAATAAGATTTCATCAAAATTGATTCAGCTATTTTGGGGTTAAAAACATAACATACATAAACTCTCTCCTATTTATTATTAGTAAGGATTGTGTATTACATTCCGTATAAAAAGCTTGAGTATAAAAACACATGTTGTTTACACATACGTACATTCCTGCAGATGTACTTGTACGTGAATCTGTTTCGGTCAGTTATCTAATCAGATTAGCGCTGTTAGCGCGTGCGACTTGTCTATGTGTGTCACATGCATTGGTCATACTGTTACATGATAATTATTACTATGGTTATAGAGATATATATATACAATTGCTATAGGATACGAGGATTCGAAAAATATAACACATGATTTTCCTTATTTCAAACTAGGTACAGCGAAATTCTAATACATATTATTGTAGTAATAAATTACTCGTAGCAGCATAGATTATATGGAATAGCCAGCATCCTTCTTCAAGATAAAATCCCTCATCCTAATTGGTGTAAATGGGTTCAGACGCACAGGCGTGTAGGAGCAATGAACAGAGAGAGAGAGAGTTAAAAGGTAACTCTCTCTTATAAATTTTATTAAGTTATCAGTAGAAGCGTGCACACAAGAAATGATAACAGTCGTGATAAACACATTGACCATACTATGATTACAGATACCGATATCCCATTTCGCATTCTAACACTAAATTCTTATTTCCAGAACATGAAAGTCCTAACATTCAGCTTCGCGAACTCGCCAATCGACAACGGACGAAAGATCGCCCTAGCGTTAATGCACCACGCTTTTCCAAAACGTCACGACTTACTCTTCGCCTTCGAGTATCGAGAGCCTTACTATCCAACACTACCTTCAGACATGAACATGTTTCAACGAACAGCTGACTGGAAGAGAGAACTAGAACGATGTGAATGCCCTCATTGGAGAATTACTTGTATAAATGGAACCTCAGATGCTTTTATGCTGACGGCTGGAGAGACTCTCATAGTGCCCAGTTCTGTGTTAGACTATAATTTAATGGAGTCAGCGAGGCATTTTAGGTCAGGTAGAGTACCTATATGGGTGTGGGGAAGGCCTGAAGGCGCGGCTTTGTTGAGGAGTGGTGAGCTGCTGCAAACTGAACATTCGTCGACAGCTGAAAGTGTGTTGTTAGAACAGGTACGTAAATTATTTTATCTATATTATTTTGAGTGTAGGATCGAGCTAAGTAATTTTTTTTCCTGATTCTTATGTATGGGGTTCTCTATTATTTCCCAAAGAAAGGTTGATAATAATACTAGTTCCCTAGTAAATGAGCCTGAATGATGTTTTTTTCACCTCTTCCGGTATGACACCCGTTTTATAAATAAACTGACAAAAACAATGGATTATCTTCCAAAGGAAAATGCAGTATTGTACTGCAACGTCAATAACAAATGCATCACAGGTTCGACGTCATGTGACAACAAACGCTTGTAGGTCAAGATAATTGTTGTCAAAATGTCATTGAACTTTCAAACATCTTGTTCATGTAAACAAATAGTAATTCCCCTAGAGTTTGTTCAGTTATCGAACTTTAATAGACCAATAAATTCATTATTTATTTACGTAATACAGATATTAAAGTGAACAAATCAAAACATTTTAAAATGATTCTTATTCCACTATAAATAAAGTTCTATTTAATATTTTTATTATGTAACTTCCACATTTAAAGGGCTTGCCTACCAGGAGAGTATATTACAACAAGAGTTTGTAATACTTGCCCTACGATTTATGAGTCATTGTTTTAGTTGCAGTAATAAATTTGAAATTATCATTCATTTGCATTGTAAATTTCGAATGTGCTTCGATAATACGTTTTGTGTAATGTCAAATGTAAGCCATACGACTCCCGCGCAAAACAATGTAGACTTACTGATAGTTGAATTTTATTGCACAATTTTGAAGAATAGATTTGCATTGACATGTTCCTGCAGTTTATTGCATTTTGTTATTGACAACAATAATTAAAGGAAACATTGTAACACCTTTATATTATCACCGTGCAAATACCAGGAGCTCATACTCCTACAAGAGTTCTTTGTAGTAACCAACAAGTACAGTATAGAAAAGTCAGCCTATTTTCCATTAATATAACGTCTATTTTCGCAGGTTCGTCGCTCACACCCGAAGCTAACACCTCCTCACGTGATCTATTTGTGTGGCAACACGTATACAAACACAGGTGGGCCGGGAATACTGCCGCCCCTTGCTGCGTTACAAACGTCGTTTAAGAAGTTAGCGGATTTGTGTACACCAACCACGCTGGGAGGATTTTGGGTAAGGTTCTTTGAAACATTTTTATAATTGCATCTCTTTTGCACCCTTTCTGCTTGCTCCCAATAAGCAATCTAAAGTAAACCTTGGTAATCTCTTTCATTAAACGTTCATAGTAGTTGTTAAGTCCCAATTCGGTAAAAAATTAAGAAAATAAAATATAATTTCCTAAAATAACTTCTTAGGCCATTAAATATGATACAAATTGTCCTTTGTACAAAGGTCCTGTACAAAATATCAAAATAGAGTACCTAACCATAAAAACCTCTGGAAATAGTAAGAACATTTGACAAGTCGTCAAAATTAAATAATAGTCATTGTCATTTAAAAAATTAAATCATGTGGGCCACAATCGATGAAACTTGATCGAAACGGCGGGTAAATGAACAAGACAATAATTTTTCATCGCTTTTAAGACCCGTTTCATTAAAATATTATGTTTACAAGTCGCGAGAGTTTAAAACTGTTAATAGCCATTGCACAAATAGTTATAACCAATAATAAAAACCCTAACATAACAACAAAATACGTCCTTCACCCAATATCATTAAAAAAACGTAGCAATATTTACTACTAAATTCTGAATAACCCTTATCTATAGTAATTCTTCACACCAATGTAAACATACAATTTCGTAGAATATCCACAAGGTGAATGAATGGCGTCTGTGTACCAGTTTGCGGTTAACGATAAGAAAATCTGTTTCCCTATTCATTAATTACTGTGGGTTCTATTATGAATGTAATTGAGTATATCCGTTTGGTTTTTAGTTAAAGAACCGGCTTATTGTGAAATAATATTTTGAACTATAGAGCACTTGTTTCAATATTCTGTTGTTTGAATCTAAGTAGTTTCTAATTACATAGGTAATTTATAATAGTAGGTACGCAATAAAATTTTGTGCAATGTGCAAAAAAGTGTATCCTAAACGTTCATAAATAGACATAAACATAGTACATTTTGTGTATATTTTTCTCCATGAGGTCTTGTAGCTGAATAAATTTAAAATCTTTATCAAGCAATTAATTGGTGTACTGATTAACTCACATTCTTTACTTCTTATTTTTTTTTATATCACTTACGCGTAAATATTTCCTGGAAACGGGGAAATACCATATATTAAAAATACCACTTTGATGTGTTCTTAAAAATCTTTCTTTCTTCTTTTTTTATCTTCTTTTTTGTCAATTAGTGAAAGAAACAAAACACTGTACAAACCTAAGATAACTTTATTAGTTTTTTAATAGTTATTTTATTATAACTACATTCTCCTTATATTGTCATCCTCTAGGTACAAGACTCCCAGTACTACTCCATACTGGACTCGAGTAGATGGCTGAGGCACGTCGCCAACTGTATCGCGTTCGCTGACGACGCGGCGCAGCATCTCTCCAATAACGTCACTGTTGTATTACAAGAAGGTATTGTAACAAAACTATTGATTAAGAAAAAAATCTGGTAGTTGAGTGAAGCTTAATAACTAGTAACAATAAACTTAATTTCTAATTGACTTTATGATCAGTAGCCCTACCATGAGTTGGCGTAGTTAAAAACTAGAGTAGTTAACGTGAGAACGCAACTACAACAGTGGGCTCAAATAGGGAAAGAATGAACGACAAAGCCAATCTACATTCACTGTTGTTTAATTTAACTACACGTTATTAAATATGGCGACCCATGGTAGCAATTTTGGTACCTTAACTATCCGCTAGAGGCGCTGTTCGAGTTTTACGAGAACTACAGTGTCTCCGGGAGACTATAGTTACCAACTCATGGTAGCGCTACAGTATAACAGTTGTAATCTAAAAAATTGTCAGTTCCAATAAAGTACCGATATTGGTAAGATATCAAAAATCCTGCTCTAACTACAGTTAGCTCAAACCGTTGACTACTACTAAACATTCGACACAAATAGATAAAAAAAATAAAGATTACCAATTATCTGGGGTCACAGGAGTGCCCCAAGCCGAAGCTTAAAATTAGGGCTTATTAGGGTTGGGCATGTAGGCCTAGAAACTTGGCTATTCATGAGATCTGATTACTTTTTGACAGTGCGAGCGATATGGGCTCGTCTTGGTAAACTTTACATGAAAATGTTTTTTTGGGGGATACAATCTACAATTTCTTTTTTCATGATATTTTCAGGTGACGGCGTAGATTACTGCGCGATAGTGTCATGTCTCACACAGTTATTAGTAGACTCGCACTTTAGAACCATCTCGGGCTTCCAGTCACTCATACAGAAAGAGTGGGTCGCGCTCGGACATCCCTTCTGTGATAGGTGAGTACTGCTTTGCATTTATGTTATCCTGGTACTTCAAGTGTACGATAATCCTCTCGTTACAATGAGCTCGTATAGAAGTAGCTACCAGTAAACGACCTCCTAAGTGGTCATGTGGCCCTAGTGAATTTTTAATTTATTTTTTTGTTACTAGAAAAAGTTTGGTTATAATTGAGATTTGTTTTTATCTACTCAATAGCAATAGCTCTTCATTTCAAAGACATGCTGCATTCGTAATTCTTTTTTACTAGTATTTTTCTTCTTGCATACAAATTTCCGAACCCGCACTTTGCCAGCATGATGGACTCAAGGACCCCCTCCCTCAAAAACCGTCTCCCGTAAAAAGGTATTAATATATTCTTCCACCATTTATAAAATCTTTTCAAACTCGACAGGTTCGGTCTCCCCCGGCCCGGCAACCCCAAAGACACGACAGCTAAAGACGCGACGGCAGCGCAGACGGCGCCCGTGTTCCTGCTGTACCTGGACTGTGTGTGGCAGCTGCTGCAGCAGTTCCCGGCACACTTCCAGTTCACCGAGACCTACCTCACTACTCTGTGGGACTGCGCACATAATCATATCTTTGACACCTTCCTGTTCAACTGTGCGAGGGATAGGGAGCTTGCTGTGGCTAAGGTAAGTCGACAATTGAAGTATAAAGTTTTTTCATTTTTTAAAGATAGGTATTAGACAAATAATTTTGACATGTTTATGAACGACTGAAGCAAATTATTGTAGTTAGACCTGTAAAGAGTAGGTAATTGTGTTTAGAAATCGACGTGAACTTAAACAGTCTTAAATATGCTGTATAATTTTGAAAGACGTGTTCCTTCAAATGTTATTATTACAAAATCACTGCTTACGGCATTATTCCCAGTAATATTACTAAGATATTTGGAATTATTATTGCAAACATAAATATTAACCTTCACCACACAATTACTTGTAATTTTGCTAAAAATGAAATAAACAATAATATAACTGTTTGTTTTTAATTATAGAACTTCGTACAGAGGCCGGTGTGGGACTGGGGCGAGCAGTTCTCAGAACAAGACAAGGCGTTGTTCTACAACCCACTGTTTCTTGGAGTCAAACCGAGCGGTACACAGTCTACGAGACTATGTGAGTACTAATATTGTTTACATTATTTATTTTGTTTCGGATCGTCCCTATAACTACTCAAAGTACGTTTTGTTAAAAAAATCCTACTAATATTATAAATGCGAAAGTTTGTGAGAATGTATGTATGGATGTTTGTTACTCTTTCACGCAAATACTACTGAACTGATTACGATGAAATTTTGGTATATGCTGAAGACCCAGAATAACATATAGGCTACTTTTTATCCCGGAGTTCCCGAGGGATCGGGATTTACCCTAAAAGGGTTTCCACGCGGAGGAAGTCGCGGGCGGCCTCTAGTGTTACATACTTTCCTTACGTACTAAGAGGCTAATTCGTAGAACGTATCAAGCTTTTTCTTAACCATCGACGTACGTACACTAACTAATACGTGCACGCTCAAGGAGAGAGAAAGCGATCGTCAACTGACCTCCTGAGCTTAGTCGAATATTAATTGGCAACCGCAAGTTTTATCCGTAAAAAAGCACACCTGTGACCGAATATAGATAACTAGCCGACCCGCGCAACTTCGCTTGCGTCACATAAGAGAGAATGGGTCAACATTTTCCCCGTTTTTGTAACATTTCTTACTGCTGCTCTGCTCCTATTGGTCGTAGCGTGATGATATATAGCCTATAACCTTCCTCGATAAATGGGCTATCTAACACTGAAAGAAGTTTTCGAATCGGACCCGTAGTTCCTGAGATTAGCGCGTTCAAACAAACAAACAAACAAACAAACAAACAAACAAACAAACTCTTCAGCTTTATAATATTAGTATAGATATATATAATTCTTCTGTAAGTGTGTATGTCACTGAACTTCTCTTAAACGACTGGACCGATTTTGATATTTTTTTTTGTGTGTGTTCAAGGGGATCTGAGAATGGTTTAGATTCACAATCTTGTCCGCTAGACAAGGTTTTTTTATTTAATTTTTATGGCAAAACGACGTTTGCCGGATCAGCTAGTAGATAATATATTTTTGTATGTATGTATCAGCTCAAACGCCAGTGAACACGTCGTGGACCCCGGAGCTGAGCCGGCTGGAGGCGTGCAGCAACGTGGCGGCCATGGAGCTGTGGTCGCAGTGCTACGAGCGCTGGCTGCTGCCGCTCGACGCCAGCGGGGCCGGGGCCGTGCAGTACCATGTGCATAACTATGCGCTTAGGAATGAGGTACAGTGTTCTTTTATCAATCACTAGCTGACCCGCGCAACTTCGCTTGCGTCACATAAAAGAGAATAGCTCAAAATTCTCCCCGTTTCCTAAGATTAGCGCGTTCAAACAAACAAACAAACTCTTCAGCTTTATAATATTAGTATAAATTAAAACCAATTCTTGCGAAAATTATTAGTATTTGGGGGGCTGGTCGTAATTCCCCGACGCTTAATACATCTATAGAACACTTCATCTTTTTATATGTGTTCGTAACCCGTAAAAAGTAAAAAATGAGTATTTTAAACATACAAATTGTATCTAAATCGAGTCGTAGCAACGGGTTTATGTAATATTTTTTTTTACTAGCGTCATCACGACACTATTTAAACTTATCCAGTTATAATAATTCAATAAGTAGGATACGAATCCGTTATTTTTCAGTCACTTTAGTTAACCACTTGGTTATTCCCTTTTGTGGTGCAGTTGGGATAAGATAAGGTGCGGTAACTTTGAGTCCGAAGGGTCGTTAATGGACTTTTATCAGTTTATTCTTGAGATTTGGTTAAATATGCATGTAATTTTAGGTAAAGTATGGGACGTTTGTGTTTGCGAAGACGCTACTTTTACCAGTTATACCTGAGATTCGGTTGTATCTACGTTGTTACCTATTTCTTCACGAGTCTTTTCTACTTGAAATATAATACAATATTCCATTCACAGATCCAACAAATAAACGAAAAGCTAACGTCCCTGTCGATCCTGTCCCGGCGCCACTCTCACGACTCAGACCCGGCGGTGTCCCGGCGCTCGGTGCCGCGCTTCTTCCCGTTCAGCGCGGGGCGCGCGGGGCCGGGCGGCGCGGCGCTGGCGGCGCTGGGCGACATGCAGCTCAGCATCATCGACGCCAGCCAGCTGCTCGAGTCGCAGTCGCTGCTCAACGCGCCCGACTAATATCTACTTTAATCCTGCACTCTTAAGGTATAGTTTCGCGTTGTAATGTCAATGACTTATCGACAGTGAAGAATAATACTACAGATTTCTGGTCTGTTATTTGATTATTAACTTTATGATTTTAGGATATGACTCAATTTTGTTTAGCGATTGTACCTGCCGGAATTATAATAAAACAGTAAAATTGTATTTACTTTTTTACTACAATATCGGCAGTTTAATAATATAAATAGGCTCTATTTATTAACGGGCTATGGCATTATAATAAAACAGTAAATTTTTATTTACTTTTTTACTTTGTTTCCAATTTTTTTATAGTCAACTAACGTCATTTGACGAATAACGATGACATTTTAAAAATTTATCAAAATTATTCCATAGTAAATTTTACCTAACGCCGGCAACATCGACCGTTAAACAAAAATTGCAATAAACTAACTGTAGTAGCTATCCTTTTCTGACGATAAGTTATTAACATCGGTTAATAGTATATAAATATTCGAACGATTCTAACCCGTGTAGTTATAACGAATAGCTTATATTCCGAGTTCTATCATTCGATTTTAACTCTTATGGCGTTGACGATAAGGTGTGTTGTTGAAGACTCGATGATTAGCTCTTAATGTAATGTAGAAATGTTCGCGATTTTAACTCTTTACGTAGAGTTTGTAGCTGTTTGTAAATGTTTGAAATTCTTCGCTTCTAATGTACATACGAATTAGTGTTTAATGTTGGTCCCGAATATACACACACAATGATTTTAAGTAACTATTGTTTATTCCTTTAAAAATATGCATAAATAACATGATGCAGTATCATGAATTGAATCATGAAGTGATAATATACGGGAAATTATGTTTTTGTACTCTGATTGACTTGACGTTTCGGTATAATTAACTAATTAGATAAATCTGTGACGAAACGTCAAGCAAACGGTACAAAAACATAATTTCCCGTGTATTATCACTTATCAGATATAGTTTGGTCGCTTCATAGTATTCTTTTAATTTTGAAGAATTTTTTTTCTAACTTAAATGTTTGGAAACGGGGCCTTAGTCCTAGAGTGGACTGTGAGAGACTGAATATAGAAAAGTATTTAAAAAGGCAAAACAACGACACAAAAATGGACCATAATTATATTTTAGGCATTGTTATTTTCATAAATTCAGAGCTTGTTATTATGAAAAGCGAAGATAAACTATTATTTTTGTAATTCTGAGCTAGCAAGATGCTTCTCTGAGTTTTATAAAACGGTACTTTAGTTAACTGAGACTTACCCTCTTATTCATAAACACACTATAAACCTATATTAGTTAAAAAGCTACATATGTTTTCTCTTTTTCATTTCGCTAAGGAGTGAAAGAAACAAAACACTTTATAAGCCTTTCATAACTTCATATATTTTTATGAATAAGAGGGATAGTTTTTAATATAGTCTTCCTAATTGATATTTGGGACCAACAGTGAACAATATAACCGACTGTTTATCTAGAACAAGTTATTATAACGAACAAGGCTTACGTACTGACTGTGGCGTGACTTTAGGACAAACTAAACGAATAACCCCCGGTTTCTGAGGTACTTTTAACGGTAGTTTATCTATTCAATAGCGTTTAAACTCATATAAAAAAATGCTAATTAAACCACGCCCTGTATAAATATATGTATTGAAAACTATGGTATTAAAATTAACTGGGTTATTTGGTTTATACTTCTGTATTTAAAAAACTGTGCACTAACCGTAAGTGCAAGTTCTATTTACTAGGTACACGCCATTCACTTTTGTGTGTGGAGCAATAAACCACTACATATATTTTAGCTTTTACCGCAACGGCTTGTTGCGGTATTAACCCCCGGTTTTTTTTGGCGTTTTTTTTGTATATGAGTTTAAATGTACTCAGAAAGCGGGGGTGAATACAGCAATAAGCCGCTGCGAAACAAGCTAAAAATATGAGCAAATAATGTAGAGGTTTATTGCTACATTCAAGCACTAAGTTAAATAGCATGTGACTATCTAAGTTTGTCCTTACTGTAATACTAAGTCACGCCACCACGTACCGCCACGGCCATCATGGAGTATTAGGTAAATTAGACATAATATATTCACATAACATTAAGACGTACATATAACATAAGTGTATATAGTTTCAATATTAAAATATTTTATTTTTATAAGTTCCCTGTAACAAGGAATTGATTAAAATTTGTATATTCCATTTGAATAATAGTTATATTTTTGTATAATCTATAGTTTATGGTGTGACCATTCATAATGTGCGAAGTATACGTTTACGCGTTTATACGTAGTGTGGGCCATTCCAAAAGTATTCCAATGTTTTCGAACGCTAACTTGTAAGGGGCTGACATACATGTGCTATAAAGAAGAACGATTATTTGTTTGCTAGAGCCGCGGACAATATAAAAGTACATTTGATCGTGATAATACTAGAGTAATAAATATCTGTATTAATTATAAACTTAACCTGCATAACACCAAAAATGTATCATTAAACAAAAAGGACATAAGATAACCGTCTCATAAAGTCGTAAAGTTTTTCATAGCACGTGTATATCAGCTCCAAATATTTTCGAAATCCGCTTACTAACTGAGCTTATAGTAATAATATTCATAAGTACTTTTGTTACCAATACTAAACTGTATTAACGTTAATTACATTACAATAACACCTAGAGCAGACATTACTCGAACTCTTTCTACAAGCGATTTCACCCGAGTATTTCCGAAGATACCCGATCTATACTTACGCGTTGCTGATGTCCTAGTAGTTGATACAAAAATATTGAAAGAATATTTCAGTTTAAACCAGTTGTCGTTCCGTAAAAGGAACATTTTATTTATTGAATAGATTCAATTTTAAGATTAGTAATGTTTGCTTTAGGTATTAACTATTAAAGTATCTTTCCCTCTTGGTCCTCCAAGCTAACCCATTAAGAGTGCTTACAAAAACCAATCTTTGAATGATAAATGTTGAAAATTTCAATATGTTATTGGTTCTATATAAGTACTCTTACTCCCTAGACGTACTCAAAACCAAATCTAACTTATAGTGATTATGTTGTAAATATGGCAGCTAAACGCTTTCTTAGTACTTTGTTATTATTTTAATATTTATTTTGCCTTTAATTGTAATTTATTTTAATCATCGTACAGCTATGTAGTTTAGTGAATGGGGCGGGGATATAAGGCAAGTGAAATATCAGACTTTCTTATGTAAAATTTTGATATTATGTCTATCTATCTAGGAGTCAATTATTTCGTCTTACTCTGTCTATAATCATGATTAGAGTAGTTTCAGACTGCACGTATGTTAGGGTTGCCAGATCCAGACTGATAATTTCTTTGACATTTCTGGGGCCTTGAACGGAATTTTGGTCTCCGGTCCGAAACTGCACTAAGAAGAAAAAGGACCAAAAAAAAAACTTGGTATTTTTTCATTCCGGGACATCACTTGAAATTCCGGGACAATCCCGGAAATCTCGGCCATCTGGCAACTTTAACATATGTGCGTATACGTACACGTGTACGAGACGTACACGAAGAATAAAACATAAAATATTTCGTATTTCTTACTTGTTTATTTATAAATGTTTTCCCGCCCCTGTATTTTATCGAACTGATCGTTATTATTGCTTTGTTGTCCATTGAACATAATGTTACTAATCGTAGACCGTTGAATAC
This sequence comes from Anticarsia gemmatalis, assembly GCF_050436995.1. Lineage (NCBI taxonomy): Eukaryota > Metazoa > Arthropoda > Insecta > Lepidoptera > Erebidae > Anticarsia > Anticarsia gemmatalis. The sequence goes on from NC_134759.1 coordinate 11,388,259, forward strand.
AATGTATTATTTTTAGTACAAGTCTTTAACACATTTGATATTGTTGTGCTAAGGATTTATACGAAATAGACATCATAGCGAGACTTGAATAAAAAACAAACATATTTTTGGAATGAATTTCTGCATATATCGAAATTCAGTCATTTCTTCACATTTTCAGTTCAAAAGTAACAGAAATTGGATGTTTTTATTTTCAAGTCTCGTTGTATGAGCTATTAAAATACTTATTGCCTTGATATAATTATGTATAGAATATAAAAGTTTTAAATAATCGACGAATTATTGGCATAGTATCATTAATACACAGTGACTTGTTATTGCACGCAAACTAATGTTTTTACTTTCGCGACTTTTACACATTTTGTTTTATAGACAACGGACCTTAACTACAACTTCATAGTAACTATTAAAATATGATGACCATAAGTGTTTCTCTTTCTCGCTACTTAAATCAAACAGAGACAGGCTATGTTTTACTGAAACATTATCTATGTATGGATGTGAATGAAGCAAAGGAAGTTTGTAAGGATCGTACCAAGTGGCGTTCTCCGGTCTCTCCCTTCCCCGTATGGGAGGAAAGAATTTTACTTATTATAAGTATGTGTGTATTTATTTAGAAAAACGCTATAGGGATTGTAATGAATGATTATTTACTGTATAATAGAATAAGGGAATTAACGCGAACACGCATTTTACCTTAAAATGCCTAACGTTTCGGCGCAGGTTGCAGGTTGCTGACTGTCAGTCAGCCTGGGACCACGGCGAGTGTTCGCGTTAATTCCCGTATTCTATTATACATTAAACATGCAACGCGAGAGTTTAAAAGTTATGAATGATTATTTACGCCTTAAATACGATAGAATTATGAATAAAGAAGAATAAGGGTGTATGAAGTTTCTGAGGTGTGTTAAGACCCGTTGTCTATAAATTATTATAAAATTCTTAGGACAAAACATGATCATGTAATATTACTAATAGTAACTGATCAATTTTACAAACATCACATCACTAAGACGGTACTTCCTTCAGAAATGTATATTTGTGTTCATTTTCTTTATTATAAATGAATATGTTTGTATTTATGCAGTTTTCTATGGAAGTCGTCAATGTCTTAACTGTTCTTGTTACCTTATTAAAGTATAGAAACTGCGCGTTTTTAGTGTAAAGGATCATATTTGCGTTTTTAACTTGAATCTAAACACCTATATGTCCAAACGGTTGATTGACGCATGAAAGGTGGTTTACAAATATTGTGATTGTTATTTTCTTCCAACATTTTAGGTCTAGCTATAGGGTATCTAGTTAATGGCAGGCGGCTAAACTTTATCACTTATTTGTATAGTATTTTTTACTACACGAAACCATGTATGGTTAATCATATGGTAAAAAAGTATGGTATATTATGTACACGAAAATCCAAGAAAATGATTTTTAATTATAACAATTTCAACAATTTAAGAACGCCAATATGTTTCTAATTTCTAAGTTATATAGAAACAACGCGCAGTATTGTTGTGTTATAGTCTGCTGTAAGTAATAACTTTATATTAGAAGCAAATATTTATGTAATTTATAAGTTTACGAACTGTTATCGTACTAATACGGACTATGCTTATGTTTAGTTTCGCTGTCATCGGTGCACGGCCCGAGGGTAATGTAGAGGTTACAGTCACATATAAAAATAATATATTATGGCTTAGGAATATTGTGTAAAGAAAAAAATATTTTTGACGAGGAAAAGTTTTGTCTACATCTAGGTAATAGGAAGTCGTGTCGAAAAGTTCGTGTATTAATTGTACAATCATGTGTCCGAATGGCACTGATTCTTGATTTTCAATGAGCCAATGAAGCCAGCGCAACAGTGTCTTTAGCTCAGAAGGTGGCAATAAAGCCAGTTAGCAATAAAGAATACTAAATACAAATCAATATATATTTAGTAATCGTTATTGCTGACTGTATCAACTAAGCACAGTAGACCTAAGCCAATCTTAAAATTTAACTATATTTCCGAATTAATGTACATGAAACCCATATTTACACATACATTATAAATAGTAGTGCTAGTTCCATTCTATCGCCGAAAATGAGTGCCATTTCTCAGTGCATGTGAATTCGACTGTATCTTGTAGGGTGTAGCCCAGTGCCGTGTAAATGATTCGTACCAAATTGTGTTAGTGTACCTGACAAGGTTATACACGAAATGTTCAAATGTGAGGAATAAAGGAGTTACGAAATCAACTTGTTTTATTTTTAATGTTTATCCCTTTAGTTTTGAATTTATTTCGTGATTGAAGTTCGTACACGAGGTGCGTTGCGGTCATTTATCCCGCAACTTGATTTGTATAGCGGTTGTCTCTTGAGAATAAAATCGTTGAGTATTGAAGGATCTTGTAGCTAATCTCTTCGTATTATCTCTTGTATACAAAGAGCTGCAGTCAACAACATAATAATGACCGACTTACATTGCTATATAAATATTTGGATATACGTAAATGAGCGTATACGTGCGATAATTCGCCCGTTAGAAAACTGTTTACCTTAGTTAACAGTTACTATAATAATTTCAGTTAGGTTCGTTCCGTGTTTCGATTTCTAGTTAAATTAAAACACATAGTTAATATTCATAGCTTGTCATTTAATAGTTTGCTTAAATAAAAACAATATTATCTGTATAAATATAAAATAAATTGCACGACTCCAGAAGATATCGTCAGTGGCAGATATAACTACTCACATAGATCAATAAGCTATTATAGTAAAGATACATTTATTTGAGCTATAGGTATATTTAACTATATAACATACACAATACATTTTATAAACAATATTTCAACTGGTAACGCTAGTAGATTCAAGGGGGTTCACGGGGCAATAAAAGATATTATCTTGCTACAAGATCGCATTTCTCGAGGGCAAGCAAAGTCTCCATCTCCATCCCGTACTGCGAAGCGTGGTGGCCTCAAGGCTTAGATACCCCTCCCTCGAGAAGACCCTTGCCCAGCGACAGTGAGTAATGGGTTAAAATACAACGAGAATGTGGGGAGACCTCTTGGTTTGCCCGTGTACCCCTAAATGCTGAAGAAATATACGCCTTTAACTATAACACACATAGATTTTTTTGTCTTTAACAGCCTCTTTATAAATTCTAATACATCACAACAATATTCGGAACTAACACGATACACATCTATTCTATCACACATATTGGACTTACTCATAGTTACACGCATCGGATCAAAATGTGATTTATGTTGATCTATGTTTTACCGTTCAAATAGTTATTTTGTCGCAAATTATAAAAGGACGGATATCTAAAAACGAGACTTTTTCTTTTGGAAACTAATATAGCCTATAGAATAATTTGTACTAATAACAAGAGATTTATGCCCCAGTTAATAAGAAAAATAAATCCACAGCACCGAAGCGTGACAACATGAAGTCCATCATTAAAATTTGTCTAAAATAAACGTATTCGCATACAACAATACCTACGACTAGGTAGAATATAAATGGTTTAACAATAATTTCGTGCGTCGTGGAAGACATTACGCGGGTTTAGCGTCCTCGCTCGCTTTGGCCTCTCTCAGTCTCTTGATCCTCGCCAGGTGTCTCCTGGCGATCATGAACTTGTTCAGCAACATCGTACGCTCCCAGCTCCATAACGCCCATTGCTAGAATACACCTACATCGTTAAATATTTGTCGTTTTATGCATGTATTTTCTGGTTTGTTCCATATCTTTAGTATGTTAATATACCTAAATTAAAAGATGCATAGAATATTTTCGCATTGCAACAGAAACATTTTGATTCTATAGGTAGCTCTGATAAGGGTAGAGATGTTAAGGGAGGCGGAGTTTTTCATTGCGGATATCCGCAACCCCCTTACGATACATACGTAACACGATATTGCTGTTTAAAACATCAAATAATAGCTGATCTCTGGGACTGCTGATGCAGTACACATTTAATACTGTTCAATTTCTTGGACAAAATATATTAAAGAATTTTAAATTACATTCATATCTTTAACGTAGGACAGGTTCCCATTGTATTTTACTTAAAAAGGCATATAAAATAAAACATGCGAACATCAACGAACCATTTTATTCACGCTTCACGGAATAAGTTAAACAACCAACAAATAATATCTCATTCACAAACCAAAATCATCTACAGTTATCATCACTACAAAATATACTCGAACATAACAAGGACTGAACGTCAAACGTATGATATATCTAGTAACTGCTACATTTAAACACAAAGCTTATTATTCGAAAAACTACTGCGACAAGCCTTCCGTCGCGCAGAAAGAAAATATATGTAGTAAGTATGTAATTATACTCTATTTTGTGCTGTTTCCTGTACATGATAGTAATGAAATCTACACTGCAAGGCTTTTTGGCTTCGACGCTACTTTTTCTACAAGCTGCCGTGATGATACTTTTGAAATAACATCCGACATCTAATCGTCGATTTTCGTCGGCATTTTTATTTATAGTATTAGACTCCATACATGTGTTGGCGGATCGACACCTCTCGTATGTAGACTCCATAAAATATCTCAGACTGACTGATTGTAGACATCAGCGGTAAGCAGCATTCAACGATCTGTCACGTGAAGTTTGCCGTCGCCGCACGTACCGCTGCGATCTACGGTCTGCCGTCAACTACGCCTTTATACCTTCTGATGTAATGAAATGTAAACTAGATCTTAATACAATAAATAGTTGAAATAATAATCTTCAATAAAATTGTATGTCAAATAGGAACTTTTATAACTGTTCACAAATAATAAGTCGATCGACATGTGATGGTTCAAATCACTAGTTAATTTAAAATGTGTAAATAAATAAATGAATTTATTAAAATCCTAAAATTGTCAACACTTTATATAAGAACTAAAACATATAATCAGACTACTAAAATATAAAAAAAATATTTTATATTATAAAATTATATCTGCATTAAAATAGCTTTGTGCCTGTATTTTAAGTAATTTCAATATAAAACAAGCAGTTACCGATTGATCATAACATAGAACATCCATCCATGAGAACATTGTCAAAACTCAGTACTAAATGCTTTAGTGGATATGTCTCGCAGTTCTGTGACTACCGTGGCCTCTAGTGACTTGAAGCAATGCAATGTGATGCAGCATTCAAAAGCTTCTACTAACTTAATAGGAACAATAGTTTACCAGTGGCATGGTTTACAAGACAATTAGATTCTAAAAAGATTTTGCTGATCATTTTTTAAATATTACGTCCCTGAGAGGTTTCAAATAAAAGGAATAATGTCTGAAATATACGTACTATGTAATCAAAATATCATTAACATAAAATATCACACCACCATCGATGCTATTCAATTTTAATGTGAAATAAATGTATATAATCTCGTTTTTTTCCCATTGTGGTAAGTATACATCAAAAATAAAATTTTACTCTCAATATGACCAATAAAAATTTTCTCGTCACCCAGACCACGCCACTGGTCTCTACAAGTCACTAACAAGCCACACGACTAACGCTAAACTAGTCAGCATAATAAAAATATACCGCCAACACCCATGTACCAACTGCACATTAAAATCTTTTAACCAACATAACACTTACAATACTTGCAATATATTTGGCCCAATCTTTACTCGCCAATTTACCTTCTAAACCTTCAAACTAACAGTCTTTTCATATAAAAATGAGCAAATCATAGAATTTGTAAGCAAACATAACTGTTCATATAACATTATTATATAATATTCCCATATAATTTAAAGATTAGATCGTCATCACTGGTAATATAGTGACTAGACAAAGGCCGGTTATGTGTATAATAGTTGGTGCAAACGTTGGTATACAAATGTTGGTGTTGGTGTGTGGTGGAGGCGGCGGCGCGGCCGGCGCCCGTCAGCGTCAGTTGTCGTCCTCGTCATTCTCAAACATCTCGTTGTAATCGCGCGAATGTTCGAAATCTTTGAGGTCCTGAACAAAAGAGATGAGACTGTGAGAATGGATAAGAATACAACTTTGCAAGCGACTATACAAGCAAACTGCGACAAGCAGTGTTTATGTGAGATAATTGTTATAAATTGTTCATGTCTATAGCCCCAGCACTTTAGTTCATTAAAGATTAGAACATTTCACCATAATATAAATATACAATAAATGCAACAGAAATGAACAATTGATAGCAGTAATACTATAAAGCAAATAGCTAAACTACAGCGAGAATATAATCCACAAACTACACTGCCTAAGAGCATGCATGCAAATAAAATATAATCAAAACTCAAGCATCAATAAATTATAAAATCTAAGAACCATTGTGCACCATCAATAATTTTAAAGGAACAGTCACTAATCACTGCAAATTACTATAGTTCTGTTAAAAAGGTGCTATTCTTGTTAATTTCCTATCGACAGTGCACGCAAGCTCTTAATTTCATTATTTTCAAAACGTGTCTCTTACCTGGAACATGCCATTTGCGACCGCGTACCCCGTCATGGCAATAGCGGCGAACACCGCGGCGAGCACTTTGTTACGCGTCTGGTTGGGGAAGTTAGCTGCTTCGCGGTCCGACTGTGTGCCTGTCGACTGCTTCTTTGCATTCTGTCTGTTGTATTCTGAAATAGTAGTTTGAATGTTGGTTAGCAAACATTATGAAAGTCACTTACAACAAACTCACTGAAGATAATAATGACGAATATATTTATTGTCTAGCCAGATTCCTAAACTGTTGATCTTTACTTAAAACTTTCATAAAAACATACATAACTGTACTCTGTTTGTACCTACATAATAATATGAATTTGCAGTCAATAGAAGACTGACTGCTACAGGACAGCATTTAATAATTTAAGTTCTAAATCAGACTGACATTTTTAATTTAAAGTCATTGTAAAATCCGTAAGAGGATTAAGAAAAGCATTTGAAAACAATAGAAAAGATAAAAATAAAATAATCTTTACTTACCATCAGTTACATGCCTAAAGTTTTTCTGGTTAATTCTTGCAACAAATCTGGTTAAGTTAGCAATGCCTTTAACGTAATTAGCTAATGTGGAGTTAGGGAAGGGTGCTTTGATGAGCGGCGCGAGGTACGCGAAGACTGTCGCGTCGAATGATGATGGACGATTGCCAAAGAAATACTCGCTCTCTCCTAGTCTGTCTGATAGAGTTTTTAGGCACTTCTCTGCTTCATTATATATCTGGAAAATACAACAACAGCTTTAGATATAGAACATAATAATCAATACGATTTTGAACAATTAGTATGCTTGTTCATGGTTTGTTTCATTAAAGGAAGAAAATTGCATCATCTTTTATCATTCTATAAGGTTTAACACACAGCCAGTTAATTATTCCATTGGTGCTTGTTTCCATCCTTTTACTTTATGTATAATGTTATAATTAAAGGTATCTTATCTGTTATATTATGAATAAAACAAATAACTGAGATTTAAAATTTTGAAGTTCCACTCACAGTTCTTTCAATTTCCCTCATCTCAGTATGTTCTCCATATAAGGCATCAATCATCTCTTTGGCTGCATTCTGGTATCTTGACGGATAATAGAAATTGAATGGAATAGACAGTGCTTTGGCATACGTTGGTCTTGTGAGATCATTGTAGTTCTTCTCGTCCACCCACCAAGCATACTGGTATGCTGGATAGAGCTTTTCTCCTAAGTACTGTGTAAATGCACTCGCCTCAGCTGCCTGCTTTGTGTTTAAGTGGACATCTGTACTGTAATGCTAGGAACAAGTATAATGTTAGTTATTTATTTTACAGACAAGAAAATAGGTAAAGTTATTTAATTAATTAGTCTGTGTAACTTATTACTAATACAATGCTGCAAGGAAAAGTATAGGTGGTCTTAGTGCACAATTTTCAAGGATTTTTATTTATTTAAAAATAAATTGTTATATACAGCCAAACCACAGAATCTAGTTAGAAAGAATGTAAACAAAAACAAGAAATAAATAAGATAGTAGAATAACATTATTACATAAATGTAAGAACGTTTAACGCACAGATTAAAGGTGACAAAAGGACGTACCAAAGATTTTAAATGTTCTACAACTTCTTCGAAATTTGTAAGCAGATTGCGTCCGTCTCTCATGACAGGGAGCCTGCCTTTTGGAGTGAAAAATGGATTATTCGCTTCTCGGACTTTTACCGGGACTCCAATAAATTTCATGTAGGTCTGTGAAAGATCATTGGCGATAAATACAAAAAATCTGCCGGCACAAAATACGATTTGAGGTTAAGCCAAAAAGTACTTACTAAAACTTTAAGGCATTCTAAATCGATGGAAGCCAGTCCCCATTCTCCTCGCCAAATATCCAATTCTATACTAGCCATGACTTATAGAAATCTTTTACAAATAAATCTATCAATTTTCCTAACATTGATCAAATGACATGACAGCTACGAGCTATTCTTTTTCTTTCTTTTGGGTTGCTATTGCGATGATTAGTTTTATTGAGTGAAGTTAGTCGATTAATATTACCATTCCACATTATTACAGAAAAAAATATTCAGGTGCTCGCAAGATCTTTGTTTCCTCATGAGTAAATGATTAATACAGATATAGGTATTTGATGTGGATTCATTAAATTTAATTCTAACTTCTCGAATATGAAAGAATTTTCTAACTGACGTGGACCAATCAATAACGAAACGTAACATTCTAAAAATAATATTTTGACAAGAGAGACCGGTATTGCGCTCTCCTTTACTCTGAACTAGAATCCCTAGAATAAAACGAGATGAAAAGAGTCTATTTCTGCTATGTTTTCTAAATATACCGGTACCTGTGTTGTTATTGGCAAATTAGGCAGTAAAAAATAAACAGCTGTCTTTATTTTCGGGCTCCTATCCTAGTCCTTCTGCAGTTTCAGAAATATAAAGTGCGTGAGAGTTGTTACATTGCAATTTTCCGGAACGAACAGAAAATAAGAATCTTATAAGTGTAGCTGTGTCCATAAGGCGACGCAAAACAATACTGGTAAAAATGTCGATCCAATGGACATTTATAGCTGGATACCTATATTTCGAAGTGGCGGTGGTCATAATAATGATATTGCCGATATTTAGCCCCAAGAGATGGAATCAGTTCTTCAAATCACGCTTATTCGCCATGTTTCAACAACATGCCGCTGTGTACTTCTACGTGTTACTGGGTGTATTGTGCCTGTTTTTGTTCGATGCTATTAGAGAAATGAGAAAGTATTCACACAGTATAGATGCCGCGGCTCATACACACTTATCAAGTGAAATGAAAGGCAATGTGAAACTGTTTAGAGCACAAAGAAACTTCTACATAACTGGCTTTGCTATTTTCTTGGCATTTGTTATTCGTAGGTTGGTAAATATGCTTATAATTCAGGATGAATTGAGCATAAAAGCTGAAAAGATAATAAAAGAGGCGGAGGCTGCAGTCCAGCTAGCTAAGACTACAGTGTTGGCCAACACTCTCCAAGCCTCTGAACCAAATACTGATGAGTTGAAAGACAAGTTGCTTATGGCTGAGGACTCACTAAAAGCTGAGAAGAGCAGGGTCAAGGAATTGGAAGAAGAAGCTAAGATGTGGAAACAAAAGTATGAAGAAGCTGTTGCTGGAAGTGTAGGGAAAGGTGATGAGTAGAAATTAAAACTACCTACTCAAAAAACGTCAAAAAAAGTTGCAAGCTAACATTTGTTTAATTATATCAATATTCAGCTTAAACTTTATCATTATTCTAATGCTGCATTGTTACTATAAATTGTTATTAATAATATCGTAAATAAAATGATGACGTAAACTTTTTAATAATTATGTAAAATAATGCAATAACTTTTCTCCTAGTTTTTTAAGATTGCAATTGTAAGGTCTGTGATTACTTAAAAGATTTGGTGCTTTAATATTTCAAATGGAGATAAACATAAATCTAATAAAAATTCTAGTCTTGTATGTAACATTTTAGGATTGTAGTGATAGTGGAACAATAATTTTATTGTGCAGCAATAATATAACTTATTAGTATTATTCAAGCCATAATTACATCAAAAGATTGATGTGGATGATGTAGTCTCTCTATTCTAGGAAGTGTCAAATGTACGAAAGTTTTATTGTACTAAGATTTATTTTTAACAATGTTTAAAGTGTTTACAAGGTTTTTTATCTGACTGAGGAGCCTTTAATTGAAGAAGTGGCAGTTAATACTTTCTTAGTTCTTAAGTCTCAAATATCTGGTTAAAGTAAGGTTTCTGCTAATTGGTATGATGAGGCCTTGATATCTTACCTTCTTGTATTTATCATGCATTTTATTGTTAACAAGCTAGGTTTTCTAATAAAAAATATCTCATTAAAGTTCTTGTTTTACTTATTTCAATAAATTTCTTTATTGTCTGAGAGTAAATGGAGAGAACTGCGAGATTTGTTCCCGAAAATATGTAGAAAGAGAAAAGGACGATACTAAAAATATTACGAAGATTAAGTTGCTACCTATTTACTTTTACAATAATTGAATCAAGTTAATATACAAAGAAGTGAGGGTCATTGTTATCGAGAAAATGAATAAATCATTATGCTATTCAGTGATGTACGACTGACGTATGGTCTGATTATTTAGGATGACTTCATCGAATTTACAGATCGCAAAGATATATGACGGAAGTGAAGACAAAGGTTCTTATAATGATCATCACATCAAAGTGAAGTACGAATAAACAAATTACATTTCAATACACCTGCATTTTTCTCAAGCATAATATAATTCGAGTGCCTATATTTTGCCGGCAGATTGCTGTGACAAATGACCAATCTATTGCCAAAAGGGTTACGGGGATTTCCCTTTACCTTAAATTTCTGAACGATTATTATTTTAAATCATTGAACACTAATGACGTTTCTGAACGATCAAATAATGTCACAAGGTATGTTACGGACCACAATACATGCGGCAAAATGTGATACAGTACATTAGACAATAGCTGTCCTTGTTACACTCACTGCATAAGACGAAGATGGAGCGTGCTTAAAACGTCAAAATAAAGTAATCTGTCATCTGAGACGTAAAATTAAGTCGATGATCACCTCCTACTTCAGGTGGTTTTTATCTCTATCTTTCTTACGAGAAAAAGGTATATCTATCTCAAGTTATCTCAATTGTCATTCGGTTACGTTTACGTTATCGTAGTTATTTCACCTGGAGGAAAAATAAAGTGAGATTTCGGATATATATCGTAGTAAAGCTAACACTTTCAACAGAAATATTAGACTAAATAGAAAAGCTAATAATATGCTTGAATAAATGTTATAGTTTGCGGCAATTAGTGACCCGTTATAAAGGGTACCGTTAAGTATTATTTATGAATGTAAGAATTTTCAATAGAGTGAACCACCAAGTAAGTTATTTAAGGTTTTAGGGCTATAGTTAGACAAACAATCGTGATGTGATATTGTAATGTGTACTGTGTGTGTTCTACCTATCATATTATACCCTTAGTTCTTGTGGAATTTGTTATTGATTCTTGTTTATTTTCGTTTCAAAACAATACGTATATCTTGTGAATGTTTTTTGCTATTTATTCGTTACTGCATACGCTTACTTCACTATCATATTTCTGTTGGTAGTATTATGTCCAGAACTCGAATATTCATAAAGTAGATAGTGCCTTTTAATGGCAAAATAAAAGTAGTTATTCTTCAAATGAGTATTTTCCCATTACAACATTATTTACCTACCACATTCTCTGTGCTCATCGAATAAGAAAGAACAATTGGAAAGTGCACTTATTACGAACTCTCCTACAGCTTGTCTCTTCTTTAAGATATATTTTCTAGAAAGCATAGAATTATTATAGCATAATAAACAAGTCTTGATATTTATGTTTATATATTTCTTGTGGTGCTTATTGTTTTTCAATTTGGTCATAGGTTTTACAATCAGTGTACAACTCCTTTCAGAACCTGTAAGAAATGGTACCTACCTTTTTATTTATTTTTTGGTAATTTCATTATAACAAATACTACTAATTATTTGCATATAATTAAATTGATAGTTAATGAAATGTATCTTTACTTATGAAATAGCCATTTGTTAAAAAAGAGTAAAGAAACTAGCCAGCCAGTTTGTGAAAACTTAAACTGTCTAACTTTCACAGTTCCTGAGATACAGATAGCAGAGTCAGAGAAAGGTTACAACAGAGGGTTTTTGTTGGTACCTTGGGGTATGGATCCCTAAAAACTGAACTAAATGGCAATTTCATAAGTAAAAGTATCCACCCAAAACCTACTGTCTTACTAGCAAACATAGAGTATGTTCTGATTAGTTACACAGTGTTTTGTCATTTACAATCAATCTTTAAACTGTATAATAGAAGAAAGACAAAACAGTGCATAAGTAATCACAGCTTGCACAATGTTGAAAACCGTAACTGTCATTCCCTATTTTACCCCCCTTGGGGTAGAATTGATCAAAATGCTTTCTTAGCGGATGTCTATGTCATAACCTGCATGCCAAATTCTATCCTGATCAGTCCAGTGGTTTAGGCTGTGCATTGATAGATCACTGTCCCCCGGTTTCTGAGGTACATTTAGCGGTAGTTTATCTGTTCAATAGTGTTTTTTTTACATGAGTTTTAACACTATTGGATAGATGAACTACCGCTAAATGTACCTCAGAAACGGGGGGTATGTCAGTCAGTCACTTTTGAGTCACATATATTTAGATTTGTGATTTAACTACCTAACCACAGAATTATTACCAGCATTTACCTGGAGTTAAAATATGAGGTAAATGTATTTATGTTCTATAAAATTTTCAGAACAAAGATAGTGGTGGGATGTATTCAGAGTGGAGTTCATTGCCACTGGAGGGGGGAGGGAGGGGAGTGCTTGGAGCAGTCGGTGGAAGAGATGTTGTTTTAGCGGTGGTCAAACAACTAGCCTCACATGAACCTAGCCCTCTAACTACTGATGCTGAGGTATGACTAATAAGTTTATAAATAAATTATGTATTATTTTTATTTTTTTACTCTTGTGTATTTTTCCATTGTATTATAGTTGTAATTTATCTCTCTGTCTGCAATCTGTAGAGAGATATCCTCATGACAAACACATATGAATAAACAAAGGAAATCTATAAACAGCATCAGATTTAATCAAATTATAACTGTCTGTATTTCTAGAATCTAGAGCGACCCGCGACCGTTCGCTTTGTTAACATTATATTTCTATATTCAGGTGGAATGGGTACTAGAAGTGATCCGATTTGGTCTATCCTTACCACTACAAGAGCATGAAGCTCTCCGGGACTGTGTGCGGGTGTGCTGCGCGTGGCTGGCGCCGCTCCTACCACCAGCGCCTCCCGCCATGCCCCCACCCCCTGCCATCCCGCCACCCGTAGCACAAGCCCCACACAAATACGCTAGAAAAATACTCAGGCACTTACAAAATCTGTTCGTACCTAGGCCTAATGAAAGTAAGTGATGTTTTGGTTTTTGAGTTGTTGTACAAGTATAATGGTTTTTGTAACTGTTTTGCTATTACTTGCAAGCTCTCACGTTCATATATCAAATGGAATTGGGTGAGTGTGGGTCGCGTTATTACGATTACTTAACATTACCACTTTAAAATATACAAAAGAAAAATATAATAGTATTTTTTTACAACTTTTTACTTTTTATCCCGGCCATTAACTTTATTATTAAGTTCATTACAACTTTCTATTTACCTGATTATGAATTAAATCTTGGTTGCTTGAAGTTTCGGCTCACCTTGGGCGCGTTGTATTGTAAAAAACAGACGACTCTTTTATCTACAACCCTTTTAATTTTATATCACTATCAATTTTCAATCCTTATATAACTATACGAGATAACTTATGAAATTGCTATTAATTTATCAGGTGGTGACTTAATCAGCAAGCAAGCGGTTCTCTGCCACCGTGTACTACGCCTGTCTCGTACCCTCGCCGATGGTGGAGCCCTGGGCGCTAGAGAATGGAGGTCCTTACTACTGCTACTCCTGGCGGCCGCGTCAGCTCTCCTGTCACCGCCGGCTCCTCATCATTCAGCCGCCGAACAGTTGTGCGAGAGAGTGTTGTGTGTGCTGTTTGAAGTATGGATACTGGCTTGTCACAGGTTAGTTGCTCTTTTCCTAATTATCATTTTAATACCTAAACATTTCATTTACTTTGACTCACGTAGACGTATTTTTGATGAAAATAAAGCAATCAATTTCGAAGCCTGAAACTCTATTCTAAGTAGTGTTATGAGCATTCAGTATGACTTTTATGTGTCGGTGAAGGAAAACCTCGCCAGCTAATCTCTATATACCACTGTGAAATGTAATCAAATTTCTCTCACAACGGGTATTTTCACAGCATGCTAATAAACCTGAACTACACATGCACTGTCAATTTATCACATACAGCTTCTCTACACGTCACTTTCAATGAAAAACCACTTTATTGTACACCGAATGCAATGTCAACATTTCTTTGTACAGATGTTTCCCATCCCCGCCTTTGTGGCGTACTCTCCGCGAGCAGTGTATTCGCTGGCGGCATCGCGCGCCTCTCACGGAGCAGTGGACACGCGCCTCGCTCTGTCTCACCGCTAGGTTACTGAAGCATATGTACGGACCGCTGTTCCCAGCCATGCCTATCAGTAAGTATATCTAATATATAAAATTCTCGCGTCACAGTTTTCGTTGCCATACTCCTCCGAAACGGCTTGATCGATTCTCACGAAATTTTTAGAGCATATTGTAGGTCTGAGAATCCGCCAACATCTATTTTTCATAGCCCTCAGTGACACTTTTTTTTATTTATATATGGCAAAACAACGTTTGCTGGGTCAGCTAGTAGTTTATCAAAACACGTGCACGTATAACACAATACGTGCACGTATATGTAGCGTACGTGGTTGCAAGAATTTAACAACATAGTTTTGTCAAAATTCAATTTAAGTATTAAATCGCCCAATGGGGTATGCTATTGTATAAAGACAAATTATTTAAAAGTGGAAATGCTTCTTGTAAGTCAAACCAAACCGTTTTTAGTAACGTAGCAACTTTGTCATAACTTTTCCGATTTGTATGGTTTATAACTTATTATTTTTCACAAAAAATATGTTGTTTATTGTTTAGGTGAAGAAGACGCCAACCTGATCCCAAGCGACATGAGCGCAGAGGCAGTGATGCAGAGTTGGTACCGCATTCTACACACTATCGGTAACCCTGTGGACCTGTGCCGACCACATGTCATCAGTCAAACACCTGACTTCTTACAGGTTTGTATTAATATTGAAAGTTGTCTTGGCATTTATTCACAAGAAATTATTATGCAACTTTTGCAAGAAAACACAAATTCGCCATTAACATTTCAGGAGCATTAACTTCTCGTCGTGCTGTGTAGTGTGCTGTGTGATACATACTAATAATCAAATCATGCGATGACCAAGTCGATCTATTTGTTTTAAAGGTATTTTTTTTTAATTGGCATGATAATAACATACGTAATAACCTAAGACAGAAGGTCCTTTAAGTAGAGACTAAATAGATTAATCGACTTGGTATTATATAGATCTCACAACTTTTTACGGCGAGACTTGAGGTTTTTTACAGAATGTTTTTGATGGCATCTCACTTCTTTTTGTAGAGCGAACATAAGTCCAATTTGTATGGAAAGACGTTTTTTTTTCATAATTCAACATATTTTCCTATGGGAATGTTGTTCAGTTTCATGGGCTAAACACCCTTACCCACCCTATACCCCCTCCCGTTATGCCTCATATAGTAGGTACCTATTTACACCTATTTATTTTTATTTTATTTTCTACAGTAATATTAATTCATTAACTGCAAATGTAACCTTGTAATCTTATACATTTATATGAGATTACAAAGTTATTGTTGCCGTTGGTGTATTTAGACAACTGGACCGAAATTAGAAAATATTTAATTTTTCCCATGATTAAGACACTAAACCCTATTTGTATTCTAAATTTTAAGCTTCTAAGTCTGCTAGAAGTACCTTAGACTTTTGATGATCGGTGAGTCAGTGAGTCAGTGAATCAGTGAGTGACAAAATTCAAAATTTTAACAAGTTGTCATTCTTAAACTACTGGTTCGAATTGACTGAAATTTTAAATATACCGTGTTTATACAATGACTGATTAGTTGCTGAAAATCCAGGCTTCTTGTTTTATCCACAACGAAATTATGGGGGGGTCAAAAATAGCCCGAATTGCTTCGAGAAAAGGATGTTACGGCCGTGCCGCTTTTTTTTTGCTCGACTTGCGGGGGCACTTCCGTGCCCCCAGATAGATTAGGTATACCACTAGTTTAGATATTCTCAAATAGACGACTTTGGGACACGTATGGCGTAATGGCTAAATAAACACAGACTGTATCTATACAGGGCTTAAAATGATCTACATATTAATTACGTAAGGAAAAGTTGGTCTCAAGGTACCTTTTACAGCGATCTATAATCCTTCGATCTACTGATTGGTTATTTCGGGTCTCGTTGAATGCTGTCCTCTGCGACATTACGAAGAAAAACAACTTACTTCTTCGTATTTCATGTGTCCCTAGTACTCAATAACTCAAGAAGAAGGCACGCGTGATCCGAGCCAGCACCCATGCCTGCAAGCATTACCGTCGATCTTCCACAAAGCTATGAAAGGCATCGCGGCGCATGTCGACGCATTCCTAGGTACGTACGCACTTGTACAGAGGTGTGTGGTTTGATGTCCGATGTATGCTGTTGATTGTGATTTGATTTACTTTAGATATTTAATAGCCACCTTTAAACACACTCTGTCGCGCATGAAACGACAATGGCGCGTGAAAGAGCGCGCGTATAAAGGATGTGAAAGGGGAAAGGAAAGAGCACGCGCCGCGCTCATCGGTCAAGCCCGCGAAAAAAATCGCTCTCGAAGAGCGCGCTGATTTCCCGCGCGTAATCCTGCTCGCTCCTAAGAACGTGCGATACAGTGTGTGTGTAAAGCTGGCTAATGTAGTTTAAGGCCTTATACTGTATGACTATGAATGAAAGGGCGGCGCGGGAAGTGGTCTACTTATTATACATCACTATCTCAGAGGTCATTTTAAGAAATCCAAATGAAATATATGTATTTATTTGAATTCGTCGCCTTCCGTGTCGCCGTTATACCTGTCTTCCAGTTGAGGCCTAATTATGACTAATATTGAGTGAAATGATTAGATTAATTACTGATCAACAGCATGCAGTTTTTACTTGTATCATGTTTCATACAACCAATCCTTTTTGTTGTCATTTCTGTTAACTGATTTAAATAATCATCGCCCTATTATATCAATATTCATACACGTTATGCGTACGCATAAAAATGTTAATAAAATAGTGTTGATTGTATGATACACTGACTTGTTTTTATAAATTGAACATAACTTTGGGCAGTGGCGTAACTACAACTCTTAAGAACTTGTGACAGAGCATCACCTGGCTTACTACCGACACGATCGAATTTGAATTTGAGATCTGCTTTATTTAGCGTATCTGTCATCTTAAAGTTACGCCACTGTATTTAAGTGAATATACTTATAGGAATAATTATAATTTGGAATATTTTTGATTTGGGGTGTGATCGTTCTCCTTTATAAATAACTTCTTACTGCAATTTTTCGGTTGCACCACTTCCTGGCGTGTATAGTAACTCTTTCAGTACGATTCAATGAATACCTTGCTTTTTTCTATCGCCAGAGATTATTTATTAAGTCACATAAACAATTATTACAATATTTTAAACTGAAAATCACATCAAACACATCTCACTCACACTTAAAATATAGAGCTTTCATGAAGGCTTTCTTAAATTCTCTATACGTGATACTAGGTGGCGCCACTTGACAAATTATATTAAAAACGAATAACTATTAAAGGCCAATATTACAATTTATCTACAAGTATCCAATAATCTATCCCACAGATAAAGTGTCAGTAAATGTATAATCTGATAGGTTAACCAATATATCCAGTAGGGTAATTATCGTCTATCAGAACAACAGGGAGTATAGAAACAACTACCTTTTCGCTTAGCAGCACTTAGACTCACGTGGCGCCCCCTAGTGAAGGAACAATGTGTGTATAGACGTGGTACGTACACGTAAGGCATGGCTCGTGACTAGTGTAAAGTAGTGGAGTGGGGCTGGGTTCAGGGCGCGGGGCGGAGCGGTGGTGGGTGCGGGCGGCGGGCGCGGCCGAGCCGCCCGACGACGGCGACACCACGCCGCCCGCGCACCGGCGCCTCGCCAAGTCCTTCAGCGTGTCCGCCTCCAGGCCGCGCGACAAGCTGCCCGAGAGAAGTAAGGATGTATACAACTGTCTGAGCTGTTACAAACATTTACTTTAGTATTCTGTTGATGTTCATTTGCATTTTGTTAAGGCCGTGAACTTTGGCTTAAACTCTCATATACAGAGATACAATATACTATATACCCAGCAATGGGCTGCAGTGGGTTTAGTTTATGTTATTAAATATTTTGATGTCTATTCCTTCACGTGTAGTATTGCAAATTTAGAAAATCGAATTATACTAGAAATTCTTATTCAACTATGAATATTTTTTTTAGTTAAATGTTTGTAAAAAATCACAGTTGATCAAGTCGTTTGTAATCTTCGGTATTTAAACCAGCTATAAAAAAAATTGTAAGCGTACACGCGTATCTCATGTGTAAGTACGTAAGAACATTTGTACGTATTGAACGTATACGCAAACGTATTACACAGTTTGAAAGGAAGAAATTACAAAATTATAACTACTTGAAAACTTGATGAGAATCACTTGCTGTAGCGCAAACAAGTCGACAACTCTACTTTGTCCGGATTCTTTTAAGAAAAAATCTACTAAATACGTTTTATTACTAAGTAAATAACATGAAACATAACATTATAATATCATTTAATCAACGTTGGTTTACTTATCGACGTTTATAACGCTTGTAAAATAATTTTAAGACGAAAAGATATTATATAGATGTTTTTTATCGTAATACAAATAAACGAATTCAGTTTATTATGATAATAGTAGTTTAGAGATATGAGTATGAAGGCTTGTAGGTTAAAAGTATTGTGTAAAAGGTACGTGGTCATTGTTTTCAGTTTTATTGCACTTGTATTTTTAGCACTTTATTTTTATTAATGCAGAAAACGGATATACTTTACGTCATTACTTATTTTTCTCATAATGTTTTAAGTTTCGCGTTTCATGTTTATTGTATAAGAGAATAGGAGAATTAACGCAAACACCTATTTTACCTTACCGTTATCCTACGTCCATAGAACGTGTAACCTGCGCCGAAACGTCGAGAATGCTAAGGTAAAATGCGTGTTCACGTTTATTCCCGTATTCTATTATATATTACTCCTATTTTTTTTCCTTTTGGACCAAATTGAACCTTCGTATAGTCGAAAGCAAAATCATTATTCAATATGTCGTGCTTTTCAAAGTATTTCTGTCGCTACGATGCCCGTCAGAGTGACAAGGACAGCGTGATATTTAAGCTGAGGAACGTTTTACAACGAACATTTGTGAATTGTGAGAGTGACTAGAATATATTGGTGTATGTATTTGGACTGAAACGTTTTGATACCCAGTAGGCACTTAAGATAATAATATAGACTAAGTAAATCATAACTTTTAATCTCTCGCGTTGCATGTTTAGTGAATAATAGAATATGCACTCGTCGTGGTGGGCAACCTGCGCCGAAACGTTTTAAGGTAAGGCATTTTAAGGTAAAATGCGTGTTCGCGTTAATTCTGAGCCGTTTTCTGCATTATGTATATTTTTTTTAGTTTTATATTGCGTTTCCTTTTGGGCTGTTTTACACTATGGCTTCTTTTTCTATATTTTTAGAGCACTGTGATATTATTTGCAAAGTAGTTATTGTTTTGGGGGTAGCTTAGTTTTTAAAATTTAATTTGTAGATTTATATTTGATTTGTAAACTTGTTTTTTGTTTGCAGTATCTAGTTGTATATGTTTCGTGGTTAAGCTTTTAAAAACAGTAACAGAAGAATATTTTTAACATAATTAGGTAGACTAGATTCAGCAATAAAAGCTTTTTAATCCAAGTAGTGTGCAAAAACAACAAATATTAAGTGACATTAGTATTATATTAAGTAAATTATTGAGAGAGTCACTATTAACTAAATCATTATGTACGTGTTATTTATTTCATCACTTCATAATACAGGTACTCCTCGTACGTCGTTGATCGGACTGACTAGCAGTAGACCGCCCAGTGTGGCGCCTACTACACCACCGAACTCCATATCTTCTCAAGGTACGTAAATATAATGATTTTATTACTGCTGCTGTGTAGTAGCCATGTGAACAACGTAAGCAGCACTGTTAAAAAAATACTCATAGTCTCTATAGATAAGTCCAAAGGAAAGTGAAAAAAAGTCCAAATAAACAACAACAGTTTATTCTGGGACAGACTTTGGATTTACAGACATTAAAATTGTTATACATTTTTTTTTATGGGAACAATTCGATATAATTTTAACTTCGATGAACTATGCTAGAAAACGAATATAGAAAATGATAATGTTTTTGATCTTTTGTACGTTTTGCTTGCGGTATGAATTTGAATAAAATATTTGTGTTTTTTCAGTTGGTGAATCTGAGAAGCCTCCTCTAACTCCTCTACGTCCGAAGGTGAACTCCATCTTCCATTTGTTCGGCGAGTGGCTGTTCGAAGCTGCGTTAATAGGCACCACACCCGTTTATAATAACCAACGTAAGTACTATGCCACTCAGTTAACATTTGATAAAACTCCATTTTGTTCGGTTTATTCAAAATGATGCGATTTTCATAATTCAAACTTAGTGGAATAACATATTTTGTGTGTTTGTTTTAGAGCGCAGTGAAGGAACTCCGCCACCTCCATCGGCTACTGACGCTGCGTACAAACTTAACATGTATCAACCAGGTAAATAATTAACTCGTCTAAATAAAATACAGGTATTCATGTAAATATGTTTATACCATTTGTATTTAAAGTTCAAAAGTAGCATAATATATACAGGGTGTCCCAAAACTCAACGATAATCCGAGACAGGATGAAAGGCCAAGTCATACCGGTTCTAGGAAAAAAAAAAAAAAAATTCCGTATCACTTAGTTCAGCAATAATAGACACTTTTCAAAAAAGTTGAAATTCCACACCCTTGGTCGCATTTTCAAGTCCTGTGATCACCAATGTCACAATTTCGCTGTGTTTTTTTGAATTTCGTGATCTTCATTAAATATGCTATTACTCGTAAAACAAATTAATGCACAAAACATTGTTAATTTAATAAAAAAAGTTAAGTTTTAGTGAGTCATGGTTCTCGAAAATATCGTTAGTTAACTTTGACGCTTCATGTTGACAAAAAAAATGTACTATACTACCCTTGGCAAGTTATTTCAAAAGTTGGCGCATTTAATCAAGATTTCAAAATGGTATAACACTTGCCACTTATCTTGCCATTAAATATGTTATTTTTATTTGAACGAAGAGTATCCTCGCAAATGGAACGGACGCAGTGGTACAATTTTATGGCCTCCTCGTTCTCCCGATCTAAATCCAGTAGATATTTTTTACTGGGAATGCATAAAAGAAAAAAAATATTCGAAATCAATACAAAATCTATCAGAACATAGTCAGAAAATTGACACAGCGTCAGAGGAAATAAATGCAAATAATTTTCCTAACTGAACTAACTGATACGGAATTTTTTTTTTATTTTTCCTAGAACCGGTATGACTTGGCCTTTCATCCTGTCTCGGATTATCGTTGAGTTTTGGGACACCCTGTATATCCTACAATGCAAGCTTTGTTTTGTTAGCTTATATAAAACTAGCTGACCCGCGCAACTTCGCTTGCGTCACATAAGAGATAATTTTCCCCGTTTTTTAAACGTGTTTTACTGCGGCTTTGCTCGCATGATGTTATATAGCCTATAGCCTTCCTCGATAAATGGGCTATCTAACTCTGAAAGTATTTTTCAAATCGGACCAGTAGTTCCTGAGATTAGCGCATTCCAACAAACAAACAAACAAACTCTTCAGCTTTATAATATGAGTATAGATGATTGTAAAAAAAATCTTGAATGTAGTTTGTTAGATTTCTGTATTTGTCTCTAAAATAAAAATGGCATTTTATTATTTAAAAAAAGTGTTTGTAAATCTATACATATAATAAAATTATAACAACCTCATGTCTGCACACTATAGATATTAAAGAAAAACTAAAATGGGGGATCTTCATACAACCAATAGAAGCCAAAAATATGATTTCTTTTTGTCTGTCTGTTTGTTGTTTGCTTTTCACGCAAAAGCAACTGGACGGATTGAGATGAAATTTTTTTTGTTATATAGCTATTAGTCTTCGCTAACATATAGGCTATTTACTTTGGAAATTCGCTCTTTAGGGGGGTAGAAAGAGGGGGTAAGTTTTTATGGAACTCCGTAATTTTTGGAGCTAATTCGATTAAAAATAATATTTGGCTATATAGTTAGAAATTAAGAATGACGCAATAAATATTTTTGGAAATTCTGCCTTAACGGTGGTGAAAAAATTTCTATGAAACTACGTCGGTTTTGAAGCTAAATCTATAAAAATTAAAGTTGTTTAGCAAGCAAGTGGTCATGATCTCCTGGTAACTGTCAAAAGGTTTATAGAGAGTTTATAGAGCCGTTTTTTAGTTTTTAGGCCTAATTCTGATCGGAAAATTGATCCGCAGCTACCAGGAGATCATGACTAATTGGTGTTGTTATTTCCATATTCTGTTCTTCTAGCATGTTCAAACACGGTCGAGCGGGATAAAAAGTTAGTTATAGTTCTTGAGTTATAAGTGGTGTAACTAACACGACTTTCTTTTATATATATAGATAATCTGTTGCGTAGTCTTGTGAGTACTAGGTAAGCAGGAGTCAAAAGGATGTTTTGTGAACCTTTGATGGTATCAAACTACCAGCTATTATAATGTCATCACCAGACTATAACCAAGATACAGTAACCTAAGGATATGTGCAAAAAGCTCTCATCAATCCACATGCCTATTAACGTAGTTCTTGAAATCGTGTCGTTAGTACCAGGCGCGCAGTAACACAAAGAGTTGTCACCAGGTCGCGCTGAAGCACTAGGCACGTTATGCCGCGTGCTGTGTTCCAAGCAATGTCGCGAGGAAGTGCTGGCTCCGTACTTAGCGCGGTGCTACGCCGCCATACATCGCGGTCTTAGAGACCCGGCCACTGCTGCTGCTGTTGTACTTAATGCCGCTGATATATTCAGGTAATAATATTAACTAGGGACTTTTATGAGAATTATAGGATAGACTTTAATTATGAATATGGTTTCACACAATTCATATAACCCCTTAATCCAAAAGTAGGTTCGACTTATTCAATATTCTGTGGTCCAGTTATGAACTCGGTTAATAGTTATAACTTCAAACAGGTTTATATATAACTTTACGAAATTGTGTCTTTATTGTATACTCCTTTTTGGAGAGAAAAGAGAACTGAACACCGAACTGATCATCAAAGTTGAATTCTATTAAAAATAAAGTTTATTATACTTAAGGTTAACAATTTTTTAAAGTCGCATTCCTAAACTGATTTTTATTTGTTTTCAGGCTAGACTTAGACGGCGTGTTAGTCCTAGTCCCAGACTTCATAACGGCCTTAGACCAGATACTGTCGGAGCGAGAGCCTAAGCTGGAGTGCGGTACTATCGACAAGAGAGAACTACGTAAAGCCGCCATCAGCGCTCTGTTGTCACTCGTTGCCTTCCCTTATCATTATAAAGGATTACCCGTGCCTGAATTCCCTGGATGCAATGAATAGTAAGTTTAAGCGAAATAATACCTTATAACGTTGTGATAAAATTGAAAATTCGGTGTGGATTAGCGACGTCGCTACGCGGGTTTACACAATCCACATAACATTTCGAAGTAAAATGCTAAGTTGAAATTATAATTCGCCTGCATTAAACGTATTAGATTGAACCATGTATGTATGTTGATCAGAAGCAAAGCAATTTTAAAGCAAAATTAAACCTTATGCTTCTTTTTTATGCTTAGTCCACAAAATCGGCATTTAATTGCACACATTTTACTATCAACATTAAACGTAGACATAGTACACGCTTTGGAAACTAATGATCTTAAGTAAATTTTAGATTGCTGACCAAAATATCACCTTAGCACATACTACATAAAGTCTAAATTTCAGTGCGGGCATGACACTAGGCGACTACACTCGCGGCAAGATCTCCCTGATCTGCGTGTCAGCGGTACAAGTGGAGACGGTGGACGCGCTGTGCGTGCCGCTGCTCAGCGCCCTGTACCTGTGCGTGCGGCACCACGCGCACGCCGCCAGCGGCAAGGCACACAGCGCCCCCCCAGGGTCCACCATGTCTCATAGCACGGATTATAAAGGTATGAGGAATGCTTTGTAACGTATTTAACCCGCCAGTAGTCGCGCATGGGTCGAAAAGACCCAGAGCGTAGCACAGAATTTGATCCGTATTTTTTATAATATTATTTGTTATAAAAAATACGGATCAATTCTGTAGTTCTGGGTCTTTTCGACCCATGCGCGACTACTGGCGGGTTAAGGTCTTTAGTGTACGGTGACGTCATAATGTCAGTATTTGTATCGTATACAGCGACAAAAAAAATTGTAAAACCACTAATATAAAAATTTGCATCAAATAATTATAAAAATATCTGATAATTCAAACGAATAACGTTAGTGATAGCAAATACATCAAGTTCTTTCACATATCGTTATAGTTCTTTGTTCTTTGATGTGAAGATGGTTTTGCATTATACAATGTGTTAATTACTCTGAATTTTCCGTACATTAAAGACCGTGTGAAAATTATAAGTTTAAAAAAGTGCCAAGTACAAGTCTGCTAGTAAAATGCTGTTAAGATGTGAATTATAGCAATTTAACATATAATAATAGCTACATCCTAATGTGACTTGGGATTTCACTTCACATTTACAACTCTCTTCATAATATCCAGTAACGATACCCAGAAGATATGATCGTGCTATCTCTTTCCTAAAATAAGAAAAGGACAAAGACAACATTACTATAAACATAACTGAAATTTTCAATCTAAGTATAATTTTTAAGCATCGAACATTTAACATTGCTTCTTGTAGGAAAATGTTAAAAGTAGTGTTGTCTCTTTCTTTTGAACGCAAATAGAAAGAGACGTCACGATGTTTGTCTGCTGGGTGTTTTAACTTGGAGATTATGAGCGGGTTGTTTGTCAGTCATGTGTTATATCACCGGTTGTAGCTTCGTGACGTAACGCTCAAGTAATCAGTTAATCACTGCTCTCACAAACATATTCAGTATGTCACTATTGGCACATAAATACACCGCTACGTTTATTTTGCTACGCTCTACGTCGTCTACGAAATTAAATCAGACAGTTATTTTCTATAGGTATTCTTTAAAGATTGCTTTAATAATTTTGAATTTTATGATTCATCTAAAAATATATTCTACGAAGTAGGTACACAGTACACTTTTTTGGCAACCTGTTCACTGATATTAGGCATTTTGTTGGCAGTTGTTTGAGTAAAATCTTAAATTAAACCATCAAATTACAAACATTATCAATACAGGTTTGAAGTATATGATAACATACTTATAAAATGAACTTGATTCCACACGTAAAACTACCGGTAGCAACGATGAATTCCCTTTATTTAATTTAACTCTGATGGGGAACCCGTTTTTACCAAGTAGATTTTGTTTCATCAAAATTGAGTGATACTTATTACTGGATGATAAAGTTAGTGAGATTAAACGATAAACAAGATAGGAAACTGACACGTTTACTGATTTTAGTCATAATTCGATTGCGTTATTCTCTAACAACAGAGAATGTAGATACATGATGTGGAAAGGCACCAATCAATTGTATTCTTCGCTCAAAGTCTTTGTCATGGGCATAAGATGTTTTTGGATCATGGTATATGTATGGGGGGTTTTGTAGCACGGTCGGAGGGTGGCAGCGCGTCGGGCAGCGCCGAGGGGCACTCGCTCGATGACTTCGCGGCCGATGTAAAAGACCTAGACCCATCCTCGCCTGTTTTCGGTAATTACACACACCTTTTTGTTTGCGGCAAAGGGCAATATGTTGATCAATAAAAGTTGTTATACTATACTTATACTATAATTATACTATACTATATTGATAAAAGTTTGCAAAACTAAGATAAACCTTTATCAATTGTGTTGGTTTCATATGAAAAAATAATCGAAACTAGTTCAAATTCCCACTGTCAATGTTACCCAAATTATTCAAAGTTACCCAAATTGACCTTATTCAAAAGAAATTTTCATTTTGGAAGTTAGGAAGATAAAGATATTTTGTATCAGTAATTAAGCTACATTAAAATGCTAGAGTTCTTTATAGTTTTTAGTTAATCAACTCTTAGGCAGATTATTATGTAATGCACCTGATCATTCCCTCATTCTGGGAGAAGACCCTTGCTCAGTAGTGGGGCAGTAATGAGTTTAATTGAATGCTACTTACTTTTTTATTAAAGACGTTTTGCCCTTTTTTACAAGCACACTGTTAGTTGTAGTTTGAAATTCAATTTTGTAGTTAGTTTGATTTTTGAAACTTACAAATGTTTTATGTAATTTTAAATGCGACATAGCTAACAGTGCGTACATCAATGCTTTTTATTTGTTTTATGTCTTAATGTTTTGCTTGCTGTTTTTATCAATCGTGATTCCACATTACATTTCATTTTGCAAAATAACAACTTTAAAGTGAATAACTAGAAATTTGCCAAATATAAGGAAACACTTTTTTATTGTTGGATTTTGAGCAGAGGACCTCAAGATACCTTATGTTCCTCTTATATTTTTACTGAATGGAGAATTTACTTATTTTTGATGGATAAAATACGAAAATAAAAATGTCCCCGAGTTTTAACGATTAACTACGTTTTAGAAAGCCTCCTCTAACTGTCTTAATGTGTGACAGAATAACATTAGACGTCAAGTTATCATTTAAGTTGACATATAGGTGCAGCATTAGTAGTCCGAGCGACTTACTTGGTGTGCCATCGACTCATATCTTCGTGGAAGGGAGACCTGCAAGTGTCACTGGCAGCGTTGGAACTACTCTCTGGATTGGCCAAGTTACACTCTTCTAAACCAGGTCAGTGTCTTAAGAAGTTATTATCTGTATTTTTTATTTTTGTGACAAACAAATATTGAATTGTCTTAATATTTTATCAAATATTTTATTTGATAAAATATACTTTTTTGAACATAATTTATTGTATCTGATTTGAATTTTCATATTATTTCATGCATCCTAGAATTTGTCATCGGTAAGTCTAGCCTATATTATTATGATAAAAAAAGAACTTATGTTATAATGCAATGAACAGTTTTGCTCCGAATCTTGATAGCGAAGTCTACGTTATACAGTATTAGGAAACGAAGTCTATCAATAACTATAACTTAACTTTTTTGACTTTACTTTCAAAACCTATTTCTTACGTGCAGAGGCGATAGAACGCAAGCGCGCAGTCCGTTGGATCTGCGACTACATCACGGTACAATGTAGCCGTCCTCCTCAAGCACACTCTCGCGACTTACATTCGTGTGTGGTCGCCGCATATCAGTGCCTCTCTGCTTGGCTCTGTCCTGCGCTGCTCGCCGACCAGGAGTGCATAGCTACGTTGTTGGAGGTCGTTGAGCTCGGCATATCGGGGAGCAAGAGTCAAGGTAAGCTCTTACAACTTTATAATAGTCTGGTACTTGTGGCGGCTAATGATGCTTCTATAATTGAAGAAACTTGCAATTTCGTATTAAAACCCAATTACCATTTTTAAATGCTTATTAATTAATTGTATATTTCCAGACATTTTCATGTTTGCTGTTACTTTATTTAGATCACATTCGATATTTTTATTCTTAGGCCGTTAAACTGGCTCTAATAATAGTGAATCTCATAGGTGGGTTATAAAGAATACCTTTGGTTTATAGGCAAGCCAGGAGAACCACCCAAAATGAAAGACGAGAAAGAATTGAAGCCTGTATCAATGAGAGTTCGAGATGCAGCTGAATCTCTTTTGATGCTAATTTTAGAACAGGTAATGTCATTTTAAATTATCGGCATCATTCATAATAATATGCTGAAACTTATTGACTTTTATTTTAATAGCAAATTGGCAACGGTGGTAATGGTTCATCGTGGTGTCGTTTGGACGAACGATGGTTGGCTGCATTGGGTCACGGTAAACTGCGACACTTTGTAGCAGATGGAAATATACTATTGTCACTACTTGAAGAACCGCTCAGTAACAGCCAGGAGCCGCAGCCTACACTTATTGGTGAGTAGTTTGTAGCTGATTTGTGTGACCATTAATTTGATGTAGACGATAGTATTTTTTTCTGAGATAATAGTATTTGCAGTTTGGTTAGATCATAAAACTAGGCTCTTGTTATCGACATTAGAACATTGACCTACAGTCGCCGATTAACTTTTATTTTGTAATCAGATAGCTCTCTTCTAGTAGGCTCTCTTTTAGCTAGCCATTTGACTCGGTCATTTCATAGATGAAACGATCATCAAGTCAAAAGAGGGGTGTATTTATCTGCACGTGTATCAATGTATCACGTCGTGTCCCGCAGTGATAATCCGCTGCGGCTGGGGCCGCTACGCGTGGTCGCTGAGCAGCCGCGGCGCGGCGCGCTCGGCCGTGCGGCCGGCGTGCGGCGCATGCGCGCGCCCCGTGGACATGCGCGAGGCGCGCGCCGCCGCGCCGCCCGCCTGCCGCCCGCTGCCGCCCGCGCCGCCCTGCCATCTGTGAGCTATATGCACTATTTTTTATATTTAGTCACTGTTGATTAGCTTGAGCGTTCAATTCTATTTTTCCCACTACCTTTGTAGAATAGTTTGACACTATCCTCTATCTTCCAGTTAGCGTCTTATTCAAATCGGTTAGTCAGATCGAAGATTACATAACAGAAAAACCAAAGAAACCAAAAAACAGTAATTCTACAATATTCTAAATGCACTGTATAGCATGCACTTGTATTTTTTTTAAATAATTTATGAAATTAATTTCTAATATTAAATATTCCGATTGTATACAGAGACTCAGCATTCCCAAGTCTCGAAGCTGTATTACGCCAACTGAACGATCCAGACGCGCCAACACTATTCAAACTGTTGGAACAACAAGCAGCAATTGAGAAACGTGTCAAAGAAAGCGAAGATAATGTGGTAAGTTTACATTTTATTACTACAATTTCCAAACAAAAACATTTTAACGTTATACTTAACTTATCTGAATAGGGATCATCCATTAATTAATCAGGTGAAAACATTCCTAGGATCATTGCATGTTTAATAGACGACCCTTTGCTAACGAGCCTCCCAATAACCTTCAATTTAAAAAGTGATAATTAGAGCTATTCTCAGCCCTTTAATTGTTTCTTTTATTACAATAAAATTATTACTACTTTACTTTTTCAAATTTCTCTCTCGTCTTTAGGTACCAGAAGAATACATACCACCGGAACCGGTTACAGAATTCCAAACAGCTAGACTGTTCCTCTCACATTTCGGGTACTTAAACATCGGAGGTGACAAGAAAGCCACGCTGCCTCGTCTAGTAGCATTAGACGACTCTCTCCCAGGGTTCTCTGCGGCTCTGCGGCGAGTGGATGCTTGTGGGGCGAGGGCTGCGGTCACAGTGCATGTGTTCTGTGCAAGAGCGGGGCAATTGAACGCGAAAGATATTGTCGCTAATGCACATTCTTTGAGCACTGTCCCGCCTGCTTTCGTTAGGATGCTGAGAGGGTAAGTACCAGTTTGTCCGTCGTGAAGTAACTTTCCCTGTAATTTTTTTTCTAAGTTCCTGGTTTATGGTCTATGTTTTGTCCGTCAAAAAGTAGATTGTTTTCCTAAATAAAGTTATTTGTATAATGATCAAGAAATTGCCGTATATAGAATTGAAAATAGGTGTAATTTCACTTTAATTTTTTGAAATTAACAATCCGCTAATGAAATTACAGCTTAATTATGTAATAACTAAAAGTTTTCTTTATTCTTGTACAGTCTGGGCACCCCAGTCCGTGTCCGCGGTCACCCCGGGTGGGCGGGGCACGTGGACACTAGCTACGACGCACGTGCACATCCCAGCCCGCCACCACAGACTAACAGAGATCCTGCGCCAGCCATGTATGATGGAAGGGAACAGGTAAATATACCATTAAAAGTAATGTAATAAATATAAAAATCTTACATTATTTATACCTTTTTAATCACCTGTCGTTCACGTCACGTCACGTCCACCTGTCAAAGTGAATTTATTCTATATTACATGAAAATAAGGACTGTAGATTTGTTTTTTCTTTAATACAATTTAACGTTATAATCTTATTATATGTGAATATTTTTGTGGTACAGGAGTTTAACAGTCCTATTTAATAACAAAACACCGAAGAATATCTGTTCAAACTTGAACTACCAGCTCTATATATTTTAAATAATATCCTCTTTTAGGTATTATACTGGTCGGACTCGACAAATGAGATTGCTTTCGTGGTACCGTCCGGTCATGAGATATCCGACAGTGAGGAACGACAGACTGACAGTATCAAATCTGACGTCGATGGCTCTTGTATATCAAGGTAAGTTATACAACTAATGTTTAAATTTCTAATTCATCCTTATATTCTATACTAGAGTCTAAATTCGTTCGACTAGTTTAAAAATGTTGGTTGAATCTGTATTGGTATTTTGTTTGCAACTATTGCTGTTTGTGGTCTACATATAAAGTTTTCTTTTATTAAAAAAAAAGTGAAGTTGATAGTTGAAGTGTAATAATATCCATCCTAAACAGAATTGATTACACGGTATAAATTCTGTCACACTGCCACTTTGCGACTACCTTGCTGCTAAAACTGTACACGTAGTTGGATTTTTCGTCGAAAAGATTATAATTATTTTTGTAAGAGACAAGTAGTTTCGAATTTTCGATCTGTTTGTTTAAGATTTCTATCCATTGCTTGCAAATCTCTTTTCTTCTTCAAATTCTTAAAATCTTCTCGTCTCCAGAAGACATTATGTAATTAATTCATCAATGCGAAAAAGGTCATGCTGTATGGTATGTTAAGTAGCGACAAAGCGGCGGGGTCGTGCTGGGACGTGTCGGGCGGCAGCTCGGGCGCCGCGTCGTACGAGCGCAGCGCGAGCGAGTCCGAGCGGTCAGACCGCGCCGCGCCGCAGCTCAGCGACAAGCTGCGGGCACTGTCGCTGGACCTCGACAAACAACCCGCCACTGTACTCACTGGTGTGTATATATACTTGTTTTATTTAGGTTCTGCGCAAACGGGCCACCGACCACAGCCACTGGTGGCCAACGACACCCACTTAACACGGCCACTCTCTACAGGATACAAAATATATGGAAAAACGTGTTAAGTGGGTGTCGCTGGCCACCAGTGGCTGTGGTCGTTGGCCCGTTTGCGCCGACCCTTAATGTATAATAGAATACAGCAATTAACGCGAACACGCATTTTACCTTAAAATGCCTAACGTTTCGGCGCAGGTTGCACTCGCCGTGGTCGCAGGCTGACATGACATGACAGTCAGCCTGCGGCCACGGCGAGTGCAACCTGCGTGTTCGCGTTAATTCCCGTAATACATTAAACATGCAACGCGAGAGTTTAAAAGTTACGATTGTTTTATTTATTTGGAAAACAACATACATTTTTTTTCTTAACCCAAGTATATAAGTACCTACTTATATGAAACTATTAATACTTTTATGAAATTAGAATATGGAACTTTTTCTTTTGTCTAAATAAATTATATCTGATACGGATATCCGCATTCGAATCCGCAATAATTCTGAGATTCGCATCCGGTTCCGCAGTAATTCATGCGGTGCTTTTGCAGATGCGGATGATTAATAGACAAAAAGCAAATAACCAGGGTTACCTGGTTATTGCGAAACCTGCGTGTTGCGAAATTCGCATCCGCTTCCGAAATGCCGTACGTTCGCATCAATTCTGATATTCGCATCCGTATCCGGATGTTTGGAACATAAAGTCCTTATAGTCTCTGCCGGATTCGCGGATTTCTAAAAATCTGTGTCCACAACTATTCTAGTCCAAATGATAACGTATAAGACTGCTCATAAAGTAGTTTTCGGTTAAATCTCCGGGCCGGTTGAAGTGGTATTGATCCCCGTTAAGTTTTCTGTTTTGCTTGTGCAGGTAGTGGAAGACGCAACAGAGATTTCACTACGAAGATTCTCATCATTTGGTTGGAAGATTTTGAAGATCATCTCAATTTACCTATAGGTGAGTAATTTAATGAATATGTTACTGTAAAAGCCCGAACGGTGGTAAATCCTAAGATTTTCCGGTAAAACCTAAGATTTACCAACTCTCAGCGGTAAAAGTCCGAACAAGCCAGAGTTTAAAAACTATGTTACGATATATAAAAAAATCCTCCTTCATAACTATGTTTATAACTATTTCACGGTATAATTATATACTGTGACATAGTTATAAAGAAGGAGTTTTGGGCATAGCGACATGGGTAGGTTAGGTTAGAAGGCTAAGGTGGGAGCGAGCGAAGCGAAGCTCCCACCTTAGCCTTCGTGGTTATTTTTTTTTAACCACCCAGAAGGAGGAGCCCCGCGAAGCGGGGCTCCGGCGACATCTCGATATCATCAAGTTAATATAGGTAAAAGTTCGAAAATAAAGAATTGTTCGGACTTTTACCATTGCGAGTTGGTAAATCTTAGGTTATACCGGAAAATCTTAGGATTTACCACCGTTCGGGCTTTTACAGTAACAAATATATTTTATATTTATTAGGTAGGCCGGACTTGTAATCATGTGAAAGCGTTTCTGTTGTGTGTTGTGTGTGTGATTAGATGAGATCTAGAAGATTTTCATATTATTGTTTTTGATTATAATCCAGTTTCATGTTTTATGAACAAGAAACATCTGCTTTAGTACTTGCCAATTCTTAATATAGCATCAAGTCGCTGCATACAAGGGACAAAATAAATACAGGAGACGAAGGCAAGGAGTGCACATAATATCGACATTCTTCTGTTCGCTTAATGAGGCACACCAACACCTATTAATATTGTCAAATAATAATAATCATTAAATGCCTGCTCATGCAGTTAAAAATAGTTTTTCTTTGAGCAAAATCGGACCTAAATTGACTAAGATACAAAACTGTAAAGTATCATAGGTTCTTTAGAATATCTTTCCTGCGCGACGCTGCTGTGACGTCACCTTCCAGTGATGTACAATCACTAGCGCTGTGATGTGTATACGTCTAAAAAGTAAAAACGAGGAAAGATGAAAGTCTATCAAGGAGAGCGTAATTTTCGCCACACTAGACTTTGTCTGTGTCGTGGCGTGTTATATTTAGACCGTTAATTAGCAGGCGGTAATAAAATAGGGGCTTCGACCCTTATTTGTCGTTGCCAAAGTTAGAGGCATGAAATTTTATATTTCGTCCCCGGCCCCACATTAGGCTTGCGTGCATCTCAGATGACCAAGCACACGTTGACAACACGTCACACGCACGTCACGCCCCCTCTCGTAAGTGTTGCGCGTTTTCGATACGCGCAAGCCTAATGTAGCGTTAGCCCTAAGTCGTTTATAAAAATAAATAACGTATTTCTGCGCATTAACAAAGTCATCTCCAAAGGGGTTAAAAATGGTTAGGTTTACCAACTTTTTCCGAATCTATGGCGATCAATTTTCAAGGTGTTTTTCCAACAGGGAATCGCACATAGTAAATACAACATTTCATAACCATCCTAGTGACCCACTACTCAAAAATTTATCAAATACACATTAAAACGTAAGTACGTAAACTTCGCGGCTGCAGATTGACGTCAATCGCTAGCCGGAGACACCGTGTCGGATTTTCTTTCCACAGCCGAACTTGAAAGTTTAATATTTCAGTCATTTTCGAAGATTAAAAAAGATACAAATTCTTGTTTCTGGAGTTACTTATAGGCATCGTGTTAACAAATACTGTTGGTATGATTCACGCTTCTGGTTTTAATTTTTGGTTATACTCGCGGCGACTCCGGCATACCTTAAGTGTTGCATATGGGTACTATCGATCTGTGTGTATTAGATGACCTGCTGCCGTACTGCGAGTCGGGCCTGCCGTGGCGGCGGCACGAGGTGGCCGTGCTGTGTGTGTCGGCGCGGCGCTGCGGCCTCGTGCGGGTGGCGTGCGGCGCCACGGGCGTGCTGGCGCCGGGCGCGCTGCTGGCGCCGCGCCTGCTGCCCGACTGTCTGCGCCGCGCTGCGCTCGACGCCGCACGCCGGACGCGCCTCAATACTGACCTGTACGTATACTATCGTATGGTTAGTGGCCAACCTAGTGTCAAAGTTGTTCAAGACCTTTAACGTAGGCCTTTAACGTAGACGACGACCGGGACCGACTTTTTACGTATAGTGTCGATCTTAAAAACTATTATCAACTTACCATACACAATAGATAAACCTATAGTAAAGTAAACATTTTATCACACAATTTCAGATACCAACCTCCCCACGTCCGTCGTCGGCACTTGATACAAGAGCTCGCACAACAATACAAGAAAGACTTGACTGAACCGGAACTACTCGAATCATTGTTTAGAACTCCCTCATAAGGAAACAGCCGATAGACATTAGCACCCTTTACACATACACACACATTCTCTACTCTCTCTCTCTCTCTCTCTATCGCGCGTGAAAGAGCGCACGTGTAAGAGGAAAGGAAAAACCACGCGCCGCGCTCATCTGTCCACGTCCGCGAATAAAACCGCGAGCGAAGAGCGTGCTGCTTTCCCGCGCGTAATCCTGCACGCTCCTAAGAACGTGCGATAGAGTGTGTGTGTGTAAAGGCTGCTATTATTATGCACTTCATATATCACCAATAAAATGTATACTCAATCTTAGATTTGTAGGAATAAGGTATAATTTACAATGCGCATAATATGAATGCAGAATTCAACTCGATTTTTTTTTAGTAAAAGTAATATTAACATCCATATTCTCATGCATTTAGACATAGTTTTCATAGAAGATCATTGAAGTGCATAAATAAATACAAGTTACGTTGGTCTAATATAAAGCGACGCGTAAAGAAGAACCACTGTTGACAAAGTACAGTGTATAAGGTCAGTACACTTTTTATTTATACATAAATAAAAATAAATCACCGAAATATATGCACTTACATCTACACACATAATTTTTGAGCAACTAAACTAAATTCGATATTTTTTAAATATTTTTGCAACTGTTGGGACATAGTTTGTATGGGATCGATGGGATCAAAATTCCCACGAGAATAGCATTATCGGAATCTCGATACAGCACAACATTAATTTTCCTAGTATCATATAATTATAGTATAAGGCAATAGTAGCAATGTAACAAAAAAAAATATTGCTTCTCTAAAACTATTTCAAACAACCACAGTGGTCGTACTACGAGTTAAAACCATAGTACCCGCGTCTAAACAGCTTTATGCGTCATGTTATATTAGACAATGTATACTTTCAATATACAGTCATCGTTTTTATAAAATAAAAGCGCCCGAGATCTGTATAGAAACTCTTAGATTACATATTTTTGTATGACGTTGCTTACCTAGATGTAGGCACTAAGCTATTGTATGGCCTTAAGTCTCGCAAGTATTTTTTAATAAATTATTTATCTTAGTTTTTATAATTAATGGATATAATGTAACACCTATTGAATAACTTTGATGGAAGTCACTTTGTCATCTTGATAAAATCTTCGAGTAGTGCGTATAAACTCGTATACGCTCATGTCACGTATACGTGTACGTATGTGGACTTGCTAAAAGCTGAATATTGAAACGTATCATTTTAAATGGCTCTGAATAGACAATCATTGTCTCTACAATGCATGTTAAAAATACTGAAAGAGCAAAGTGCAACGAGAGGTGCTTTTTTTCGTAAAGCTAGTATGTTCAGTCGTTAGTTTTTACGGAAAGCGACGCGTTTTAAATGGTTTTGTTTTTATATCGAATAATATCAAAAATATAATTTTATATTTATTAATATTAGTGCTATTTATTATTTAAGACTGACTTGCATAAACCAATGAAATGTAATCGTTAATTATGTTAACATTCCAATTTCTGATGCAGTATTTTATTTTGCATAATGTACTTAATGTTATTGTTATATTCTAATAAATGATTTTAATCAATATCAATTCTTTTGTCTTTACTTGCTCCTACAATCTCACAGTTCTTGAAAATGTATAACCGACGTAAACTAACTTCATATTATTATTTAAATATTTACCAACATATTCATGTCAACCTCTTTTTCAAAAACCGTTTTACTTTTACACCGCTTCATTCAACTGGCCATTGACAACATTCGAAATACAAATGTGATTGACACAGATTCATCACAGATTTGCTATTTGATATTTGAAAATGTTCACTCAAAAAATTACAATAAAAACGATTTTATCTGTAGTGATTTTGTAGGCATTATTTATACTGTAGAAACATTTTGAATCTATTAGGTGTTATTTCCAATTATTGGGAGCAAAATCTATGTGGCATGTTAATTAGTAAAGTACCGGAAGATGATGCGGGCAGGGGTGTGGGGTGTGAACCTGCCGTCGAGAGCAATA